>NW_026526655.1:51000466-52244633 GCF_024362965.1 Panthera pardus | reverse complement strand
AACTCTCAAGTCACATGGTTGGTTCATCTGGTAGCCAGCCCTTGTTTTCAGAGGCTTTCTAAAAGTCAACTTCATCCTTACACAGCTACTCAAGGAGCTGGAAACAAAACCCAAATACTATAATCAAGATGGTTCTTTCATCTTTATCACTTATGAAATTATGAGATTTTAGGAGCCCTGGCTTGGAGCTAGGGACAAAGAGCAAACTATAAGGGCACCTGGGTAGCTCCGTCAGTTGAGCGTATGACTTGATTTCAGCTCAGGTCATGATCTCATGCTTTGTGGATTTGAGCCCCACATGGGCTCTGAGCTGACAGTGTGGAACCTGCTTGGGATTCTCTCTCTTCATCTCTCTCTGCCCCTCCCCAGTCACGCTTTCTCTCTCAAAATAAATAAATAAATAAATAAACTTAAAAAAAAAAAAAGATTCTCCCTTTGTCTCTTCCCCTCTTGCCTGTTTGTTCTCTCTCTCTCTCTCAAAACATAAATAAATAAATAAATAAATAAATAAATAAATAAATAAAATGTTTAAAAAAAAGAGCAAAATACATATTTCTTATCAAAGTATCACAGCTAGAAAAGAGTGTTACCCGACTCTGGAAAGAAAAGTTAAACATTTCTATTTTGCACATATTTAACTAAGCCAGCATATGATAAAGAAAAGATAGATAGATGATTGATTGATAGATACCCAGCCAATTATAGATTTTGATATGTGGATACATAAATGTTGACATTTATTCAATATTCATATTTTTCTTCTTGCTTGCATCATCTCACCTTCTTCAATAGTTATCAGCTGAATTGAACACCCTACACCTGCCTGTCTGTCTATGTCATTTCCTGATTCCTATTGCAGGTTCTGAAAGAACAAAGTTCTCCAGCTGTGTATGGTAACTAAAAACAGTAACATTTTGGAAACGGAAATAACACTAATGACAATTGGAATGAAACCTTTCATTTTAATAACAAAGAAGCTATAAAAAAATATAAAGACCACTTCATTATTAGACTTCGGGTTTCCCAAATCACTGCATGGTCTAAAACCAGTTTTAAAAAAGCCTTCCAGGACACCTGGGTGGCTCACTGGTTAAGTGTCCAACTCTTGTTTTCAGCTCAGGTCATGATCTCATGGTCTATGAGATCCAGCCCTGTGTTAGACTCTGCACTGACAGCATGGAACCTACTTGGGATTCTCGCTCCCTCTCTCTCTCAAAATAAATGAATAAACATTTTTTTTAAAAAAATAAGAAGAGAAAAAAAAAAAAGAAAAAAAAGCCTGTCTATTCTGGGGTGCCTGGGTGGCTTAGCAGTTAAGCATCCATGCTGTCAGCATGGAGTCTGCTTGGGATTCTCTCTCTCCCTTTCTTTCTCTGCCCTTCTCCCAGTCATGCTTTCTCTCTCTCTCAAAATAAATAAAACAAAACAAGCCCGCCTATTCCTATGTGAAGCATGAAAATAGTAAGAAATATCTCTACAGTCCACAAAGAAAATGTTTATATTATTATTATTATGTTGAATTAGTATTACCGTCCTTTGGACAACAATAAAAAGATGGGTCTGAAATGGATTCTTTTTCACATGTACCCACTATCTAATGAGTTCCTTATGAACAACATGTGGCTTTAAAACCGAGATGGTTTTTCTAGTTTCTTTTTTTTTTTTTTTTTTTTCAACGTTTTTTATTTATTTTTGGGACAGAGAGAGACAGAGCATGAACGGGGGAGGGGCAGAGAGAGAGGGAGACACAGAATCGGAAACAGGCTCCAGGCTCCGAGCCATTAGCCCAGAGCCTGACGCGGGGCTCGAACTCACGGGCCGCGAGATCGTGACCTGGCTGAAGTCGGACGCTCAACCGACTGCGCCACCCAGGCGCCCCTTCTAGTTTCTTTAAACAAAGGAAACTTACTTTACTGGGTCAATATAGTGTGCAACTGTTATAAACCAAGCTGATTTTCAGTGTGCACCAAAAATAGAACATCCAGTCTGTCTGCTGGTTTTCCAACACACAGACATGAGATAGGGCTAAAATTAGTTCCTGTAGCATAATTCATTACACTTTGCTAATCCAAATCAGAAATAATTCTGAAGTTTCTGTATGATTTTAAACAATTCAGGAAACTTTGATACATTATTTTTCTTATTTCTCACTCTTATCCTTACAAAGTGGTATAGCCCCTTTCCACTATTTACATTCCTCCCATTTACCAATGATATTTTAGTCTCTGCTGTTCTCTTATCTTTAATCTGGTCTACAAAGCATAATCTTTTATGTTCTCCCAAAGTGGTCTGGTTTAAAAAGAAGAAAAGAAGGAAAGTTAGATAAATGGAAGATTAAACTAGATTTGTTTTTCCTTTAGTCCTCCTTCAAAACATTTAGCTACTTTGTTTTTTTGTTACATTTAGCTACTTTGAATACATCACTATTACATTATATAATTTGTGCCATATTCACAATGCATTTCGTTTGTTGCTTTGAAATTGTTTTCTGGTTTCAAGTTAGTGTGTGTTGTCTAATTAGGTTGCCAGAAATTCAAGAATACCAACATATCTTTAACTTCTTTCGTGTCTTCAAAGTGATTGGAACACAGGTACATAAATGGTTGTTGTGTGATATAACTTCACCCACGATTAACCAATTTTACACTGCTTATTCACCATTTCCCTTTCCAGAATGCCGAGGAACACTGTTTTTCCCGATGAGGTCTTCGTATGAGAGTATTCAGACAAGACATGTTGTGTAGCACTTTTGCAATGACTCTACCCTCTGATAATAGAAGAGATTGTGAACTATCTGTGTGTCATGTGAACCTCTGAGATCCCTGCGTGGACCAGTTGTTAAATCATTCCAGTGCACAAATCCAATCTTCCAGGTCAGATTACTTATGAGATAAAATGTTGTCACATAATAACTAAGTGCTCTGAGGGGAAAATGGTTTTATACCAGGTCCTCTATATGCTGTAACAACAGGAGCAATTGTTTCTTTTTCTGAACTGAAGCATGAAATAGACTTGGTTTAAGAAGTTATAAAGTATCAGTAGTTTCAGGAGTTTTGAAAAGACTGTAAAAAGAAAATTTCACAAAATTGCCCTTCTACTCCAGAAAAATTGCCCCAAACACCCCAGCCAGAAGTCCCTCTGTCGGTTGAATCTCTCCATTATAAATACTATTTTGTATGGCATTTGGTACCTACTGCTTTAAGTAGTTATTTCTTCATCTGTTGATTTCCCAAACTAAAGGGAACATTTCCAGAAGGAAGGAGAAATAGGCTATGTTTGGGGTAGGTAAAAAGGAAGTTAGTTTGAAGCCAGGCATGGACAGTATTAAACCCCAGGTAAGAAATTCTAATTTAGTTGGGTTGAGTTGGGGAAGGAACCATTAGGAGTCCCTGAGCAGGGCAATGATGTATTTATTCATAGTTATGCTGTAGAAAAAATGTCATCTACGTATGTATGTCAATGTGTTGAAAAGTCACAAAACTAAAAAGAGGAAATATTTATTATCATTTATTGCCTATTGCCTTTTAGAATGCACATGTAAAAAAGGACAAGGATCCCAAATTTTTATACCATGTTATGCACAGTGTGTCTCAACCACGCATAATGAGTGTTCATTAAGTGTTTGTTGAGTGAGTAAATAAATATAAGCAATTACAGACAGAAAATGCCTCTTATTAACATAGACAAGCTTTCACATGAGTCAGTAGCCCTGAGCTCAGATTTCCATACATTGTTTCTTTCTATAGGTACTTTATTTCTATATAAATTATGTCACTAATGATGATGATGATGATAAGCAAAGAAGGATGAAAGAGTAGTGCTGTTATTTATTCTGTATTCATTATGTGCTAAGCACTGTATTAAGTGCTTTACTCATTTTCCCCAACCAACCAGAGAAAACTTGAGGGATAAAAAACCAGGTTTGAGCAACACTAGTAAACCATCCAAAGTTTCGATTGGCAGTTGTAACAGACACCTTCAATGACCAGTACCTGGGGTTACCTGAGCTCCCCTCCTGCTGGGTAGACAGTTTCAGCACACTGGCAGCTTCCCAGGGAGCCCGTGCCTCTCCTCTCTGCCTGAGGACTTCTCCAGCACCTGGGAGTGTGCTTGCCTGCAAATTGCAGTGTGCAATCTGTAGGTATGGGGAGGTCAAACTTTCACCAGTAGAGCATGAGTCCTGGGATAAATGCTACAGACTCATTTTCCCAGGGAGGAATTCTAGTGTGTGTTCCACACAGTTTCACAGCAGGTTTCTCACCCCTGATGACTGAGAAGATGCATTGGTTCATGTTTCTTTAAAAGCAAATGTGCCATTGATATTCACATTCAAGAATCAGGAAATCTGATCTAATAGTACCTTTCAGGATAAAAGAATTGGAGCTTCCTGTTTGTTGTTGAGAACTTTATTACTGTAAAGACAAAACAACAAAGAAGCCCTTGTATTATCTTAGTTTGAATGCCCCAAGAGCAGACCTTGGGACAAGCACTTGAGTGCAGTCAAGTTATTGAAGGAAGGGAAGGAGGTGCCTCAGAAGGGTGGATTAAAAGGAAGCAGGGAGAGATTGTAAACATTTTCTTTATGCATCACTAAATGTTTTACATATTGCATACTTCAGTAATTTTAATTTTTTATTTATTTATTTTTTTGAGAGAGAGAGAGAGAGCACGGGCATGAGTGGGGGAGGGGCAGAGAGAAGGAGAGACAGAATCTTAAGCAGGCTCCATTTTAAGTACAGAGCCTGACGTGGGGTTCCATTCCACAACCCTGGGATCATGACCTGAGCCAAAATCAAGAGTCAGACACTTAACCAACTGAGCCACCCAGGTTCCCCTACTTCAATTATTTTGAAAAGTAAAGAAAAAATAAAACTGGGGCACCTGGGTGGCTCAGTCGGCTAAGTGTCTGACTCTTGGCTTTGGCTCATGTCATCTCATGGTTTCCTGAGTTCGAGCCCCACATCGGGCTCTGCATTGGCAGCATGGAGCCTGCTTGGAATTCCCTCTCTCTCCCTCTGTCTCTCTGCTCCTCCCCCACTTGCTGTCTCTGTCTCTTTCAAAATAAATAAACTTAAAAAAATTTTTTTTAAAAAGAAAAAGTATGGGGTACCTGGGGGCTCGGTTGGTTAAGTATCCAACTTTAGCTCAGGTCATGATCTCACAGTTCATGAGTTTGAGTCACGTGTCTGGCTCTGTGCTGACAGCTCAGAACCTGGAGCCTGCTTCAGATTCTATATCTCCTTCTCTCTGCCCCTCCCCCACTCACGCTCTGTCTCTCTCCCTGTCTCAAAAATAAAGAAATATTAAAAAATTTAAAAAAAAAAGAAAAAGAAAAAAGAAAAAAATAACACTTGCTAGACATATCTATAATTATTCCACCTTCTCAGGCTCATCTCTAAAACTCACCCAGCATTATCCAAACACATTCCCTCTTTTCTCTCCATTCCCACTCTTTCCTCTGTTGCTTTTTCTATTGTTATTTTCAGTATCACCATTGTTTCGGTCACCTGCCCTAAAAATGCCCCTGCTACCTTATTTCTCCTTATATTACCTGTACTTGGCAATTCATGTCAAGTTTTTACCCAATGTATCATACCAATTCTTTCATTTTCCCTGCCCTATATTTACCTAAATCTGGGTCTTGAGACTGCCCTTTATGCCTACACCATTTGTTAGCAACCAACTGTCCCTTCTCCCCAGTGTAGATGACATTCATATTTGACCGTATTGTCTGGTTCTGTGAGGCATGTCATCTGTCTCCTTGAAAATTACAAGCTGCTTGAGAGTAAGACCTATCTTTATATGTCTTTGCATCTGCCAAGAGACTTCATACATTGCTTTGCGTGTAATAATGCATAACAATAAGCTCATAAACATCCAGGTTTCTCTCTGCTTATGGCATTAATAATGTAAAAAGTCCAAATCATGCCAGGGACGTTCAAAAACTACTATGGAGCACCTGCTCTGTGCCAGCCAGAATGTCAGGTGCTGGAGATTTAGTGGTGAACAACTGCAACAACACAACACAAGTGTTCTCTGCTCATATTCTACAAGGAAAGACAAAATGAAGTAAATACGTGTACGATTATGAGTTAAAGAGCTCTGAAGAGAATAGAGAGCATTGTCTGTGAAAGAACGATATGGTGGCCTATGTTAAATGGATAGGCAAGGAAATCCTCCGTGAGGAGGCCTTTAGGTTGAGACTGAAGACAGAAAAGAATCGTGTGAGAAGTCAGAGGTTGTGTGTCCCGGCAGAGGGAGCAATATGAACAAAAGCCCCTCGGGTGAAAACACTGTGATGCATTTAGGAAATTAACAAAGGCCTGTGTAGCTAAAGAAAGTGACGTGGGGCAAGTGGCCAATGGCAATTTTGCAAAGTCCTAGGGTCCGTGTCAGCCCCGTGGAGTCTGTACTGGAAAAGCAGTGGGAAATTATTTAAAGGACTTAAGCTAGGGAGTAGCATGCATGATTTGATAGAATTTAAAAGTTCACTTTAGCTTCTTTGTCGAAAATTGATAGTGTGGAGAGAGATGAGTAGGGAAACCAGGTGAGAAGCCCAGATGAGGTTTCTGCACTTGGAAGAGGATACCAGCAGGGCAGAAGACAATAAACGGATGAACTTGAGATACATTCTGAAGGTTGAATTGATAGACCTTGACGATTGATGGAGTAGATGTGGGGAATAGAGAGAAGAAGAAATCAAGGATTATTTGCCAAACTTCTGGTCTGAACAAGTGGGCAGATGGAGTGCTATTTGTTCGAAAGGAAGACACTGGGTGGAGGAAAAGTTTAGTCTTGAATGAGGAACGGAACTCAGGGTTAGATATGTTATGTTCACAATGGCCGCTGGACATCCAAGTAGAGAGGCACTAAACATATGTTCATAAAACCTATGAACCTGGAGCTCTCAAGAGAAACGTGGAGACATACATGAATTGGGGATTCATGGTGGTATTTAATAATATTACGTAGCTGGTACTGAAAGACGCAGGAAATGGGTTAGATCTCCTAAAGAGGAGAAAGAGTAGGAAAGAGGGCTAAGAATGGAGCCCCGGGGCTTTACAACACGTGTGGTGTAGAGAAAAGAGCCAGCAAAGGACACTCATAGTGGCTGGATAGAAAAGGGGAAAAAAAATCTCAAAAAGGTAGTATTCCAAGAAGAGAGGTTTTGAAGAAAGAGGAATGTTTATTCTGAGAAGCTGGTGAGCCTTTATTAGAGTCCTCTCTACTGGGGAGGACTTCTTACCAAGGATAGAGATCACCTGCTATTTCATCTTTTGAGTCCTTGCTGAGGCTCCTGGCACACAGTAGGCACTTGAAATCTATTGACCAAATGATACATATTAACTGAATGAGTGCACATTTAAGTTTAGTTGAAGGTGAAATGTAGGCATAAGTCATTTTGAAAAGTCCTCCTCTTCTCCCCACCCGTGCTCCTCCCCCCACATGATTCTCACACTTGCCTACAAAAGCATTGATTAGAGACATAGCAGTGTCTTCAGGCTTTTGCAAAGCAATATGAAACAAACACCCTTTATTTCTACTGACTTAAGAACAGTGAACTGTTCTATAAGCCTTGGAGGAAGGAAACTCAGGGCTAACTAACATAGGGTGTGAAGTAGTTATGGGTGGTTTTTCTGGAAAGGTGGTGAAATTATAACCATAATCACAGAAATAAGTTCTTGCCTTATTAAGTGCCCTATTGACTGCTACCCTTCTTAATTATGTGATGAAAAAAATTATGTTGAGTGGATTTCATTGCATAAGAGTTTGGTAAAGGAGGGAAAGAAAGAGGTAGGTGTTGAGGTCAGTGGCGTGGTTGGAGTCTGGAGGGTGTGGGAATGCTTTTGATATATCTGCTTCTCAAGCCTCAACTGAAAATGTTGTGGCTGCAAACCAGAGGGACCGCTGATTTCAGAATGATGACAACCTGAGCTAGTTGTAGACTGGGTTGAAATCAGCACATAGATCTACCCAGAAAGAAATATACCCTGAGTGGAAAAACAGAGTGGGACCCTTCACCATGGGCCTCATAGCTACTACTTTTCTGGAAGCCATTTCATTTCATTTTTACAATAGATTTAACACAGCTTTTTTTTCCCCCTTTTACTTTGTTGCAAATAATGAGAGAGGGTTACTGTTCCTCTCGTTTTGTCTGTTGGCCAAAGAGTAAAAATAATTGGATTGGATATGGCTAGAACATCCTAACATTCCACAAACATCTCAAACTCCACCTGTCTAAAACTTAGTTCAGCAACACCTGCCAGTCATACATGTTCACCTGTGCACACACACATGCATAACTTCATTCCCGCACTGTGTTTTTTCTCTATGAATTAGCACCACATACTCAGATCCCAAACGGACACACTCTGACTTCTTCTCAGCTTTACATGCATATTTAACAGTACTATCACCAAGTTCTATTGGGTTCTAACTCTCAGATATCTCTTGAGTCTATTTTTTCCTCCATCCCCTTTCCTAGTTTAGGGCAATGCCATCTTGACATGCATTGCTGCGGGAGCCTCCCAAATTAGCTTTTCTGTATTCAGTCTTTTTGTTGCAAACCTGCAACCCAAGACAAATCCTTCAATAGCTTCCTATCCACCCCAGCACAGAGTTAAAAATTCCTAACCTGGCTTAGGATGTTCACGATGTGTTCCTGCTTCCCTAGTCAGCTTCCTGTAGTACTCACCTGTGTGTGGGCAGATAAATGATCCAGCCAAGGCCTCCTCTCCATGTTCCTTTATCTGGCCTTCTGGGCACATCCCTCCTCCCTCCTCTTGAACTGCTCAGCCTAACTCACTCCTCTGTCCTTAAACTATCGTTTAAAGTGTTCCCAAGGCATTCAGAACTTTTCCTAGTCATCCAAAGTTTGTCTATCGTCCACTTGGCTAAAAATTTTCCTGAAGGCTTGTCCTGCTTTGCTCACGGTGGTATCCTGTGGGCTTAGCATAGTGACTGCTCAATAAATATGCTGAAAAGACGAACAAGTATTTTAATTATGTGTCTGCCATTACAACTTAAGATGTGCTATTTGTTTGGTTTTAATGAGCCTCTTTTCTTTCTTTTTTAAAATCCATACAGCAATAATTAATAACTGAACCTGCATCTCCTGCAAATATCAGCTTAACTATCTATGGCTTCTTTCTGGTTGCTCTGGAAACTTAAGGCACACCTGGAATGCACTGGGATAAAAATCATCACCCATTTCAGGTATGTAGTGCTGTGGGTCTCCAGCGCATTTTCAGGGGCTTCTTATGGTATCTGTCTCTTCACCTCATACTGGGTGGGTCTAGACCCCTGATGGCAGGTGTGTCCGGTGGCAATGATGGATACCTGAAAGTAGGAGCATCAAGAACCAGAAGGAGATATCCGTTAAAGTGAGGCAAGTCATTGCTTCCTTAACCCAGCCTCCCTGTTGGACTCAGCAACAGCCGAAATAAACTTTGTGCCATTCACCCTGACCAGCTCACCACTAGTCTGCCTCAGGAACGCAGCCGGTACTTTAGAGGAAGCTTGGGGAGGAAGGAAGTGGGCATAGAAGGGTGCAGGGCACTGAGTCCTGAAGTGAATAGCCATAACGTCTTTGTCACCAAAATATGCCTCAGGAGCTTTCAGGGAGTTCTTTTTGTTTCTAGTTGCGGCCCTCTTGTTAATTTCTCTAGCGGTTGCTTACGCCCCTGCAAATCAGAGACAGACCTTAACTATCCACGAAGGATCCAGACGGTTCCCTGCCTCCGTCCTGGTGCCAGAGTTTGTGGCTGGCTTTTTTTGGGCCACGCTGGGCAGGCCACGGAGACCCTATGCTCATAGCGGTGCTCGCGCGGGGCAGGTTGGGGCCATGCCGCTCCGCAAGCAGGCCTTAACTAAGGTTAAAAGGCTAAGTCCCGTGTCCCTTCCAGCTCCACTCTTGCAAAGCCCAGGAGCCCGAAGTCATCCCGCGTTCCTCGGGCTTGGAGGCCCCAGCCCGGGCGCGCGTCCGACACAGCGGAGGTCCCCTAGCGCCCCCTACAGCCACGCGCGGGGTGAGACGGCGCAGGGTCCTGTTCCTCCGCACCACGCCCGGGACCCCACCCAGCGGCGGGCGCCCCGAGACCGCGCGAGCGCCCGCACCTCCCGGCTGCAGAAACGGATCGTGGGGCCCGGCGGGCGTGCTGCATCCCAGATCAACTCAGATTGCTCCGCCCGCGGCGGCCCGACTTCCCCTCCCTTCCTCTGTCCCTCCCTCCCTCCCTCCTTCCCTCCCGCCCGCCGGCGCCGGACACGCTGCACTTCTCTTGGGGCGCTCTTCCCCTTGGCCGACCGTCTCATCCAGCGCAACTTTGGGACAGCGGCCTTTTGGTGTTGAATGTTCCCGTCCGAGAGCGCATGGCTGGGGAAGCGAGGTGCTGGCCGGGTCCCCGAGGGGCCGCCGTCCGGGAGGCGGTGTTGCTGCCGCTGCTGCTGCTGTGCCTGGGCGTCCCGACCGGGCGCCCCTACAACGTGGACACCGAGAGCGCGCTGCTCTACCAGGGCCCCCCCAACACCCTTTTCGGTTATTCGGTGGTGCTGCACAGCCACGGGGCGAACCGATGGTGAGTGGAGTGGGGCTCGGCGCTCTGGGCACCTGGGAGCCACGAGTGAAGGGCGCCTCAGGGATTCCCTGCCGGGTTCAAACTTTCCTCCCTGTGGAGGAGCCAGAAGGGGAGCGCTGCGACGGCCAGCTCATAGGGTCTGCTCGGGAAACGAGCGGATCTCGGGGTGGCACGCCTCGGGTGCGCTCTGGCGCAAGGCTCTGGAGCTGCGGGTCCGGGGTGGCGGTTCGGTGCGCGAGGCGGTGGGCGGAGGAGGGGGGAGGGGATCGGCCCCGCTGCCAGCTGCAAGCGTGTAGAGACCAGGAGTTCAGTGGGCAGCACGGCTCACGTCTGCGTGCACGTGCACATTTCTCGCTTTAGGCTCGTAGTGGGGGCGCCCACCGCCAGCTGGCTCGCCAACGCTTCAGTGGTCAATCCTGGCGCGATTTACAGATGCAAGATCGGAGAGAATCCAGACCTGACGTGCGAACAGCTCCAGCTGGGTGAGTTGGGCCTGGGACCAGGGGCGAGTGACCCTGGGGTAGCACAAGTCGTGGAAAACTCCATGTTGCCTATTCTAGTTTAAAGTGAGTGATTTTCACCCTTCCCTCAAAACCATTCTAACCTTGGTAGTGTAAAAGTGACTCCCTTCTTTCTGCCAACATTTTTCTCCCTTTTGCTTATGAGAATGATTGCAGTACTCCGGCAAAACTCTGGAGAAGAAAGTTTCTTATGATACATTCTCTTCACCTCTCCCTCTCTCCTCCTCATGTAAGACCCATTTTAAATAAGTCTCTCAGCACATTAGGGACAGGATCCAGCTAAGCCATCACTTAAGAATTTTATTTCCATCTTTGACCTATCAGCCTTGTTAAAGAAAAGGCTAAGGGACAGATCAGGGAAAGCAGCTGGAGTTGATCCCATATCCTGACATTTAGCTTAAGGACTTTCTAAAAAAGAAAATGATATAGTTTTATGTAGAATATGAAATGTAAAAGAAGAGAACAAGGAAAAATTGGCATCTCCATTGTTAATATAATTTAAATGAGGACTAAGATATAATTGTCAATTTTTCTCTCCCCAAACGCTCATGTTAAATGAATACATCTATTTGAAGTCATTTTTTAATGTCTCTTCTTAGTTATGCGACAACTTGAAAACAAATGTGTTTTTTGAGGCACCTGGGTGTCTAGTGGGTTAAGCGGCCGACTAGCTCAGGTCATGATCTCGCTGTTCGTGAGTTCGAGTCCCAGGTGGGATCCTGTGCTGACAGCTCAGAGCCTGGAGCCTGCTTTGGATTTTGTGTCTCGCTTTCTCTCTCTGCCCCTCCCCTGCTTGCACTCTGTCTCTGTCGCTCTCAAAAATAAATAAAACCATTTAACAAACAAACAGGCAAAAACAAATGTGTTTTCATGGGGGAGGGGAGAAAGTTCACATGTCAAAGCCAAAAACAAATTTGTTTTGTAGACACATGGAGGAAAAAAGGGGAACTAATATTAATTTAGACCTATCTTGTTCCAAACACTGTTAGGCACTGCTATATGTATATGTTACTTAATTTTTTTTCCCCTCAAAGCACCAGTGGGTCATGGTTGGCATTGTTCCTACTTTACACGTGAAAATTCTGTGACTCAGAGGGTTGCAAGTATTTTTTCTAAAGTTACTCGGCTAATGAGTGAAAGATGGGATCTCAGGTCAGTCCAGTCAGCTTGGTTCCAAAGCCCAAGCCCTTTCCTTTCCTGTGTGTGTCTTCAGTGCAAACAAAATTAAATGAAGAGTCCAATATGTTGTCTGCTGTACTGATATGTTCTCTGTGAATGGTGAATAAAAGGTTACAACTGGTACCTTTTTCATATTTATCTTTGCCATAGACTATTGGGATAAGCTACTGCATCTTTAATCCCTTTTTCTTTTTACAGTAGTCCTTGCTTTTTTGCCAACTGGGAAGCTGGTTTCCCTCATTTAGAATGAATTCAAAGAGAGTATGCCCATAACTCAGAGAGCATCCATAAAAGTCTAGCAGTGGTGTACAGCATGTAGAATAAACCCTAGCCTCTCATTAATTATCTTCCATCCCCAAAAGGCAGACTAGGAAAGCCTAACACGTTCACAGACCTACCCATTTGGAATAATTCTGCAAAGCATAATTTTCATTGTATGAGACAGTTGTGGGATGAAGAATTAGCGACTGGAGGACACAGAGTTGGTCTGCCAGAGGATCTTGACAAAGTCTCAGCAAGGAGAAGTTGCATTTCTGTTGTCCTGTCACGGTTTCCTGATCCATGGCATCCTAACTACTGGCTTTTAGTACCTACTTCCTGTCTGGAAGGGCACTGAATCTATTTCTAGATGTCTGTGTTTCACTGGAAAGATCACTTCATAATATTACACACAATTTGAGATTAAAATGCCCATCAAAATGGAAGAAAAACCTAAATTTGGGGGCATGTGGAGCATAGAGATTGACTATAGAAATATCCTCAGAGAAATGTATCCATGGTAGATACGGAACAAGCATGAATTAAGTGAAGATTTATTGGATGGATAAACGAACAAAGGCAAAGTGGAAGTTTGATTGTCATCAACCTGATTGATGAATAGGAGAATAATTAGAAATGATAAGTCAAATGACATTTTTTAAAGTTTATTTTTGATAGAGAGGGAGAGAAAGAGAGAATAGGGGAGGGGCAGAGAGAGAGGGAGACACAGAATCCGAAGCAAACTCCAGGCTCTGAGCTGTCAGCACAGAACCTGACACAGGGCTTGAACTCATGAACTGTGAGATCATGACCCGAACCAAAGTCAGACGCTTAACCAACTGAGCCACCCAGGTGCCCCACCAAATGACATTTTTAACTTTCACATTTTCAGTCAATACAAAAAGATATTGATTGAGATAAACAGCAAAAAGGAAGACAAGATTTTCAGGCAATCCATTGGTTGAAACACTTATAGCCTTGATAATAGCTTGGCATATTTGCAAAAGAATTGACTGAAGTTGCCTCTCCTATAACATTTTAAACAATATACCTTCTGTTCCTTAAATAAGGAAATCGTGTTTCCATTCAGAACAAACTCAAGTCACTTGAAGCTGTAAAATAAGGGATTGGGGATGAAGTCTAGCAGAGAAGCACTGAAAACAATAAAATGGTCATGAAAGACATTTAAGGATTTTCAGGTTTGTGAACTATGTAATATTTTCTGTGAAGAAGCTTTAAGAAAAAATTATGTAACTATGGACACACACAGTATTCTAATTCTGTAGATTATGAGGATTGCCTCAGTTTTCCTGTCTCAAATGTGGGTCACTATAATGTATAGAAAATGCTTAGCTCAATACCTGACATAGAACAGATATTTAAAAAGCATTAATTTATTTCTTTTAGTCTCTATTTTCTACTTAAATCTCTATCTGTATGTTATCTGTTATAGTCAGGTTGAGGGTAATAAATAGGTAATTAATAAACAAAGCAAAAAGTTACATGCATAAAGTAAGAGGTAACAGTTGAGATGAAACATGGTGAGAAATATTTTCTTGTTGACTCAACCAACAAAATCTTACAATTAAATACTGAGCTATGGTTGCCGTGTCAGTAAGGTGTTTTCTTTCACTTGGAATGGCTTCAGTTACTATCAAGGAAATGAAGTTGGCAGGTCTCTTAAAACGGTGCCCATCTCCTAGTAATTTCAATACTATTCACTTGGACTGGTGTTTAGGTTTCAGAATTTCAGATCAAAGTTTGAATCAGATGGACTCCTCCCTTGAAAGAGGAGATCAATACCCTCCCATTACATGCCTCCACCCCTGGATGATGTTGTCACACACTGTGGTGTATTCACTGTGGCCATAATCAGAAGTGAGCAGCAGATGCCCGTTGGTCTAAAACGTCCAGGGTGTAAGGTGTTGAGAGTAAGATATGCCTTTCAGTGAAGTGAATTCATTGTAGAAGAGGCACTTTGCACCCTGCTTGCAAACAGGCTTCCTCTACCTCCCTGCCTGCCTAAGAAGTGTCTCTCCTCACACTTTTTCCCTCCTTCCCTCTGCGAGCCAAAGGAAGGTGGTGTCCCCATCAGGAAGGCCTGAGCCCAGATATGTTCATGAACACTTTGTGTCTGAGGAGGCCATAGTGACTTCACATGTCCAGTTGCTTTTCCACTCAGATGTTCTGTGTCTTTGCTGAGGCTTTTTAAAAAATGTTTACTTACTTATTTTGAGAGAGAGTGTGTGTAGGGGAAGGTCAGAGAGAGAGAGAGAGAGAGCGAGAGAGAGACCCAAGCAGGCTCCACGTTCAGTGTGGCGCCCCATTCAGGGCTCAATTTGACTACCGTGAGATCATGACCTGAGCTGAAATCAAGAGTCAGACACTTAACTGACTGAGCCACCCAGGCACTTCTTGTTCAGGCTTTTTAAATTTTTTATTTATTTTTATTTTTATTTTTTTATTAAAAATTTTTTTTATTACATTTATTTATTTTTGAGAGACAGAGCATGAGCAGGGAAGGGGCAGAGAGAGAGGGAGACACAGAATCAGAAACAGGCTCCAGGCTCTGAGCTGTCAGCACAGAGCCGGACGCAGAGCTCGAACCCACAAACCACAAGATCATGACCTGAGCTGAAGTCAGACGCTTAACCGACTGAGCCATCCAGGCACCCCTGTTGAGGCTTTTGTAAAGGAAACTGTGATCACAGATGACTCCAGAACTGTATGTAATCATAGACTGTCCATGGATTACCAATATTCAAAGCATTAGAATATAATAAAATACATAAATGACTTTAAAATTATACTAAACAGATTGTTTTTATTTGGTTATTCAGAAGGTATTTCAGGTCTTTTATTACTTTGGAGTCACCACTAATAGCATTATATGCTTGCTACACTCAGACACACACACACACACACACACACACATACATACACACACACACACACTTATCTGGGTAATAAAAGTCTAAAGTTACACGGTTACACTGCCTGATATGGTAGCCAGTAGCCACATGTGGCTGTTGAGCACATGAAATGTAGCTAGTTTGCAGCGAGAGGTGCTGTAATATTGGATTTCAAAGACTTAGTATAAAAAAAAGAATTAAAATAACATTAATTTTTTAGATATTAATTATATGTCAAAATAAATATTTTAATATTGATTACATATGTAAATAAGTATATTTTGGGTGTGTTAAATGAGGTATATTTTTATTTTTATTATTTTTTTTTAATGTTTATTTCTGAGAGAGAGTGTGACAGAGTGCAAGTGGGAGAGGGCCAGAGAGAGAGGGAGACACAGAATCTGAAGCAGGCTCCAGGCTCTGAGCTGTCAGCACAGAGCCTGATGTGGGACTCAAACCCACAAACCACAAGATCATGACCTGAGCTGAAGTAGGATATTTAACTGAGTCACCCAGGCGACCCATAAAGGAGATTTTTTAAATTAATTTTGTTTATTTTACTTTTTAATGTGGCTACCATAAGGGCCCCTGCGCGGCTCAGTCGGTTGAGTGTCCGACTTCAGCTCAGGTCATGGTCCTGCAGTTCAGTGAGTTTGAGCCCTGCATCGGGCTCTCTGCTAACAAACAACTTGGAGCCTGGAGCCTGCTTCAAATTCTGTATCTCTCTCTCTCTCTCCCCCTCCCCTGCTCATGCTCTGCCTCTCTCTGTCGCTCAAAAATAAATAAATGTTAAAAAAAATTAATGTGGCTACTATAGGATTGAACACTTCACATATGGCTTATATAGTAATTTCTTTTGGACAGCACTGCCCCAGAGAATTATAAATTCCCTGCATGAGAAAACACCAACTTTGTAGCAGGTGCTTCCCCAGCATCTGTGTGTAAATGAATAGGACTTTCACTTTTCTTTCCCAGACAAGTGCTGTATAGTTACTAGACCTTTACAGTTCTTGCTTGTGCCTCTCTTTTCTTTACTGGAAAGAACAGTGATCCATCTCAAGTTAGTCATCATTATTCCCCTTCAGATTTCTTTCTAGAATTTTATCACCCTAGTCAGCCTCCTGGCTCATTTTAAATAACCTGTTTGGAAGAGGTGAATTTAATTAGCATTGTGCCATTAAACTAATGATTACCTCATTCTCACTTCTGCCTGATTTGTAGGAATTATTAGCTTAACATTGAAGGGCAAACAAACCTCACACTTCAAATAATGTTCTTGATAACTTTTTCATTTGCAAACTCTTTAAATTGTAGCTTATGAAGCTGATACAGACTGGTCATTTTGAAAACTTGTCCCTGAACATAGGTTCTAATCATGCAGAAAATCAAGACAGAGAGCTTCATTAATAAACTATCATGTTAAGAAACGTAAGTTCCCTGATTTCCAGAAATTTCCCAAACTTCATCTTTAAAGAATGCTTGCCATTGAATTTGAGAGGTGAGGTTTTCTAAATGCATTTTGCTTTTTGCCTTGAGTTTACTTGGTCACCCACTAATATTCCTAATGATTAAGAATATCTCCCCTTAGCAACAGTTCTAGGGCCAGATATGGCAATCTATTGTACACGTGGGTTGTTTATTCTTTCAGTCATTTACTGAGGACTGCAAAAGGGCTAGAATTTGGATGTAAGAAAGAAACACGGTCCTTGCCCCCAGGGGGGTTTACATTCTCTAGCTCAGGTTCTTATAGGAAAGTGGGGTGAGAACATCTAATCTAATTAGAAATAGAAAGTAAGGTGATGGCTTCCTGATCAATTGATGTTCAACTGGAGAACTGAGTAAAACTCGGGGGTTGGCTAGAGGAAGAGGTTTACGGGAAAGGGTGCCAGACAGAGCCAACGGTGTGTATGAAGACCTGAAGTCTTTGAGAGCATGGCATCTTTGAAGTGCAAGAAATACGCATATGACTGGACTGTGGAGTATGAAGTGGATGGTAGGTTGGAGATTATTTTTAATACAACTTTGTGAGCTGTCTTTAAGGAGTATGAATTACCCACTGGTAACTGAACCTGGGGACTGACCTAATCAGATTTGTGTTTTAGACAGATACTTCTGGTTGCAGAGTAGTGAATGCTTTGGAGTAAATGAGTCAAGGCTGAAGGTAGTAAGACAGTTGTAGAAAGATTTTGTTATAATTTAGGCTACCTATGATAAGTGCTTGTATTAAGGCACTGGCAGCAAGAATGGAGCAAAATAGATATTCTACTGTTATTTAAGAGACAGACTCAATAGGACTTACTTGGTAATTATTAAATGAGAGAGATGAAAAAGGAGGTTTCCAAAGGTGTTACCCAAGGTTCCAACCTGGGCTGTTGGATGGATGATGGTGTTGGCCACAGAAGACATAGGAGTAAATATCTAGTATTCAGTTGGATGTATGGGTCTGCTGGGCAGGAGAGGTCTGTACTGGCAATTCAGAGTTCACTGCAACTGACATAGAGATGATAATCAAAACCATGGGAGTGAATGAGTTTAACTTGGAAACTCTAGGCTGAATAGATCAGAGGGTCCAGGATAGATCCAGAGGATTCCTACAGTTTGACAATTGGCTTGAGCAGTGCTGCTCAACTCTAGCTGAAACTTGGATTCTCCTGCAGAGCTTTAAGAGTACCAGTTCTCATCCTAAATAAATAAAAATCTTTGCAGGTGGGTCTAGATAGGTGTGACATTGTGATTTATAGTAAGAATAATATATTTGCTTTTATTCCCTGTTTTTGGCACAGAGCTCCTAAAAGTCTTGAAATTTTCTAAGAAAGTTACAAAGGTGTTTTTGTTATTGAGGTGGCTTTTGGACCCTACCTAAGGATGGGGGCTGGTTGCCAGTGGAGCCAAACGTATGATTGGATGGTTGTAACTTTCTGTCCTACCCCCTAATCTTCAGGATGTGGAGTGGGGTTGGAGGTTGAATCAATCACAAATGGCCAATGATTTAATCAGATATGTCTGTGTAAGGAAGCGGTCATAAAAACCCAAAAGGACAGGGTTGGGAGAGCTTCTGGGCTAGTGAACAGAGTGGAGTACTTAGAGAAAGTACTTTCCTTATGCCTTGCCCTATGCATTTGGTTGTTCCTGAGTTATATCCTTTTATAATAAATTAGTAATCTAGTAAGTAAAATGCCTTCCTGAATTCTGTGAGGTGCTCTAGCAAATCAATCAAACCCAGGGATGGAGAATTTGGAACCTCTGATGACCAGGTGGCCAGAAGTATAGCTGACGACCTAGACTTTCAATTGGCCTCTGAAGTGTCTGTGTGTGTATGTGTATGTGTATGTGTATGTGTATGTGTATGTGTATGTGTATTGGGAGAGGGGCACTCTTGTAGGACTAAGTCCTTAACCTGTGGGATTGGGTGCAATCTCTGGATAGATAGTGTTAGAATTGAGTTGAATTGTAGCTAGTGAATTGACCCAGCTAGTGACAGAAGATTGCTTGTTGGTGGTGTAGAAGCCACTCTTCCACCCCCACCCTCTACAAAATGGAATTGAATGCAGAATCCTTAGTAGGGCATTAGGGTTTCCAAAGGTCCCCAGATGACACCAGTATTCATCCATGGTTTCTAACAACTGGAGAAGAAAAGAGGAGCCTGAGAAAATGACTAAGAAGGAAGAGCCAAAGAGGTAGCAAGGAAATCTGGTCAGTATGGCATTATGGAAGTCAAAAGGTGAGAGATCTTGAGAAGAGATGAGTGGTTCGCAGTATCGAAAGTTGCCAAGAGGTCAAGCAAGGTAAGAACTCAAGAGATTTCATTGAATATAGAGAGAAACTGTTCATGACTAACCTTTTAGTCAGACCAATTTTAGTGGTGAAGCCAGACTACAGAGAGTTGAGAAGTGAGGAGCGAGAAAATATTGGTAGCAGGTGTCAACAACTTTTTTTATCTGGTTTCTTCCTTCATTGATTAAACACATTTTATTGGTTACTTATGCTAGGTACTGGGAATACAAAGTTGAGTAAGACTTTGAAGCTCGCAAAGAATTCAGTTTAAATGATGAGAGACAGGTAAACGTTAGATCATTAATTATGAGAATATGCAATAAACGTGATGATGGAGACACAGTGGGGAGAGGAAATAGTTTGGTTGATGAGAGAAGGGTTCCTGGAAGAGCAGATACCTGAGTAGTTGAGCCAGTTCTGACCAGTTTTGACGAGAGTGTAGTAAAAGCTCAATAAATGTGAAATGGATGGATACATTTCTCAGATTTGGGTGATTCCTCTGCTGCACACGTGAGCATCATCCCAGGAGGTCTGGGCCAGCCTTGGTTTCCAGAGATTCTGCCTGCTCATACCAGGAAATCTAAACAATAATGGGCACTCCTAAGATAGGGAGCTTGGAACTGACCATCTTTAAAAACAGGGTTTTGTTTTTTTTTAAAGATAGCTGGAAGCATCAAATGGGACCATGGAAGTGGACTTACAGGTGGTCGGTCAGTGAAGCAGTGTGTTTGTTCTGATATCTGATGTCTGTTCTGTTAACCCCCAAGAATTGGGGGGGGGGGGAAGAATTTTTTTCTTGTAAATTATTTGAAATACTATAATTTACAATAAATACGTTCAGAAAGAGTAAGCATGCAGACTTAGTTGTTGAATATCTTTTATGGGAAATATTGTGTGAAATGGATTAGAGGTGCCCTTTTAACATTACACCCTATATAGATTCTTTCAGTGTATACGCTACATTTGTGAAATCATTCTAGGTCTACCTCACCTGATACCATTCTTGGTTTCTTGTGAAAGCTTTCTACTATTCTTGAGCACATCACTTTGCCTACAAACCGTTGTCTCCATAACATCTTATCCCATCCTTTGAACCTTGGACAGAGACATGTCCCCTGACATCCCTAACTCCTCATCTCAGTCTGACCCTCTACTGGATGATGCCATGGAGTTCCTGACTGACTTTTATTTCTTTCACGTACTTCAGACCTTGCATCCTCCGGACCTCCTCCATCCTACCGTGTAAGTTCCAAAACCAAGCACAGTGATTCAATATTGACCACCTACCATTGAGTGAGGGCAGGTTTTCCTGGAGGTTTTGTTTTTGTTTTTGTTTTCTATTTTACTTTTTTGTATTGTTCTTGTTTCAAAGACACTCAAAATGGTATCCGTATATTAGTGATAGTCTTTCAGATGAACCCCTAAGTCCAAGAGATGAATTGCAAACCATGGAAATAGAGAATTTTCTTTCCTTATTTCCTAATATTGGAAATTAGTGTTATAATAGTAGGTTATTATAGACAGAGAATTAGTATAGGTTTATTAATAACGTCAATATTTGGATTCTTTCCCTGCTTCACAGGGAAAAGTACTAATAGCAATCATTGAAGGGTAGTATAGGGTGGCGGTTGACAGCATGGACTTGAATCCTTCCTTTCCCACTTTGAGCAAGATGCTTAATCTCCCTTTGTTTCAGTTTCTCCATCTGTAAAATTTGGATTATGATAATAACAATATCTGCTCATAAGGCTATAATGAAAATTAAATGAGTTCATATATGTTTGCATGTAGTACATAGGAAGCATTTAATAAATATTAGTTGTTGTAAGACAACAGTGCCTCTTTAAATTATGCTCACCAAATGTATCAGTTGTGGTACACTTTTCTGCTATAGTTAGTTAAAAATAAAAATAAAAATAAAACTTGTTTAGGTTTTCTGTAGGAATTTGAAGAAGTTTGGGCCTAAAGTCCCTGGAGGAGAACCCGAACCTAGGATTAAGCTCATAAGTGACCTGGTTTTCTAGAATTTTGAGGTCTAGTGATGACTCAGGATCAACCCAGATTTATAAAATTGCAACCCTAAAACTTGGCTCTTCTGCTTGGGGACATCCACCTCTTTCTGAATACAATAAAGTAAAATAAATAAAATTATAAAGTAAAAAAGGGCTATTAAATAAAATGAAACAGAAGACTGAAATAGCAGGCTTTTTCAGCCCTATGGTTATATCAGCCCTGTCTCACGTAAACTGAGTGTGATGATTAGTCATTGTCAGATATGGACCAGGAAGCCTGAGAATATGGCGTGTAAATACATGTTTTCCCCGAAAGAAAATACTTTGAGACTGGTTTCTAATTTTGATGTTTATTTTGATATCTTGCCTCTTGTTTGCTTATTTTTATATCTTGACTCCAGACAAGCTGGAGGAAATGGTCTTGGAAGTTCAGTACTCTCACGTCCCATATCATCTCTAAAACCTGGGTGTTTTCCTTTTCATGACTCAAAATTATTGTTATTGCTACTGAGTTCATAAACATCACTGTTATCTTTTAGAAGCATCATCGCCACATCTTATTTGGTGTGTGGGAAAAGTACATAGTTTAATATAGTAAAAATAATGGATTTAATAGTAATTAGAATTTGATAAGAAAAACTAAAAGGGGCCACTTGGCTTAAGGAGCAGAATGCCGCTGATCAAATCTCACAGCACTGTGAGCGCCCTCTGCTGGTCCAAATCAATGTAATGTGGGGGGATGTTGGGGAACAGAAGCATTTCCCATTTAATGAACACCTACTAGGTACCAGGCAGTCTTGTATCTGTTAAGAGTAAATTTTATATAATCCTCATAACCCTCCAATGGTAGATTTTATACTCTTCATATTTGAATTGAATTTTTCAGTTTAATCCCATATGTTTTTCTGATATTCTGAATTTAGGTAGAGGAAAGAATTATGTGGTTAATTTTACTCAATAACTATTGCTTCTACAAATAAAGATATGCTGAAGAAATGACTCTTTATACAACAGAGAAGAGAAAAATGTTCATCCATTCTTCAGAATTATTTAAGAAAAATTTGAAAAATACAGGACTCATCTTTCAATGGAAAAGAACTTCAACTTAAAAAAAAAGTAATTGGTGGGGGAAGGGCTTTCAATATTTTTCTGAAACTTAAAATTAACATCACATTTTGGAAAGGTCAGATAAATGTGTATGTTGTTGTAGTATGGAGAATGTCCGATTGAGTGCTTCCCCTAACGGGGAAGCCACAGCAGTGTGACGCGGGCAGATAAACCAAACATGTCATTGCATGCAAAAGTCCCAGGCTCTCTCACTCACAAAGTATTTCACCCAAGTTCTCAACAAGTTATAGAAAGAAGAACTTGGGGTCTGATCTTTCCCCTTGGGCCTTCTTCAGTGGAAATGCCAGCATACTGAGAACTGATCCAAATTGAGGAAAAGGGCGGGATGAGATAGGGACTAAGTCAGTGACATTTTTCTTGAGCACCGGACAGTTGAATCAACAGTCTATGGGCAGGTTTGTGGTATTTTACACATTTGAAGCTGAAACAAAAGATTTAGAAAGTGAAATTGATCTCAGTTAATTCACACCTCTGAAATATTTGTAGAGTTCTATTGTATACGCCATAGAGTAGTGTGAAATAACAGAGGTCTTCGATTTCTGACAAGTTTTTGACTTTTGTATTCTAATCTTTTTCATTTATCAGCCCCATGGATTCAAGGAAGTTACCTTCCTTCCTTAAGATTCAATTTGCTCGGGGCGCCTGGGTGGCTCAGTCGGTTGAGCGTCCGACTTCGGCTCAGGTCATGATCTCACGGTATGTGAGTTCGAGCCCCACATCGGGCTCTGTGCTGACAGCTCAGAGCCTGGAGCCTGTTTCAGATTCTGTGTCTCCCTCTCTCTGACCCTCCCCTGTTCATGCTCTGTCTCTCTCTGTCTCAAAAATAAATAAACATTAAAAAAAAAAATTAAAAAAAAAAAAAAAAGATTCAATTTGCTCATCTGTAAAATGGGATTGATAACGTAGTCCTCTGCTGCTCCCGTGAAAATTAAATGAGTGAAATGTGAATGATAAGGCCTGACCGTGATGTGCCATAAATATTTTACGGAGGAGGATATATGAAAGGACATACATGCAGCTTAAACATGGTTAGCTTAATCCTTAAAGTAATAATAATGTCAACGTCAACTATCATTTGTGTGCTTCCTCTGCTCTGACGCAAGCACTTCCTAGGTATCTCATTTACTCCCCCAAATCCTCACAGAAACCCTCTGAGATAGGCATCTCCTGGAGGCCCCAGCTGATTCTCAACCTTAAATCGTCCTATTCCCAGAGCACACATTGTAAAGATCTTCAAACCTGTAAATGTGGTTTCCCTTCAGACCATCTGTTACTGTTTTAATACTTAAGGAAGTTAATATTTCAGAGGAGAGACAGAGTAGTGAAGGAAGACCTCTCCAAAGCTTAAATCCCTGAGAGTTTGGTGAAAATTTTGTAGGCATATCATCATTCAAGATTTGACGGTAAAAGGTATTACCTCCCTCAGCAGATACGTATTTCGCTCCTGCCTACTGTCCATAAGGTCCTGTTCTGTGGGAATGTTGCAGTCAACAAAATAGCCAACCTGCCTTCATGAGGTGACATTCAAGATTGAATATCTAGTCTTCCATGGTCTGTCATACTTTGGCACTTGAGCGATGATGTGAAAACTAGTGATACAAGTAACAACAAACACAGGGATGGTGACGAATGTACTTAACTGGCTTTGTACTAACAACCTTTATATTCATCTAACAAATTTAACTGCTCGTTCACATTTATACACATGTGGATTTACTGATAGAATATCAGCAGATGGCGGGGGTGGGGGGTGGTTCCTGGGTGGCTCAGTGGGTCTAACTCTTGATTTCGGCTCAGGTCATGATCTCCCGTGCATGGGTTCAAGCTCTGAGTCGGGCTCTGTGCTGATAGTGGAGAGCCTGCTTGGGATTCTTTCTCGGCCCCTCCCCTGCTCTTTCTCTCTTAAAAATATATAAATAAACATTTTTAAAAAACCCAAATCAGCAGATAGAAATAAAAAAATTGAAGTAACAAGCACACTTCTTGTATGTTCCTTCACAAATGAAAAAAAAAAAAATGGAAAAAGCAAAACTAGTCTAATTTTTTGAATAAAGAATATGGTTTTATGTAGTTTCGTATTTTTAATATATACTGAAAAAATGCAATCAACTTTGCTAAGATTAGTCATTGTAGTTGTATAAAAGCATGGGAAATTATCACATGTTAATTTGGCTTCCCTCCTTTATGTGAAACCATGTAAAGTACTTTTTCAATTATGAAGCTGATTTGATTTACTAAGAGTTTAGATTAGAAATGTATGAGCTGAGTTGAAAACCTGCTTACAAATCATTTCAGTATGATATTTGGATAAAATATAAAGATAATCTGAATTTATTTATGATGTTATGTCAGGGAAATTCACGAGAATTAACTCATGACAGTTCTAATAATAATCATTTCTGACACATTACAAACTGTATTTCCACATGAAGAAAGTTTGCTTAACACTTGATATCCTATTTCAGTATCTAGCTGAAACCAAGGAGGACAAAAAGCTAGTACTAGTATTTTGAAAATAGAGTATTTTCAGATACGATGTAGTCCAGGAGAAGGCACAATCGTTAACATTGTAGAGCACAAGCCCAGTTACACACACCTGTCTGGGGAGCCTTTCAAAAATTCTACGTCTAGGACACATCAGATCTTAGCCTCCAGAAAGTGGGGACCAGGTGTTGGTACTTATTTGAACTCCTCCCTGGTGATCCTAATGTCCAGTCAAGGCTGAGAACCACGTGCTAGAGGCGTGAACTCAGGCAGGCAAGGTTAAGGGAGAGCGCTGAAGATGGTCCTGAGCATAGGCTGAAGTTGCAGAGGTCTTGCTTCTCCGACATGATTCTGCAAGCACTCCAGAAGACAAGGGTAAAAACTTCCTCGAGTTGAAGAAACGACCCAGAGCAGTGATGATGACTGACAGGCAATTCTTTGTTTGTTTTTTTTTTTTTAACATTTATTTTTATTTTTGAGACAGAGACAGAGCATGAACGGGGGAGGGCCAGAGAGAGAGGGAGACATAGAATCTGAAACAGGCTCCAGGCTCTGAGCTGTCAGCACAGGCTCGAACTCACGGACCACGAGATCATGACCTGAGCCGAAGCCGGACGCTTAACCGACTGAGCCACTCAGGTGCCCCGACAGGCTGTTCTTTGAATGGATCCTGTCTTGAAACCAGTGCAGAGAGTAGCTTGGCAGGACCTTCGCTGTTGGGTGCTGCCTCCGGGGCAAAAGCAGTGTCTGGAAGTGGGAAGGAGAAGCCTATACAAATGTGAGTGTGTGTTCACTTAATGGAATTAGTTTTTATTTCTCATTTGAAAGAATAATTGTTTCATGACTTTGTGAATTTTCTTTCTGCCTATGCATTCATCCTTTCGTACATGTCTCCCGTTAAGATATGAAACACGAATAGAAGATACTTAAACTACCATGGAAGCTTTGAACTATTTTTTTTTTTTAATGTTCATTGATTTATTTTGAGAGAGAGCCTGCATGTGTGAGCGGGGGTGGGGGGGAGGAGCAGAGAGAGAGCGAGAATCTCAAGCAGGCTCGGTGCTGTCAGCTGAATCAGATTCGGCTGCGGGGCTCGATCTTACAAACCTTGAGATGGAGACCTGAGCCAAAATCAAGAGTTGGGTACTTAACTGGCTGAGTCACCCAGGCGCCCCGAACTGTTTTTTTAATTTACTGACCCATTTTCAGCACATGTTCCTGGGGTCTGTGTTGGGGGTGGGATAATGGTGAGCAAGATGTGGTCCTAGACGTGATGAACTAGGTTGTTAGTGACTAAGTTTGGGAAGTAGGCTAGCTGTGAATAAATAACTGTAGTTGTATTAGAGTTCTCCAGAGAAATGGAATCAGCAGGGTGGGAGGATAATAGGTAGATAGATATAAGAAGAGATTTATTATGGGAATTGGCTCCTTCAGTTAGGAGGCAGAGAAAGTCCCATGATCTGCCCTCTGCAAGCTGAAGAACCAGGAAAGTCAGTAGCGTCATTCAGGCCCAAGGCCTGAGCGGCAGCGGGCAGGAGGTGGGGGGTGGTTGGTGTAAGTCCAGAGGTCTGAGAGCTACACAAAGATGTGGAGAGAAAAACATTTGCGGGAAGTGACCTCGAGAGAGGTGGGAACATGAATTGTTTGGCTACGCTGGATGAAGCTCTGAGCAGTGATGGTTCTGCCACGTCACCGGGTGAAGCTGATGCAAAGTGGAATCATCTGTGGCTCCAGGAAATGGCTTAACACAACAGTTTCTCTGGTTTTCGTTTTCATTTTTTTAACATTTATTCATCCTTGAGAGACAGAGGCAGAGCATGAGCAGGGGAGGGGGGGAGAGAGAGAGACACACACGGAATCCGAAGGAGGCTCCAGGCTCTGCGCTGTTTGTTGGCACAGAGCCCAACGCGGGGCTCAAACCCACAAACTGCGAGACCATGACCTGAGACGAAGTCGGAAGCTCAACTGACTGAGCCCCTCAGGTGCTGGTTTTCATTTTAAACTTGACGGAAGTTCACAGAGAACTTTTTGGCCATTTTTATCCAGCAACTTACAGGATATTTTGTGCAGCTCTGAATTACTGCATATTTATTTAACTTTGGGGTAGCAGCTCCAGAACGGTAAATTTGTTTCTAACTATTGGCTGTATTCAGTTGTGCAATCATGATGAAAACAGCGATCAGGTGTTATTTCTGACCTCCTTTCTCTCCTGTCCTTAATTTTCCTCTTGCTGAGGTGCCTTAGTCAACCACGTGGCAGTTTTACAAAGGCTTTGGTGTTTTCAGAGAAGATAGTTTATTTAAATGTCTGTTGTGGTAATTAGGAACTTCACCTTCAGGTAGACAGAATCTACCATTTATCTATTTTCGACATTGGCAAAAATAATGGGTGGTTTTGGTGAAAAATTTAAACTGGAAGTTGTATCACAGTGAGTTAAAATTTTGTGTTTGTCACTGTCTTTTTCACTTTTTTTCAATTAGGTTGGCATCATGTAGCCATGCTAACTCTGTGAGACCTTACCCACCCAACACTCACAATGGTCTTTCTCCCTCCTTCTCCTTTTCTTTCTTTTTCCCTTTCTTCATTACTTTTAACATGGGGATCTTCTGTTTCTCCCTGGACCGTCTTTTTATCAAGGTTTGGGCTGCAGCAGACCCCCTTTTCATTCCAGGTACACATTGCTTATCAATAGCATTATTTTTTCAGACCTATACTTAATCATTTTCAAGTCCAGTGCTCCGGGGAGCCGCTACCAAGATGTGGAAGTCTGGTAGAAAACTCTGTAAGAAGCCTGGCCAGAAAACCCTTATCCACATTCTATTGGAACAATATTCCAGACCATGAGAGTCAACTGAGGTAGTCTGGGCCTCACCTGGACTTACTGAATCAGAACCTTCCAGGGAGCAGCTAGGAAACTTGGTTCAGTTCAGCTGTGTTGAAGGGTTTTACTGTTTGTCCTGAACAGCGTTTTGGAGAACAAATGTATACACAAACATCTTCCCATTCCCATTGAGACAAAATTTCCTCCTAGTCAGGACATTGCTGCAAATAATTTCACTTTCAAAATACTAGCCTTATCTATGTAGTTAGTATGAGTTTGCCTGGGAAGCTTTATGTCAAGGTTATAGGAGATGGAGCGCCTGATGATTTTGAGAATGGTCGCTATAAATATATGATAAAGTGGTACAAGTGACTAGTGTTAAGAGTTAAGTAAACAAACCCAAGTTCCACATCCTTATCCAGTTAAGCTGATGAAAATGTAATCACCTGCCTTTGGAATTCAGTTCAGGTGGAATGGAACTCTCACATGGCAATTGAAGAGGGTAGACATAAGGTCAGTGAAAGGATTCCTAAGAGACTACATCTTACTCTACCCCAAAATCACTTACTTTAAAGCATGTTAATAGGATTCTAGCTATAAAGCAAAGAAGTCACTCTAGCAAAAGAAAAAAAAAAATATCATTGGGAAGATCACTTTCTTTTGTACAGTTTAGAAGTGCTATATTGCCCATGAAAATATTTATGTTTCGTTTTCTGGCTATTCATGCATTTGCCGAAGTACCTTTTTAAATAACTTTTTTTTTTTTTTTTTTTTTTTTTTTAGTTATTTTTGAGAGAGAGAGAGAGAGAGAGAGAGAGAGAGAGAGACAGAGCATGAACAGGGGAGGGGCAGAGAGAGGGAGACACAGAATCTGAAGCAGGCTCCAGGCTCTGAGCTGTCAGCACAGAGCCCAACACTGGGCTCAAACTTAGAAACCGTGAGATCATGACCTGAGCCGAAGTCAAGAGTCAGACGTTTAACCCACTCAGCCACCCAGATGCCCCTAAATAACTTTTTTGTTTGTTTGTTTACTTATTTTTGAGAGACAGCATGCTTGTGAGTGCAAGCATGAGTGGCGGAGGGGCAGAGAGAGTGGGAGACAGGATCCGAAGCAAGCTTGTACTGACAGCAGAGAGCCTGGTAAGGGGCTCAAACTCCAGAACCCTGAGATCATGACCTGAGCGGAAATCAAGAGTCCAGTTGAACGCTTACTGGACTGAGCCACGGAGCCCCGCCAAAGTACCTTTTCATGTGTTTTATTCACTACTGAAAAAAATCAAGTTTTCCAGTCTTTTTTTTTTTTTGAAAATAGTCACAATAAACTAAATGTAAACTGTAGGGCAGTTTGTCTTTAATGCTAGGCATTATTAATGTGCTGCTAATTAGACACAGCCACTTTCCATGTGCTCAGTCATCACCTCCCAGCTTCAATGCTGGAATGTGACTTAAATTCTGAGGACCATATTCTTGTCTTTTATTCCTAAAGTCTCAATGCAAGAAATGTCTTTAACGGTGTGCTGATAGGGGTGCACAGGTGGCTCAGTCAGTTAAGCATCCGACTCTTGGTTTCAACTCAGGTCATGATCTCACAGTTCATGGATTCGAGCCCCACATCCAGCTTTGTGCTGAGGGTGTGAAGCTTGCTTGGGATTTCCTGTGTCCCTCTCTCTGCCCCTCCCCTGCTCATTCTCTCTCTCTCTCTCTCTCTCTCTCTCTCTCTCTCTCTCTCAAAATAAGTAAACATTTAAAAATAATAAAAGTGTTCTGATAGCTTGTTCTTTAGAGTAAAGTGTCTGAGGGTTGATGGAGGGAGGTGGGTGGGGCTGGGCTAAATGGGTGATGGGGATTAAGGAGGGCCCTTATGATGAGCACCTGGTGTTGAATAACTAAGTTCTACACTTGAAAGCAATTTTACCATATGTTAACTAGAATTCAAATAAAAACTTGAAATCAAAAATTTTAATATAAAAAAACGTGCTCTGGTAATGTTGCCTGTAATGCTAGACAAATGGTCAAAACAAAGGCACATTTTTTACCACAAATGACACCCTGTAATTGTATCTGCACAGCCTGTGTGGGTTTCAACTGGTCTCCCTGCCACCCTCTACCCCCAGTCGTGTTGGTTACCTGTCTCCTATATTGAGCCCATTGCTTCATGATGTTACCAGCTGGAGATGTTGTGTTCTACAAACACAAACCACCTGGTGAGAGAAAAGCTATGTTGGCACAGAGTAACTCAGTGTTCCCCCACCCCCCCCATACTGTGCACTGAGTATAAGGTGATAGAGGAACAGGAGTCAAGGATGTTTTATATGTGGCGAAGGAGAAAACTTGGGGATAAGCATGTTTATTTTCTCTGTTGTCCTATGGTTTTCAGGATAACTGATGGTATTTTTCCCCCCCAAATACTGTAGGTAGCCCTACTGGAGAACCTTGTGGAAAGACTTGTCTGGAAGAAAGAGACAATCAGTGGTTGGGGGTCACACTTTCCAGACAGCCAGGAGAAAATGGCTCCATCGTGGTATGCTATTGGGATTAGTCCACTCAGAAAATCAGGGGATCAGATATTCTGGGTGTGATGTTCACATCATTTGATCTACGTTTGTGTTTTATTCAGGCTTGTGGGCATAGATGGAAAAACATATTTTATATAAAGAATGAAAATAAGCTCCCTACGGGTGTTTGCTATGGAATGCCCCCTGATTTACGAACAGAACTGAGCAAAAGAATAGCTCCATGTTATCAAGGTAAGGAATCATTTTGGTACTACCCGGATCAAGAAAAACAAGTGAATGCCTTTAATATTTTTTTTACTTTCAATTTTGTATATGCAGAGAGAGGAGAAGAAATCTTATTAAAATAGCTGTATTTTTAACTACTCAAAGTATTTCTTTTTTATTCAATTGCGGTAGTGTGAGTGCAAAAAAATGTGCTTTGTGCTTTTAGGAATATAAATTTGTATGGTTACATTTGAATAATTCTAGAATTTAGTTGATAATTACCCACTTTTGCACTAAATATATTTTGAACTCCACATGAATGAGTCTAATGTCCAGAATATAGAGGACACTTAAAATCATGAAATTATGATGAAAAACTTGAGATTGAAAAGTCTGGGAAGATGAAAACTGTTTAGGTTTCTTGTTTTATCTTTAGCCTTCAAGAATATTTAGAAAGATTCAAGTGTAAGTGTAAGCAAATCTTTCCCACTCACTGTGTCTTTATTTATTTTTTTAATTCACATATATTCCTTGAAACAACAAGGGATTGGTATCTTAACTTTGAAAAATTTTCCCATGAAAATTCTAGATTGTTAGGTAGCAGTAGTGTAAGCAGAGTTGGGACATTAACACCTGAAGTGAGCAAAATTAGGGGTGAATGTCAACAGAGCATTAAAACCTATCTTAACAGAACTAAAATTCTAAAAATGTATCCTTGGAAATCTCAGAATTAAATATATATGCATTCCATTTTCCACTTTTTGTAACCAAAATGATCACTACAGTGTCCAAATAACCTTTCCCTTACCTCACAAAATTTTGACCATGCATGCAAATTCAGTTATTCTGTTAACTTTGGGGTCTTCTGTGGTATGGGATGTCTTAGAAAAACTCCTAATCTCTAATTGGCCTTTGAACATCTAGGAAGACAAAAGGTGAATTTTAAATTCTTAATGAAGTGAAACTCAGTCTAGTGTTCTGTATGTTTATCCTTCTCTTTTTCTCCGGGGTGTATGGTTGACACTTTAAAACCTTCTCAGAGTAGAATTTTGTGCTGTTGTTCAGTTATACCCAGCCACATCCTGCAAAACATTAAACTTACCTTGAACTTAAAACACCTAAAACTATGAGGAAATTTATTTTAAAAAAAGGCGGGGGGATATAAAAAGGAGTGAAAAATCATGCCCAGGACTATTAATTACAAATGACTTAATTGATTTAACTCTTCCAGTTAGCAAAGCCAAAACAAGGATGTGGGCCTGATTCTTCTATCGAGGTTTACTTACATCCATTCCCCGGGAGAAGCAGAGCATTGTCTTCCCAGTAGGTTCCAGAAGCATCCAATTCATGGGTAGTGGGAGACCTGAGCTGAAGTTGGCTGCTCAACTAACTGAGTCACCCCAGGTACCCCAGGAAATCTATTTTAATGCAGACCTGGACTGGAAGACACAAATTCTAGCCCTGTCTTAGATACTCACTTGACAATTTTTTCGAGTGTATGCTGCATGTTCTTTCCATGAGAAAGAGGCAGAGGTAGCTGTTTTTATTGCTATTTTGCAGGAATATTTTTGGGGATTAATATGGAAAAGATTTTTTATCTTAAATTTTATCAAAGCTACTATCTTAAAAATGGGTTAGTATAAAATATAGACTCTAAAAGGTATGTTAGTAAGGATTTATAAGATAAACAAAATTATGCAAATTTTGTCTTTTTCAATGAAATCCTGAATTGTTTTTTGTTTTTTTACTTCATTTTAGATTATGTGAGAAAATTTGGAGAAAATTTTGCATCCTGTCAAGCTGGAATATCTAGTTTTTACACTGAGGTAATAGCTCCTAAAATACAGAATTTTAATTCTTAAGATTCAGACTTCTGGTTTACAGGTGTTACGCTTTATGGTAAAAATTGTATAACACCTAAATAATAGTTTTCTTAAATTTGAGTATATTACAGCTTAATTTTCAACACTCAATATTCAACATATTTTGAAAACCAGTTAATACTTAAGATGGCTGTGTCATGCAAGACCAACTAAAAGTCTACACTAAAGAATATGACTTGCATCAAAAATTTAATAAAAATAAAAGGAAGCTATTGTTATTTGCTTTAACTCATACATTTAAAATATTCAAATATGTTTTTAATTACTAGTTGAGGGGAAAAAACATATGAATCCACATCTTTCATTAAAATTATGAGAATTGAGAGATTGAAGAATTTAATATCCTTTTGAATTAGACGTATTCCCAAACTCTGTTTTTCTCTAACACTCCAGGCAGGATATACAATCAAAGATCACAGTTGTATTCAACTTCCAAATCTCCCATTTTACCTTCAAAACCCATTAGGAATTTCTGAATGTTTTCTGGATCTATGCAGTCAGACTATCAAGCCTGGAGTTAACAATTTCCATAAATATTGCCTAAAAAAAAAAAAACACTTTATACTTAAATTGACCTTTTTATAAGGTCAGGATCATTTAGGAAATTTAGAAATATGTTAAATAGGTTTGATCGCTAGAAGTTTTCATATTTCACCAAATATATCTGTTCATTCTGACTTTTGTTTCCTTTTCCTAAATTTGTATTTATCGTCAAATATGCCCCCAAATTCCATTGGATTTGTTTTTTTTCTAAGCTAACGTTGTTAAGGAAACTAGTCATTGACTCTTAGCAAATAGGAATAAATTAAATCCACTTTTTACTCTTTAGCAACACGTGATTATCTCCATAATAAGCACTAATGAATTATCCAGATGCGATTCACTTGCTTAGAAACCACATTACCTGTCTCCCAAAAGCTTTCTCTAGTATTCCATGATTCTTTCTTCAATTTTAAGGTTCACTGATGAGTGTGAAGGGAGAGTTTCTTCTATGAGATTGTGCTTGTAGGTGAAAATTCATTAGCTAGCTTCTCTGGCTTTTTTTCTGATATGTTTTTAAATTCATAAAATGCTCAGATTTTAGAAATGTATTATCAAAATGTATTCTTGTCACTACTTAAAATGTATATTTGGAGGAGGTTTTGAGTGGATTAAACTTTGAAATGATGATAAATTGTTTTTTTTTCTTACAGGATTTAATTGTGATGGGAGCCCCAGGATCATCTTATTGGACTGGCTCTCTTTTTGTCTACAATATAACTACAAATAAGTACAAGGCTTTTTTAGACAAAGATAATGAAGTAAAATTTGGAAGTTATTTAGGTACGGTAAAAATGGACAAACTCCAGTCCTCTAGGTCTTATAGATACTATTTCTCTTACTTATGATTACTAGTCTCTTCAAAAGATCAAAATGGCCAGTAGCAATTAAAGAATTCATAAACTGTCACTTTAAGGATATAATCGATGAAACTTTAACTTAATGATTGTAATTATATATGTTAAATATTTGTTAGACTAGAGAACTGGTTTAGTTTACTCTTACAAGCTTGTATCTTGATGCAGTAAACATGTTATCGTAAAGGTTGCATCTATTGAGTGCTTACCGTATCCAAGGAACTTTTGTTTTTAAGTTTATTTATTTGAGAGAGAGAGAGAGAGAGAGAGAGAGAGAGAGAGAGAGAGAGAGAGAGAAAATGAACATATGGGGGAGGGACAGTGAGAGAGAAGAGCGAGAATCCCAAGCAGGTTCCATGGGCTCTGTGCTGACAGCAATGTGGAGCTCAAACTCACAAACCGTGAGATCATGACCTGAGCCAAAATCAAGAGTCAGAAACTCAACCAACTGAGCTACCCAGGCGCCCACCAAGGAACTTTTATAGGCATTCGACACGAATTCATTGAATCATGTATGAGTAAGTGTAGTTTCTTAAAGGACCAGCTGAAAGTCAGTGGGGCTATCGACAGCATTCTACACAATGAGTAACATTATGAAGCATACGGATCTAAAAACAGCTCATTGACCTTAGCCTCATATGTTCTTAGAAAATATTTCCCAGAGTTTATTCTTGTCTTTCTCCTTCCTCTCCTCTTCCTCCCCCTCCATTGCCTCCTCATCCTGTGTAGTAGGACACTTTATAGTCTGTTTTTCTACAGAAACCCAAGATTTCTCAGCATTGATTCCTGTTACAGTAAAAAGGGATGCTTTTCCCATAGCTTTTTAGAAAATACAGATTTGTTAATCATATGTGCTTCAAATGTAAGCAACCTATACTCAGAAATAATTACAATAAGAAAAAGCGGTGTTATTTTTTCCCATTCATACAGGAAGAATTCTTTTTCAAACAGAGGGAATTTGCTTACAATTCAACATTTACTTGTTTGTGGTTGAAGTATATCTTGAAGTATTATAAGAAATATAACTTAGCATTATGCCTTTTGTCTTATAACAAAATATCTTACCATTTGTGTCCTCATACGGTTTTATCACTGTAGGAAGATTCCATGGTGAAAGAGTTGAAGTTTAGGGAGTTTTTGCTTAAAGTTTAACATGTTAAATTTTAGATCTCTAAAATATTTCACTTGTAATACTAGAAGCTAGCATATTCTGGTACTACATAGAGACCAACAGACCAGATGTAAAAGTGCTCTCTTTAATTTCTAGGACTTGGAAATGAAAGCCATGTGCCTAGCTTCATAACACAGACTAATAATTGCTTAAAGCATATGATAAATGAACAGTTTTGAATATTGCTATGCTAAATATTCTTAAAACCGTTTAGTGTAGTCTTTGGAATTCAGTCTCATTTGATTCTGTGAATGGATTTATGATGATCTATTTTACCCCTTGCAAATAATGATTCCCATGGTTGTTGTCCACTTTCTTTGAAGGCTACTCAGTTGGAGCTGGTCATTTTCGGAGTCCGCATACTACCGAAGTAGTTGGAGGAGCCCCTCAACATGAACAGATTGGTAAAGTAAGAATTACATTTTTACATTAATTCTTGACAAAACTTCAAGGAAACTGCATGAGAGAATGAGATACTAAAGGAGAAACTGCAAAAATTCTAAGGAATGAAAACTAAAAGTGATGAGCTGTGCACTGCCTTTCATGGTGAAAGTTGTATGGCTTTTAGATTAAATTTAACAGAAAAGCTTAAAGGAAAATTCTGAAAGTCAAATTGAGGCTTTTCTTTCTTTAAAAAATTTTTTTTTAACATTTATTCATTTTTGAGAGAGACAGAGTGTGAGCGGGGGAGGGGAAGAGAGAGGGAGACACAGAATCCAAAGTAGGCTCCAGACTCTGAGTTGTCAGCACAGTGCCCGATGCAGCCTGATGCAGGGCTCAAACTCATGAACAGTGAGATCATGATTTGAGCCAAAGTTGACGCTTAACCGACTGAGCCACCTGGGTGCCCCAGAGGCTTTTCTTTCTTGTGAGTAAATTGTTTTTGGAAAAAAAAAAAAGATCTCAAGATGTCTAGGGAATATATTTACTGGTTACCACGTTTCTAGGTGAAGGGATATTGAGCGAGCTGTATGTTTTGTGTAAGACCAGAAAGAATCAGATGTTCTTTCTGGTTCTGGGTTTTTGTTCCATTGTAGTGTGGACATCACTAAACTTTTCTGAGCCTTACTTTGGAAAGTGAGGCAAACAGCACTTTGTGCTCTAAGGGATCAAGACGATGTCCCTGAGAAGATAGTTCAGGGAAGGCATATTAATGTGAATGTGGTTCCCTAAAGCTTTTGAATTACACCCAAAAGGATTTTTGTTGTTTTTTTTTTTAACTCTTTGGGCAGTTACAAGTTGTGAACGTTGATGTTTTGATCACCTGAGGATTTTTTTTTTTTTTTTAACGTGATAGCAGTCTCAGTTTTTCTAACTCTGTTCCTAATTGCAGGCATACATATTCAGCATCGAGGCCAGAGAACTAAACATCTTACATGAAATGAAAGGTAAAAAGGTAATGTCTCCACCTTTGGTATCACCGAGGGCTTTCGTGAATCACCCTGCTGCTTTTCTCAGTGACGGGATCTGGTTTGTTTTGGGCAGCTTGGCTCCTATTTTGGAGCTTCTGTCTGTGCCGTGGACCTCAACGCAGACGGCTTCTCAGACCTCCTCGTGGGAGCTCCCATGCAGAGCATCATCAGGGAGGAAGGCAGAGTGTTTGTGTATATCAACTCTGGCTCAGTAAGTCCAATCACTCACCAGCTGCAGGCTGTCTATGGTATTATGATACAAACTGAAGTTAGTTCAGGCTTCTGAGGCTATAGATTCTTAGGCTTATTTTACCGATGAAAGTAGAAACTCTGCTATTGTACTAATGCTCTAAAAATGAAATGGAACATTCTGGTGGGTGGGAAGCTGTCCCATTTTGACATTCCAGAAGTAGGAGATTAGTTGTTCTGGTGTTTGTCTACTGACCTCTTGAATTTCAAGTAAAGTTCCTTTTAGTTTTATTATAATGCAAATCTCATTTGAAAGAATGATTTTTATCTATCCCTCAAAATGTAGATTTATCATTGGTTCTGTAGTGAATGTCTTTGCTTACAAATATTATCAGAAGTAGAAGATAAAGTAGAAAATGTTTTTAACTTATTTGAAAAGAATAGGAAACAAGATGTGTTTGGATAAAATGTTAATTTACACAATATCAAGATGATATTCTTGATATAAGAATATAAGGGAGGCACCCAGGTGGCTCAGTCGGTTAAGTGTCTGGCTTCGGCTGAGGTCATAATCTCACAGTTGGTGGGTTCAAGCCCCATGTTGGGCTCTGTGCTGACCACTCAGAGCCTGGAGCCTGCTTCAGATTCTGTGTCTCCCTCTCTCTCTGCCCCTTCCCTGCTCACACTCTGTGTCTGTCTGTCTCAGAAATAAACATTAAAAAAAAAAAATTGAAGAATATAAAGGGCACCTGGGTAGTTCAGTCAGTTAAACATCCAACTTGGGCTCAGGTCATGATCGCACAGTTGGTGGGTTTGAGCCTCACATTGGGCTCTGTGCTGACAGCTCAGATCCCAGAACCTGCTTTGGATTCTGTGTCTCCCCCTCTCTCTCTGCCCCTCCCCCGCTTATGCGCTGTCCTTCTTTCCCTGTCTCTCTCTTAAAAATAAACACTCATTTTAAAAAATGGGCATAGTTCATTCCAAAGTAGATACAGTAGGTGTACAAGTAATTACTGCTTCTGGTTGAGTTATAAATTATGGGAAATGTTGTGGAGTAGAAACTAACCACTTCACAATTCAATTTAAAGAGTTCTGTTGACCTTATCTTGCCAGTCTGTCTTCTTGGCATTAAATAAAAACAAAGAATTGATAGGGCCTTGATGGAGTCGTCTTGGTCTGTTCCTTTGATTTAAGAGAAAGAATGGAATTATGAGAAAAGTGACTAATTTCTTAAGGCACAGCAATTTTGGTCAGGATTCAACAAAGTAAAATCTGTTTCAAGAAAGTATTTGTAGTCTTAATCAATGGTTTTAGAGCATTTGATAAGGTCCTATATTAAGCACTAGCCTAAACACTTTGATTTGAGAGTGAATAGTCTTATACAGTTAAAAGATTTTCAAAGTTCCGAATACAGAGCAGCAAAGTTGTTAATTGGGATTCCCTAGACTGTGTTTCCACTTAAATTTAATAGTCAAGGCATATCATCGACAAAGTGATCATGCATATCTCCTTAACAGTGATATCAAGCATTAGGTTTTTTTGCACAGATATTTCACATTTCCCTACTCATAAATGGTCATCTTATACCAGCTACATTCTCATCATGCATACTTTTCTTTATAAACTAAACTTTTTGAAAACAGCTTGAAAAGTAATCCTATACACCTACAATAAGACAGTATGTGATCTTTTTTTCCTCATTGAAGTCTTAAGCAATCCTAATGGGAAAAACAAATAAAAGTGTGTTCCTTTGATTTAAAGGGCAAGGAAGGAGCTGTACCCGTTAGGCTACCCTCTTGTTCTTCCCTCATTCTTACCTGGAGGCACCACTATTGAACATGGGGTAATTTCATAACTGATTGCAGTTTTTAACCCTTCTGACCTAGATTATTCTTTCTTTGTTCCCTTCTTACTTCCTATTTGTTACCTCTCTAAAATGGCACTAACCACTGCCTGGCAATATATTAGTTTGGCTTGGTACTGTCTGATCTTCTCCTGGAAGTGTTTTCCACCTGCTTCTACGAAAATAATTCTTAGAGGTCACCAGAGGTCACCATTTTCTGACTGGAGAATACTTGAAGAGTGATCACTACTTCTTGAAACCCTCTTCGTGGAACTTTAGTGCCTTTCTATTGTTTTAGGTCTATACCTTCTCGTCCTCTCTGGAGCCCATTCTCCCTTCTCTTTAAATTAGGATTTCCCTTGGAGTCCAGCTTTTTCATCCCTTATTCCCTGATAAAATAATTTCTGTTTTCGGTGCCGGTGATTTTTGTCTGCAAAGATGATTCATTAAAAAAAAAAACAACACTGAGCAAATATCTGAAATGTAACAAAACCTATGGAAATAGCTGAGAATAATCTTAGTTCTGACCTCTAAGACCTCAAGTGTAAAAAAGACACAAACATGAGAGTAAAGAATTTAAGTTTAGGAGTTGTTTGGTTGGAAAATAAAAGTGGAAGGGTGTTTCATAATCAAAAGGAAACAACCTGTGTGATTAGGGGATGATGAAGAGACTAAGAAGAGGAAAGGATCTATGATGAGTGCATGGATTTTTTTTTTTCTTAGTACAAAGGAGTGACAGAGTTTAGAAAGAGGTCTGACAGTTGTTACTGCAGTGGCTCATTATTGTAACATTATTGAACGTCTCCTTGTTTTTTTTTTTTTTTTCTTTTAATTTATTTTTGAGAGAGCACAAGCAGAGGAGGGGCAGAGAGAGAGAGAGAGAAAGAGAAACACAGAATCCGAAGCAGGCTCCAGGCCCTGAGCTGTCATCACAGAGCCTGATGAGGGGCTCACACTCACGAACTGTGAGATCATGACCTGAGCTTGACCTCAAGTCAGAGGCTTAGCCGACTGAGCCACCCAGGTGCCCCTGAATGTCTCCTTGTAATAACTCATCTTTCAACTTAAGAGGTAGCAGTTGACCAATCCATGTTTCATTGCCGCTAGGATAAGGCTCAAGGCTAGCTTCCGTTGTGCCAACTCCTGAACTCAGAAGCCTTCAGTGGCTTCCTGTTCCCTAAATGGAAGTAAATTTCCCTCAGTATTCAAAATTCCACACCATGACACTTCAGTTTTTTGTTTTGTTTTGTTTTTGTCTCCTTCATTCTACATACCATTCATAACAGCCAAATTCTTTGGAAATTTGTTTTGCTGATTGTATTCTCTGCATATTAAAATTATGTCCATCCTTCAGTAGCCACCTTGAATACCATCTCTTATGAAGTCTCTCCTTGCTTTTACAGTTAGATATGCTGTTCTTGATAATACAAAGCAGTCTGTGCTTCTCAGTCATTTCCATGTTCGTGCTAAGCCTTCCATGTAACTGGGCTTCTTCAGGAAGGGGAGACTGTCTCCTACACACACTGCTTGGTCCTCCTTCGCCTCTTTCCTCTTTGCACAGTGCATTGCCTTTAGTAGGAATTCAATAAATATTTGCTAAATTGAATTATCAAAATGATTTATTGGATTTTCAAAGCCAGGGATCATGAGTTCGACAATTTTTATGTCCTCTGAGCTCTAATCATACTATTATATGTGTTGACATACTTGATAAATATTTATTGAATGGAACGGAGATGTGTGTACTAAAGCTCAGTCTGTAGTTTGTCCAACTTGTTTGAAGCATTAGAAAAAATCCATATCCAATTACAACAGTAAATCATGTGTAAAGTTGTCAGAGAGGGTTATAATGACATCTTTTCCCCCCTTTTCTGTCTAGGGAGCAGTAATGAATGAAATGGAAACAGAGCTCCTTGGAAGTGACAAATATGCTGCAAGATTTGGGGAATCTATTGTTAATCTTGGAGACCTTGATAATGATGGCTTTGAAGGTAATGAAAAGTATCTAATTTGGTACTTGACTTCTGCTTTTAAAATGGAACATGGAAGATAATATGATTGGAGTTTTAAGTTGTTTGCCTTTCTATAGAAAATGGAGCCAAAATGTTATGCTAAGCTCATTTTCTTTTTGGTGTTATACCTGACTTCTCCTCATTGGTTAATTATTCTTAATTGATTGCAGACTCATTAGACCAGGCTATTTAACTCTATGTACAGTAAAGACACTGACAAGACCCAACAGAGGCTGGCTGCAGAGCTGGAGCAGGGTTCTAGAAGACCCCGTTGTGCCAGGCATCCCTTGTTCAGGTGCTACGTTGTGGGACGATTTGGTAAATGGCAGGAGAGCACGCTTAGCAATAGTGAGGGACAGCTGGCAGACCCAGTAATATTGGCTATTGACCAACTTATATGGAAGCCACTCCCTAATGCACTAGATAGTTCTGTCATAACTGTGCCTATTGCCTGGATATCAGCCCTGCTGTTGAAATACCTGTGTCTACCAGCCTTTCCTCTTAAAATTTACTTTTGTCAGTCTAATACGGAATGGTAACCAAGTCTGGTAAAATTGTGCATAGGATGATGAATGGGTTTGAAAGGAGGGTGTGCAATTTGTAGAGTTCAGCAAATAAGTATTTGATATTTTCAGGGCTCAGAATTGTCTATCTTAATGTAATCATTAGCAATTGGTATATGGTAATAAGTTGAAACTGAGTTGGATACAGGAAATAGATGAGGGAGTACTATAAGTTCTCGCTTATTTTTAATACCTCTTACGCCAAAAGGCTTCACTCTAATTGTTTAAAATGTGTTGGTCTTTGGGGCGCCTGGGTGGCTCAGTTGGTTGAGCGTCCGACTTTGGCTCAGGTCATGATCTTGCAGTCTGTGAGTTCGAGCCCTGCGTTGGGCCCTGTGCTGACAGCTCAGAGCCTGGAGCCTGCTTCAGATTCTGTGTCTCCCTCCCTCTCTGACCCTCTCCCACTCATGCTCTGTCTCTTTCTCTCTGTCAATAATAAATAAACATTAAAAAAATAAAATGTGTTGGTCTCCAAGAAGAAAGTTAGTGGGTTACTGACTATATATTTTGAATACTTTGAATATACATTGAATAGATATCACATATTGAATATATGGACTCTATTAAATGTAAGAGTATAATTTGGTATACAAATATTACCATTTCTAGAGTTTTACTATCTTATTAAAAATAAAGGAAATTAAGTATATATTTTTAAGGTTATGGTTACATGTAAGCTTTACATTAAAACTTCTATAAGGTTTTATTATGCTGTATTTCACAAGAGTCAGCAATTCTGATGTTTATTGAGCACTTACTTTGTGTCAGATGTACCATGCCAGGTGGAGAGTATATGCCATAATAAATGTAAATAAAAGAAATAGTGACACCCTTTTCTATAATTTTAAAATCAAATGGAATATAAAATTAAGACATTAAAAAAACCTTAAGTGGTGAAATTTAGGGAATTTACCTAATAAATATCTATGGATAAAGCCATGTTTATGCACCTTGACATTTCATAGATATTATGAGATAATGCAGTTCTTTCCTTGAAAAAGAAAATCATTCAGTAAGATACTTACTTTGTTATGATTCCTTATACATCTTGTTTTAATTGACACATTTGAGGAAAACCATTTGCTGTTTTGAATGTACTAAAATAAAACATGGGTGAGTGCACATGAGAAGTGATTTTTTTTTTTTTTTTTTTTTTTTTTTTTTTTGGTGGCATCAAAATGTCAATGACAAACCTGAATTCTTAAAATCAGATATAGTGGTGAAAAGGTCATGGACATTACTCCTGTAGCGAGGAGAATCCCAGGCAGTTTTCCAGTGGCGTGTGAAGGACAGAAAGTGTTCTGTCCATGAGACTTAGGAAGAGGAACTAGGGGAGACCTTGGGGGTACGAGGCGGTCTTCCAGACTGCATGTGAGAACCTGGGTTTCAGACAGCACTTTGTGTCCTAAAGTCTTCGGCTCTTGACTCCTAAAGGTAATGGTTTTATGTGTTCTATTCAAACACATATGATCATATGATTTAGGATTCTATTCACATGATTATTTCTCATAGTTCAGTATATTTTTGTGCTATTACAATTTCATTTATAATTTACCTCATATTTACATTTAGTGACTCTATTAATACTGATTCACTTCAGTGCATGCTTGTTTATCTTTTTCTACTTTATCAGTTCTAATTTTTTTTTTTTTTAGTTTTATTGAGATGTGACTGAAATACATCGTGTAAGTTGAAGGTATACAACAGAATGACCTAATATATGGATGTAGTACAGAATGATTACCACCTTGCGTCTAGTTAACATCTATTCCCTCACAGTTAATTTTTTTTCCTTGTGATAACTTAAGATCTACTCTCTTAGCAACTTTGAAATAGATGATACAATATCGTTCACTCTAGTCATTACACTGTACCTTGCATCTCCAGAACTGTATCTTAGAACTAGAAGTTTGTACCTTGACCTTTTCACCCAATTCCCCCTATCCCTCAACTCTGGCAACCACCAATCTGATCTGTTTCTGTGAGTCTGATTTTTTTTTTTTAGATTCCACATGTAAAAGTGAGATCCTACCGTGTTAGTCTTTCTCTGACTTATTTCACTGAGTAAAATGCCCTGAGTTCATACATGTTACCACAAATGGCAGGATTAATTTCTTTTTTATGGCCAAGGTAGCCTTTTATTTTTGCCATTGAGTAAGCATTTTGCACGTTTTCGATCTTAACAAGACTGTGCTGATTTGCAAGTGGGCTCAGCGTGTTGTACTTCTTCACTGAGGTTTTTAATTCTTCTCTACCATATCTGCCTAGGTGAGAAAGCAAGGAACCTTGTCTTGTATTTCTTTGTTTCCCTATTCTTTACCGCATCTTCTATCTTATTTAATTATTCTGGAGTAGATGGGTGAAGTTACTTTTTGTTCATGGCAGTGTGTGGGATTGTGTAGAAAGGGGATGAAAATCTCACCTGTTCTTTTTCCTTCCACGTCCAGTCATAGATGCAAACAGACTTAAAGTCCTTACTATTCACACTTTCGTGGTGCTTTGTAGAGGAGACAAGTTATTTTTGCATTCATTATATCCTGTCCTTTTTCTTTTTTTAATTCAATAGGAAAAATCAGGCTGAATTTCCTGTGTACTTAGAAAAGCAATGCAGGCCATTTTCTAAGGAGATAACCAATTTGGCAAGAGTCCAGCATAAAAATCTCATCAAGAGTGTGAGGAAGTTAGGGAATAGGTACATGAATAAACCTACATGATGGACACAACTGACAGCATTTTGGATTTCATCCATAAAATTGATACGGAAAAACCACTTATATTTTGGCTTAAGTTTTTTCACCTTGAGCATTGACTTCTAGACTGTATGTTTGAATATTTTTTAAGCAGAGCCATAATGAAGTATAAGCTGTGTATTTATGTGCCCCTGAAATGTTGATATATTATCATATCATTAATTGAGCAGTTCTTTTGACTGCAGGAGTTTGCAGGAGAGGAAAACACTGGAGATAGTCTGTAGTGTTCATGATTCCATAGAGCATGGTTGATGGGTGAACACAGGCTCTGGGAGCCAGACCACAGTGCTTATATCCCAGCTTCTTCATATCTTAGCTCTGTGCCCTTTAGCAAGTTACACTCTGTGCCTCAGTTTCCTCATCCAAGTTGGAATCAAAAAGTACTTATTTGATAACGTTTAAGAGTTACATGAGAAAAGCCCCTACTTACAGTGCCTGCACTATAATAAAATTGTGTTTATTTCCATTGTTAGCTGATGTTAAAATTATTTTTATTATGCTAATAATTGCTACAGTTTGCACTAACAATGAAATAAAATGTTCTAAAAATTGTCAGTGTTTTGCTCTATATGTTGTGTCCCAAACTGACTTGGATAGGCATGAAAAAAACATTATTAATAATACGTATTTTCCTTATTCCTGTAACGTTTGCTAACATTTAGTATGTTCTGTAACAGATCCAAATGTAATCATAGGAAATAAGAATTTGGATCTATATATAAGAAAGGAAAAAACTGAATATAGTCCACAAGTCTTCTGCTTGAAATGACATTGATTTGGGCTTTTTTATATTTCATTTGAAAGGGCACATCTGTATTGTGTCAAGACTTGTGCCTTACATCACTAGTGCTAGTGACTTATCGCGAGAGTTTCTGTGTGTCAACAGCTTCATAGCCCCAGGCTCGTTAGCTTTACGTATCATCGAGAATGAAGATCCAGGACTCTAGTTTACTAATGATGTAGCCATAGTAGTTGAAGTATAAACCAACCCTGACTACTGAGATCCATGACAGGTCTTGCCTTCAGTGGCCACGGAATGCTTTCCCCCCACTCCTTCCCTTACCTCCCTCTTCCTCTCTCCTTCTCTCTCTTCCTTCCCACTCCTTCCCCTTATGTACCTGTGAGTATTTAGTTTGCACAGGTATGGCTCCAGCTATTTCAAACTCATTGCCATTGTTCCTGTGTCCCATGCTGCCCCTTAGTCCACTGTCATGATGCAGGCTATTGTCTCTGTCTAAACTGCCTTTACCCCTTTTTTTTTTTTTTTTTCTCATCTGGCTATGACCTGTCACTACTTTAATCTTGGCTTGGGTGTCCTCTTCTATGTGAAGCCTTTCCTCATTTCTACCACCTTCTCATATGTGGTGCTTGTATTCTGGTTTTACATTCTCTTCTTCCGTGCTAGACCGCACTCCCTTTTCATGGCCCTCTCCTGTATGGCTGGTTTCTGTCAAATGCCCAGAATACAGTAGGTGCTCAATAGTTTTCCACTGAATAAATCAACAAATGGGTGTTATTGCACATGAGGATTTAAAATAACTGGCACAAGTCAAAAGAGCGCGACCTTATTATGTTTAAACAATATATATATATAAATTATGTCTATTATTTACTTTTAGATGCTATTAGAAATTGTACAGCATTTGGCATAGAATCATATCAAAGAGGTATTTATTCTCATTGAACTAGCAGTCAGCAATTACCACCGTAGCTGTTAAAAAGGTTTCAGATCTGATAAACTAAGAAGTATTGACTATCATGAAAGCAAACTTTCTGTATTTTGGGTTTCTATGAAAGTAATAAGAAAACATTGCATGTAAATGAACCTATGACTAAACCCAAATAAATGTAAAACTAATGAAATGCTCTTGCAGCTGTAGAAAATTATTTTTCTCCTATGTGTTGTATATTTATGGCCCTTAAGCAATCATGTCATTCCTAGTTTGTTTTCTTTTGCTTATGTCAGTTGATGAACTCTTTTATTTTTTCTCTTGGCATCATAACCTGATACGAATCTCCATAAAGTCATAAAGATGATGTAGTCATTACTTTACAGAACAAATTCAGTTTCCGAAATCCAGTTTGCATGTTTATACATGGGTGGGTGGATACAGATGTTCTTAACAAATACCTTAATTACTTTCATTAGAACAGGAATTTAGAGGTCATTTTGCAAATAAAGTAAAACCCAGAGCTCAAAACAAGGACTCTTATGGTTATAATATTCACAGATGATAATTTATTATGTGCTCAGGTCTGCTCTAAGCACTGTACATGAGTTATGTCCTATGCTGAGGGTGAGTTCTCTCATGATCCCAGGCTATCTGTGAAGGAACTGAGACACAGAGAGGTTAAGAAGAGGCCCCTGCTGGGGGTCATGCTTTGGTGGTTTGGCTCTAGAGGCTGGGCCCTTAACCATTACTAGAGTGTCTTTCAGAGCCATTTGCTCTTCGTCTTCCAAGCACAGACTGTTTTATACCATTCTGCACATTGTTATGATGATGGATGCATTTTGTGGTGTTTGTTTTCTGTGTAGTGAGTATTCATTTCTTGATAAGGAACTTTCATATGTGATATGAACTAAGTAGCATGAAAGTCTTCAGAGTTGCATTCTTTCTATTAAGAATTCATTTTTTCTGCCATTTAAATCCTTGAACAGATGTTGCAATTGGAGCTCCACAGGAAGATGGCTTGAGAGGTGCTATTTATATTTACAACGGCCGAGCAGATGGGGTCTCACCAACGTTCTCACAGGTAGGGTACTATTCTGCTTTCAAGAGAAGCATTGATGATAAACGGTTCCTGAAACTTCCAGGGTTAACGTAGATTTATTTTTCTTAATTTCCTCTTTCAAGTACTTAATGTATTCTATTTCACCCTTTTTCTTGTAATAACAGTAGTTGGTCTCATTTTGAAGGTCATTAATAACTCTTTGGAATCACATGTTTTCTCCATAACTAGGAGTTCTGGTTCACATCCATTCTAGTTTGTATTTAATCTAGTAAGGATTTCCTCTGGGGGCTCTTGGGTGCCTCCACCTCTTGATTTCGGTTCAGGTCGTGATTTCTTGGGATTCTCTTCCTACCTCTCTCTCTGCCCCTGCCTCCCTCACACACATGCATGCGTGCTCTCTCTCTTGCTCTCAAAATAAATAAACTGAAAAAAAAAATATTTCCTCTGCATTCCATCAAATTTATGTTCTGAGATAGTATCCGTACTCTTTCAGATAAGCCCATGTGGATTTGATTAACTGTGTCTTGCAGTGTGCCTAAAGCCCCATGTTTCAGGGAGGTCGCACAGGGAGAGCAAACACATGATACTCTGATTCTTTCGGGAAGCAGCCGCAAGATGGGAGCTTTTAATAAAGTTCCCTGGTCTAACTCAGACTTGACTTTTGTCTTTCGATAAATCGGGATATTTCAGTGTATAGGAAACACTCCATACGTATGCAGAGAAGAAAAGTTTTTCCAAAGATCTTTTTGTGGAAATATTAGCTAATACTGTTATTCTTGATTGAGCAAAATAGGTAAATGGCTCTCCATATTGAACATGAAACCTCTGTACTTGTCTAGTAAAAACTATTGACTTTCTTAGTATGAATAGTGGCCAGACACGAATAAATCTATCCGGATGTGAAATTAGACATATGGAATAGGAAACACGTGTCTGATGTCAGTTGTCACACGCTAGGAAGCAATCTGGCCAAATGGGGTGGCTTTCATCATAAGCCTGAGTAGTAGGGAAATAAATACAAAGCCTGAAAGAAGACTGGGGAGAGAGAGTCAGGACTGTTTAAGATCCCTTCTGTATAATTTTCTCTTTGTGGCTTTTTCTAGTCAGAAAGTGATTTTTTTCTTGGCAAAAAATAGATGTTATCTGCCCAGCTCAAGCTGGCAACTTTCATTTCTTTTAGATGCAAGTATTTGACTTAAATGCATTTTGTTACTAAATGTGCCTAGGTGTTGTAAGGCTCATGATTTAACTAGATCGTTGCTGCTTTCAGATACTCTTTGAGATATTTGAGTGTTAAAAAACTGCTTCCTACTTACTGATTTTTCAGAGAATTGAAGGACTTCAAATCAGCCAATCATTAAGTATGTTTGGACAGTCTATATCTGGACAAATTGATGCAGATAATAATGGATATGTAGGTGAGTATTAAATTGACTATTTCATAAATTGAAATGAGCTCTATTGGGGTGTTGCCTTATTACAAAGTACATAGAACTGGTATGGAAAAGTCCTAATTTACTGGTAATTTGTTTCTTTCCTTTTTAAAGCTTTTTTGAATGCAAGGATGGGTCAGAAATGATCAAATAATTAGTCAGTTGTACCGTGTTAGTTACTTGACATTTTATTCCTTGTTCTTGAAAAAATGAAAGGCACCCATGAAAATCAAACATGAGGTGCTGGAAAAAAAGACACTTTTTTGTACCTTGAGAGGAGATTCCTGGGTGACTATGTGTAGTCTAAACATTGAATTTTTTAGTAAACTTTATAAGTTTTTATCATAAAATTTGTTTACATTGTAAAGGGATGAATGTTATTACAGATGAATAGACTCAGATAAATGTGGAATGAATCCTAAGATGTAAGTATATCTTTTGTAATTAATTTTCTGTAAATAGTGTTTTGATACAGTCATAAGGTGATACGTAGGTATTTGTGGCTGGAAAGCAATTCTCTTTGACTAATGATGTTCATTAATCTGTTGTTTTTCATCCTCCAGATGTGGCAGTTGGTGCTTTTCGGTCTGATTCTGCTGTGTTGCTGAGGTAAGGTTGATGCATTTCACTGCTTAATGACAATTGGGCTTAATTGTAAATGATGGGAGGCAGTTTTTAAAATTGGCAGTGGTGGTGACCTCATAATGCTTTTTCTTGGTATTATGAAATTTTATTGAACTTTAGGATTGTATTTCCATCTTACGTGGCTATTATAATTAAATCCTCAGGCAAAGCCAGTATTTTTAGAAACTCAAATGAAAATTTCTCTTGATTCATTCACAGAAATGTAATTGAGTATATAGGCACTTACTACTAGTAAGGCAGTTTCATGAAGTTACTTGGTCAATGGAAACTGAAAAAACAAATCCAATTTTTTCTAAAGGAAAAGTAATATTGCTAATTTTATTTCCTTCTTAGGACAAGACCCGTAGTGATTGTTGAAGCTTCTTTAAAACATCCTGAGTCAGTAAATAGAACAAATTTTGACTGTGTTGAAAATGGATTGCCTTCTGTGTGCATGGATCTAACACTCTGTTTCTCATACAAGGGCAAAGAGGTTCCAGGTTATATTGGTAAGGATGGCCTTACAGAATTTACCCTGAGTATGTACTTCACTCATTAATCTCATGGTCGTCTTCTGAGCCCTGACATTGTTTCACCTTAGAGGTGAATACTCCTTTCTGCCTCATCTTTTGGATTCTCAAGTTACTCTAACCAATGAGTGGGCAACAGTAAGAGGCTGTATATAGTTTTCTGAAAATTATGACAAGAAGTAAATCAGGAGTATCACCTTGCTGTATTGGGGTGAGCTAAACTGAGCTTAATATATGAAATATCTTTAGAATAGAAAGAACATTACCACAGCTTCTTCTTTGTTTAACTGGGCTCCTTTCACAGCTGGAGCTGGCTTAAATTGGAAGTCCTGAGAGGGAGATTGTTCTCTTTATATTTTGTCTTTTGAGTGCGTGAAGAAGCTTATCTCAAACGTAGACGTTGATTTCAATTTTCATAAGTAACACACATCTCTTGAGGATTTCCTATGACTGTCAGCTTCTGAGAGCCATGTCCATTCCCTTTATATAGGTAGCTCTCAGTTGCCCGCTCTGGAGAAGAGAGTATTGATAGGGCTCATGCAAAATTGTGGTTAATCTCAAATCACATATATGTGACTTTATGCACATTAAATTTTTTCTAGCAGGTTATGTTCCTAATTATGTTACACTTAAGCTAGTATTAGAATAACTACTAATGAAACTAGCCAATGGTAGGAGAGTGGCATACTTGGGTTTATTATCTGGACATTAAAATTAGATAAACTTCATGAGCCACCCAGGACCTACCCAGAGTTGATTGTATTCATGGCCCTGCAGGCTCTCATCATCTAAACATCACAAAGGGCAGCAAATACACTGAATCAAACTATGGATATGTAATAGAAATCTCCTTCTGAATCAGCCTGTAATGAGAGGTATAGAATGAGCTTAGTGTTATCTACTTTAGAACAGACTCACTTTTCATAGTGCACTGCAAAAGTCCTGGCTAGGCATACAGTAGTAGGAAAGTGGGCAAAACTTTAACCTGGTTACAAGAAGTGGCATTTTCAGGGCATGACCCCAGTAACACAGACAAATTGATGGATTAGCTGAAAGACAGACGTTGAATTGATACGACTATCTCCCTTTATGTAAAATCCGTTTTGTTGTACTACCGATTCCATTGTGACCAGATATTTTTAAAAATGTTTGAAAACAAATGTATGACACTCGTAAATAATCACAGCGCTGTTACAAAAGCAAGCTTTAGAGTTGCATAGAATGAGTCCTTGGGAGAAATAATTCACATGGTAAGCATTTTTCATAAAAACCGATGTTTTGCCACTTACTGTGAATGGATTTTTATTCACCCTTTTTCCTTTACTTTTTGCCTGAACTCCTGGTGATGAATTGTGGATGGCTATTTCAATTACTCTTTCATCTCTGAGGCACTGAATCTCCGCTATTGTAATTTTGAAGCCAATTGATTGGGACTTCATTGTTTATTTTATAAATAAAAGTCAGGTTAAAAGATTTATTTGAAACTTGTAGGAGTAATACAGGTTTTATCCTTATGTTTCCTTGAAAAAAGTAGATAAAATCGCTCCGAAAGAATAAGTTACTCCCAAGATGTAAATGAAAACTTCAGGAATTATATAAATTCTTTAAAATATCACTTATGAATTCATTGCTCCTATATAATGAGCGATATCTCAGCAGACTGTTAATGTAGCTTGTTTTGCAAAGAATTCTTTTAGATTAAAAAAAAATCGCTCTTTCTTTGTAATATCTGTCTTGGAATTTTTTTGGATGCTTATTAATTTTCCTTATATTTTTGATTATTGAGGATATTCTTCAGCAGATGATTATCTACTATGTGGTATTTGAAGTAAATATTACTAAACTTCCAGAATATTTATTCAGAAGATGTCTATATTTGGCACAAACCAACACTGGAAGGTCAAACCGGAAACCAATAAAAACATGGAGAAGACTAATCAGGGTCTAGGGCTGGAAAAGGAGATGTCTTTGGGTGAACTGTTTATATAGGTTTGACTTTTGAACAATTTGTTCACTTTTCATTTTGAAAAATAATAAAAATTAATAACCTCTCAAGTCAGAAACAACAGTGAACCCCACCGTGTATGAAATTAGTGATACGTGATACGTGAGTGCAGTATTCTGTCTGTGGCTCTTTAGTTGGACATTCTAAGAACAAAAGGATTCCAAAGAAATATGAAACTTAGAACTTTTATGAGTAGTTACAATTTTAGTATTGTAGTTTTGAAACATATATAGGAAGATTAAGTAAATACCTGAAGATGGTAACAGTTAAAACTAGAAACCTAGAGAAAAGTTGATTGATATAACAATTTTTTCAACTTGTGTTTTCAATATGTGTCGTCTTCCAGATTTCAGGTTAGTTTTGAAAAGCCACTGAAATAAGAAAATACTGGATATCATTTTGACTATTTTCATTTCAAAAATAATAAATGCTTTTAGGTACTTATTTGCATTAACTGCAATTCTCTCTACATTTTTGCAGTTTTGTTCTATAACATGAGTCTGGATGTGAACCGGAAGATAGAATCTCCATCAAGATTTTACTTTTCTTCTAATGGAACATCTGATGTGATTACAAGCAGCATAAAAGTGTCAAGCAAAGTAGCTAACTGCAGAACACATCAAGCATTTATGCGGGTAATGTAGACTAGTTTTTTATTAATGAATGTGTAAACTTCAGTATTACCACTACAGTGAAAATCTTACTGCATTGGTATCTTTTTATAAAATGTGGTTGAAAAGCAGATGTGATCCCCTCCTGAACTAGCTGGCCTATTGTTACAGAGTTAAGATGTTCGGCAATCCTGTGATGTGGCTAATGCAGAGTCCGCATTTTGCATCTTCTTTATTTCACATTTATCACATTTTTACTGTGTCATTCTTTTTAAAGATTTGCTTTTTCCTTTCTACAATTGCTATTTTCCTATCCCTGTTTTATATGCTTCCCTAGAAATGTACATATTGAGTAGCTCTGCTGAGCCTGAGATCTGTTTCCAGGTAGGTTTTACTTTACAGCGGTGTGGTAGGGAAGGGTAGGGTGGGGGCAGGGAAGTTGGTTTGTTTTTCGTGTGACTCTAATGAAGCAGAAGCCATCGTGACTGCGTTTGGATCAGGTCTTTGTCCCCATGCCAGCATTGTTAGTGATGTCAGTGGGAACTCGCACAGTTGCAGCATGGTAGGGATCATCTGTGGGCCAGGACAATGACTCTCAAGATATTTGGGGGTATGTCCTGCCAAAGCACAGCCAGTTTCATGTTTCTTTTATTAAAATACTCATTCCCAAACTGATCATCACGTTCCTTGCGTTGGTCAAATTTTATCCTATGGAGCAGTGCCAGGTCGTTTTCATTAGGGAATGGTGTACTTCATCAGAAAATCTACGGCCACAAAGAAGCCAAACTATTCCCAGGAGCCCCTTCTGGGATTGCAAATAGTAGCCTCCGCTTAGAACTTAATTTTCCCTTGGATACTTATTCCAAGCAAATGCAAACAAGCATCAAGGTTCTAACACTATTAAATGCTAAGAGCAATAATCCCTATGCTATTTCCTCATTTCCCTTAACACTTTTTATTGTACTAGAATAAAGCTATGAGATGGTTGAGAACCAAAAACATAGAATGATACTAATGTAACCATCATTTATATGTTAGGGATGAAAGAGGGATTTTTTTAATACTATATAGTTGAGATTGTACTTAGTCTCCAAAATTGACTCACCTATCATTGAGACCATTTTCAAGGCAGTAAAAGGGCTGACATTAGACATTCGCAAAGAAACATTGTGTTGAATTTGTATGACAGGAAACTGATCTGACTTACTTAGTTACTCCTGTGTTTCTTGGCATTGTTCCAACGAGTAAGAGTTCATCAAAAATTGTGTATTTTCGTTGGGATACATTTGTAGTAGAAATGACAATTTAGCAGAGGTTTCTTGACGCACATTTGTAATGTTACCCTGGTGTTGATGGTAGCAGGTTAACAGTGATTGACTTTCGGCCATATTGTCAATGTCAAACAAAAGCATTTACCTCTGGGATTGGTACACAGTAGGGACTTTTTAAAAAGTGATAGAAACCATTATTAAAATTAAAACAGGTCTAGTTGTTATTCAGGAAGATATGGGAAGATAATGAGTGCATTGTCCATTCCCACCAGCCTGGTAACTGGAGGTATTTCACAATGCTAATAGTACAGTGCTTCTAGAGTCCAAAAGAACCTGATACTCTTTTTTTTTTTTTTTTTAATTTTTAGAAGATGTATATTTATTTTGAGAGGGTGAGAGAGAGAGAGAGAGAGAGTTGGAGAGGGGCACAAAGAGAGGGAGAGAGAGAATTCCAAGCAGGCTCCACACCGTCAACACAGAGCCTGTTGTGGAGCTCGATTTCATGACCCTAGAATCATGACTTGACCTGAAATCAAGAGTCAGACAATTAACTGATTGAGTGACCCAGGCACCCCAGAAACTGATATTATTCTGCCTTCTTAATGATAGTAAAAAAAGAAGAGCAGTGGTCAGGACGCTTGGATTGTCTGTCCCTTTGTTCCATAAAACTTGTCCAGTATCAGGAATATTAATGGTCATATTCTACTTCAACGTCACTTAAAATGAAGTGAGGTACACTTGTTAATTATGTGGCCTGGCCCACAGCCTCCACTTCTCACAGGACTCTCTGTCTGCCAGTTGGGCACACTTTCCTCCTATGGTCCTTGGCATTGGTCATACCAGATAAGCTCCACTTAATTAAATTGAGTAGGTATTTGAGTACCAACATTCTGTTTGAGACACTTGTATATATCAATGAATGAAATATAAAGAGATTACTGCCCTCACCGTGTTTATAGTCTAGTGGAGTGAGGTAAACAACATGGTAAAAATGTAAATTTTAGACTATTTTACAAGATAAACATGATCAAAAAAGAAAAGGGCAGGGGCGCCTGGGTGGCTTGGTCAGTTAAGCGTCCGACTTCGGCTCAGGTCACAATCTCACAGCTTGTAGGTTTAAGTACCACATCAGGCTCTGTCCTGACAGCTCGGAGCCTGGATCCTGCTTCGAATTCTGTGTCTCCCTCTCTCTGCCCCTCCGTCCTTCCCTCCCTCCACCTGTCTGTCTCTCTCTGTCTCTCTCTCTCTTTCTCTCTTTTTCTCTCTCAAAAATAAATAAACATTTAAAAATTTAAAAAGGAAAGAGTACAGGAAACTGTGGAGTGCTGGAGAAAAAATGAAGGGTGCATTTTATTTTATTAAGTATAATTTACACAGTGTTAGATTAGTTTTAAATGTTTTATATAATGATTCAATCATTCTGTGCATTAGAGATGATCACAAGTGTCCTGTTTTTAAAATTTTTTTCTCCAGGGTAGTTAACATGCAGTGTTTCACTAGTTGCAGCTGTACAATGAAGTGATTCAACGGTTCCATATGTTACTCAGTGCCCATCAGGATAAGGGTACACTTAATCCCATTTATCTGGTTCACCCATGTCCCCAACCTCCCTCCCGCTGTTCTCTATACTTGAGAGTCTGTTTTTTTCTTTTTTTTGTTTCTTAAATTCCACAAATTAGTGAAATCATATGGTATTGGTCTTCCTCTGACTTCCTTTATTGAACATCCTACCCTCTAGGTCCATCCGTGTTGTTGCAAATGGCAAGAATGCATTCATTTTTATGGCTAATATTCCTGTGTGTGTGTGTGTGTGTGTGTGTGTGTGTGTGTGTGTGTGTGTGTGTGTGTGTACGTACACACATATTAGTATTTTCATTGTCTTTTGGTAGGTATCCAGTAATGGGATACCTGGATCATATAGTAATTCTATTTTTAATTTTTTTTTTTTTTTTAATTTTTTTTTTTTTAATGTTTATTTATTTTTGAGACAGAGTGAGACAGAGCATGAACGGGGGAGGGGCAGAGAGAGAGGGAGACACAGAATCAGAAGCAGGCTCCAGGCTCTGAGCCATCAGCCCAGAGCCCGACGCGGGGCTCGAACTCACGGACCGTGAGATCGTGACCTGGGCCGAAGTCGGACGTCTAACCGACTGAGCCACCCAGGCGCCCCTCTATTTTTAATTTTTTGAGGGACCTCAATACTGTTTTCTAATAGGCTGCATTAGTTTGCATTCCCACCAGAAGTCCCAAGGGTTCCTTTTTTCTCCACATCCTCACCAACTCTTGTTTTTCTTGTATTTTTGATTTTAACCATTGTGACAGGCTTGAGGTGACATCTCATTGTGGTTTTGATTTGTATTTCCCTGGGGATGAGTGATGTTGAACATCTTTTCATGTGTCTGTTGGCCATTTGTATGTCTTCTTGGGAAAAATGTCTATCCAGTTCCTCTGCCTGTTATTTAATTAGATTTTTAAAATTTTTGGTGTTGAATTGCTTAAGTTCCTTATGTAGTCTGTATATTAACCCCTTATTGGATATATCATTTGCAAATAGCTTCTCTCAGTAGGTTTTTTTTGTTTGTTAATTGTTTCTTTTGCTGTGCAAAAGCTTTTTATTTTGGTGTAGTCCCAGTAGTTTATTTTTGCTTTTATTTCTCTTGTCTCAGGAGACAGGTCTAGAAAAATGTAGCTACAGCTAGTTTCAAACACATTACTACCCATATTTTCTCCTAGTTTTATGGTTTCAAGTCTTTCATTTAAATGTTTAATTCATTTTGAGTTTATTTTTGTGCATGATGTGAGAAAGTGGTCCAGTTTCATTTTTTTGGCATGTGGCTATTCAGTTTTCTCAGTACTATTTGTTGAAGAGACTGTCTTTTCCCTATTGTATATTCTTGTGGGTTTATTTCTGGGTGCTCTACTCTGTTCCATTGATCTGTGTCTGTTTTTATGCTAGTACCATACTGTTTTGATTACTATAGCTTTGTAATATAACTTGAAATCTGGAATTGTGATACCTCCTAGTTTGTTCTTTCTCAAGATTACTTTGGCTGTTTGGGGTCTATTGTGGTCCCATACAAATTTTAGCTTTATTCTAGTTCTGTGAAAAATGCTTTTGGCATTTTTATAGGGATTGTATTGAATCTAGATTGCTCTGAGTAGTATGAACATTTTTTTTATTGGTTTCAGGAGTAAAATTTAGTGACTTATCACATACATATAACACCCAGTGCTCATCACAAGTGCCCTCCTTAATGCTCATCACCCATTTATCCTATCCCCCCCACCTTCTCTCCAGCAAACCTCAGTTTGTTCTCTGTATTTAAGAGTCTTTTATGGTTTGACTCCTTGTTTTAATCTTCTTTTATTTTTCCTTCCCTTCCCCTATGTTCATCTGTTTTGTTTCTAAAATTCCACATGAGTGAAATTATTTGATACTTGTCTTTCTCTGACTTATTTCACTTCGCTTAGCATAACACACTCTAGTTCCATTCATGTTGCTGCAAAGGCAATCTTCCTTCCTTCCTTCCTTCCTTCCTTCCTTCCTTCCTTCCTTCCTTCCTTCCTTCCTGATGGCCAGTTAATATTCCATTGGGTGTGTGTGTGTGCACATCTTTTTTATCCATTCATTAGTCGATGGACATTTGGTCTCTTTCCATAGTTTGGCTAATGTTGATAGCACTGCTGTAAAAATTGGGGTGCATGTGCCCCTTCAAATGAGCATTTTTATATCCTTTGGATAAATTCCTAATAGTGCAATTGCTGGGTTGTAGGTAGTTCTATTGTTAACTTTTTGAGGAACCTCCATACTGTTTTTCAGGGTGGCTGCACCAGTTGGTATTCCCACCAACGTCACAAAAGTGTTCCCCTTTCTCTGCATCCTTGCCAACTGTTGTTGCCTGAGTTGTTAATGTTAGCCATTCTGACAGGTGTGAAGCGGCATCTCATCGTGGTATTTGGTCTGTATTTCCCTGCTGATGAGTAATGTTGAGCATCTTTTCATGTGTCTGTTTGCCTTCTGGATGTATGCTTTGGAAAACTGTCTATTCATGTCTTCTGCCCATTTTTTAATGGATTATTTGTTTTTTAGGTGTTGAGTTGGTAAGTTATTTATAGATTTTGGATACTGACTCTTTATCCTATATGTCATTGGCAACTATCTTCTCCCATTCCATCAGTTGCCTTTTAATTTTGTTGATTGTCTCCTTTGCTGTGCAAAAGCTTTTTATCTTGATGAAGTCCCAATAGTTCATGTTTGCTTTTGTTTCCCTTTCTTCCAGAGACTTGTCTCCTAAGAAGTTGCTGCAGCCAAGGTCATAGGGGTTGCTGACCATGTTCTTTTAGCATTTTGATGGTTTCCTGTCCCACATTTAGGGTTTTCATCCATTTTGAATTTATTTTTGTGTGTGGTGTAAGAAAGTGGTCCAGGTTCATTCTTCATGTTGCTGTCCAGTTTTCCCAAGACCATTTGCTGAAGAGACTGTCTTTTTCCCATTGGATATTCTTCCCTGCTCTGTTGACAATTAGCTGACCATATAGTTGTGGGTCCACTTCTGTGTTCTCTCTTCTGTTCCATTGATTTTTGTGTCTGTTTTTGTGCCAATACCATACTGTCTTGATGATGAAGCTTTGTAATACAGTGTGAAGTCTGGAATTGTGATGCCTCCAGCTTTGGTATTTCTTTTTCAACACTACTTTGGCTATTTGGAAGTCTTTTCTAGTTTCATCAAATTTTAGAATTGTTTGTTTTAGCTCTGAAGAATCCTGGTGTTATTTTGATAGGGATTGCACTGAATGTGTAGATTGCTTTGGGGTAGTATAGACATTTTAACAATATTTGTTCTTTCAATCCATGATCATGGATTTTTTTCCATTTCTTTGTGTTGTCTTCAGTTTCTTTCATAAGCGTTCTATAGTTTTCAGAGTACAGGTTTTTACCTCTTTGGTTAGGTTTATTCATAGGTATCTTATGCTTTTTGGTGCAATTGTAAATGGGATTGATTCCTTGATATCTCTTTCTGCTGCTTCATTATTGGTGTACAAAAGTGCAACAGATTTATTTATGAACATTTTGACAATACAGTTTCTTTCAGTCCATAAGCATGGAGTATCTTTCCATTTGTGTCCTCTCCAATTTCTCTCATCAATGTTTTATCACTTTCAGAGGCCAGGTCGTTCACCTGCATGGTGTATTCCTAGGTATTTTACTTCTTTTGTGCAATTGTAAATGGGACTGTTTTCTTAATTGCTCTTCTACTTCATTATTAATATGTAGAAATGCAACTGATTTCTCTGTATTAATTTTGTATTTTGTTACCAGACTGAAAATATTTATTAGTTCTAGTAGTTTTTTGTAGTCTTCAGAGTTTTCCATATATAGTACCATGTCATCTGCAAAGTTTTAATTTTTCCTTACCAGTGTGGATGCCTTTTAATTTTTTTTCTTAGCTGATTCCTGGGGTGGGACTTCCCATACTGTGTTAATAAGTGAAGGTGGTGAGAGTAAGCATCCTTGTCTTGTTCCTGATCTTAGAGGAAAACTTTTCAGTTTTTAACCATTGGGTATGATGTTAGCTGTGGGTTTTTTATATATGGCCTTGTAATGTTGAGGTAGGTTTCATTTAAATCTACTTTGTAGAGAGTTTCTATCATGAATGAATATTGTACTTTGTCAGATGCTTTCCCTGCATTTATTGAGATGATCATATGGTTTTTATCCTTTCTCTTGTTGATGTATCACATTGATTTGTGGATATTGAGTCCTCCCCACCCCCCTGTATCCCTGGAATAAATCCCACTTGATTGTGTTGAATGATTTTTTAATGTATTATTGAATTTGGTTTACTAATATTTTGTTGAAGATTTTTACATTTATGTCAATCAGAGAAATTGGCCTATAAGTTTCTTTTTTTGTAGTGTCTTTGGTCTTGGTATCAGGGTAATGCTGGCCTCATAGAATGATTTTGGAAGTTTTCCTTCCTCTTCTAATTTTGGGAAGAGTTTGAGAAGAATTGGCATTAACTCTTCTTTAAGCATTGGGTAGAATTCACCTGTTAAGCTGGTCCCGGACTTTTTGTTTGTTGGGAGTTCTTTGATTACTCTTTCAATTTTATTGGAAGTAATTGGTCTGTTCAAATTTTCCATTTCCTTCTGATTCAGTCTGAAAGATTACACATTTCTAGAAACTTAGCCATTTCTTCTAGCTGTCCAGTTTGTTGGCATGTAATTTTTTCATAACATTCTTTTGTAATCTTTTGTATTTTTGTGATGTTAGTTTTTTCTCCTTTTTCATTTCTGATTTTATTTACTTTGGTCTTATCTCTTGTTTTTTTCTTGATGAGTCTGGTCTGAAGATTTATCAATTTTGTTGATTTTTTTCAGACAACCAGTTCTTGGTTTCCTTTATCTTCTCTCTCTCTCTCTCTCTCTCTCTCTCTCTCTCTCTCTCTGTGTGTGTGTGTGTGTGTGTGTGTGTGTTGTCTCTATTTCACTTATTTCTGCTCTAATCTTTATTATTTCCTTACTTCTACTGGTGTTGGGTTTTGTTCTTATTTTTCTTGCTCCTTTAGATGTAAGGTTGAGTTGTTTGCTTCAGTTTTCTCTTGTTTCTTGAGGTGGGTCTGTGTTGCTATAAAACTTCCCTTTTAGAACTGTTTCTTTTGCTGCATCCCAAAGATTTTGGACAGTTATGTTTTTATTTTCATTTGTTTCCATGTATTTTTTTATTTCCTATTTGATCTCTTGATTTTCCCGTTGTTTAATAGCATGCTGCTTAGCCTCCACATGTGTGTTTTTTCCAGTTGTTTTCTTGTAATTGATTTCTAGTTTTATACCCTTGTGGTCAGAAAAGATGCATGATATGATTTTAGTCTTCTTAAATTTATGGAGACTTGTTTTGTGGACTAACATATGGTCACTCCTGGAGAATGTTCCATGTGCACTTGGAAAGAATGTGTATTCTGCTGTTTTTAGATAGAATGTATATGTCTGTTAGGTCTATCTGATCTAATGTAACATTCATAGCCACTATTTCCTGGTTTTCTGTTTGGATGATCTATCCAGTGATGTAAACAGGGTGTTAAAGTCCCCTAATATTACTGCATTCCTGTCAATTCCTCCCTTTATGTATGTTAATAATTCCTTTATGTATTTATGTGCTTCCATGTTGAGTGCATAGATAAATTGTTACACCCTCTTGTTGGATTGTACCCCTTATGTAGTGCCCTTCTTTGTCTTTTGCTACAGTATTAAGTATCTTGTCTAATAAAAGTATTGCTACTGTAGCTTTTTTTCCCCACTTCCATGTATGTATGTTTTTTTATCCCTTCATTTTCAGTCTGCACGTAGTATCTTTAGGTCTGAGGTGAGTCTCTGATAGACAGTATATAGATGATCTTATTTTTTGAATCTGCTCAATCACCCTGTGTCTTTTGATTGAAGCATTAGTCCATTTACTTTTAATTATTGGTAGGCATGTATTTATTGCCACTTCATTGCTTGTTTTATGATTGCTTTGTAGTTCTTCTCTGTTTCTTCTCTTGTTCTCTTCCCTTGTGGTTTTATGGCTTTCTTTAGTGTTATGCATGGATTTCTTTCTCTTTATTTTTGTGTATCTATTACAGGCTTTTGATTTTTCAGTTACCATGAGGATCATATATAACATCCAAAGTATACAGCAATTTGTATCCAGTTGATGGTCACTTAAGTTTGACCCCATTCTAAAGGCACTAAATTGTTACTTTCTCCTCCACATTGTATGTATATGATGTTATATTTTGCATCCTTTTATTTTGTGTATTCTTTGACTGATTTTTGTGGATGAAATTGATCTTACAACTTTTGTGTTTTAACCTCCATATTGGTTAAAAGAAGAATGGGTATTAACTCTTTTTTAAGCGTTGGGTAAAATTCATCTGTTAAGCTGGTCCTGGACTTTTTGTTTGTTGGGAGTTCTTTGATTACATAAGTGATTAATCTGCTACCTTTATTGTGTGATCACATTTGCCTGTGAAATTGTTCCCTTTTATAATTTTCTTCTAGTGGAAATGCTTCATTTTTTACATCTTAGTGTGTTATCTGTTGAAATTCTCTTCTATTAGAGTCACTCTCCCTCTATGATAATGTTCCTTGTCCATGTAAATATATGACGATGAATCTTTGCCTTTGCCATATTCATATACATAACTTTATTAGATCTTAATGATTTCTGAAAACAAGACCTTAGAACAAGGGATAATTTTGAGGCTGCTTTGATTTAGGGAAACTCAATTAACAATTGGCAGCAGTTTTTAGAAATGTCGGAGCAGCCATGGTGAAGTGAGACTTTGCTTAAGGCTTTTATAGATGGTATTTATTGGTTGATCTTGATGGAATCTCTGCATCAAATTATTCACTGATGTTTAAGAAGAGAAGAGGGGTGGTAAATACGTGGGATGACAAATGAAGTAACAAGATTCTCTCCCTTCTTGCAACATTTCCAATAAAGCTAAAAATATGTAGCTTAGGCATCTGATCAGGAATGCCTGCCACTGTTTATAATCTGAGAGACCCAGTGGCCTTAGCAATGTTATATAATTATGAAATCAACCTGCCTACATGTATAGTAGATTGGTTTGTTCTTTCCCTTGATTCCTGAACTTTCTGGATTTTGGATTTATGAACTAAAACAGTTTTATTTTGTTATGTGAGTCTTTAGGCAACTTCTAAAACCCATCTTTTTCAATAATAACTTCAAGGAAATTAAGGTATATTTGGTTTGTAATTATATTTTATTTGTATTTTATGTATTCATTTATATTGTTAAACTGTACTAGTACATAATTCAGTGAGGTGTCATTTGCTCCAAAGCCGTTATATATCAACCACAGCGAACTATGGACTGATCCATATAGGCATATATTTGTTCAAGTACAAACAGACTATATAATTATACTGACATTACGGTAGTCAGGAAGGGGATTAATGATTCCAGGATATGTTAATTCTTTGTTAGACTGGAAGGTGTTTGAAGACAGAATATTACTTTTTGTATGTTTGCATTCCCTTAGAGTTAATACAATTCCTTACATAAGGTAGAAATCCATGAATATTCTTAAAATTGATGAGTGATGTTTCTCTGTGCTATTTAAAGAATTCTATAAGGGAAAATCTGAGAATGTTCTATTGGTGTTATGATTAGAGCACCTGTTTGGGGGCTGCTGTCTTTTCTCAGGATGTTGGTAGTGCCAGCTGTTTGACAGTTCTCCACTTCCCAAAGCAAGCTTATACTAGCTAGAGTGGTTATAATTACAGATGGTGGTGCTGGCTTAGGTTCCAATCTATGCCTCAGTCTTACCTTCCCCCTCCCTGATCCACTTCCCACATTTGTACCATTTGTACAAAAACATAAATCCGAGGACACCTGGTGGCTCAGTTCGTGAAGTAACTGATTCTTGATTTAGGCTTAGGTCATGATCTCATGGTTCATGAGATTGAGCCCTGCGTCAGGCTCTGTGCTTACAGCATGGAGCCTGCTTGAGATTCTCTCTCTCCCTCTCTCTCTCTGCTTCTCCCCTGCTTGCTCTCTCTCTCTCTCAAAGTAAATAAATAAACATTAAAAAAAAAACCCCACAAATCTGATCATATTCCTTGCTTAAAATTATTCTAAGACTTTCCAGTCCTCTTTTTTTTTTTTTTTTAATGTTTTACTTATTTTTAAGACAGAGAGACAGAGCATGAGTGGGGAGGGGCAGAGAGAGAGAGACACACACAGAATCTGAAGCGGGGTCCAGGCTCTGAGCTATCAGCACAGAGCCCGATGCGGGGCTTGAACTCACAAACTGTGAGATCATGACCTGAGCCGAAGTTCGATGCTTAACCAACTGAGCCACCCAGGCGGCCCTCCAGTCCTCCTTTAAGTGTAGATTAGGTGCCCCTCCTTCTTCTGTACTTGTGTGTACTTACACTGGAATGCTCATACCCTACATTGTATGTGGATTTATGGATTATATAGATGCTGACATAGGTATTGACTTTCAGTTTTGTGTCCCCAGAGCCTTCCTTGTATTTGGCAGACCCACGAATAGATACACTGAAATGTTTATAATGCAGTATCATTTTTCATTCAGTAAACCTTATAAATATTTCTGGCTCCACCCTTTAGGTTTTTCCACTGCATACACACAATAGGAAGACATGGACTTACTGCTTAGTGGCCATAAATACAAATTTCTATAAAAGTTAAACAAGAAGGCAGACTTTGTATAATTTCAGACATGTGGTAATTTGCATGCTTATGGGTTGCCCTATTTTATGTAATGTCCATAAAAATGTGGCATGGAATCTTCATTATTTTTAATATAGATAGCACATGACCACCCAAATGAAAAATTTTAAGCAAATCTACTTTTTCCCTCCCAAATACGTAATTAGTCACTTCAAGACATTTTTGCTATTCTTGTCTTTAGGTGGAGCTGTTAAAGTTAAATAAGTGTGAATATCTGTCAAACACAGTTCTTGCAAGAGTGCACGTACATTTTATATATTGTGAGAAAAGCATAATTAATAGCTAATTAGGATAATGAAAGTAATATACACCAGATGTAGAGAAGACCTTGTGGAAAATTAGTATGAATTAGGTAACATGTGATTTGGTCAAAGCAAGCTTGTTGAGAAGAATTAAAACAGTGGACATGTGGAGGGACAATCAGTGGCTGTCTAGCTCCTACACCTAGGGAATAATTTAATCAAGTTTGCTATTGTAATACTCAGGGCTTCAAGCTGTTCGGTTTTCACAAGTTGATAACTTGGGATTTGGGCCCTGATTTGCAGCATTCCTATATGGTCAAAGTTTCATGTTGAGATGATCACTTTTCAAGTAATTTAATAAAATCCTCTCCATGTATAAGAATGGAAAAGTAATGAGAGACCTCAGGTACTCTGTTTCATGCCCCAAATCGTCCAGATACCACTTAATTAATACAAGTCTAATACTTGGTATGTAACTCATTTTCTACTTAATGTTCATTGATTGGCAATAGTCAGATTTTCTTTTTCATTAAATTCCTTCCAAATGTTCACCTGAATATCCTATTATAAGAAGCTGAAATTCAGTAATATCTTGATTGGCTTATATAGCTATATTTTGAAGCGACATCTACATAATCAATCTCTAACATCTGTTGATATCTGAAATGCCAGGCATTGTTCTCAGTAAGTATTTTACAAACATCATGCCACTGGATTCTCATAACAATAGGTATAGGCATCATGAGAATCATCATTATCCCCATTTTCGATGAGGTTAATTGAGCCATAGACAGATGAAGTAATTTGCTCAAGGTCACACAGATACAGATAGGGTTGCACCTGAGATTGGAAGCCCAGTTACTTACCTCCAGGCCTCTTGTTTTTAAGCATGGTATACATATATTGATAGTTATAAATAATGTAAAAAAATTATCTTTTTTATTTACATAAGGACATAGAATAGTCTTTTAAGTGATAAATCCTCTTGATTAATTTACTTCATTGACTGTATCCAAAGTTACTACAGATGTAAGTAGCACAGCCATCATCTGTATTACAGGCATTTTTTCCTACCCATTCGGGATTACTAATTGAGCCTTACAAATTACCTGTTCTTCATTTGCTTTCAGGCAGTAATGCTTAAGCCATATTCTAATCTTAAAATGTTTATAGGTACTAAAACCTTGTTCCACTAACGTTATGGACTAGGAGTTCTGTAAATAACAATGCCATGGATCTACTCAGGAACTGAATAAATAGAAACCTCAATTATGGGTTAAGGTAATATATCTAGCCCTGATGCAAACACTTGAGTCTATTTAATGTTTAAAAGGAACTTTGTTGAATTTCTGTTTTAAAAGGAGAAGAACCTAGAGATTGAAACGAGTATATGAAAAGTAGAGTCAAACTGTGATATAAAGAAACTAATTCTTCAAATATCTCCTGAGTATAGTAACAATTCTAATATCAAGAAAAGTAAAAACGGTCTAGTTCCATGTAGATAGACTTTATCTACTGATTGTTAACTGCGTTCTCAAATCCTGAGATATAATGTCTCTGTTTAATTTTTGTTGTGCTTAAGATACTTGTTTTATAGGTTTCTCATCAACATATCTCATTTCATGCAATTTAATTAAATTGTCTCCTGAATTCTGTTAAAATCCTCCTGGATTACTTTATCAGTAAAATTTTATTTGCCTACCTACTTAGAGAAGGAGACAAAGAAAGGAGTCTGTTTTTGTCAAGTGCACTTTGAAGATCTCATTTCGGTCTAAAGAGGGCTCAGATTAAGGGCTTTTTAAGTGATACCATGTTTTATATATTACTGGACTCCCATATTTTTTTATAGACCTGAGATTCTAGAACAGTTTTACTATCAAAGTTATCCTTTAATTGAATGCTAAATGATTTCAAAGTTATTTTCCTGTCACTTATTTTACTATTGGTACATATATGTATGTTAAGAAACAAATTTGATAGTATGTAGTACCTTCTTTTTTGTATCCTTTGGGTAAATACCTAGTAGTGCAATTTCTGGGTCATAGGATAGTTTTATCTTTAACTTTCTGAGGAACCTCCACACTGTTAACCACAGTGGCCGTTCCAGCTTGCATTCCCACCAACAGTGCAAGAGGGTTCCCCTTTCTCTGCATCCTGACCAACATCTGCTGTTTCCTGGGTTGTTAATTTTAGTTATTCTGACAGGTGTGAGGTGGTATCTCATTGTGGTTTTTGTTTTTCCCTGATGATAAGTAATGTTGAATATCTTTTCATGTGTCTCTTTGTCATTTGTATGTCTTCTTTGGAGAAGTCTTCTCATGTCTTCTGGCCATTTCTTAACTGTATTATCTTTGGGGTGTTGAGTTTGGTAAGTTCGTCACAGATTTTAGATATTAACCCTTTATCCTATATGTCATTGGCAACTATCTTCTCCCATTCCATTGGTTGCCTTTTAGTTTTGTTGATTGTTTCCTTTGCCAAGAGCTTTTTATCTTGATGAGGTCCCAATAGTTCATGTTTGCTTTTGTTTCCCTTGCCTCCAGAGACTTGTCTCGTACAAAGTTGCTGCAGCCAAGGTCACAGGGGTTGCTGCCTGTGTTCTCTTCTAGGGTTTTGATGGTTTCCCGTCTCACATGTAGGGTTTTCATCCATTTTGAGTTTATTTTTGTGTATGGTGTAAGAAAGTGGTCCAGGTTCATTCTTCTGCATGTTGCTGTCCAGTTTTCCAAACACCATTTGCTGAAGAGACTGTCTTTTTCCCATTAGATATTCTTTCCTGCTCTGTCAACAATTAGTTGACCATATCGTTTGGGGTCCATTTCTGGGTCCTCTGTTCTGTTCCATTAATCTGTGTCTGTTTTTGTGCAAGTACCATACTGTCTTGATGATGACAGCTTTGTAATACAGCTTGAAGTCCATAATTGTGATGCTTCCAGATTTGATTTTTCTTTTTCAATGTTACTTTGGCTTTTCAGGATCTTTTCTAATTCCATACAAATTTTAAAATTGTTTGCTCTAGCTCTGTGAAGCATGCTGGTGCTATTTTGATAGGGATTGCATTGAATATGTAGGTTTCTTTGGGTAGTATAGAAATTTTAACAATATTTGTTCTTCCAATCCATGAGCATGGAGTGTTTTTTCCATTTTTTTTGTGTGTTGTCTTCAATTTTATTCATAAGTGTTCTATAGTTTTCAGGATACACATTTTTTTAACCTCTTTGGTTAGGTTGATTCCTAGGTATCTTAATGGTTTTTGGTGCAGTTGTAAATGGGACTGATTCCTTCATAATTCTTTCTGCTGTTTCATTATTGGTGTATAGAAATGTAATGGATTTGTTGATTTTTATATCCTGTGACTTTGCTGAATTCATGTGCCCATTCTAGCAATTTTTTTGGTGGAGTCTTTGGGTTTTCCTCAAAGAGTATCATGTCGTCTACAAATATTGAAAGTTTGATTTCTTCCTTGCCTTTTATTTCTTTTTGTTGTCTGATTGCTGAGGCTAGGACTTCCAGTACTGTGTTGAACAACAGTGGTGAGGGTGGATGTTACTGTTATGTTCTTGACCTTAGAGGATGATATTAGCTGTGGGTCTTTCATATATGGCCTTTATGATGTTGAGGTATGTTCCTTCTATTACTACTTTTTTGAGGGTTTTTATCAAGAAAGGATACTATATTTTATCCAATGCTTTTTCTGCATCTATTGAACCATATGGTTCTTCTCCTTTTCTTAATGTGGTATATCACATTGATTTGCAGATTCTGAGGAATAAATCCCACTTGATCGTGGTGAATAATTCTTTTAATGTACTGAGGATTCAATTTGCTAGTGTCTTAGAATTTTTGCACCATTGTTCATCAGGGATATTGGTCTGCAACTTTCCATTTTAGTGGGATATTTGTCTGGTTTTGGAACCAAGGTAATGTTGGCCTCATAGAATGAGTTTATAAGTTTTCCTTCCATTTCTTTTTGCTGGAACAGTTCCAAAAGAATAGGTATTCTTTTTTAGATGTTTGGTAGAATTCCCCTGGGAAGCCATCTGGCCCTGTATTCTTGCTTATTGAGAGATTTTTTTTTTTATTACTGATTCAATTTCCTTATTTGTAACGGGTATCTTCAAATTTTCTAGTTCTTCCTATTTCAGTTTTGGTAGTTTATATGTTTCTAGATATTTATTCATTTGTTCCAGGTTGCCCAATTTATTGGCATATCATTGCTCATAATATTCTCTTATAATTGTATTTCTATGGTTTTGGTGGTGGTCTCTCTTCTTTCATTCATGATTTTATCGGTTTGGGTCCTTTCTCTTTTCTTTTTGGTAAGTCTGGCTAGATTTATCAATTTTGTTAATTCTTTCAAAAACCAGTTCCTGGTTTAGTTGATCTGTTTTTTGTTTTTGTTTTTTTCTACATAACTTGTTTCTGCTCTAATCTTTGTTATTTCCCTTCTTTTGCTGGTTTTGGGCTTTATTTGCTGTTCTTTTTCCAGCTTTTTTAGGTGTAAGGTTAGGTTGTATATTTGAGATTTTTCTTCCTTCTTGAGGAAGGCCTGAATTGCTATATACTTCCCTCTTAGGACTGCCTTTACACTTTTGGACTGTTATATTTTCATTTTCATTGGCTTCAATGTATTTTTCCATTTCTTCTTTAATTTCCTGGTTAACCAATCCACTCATTCTTTAACAGGATGTTCTTTAACCTCCATGTATTTGAGGGCTTTAAATTTTTTTCTTGTGGTTGACTTCAAGTTTCAGAGTGTTGTGGTCTGAAAATATGCATGGTATGATCTCGATCTTTTTGTAGTGGTTGAGGCCTGATTTGTGACCCAGTATGTGATCTATTCTGGAAAAAGTTCCTTGTGCACTTGAAAAGAATGTGTATTCTGTTGTGTTAGGATGAAATGCTCTGAATATATCTGTTAAGTCCATCTGGTTCAATGTGTCATTCAAAGCCATTGTTTCCTTGTTTATCTTCTGCTTAGATGACCTGTCCATTGCTGTAGGTATGGTGTTAAAGTCCCCTACTATTACTGTATTGTTATCAATGAGTTTAAGTTTGTTATTAATCAATTTATATATTTGGCTTCTATCGAGTTGGGGGCATAAATATTTACAATTATTAGCTCTTCTTGTTGGATAGACCCCTTTATTATGATATAGTATCCTTGATCTCTTACTATCATCTTTGGTTTAAAATCTAGTTTGTCTGGGGGCACCTGGGTGGCTCAGTCAGTTAAGCATCCAACTTTAGCTTAAGTCATGATCTCGTGGTTTGTGAGTTCTAGCCCCATGTTGGGCTCTGGGCAGACACTGCTGAGCCTGCTTCCGGTTCTCTGTCTCCCTCTCTCTCTGCCCTTCCCCCACTTGCACACACACTCTCTCTCTGTCTCAAAAATAAATAAACTTTTAAAAAATAAATAAAGTCTAATTTGTCTGATATAAGTATGGCTACTCCAGCTTTCTTTGATGTCCATTGGCATGATAACTGGTTCTCCACCCCTTCCCTTTCATTTTGGACGTGTCTTTGGGTCTAAAATGAGTCTCTTGTAAGCAGCATATCAAAGGGTCTTTTTTTTAACAACCCATTCTGATACCCTGTATCTTTTGACTAGAACATTTAGTCTATTTACATTCAGAGCAATTATCGATAGATATGATAGATATGAATTTAGTGCTGCTGTATTACCTATAAAGTTGCTGTACATTTAGATTGTCTCTGTTCCTTTCTAGTCTTTTTTGCTTTTGGTTTCTCTTTCCTACTTAAAGGGTCCCCTTTACTAATTCTTGAAGAACTGGTTTAGTTTTTGCTTGTCTTGGAAACCTTTTATCTCTCCTTCTATTCTGAATGACTGCCTTGCTGAATAAAGTATTCTTGGATGCATATGTTTCCTGTTTCGCATGATGAATATATTATGCCACTCCTTCCTGGTCTGCCAACTTTCTGTGGACAGGTCTTCTGCTAACTTTATGTGTCTACCCTTGAAGGTTAAGGACCTTTTGTCCCTAACTGCTTTCAGAATTTTCCTTATATTTTTCAGGTTTCACTGTGATATGTCATGGTGTTAACCTGTTTTTGTTGATTTTGAGTGGAATCCTCTGTGTCCCTTGGACTTGAATGCCTATTTCCTTCTCCAGATTAGGGAGGTTATCAGCTATAATGTGTTCAAATAAACCTTCTATCCCTTTTTCCTGCCCTTTTTTTTTTTTTTTTTTTCTGGGACTCCTATGATACATGTTATTGCACTTTGTAGAATCACTGATTTCCCTAAGTCTGTATTCATGATCTTACAGTTTTCTTTCCCTCTCCTTTTCAGCTTCATTATTTTCCATAATTTTATCTTCTATATCACCTATTCAGTCCTCTGCTTCCTCCATCCTTTAATCACATCCAGTCAGTTTTGCATTTCAGTTATAGCATTTGTTATTTCAGCCTGACTAGTTTTTAGGTCTCTTTGTCTGCAGCAAGTGTTTCTCTGGTATTTTATATGCTTTTTTCAAGCCTAGCTAGTATTGTTATGACTGTTATTCTAAATTCTTACTTAGATATATTACTTACCTTTTTTGAGCAAATCCCTGGCTGTGTTTCTTCTTGATCTTTCTTTGGGGGAGAATTCCCTGTCTTGTCATTTTATCTAGTTTTCTGTCTTTTGTGTTAATGAAAGCTTGTTATGTTTTCTGCTCCTAAGTGTAATGCTATATTAAGAAGGGGTTATACTCTGTCTAGAGCATGGTGCTTCAGGAAATGCTTCTGGTGTGAAATGCTTCTGCTGCTTTCTCCCAGATCAGTCCTCTGCTGAGTTCCTCCTTGCTTTCACTAGGGAGTGTTTGGATCTTTAACTAGGTGTGCTTTGATTTGTTTGTTAAAATAAGCCTGATTTAAAAACAACAACAACAACAACAAAAAACCTCATCCAGAAAAAGAGAAAAGGAAAAGGAATAAAAAAGAAAACAAAAAACTATAAGCCTGATTCCAAAGAAAAAGAAAATAAAAAAAAGATGGGAAAAAAAGAAAAAAAAATGCCTGATCAAAAAAAAGGAACAAAAAACTATAAGCCTGATTCCAAAAAAAAAGAGAGGAAAAAGACAAGAAAAAGAAAAAAAAAAAAAAAAAAAAAAGCACCTGCTCCTATTTCCACCAGAACTGAAACTGATACTTTAGAGTACTCTGTGATCAGTAGACTTGGTTGGCGTGTCTATGTTGATCCTCTGGGGGAGAGGCCAGCTGTGCTGGCTCACAGAGCTGACCTAGTAAAGATGCTCCTGCAGGGTGGGGGTGGGGTTTGGTATAAGTGACTCCACCCTCCACTGGGGGCACTGTGTTGCTCACTGAAGTCCAACCCCGCTGGTAGGCAGGGGGGAAGATGGTGTTACTCTGCTTTCTAGTCCCCAGGTCTGGGAGCTCTCACCAGCCACTGTTCAGGAAACCCTTACAGACACGCACACAATCTCCCCTCCTGTGGCCCAGACTTCCATCAGATCCTTGCACTCAACCCGTCTGTGCCTGGGCCATTGACATGCCTGGCACCACAGCTCTTCTGTGTTTTAGTTCTAGTGCGCGGCTGGGATTCAAAACTCAAAATCTTTTTTTTTTTTTTTTTTTAGTATAATTTGTCAAATTGGCTTCCATACAACACCCAGTGCTCATCCCAACAAGTTCCCTCCTCAATGCCCATCACCCACTTTCCCCACTCCTCCACCCCCCATCAACCCTCAGTTTGTTCTCTGTATTTAAGAGTCTCTTATGGTTTGCCTCCCTCCCTCTCTGTTTAGTAACTTTTTTTCCCTTCCCCTCCCCCATAGTCTTCTGTTAAGTTTCTCAAGATCCACATATGAATGAAAACATACGGTATCTGTCTTTCTCTGGCTGACTTAGTTCACTTAGCTTAATACCCTCCAGTTCCATCCTCGTTGCTGCAAATGGCCAGATTTCATTCTTTCTCATTGCTAAGTAGTATTCCATTGTATATATAAGTCACATCTTCTTTATCCATTCATCAGTTGATGGACATTTAGGCTCTTTCCATAATTTGGCTATTGCAAAACTCTAAATCTTAAAGGATTACACTCCTCTTCTCTGGAGTAGAGCCTTGCAGTGCTGTGCCTGGTGACTTTCTGTCCCAGAAAAGCAGCTGCAGGGCTGTGCAGGTGCCTGGAGTTTATGGTGAAGCACAGAGAAAAGCTGCAACCAGTTATCTACCTTCTGCACATGCTTCTATCCCCTGCTGTTGAATGGCTACTCAAAGGTGCCACCCAGGTCTTTTGTCCTTAGGAAATATATCCTTCCAAATGCACTCCAGGAAGCAGAATGTTGTCTCCCAGAGTGACCCAGGGGATCCCCATACCACTCTGTCCACTCTCAGGGGCCTCTACCCTCCTTCTCCCCAGGAGCACCTACACCCTCCTAGATCAACTCCGGTGAATGGCACGAACTTCCAGAACCTCAGAATTTGAGCTCTAATGTTGGCAAAAACTTGTGATAGTCCATTCCTCCCAATTCCCCAGTCATTGGTTTTAGGGGAATGCTTTTTTTTGCCTAAACCAAATGGGATGCTCACACTCTCTTGCTCCTGCGCTCGCGCTCTCTCTCTCTCTCTCTCTCTCTCTCTCTCTCTCTCTCTCCCTCCCTCTCTCCCTCTCTCTCTCTCCCTCTCTCCCTCTCTCCCCTGTGCAGAAAGGGTTCCCTACCCTACATAGCACTATAGCTTTTCTTTCCCCCACCTCATGTCTCTGCACGTCATACCTCAAATTATGAAGATTGTTCTCTTAATCCCTAGATCGATTTCCTAGGTGTTCAAAATGATTTGATATTGCTCTAGCTGTGTTCAAGGGACAAGACTAGCCCAGGGTCCCTCTACTACAATGCCATCCTGACTACTCCCTCTGTAGTATATTCTTTTTTAATGAGGAGGCTAGTGAATAATCATATAAAAAAATTTAAAAACTTTTTAATGTTTATTTATCTTAGAGAGATAGAGCATGAGTGGAAGAAGGGAAGAGAGAGAGGGTGACACAGAATCTGAAGCAGGCTCTAGGCTCTGTGCTGACAGCTCAACACGGGACTCAAACTCACAAACTGTGAGACCGTGACCTGAGCTGAAGTTGGATGCCTAACTGAAAATACAGGAAATAACTTTCCTACATACCATTTATAATCTATTTAGAAATATAATTGGAAAAGCTCCACAAAGAATAGCAAAGAAAATGATATATTTAATAATAAATGTAAAATCAAATGAATCACATTGAATTAAAACGTTACTGAGAGATATAAAAAGAAAACTTGAATAAATTGTAAGAGATCTCTTATTTCTACAGGTCTGCTACACAGAAATGTTAAATAGACTAAAATGTTGATTAGTTCTTTGAAATGATTTACAAAGAATTTGTAATGGAAAAAGCTTATGATATAATGTCAGGTGAAGACAAGTATGCCAAGAAAATATCACAAAAGTATGTCCAAATGTAAAACTATGTAACTATTACAGGATGGATAGGTTTTTTTCTATTTTTACACTTTTTGTGTTTTTTTCCAATAAACATAAATGCTTATGGAATGTGGAAAAAAACCCACATTCAATGTATTTTAACAATTTAGATGAAAGGGTAAATAGTTTGTTTACCTTTCCTATGTTTGGCCTTAATACAGGAAAAGAGGAGCTTTATGTTTTTTGATTCACATGCTTATTCTGATCTCTAACTGATGGTTTTATATTCCCTTAGAAAGATGTGCGGGACATCCTCACCCCAATTCAGATTGAAGCTGCTTACCACCTTGGGCATCACGTCATCAGTAAACGAAGTACAGAGGAATTCCCCCCACTTCAACCAATTCTTCAGCAAAAGAAAGAAAAAGACAGAATTGAAAAAACGGTAAGAATATTTTCCTTTGTTCCAAACATTATGTGCATATAACTCAGTTTTTGAAATGTTGCATAACTCTGGGGAAATGAATTCTCTTTCTGAATTCTTTAAAATTTTTTATTTTTTTTTAATTTTTTTAATATCTCATTAAACATTTTACTCATTTTTTTCCTTTTTTTTTTTTTCAATATATGAAATTTATTGTCAAATTGGTTTCCATACAACACCCCGTGGTCATCCCAAAAGGTGCCCTCTTCAATACCCGTCACCCACCCTCCCCTCCCTCCTACCCCCCACCAACCCTCAGTTTGTTTAAAATTTTTTAAATCAATTTTCTTAATATACAAAGAGATTTATGCTGGGCCTTATTTTCCACTTTTCTTTACTTTTTATATTCCCTTTAGGATATTGAGCTCTGAGTGTGTTTCCATATGCATTTAGTTCAAGAAATGGCTTCCCATATACATGAGATGTTAATTTTCCCTCCTTGATACCTGGCCCATGAGGAAAGTATATTGCTAGGCAGCACTCCCAATGACAGTGAGTCACACTCATGAGCTTTATCCTCCTCTGTTTCATTTTCTGTCCCCTTCTCTCTTGTTTTGTCTTCCTCTCAGTCACCCTACACACAGATACACTCATATCTTGTTAGTCAAGTTCCTTTGCTGGCTTTTCCTCATTTACATACATACGGAATTTCTTTTTCATATTCAGCTATAGGGTTTTTAGCCACATCCCAGGACCCATTGCGTTTTGAGATGGATCCTGCATTCTAACCAGTGGGCTGCTTTTTCTAGTGTATCCCCTAATAGCTCCATTTCACTGGCAGATTGTTTACTCCCAGGAGTCCAGTTGTTCGGACCTTTACTGTCCAACAGTGTCATCAACAGGATGTTTGGAGGCATGTTTTAAAGCATTTGCTAATGGCACACAATGTAAAAGGCAGAAGTGACATTTATTATTTTTTTAAATATGAAATTTATTGCCAAATTGGTTTCCATACAACACCCAGTGTGCTCATCCCAACAGGTGCCCTCCCCAATGCCCATCACCCACTTTCCCCTCTCTCCCACCCCCCATCAACCCTCAGTTCTCAATTTTTAAGAGTCTCTTATGTTTTGACATTTAAAGGGCTAGTTCATATCCTGTTTAGAGTAATTGCCCTTAAGTCACCTGAAGATATTTAAGATTACAATCATTGCTCTCTAGAATACTAGATCAAATGAACATAACTTAAGAGCAAGTTTTCTTGATACTCTTATGAATATAATTGTGGAAATCAGTGTTTTCACTCTTCTTTTGAACTTCAGTTGTCAATATCAACTATTTTTAAATATGTTTAATAATGAAAAATTCAATATTGTAAGTACACAAGCCAAAACCTTAGCAATTTATAGTTATGTTAGAATAATCTGCATTTTCGGGGGTGCCTGGGTGGCTCAGTTGGTTAAGCATCCACCTTCGGCTCAGGTCATAGTCTTGCGGTCCGTGGGTTCGAGCCCCGCATCCTGCTCTGTGCTGACAGCTCAGAGCTTTAGATTCTGTGTCCCCGCCTCTCTCTGCCCCTACTCTACTCATGCTCTGTCTCACTCTCTCAAAAGTAAATAAATGTTAAAGAGAAATTAGAATAACCTGCATTTTGATTTTTAGAACAACCTACTTTACAAGTAAAAGTGGCAGGAAAAATATCACATTTACCTCATCATTTAGAGAGAGATTTACACTTCCCTTCTGCTTCCCCAGGTTGAAGTAGTCTGTGGTCTGACACCCTATCTGACAACATGCTAGTCATTTCCCATTTAATGAACCTAGCTCCTTCTCTGACTTTGTGGATTTCTCTCAGCATCTTTCCCTTTTTACCTGTTCCTCTTAGCTTCCTTTTTACCTCTCTCCACTTTTTCCTCTATCTTAGACCTCAGGTCTTCCCACGTACCTCTTAGTATCTCTGGGTCCTATTAAAATGTTCCGAGTTAAATAAGTTCTGGAACCCTTAGGATAGACTATCATTTAATTTAGCTCCAGGTGTCCTCCAGTAAAATTTCTAACTTTCTACATTTTGCTGTTTTCACTAAATGGAGGCTCACCTCCCATCACCTGTGAAAAGTGCATGCCATGCTTCTTAGTCGTAAGTGGGATCGCACAGTAGCACCAGCAAATTGAGAGGAATTCGGCGAAGGACACCCTGGCAGCACAGGCTTTAAATACCTACCTAGGGTACTACCTCAGTCTGCTTAAACTCATTTTTTTTATAGCAATTGTAGAAGAAACAATAATCTTTCAATTTAACACATCTAGGCTTTATGTTAACGTGTTGGAAGAACTTGGTACCTTTTAGTCCTGCAGTTACTTGTCATTGGAACTGTGACTAATTCTCAAATCAAACTCCAAAAGGGACAAAATGAGGTGTTCATCAATTTTATTTCACTTTTCTCGTGTACCACAGATGGCAATTTCTTTCTAAAAAAAAAAAAAAGCATAGAAGTATACCTCCTTATTAAACTAACATAAAAAATACTGTTCTGTTTTACTTCCAGATAAATTTTGCAAGATTTTGTGCCCACCAAAATTGCTCTGCTGACTTACAGGTTTCTGGGAGAATTGGATTTTTTAAGTAAGTGTAGTTTCCTGTTCCTCACTGAGATGGGTAACGGGTGTGTGCTTGTCTGTTCTGACGAGACTAATCCTTGGGGATTAGAGGCATTCAATGAATTGAACAACATTCTGCTGAGAGAGATGAAGAGGTCTGTATATCCCTCCCTGAACATATATACTCAGAGCTAACCACTTTTTGAAAGAATGAGAATATGTGAGCACCAAGGTTTTAATCTTTTACTGACCACTCAGGAGATATTTCAGGATTTAATTGTGCCTTGGGTTATCATTATTGTAGTTATGTTTTAGACATTGTAAGTGCCTGTTAATAGAGTTTAGGTGGCAAAACGGGCTAACATCCACTAACGTAAGGATTAGTTTTTTTTTAATCATCCACAAACTGGTTACATAAGTCAGACTGATGTACAAAACAAAAGAAATACCTAAATGTATATATGACACATTTGAAAGGGAATAAACCACTTTGCTTCTCTAAATTCATGGATGGGGGGACAGTAAAAAGAAAATACACGTATCATGCCAAGAATAATGCCTACACAAGACATAGCGAAAATTAGATAAAGGTTGCTTGCTTTTACTATTTTATCATGGGAAATAAGCCACTGCAATTTTGTATCCTGTCTAAATACCTTATTTGGAAATTGCTCTGTGTACTAGAGGGAAGATAGGAGAAATGAGGACCAGAGAGAGAGAATCTAAACTTAGGTTGAAGGCTCACTGTGTACAGGAAGTGAAAGAGGAATCAGTGGCAGGACAGGAAAACGGTAAACGATTTTGTGGAGGTAGGGATAGAAAGGAAACAAGTTTAATTGGGGCATGTTGAATCTGGTGCGATTTCCATGTATGCAGCTTTCTGCTTGAAAATCTAGTTCAGGATTGTATTTGGAAGTCTTCTCCCATTAGCAGTTTGTGAGCGTGCAGGGCTCGGGGGTGGGGAGATGCATGGAGATGGGAATTTCAGAGAAAAGAACTAAGGATCAAGTTGGGGAGGAGTCGATTTTATTTAAAGATCTTAACAAGAATAGCAAGTCCCTGGGGGGAAACTGAAGAGGTATCTTTGGAGAACTAAGAAGAGAACCAAACCCATCGTGAAATAGCCAATGGAGAATATAGAAAGAGGGATTTAATACTGTAAAATTTTGTAGAGAGATCAGATACCACAATGCCTGAGGAAAGGTCATGGGAATTGGCATTTAGAACGGGACTGGCGGGTGAGAAAAGGCTGTCCCTGGCAAATTGTGAGATGGGAATTTCATTGCAGTAGTAGGCAGTCAGGTCTTAAGGGAAAAATAATATACTGGGGACGAGTAGTTTCAACTGAAGAATTTTTATGTAGTGATGAAATCTGTTATTTAATCATGGAAAAACATGAACACACGTGAGGGTCGAAAGCAGAGGAAAGACTAAATCCAAGAGAGAAATGTCCTTAAAACCAGGGGGCACTTTTCAGACTCGACCTGAACTCTCCTCTGAAACATCTGACAGCCGCTCACTTCACCTTTTGCACATCTTTCGCGTTAAGTTCCATGTTGCCATAGAACTCGCCTTCTGCTCCTACTTCTCTAGCTTTTTCTCAGTTGTTTTTGGAGGATCCATGCTTTTGGCTCTCCTGGGTTCCTGGACCATTCTCTCTCACCCCTTTCTCACACTCCCATATTTTCCCTGGGTAATCTTGCCCACAGCTGTGACCTCCCCTGGCCTGTCTACACTGCTGTTGCTCAGTATCTCAGAGTTCCACACCTACACTGGCAACTGTCCACTAAGACAGGTCGTGTTGGGGACCCAGTCACTGTCTACCAATGACACACAGATAGTTACCAAGGCCAACAACCTGGAGCTCAGCCTGCATTCTTCTCTTTTATCCCTGAAACACAATAAATTACTTAGTTCTGTGATACTACCACCTAAAGGTGTATTTGTTAATCTGTCCTACTTTTCTATCTCTACCACTATTGTTCCAAACCAGGTGCTCAATATCCTCCCTGGATCACCAGGCTTTCCCACTTTTTGGCCTTTGGGCCTCTGGTTTTGTATTCTAGTTCCTCTACCTGGGGTGATTCCAGAGTGTGAGCTTTCTGACATAAACTCCCTAATGTTGTTAGCAATGCTGCAGGACTTTTTTCCATTGATGGCAGGATACTTCAGAGTTGCTTGGCCCTGCATGCTTCCCTGAGCCTCTGTATCTTTTTGTTTCTCCCACTTACCTACCTGATTAATTCTTATTTACCTTATAAATCTCAGCTCTTTTCTAGGTAAAGCCCCCTTTGTCTCCAGCTACCCGAACCCAAGTCCTCCTATGACCCTGGTCCCACTGCACTTAGGCTCACCACCATTACTGTCTGTCTCCATGCTATCCTGTGAGCTGCATCAAGGCAGGTTTCTGGCTTTTCATCCCAGTGCTCCCAGTGTCTAACACAGTGCCTGGAATGCTACAGGTGACTAATGGATGTTTGCTGAGAACAGAGCAAGGGCCTAAGGAAACAGTATGTAATGCGGTCAGACTCAGATGCAGGAGTTTGCCTTAGAGAGAAGTTAAGATTCTCCTTACCCTGAGCTAAGAAATTGTGAAAAGGTGCTTGACAATAGACTAAGAAAGCTCTGTGCAGAAGGAAGGGAAATGCAAAGAATTCATGGATGGCCAGGATATAAAGGGAGTTTATGTATGGAAAGCGAAGGCTTTGAGAAAAGACTTGAGAACTAGAAGGGAATGGGAAAAGATTCAAACGAGCTGTTAGGATAAATGGGATAGGAATGAGTAAAAAGGTTGACAAACAGTGTTGAGTACCCTGCTGGGGTGGGATCACATATGGCAGAGAATAAATTAATTCTTTTCACTTAGTCAATGCCAGTATAGCCTTGAGCATCCACAGTTGAGGGCCAAGAAGGCCTAACCTATTTGATTTATAATTGGACTTTATACTTAAATTATCCAGATTAGCTGTTCAAAGAGCCCAAAAACAATGACTACTAACTACTTTGTACCCCAGCATGTAATGTGGTGCCTTTGTTGAGTTATTAGATGAATAATTTACAACCTTCCCATTCATGTATTTATTTTCTTTGTCAAACGCTTAGTTTTCTTAGTGTTTTTGCTGTCACCGGCCTTTGATAAGAAGAGCTGTGTGGGGGAAAGCTTATCTAAGCTATAAATAAGTCATGTTTTCATTTTCATAAATCAGACACTCCCATTGTCCCTTTTGTCACCTTTCTCTGCAACCACTCTGGCCGATGAAAAAATGGGGCGTTGAAGTTTATGTGAAAATATCACCATGGATGCTTCTTTCCTGAAGAATGAAAGTACATCTTATTGAATTAAGATATTCTCTCACAATAAATTATATTACCTACTTTACATTTTTAATTTGAAGTGATCATTTTTCTTGAAATCTATCAAGTTTATTGTGATTTTAAACGGCAGCCAGGGAAGCATAAGGCAGTGTTTCTGAAGGTGTGGCCTTTGAGTCACCTTTATGAGAATCACCTGTAATGCTTATGAGAAATGGAGTTTTCCAGGCCACACACCATCCAAATAGGAATCTATGGGTGCCAGGCCAGACATGTTCAGTAGTCATAGGGCTACGAGTGTTTCTTATCAAACTAAAATGTGGGCAGCGATGTTGTAGTTGAGTTTCAGGTTCGGAGTCAAACTAACCTGGTTCAAGTGGATCTACCATTTACTAGCTGAATGACCTTTTTAGAGAAGCCTTATCAGTTCTGTAAACCTCTTTCCTCATTGATAAGAAAGTAAAATCATACCTACTCTACAAGGTTGTTTTAAGATAAAATGCAGTGATACAAACCGAGGGCATAGCACAAAGCCTGGAATACATAAAGGTTCCTAACAGTTATTGTTGATAACACTGCTGTTGGCATACGTACAGGCTTTGATTAAAAAATAATAATAATAAAGTTAGGGCATCTGGTTGGCTCAGTCAGTTAAGCTTCGGACTCTTGATTTCGGCTCAGGTCATAATCTCACAGTTTGTGAGATCCCGCCCTGCCTCAGGCTCCATACTCACAGCAAGGAGCCTGCTTGGGAGTCTCTCCTCCCTCTGACCCTCTCTGGGTCACCTGCACATGCTTTCTCTCTCTCTCTCTCAAATGATAAAAAAAACATAAAAAAATTTTTTTAATTAAAAAAAAAAGTTTTAGTTTGGTGATAAAATGAAATAGTGCCAAAGAATCCTAAACATTCTCCACGTATGTACTGGTTATTTGCCCAAAGTTTAATGTCTCTTTATGTCCCAAGAAAGCCGCTGATTGGGTCAGAAGTTGTTAGTTTCACGAGGTTTGAGGTGGCAAGGATGCCAGTGTAAGGTATAAGTCCCACATCTTTTGTACCAACTAGGAAAGTTACAGGCTGTTTCTGTTAGGTAAATGATAACTTGAGAAATTTTCAAATGAAAACTCTTAATTAACTTTTAGGCCCACAGTGAAGGGTTCTGAAAATTGCTTTGCATTATAACAAATTCTATGCTATCAGACAGAAATATGCCTCTCTCACCTAAAAGTCCCCTCTCCCTTGTTGGTAATAGTAAGCACACGTGACCACTCATTCTATACGTTCCCCTGAATATAACTCCACTGATACTAACGGTGTTCATGTGCCTCAGAGCTAGAAACCTGCTTTAGCTAAATGCATTTATTTCCTCAGTAAAGAACATGAGTTGTGAGGACTGTGGTAGCAGACTGCCTAGAGCAAACTATATAGCACACAGGCACACTCTGTCTCATGTCTTCATTAAGTGGAGGCTTCCCCCGAATGTCTAAATTCTCAGGACAATAAACTCCAATCAAATGGGCTTGCACTGCAAAATGATCAACAAGGATGGTTTTATCAAGATCACAAATCTAATAGCAGGTATTAGCCATCACATAGGCTGTTTCAAATCCAGCCTTTCATATAGATTACTGATACAAATGACACTGCTTCCCTTGTCTACCTCAGTTATGTGTCCCAGGCAAGTGGTGTAGCTTTTCCTGAGCAAGTGCATTCATATCAGTTAGGAATGCTTTTCACTGCAAGTAAGGATACTTGATGAATAGTGACTTAAACAAGGAAGGCACTTAATTGTTTTGCATAAGAAGCAGAAGGTGGTGGGGCGCCTGGGTGGCTCAGTCGGTGAAGCATCCGACTTCAGCTCAGGTCATGATCTCGCGGTTTGTGAGTTCGAGCCCCGCGTCGGGCTCTGTGCTGCCAGCTCAGAGCCTGGAGCCTGCTTCAGATTCTGTGTCCCCCTCTTTCTGCCCCTCCCCTGCTCATGCTTTGTCTCTCTCCCCAAAATAAATAAATATTAAAAATAAATAAAGCAGAAAGTGGCTGCAGATTAAATGGGCAGCTAGCAAAATGGGGACATGCATGGTTATCTTTCTAGTTCTCTCGGCTTTTCCCTCACGGTCACCCCATGGCCGTAGCAGCACCTAGATTCCCAACAAGAGAAAAGGGGCAAGAGTAAAATTCTGGGTCCACTTGAGGCTGCCTTTCTAGGAAGGGAAGCATCTTTACAGATTTCTTCTTCTGATTGAGACCTTGTCACATGCTCATCCCTGCATCTGTCCTGGTGGAAGGAGAATGGAATCATCATGACCATCCTAGATCAATCATAATTCATTCCCTGAAGCTAAACTAGGGGCTTCTCTTCTGCAATTTCAATGGAATACAGCCTTCTGCCTGAATAATCTGGGGTTCTTCTAGCAGCTAAGAAGGAAAATTACTGTTGGGTGGACAGTGGGCAATGCACAGCATCTGCCACTATGCTGTTTGTCCCCGAAAGAGCAAGTCTAACAAAATTGTCTGTTTTTAAAAAGGAGATGGTAGGAATATATGCTTCACTGATCTCAGAGTTTTAGAAAGATGAATTACCTGCTTTATACATGAAAACATGCTAATTACTAACTGTATCTTCCAATCTGTGTTCTTAGGCTGTACCTCTTGGGACATCAATGAGTTTGCTCCTATTCAAATGCAATCTTCTTAAATGTCAGTTAACTGATATATTGTGGTTGATGAGAATTTTCCAGTATTTTCTTTTTTCCTGAAGTCAGTAGTAAAGAAAAAAAGAGGATGATTTGTCACATGGACCTATAGGCCACTTGCTGCAGGCTAGGTTTTTGTCAAAAATAAATGAGTCCTGTACCTTGACACAAGTACATTATCAGTTTACAATTAGATTTTGTTCTAACATCTTGATTAAAAACACGTTAGCTATGAAGCATTAATTCATTCTATCAAGGCAAACTGCATTCATTATACTAAGACTTGAGGAGGATTTCTCATAAAATAAAATAATACTCAGGGAAAACAGAGCCTCGTGCTGAAATACATCATTTTTCTATCTTTCCTCTTTCACTTATTAAGTTATGATTCTGTATGTACACAGTACCTTGATTTGTTTAAATTATGTGGGTTCTCGGCTGCTTTGTAAATTTCAAGTGTGCATTATGCATGTTTTAATGAAGAATGAGCTACGATTCCCGGGGAAAGCTCTGGTTCAGCCTTGTCGCACTTCCAGATGTGCACCTGGTCCTTTATTATGTCTCACATAAAAAGCTGGTGGGTATCTCTCTGACGGCACCTTGTTAATGAATCAAGATACAGTAAGATGTATATTAAAAAAAAAGAGTAGAATTGTAATTATGGTAATGTGGCAAAATAGCTTAAAAATGGAAAATAAACCAGGAGTATAGCCGCTGAAATGGGAACATTGTGTTTCTCTTTAATTTGCTGTTGTCTTGGAACCTAGCTGCTTATGCAGTACTTTCACCTTCTGTTGCTTGTCTAAGTGCCAACTTCTTTCCCAAAGGTGTTCAGTGACTAATGCTTTGGGTACAAGCCAGAATATTTTATAAATGTCTATTTCTAGGCAGCTCTTCTACAAGTCTTAATTAAACTTTAATGTCAAGCTGAAGTTTACTTTTAGAACCTCCTAGGCTCCTGTAGTTGTGACGGGACTGTAGAGCAGTGGGGGGTAATGTAGGACAGCCATGTTCTCCCACCTTCCCTCTCTGCCCTCTAACAGCTCCACCAAGCAGACGTGTACTTACGTAACGTAAAGGTTTACGCCATAAGAGTGATCAGTCACAGGCATTCCCTAAGATGGTGGGAAAAATGGAGCCTGCTGCCACAGAGTGGCATTCTCCCACCTGAAATGGTAGCCATGGTTTAGAGTGACTGTTTTGTTTAGTTGATACACATCCTTGCAGAAAAGCTCCAACTTCTCAAACCCAGGGGTTAGAAACTAGAGATGCTACGTATGAACATGTTCCTCATTCCCTTCTCCTCAATGTCTCCCGAACCAACCAAGGAATTATGAGGTCTGGGGCATTGTTTTCTCTGATGCTGCATCTGATGCCATCCGAAATAACAAAGCCTTTGTTATTGCCAGAATAATACAGATTTTAAATATAGTCCTATTATGTTGTATGCTTATTTTGAAACTAGTGGTATTTCTCAGTCAGGTTGGTCTGTGGTACAGCCAGCAAACTTTTTCCGTGAAGGGACAGATAGTAAATACTTTAGGCCCTGTGGGACAAAGGTCTGTCTCAGCTACTCACCTCTGCCATCATAGTGCAGAAGTGGCCACAGATGAAGGAGGATGGCTGTATTTCAGTAAACCTTTATTACAGAACCAGACGGGCCCAAATTTGGCCTGTAGGCAGTTTTTGAAACCGTACTCTATGGGATGTTGGCTTTTTACATGATAGTTCTGTGGTACATTTTTTTATTTATTGATACACTATAGTTCCCTATATTTTATTAAATATAGTTTTTTGGTATAATTTAAGATGGCTGCCAAACTTAACCAGATTTGGAGATTTTCAAGAGTTAATCCTGGATTAACAAACTATAGCGGTCTGCTCAGAGACAGACTAACCCAAAAGAATTATATTTATATGTTCACCAGAAGACTGTAATAGCTCCAGACTAGGACTGCCCAAATTCCCAATGATAATTGAATGGATAAATAAAATGTGGTATATTTACAAACTGCAATGTATACACCAGTGAGCATAAACAATTTAGAACTCCATGCATCAATAGAAATTAATGTTACAAGCAAAATTTTAAGTACAGAAAGCCTGATACTTAAAAATTCTCTGTGATTTCACTTACATGAAATAAAAAACTGGGCAAAGCCAGTCGATACTAATAAAAGGAAGATGATGGGTGGGGACAATAACTGGAAGGGAGGGGGCAGAATATCCTATTTCTTCTGCCGTTAATAGGTCTTCTTGATGTGGGTGCTCCTTTCTTCAGTGCATTCAGTTTATAAAAATTACTGAGCTGTGCTCTTAGGATATGCATATTTTTCTCTTTGTACTATCGTGATAAGTAAGTGTAAAATGAAAAAATCAGGATGAGAGGGGAAGAATTTTTAGGTATAAGTGAACTGTCTAACTTCTTAGAGCTATACCATTTGAAGTTAAAGAGTACGGAGAAGTGTCTAAAATTGGCCCATTCCAAGGTTCATAAAAATAATTCTCAAAAATCATACTCTTTCCAGTATTGATCTTGCCATTAATGTATTGGTCAATTCAACAATTGTATTGCCACTACAATGTCAGTTGTGTGATGGGGTACAGATCATGTGAATGTAGTAGATGTTTACTTAATGAAACACTTAGAATTCACAGAACACAGAACCATGACTGTAACTTGGTAGAATTTATCATGATGAGTTAATGAACTTTTTACAAACATGTATCCAGCATTTTCTCCACTCTTTTCTTTAGTGTTACCCAGTCCTTTTTAAATGTTTGATACAGTTGTATACCACATATATTTTTTGAACACTAGTTATGTTTGCAGGCTCTGAGAAAACAGTGGTAATCATGATTTAGCATCTTCTGTTTAGGAGAACTTATTCTAGTGATGACAAAAGCCAAACCATGCGAAAATACTTCCTTATAGGGGTGCCCAGTGTGCTTTGGGAGAGGGAGAAGCTGCTTCTGTTAGAGAGAATGCAGTGCTGAGTGATAGGGGTTAGCACTGAGAATCCACGGGAAAAACTTCTGAGAACTAGTAACACTGACACTGCACTGAGTCTTGAACATGACCAAATCACCCAGAGATGTGAAGAGGGAAGGTGTTAAAGGCAGAGAGAGAGCTTCACAGAAGGTACAGAATGCAGGTGTTTGGATACCTGTTTGCAGTTAAGTATGGCTCAAGCAAAGGAATGAGTTGTGCAGAGTAGTGAGGCCTCATGTGCTGTGCTAGTAAGTTAGCACTCTGTCTTGAAGGCGCTGAAGGACATTAAGTGGGCCTATGACGTTATCAAGTTTGCTTTTTTTTTTTTTTTTTCAATATATGAAGTTTATTGTCAAATTGGTTTCCATACAACACCCAGTGCTCATCCCAAAAGGTGCCCTCCTCAATACCCATCACCCACCCTCCCCTCCCCCCCCACCCCCCATCAACCCTCAGTTCTCAGTTTTTAAGAGTCTCTTATACTTTTGCTCTCTCCCACTCTAACCTCCTTTTTTTTTTCCTTCCCCTCCCCCATGGGTTTCTGTTAAGTTTCTCAGTTTGCTTTCTGTAAAGTGACCCTCCCTGGCAGTGTGAAAACTGGATTGGATAAGGAGGACTTGAGAAATCAGTTAAGGGTATAATCCACATTAAGTCATGTTCAGTCATGAAGTTTTCATACCTTTATATTAAAAAAAAAAAAAAAAGTACTCCCAAAATTAACTCTAAATAATCAGAATGGCAGAAAAAAAAAGAAGCAACATGCCTTTGCTACCCTCAGGCAAAAGTGGTTCCTGCCTTGGTTTCCCAGAGCTGCTTATTCACAACTCCCTTCCATGTATTTATAATATTTGTTTAAATTTTGTTTATACATCTGTCCTTTACTATATATGCTCTATAAGGGTGGGAATTTATTTTTGTATCTGGAATAATGAATATCATGATTATATAGGAGCTTTCAATTACAGTTGATCATTCATGTGTCTTCACAGAATAAATTTTGAAACCTGTCCTTAAACTCTGTTCCCAGATACCGTTTGTTTGAAATCAATTCAGCAATAACTATTAAATGCAGACTATATGTTTAGTTTATCCAAACACTAATCTTCTATACAGATGTTGATTAGAATGATACAATGTAAACATGGGGAAACTTTCTCTCGTACTAGGTGAATATTTACCTTTCTAATTGTTAGGATTACCTTCACCTGATGCTTTGCCTTGGGTCACATCCTTCACTGGTTAAAAATTAATATCTAAGAATGTCTGTCTTTAAGGAGAGATTATAGAATCATTGTGTACAAGTTTTCTTTGACTCTTCTAATTCTCTAATTGGTAGAGAGACTGGGCTGTGCAGACATTTACCTTGAGACTTTAGAACATTCCTGCTGTGATACTTTGAATCAGTTCCTTAAGCCTCAGGTTTTTTATATATCAAGGTATTTTTCTGTGGATTTCGTGGACTGTGCATGAGCCAAACCTTCCGAGTAGTAATTATTACTATTACAGATGGTGACTGAGGCTTAAAAATGCTAAATGACCTCCTACAACCCAAAAGAATTAGGCCAGAGCCAGAACTTGAACTCACTCACACCTATGTCTAGATTCACAGCAACCTTCTCTTTCCAGTTCATGGGACGATGAAGCATGGCTGCAGTTCTGTGTTTAACTTGGTCTGGTTATTGGTAGAAGTAGCCAGCCTGCCTTAAGACATTGAAGGTAGTGCGACAGACTGTAGTGGCACCCACTTGCTGGGCCTAGCGGTCCTTTTCATGGGCTGTGCTCATTCCACCAAAACATCCTCTATTTTGGTGGAGGTAGTCTCTCTCTTCTCCTTTTCTCCTACTACTCCCCATTTCCCCCTTCGGTCTGGGCAACAGCTAGTTCAGTGTCTTTCCAAGGGTAAAGAAAGAAAAGAAATAAACATCTTCACTTTTGGAAAAAAAAATACTGTGAAATATGAGAAAAATCTGTTAAAGTATAGAAGAAGTGAAACAGAAAATGTAAAGCAGATTTGCTTAATTATAACTAATTAAAAATAACAAACTTCCTGGGTAATAGTTGGCTGAATTTATCTGAAACATGAGAAATTGAGTTCTTTCGAGCATGAATTTGCATCTACTTGCGTGAGATCATCTCCCCATGGTGTTTTTCTAAATTAGTATTGTATGTTCAGGATAAACGAGGAGATGGGATTTTTATTTCCCAAACAAGAACTAAATATTAACATCAATTTTCAGGCCACATGAAAATAAGACCTATCTTGCTGTTGGAAGTATGAAGACCTTGATGTTGAACGTGTCCTTGTTTAATGCTGGAGATGATGCGTACGAAACGACTCTGCACATCAGACTCCCCTCTGGTCTTTACTTCGTTAAGATTTTAGATCTGGTAAGTTTCAAAAACCACAGTCGCATTCGTTTTTTAAAGTGTAAATGGTATACTCCATTTCATCAATGTTATGCCTAAATATTTGGGGTAGATGCAGACTTATCACTCAAGCTTCCGTTGATTTTTGACACTTCGTTCATGCTCCTGATCAAAATGACAAGTTCCTTGGGATCTGAGATCAAAAGAGTTAGCTTCCTGCTTCCAAATGCTACTGTGTGAGAGACGCAACTGTCCAATTGTCCAAGCAAGCTGTTCGGGTGCCATTGCTTTTCTCACAGATGACATGCTCATTTGGTGCTACGATCCTGCTCTTCTTGGCTGGGGTCCGTGCACAGGCAATATTGGTCCTCTAAGCTGGGCTCCCATAGTTACTGCTCTTCATTTTAAGTTCACATGCTCAGTATTGTTCCCAAAGAACTTCCAACAAATACTGTACAACCAGCAGTCTTCCACAAATTCTGACATCTTGGTGCCAACCAGATCACAGGCAATTTCTCTTTTCCTACAAGAGTTTGAAGCACCTAGAGACCTGTTCTTACTACCATGCCTCAATCGTCAACACTTAAATCCATCATCCAGGCATTAATAAGGTTGATTTCAAAGGGAAAAGCCTGTCACTTTCTCTCTTGACGCCTATCTTATCCCTTAGCAAATGTATTCCTCTCTTATCCAGAGGCCATCTCTTCAAACCAAGGACATGTAGAGAGGTCTTTGACTCCTCAGAAATAAGTTACCCTTTTCTCTAGAGCATCGGCAGCCTATTTGCAATAGTATGAGAGAAAAGTCAAATATTCAGTGTATGTGATATGTTATATGGTATATATAGTACATATAGTATATATACATGTCTAGTGTATATACATCTACAGTATATAGCTAACAGTGTATATTTATATACATTTCTCTGAATATTTGACTATATATATCTAATTGTGATGACCGTTATTACAATTATATACTTTGTCACATTCTCACATCTCAGACAAGAGGGCCAATGAAATATGGACTTCCTTAATTCCTTGCTTCAAGGTTTTTCAAGGAACTGGATCTTGAATTAAATAGACAATACAAACAGGGATGAAAGCTACAGGTCCAGGAAGTATTCTGTGGAAAATTTACATGAGTATTAAAATATACCAATATATGTGTATCCATGTACACACATATTTATAAATTTTTATTTACATATTTATAAATTTTATTTTTATTTCTATTTATCCCCAAAGTAAACAGAAAAAAAAAGTCTTCCAGGAGAGCAAATTCTTCAGGGATGATTTTCTTTTAAAAAACCATTTTCTAACATATGTTATAAACTTCGGGTTTCCTTCTTACCTAAGCCAGTTGTTTCATTTTTCCTTTTAGGAAGAGAAACAAATAAACTGTGAAGTAACAGACAGTGCTGGCTTAGTAAAACTCGACTGCAGTGTTGGATATATATATGTAGATCACCTATCAAGGGTAAGCATTTAGCATGTTTTACTAACATGAATATAAAATATTTTCTATTTCTTCCATGTTTATGCCACATGCAAATATAAAATTTACCGTTATTATTTATTTGCTTAGAGCAAGCAGCTAAATGATGAAATAAAACTCCAACCAACTGGGCTTGAGATTTTTGAGATTGTGTTTATATTCTTGGCAATGTTCACTGAAAAAAAAAAATTTTAAAAAAGCGGGGGCACATGTTTGTGTCAAGATGGGCATGTGAATGTGTGGATCAGGATTCTGCTACCCTGTCTCACCCTTCTCCAACACTCCCCCCACCCCTCTCCACCCCAGGTGGTCCTATCTGCCAGGCATGTTACCTCTGCTATACAAAAAGGTGTTACTGGCAAGAGTCCTCACTCAAGTTGTTAAAGCATCTCTAATTTTGTCAGTCTGGACCTGCCTGTCTTTACATTTAGAGGCGGCTTTGTCTCTGAGTGTCACTTGTGGAAACGCTGGTGCTTTAAAATTGCCACAAACCCAACAGCGTCCCCATAGCCCACCGCCTAAGAGAGGGGTAATCTGTGCTTCCAGAACTTAGTCTCAAATCTGCATTCCACAGACCATAAACATTAAGGGAAATTAAAATTCAGATTATAAAAAATACTACTTCCACATTTAAAAAAAATGGGCATGTCCCTCTCTGCGTTTTACAGATAGATATTAGCTTTCTCCTGGATGGGAGCTCACTCAGCAGAGCAGAAGAGGATCTCAACATCACAGTGCATGCCACCTGGTACGTTTCATTGTGAAAAAGAGAATTGTGCTAAAGGAAATGGACCCCTGACTTTAGGGTGTCGGTAGGGCGGGGGAGTTAGGGAGAATCATTGGAGCTGTGTTCCATTGTCTGGCGGAGAAAATTTTGCTTGTGTGATCTAAGGAAAAAAAAAAAAATCTGTCTGTGGAGCAAATAACGCTGTAAATAATGGGAGCAAATTTTTGCCAACCCTGTCATAAACATTTCTTACTACTGCATCTGCTTTTTTCTCCACTCCCCAAAGCCTCCAAGTATATTAGGTATACATGGTATGTGATTAGTTCTCTCTGAAGATGATTTTTATGCTTGATGGATTCTAACAGGGTGTCTTCTGTTTGCTTCTGTAGTGCAAATGAAGGAGAAATGGACAATCTGAAGCGTAACAAAGTGACTTTAGCAATACCTCTCAAGTATGAAGTCATGCTATCTGTTCATGGGTAAGTAAATACTAAGGCCTCCTATAAAGCTGAGAGCTGATTTTATTTTTTCATTTTTCAGATGTTGGTTTATTTTTGAGAAAGAGAGAATGAGCAGGCTTAACGCCATCAGTGCAGAGCCAGACACAGGGCTCTGTCTTACGAACCACGAGATCATGACCTGAGCTGAAATCAAGAGTCAGATGCTTAACTGACTGAGCCACCCAGGAACCCGGAAAGCAGATTTTAAATTCTGTTTCTTCTTACATTATTGGTCTAAAATATATTTAAGTTTTTTTAAGGAAAGATCCTATGCTGTTTCTGTCCCTTAGCCCAGACCTTAAGTGTTGCATTCCCTTGCTTATCTGTTCGTTATTTTCATGCACTCTATAATCATTACTGAGACTTCTTCAAACTAGCACCCAATTGGAGATTTATTATTGGAAAAGTCCCATAAGCCTCTAGCAGGTCATGCCCAACCTTTCAGTTTTATGCTGTGCAGGCCAGGGGCCCCAGTGTGGGGCAGCATTCAATTGGAATGAATCAAGCTCAGTGGCTATGGCAAGCGTGAAGTTCAGAGAAGCATAAGCTTGGTCAAATCACCACTCTCCAGAGCCCACATCTACTTCTGTGCCAAAACGATTGAGTTATGAGAGAGCCAGCTGCAAGGTGTTCCCTGTCCACTCTCCATACCCATAAATTATGGAGTTTCTCACTTGTGGCCTCGGAGCCAGCATTCACTGGTTCCCCGCAATGTTAGTGACTGATTGTGTGGACCTCCTCAGATCAAGAAGGAAATGTATGGAGAAAGATTTAAGGGGTATTGAGAAAACCTTTTGTGATTTTATTGGAAATGACTCAGGCTATTAGTCTTTAAAACCATTATTTTTAAAGGACTAGAAGATAGGAGGTACCAAACACACGGACTGATGAGCTTTTCTTGTTGCTGTAAATAAAACCATCGCCAATCATTTTTAATCACCCATAGAGATGGCATGTAATTATATAAAGAAAAAATGATGGGGCACTGGGTAGCTCAGTTGGTTAAGTGTCCAAGTTCGGTTGAGGTCATGAACATGACTTGTGAGTTCGAGCCCCACATCGGGCTCTGTGCTGACAGCTCAGAGCCTGAAGTTTGCTTCAGATTCTGTGTCTCCCTCTCTGCCCCTCCCTTGCTCATGCTCTGTCTCTCTCAAAAATAAACATTAAAAATTTTTTTTTAATAAAAATGGTGTCTGCAACTGAAAATATAGAGTATCAAGTTTGCGAGATAAAACAAGCAGAAGAAAGAGGAAGCCATTCAGGAGAGAATCTAGTGAGTCAGTGGGGAGCAGAGAAGAGCTGATGGCATATTCCTGGTTTTGAAGCCTCATCTCTCACCTCCTTTTCTTGATCCTCTTATGAGGAGTGTCCTCTACGTATGATTTTGGGCAAGAAATGTTCTTTGAGTATAAACTGCCTAAATCTATAGCATTTCAGTATTTCTGTGTAACCAGTCTTTAACGTGTATTACTTCACATTAGCTGACAAATGAGGGCAACTGCTAGAGTTGGGATTCCCAAGAAAAATACTTCTTAAAGGCCACTACTGATGTATATGTCTAATCACAGGCAAAAGAATGACAACCTTGTATTCTTAACCAAAAAGATGACCATACTTACTGACGTTTGAACTGTTCTCCTACCTTGGGTTTCATTACAAATAGCCAGCAGGAATTGGATTATAGAAAGAACTCCAGGGCGCCTGAGTGGCTCAGTCAGTTTAGCGTCTGACTCTTGATTTCTGCTCAGGTCATGATCCCACAGTTGTGAGATTGAGCCCCATGTCAGGCTTTGCACTGATAGTGAGGAACCTGCTTGGGTTTCATTCATTCATTCATTCATTCACTCACTCACTCTCTCTCCCCACCTCCCAAATAATGAAACTTAAAAAAAAAAGAACTCAAAAATAGGTAAAATAGGTTGATTTATAGGAAGATAATAGAATTGTAGGGAAAAGCTAAGAATTTGTCTCCTAATTGTCAAATTGATGTGAATCATTTGAGAACTAAGAGAAAAGGAATGGTCAGTGCTGGGAAGACAAACAGAGGATATTAGTGAGAAAGAGCACATGGCTTTCTGCTTTCATTACATTTCACTAAATTCTTATCTTACCAAGAAACCAAAAATATTCAGTGGTGCTTAGGAGGCATCTGTAGTTGGGAATATAGTCTTAAATGCCATATTTAAGAGAGATGCAATAATCCAGACCAAAGAGAAAGACTGTTGATAATACCCCATCAAGTAAGACAAATCAAATTTGAATTTGTTTCTTTCAGGTTTGTAAACCCAACTTCATTTGTGTATGGACCAAAGGAAGAAAATGAGCCTGAAACATGCATGTCAGAGAAAATGAACTTCACTTTTCATGTAAGAGAAGTTGATTGTTGGGATATTTGTAACAAACTGAGAGCTTGTTCCTGCTGTATCCTCCAGAGGACATCATATGCTGTGATGTCCCTCAGCCCAGGACCCCCATGGCTGACAGCAGCACGGTTACTCATGGACTTTCCTCCTGGGTTCTTGCTTCCCCCTGCTACCCTCCCAACCCTTATCTCTATCCTGTTACTGAAGCCCACAATTCCTTACAATACAGTGGGAAGGAGCAAACACAGGAATGGAGGTAACTGCTGAAACACACAAAGTTATGGGAGGAACTGCATCCACTCAAGATGCACACAGAGATCAGGATAGGTTGAGGTGTGAATCCGTGAACTCTCTTCTTGATTCAAGCTTTTATATAAGCGCTGACATTACCCAGTAAAGGAAGCTCTTACCTCCTGCATCTCCATTTAAGATCTGCTTGGTCAGCCTTTTAGGCCATAGGTAGATGGCCTGTTATAAGTGATGTGTCATTCATTAAATAATCTTTTTAAAAAGACTATCATTATCCAAACATATTAATATAAAGCGAAACTTTTTAATGTTTACTGTCAAACAAAGTTTTGATGCATCATGGATGGTGATAATTGGAGATAATGGCCACAAAAATATTTTTTGAACCAAAAGCACTGCCCAAACATTCTTAGAGCCATAGAACAATCTATAGAATGTCAGTGAGTCTAGATTTAGGTACATTAATATTTGGTAAGGCCATTTTTTTTTTTTTTTTTGGTAAGGCAGTGCTTTTAAAAATGGATATCAGAATCACTTGAGGTGCTTTTTCAAAATGCAAATTCCTGGGCCCTGCCTCAGATTTAGAGAATGACCTCGGAATCCTACTGACTCTACGTATACCCAACTTTATGTTATACTAATATACATCAGTGTTGAAAAATATAGCTCTCCACTTTGAAGTCCCAAGAAATGCTCCTGTCAGAGCCCAGTGGGAGTTTGTGCTCTGTTAAACTAAAACAGAAACTGCGCTAAACTCTAGAAGGTCTATTTATTAAGTTATAATTAATAGTTTTTTTTCCAGTTAAATTGCAGTGGAGTGACTGGGACTGAAGGTACTTTGAATCTCTAGGTTTGGTGAGGCTGTGCAAGTTTGAAAATGTTCTTAAAGGTCTCAACATTACTAGGCAAAGAAAGGTGAAGAATATTTTAGGTTAGACTGATCATTTGCAGGCATGAGGAAGATGTTGTCTGAGGGTCTGGGCAGTGCTGGTTACCCACTGCTTGAAACTGCCTTTTGCAAGTGCCCTGTGCCTCCAGGGCCTAGCAGTTTTCATAGGCCAGGTACACGTTTGTTCTTCTAGGTCATGTGCATTCTAAAGATTACTGCAGATCTATGAGTGATGCTGTTTCATTCAGATTCTGTGGAACATCAGATATTGTATTGGTTCCGTAGTTACACGCCCAGATGGCAATTATTTTGGCCCAATTTCCTTCTTCAGGGAGCTGCAATCCCGAGATTTATCAATAAAGAAATATCATCTACCTATGCATTATTCTTTATTCATTCATTTTGAGAGAGAGAGAAAGAGAGAGCAAGTGGGGGAGGGGCAGAAAGAGACATGGGGGTTGAACTCATGACCTGAGCTGAAACCAAGAGTCACATGCCTAACCGACTGAGCCATTCAGGTGCCCCATACCTATGCATTCTTTTTTTTTTTTTTTTTTTTAATGTTTATTTATATTTGAGAGAGAGAGTGCAAGCAGGGGATGGGCAGAGAGAGAGGAGACATAGAATCTGAAGCAGGCTCTCAGCTGTCAGCACAGAGCCCAGAGCCAATGTGGGACTTGAACTCACGAACCGTGAGATCATGACCTGAGCCGAAGTTGGATGCTCAACCCACTGAGCCACCCGGGTGCCCCACCACGCGTTATTCTTAAAAGGCTAGATGTGCATTACTATTAAAACCCAATAACCTACCCCCTTCTGATTTTCTGAGTGTATCAGCAGCATCATTACCCTGAACTAAAATATATTCTTACTCGCTTACTGTGATGATGATTATCCTCTCAACAAAGTGATTTTGTGAAAATAAGACTGAGAATTAGAATACCTGAGTTTTGGTCCTAATTCTTGTCACTTTTTAACCATCTTAGGCACATCATTCACATCTCTGAGACTTTTCCTGAGCTGGAGGATAATAAAACATCAGCTCACCTCATGGGACGCTTGTGAGGATCAATCGATCATGGTTTTTTTAGACACATAATGTCCCGTACAAATGTATGCTATTGTCTTTTTCTTTAGACTATTTCTGCAATAATTATCAGCCTGGGCGTTTCGGCCTAATCAATATCAAGGAGAGGGCTAGGAATAATGAATAAATTATTAGCAAACATTTTTAAAGTTCTGGATATGGATATTCTGTTTCCTTTTGCTATGCAACTGCCAACTGCAAACCACCAGCACTATAAATGTTGCATGAAACCCATGCCTCCCCCTGAAAAATCATTGATATCTGTACCTATGTTTATGAAAAATATTCTTAAGTTGCTAAAAGAAAAACTTTTCCTCCTTATCAGGTTATCAACACTGGCCATAGCATGGCTCCAAATGTTAGTGTGGAAATAATGGTACCAAATTCTTTTGCCCCCCAAACTGATCAGCTGTTCAACCTTTTGGATGTCCAGGTAAAAATGGGTTCCTTCCTTTAACCTAAGTAATATTGCTAAAATGGATATGTCTGTTAACGTGTTTGAGTCCCACTGTAAGCTGTGAATGCATCATGCAATTACTGAATATACTTTGAGTGTTATACATTACATAGAACTGTCAGGTCGTAGGGACTTCCGCATTTGACGTATACGGTATAGAACAGAACTCCGCTCTACCATCTTCAGTGCGTTTTCTTTGTGAAATCGCCCTGTGGAAGTAATTGTTGGTGAAGTTCTCTATAAATCTTGAGGCTGCTGTTGTAAAATCAGTATTTCAGCCTTTTTTTTAAAAAAAATAATATTCTTATGTTGATGATTACATCAGAATTATTTTAGCTTACCATCTTCCAGACAACCAGCCAACAAATAAATCTGCTATGTAGATTCGAGATCTAATTTTAAAATTTACTTGAATTCCAGATTTAGACAGCATGATATGCTGATATAACATGTTACTGTTTTGTGTCTAAAACAAAAGAAATTTTAATTTCATGGTAATGTCCAAATGTCCCATTTTTTACATTGCCTTTAATTTCTGTAAGGTTAGGCCCTGTATCACTTTAGCATCTGTATCCCACCTTGTTAAAATGTCTCTGGGTTTTTGTGTTTGTGCCATAGAGACTTAATCTTTCCCAAATCTGTCCAAAAGATATTTTCACAATTCAGAGATACTTGATATATTTTAGAAAAGGTAACCAATTGGACCTTTCAAGACCGTGTAGCTTCTGCCGTTCTTTCCAATATGGAGTAACATTTTTCTGTCTTTATAGACTACTGCTGGAGATTGCCATTTTAAAAGTTATCAAAGAAAGTGTGCATTAGAGCAGGATAAAGGTCCCCTGGAGACCCTGAAAGACATCTTCAGATTCTTGTCAAAGACTGATAAGAAGCTATTGGTAAGTTTCATTTTTTTAGGTTGTAGGTGTTGCTTTCCAACACACAGAAGTGAAACCTTAAAACCAAGAACCACTGGGTTTGAACTGTCAGCTGAGTGTAGGAAAGAAACAAGTTAATACACTTGCATGGGAGGAATAGACATGATGGGAGAGATAGACCCAGGGTTAAATATACTATACAATTTCATTATTTATCTAAACCAATGCCTACTTCATGCCAGCCAGACATTGTTCCAGACCCTGTAGAAGGCCAAGATATAGTACTCAGCTGAGCAGACTTTGCGGCATAAGATTATCACTCCTTTCATATTAGTGAATTTATGAAAAAACAAACCCCCCAAGGAAGCCATCTCACATTCAAATAATCCAAGTTTAACAAGGAATACGGAACATGTGACTTGGCAAGGCTCTGATTAGGAGTCTTTGTTGTAACTCTGTCTCAGAAGGTTAAGTTCCTAAGAATGAGACCACATGCTTCAAGTTCAAATACTTCTTGTTATAATTTATAAAACAAGCTCCACAAATGGGAGATGTTTAATTCCATGTAAAATATTTTAGCCGTCTTTAAAAAAGTTTTAATGTAGCTTTTTGGTATTTTTTTCAAGTTCTGCATAAAAGCTGATCCATACTGTTTAAGTCTTTTATGTAATTTTGGGAATATGGAAAGTGGAAAAGAAGCCAGTGTTCACATGCAGTTGGAAGGCCGCCCATCTCTTTCAGAAATGGTAAGTCTAAAATACAATGACAACTTTGTGGATAAGTTTATACAGAATCTACAGATTCAGTCATCTTATTTAGGTAGGCTGGTATGTGAGGAGGCATTGAAGTAATTAAAAAGGTATGAATAGTAAAATTGGGAGTGGAACTCTAAAAGTGTTTCCGTTTATCGCTTTAGCTGAATACATTGTCTAAATGATACAGCTTTTGTAATTAAACAGATAAGACTATAGAATAGACTATGGAATAATTAAGAGGTTTATTTTAGAAAGCATGTCCAACTATTTATGAACCTTGATTAAGTCAAAGAAATGGACTACCTTAACATTTTATGTAACCTTAAGGTTTTTTCTAAACTACTTGAAATTATGCATAAAATTTAAGAAGCAAAACTTTCATAAAACCCAACTAAAACATCAACATTCATCAACAATAAAACAGAAACATACAATAACAAATAAACATCTTGGACTTCTTCCTGGAAATGAGTATGCATATTTATGATTACTGACATAAAATTAGTTTTATCTGGAGTTCTGTTCTTCCATTTCCTCATCTGATAATCTCTTGCAGGGGTGTTGCAGACTAAATGAGATACTTTTTTTGTAAAGCATTTAGTGCATGGCATATAGTAAGCCAAAGAAAATCAGTGGTTTGGTTTTGTTTCAAGAGGAGTATTTGAAATTGCCACACAGTGGTAAAGAGGATGGGGGGGGGGGGGGGGGGGTTGCGGAATAGATGCACCAGATAGGGAATTAAGAAGACTGTTGTGATTCCAGTTGTGCTAAAAATTGTTAGGAGACCATTAAAGTTATTTAAACTTTAGCAGTTTGCCCTCTCCTACTCTTGAGGTCCAGGTTACTAAACAGTGGGCACTATTGGCATTTTGGACCAGATAATTCCTTCGTGTTAGGTGCTGTGCTGTGCATTGTAGGATGTTTAGCCCATTGCTGGCCTCTACGAACTAGATGCTGGTACACCACTTCCCAGGTCCTGACAGTCTAGAAACTGCTGACTGTCCTCTAGGGGATAGAAGCATTCCTATTGGAAACCACTGCTTTAATAAAATATGTAATCTATTTTTACCCCTAAAATTCTCCATGTTCTTTCCAAAACATTAAATAACATTTGTGCGGTAGTTTTAACTTTTGAGGGTCATAGACTTCTTTAGTAAAATTCCTAAACAACATATTCTCATCTACCTCAATGAATACATATATGAGAAAAAACCCTCAATTTTACATGCAATTGTAAAAGGTTGTTAGAGTCTGTGGAGCCCATCCCCAGATTCCTGAGCTCCATGGATTCTTGGTTATAAAGTCCATCTGTTAGGTAGTAAAGCTCAGAGTTCACCTACCAATTTTATACTGGCATGCTATAACTACCTGTATCGTATTTTTCCATTACGGTACTAAACTATAGGTATTTTACAACAGCAAGATGATAACACTGTTTTAGAAAAAAAGAAAAGCCTAGATAAAATAAGTTTGAGGAACCATTTATTAGGTGAAGAAAGTCACCTTTGGGAAAAAGACTGACTAGGAAAAAAATACACTGCTAACTATTACAAATACCTAAATCAAGTTATCTGCAAAGTAGTCATGTTTAATAAAAGGATTTGAACAAAATGATGCCAGGAAAATTAATACCACGGCTGTGCCTTTGGAAGCAAAGAAAGCATTGCATTACAATTAACCACAAATGGTGAAATACACTGGGGAAGATAAGTTGTAAAATTCTGAGATCGTAGGTAAGGATCATGATAAATTACTAGTACATCTTCATGAAATAAAACTATGAGTCAGGCTACAGTGATCTTTCTTTTATTTAACAGGATGAGACTTCAGCGCTCACATTTGAGATAAGAGCAACGGCTTTTCCAGAGCCTAATCCAAAAGTTATTGAACTAAACAAGGATGAAAATGTTGCACATGTAAGATTACCCCTTTACCTGAAACATTACAATTATAGGGAAAACCTGCTGGGGTGTTTAGTCAGGAAAATAGATTGACTAGATCATGGAGGGCTTGAAATAGTTTACTGAGATTTGGCATTTTCCGCAACTGGTGCCAGGAAAGGACGCAGATGGCTCGTTCAGGAGGCAAACTTGGTAGCATTAACCAGATGAAGAACCATGGTGCAAGGCCATCCAGCTCAACAGTTACCAGTGTTTCCTAGGGTTATTAGAACCGGCAAGAGAAGGGGATGGGTTGTTCAAACTACTATGGGAATCATGGGCTGGGGTGAGGGTGGGGCTTCACAAGGAACAGAAGCAACTTTTAAACTGGTGGCTCTTTCTTTTCATTAATTTATGTAGGTTTTCCTTGAAGGACTACATCATCAAAGACCCAAACGTCATTTCACAATAGCAATTATTTCAAGTAGCTTGCTACTTGGCCTTATTTTACTTTTATTGATTTCGTATGTTATGTGGAAGGTAAGTCATTAATAATTACCAATGTCAAACCAAATACAACATTCTTGACTTTCACAAAGTGACTTTTGCGACTCCCAAGTTATTAAAGTATTGCAGTACTTTTAAATTCCCAAATGAGTATATAGTACTGATCTCCCATTTCTCCTGACTTCAGTCAGTATTCTGACCATAACACTAGTTTTGAAAGATGTTCTAGAAAAAAAGCATTTGGATGGGGTGCCTCGGTGGCTCAGTCGGTTAAGCATCCGACTTCGGCTCAAGTCATGATTTCACAGTTCACGAGTTTGAGCCCCCTATCAGGCTATGTGCTGACAGCTCAGAGCATGCCTTGGGTTCTGTGTCTCCCTCTCTCTCAAAAATAAAAATAAAAAAAGCATTTGGAAAACACTGCATATTATTTTTAATGTCCATTTTGGAGAATGTGGGTCACTGAGCAGTCCCGGAGTAACAAAAATAATGCTCTTTAAACCCAGTATTTCCCATCTAGATTTTACTGTCTACACGGGACAGTGAGTTTGATAGGAGTGTAATATGTTTGTAGTAATACACTAATGATTATGCAATGCCATTTTCAGGTTGGTTTCTTTAAAAGACAGTACAAATCTATCCTACAAGAAGAAAACAGAAGAGACAGTTGGAGTTACGTTAACAGCAAAAGCAATGATGATTGAAGACATCTTTCAAATTGAGAGGACAACGGACTCAGGTTAACCAAAGAAACTTAAGATGTTGTTTACAACACTGACTTCTTCTATGTACTTCTTTTACTCATGACCTTGTGACATATTGGGTCTCCATGCAAATGAAAAATCTACGCAATGATTACTCTTCGAGAGGAAAATAACTGCAAAGGGAATATTTAATATATCCAAAGAGAATCTTTCAGCTCTTAAATGGATAGAAAAACACTAAAGCATTCAATTTATTCAAGGTAAGTAATCCCTCGAAGATATTGCATCTGAATTCAATCATATTGAAGAAGTAAACAACTCTTTTGGAGAAGTCTTGGACTTGAAATAGCATTCCTTTAAAAGAAATTATTTACCATGTGTGCTTGCTTCAGTAAAATAAATTCCATGGATAGGTAATGATTCATTTCTAATAGATCTTTGAGACTTGTTTGAAAAATCCTGCTAAATATCTTCAGAGAACATACTTCCAAGAGCTGTTCCTAAATTTTTGAATGGATACAAGAAGACCACTAATGTTTTAAAGTGGATTTTATCTTTAAACACCTTTATTTGTAATACCTTCATGATGGGCTCTGATTTATTCAGACTATGTAGGAGGATTGTGATCCTGATGAGCAAACTTCAGAATGAACTTATACACTGGTTTGAGCTTAATAAGATGACTTCTGAATAATTGTTTATACAGCTTTGGGTTTTTTTTTTCTTTCTGTATATATACATAATGTTTTAAAAGAATATATGTTTATAGAGGTATAAATCTGCTAGTCATCTTAGAACACATTTTTATTAAGGGTACCCAGGAGTAAATTTCTAAAATCCATTTTCAGTGAAAATTTTTTGCTTATGAAAACAATACTTAAAAATTCTAATTTATATTCTGAAACATTGTGAATGTTGCACTTTAGCTGATATTTCAAATATTAATACACTGATATATGTAAAATATGGAAACTGTACCTCACTAATGACTCTTAAAACCAAAACTCTACAAAGAGCCTGATTAGAGGCCAGTATTTCATATAAATTAGATACTGAGTAAAATATTGACTATCAAATTAAGCAAATACACCTCCTTGTTTAGATGTTACTCTTTCTCTTCAAAACTATGTATTAAATGTGTTTTTATCAGGTCTATAAGAGCATTCTCTTCTGCATGGAACTAGAGAAACAAAATTTAGAAATCTAACTTTACTGATTTTGCTTGTTTTCAGTGAATAAAATGTGCCATCAAAATTTCCATCATAGAGGTTTTAGTGACGAGTGAAATATTGCCTTTTCATTTGCAGATACAATCATTTTTTGTAATAGTTATTCATGCATGTGACCTAGATTCTGATAGCTGCAGATTATAATTTCATCTGAATTTATTTATTCTGTCTTTATAACCTCTGTATAAGGAAGCTGTAGGCAATTTTGAAAATCTGTTGATCAGGTAGTAAGACTTCCCTCTAATTTAGCTATTAGGGAAAATATCTCCTTAGCGGAAGCCCTGCCACCAGCTGTCTCTCTCAGCTGAAATTTCTAGAAGTTACCTCTTCACAAGCCCTCAGTATATAATTGCTGACCCCAGAACAAGGTTGTGAAAGTGACTGGGTTTCACTCCTCGAATGCTGAGAGCAGGAAACCTCCTGAACTCACTGTCTACCGGTAGTAATTAAGCTTTAAAAAGTACCGTTTATATAAGCAAAAGATCTGTTTTTTCATTACCTAAAAAACAAAGTAAGTCTTTCAGGAGAACCTCTGGGATCAGTGGTGGAGGATGATCCCTGAGGCAATTGAAATTTGGCGCTTTTCTGAAATGATAGCATTTTCAGTATTACTGAGTACATTGAAACCAATGTGTTATAATTGTTGGATAACAGGACTGTCAGAAGCACAAAGAATGCATCTCCTAGACCGTGTGACATTTTGTGTAATTTAAAATTTGCTATAAACATCTGTGTTACAAATTTTAAAACACTTTAAAGAAAATCAACAGTTTTCAACTTTCAGGGAATAGTCACAAAATTGGTACCATAACAATGTCTTTCCTTTTTTGGCAAATAATGTAGATGTTGGAAAGATTTGAAATCTAGATTAGTACCTCATCAGGGCATCCTTACATAAACTCTAGTCCACGTGTACCAGGCTACAGGAAATTTCATGTCAGGACTGATGGACTCAAATCCTGAAAAGTTAAAACAATCATCCTGTAAAATCAGTAACTCCAAAGTAAAAGAATTTAGATGTTTTAAGTATATGAAATAGTTTCCATTCCAATGCTTTCCAAAACCCATAATTTAAATGGTTATATTGCCTAATTTTTTAAAGCTCTAGAAGCTAATTTTTAGTAACAAAATAGCAAACTTCTTTAAAAAATAAGAATTTTGTTTCCTATTAGGATAGGTTTAAAGAATGACCATATTCCCTCCCATTAAAATTCTATTTTGTACATTCCTTTTATAAACAATTACAGTTAACTTCAGAATCATTCATTTCTTCCATGCTTCCTCCATAAAGATTGATAAGTCTTGGGTGTAACCTGTAAAAAAGATAGGTGTGATTATTTCATCAACCTATCATTGTTCACATATAGAGTATGGTACATGATACCCAATACAAATCTACCGATAGTTAAACATTGGAAGAGCTGCAATCTTGTAAAACTGGGGGGCCTGATAACTCAGCACCAGTGATTACTATAAAATCCAGGCATTGTGCCCATAGAAAGCTCACAGCTAGTGGTGTGCTCCTGCGTACTTTTTACCCATTGAGGCATAATGCTTACCAACAATGAGTTTGCATAGTCTTAAACTTGTTTGTGCCAGTTGTTCCTGTTACTTATACAGTATGTACAATTGTGTCTGCATGAAGTAAGTTGAATGCTTTGGAAAGACTGGAAATATCAAATGTAAACTGTAATCCTGCATTATCTGTATAGTTTAGGGAGAATGATAATTTTACAATGCCAATAGAGACTCATAAATTGTGGTTGAGTCTATATGAAAATGCTTTAGGTGTATATAACAACTGAATAAGTGTAAAGTTATTTATTAAAATTGTACATCGGTCTTTTTATGCTTCCCTAACTTACTAATCTAAAAAAAAAAAATAGTCACGACAAGGAGACTTCCATTGCACTCAGTTTTGTGTCTACTGGTGGACACTTAAGGCGGGGAAATAATTACACTTACTTAACATGGACTTCTGATGCGACTTCCACTAAATCACCATCTACATTCCAAGGGAAATTGTTTTCTGAAGCAGCTGCATGCCTCCCAGCATCCTCCTCTAGATTGGGTGCGCTATTAGTCCTCGGACGAACTTTAACCTCTTCAACAGTGTAAGTCTCAACAAATGGAAAATTGAACTAAATAAAACAAATGTAAATCATCATGGTACTTGCTTTATCCCTACACTGCTAATGAAAAGAAAGTTTACCGTGCTCTCTCTTGCATGTAAATATCAACATGCATGACGACATTGTTATAGCATTGAAAGTCTATGCCAGGGATCCCCAATTTCTTTGGTAGACTAGCTACTGGCAAACCTGTTTTATGACCAATAGTAAATGTGTATGCATTTGTATACAGTACCATACAATTTCCAATTAAAGACTGAGTTTTTAATACCTGTCGACACAGAAGATTTATATAATCCACTAACTTGTCAACTTGTATGGGTGAGGTCAAGCAAACTCTTAAGTTTCACACTTAGAATTTAATTAGGAAGAACCTCGGTCTAAGCTTATGAAGAAGAGAAAGTCGATCTGATGTGAGTTTTGCATGTGTTCTTCCTGCCTCATTTCCCACTTTAAAGATGCACACATGTTGCAAGACAGTCGTTTGCTTTCTGAGCACTCCACATGGTGCAAGGTATCTTCAAATTTCCATTTTTCTTGTTTAAGGAAAGTTTAGTGGAAAAATATTTATTCCCATAAATAAGATAACCAAATACCTTTTTAGTAGCAATGTACAATAATAACTCATTTATTTCACTTTTTAGGTAAATGACATGGGGTTTACTCCTATTGTTTTTTTCCCCCTTCCACATATGAACCTCAGTGAGGTACAGAATTTTAAAAGTTGACAGAAAACTAACATTCTCCCCCACACCCTTATTTTACATATGTAGAAACCTAAGTCCAGCAGATTTTACAGTTTATACTGTATAATGCAGTGGGTTACGTAATGGTTTATAATGGGTTTACATGGTGGCATCGGCTGTTCTAATTGAGGTATAGAATTAGAGTGCCCCAAGTAGCTCTCTGTGCAACTGCTTGGCAGTCACTGCATTAGACTTCCCTTCATCTCAGACATAAAGCCATGGGGACCTCATTCCGTGTTAATTTGTAAAAAAGAATGTGTTTTAAATGAGTCATTGATAACTGGCTGCTATGGGTTAAATTGTATTCCCAATAAAGATACATAGAAGTCCTAACTCTTGGTGCCTGTAAATGTCACCATATTTGGAAAGAGGGTCTTTGCAGATGTGATGGAGCTAAGATGAGGTCATCTGGTTGAGCCCTAATACAACATGACTGATGTCCTTTAAAGAGAAGAATGCCATGTGACAAAAGAGACTGCAGGAGACAACTGTAAGCCAAGAGATTTCAAGAAGTGATGGCCACCACCCATAAGTCTATTGTCTTAAACCCTCAGTTTTCATGTGCATACTTCACAAAATGAAGCTCCATGCATCCCAGCAAATTCATTTCCTATGAAGCCACATTGGTAGATGGGACTTTAGGGAGCCATGAGCTTAATACCTCATGTGAGGGTATGTTTAAGATGTGAAGAAGAGAAGTGAACAGTTAAAATTGTGATACATACAAGTGCCGTGATGGTGTAAGCATAGAGTTAAAGGACAGAAACAAGAGGCAAACAGGCCCAGGATGTTGGGTGAGCTTCCCATGTGAAGGAGTCTTAACACAGAAGAGTTAGCCTGAAGGAGGAGAAGGGAGGAAGATTTGGAGAGGAAACATTTTCTGAAGTATGGAGATACGGCAATCATCACGCAACTACAAAACATTGAGCATACTGTGATATTGTAATAGTGGTGTTCTGGCACTTTTACAGAAGATATAAACGCCTGTGTTTGATTTTTTTTTTTTAGAGACCTAGATGGTATCATGGGCTGAATTGGGTCTCTCCCTCAAAGTCATAGGTTGATATCATAACCCCTTGTACCTTAGAATGTAACCACAGTTAGAGATAAGGTCTTTAAAGGCATGATTAGAAGGAGGTTTTTAGGGTAGGCCCTAATCCACTATGACTGGTGTCCTTAAAAAAGGAAATTGGGACATACAGACACTAAGGGATGTGCATGCATACAGGAAAGACCACGTGAAGACATAGCCAGAAAGCAGACATCTCTAAGCCAAGGAGAGAGACCTTGGGAGAAATCAGACCTGTCAACACCATCTTGGACTTCTTATCCTCAGAATTATAAAAAATAGATTTCTGTTAAGGCACCCAAATCTAACGTATCTGTCATGGCAGCCCTAACACGAGTACAATGGCGAAAACATAGGAAATCTGGCGAGGATGGCCAGAGGTGAGGCAACATAACGGCCAGAATACAAGGGCCATGAATTCTATGCTGAGGAAATGAGATGTCATCTTGACAAGAATGAGCAAGGCACTGAAGAATTCAGCAGGAGAGAAACAGGTAAGTGTTTTAGAAAAGTCCCTGTAGAATTAAGTGTGGAACACAAGACCAGAGAAAAAGGAAGATCAGAAGGAGGTTGCTGTAAGAAGGGATTAAGTTTCAAATTAAGGTGAAAGAGAAATTTCAGAAACATCGGCGAGGAGAACGAACAGAACTAATTGGTGGGCTGGTTGTACGGATTGAGAGAGGGAGAGGAATCCAGAGTAACTCCAGGATGGGTAGAGTTTCACAGCATTGCCCTGTGCAGGGAATCATAGAAGGAGCACCTTTAGGGGAAAGACAATAAGGTCAGCTGTGAACGTGCCAGACTCCAGATGCGTGGGTTTCACAACTTGAGCACACAGGAAAGCACAGTGGTCCTACGATCAGCAGAGAAAACAGAACCTCCAAAGTGTGCAAAGCTCAGACGGTGGTTCAAACAAGGGGGAGGGCACACTCAGGACAAGGTATCACAAGAGAACGACAAGGCAACACACAAGTCCTCAAGGAAGGACTAACATTTAAGGGTCTTAAACTCCCTACCAGAAACAATGGTCAAAGTGAATGGAGGAATGGAGGACAGGAAATGGAGGCCAGTGAGAGGACAGAGTTGAAAAGAAGGGTGGTATTTTTCTATTTTCGCAGAGATGGGGAAGGCAAAACTAGTCACCCCACAGACAGTGGTTTTCATTATGCTCTAGAACTGTCAATATATATGTAGATTCAGTTAACCTGGAAAAGATGGTTCAGAGACCTAGACTGTGGCTCTCCTGAGGCTGCAGTGCCATGTTGTCCTTTCTGGATAGCACAACTACTACGAATTAGTGAATTATATATAATCTTATCTGTATGTGGTCTTTATAATGTTCCATGATTTATATAAACTTACATTTTTGAAAACGTCACCATGAAGGAAAGACACTAAGAGACTACAAATATACACACACGTGTACATATGTGTATTTTTTAAACATCTCACATTAACATTGCTTAAAAGCAGTGACCTTGGGAATCCATCTACTTACGTATATATGCCATTACATCGAACATTTTTAGAATTTGTCAAAAAATCACAGAGCAATAGCATGGACTTCATTTTAGTAAAGAGCTAAATCAATCAGAGTTAAGTCTAATGACCATGCTCCCTTCCTCCCTCCCTCACACACACACACACACACACACACACACACAGTTTTTCCATCAAAAACAAGACATGGCCAGTAAGTGGGAAAAGCAGGTTATAATATATCTTGCATAACATGATCTCACTTTAAAAAAAATTCTTTCCCTATATAGAATTCTATTCACTCTGTCATTGCCTTTATTTTTATAGTATTTATTACTTTAAAAATCTGAAGAAAGCTATTTTCATGTTGAAAAAAGGACGTCTATGGAAATTACCTTAGAAATTTGCCCCTTAGGCAATTCCAAAAGAATTTATTTTCATAAATAATTTGTGCAGTAGGTGCCTCCCTAAAATAAATACAGAGCTTCTCAGGGTAAGTAACCTTCAGGTTAATACTCATTTAAGCACTCACATTTATTTAATAGAAAAAGATGAAGAAGTTTATACCAAGGTAATGACACTGATGATCTCTTGGAATATCCAATTTTGAGTATTTCTACTTTCTGACTTAGGAAAAATAATGAACGTACGGCCTTTAGATTAAGAAAAATAATATTTCAAACAATATGAGTCACATCCCAAAAGGCATACATTCCTTTGACAATCACTGCCTTTCCTAAACACACACACACACACGTGAAGTTACTACTTCAGTTCACAACCTACCTTACGTCTGCCTTTGTCTACGTTGGGACTATAATTTTTAGGATACAACTTCCTAAACATTTCATTCAGTTGGTTGCTCAGTAAACACTCATCTAATAACGTAGTGGGTAGTAGAGAACTGAAACTTCAGGGGAACTGCGTATGAAAGTTTAAAATTATAAAGGGGCAAAATGTGAGTCACCACGGCCACTTCTGCAAGCAAGATTCAGCTGCTAGTGACTCAGTGTCCTCTCCTCGTCTTCCTGTTTACTCTCTCCAGCTACATCCAGGTACACTTTTATGCCTTTAGGGAGTGAGACTGTAGGGTTTTACAAGCAGACCGATAAACTTCAAGACTCGTAATTTCAGAAATCACATATTTCTGGACCAGTTACCTAAAAACTGGGTCAAAATCTCTGCCAAAAGAATGTGGCTTATAATAGGTATTGCTTCTCTTTAAAACAAATCCCGTAAGTAGAAGTAAATCTTCTCTCCCTCTACAACCACACATCATAGTTCTGAATAGAATAATGACTAGCTAAACATGGTGTGTTTTAAAAATAGGTCTGCCTATCTATTTCAATTAGCCAAGGTAGGCAGATCTGTAAATAAAAGGCAGGAAAATCTAAAGGTCATAACTTTAGAGAAAGTCTCCTGCCATAACATCAAGATTAAAATATCAGATTTCACCACTTTTCATTCTGAAGAACAGCTGAGTATATAATTTTAGCTTTAATTTACTTCACATTTCAATATAACACTACATTTTCTATTTTCTCTTTGCACGTGTGTGCACGCACACGCATGCATGTGTGCGTGCGCGTGCACACACACACAATATATGTAGCTGCCAATTCCTAGCTCAAAAAGGGCAAATCTATATTAATATGGTAGATACTTTTCAAAATTTGGAGGAAACACAAATTTGGAAAGAAAAAAGATTAATCTATTTAGAAAAAACGCCTTCTTAGGAAGCCAGATTTTATGTCAACTCTTGCAGCATATCTCTCCATGATTAATAGCTTTGCATATAAGTAGCAAAAATAATGTACCATACCTGATTCTTAACACTGGCATATCTTTTCAGGTGTTTTATAAATTCTGGCCGAGAAGTATTTCGTGCAATTATAAGAGCCATGCTTCCGTTATTTAATCTGAAATTAAATTTTTATACGGGAAACTGAGAAGCTTATTAAGTGATTGCAACCGAAATTACCGTGTATCATTCCTTCCAACAAACATCATGTTTATTAGAAGTTTTAGGTAAGATAGGTTAATCATCATCACATTAAATTTACCTAAAATTCTTAAATCTTATCTCGCTGTATTATTTTTAAACAGCACAGACCTTCAAATTAATTCGATTAAACAATTGACTCCCTTCTGAGCAAGCTCTTATATTAATGGCTTTTTACAAAAAGGAACCATCAGGCATCCTATTCATGTATCAAGACATCATTTAAAATCCAATGTATTTACTTAAGGATTCTAAACGTGAAATCATGTATGTTTTTAGAAGATGTAAAATAGTGAATACAAATGGTATGACGATTGTTCTTTCTAAAAACCTAGTGTGATTTAAATATTTATTTATAGGCAGATCTAAGTGACATAGGAAAATAAAGTGGCCCTTGGATGGATGAGAGGGACGCATGCTACCACACATGTTCAGCTAAATGACTGAGCATTTTAATCTTGCATAACTGTTCAGTTTAATATAAGACACTGCAAATTTAGAGATGTGATTTAGTGCCAAAAAAGCCACTCACAATTGCACGTAGCTTTAGAAGGCAGTTTGCAGAAATATGTGCAAATGACTTCTAGCTTGATTTCAAGGCAAATATAAAGTTATTCCAAGAATAACAACAACATAAAAAAGAGCTCTTTAAGTCTTATGGAAGCTCAGGGTAGAACTTGTAAGGGACCCTGGAGATTATCCAGTCATTCACTCAGTTTATATAGAAGGAAGAGAGGACCCCAAGTTTAAGTCAACTGTTCAGAGGCACACAGATCTGAAAGCAAAATGATCACTGGTACCAGATCTCTTAATTGCCAGGGTCCAATGTTCGTTTTACTCAACATCCCACCTCTTCCCACCTGCAAATAAATAGTATCAAAACACATTCAGAGTAATGTTTTGTGTGTTTATTTTTTAAAAATTGCTGAATTTTTACTCAGAAACATGAAAGCACTTCATGTCTACTTTCAATACTTATTAGTAATTGAAACACACCCTATATACTTGTCACTGTTCTAAATGTTTGGTTTTTTTTTACATATTATGCATTTATTCTCTGAACACTTAATACTGATTTCTGTCAGCAATTTGCACTGATGTCTTTTGAATTAAATTATACTTTGCTGTGGAAAAAAAATAAAATTAAAAGTTGAATCTCTAATGAGGACACTGACATCTAGATTATTAGTATCAAACTATACAGTTTTTCTTCTCCTCTAACTTTGGATATTTCCCTGTTTGTTACCTTTGTATCAACTGCCAAGAAAAAAATTTTAAATCAGTCCCCTTTGCTAGCTGTTCATCATTCTGGTTAAATATTTTGCAGGGAAGATGAAACTAATCATTAAAATTATGTTATAAATTGCCAAAGCACATAGTCATTCTTTTATTCCACTTCCAGAGAAAATCTAGATTTGACTATATTATACAACACTCATGATCCTTTCTTCTACGCTCTCTTTGGGAGTGGGAGAGAAACGTTTTCAGAGCAGTAATGGACAGCTGCTTGAAAAGAATGTACAAGAGATGAAGTATTTATATTTTCGTAGATAAAATCATATATAAAATGTCTCAAGAAAGTGTGGGCAATAGATTCACACTATTCACACTAAATATAAATAACTGAAATTCGGCTTCCTTTGACTATAAAGGTACCAAATATACCCACATACCTGCTTTTCATGCTGAGGATATTTATGTCTGTTCTAAAATTTGAAAGTAGAGATCTTCATAAGAAATACCAGGAATATAATGTTTTCAATGACCAGCACATGAACATAAGCAAAATAGGCAGAAAGTGACACAATAAAATCATGTTAATAAAACCCCAGAAATATTCTAGCCTCAGTAATATTAAGAAATCAGTGGTTGTCTAATATTTCCAGTTTAACAGTTGGTGTCAGCTTGCTCCAATAAGTCCCTTAGAATCTCTAGTGTTATACAATCCAAGAGAGACTACCCATTGATAATATGCTAGCCAGCCAAAAGTTAGCAAGGTATTCTAAAAGAAAAAAAAAAAAAAACTAGTTTATAGAAAAGTGTCAGTTATTCAATAAAAATGCTTACTAACCTGGTATTAGGTGCCAAGCCTCTAGGTGCCACTGAACACAGGCAAGGAATTGCCATAATGCTGACATTCAGGATCTGACCCTGGATCGTTTGCCACTGATCATTACTCACTAAAGGTAATGGAAGTGATTGGTTACTTTCCCTCACCAGAGCAACATGTCTATAGAGCCTGATTTAGTTCTCAAAGAGGTACATTTAGACTCACCAGATTTGGGAGATCCTTCCACCTTCCTAAAAGTAAGAAAACAAAACAAAGAAAACTACATCACACAAAAGATGACATCTATTAAATTGGGAAATTTCAAGAACCTAGTATGTCAGATATTATCTTAGATTAGACACAGTAAGTAAAAACATATAAGTAATTGCATTACTGCATTACATGATGTTGGTTCATTTAAAGGTGGTATCATCAATAACAATGATTTTTCATTTCTTTCAAAAACCAGAACATTTCCTTTGTGTAGCTTTGAGTAAAGTTTGTGTTGCATACTAGACTGAAATTCTCATGAGGGCAGAAACTAGGGGTTTTGCTTTTTTTTGTTGTTGTTGTTTATTGATGTATCCAAAGTGTCTGGCATACAGTAGGCATTCAATAAACAACCGCTGGGTTTTTGTTTCTGAAGACAAAAGCCAAACGACATGGCCTACTAGAATCTCACTACTCTATATTCTTCGCTAGTATTTTAGAAAAACAACCAAAGATCACAAGTCTAATAAAGTATGCATATCAAACTGTCATGATTTAAAGAAAGATATAGATGTTTACATTACTTTGAGCTCTTTACCTACCTTTCTTGTAAATCCTGAGAGCTGATAAATGGTAAAAATGATATTTCACAGTCTTCAGGCCTAAAATACAGTAAAATTTGCTATTGACACTCATTGACTCTGAGATACAAAATTTTTGGTTTACGCAAAAAAAGACTTACTTAAGTTTTGCCAGTGCCTTAATTATAGCAAAATCCCTTCGTTGGTTGGGTGACATCCATCGATGTTTTTCTGCCAGAGCCAAAGTTCTTCCCCCAAAGCCAAACATGGCTGAGAACCCAAAGCGAAGAAACTTGTCAGTGGTGCTGAAGGTGCAGACATCGACAGGTTGTATGTGTCCTTGAATATTACGTTGGATATTCGTCAAGCAGGGAGTGCAGTAGGGCCAGTTGTCAAAATGGCAAGCATAGAAAAGCCGATTTATTTACTTACAGACAATCTCAAGTGACTTCATACAATAATAAATATCCTTTCTTTTCATCTCTTTCCCTGCAACTACTGAAATTGCCATTTGTAATTTTTTCAGGTACTAAGGAAGAAACACAAAGTAGTACATACCACAGCCTATTGTTATTTCATATAAAACAGGGTTGTGGTGGGGGGCACCTGGATGGCTCAGTCGGTTAAGTGTCCGACTTTGACTCAGGTCATGATCTCATGGCTTGTGAATTCAAGCCCTGCATCAGGCTCTGTATGGACAACTCAGAGCCTGGAGCCTGCTTCTGATTCTGTCTCTCTCTCTCTCTCTGCCCCTTCCCCGCTCACGCTCTGTCTCGCTCAAAAATAAACATTAAAAAAATTGTTTTTAATTATCAAACAGGGCTAAGAAAGTAAAATTGAAGTACATGTGCAAAGTAAACTTAGATTTAACACTAGTTTTGCATTGTATTTATCTGAGTTTATAGGCTTTTCATCAATTGGGAGGATAAATATTCTAGTGGATGTGCAATGAATTTTTCTTCTTTTCTTATGTTTTTCTTTTAATAACATAATCTCAGCCCTAGAGTATATAGGGCTGTATATATGTTGTATAGTCAAACAACAATATCTGATATACTTAAATAGTATACATGGATTTTCTTGATTATAAAATTGTGACCTTGCATAAACTTCATTTACTGTTCTTTACAGGACCTGTACTCTAAAAAGGGAGGCAGCCCAAATAGTGAAGCTTTGTCTAATTGACCTTTGGTTTTTAGTAAAACACGTCTCTGCATTGAGAGACAAAGAACCTGTCCTTCCTTGGATAAGTTTGACAGAAATAGCCTTAAATAAATATAAAAACTTCCCTATAAAAAGCTTCCTTACAAACATGAACTTCTTTGAAAGAATTCTTACCCATTATAATGTGCAAAGTTGCAGTTACCACATGAGGGATTCCATGAAGAGAATGTGCCAGTACGTTGGTAGAGCCTGCCAAATTAGTTTTAAAACACGTAAAACAATGTAGCGTATGTTTTAAGTTATCCAGTTGCTCCTACTTTACACAGGTATCCCTATGCCATGTGCAAATAAAAAAGTAATAGAAGTTTATAAATTTCCACTCATAGCTTAAATTCACATCAGATGTTGGCTGTATTGTTCAACCTTTAAACCACTTAAAATTAGAAAACGGTTTATAGTATCCACTTGCTCACAGCTTTTGCCATCATTAATGTCCATCTTCTACCAAAACACGCTAGCTATCAAAGTCTACTCCATCCAATTTCAATGAGTGGGTTTCTAATTTCTATACCTAAATGAGTACCAACAGCATAAGGTTGTCTCTGGAAAGCAGAGACAAATGAATAAATATATAAATAAAAATCCAAATAGTAATGAAGAAAAAATATAAAATCACTGTAAAGCACAGAAGACCTGGTTTAAATACTGTTAATGAATCTTAGAGGTAAGCTTTCATCCGAGGGGATTCTCCTGTTATCTGACAAACGGTATCCTAGATGAAGAAAACATTTAATTCCATGGTACTTGCCATGCTATAAAAGTCTATTTTGAGACATCACAGATTTCTTATTTCCGTAACCATTAGGATAATTTATGATGCACATGAATTTCTGCCACCAGCCTACAGAAGAAAAGAACTCTCTCAAGTCAGACTTTTTTTTTTTTTTATGTTTATTTATTTTGAAAGAGAGAACACAGGGGAAGGGCAGAGAGAGAGAATCCCAAGCAGCCTCCATGCTGTCAGCACAAGCCCGACACAGGACTCCATCTCAGGAACCATGAGATCATGACCTGGGTCAGATGCTTAACTGAGTCACCCAGGCACTGCTCAAGTCAGACTTCCATAACATTTAGTTTCTCTGAGATCTTAGATAAAAGCCTTCCTCTGAAGGGGAAAATACCAGTTAGCTCCTGCTGTTCCCAGGAGATTAAGAGGGTTTAAAATTAAGAAGCTACACGTTTTCTTGAATTACAGAACGTAAGAAAGAAATCAGTAACAGCCGAGAACTTCGAAAGCGTGGATGTAGAGTGTACTACAGCTGTCAAGGCAAAGGCCAGCTCCCTGGATTTGTTAATCAGGAACATTTCTGTGTGGTCATATGTGATCTATTCAATTTGTATCACTTGAACTAATGTGTGCTAGGGTTTTTCAGCTGACAAAGCTGAGGCAGCTCAAATGTTATCAATGAAGACTGTCATTAAAATAATCATAAGGGGCTCATCTAATATTAATGATTTCCAGACCTCTAGCAATACCAATTCAAAGAAAAGTCCTCCTCAACCAATTAGTAAACCTGTTCCAAGTGGTTCATCAAAGGGCAAATTATGCTCTGACCTTTGTTACTCAGAATATGGCCCACAGTCCAGCAGGATACGATAATACCTTGGTGCTTATTAAAATGTTGACTCTCAGGTCCCCCTCCAGACCTACTGAGTCAGAGTCTGCATTTTAAAGCACTCTTTTAGAATGCATTGTCCAGGGATCAGCAACATCAACCTTACCTGGGAGCTTGTTTAAAAGGCAAATTTCTGGGTCCCACCTCCAGCCACCTGATTCTGAATGTCTGGAAGGTGAGGCCCGGATGTCCATGCTTTAGCAAGATTTCAAGGTGATTCATATGCACCCTAAGGTTTAAGAACAAGTGGTCCAGAAACCTGCTACTCAGTGGATCTTTACCCAGGAGTCAATTACAGGAGCCTTTCCAATTATCCTTTGACCATCTACAGCCTGCCCTTTGGCCATCTAATTGCTAATTAATCTGGAATGGGTGGGAGGGAAGAGAGGAAACAATCTATTTTGCTTCCCAATCAGATTTATGGTAAAGGTTTTGGAGGAGGCCACATAATTAGAGTGAAATATTTAGGATTATCAATGGATTACAGTACTCCATGAAACACATTTCCTCCATTACCATGGTTAATTAGGAATAGACCATAAAAGCATTCCTCTAGAAAGGCTATTAAAAAACATAATGTAATGTTGTCATGTGCAATAGAGAATGATACATATCATGACTCAAGAAAATAAAGACCATTTATTCCCTGGGAGTTTGGAGTATGCTAACCATGCCCAAGCACAAATCCTTCTAGACCGTTAAGGATCTTTTTTTTTTTTTTTTTTTTAAGGTCTTAGGCTTTGCACCTTTTACAACTTTTACTTCATTCCATAGAATTTGGCAGACAGGCATGACCACACGTCAGGAAATGCTTTTAGTCATCTTCTACCCTGATTAGCCTGCACCTTAGTCCTAAGAACGGTTTCTTACGTTCTGAATTAAAAAGGAAAGTGCATGAGGAAAGTGGATATAAAGTTGTAATACTATAGACTGCTCTATATTTTTGTTTGGATAATCTACAAGATAGAGTGCAGTTTCTAGAAACAAAATGTGATCTATCTGAAAAGATGTCTCCATGCCAAAAGAACATGCTGCTCACATAAATAACAACTATGTAATTTTAGAATCCTCACCAAAGTTATAAATGCTCTACCTCAAGGTAAACATTTTAATTAGCCTGAAAAGTTACTTTTCTTAACAGCCAGCAGCTACTTTGCTCACCACCACCTCCCCAGACCTGCTAAAAGGCGCCAAGCACAAAGAAGGGAAGGACAGAAGTAGCAGTTCATGTAAAGCATGAATGATGGAAGTACCAGGCAGCAACTATGGAGGCAAAAAGAAAAAAAGGAAAAAAATTGTCCTTGGAAGTGCAAGCACTTCTGCAGAACAATTAACTTAATTAACCAGACACCATGAATATTCATAAGGCCGTTAATGTCTCCCACATCCAAACAGATAAATGTGATGTAATGACTTCCTAGTCAAGCATATCTAAAATTCTCATGAAAACTGCACCTACATTTTGGTTCTTTGCCTGAAATATCATAGAAATTAACAGTCCCTTGGCAATATTTTATTCTCCTCAAATTAATTGGAAAGCATGAATTTATTTATGTGAACGCCATACGAATATATGGTTCGCAGCCATCAGTATGTGGATTGAGGCTTGTTTTACAACAACTGGATTGCTTTTTTATTTTTATGTCCTCTCTGGCTTTTTCCTCTGTCCTCCCCCACCCCTTTAATCTGAATCTCTCTGTATAGTTCCTTAGCACCAGTTCCCATGGCAACAAACACCATTGCTAATGGCCAGCAGTTCAAATACAGGCTTCCCCACATCTGATCCATGCGAGTCTGACCATAATTCAGCGGCTTAGTCTGTTGGCTCAGTGGAGTAATTTACTAAACACTCTCCCTCTGGGCATCTCTCTCCAGGAGGCAAATGGGTTCAAAGGCAGACAATCTTCTGCATGCAGCTTGGAAACTTCCTGCCTAGCTCTTGTTCCCATTCTCTGTCAAAGCCCTGATGGGGGCGTTGAGTCCTCCTAGGAGTACATCCTGCACAGGACTTTCCCCTCCTATTAGATGGAATCCGTACGCTGGAATTCTGATGTAACAATCCCAAGTTTGGCAACAGGCTATATTTTCTAAACAAAATGCATTCAAGTGGCATATTAAAAAGACAAGCATAACCACCAGTTTTTCTAGCTAACTATTCACTTTCTGTCAAATGCCTACCTGTGAGGATACCCATCTTTTCACTTCTGAATTCACAGCAGTAATAAGTGACCTCAGGAGTGTAAGCACTAGTGAAGGGGAAATGACCTAAGCACATCCACTTTGCATGGAGGGAAATGTTGAAAAGCTCCACCATTACAGACAGAGCCACTGAAATGACACGAAAAGGTCAAAGTGCACCGCTCCGCTTTGCCAGCATTTTTTTTCTCGAATTGAGGTTATTTTGTTCCCTTCTGCTTCAAGACCATCAAAGGTTTTTCTCTACCTGCTTTACAATTATCAGGATATATCTATGCCTCTCCTTTTTAAAGTCTTGGTTTTTTGAAAGACTTCACAGTCTAAAAGAGCATTTGGATACCTTTTGTTCTTTGTCACTTAATACTAAATATACCACAATCCATCCTCAATGAATGTGGCTATCAAATGGATAGAATACTGAATTTTTTTAACCATGTGCATTATTTCCTATTTTCATAGGAAACAATAATTGTTTCTGCTTTTCTTGTTGAGCTAAGAATGTGTGAGGATTTCAAAATGAAATCATTACTTTCCATCACTATTGTTTGTTTAAATAATTTGGGAGGAGTGGCTGAAATAATGTAATCAACTTGTGAAAGACATTTTCCTCTTTCCTAGATGCCAGAGCTGCTTCAGTGTTTCTCCCAGGCTTGGACCTCCACTGTCCCTCCCTGCCCCTCATCACCAACCCCCCTTCCCAGGCTAGCAGCAGGCTGTTCCCTGGCTCTAAATCTTCCATTGTTCCCTACTGTTTATCAAATACAATTCAGACCCCTCCCCGTGGCATCCAGGAGCCACCATGGTTTAGGTTTATTTTGATCCCATCATCACCCGACAAATGGTCTCTATTTCTCAATGTTCCTGGATTTTGGCATTGATTATTTTTGCAACGAAGAAAATAACTCAACCTCATCTTCTCAGTCCAGATTCCTACCCATTTTTACACCTAATTCGAGTAGTAATTAGGTCTTCTTTACATTCATTCACTTAATAAACTTCATTGAGCCTTCATCGTGTCATGTTCTATTCTATTCTATTCTAGCTGCTGCAGCCCAGCCGTTAGAATAAATCTTTTTGGCATTCTCAACTCAAGGTTATGTTTATACTTTGATTATGGGAGTTACCACATTTTACATTGTAAACAGCTTGACCTGTTTTGAAATTTCATATCTGCTACTGCGTAATCATTAGACCTTTATATTGGAAGGTAGAATAATCATCATCCCACTTACTGACTGCTTACCTATGTATCAGACCCTCCACATATACTCCAATAACCTTGTCATTAAGTGAATATATGTGTATCTCTGTTTTACAGATTAGAACAAGGAGGTTCAAACAAATGAAATAACTTGTCCAAAGTCTCAGATTTGCTAGTGGAGAATCCAAACACGGGTCTTTCTGATTCAGAGTGCATTTAACTCTGTGCTACACTGTCTAGATTAGGAAGTAAGACAGAGAAAGATAGGAAGAGAGGTTCCATTTAGCAAAGCCATGGCCACTCCCTCACCTGCTGGTATTAAACCCAGAGGGAGCTCTGCACGGACAGGGGTGAGGATGCGGTCTGTTTCTTTCCCAGCATTCTTCTGGGCTCTAAGAAGCAAAGCATGGGCGATTTCACTGGCCGATCCATCTCCACCAACACAGACAACACTAGAAAACAAGACACTGAGAATGCAGCAGCTTTAAAACAATTGGTAATAATTCATGAAATCTCAACTTCAAAATGGTAATCTTGCATGTTCGCGTGCACGATCACACATACATACCTTCAAACATTTTAGTAAGGGTCAACGAATAAGAAGCTTCCAGCACTGCATAAAGTTTACTTCACAAATACAATACTTACACGATATCCCATAGACAAAATATTTTAAGTGAGTTAAGAGACATTAAAACATTTCAACACGCTAATTCACACTGAACCTGCATTTACTCTGTTACTATCCAAAAGTATATTGTTCTCATTTTGTTTATGTTAATAGTCATGTGCAATTCACTTAACTGCTAATTTTTTCAACATAGCTCCAAAAAGACAGGCAGCTATAAGAATCACGTAAAAAGCTTTTACCATCAGTATGTGAATATAGTAATTGCAAATGTGAACTGTTTTTTCTCTCCTCGACATTCCCCCTATATGACACTTTTAAAATTAATGTTACTACCATTTTGACTATAGACAGTACTGCTAATAATTTTTTTTTTAAGATCTCATGGTAAGTAGAGCATAGCAGAGGTGGTGGTGGGAATCTCTGAAAGTAATACATAAGACTTCAGAAAGTTGTTTCATAATCATTTGTATTTAAAAGATGCAAAATAGGGGCGCCTGGGTGGCTCAGTCGGTTAAGCGTCCGAATTCAGCTCAGGTCACGATCTCACGGTCCATGAGTTCGAGCCCCGCGTCAGGCTCTGGGCTGATGGCTCAGAGCCTGGAGCCTGTTTCTGATTCTGTGTCTCCCTCTCTCTCTGCCCCTCCCCCGTTCATGCTCTGTCTCTCTCTGTCCCAAAAATAAATAAACGTTAAAAAAAAAAAATTTTTTTTAAAAAGATGCAAAATAGTCTTAAGTAGCAAAATCATATTACTTTACACAAAAAGAGGAAGAGTTTGTGTTATTGAAAGCAGGTGTTATAATTCAAGCCTCTAAGGGTCCAGCAAAAATGGAAGAGTACACTGAGTCTCAGTGGGGGACAGATTCTCAGCTCCAGCCCACTCACATCATCTGGGAGGCAAGCCTAGAGGACCACATCCTCTGATTTTTCTAGAGAAACCACAGATTCTGATTTGCGGGTGAGTCTCCTAATTTTTCAATATTATCAACCAGTATTCAATACATTTAAAACCCCTATGTGCCAAACAAAACAGCCCATGGACCATGATCAGCAGGTTTTAAATGGTTCCCTAAATTTAGGAAGCTCTGGAATCCAGAGGGTCCATGGAGCCCCTCCACCTTGCTCTCAGCATTCCAGCCCCTGCACAGAGCTTAGGTTCAGCCAGTGGCTGCACACAGCCTGCCTGGGAGATCCAGATCCACCATAGTTATAAGAGACTCCAGGACATGGGATATCACCCAGATCACCTTTGGCTAGGGGTATTATTTTATGTCTGAAATAATCCTAGGGGTTCACAATGTGGCCACTGATTCAGAAAAAAGTGATAGTATCTACTGAGGGTCAACTTTATGTCAGATAATGTGTTGATTCTTTTCTATCAAATCCTCAGAATTCTATAAAGTGGGCATTTGCCTCATCTTTATAAATGGGGAAGCCAAGGTTTGCTGTGAACCTTAATCAGTATGATTTCAAAGATCTCTGTGTCTCAGAGAAACATTCTAGAAACTTAATTATAACTATCAGATTCATGCCTTTTCTACCTGCTGAGGTATGTGTGATCTAAAAGGATCACCTAAAATAATCCAACAAAGCATCTAATTTAGCATAGAAGAAGTTGGCTTTTCCATTTAATATAGCAACATCTGACCCCTGGGATCCTGCATCCGGTTATAGCATCTTGCACATCACATGTTAACTCATTGCTAGAATTAATAGAGATGCCTCCTCTGTGAACATACTCTGCTACAAAAGCCTTGGAAATTTTTTCATAACACATTCTATGTTAAATATTTTGAAACTATAACAAATGTTCATTGCAACAATAAAGTAACATTTAGTGAATAGTTACTATGTACTGGCACTGTTCTCAGCACCCTTCATGTATGAACTCATTTAATTTGAACAATAACTATATGCAATAGATGCTTTTACCTTCAATTTCAAATTAGGGAACTAGCACGTAGTAAGATTAAGTAACTTTTCCAAGGTCATTACACAGTAAGTGACAGAAGGGGGAACTGAAACAGAGGCAATTCAACCTTACAGACTGCACTACTAGTATTCAATGGATTATAATCCTTTCCTATAGGTAAAACCTAATGAAAATCACCTTACGAGAGAGGTTTACTATTTTGAAAATCAGTTTGCCAGTAGAATCAATGTGGAACTAAATTTGTTAGGAAAAAAACATATTTATGTTGACAACTACTGTATCATTAGGATCAGCTCCAGGTATAGCTACTCAACCTAAGGGATATACTTAATGCGAACCTATCACAAGAGTCTGGACATAGCAAGAAAAGGCAAAAACAAAACAAAATGCCAAAAAAACAAAACAAAACAAACAAAAACACCCACAACTTTTTATAACAAGTTGACCACACTTGTGCTATCCTAAAATATAAACCTTAAAGTAACTAATCTTTCACATGGGGTACAACTTATGTTTTCAGAATAAGTAAACTCCTTCTTGCCGTGCCCCCAAATACAATGATTCTGCCTAGAAAAGTGCCACTGGGGCTGATACCTTACTTTTCTGTATAAGAAGTGACACATTTTTTTAAACGGGTGTTTATTTGTTTATAAACCAGTATCATCCTTGAAATGTTCAATATATTATTAGGTTTTGATTTAAACTTTCTCTTTTTTGAAAAGAGGTACTTTTTAAAAAATACCTTACTTAGGAAGACAGGTATCATGGACAATACGATAAAATGTCAATGTCTAAATCATTATGGGCCTAGTTAATGGTGAAATTAACAAAAGGAGAAAAAAACTGTTACTTAACAAATTCAAATAAAATACTATGAAGCAAAACAGGAAAATATTGATATTTTTATAACTGCATAAGAGCTATAGATTAGCTTAACCATATTGATGCTTGTAAATTCAATTGTTACTGCTTCAAGTTTGTGCAGCTGACATTACTCTTTCCTCTGCCTTTACAAAACTTTCTATTCATGCATAGTAAAAATAGGGGGCAAGTAAAAACTGACACTCCTACAAGGTTTAGCAATGGATCTTAGAGTGTTTGCTACAACACACTAGAGTTGCACAACAGCTGTCTTGAGTACTGAGAGATGCATTCCTATTGGCTCTTATTTCATATTGTGTCTTCATACAAAATATGTAACTCATTAAAAACTCCAAAATTTTAGCAAGTGACATTTCTTAAACAGTATTTGCCACCATTTTGCTTTATTAAATAACATGCACAGAATCATTCTTGGATCTTAAACTCTCCAGTCTGTGTCTAAATACCTTTAGGTGATATCCTAATCAGGCAGAAATGATTCAGGCTCAAGTTCTTGAAGGAATGTGAGCCCCTCTCTCATTGAAAGATCATAGAATCTTGCAGGTACCTTATCCCCAACCTTGAATCTTTTGTATCTATTTCTCAAAAAGTACTCCAATAACCTCTCTCTGATCAAGTTCAGAAATAGGGAACCCATAAATAGAGTGCATTCCATTTTCAAATACTTGTGAGAGAATTGTTCTTTCTTTTCAATTGAAGCATACTTGACATGTAACATTAGTGTCAGGTATATAACATAATGACTAATGCATTGCATTGCATAATGCATTGCCAAGTGATCTTTACAAGAAGATCAGCATACAATGTTACTCCCCCCCCACACACCCCCCCCCCCCCGAAATTATTTTCTTGTGATGAGAACCTTCAGGATCTCTTTTAGTAACTTTCAAACAGGCAAAACACTATTATTGACTACAGATGTCATGTTCTACGTTACACTTCCCTGACTTATTTATAACTAGAAGTCTGTGCCTCTTGACCTTCTTCACCTATGTCACACACCCCAATTCTCCCATCTGCACCCACCAATCTGTTCTCTTATCTTGCCATTTATGACAACATGGAAGGACCTAGAGGGTATTATGCTAAGTGAAATAAGTTAAAGAAAGATAAACACAATAAATATGTTTTCACTTACATATGGAATCTAAGTAACAAAATAACAAAATTCATACATGTGAAGAATTTTTCTTTTAAGCTGTCTAAAGAAACTGTTTCCATTGTTTTCCATATATACCTATTTACTTCTAAGTGGAGTGACTTAAAATTAGCATTTTATTAAGTTTTCCTAGCTCCCAGTGGGAAAAACTGGGCCCATGAAAATGAGATATTTAAAGAATCTTACAAAATAGATGATTTTCAATAGACATTTTAAATTATTAGAAGTCCTAAATAAATCAGCATGCTGTACAATTCAGAAACTGTTAAATCACTGGAACTTATATCATAGAATGGTTAGGTCAAACTCTGTGGTTAAAAAAATGTGGATAATACAGGATGCCTGGGTGGGTCAGTTACGTGTCCAACTTCAGCTCAGGTCATGATGTCATGGTTTGTGGGTTCGAGCCCCACGTTGGGCTCTGTGCTGACAACTCAGAGCCTGAAGCCTGCTTCAGATTCTGTATCTCCCTCTCTCTCTGCTCCTTCTCTCCTTGCGCTCTTTCTCTTTCTCTCTCTCAAAAATAAATAAATATTAAAAAGTTAAAAAAAATGTGGATAATAACTAAAAGATCTGTGCGCCTTTTAGGGGTACACTGCTAAATAACAATACCTGCCATGTGAAATAAAAAAAATTTAAGTATTTTCAGTTAAAGAAAACAGCATTACTATACTACCCTTAAGCAATAGTCTTTCATCATTCTGCAAAATTTCTCTTGATCCTTACCTGGTATAATTACCAGCAGAACTTATTTATACACACCACATTTAGTGGAACACTTCAAAATGCTGATGGGCAGGACCAGGTCTAATATCTATGATATCTGTTATCCTTATTATTTATATAATCATATTTTGAAAAAAGGACTTACTTGCAATACAGCCACACTCATATACTCACAAGTTGTGTGACTATGCAGCATATTAAGGTGGTAGCTCATGGGCATGATTCCTCCAGTTACTTTTCTTAAATTGTATACTTGCAAGATAATTTCCCAAATGTAGCCTGTTAATCTGTCTGTCTGGCTTTAAGTATAAAGCTCTTAAGTAGTCTCCTACCTTATACTCTTCATCCTCAATATTTATACAATGTTGCCATCTAGATTTACTCTTCTCAAATTCCTTTTATAAAAGTCTTGTTTTGGTGCCCCTGGGTGACTCAGTCAGTTAAGCGTCCAACTCTTGATTTAGGCTCAGGCCATGATCTCACAGTTCTTGGGATCAAGCCCTGCGTCGGGCTCTGCACTGACAGCATGGAGCCTGTTTGAGACCCTCTCTGCCCCTGCCCCATTCATGCTCTTTCTCTCTCAAAATAAATAAACTTAAAAAAAAAAAAAAAAGGCTTATTTTACTTATCAAACTTTCTTCTCCATCCACTAATATTGTTTCTTACCAAAAAATATTAAGCATTTACGGGGAAACAACCTCATCACTTTCCTCCCTAAAACATTCTACTAGTTCTTTGGGAAAAGCAAAGCCTTCCAATCTACAGTTAAAGAGACACAACTCTCCTGCCTGAGATTATGAGTACTTGTTTGTTTCCTGCCCATCTTCATGTGATGCAAGTAATTCACATGCTGGCCACCTTTTAAAACTCTGAAATATTAACCCTTGCAAAAAATCTTCCCTAAAATGTTTGTGTCTTACACATCAATCCATCACTTTAGCAAATTGACTTGGCTACTTTCTTAAACTGGCCATTAAAGTATAAGTCACTTGCCTTGTTTCTAATGTTTGCATGACAGTGAACATTTTCTATGCACTCCAGCAACATATTGCCAACGACAGTTTCCAATGACTACTGTAGATAACACACTTAATTGGTAGCCACTAAATTATGAAAGAATTAAAATTAGCATCTTTTATTCATACTGAAAATAATATATTTGTTTTTATAAAATATTTACCCTCAATCACAGCCAAATTAAACAGTGGGTAGCTATGAACACCATCAATAAATTTGCAAAAGAGAATCACAATACAGTTCTACCATAAGCCGGTGTGTCTTCCATCAAGGTTTTTCTAGAGACTCGTATGGTTAAAGCCAAGAATTGAGGACTGCCGATGCAAATATATGCAGAGTAGGTCAGTAGAACGTGGTACCCTTTGATTTCCAAGTACTTCTATAGATTTCTCCTTTTGCTTTTCTATGCCTGGTCCTGAGAGGTAGATGACCACACCATGTTATCATCATTAGCTGTTATTACATAGATATGAACGAAATGGAGTCTAATTACATACACCACGAATACTGAAATATTTATAAGTCCCAAATATGTCACTAAAAACTAATGACGACATTTCATAACATAAGCTATATTCCATATACAGATTGATAATATAACCTACCCATCAAATTCCTGGAGTTCACATTCCTTTAGGAGTGACAGAGCATGTCCTTCATATTCTGTTACTATTTAAAAACAAACACACAAAAAAGGTGAAAGTTTTAAACAATGATCTACACTTTTTAACTGAGTTTGGCAAAATAATATCATAAACATATGGTCAGGTCATAAAACAACATCTATTCTTGAATATTTATATTTTAATCATGAGAAAGAGGATTAAGTGTTACTTGCCTGATGTGTTTTATAGCTTTATGTAAAAGAGGGTCATATATTTGTTCCAACTACGTAAGTCATTTGGGGACATCCCACATGCAGCAGTTAGATCATTTATCTTGGTGCCTGTCTGTTCAGTGTTCCCTTCCTGATATTATAAATAAGATACATTTCCTTTAAATCAGAAGCCGAAGAGCAGCAGTATTTTGAAAATAAGGCATATCAGCTGGCATCAAGACAGTCAATGTTAAAGCGCTTTGGCAACCTCACACGGATAAATTAGTTGAAAGGTTAGTGTAAGATTTTCATACTAGAAGAATGTGTATCTGGAACTGCTAGACTAAAAAGAGAAGCTGGACGTGAAAAAAGGAAGCAAAGCCAACACCAATGATAACAGGCCCAAAGACGAGGAAGGTGGCGGCATGGACCCACCAGAGCCGGATCCTCTGAGGAAATGAATCTGTCACTCCCTATCGCTGTCTCTACGGTCACGATGCCCTATGCAGTGTTGTAAATGCCAGTGGAGACAGGGTAAGCTGGCACACTGCAGATGGCACCAAGCATCCCAGCCACATTTAGCATTTTCTAGGGCAGCACTGCCAGAAGAGACAGCCCAGCTGTATCCACCCATCAAAGATTTCTGCTGACATGACATTGCAGATGGATTTTTTGTGTAAGAATGTGCATCATTATATGCAAGATTACATTAATCTTTCATGCCTGTCTGTCCCTGGTGCCAGCATGGTTCAAGCTTTTCCTACAATGTTTTTAGATATTGTTAAAAATTATTAGTCTTGGTGTCTAAAAGGATCATTCTGTATCCAGCAGCATTACATTGTAATTCTCCCACAGCTTATTCAAATGCTGTTAACATTCACATGAATAAAACTTCTCTCGATTAAATTCTGATCAAAAGAAAGCTATAAGAAAACTAAGTATAAAATATTAATATTAATAAGCTTGGAAGGTTAAGTTATCATAAATGATTGTGTTGATCATTTATAGCCTCAGCAAGTAGTTGCAAACTTCAAAATACAAAATGTTACATACATACACTGAAAATACTTAATGATATTATGAAGAAATATTTATGCTGAAAATCATTGGATCAAATCTTGCTTTTTAGGCTAAAGCTCACTTTGGTAAAGCTTTTCAAATCCAATATAAAATTAGCTTTAAAATTATGCTATGGCTAAATGCTATCTTAATTTAGGAAAAAATTTAAATAATACTATCTTTGATCTTGCAGGTGGAGTTTGACTATATATTGATGCAAATTACCCAAGAAGAGTGATTTTTTTTTTAAATGACATTGTAAAAGTTAAAAAAAAAGTGACCTGGAACAGAGAGAAAAGATGAAAGAAACTTGATCACAATATAGTAGAAAATTGAACAAAAGGAACGAAGACTTCCATGTCAGGGAGCTCACATTCTGGAACCAGACACTAGACACTAACTTTAAACATGAATGTACAGGGGCACCTGTGTGGCTCAGTCGGTTAAGCGTCCGACCTTGATGCAGGTCATGATCTCACAGCTCATGGGTTTGAGCCCCATGTTGGGCGCTGCACTGACAGCTCAGAGCCGGGAGCCTGCTTTGGATTCTATGTCTCCCTCCCTCTCTGCTCTTCTCCCACTCATGCTCCCTCTCAAAAATCAATAAACATTTTATAAAAAATAAAACATGATTATAGAATATAAAGTAGCAATAAGTGATTATAAAGAAAAATAATACAGGGAAAAAGGATAGAGAATAATCTGGACTACTATTTAGATACAGTAGAAGGAATTGAAATATGCATTTAGACAGAATATTATGGGCCCTGGAATTAGAGCCAGATTCAAATCATCCCACTCCAAATAAACATAAGGAGTAGACTGATGGGCAAATGTAGTGTCAAAAGGTTACTACTACCCTTTTCTTTCACTTGCTTTCCTTTTCTGATGAGAATGACACCCTATGCCCCTTGTATTCAGGAAATTTGGAGGTTCCATTCTTTACAAGGCTTTGAACTCAGTTCTCATTGCTGGGATTTCCCACTCACCCTAACCATTTTAAATATTACTTCCTCAAGAAGACAAGATTGGAGGAAAGTAATGAGGTTGATACTAAGTGTTGATGAGGAAATAGGCTGAAGTAAAATCAGATGAGATTCGGACTTACGGTAACATTTCTTAGTCTGGGGATAAAATTCTATAATGGGCTGAGATACTGAGATGGCATTTTCTCTCCTGTTCTACAGGTGCCTCATAGTAAGCTCATAACGGAATCTGTCATTTCCATCTTCATATTGCCTCTCAAATATATTGTTCCAATATCCCCTCCTTGCTGCCCAAGACAGGAAAATTAATTCCTAGCTTGTCCCCCTCCTTCCTCTCCCAACCACTCCAAGGCCAAGACCAGTTGTTTTGGTCTTTATTGCTGTAGCATCCCATCTCAAGCCAATGCCCATGATCCAGCCACTGCCTTTTTAATGGGGATAGTAGTCTTTACCCTACCCTGCCCAGAATGACTTTCTCACTTATTTGATCAAATCCTTTTCCTACAAAACCTCTACTGATGACTCTTTATTGTCCCCAGAGACAAAACTCTAACTCCCTGACATCTGAGTATTAGAAACAAGATTGGCCAAATAAATCCACAATTATTTACGGGATAACAAAAAGAATCTTTCACACAGAAATCTCTCTTTAGCTGGATATGATACATGAACAGCTCCTCTTCAGATTTTTATTAAAATATAGGTAAAATTGGAAAGATAGAATGCCTCAGCTTACTAGCAACTTTTGTGATTCAGTTTTATCAAATTGCCTAGCTTTCTGCTAGGTGAGATCAGGAATAGCAAGAGGCATTTCCAAGGAGGGAAGGCTTTAAGGAGAGACAAAGAGCCAAAGGAAAAACACAAAATCAAAGAGGAGACTTGGTCAAAGTATTAAAAGTTAAACTCACGACCCTAGAAGGAGAAAAAAATTTTTTAAATGAAACTGATAACAAACTCCACTTTCATGATAATTCTACCAGGGCCAGACAGGATGTAAAAATTATCTGGTGACTAGGCACTCCCATGGGCCCAGAGCTGACAGAGATCAAGGCTAAATTCAGAGAAGTGTCTTTGATCGTGATAATGACAGTGAGTATGATAAGGTCTAGCAGCTTTGTTAACAGAAAGATTGAATGAAGGAGATGGAACTGCCTATCATGAATGAGATCAAGGGCAGACACAGTATCTGTTTTGGGTATTTCAGGGACTCTTCTATGCAAGATGGGACACACATAGTGTGCTCAAGCAAAGGCTGGGAGTTCATCCACGAGGAGTATCATCACTACACCCACCACATACAGGGAATTCAGCTGGATGGCTTCTAAAGCTCCTTCCAGTTTGATTTCTCTGTTGCCTTTTTTCACTTTATTGTTTTATGAATTATCCTACGGATCCATGATCTTCACAAATTCTCTCACGCCTTAGCCAGTGTAATTCCTAAAGTCTGCTGTTTTGAGAGGAAGAGAAAGACATGGTATCATGTCAGCATAGGCTGACCACTTGTTTTTCTGTGATTCATATGCCATCAAGTTATTAGAAAAAAATAACCCCGTTTTTTTCTAAGTTCTTCCACAAGTTTTTCTGATACATTAGATAAGATACAGCATTTGCGCTGGTAGCAGAGGGGGAATACAGCTTCAGCTCAACTGTTTCAAAAGACACATACTCAGAAGTGGTCAGGGTTTCAGCAGTAACCAAAATGAAAAGTATATTTTTGTTAATGTGGTGATTCTTTTTTTTTTTTTTTTAATGAAGTTTGTACCTTTTGACACCCTTCACCCATTTCTCCCACCCCACCACTTCTGGCAACCACCCATGTTGTTCTCTGTGCGTGTTCAGTTGCTTTTGTTTAAGATTACCCACGTACAAGTGAGATTATATGGTAATTTATCTTTCTCTGACTTATTTCACTTAGCATAATGCCCTCAGGTTCATTCGTGTTGTTACAAATGTCAGGATTTTCTTATTTTTTATGGCCAAATATTGCATTGTAAGTATGTGTGTATATACACACACCACATTTTCTTTCTCCCTTCATCCATTGATGGACACTTAGGTTGCTTCCATGTCTCGACCGTTATAAATAGTGCTGCAATGAACGTGAGGGTGCGGATATCTTTTTGAGCTAGTGTTTTCATGTCCTTCAGATAAATATCCAGAAATACAATTCCTGTATCAGATGGCACTTCTATTTTTAAATTTTTGAGGAACCTCCATAATGTTTTCCACAGTGGCTGCACCAGTCTGCATTCCCACCAACAGTGCACCAGGGTTCCTTTTTCTCCACATCCTCACCAACACTTGTTATTTCTTGTCTTTTTTTTTTGATAATAGCCATTCTAACAGATGTGAGGTGGTATGTCTCATTGTGGTTTTAATTTGCATTTCCCTGATGACGAGTGGTGCTGAGCACCTTTTCATGTTCCTATTGGCCATCTTTATGTCTTCTTTGGGAGAATGGCTATTCAGATCCTTCACCCATTTTTTAGTCCAATTATTAATTTTTTTGCTCTTCGTTTTTAAAAGAAATATATAGAAAACAACCTTTTAAAGTGTATGTACCTAGCTAGAATTTTTCAAATCCTGCCTCATTTACATGACACTATCTCCTTGTGAATTCATCATCATGTAGAATTTATTATGTAACTTGTATTCCATTTAGACTCAGCAATGCACACAGGATAGGTTAAAATAATGGTCACACTGGATGTGCAGAAAATACATACCTTTTCTGCTTTACTGTTTCCTATATTCTTTTTCTTTTAAGGTGTTAATTGAATCTTACTGTTACATGATTTATGAAACAGACATGCATAGCATCTTTCTATAGAACTTCATAATATACAAGGAGTGTCAGATATATTACCCGACTCAAACTACAAAACAATACCATGAAACAGGCAAGAATATTCTAAAATTTTTCAAGCATTCACATGTTTATTCAGTCCCTCACACAAAATAGGAAACTTTTAAAATATAAATATTTAGCTAATGTACCTACCAAGGTGGGTTTATAAGCAAAAGATGCAATTTTATAATTTTGCCTGTAGGAGGAGTGTTAGGCAGCTAATAATTAGCCATTCTGCACAAATATATAAGAAAATTCTAAATTTGCTTTATGTAATATCCTAATTTTATTTTAAACTAAATATAATATTCAATAATAATTAGAATTTAGGGGAAAAAAGAGCCCAAGGACATAAAACTTTTCTCTCCAGTGGAAAAGGAGGAAAGGACATTCTGATCATTTCCTCTTAGGTCAGGTTTCATCGTCTACCAGTTTTCTTTCCTCTATTCTCTTTCTCCTCCTTCCTAATCTCTATTCTGCTGGCAGAATCATCTTTAATAAGCCAGAGTACAATGCTATGATAAAAAATTTACACCCACTTTGGATTAATCCATGATGAGTAAACTCCTGAGTGTGGCCTCATCCATAATCTGGATTTAAACTTCCTCTAGTGCACGTTGTTGGGAGCCTTTTCAGAAGCCATTTGGACCTCTTTCCCCCCTCCCTAATAGAAGCCAGATTTGGTTAAGGTATTTTCAGACTTCAGGAAAAAGGAGTCCTACTTCCAGCCCACGCAAAGGGTCTGAATATTTAAAAGACTGACTGCTCCAGGTTGGTCACACATAATAAGACAGTCACACTGACAAGAAGAGATGTTAATCCTTGCTCAGTACTAAAGCATGTTAGATCTCTCACATATACACACCTTTCCCCATCCCATTTGATTTGAACGAAGAAGGACCCAGTCCGCTGAACCATTTTATGATGATGGAAAAGATCAAATTTATGATGAAGTCAAAACTGAGGAAGTCAAAGCAAATTAATGAAATAATTCCAAAGATATTATGGGTACAACACACATGCTGAACTGAATGATAGGTAGTAGTATCCACATCAAACTTCTGGATATTAAATCAACGAAACAAAATAATTATATTAAGTTTACCAATAAGTTTATTCAACTTTTAATTGTTTCATCCTAATATCAATTTCAAACTTTTCTTCTACCAATCTTTGAAAATCGTCAGTGAAAAGGGATGATAGATTTGCATTGTTTCTTTTCCTTACAAATCACTTCTAAGTAAGCCAAAAGCCACAAAGGTGAAAGATTAACTTCTCACTACAATTTTATTTCAGTTCAGAAATTCCTCTTAAATTTTTCATGGCAGTTTCTTTTGAACCGCCATTGTAACAGATGCCTTTTGGAGTGGCTGACCTTCCTAAAAATATGTGGTTGAGTTTTTTGTTTGCTTGCTTGTTTTTGTTTTTGTTTACTTTTTGTAAGGAACTTCCTTCTACCGTAATCTGTCAAGTCAGAGGTGAGGGCATCAAGTCTGATTTATATTGTGAAACCCATCTCCATGGTTACAGCTGAGCAAAACCACATCACTCTGAATCCCTTCCCAAGGAATTTATAAATGGGACTAGGAGAACCCAAATACATTCCGACTTTGTCTCCTAAATAGGTTTATTATGCAATACTCTTCAGCAATTTAAATTTACTACAAGTTTGCACTGTATGTTAGTGACGTGACATAGAAATGAAATCAGACAAACTGGGGTTATGATTTTTGACAGCATCAACTCTCCTTTTCAGCCCACCCCCCATGGGAGAAATAAGAGACTCAAAGGAAACAAAGGAATTTGGTCACCAAATTCAAAAAGTTGAAAAGGATTTTGCTAACCTTCTTTCTATTAACTTTAGCATTGGCCAATTTCTTTTTCCTCAGCAAAAACCTAAGCACTTTTCTTATTTTAGGCAATGAAGTTAAGCTACTGGCTTCCCAAAATTCATCTAAACCTGCAGTTACATGCTTAGTTTTGACCTAACCAGCAGGGGTCAGAGTCAGAACAAAAACCACCTAATGAAGGATTCCATGGGAAGACAAACATTTAAGAGAGCAAAAACCAACTGCTCGCGAATCTGCAGAAATAATGTGTAAATAATAAACATCTCAATGAATATATCAAAAAGTATGCAGCTCCTCTTGAAATGATTCCTAATAATTTTTAAAGTGTGAAAAAGGGGGTCTAAAGAGAAAATACTGATATTCTAATAAAAATAACACAATAAAAAAAGAAAACAAAATAAGTTATAATCCCGGACCTGACTGTGGTAGGTTATGGAAGCACATAAAAAAGCTTTAGCTATCATAGGTAGTTTCCTCAGTTTGACCTAAGAACAAATACAGCTTATTTTGCTTCCTTAAGTATTATTTTTTAGTGGCAAAATTATACTGTGAAAATGACTTACTTGTTACGTCAGTCTTTATTCCTGCCGTCCTCAACAGTGGTTCAACCTTCTCATAATAGACCTGGGTAGCTTCTTTTTTGTGGCTTTGGGGGTTAAGAATTATTTTTAATGACTTTGGTCTATTTGCAAAACCTAAGAGGAAAACATAAAGACAAAGGTATTTTTTCTTTCCCTTTAAAAACGTACACTAAGTCCAATTAGAATGTTATTCACCTATTTAAATAGCATTTTCTGTTTTTATTTGAAATTCTTATAAGAGTTTTCCCAAACATGGCATGATTTTAAAACATTTACATTTCCCTAGCAGTTAAATAGGTATATCCCTCTTAAATCATGAGTTATAACAACGCATTTATGAAGGAAAATGTGGATGAAAGCAACTTTGTGAATATTATTAGGCAATGTACACTGATCAATCACAGATAATATATCAAATGCCCGTTAGTATTTATTTCTGAGGGAAAAAAGCAATAGGCTGCAAAGAACAGAAAGTTTCACTTCCTCTCCTAAGATAAATATGCTCATTATTGGAATTGGGCACTCCAGTGACCCCAGGGCTGGAATTGGGCACCCCAGTGACCTGTGGATGAGTCCAGGGTGGAGCAGAGTACACAGGGCTGGGTCAGGGTGAGCACCCAGTGCAATGCATGCTGGGACCTAAAAAGAGGGTTAGGTCGAAGTTCAAGCCTGAAAAGGGGCCAGGGGAGAAAGGACTCTTCCCCTGAGAATTGGGAAAGAAAGCCTCTCAGTGGGGATTCGATGACAGCACTGCCTCACAGTTGGGGCTGAGATTTGATACTACAATTTTCTGGGCTTGCAAGATGCTTATCACTTAGACCCAGTTGGAGCAGGTGCAAAGCAAGTTTTCTGTTAGGAAGTGCAGGAGGGACAGAGGAGCCAGAACACTACAGATCACTTCTTCCAAGGTAAGCTGCTGTCATAAGACCACGTTTCAAGGCTAAGAAAGCAGTTACTAGCATCTGCTCTTAATAAAACCATTCCTAAAGCCAAATGGAAAAGTCCATTACACCAAAGTCAGTTTTTTTGCACTTGAAGACAATATTTCATTTCTCATCATATTTGATAGAAGGAAATCTTTCAACAGCACATACTGTTTTGAATTCAGGGAGAGTATTAGATGAGGAAGAGGTAGGACCATGCTGAACTGCCTACATTCTCTGTAATTGTCCCTGTGCTTATTATTTTGCTAAGAGGCCATTGTCAATCTCATCGTCAAGTCTTAAAATCTCAAAACTATGTTCAATTCCTTCCATTTTTGTTATTTGTTTTTCTTTTTTGTTTTTGGTGTGGTTTTTTTGTTTTTTTTTTGTTTTTTTTTTTCCCCCGCTTCTGATTCCTACATTCCTACAAACCAGTGCCCAGATCCAGATCCACGAGATGGTGACTATTTGCTTCCACACCTTCTGGCCTTCCTAGTTGTTGCCCTCTGGCTTCTCTGCAGCTGCTCTAGGGACAACTCACTGTCCTTCCCGTTCCCCTGAGCCCCCCACATTATACCTCCACCAGGCCTGTACCTGTCAAAAGCTGCTATGGCTCCTCACTGCGTGTGGGCAAGCCTGAACCCCTTAACATGTCGTTCAGAGCACTTCTCCAACCAACTCCAACCTATCCTCTCCTTTCCCTCTCCCATGTATTCCAGAAACATTTATTGAGCATTTGTGCTGACTACCAGAGCAAAGTGATTAAGATGTGGTTTGTGTTTAAAGGAGAAAGATAAATCCAGAAAATAGAAACCCCACAAAACAAAATAGAATCATTAACAGAAAGGCACCAATAACCATGGGAGTGTATGAGAAGAGGGTGGTTAATTCTTATCAGGGATCCAGGAAAGGCTTTCTGGAGAAGGGAGTATTCGAATGGGGCTTTTGGCTCCTGTGGATTTTCACTACTTAGAATTCCCTCCTTCCTCATACCTCATCCTCTCCCCTAACAAAACAGCAGGAGCGAGGCCAGAGAAGAAATTCTAAGCAGAGACCAGCACGAAACTCAGTAAGTGCAGAGGTTTTTCTGTTCCATTTCAGCTGCCTCATCATGCTCTGGCACCACTGAATTTTACCTGCCGAATACCAGGTATGTCAGGCTTCGTTCAGACAATTTCTTCCCTTCCACTCTACCTTATCACCATTTCTGTGACAATTTTGTCACTTTTTTTTTTTTTAATTAAGTAGGCTCCATGCCCAGCATGGGGCTCGAACTCCTAACCCTCAGATGAAGACTCGGCATGCTCTACGAACTGAGCCAGCCAGGCATCCCAAATTCTGCCACTTTTTAAAAGCTTACCTCAGGCGCGCCTGGGTGGCTCAGTCAGTTAAGCGGCCGACTTCGGCTCAGGTCATGATCTCGTGGTCCGTGAGTTCAAGCCCCGCGTCGGGCTCTGTGCTGACAGCTCAGAGCCTGGAGCCTGTTTCAGATTCTGTGTCTCCCTCTCTCTGACCCTCCCTCCCGCATTCACGTCCTGTCTCTGTCTCAAAAATAAATAAATGATAAAAAAAAAAAAAAAAAAAAAAAGCTTACCTCAAACACCATTTTCCCACTAAAGCCTTTCCTAATCACCAACAGAATTCACCTCTGTGGCTCCTCATTCCCACTTTATTCTGTGTGCCTCTATTAACTACTTTTTGTTACATTTACACACACACAACACAATGAAAAACCCCAAATCTCAGAACTCCTATTGCCAAACCTGGGCCAACATGAAATGGAGTAAAGACTATATCATACTAAGGAGGAGAAGGAAAAACTCTGTCTTATAGAATGACAACTACTAAACAAGGAAGAAATTACAGAGTTAGAAAACTCACTGTGTTTACCACCCAGCTTTATTAAAGGCAAGACTCAGCAATGGATAGTAAAACCATCAGTGACAGCCAGTTGGGGAACAAAATATTTACTTACTGTTAAACTCTGTCCCTCTTTATTGTTGTCATTACAAAGAGTTAAAAGGGACGTTTACAGTGGGGAAATCTAGCAGACACCTCCTTAGTCAAGTAATCAAAGTTAACCATACCCTTAAGGTACAAAAGGATACATAAGCGTTGTAATACCTTGTGATATGTAATTCACAACACCAAGGACACAGCACTCCTGTGGTGCATAATGTGGCTCCAACAATGATAGAACACTCAGATGAACTCTAGTTGAGGGGCGTTCTCAACATAACTGCCTTAAACTCTCAAAAAATGTCAGTATCGTGAGAAACAAAGAAAGTTGAAGACGTGTTCCAGATTAAAGGAGACTAAAGAGAGGAGAAATAAATGCAATTCTGGATCAGGTAAAACAAAAACAAAAACAAAAACCTGCTATAAAGGATAAGACTGCTGTCTTTTAACCAGGAAGGACAAAGCAGTTAAAGCTAGGGCTCACTTTCATTAAAACGTGACAAGGACAAGAAACTTGTTCTACACCTCAGAGGCCAAGACTCAGATTAAATTTATCTTGCCCAGTATTTTTATTGAAAGACCCTGCTTCATTTCTCAGGCCCAGCATGCAGTGTCTAGGTACTAAATGTCAGTCATCAAATGTTATAAAAACCAACTTTTATTTCCCCCTCTTTCTATATCATGACTGAGGTAACAGAAGATTTTGGAAATAAGAAACAGTCATTTGGGGCTTATGAGGATAAGGACATTGTAGTTGAAGGTTTATAGCCTTATAAATATACATATACTATATAAATATAGAGTATGCTATATGTCCGATTCGACCTTTGTGAAACAATCCCCTTAGTCAGGAAAGAGGCTAAAACTATTAAGATTTTCTTAAAAGGTTTAAACAAAGGGGTGCCAGGGTGGCTCAGTCAGTTAAACGTCAGACTCTTGGTTTTGGCTCAGTTCATGATCTCATGGTTTGTAAGATCATGCCCTCCATTGGGCTCTGCGCTGACAATGTGGAGTCTGCTTGGGATACTGTCTCTTTTTCTCTCTCTGCCCCTCTCCCACTCATGCTCTCTCAAAATAAATAAGCAAGCTTTAAAAAAAAAGATTTAAACAAATTAATTTTATTCTTAAGCCCCAGTTTACAACAATAGCAATAGAAACTAAATAAATTAAGCAGAATGTTCCATTCCTTAGACACCCTGATAAATTGCAGTCTTTTTAAACATAAAACAACAAAGCCAATTTTTCACCAGAGCATGTACTCATTTTTCTCATTTATCTTTTCCTTTCGGGTGCACTTAATATGATGATTATGAAGCTAGAGTCTAAGTATATAAAAATTAGGTAGCAATTTGATACCTATTTAGAGATCAGAAGGGGGGATTTCTATTGAATAAAGCAGGATTTTTAAAAGATTTTCTTAATTAGGTAGAATAAAGAGAGATAATTAAAAAGTCTCCAACCTCTTTGCTCTCAGGCTCCCTCCTCAAGCTTCTCTCTACTTTATTCAGCTCCTTCAACACACCATGCTCCCTCTACCACAGTGCCCTTTCACCCACTCTGCCTTGTCTGCCCACCTATGCTTGCTGCTACTGTGCTTAATTAACCTGTACTCTTTGTTTTGATCTCGCCTTAGTCATCACTTCCTTGGGAAGGACTTCCATGAACCCCTTGGTTTTGTGACGTTAGCTAGGTCATTTCCCCCTTATCATTTGTTCTTACAGGTCCCTACACTTTCCAATCTTGATTCTTTTAGCATTATAATTTTATACCTATTATTTGTTCTCAGACCTTAGACTGGAAACTCTGGGGTTTTTCTCCATATCCTATCTCCTTAGTGCGAGGTATATAATAGATGATCACATATTTGATGAATGAATAAAAGGGTAGTGTTAACCTTTAGCCATATGGATAGTAATGGCATCCATTCATTTACCCACAAATAACTGCATGCGTACTATTTGCCAGACAGGATTCTGGAAGCTGAGGCTCTATCAGTGAACAAAGTTTCTGCCTTCACGAAGCTTCCATTTTAATGGTAAGGGACGGAAATAATAAGAGAATTTAGAGTATGTCAAGCGGTAATAAGTTCTCAGGATAAAATGAAACCCCAAAATGGGAAAGGAGGAGGACAAGGTAGAAGAAATGACTTTCTGGCCAGGGAAAATCATATCACTCCCAGCCTTGTAGGCACTGACAAGGACTTTGACTTTTGTTCTGAGCGAGAAGAAAAGCATGGTGATTTGTGAACAGCATAGCAACATAACCCTGCATGTTAAACGGATCACCCGAGCTGCTCTGTGGAAAGCAGACACTGTAGGTACAAGGACAGACAAAGTAAGAACAGGTGGGAAATGACTGTGTTTGGATGAAGTGGAGATTCTAAGAAAAGTTAGATTCCAGACATATTTTAAAGGTAGAGCTGACAGGATTTTGTTTACTCTTTAGGTGTGTTATGTGAAAGAGAATAGTCAAAGAGTAGTCAAATGTGTGGGTAAGGGGAAAGTGAAAACACAAGAAGGATTAAGAATTAATGAAAACGTGGTATAATCAATTAACTGTAGTCTCGGGATAGGGGTTGAATAATTTTAGGAGTTGGGACAAGTGAGGTAGAAAGACAGAAGCCAATAGCCACATGCAGGGTAGCATGTTTGAAAGTGAGACTGAGTTACTGGTAATGACAATAATAAAACCTGATGAACTTCATATTCATCAGAATCATCTGAAGAGCTACTTAAAACACAGATTTCTGGTTCCCAGGCACAAGAGTTTTAGACTCAGTCATCTGGGATCTGAGAATTTATTAATAAGCCCCCAGGTGACACTGATGATGTTGGGTCCAGAGATCACACTTTGAGAACCACTGCTCTAAAAGTATGATTACAGGAGGTGGATGAAGTGTAGATCAAGATCTTTGAAGGAAAACAAAGCTAAAAACTGAAAGAAAATCTATAAAAACACATAAAATTAGGGGTGCCTGGGTGGCTCAGTCAGTTAAGCACCCGACTTGAGCTTAGGTCATGATCTCATGGTTCTTGGGTTCGAGCCCCACATCGGGCTCTTTGCTGACAGCCTGGATCCCGGATCCTGTTTCAGATTCTCTGTCTCCCTCTCTCTGCCCCTCCTCTGCTCGCGTTCTGCCTCTGTCTCAAAAATAAATAAACATTTAACAAAATTAAAAAAAAACACATAAAACTATTGCAGCTATAATGTTGGAGAGAATGACAGTAAGACAGAAGCTAATATCTTCAAGGAGTAAGAAAAACGAACCAGTAGTCTGCACAGGACGGTAACAAGCCAAGCTAGTGACATCTAATGGACTGAGCTCCAATACTGAGGATTTTTTTTTTTTTAACATTTTTTATGTTTTTTAAGAGACAGAGCATGAGCGGGGGAGACACAGAAAGAGAGGGAAACAGAATCCTAAGTAGGCTCCAGGCTCCAAGCTGCCAGCACAGAGCCTGATGTGGGGCTCAAAATACGAACTGCAAGATCATAACCTGAGCTGAAGTCGGACACTTAACCAACTGAGCCACCCAGATGCCCCGTCAATACTGAGGATTTTTAAAGAAGGAGAGAAAATGGTCTCAAAATAGCAGTGAGATGCAAGACAGATATGGAGACATTGACAACACCTCCAGGACCAGTGGTCTGAAATGCAAGATGGAGAAAACAGCCACCACTTGAGGGCTACAAGAGAAGCTATAAATAAACTCCTGGGAGAGCTGGGTCTCTCTACTAAAGTAAGAAGGTAAGGGAAATTTGGGGGAAAGTGGTTGACAATATAGGAGATTTTGCTCACGATGGACTATTCGTTCCACAGGGCAGAACAGTGTCTGGAGCGAAGCAGAGGGGGACTATGCCAGGGTGGAGGGTATATAGAGCTTTAGACAAATGGCAACCCAACTGATGAAGGGCCTTGGGGAGTAACACGGCATGAGAGAAATAAGAATTGTTTGCAGCAGTTGGGATTGGAGAGTGGAGCATGAGGAGTGGGGTCTTGCCCCAAGCACACAGAGCTCTAAGAATTTATCCTCCCTCCAGCCAATGCCAAAGCTGGGGGAGGAGAGATGTTGCCTGGAGCCAGAAGAGCTACAAAGTCTCTGTCCCTCTCAGTAGACCAACCAGTGTTTGAATCTAAACCCAAGTCTGTCTGAGGCACTAGGTTATGCTCTTCACACAGTGATCTCAGTGCAAATGTTCTATATTTGAGAATCACATGGTCAGCTGTCTCCTGTACAAACATTTTCATGGTAAAAACTTCAAAATCTCTGTTTTCAGCTCATTCCTTAACAGCCAGTTCCCCTTCTGGATGACAACCACTAGCATCACTTTGAGAATCCTTCCAGAAATATTCTATGTAAAAAAATAATAATATAGCAAAAAAAAATTCTCTGCATATATAAAAATGCATGTGTATGTTCTATAACTTTTTACATAGATGGAGCATCCCTACCCACTATCCTGGATCTTGATTTTTTTCCATTTACCATATTTTGGAGATGACTTCATATCACTACATAAAGGATCATTCTCACTTTATTTAAAGCTGACTAGTACTTTGGATGAACCTCAATTTAATTAACTAGTTCCCTGGCAATGTGTATTTAAGTTGTTTCCAATTTTCCTTTACTGCAACCAATACTACAATGAATATCATTTTGCATCTATTTGCATGGAACTACAGGACAAATTTCTAGAATTACTGGATCAAGGGGAATGCACCCTTGAGAGTTTATCCTATTGCCTAATTACTTGCTGTTGAAACAATTTAGAGTTGTAACCCCCACTCTCCCTGCCAGTAAGTGGGTGTTAGAATCAAAGTCAGTGATTTAAAAAAAATTTTTTTAATCTTTATTTTTGAGAGGGAGAGAGAGTGAGTGGGGGAGGAACAGAGAGAGGGAGACAGAATCTGAAGCAGGCTTCAGGCTCCGAGCTGTCAGCACAGAGCCAGATACAGAGCTCAAACTCACAAACTGTGACATCATGACCTGAGCTAAAGTCAGACGCTTAACCGACTGAGCCACCCAGGCGCCCCAAAGTCAATGATTTTAAATCTTAGCTCTCCCACTTACCAACTGTGTGACTTTGGGTTATTTGTCTAATTCTCTGTTTTTCAATTTCCTGATCTGTAATATGAGGACAATAAGAGTACTTCCTACAAAAGGTAATTGTGATGGTTAATAAGCAAATTTAAGTGCTTAGAAAGTACATGGCACATAGTCAGCAATTTATTACTACCAATTTATACTCCACCAGGAACAGTGACTATTTTCTTACACCCTTATAAACCCAAAATATCTTCAAACTTTTTGATCTTCTACAGTATGAGAAGAGAAATATTGTATCTCATGCTAATTTCAATTTACATTTCTCTTTATGAGAGAGGCTGAGAAATAAAAGTATCTAAGATACTTTTATTTTTCTGTTAACTGTCAGTTTATAGCATTAGCTAATTCATATTGCCTTTGCCATATTACCATAAGATTAATCTTTTGTTTGTTACGTGAGTTACACTTTTCTGTGTCATTGCCTTTAATTTTTAATCATGCCATTTTTTTTCTGTTTGAGAAAGATCTTTATTTTTTCTGACCGTTTTAATTTTATGCACCTATTGTTAAATTTATCATTTTTATGGTTTCTGAGTTTTGTCATATTTAATAGTTTCCTTTTGTGATCCAAGAAAACACTATATTTTTCTCCTAATAATTTTATGGTCTTTATTTCATATTTTTACTTAATCCTATCTAAAATTTCTCTTAATAGAGGTATAAAATTGGAATTTGACTTCACTTTTTTTTGCCAGATGACTATCCACCAGTCCCAACATCATTCATTCATTGGATAATCTTTCTCTTAAAGATTTCAAATGCCACCTTCAGATAAATTTCTGAATGTGCTTGGATTTCTTCTGATCCATTTAATCTGAAGTCTACTGATCAATTCATATGTCAGTACCATAATGTTTCTAATATTATAGTTTTGAAATGACTTAATATTTGGGAGGGTTGTCTCTTTTTTATTACTTTTAAGAATTTTCATGTTTATTTTGGCTTATCTTTGCACATGAATTTTTTATGTTTATTTTTGTGAGAGAGACAAAGTGTGAGTGGGAGGGCAGAGAAAGAGGGAGACACAGAATCCAAAGCAGGCTATAGGCTCTGAGCTGTCTGGACAGAGCCTGATGCAGGGCTCAAACCCACAAGCGTTGAGATCATGACTGGAGTCAAAGTCAGACACTTAACCCACTGAGCCACCCAGGTGCCCCTACACATGATCTTTAAAATCAGTTTGTCCAGCGTAAAAAAATTCTACTGGAATTTTATTGGGATTAAATAATAATTATACAAAAACATGGTATGCTTTTCCATATTAAGTCTCCTGTGTCCCTCAGTACCATGTTAAACATTTTTCAGCTAAATACTGAACTATTCTAGATTTTTTTTTTATCTTTTCTGTTACTGTCAATATGCTCCCAATTTCTTCCCAACTATTTACCACATCTATCAAAATATTAATTTCTACACCTAACATATTTTTTAATTTTCTCATTGTTCATCACAGACATTTCCTTTATTCTTTTGGATTTTCCAGGCTAAAACTCATTTCATCTGCAAATAATGGTAATATGACTTTCTCTTTTCCAACTGTTACTCACATTTATTTTCTTCTCTAGTCTACTTGCATTGGTCGGCTCCCCCAGAAGAATATGACTAATAGTGCTCATAAAAGATACTCTTGTCAGTTCTAGAATTGAACTGAGAATACCTCAAAAGTTTCTCCATGGAACCTTTAAAATGAGATATGTATTTATCATGTTGACAACATATCCATCTATTTTTATTAAGAGTTGCTTGGTACTCATGAATAGACCAATCTATAATTTTCCTTTTTTGGATCTGCATCATCAGATGTTGGTATATATTTCATGCAAACTCTGTAAACAAAATCTGGGAGTTTTCCTTCTTTTTCTATGCCCTACAATAGTTTAAATAGTATTGAAGTTTTCTGTTCCTTAAAGGCATGGTAGATATTTCTGTGAAAATATCAGTGTTGTTTGTTTGTCCTTTAGGAGTACAAAAAAATTATTGCCTCAGTGGCAATTGGTCTGTTTAAATTTTCTATGTCTTCTAGAGTCAGTTTGGCCATTTTTATTTTCCTAGACAATAGGCTTATTCACTTCATCCTACTCCTAGGATTGCCCAGGTTGCCCACTGGGTTTAGACACAGTCTTCTTACTGAGCAGTAGTAGCTACACTATTCCCCCTTGATAATTAGAACTGATCACCTTTGGCAGCATAGCAGTTTCATTATTATTTTTTCCATTTGTTGCTCACATTTTTCCACTTGTTGGTTCAATAACGTAGTCAACTAATTCTCAATGTCCAATTCAATTGAACCATTGTCACATTCCCATGTGAAAGTATTCTTCTCTCCTACTAACACCCCTAAAGCAGCAGAGTTCAGGTTTGTAGGGGCAGGAAATAAAAATCTTATGAGGGGGTCATTGGAGGTGAATTAAGAGATAATACTTTTATCTTCACTTCTTGGTTCGTAGACCCATGTATTTGGTTTATAGAACAGAAACTACTTTAATTTCCCAAAATTTTGTCTCCTGGGTAGAACACAATGTAATACAACAGGAAACATGGTAAGACCAACAAATCCCATAGTTGTCAGCCAATTGCCTCACTTCTTTTAATACAAATGAGTCCCTTGATCAAAAGCAGCACAGAATGTAAATTCATGGAACAAGGTATTTAGTAGGGTCCCAGATGGTAGTGTTGTCAGTAACATGGTGGATAGGAAATTCAAATCCATACCTAAAGTAAACATTCATAGCAGTGAGGCCTAACCACTGACTTTCCACAGTGGAGGGATTCCAATGTAATCAACCTGCCACCAAATGGTTGACTGGTTGCTCTAAGATACAGAGTCATCTTTAGACTCAAGGCTGATCTGTTTACAGGTAGAATACTCAGCAATAATGGGAGTCAAACCAGGCTTGGTGAACACAAGTACTGGCTGTTATTTCCCCCATCTCTGCATGAAGGCCACTTTGTGTATGTGCTCATTGTGCAAGCCTTAGGGTTGCTCTGAAAAGATGCTGACTTACATCTGTAGAATGGGGTAACTTGCTTGCCTAATTATCTCCTCTTTTGAAATAAATGCTCTTTGGTGAGCATTTACATAAAACACAAATCTCATATTCTGTCCTTATTCTGTGAAAACCAACCATATAGGTCTGCCTCCTACATCCTTGTCACCAAACTTCTAATTGTTTCCTCCAAGTTCTTGAAGCTCTTAACCATTGTCCATGCATTAAGATGGATCTATCCCTCTGGCCATCACTCCTTAATAACTAGTATCAATTGTCTGAAGTTCTGGCCACCACAAGAATTTTCTTTCCCTATCTTTTAGTAACACTCGAGTGGGGCTGTATGCTTCAGTGGCTAATTACTATTGTATCATGAAGATACCCATTTATTTCCTTTAGTTTACTAGTCCTAGAAAACATCTCACGATGCCACATATGTGGGAGCAAGAAAAATAAAGCAATGCAGTAACAGTTGTAGGTCACCAGCATATTCAATTTACTAGACCCTTCTCCTCTAGCCATTTCATCATATTATCTGTATAAAACAGCTTTTTATTTAAAATAGCTAGAGTATTTTATGTTTTATACAACTGAACTCTAATACAGATGTCTAATAGACACCTCAAAGTTAACATATTCAAAACTGAAATTCTGATTTTCCCTACCAAACGGGGTCGGTCTATCTACCCATAGTCTTCCCTATTTCACTAAATAAGAATTTCCTCTTTCCACATGCTCCAGTCAGAAACTTTACTCTGAAAATTGGTAATTACAAATAACTAGTTATGAATTTATCCTGCCTCTTTAGTAAGTACTGCATTTATGAGTAATCAAATAGTACCAGTAGAAGCAACATCCCTTTTTATAAAATAATAAGACTAATTTAGAAATAATGATTAAGCATAAAAATTTTCATCGATCTACCTTTATTTAAACAATTAGTTCAGGCACAGATGATAAGTGAAAACTATGAAGTAAAATATTTATTGAAAACTATTCTCCCTGGTCCATGAGTATTACCCAACAATTATCTACTGGTTTCAAATAGAAATGTTACAATGGAGAGATCAAGCCATCATCCCTTTGATTCAGGGATCAATCTTAGCCTTGGGGAAATCTTATCCACATTAATCGTGAGATAGTCAGACATTGCATATCACCTGAGATAATGAAATATGAAGTACCCAGTACCACTCATGAAGTATTCTTGCCCAATATGAACCTAATTAAGCCTTTATATTAGAAATACAGTTTTCAAGAGAAGGAATAGAAGAACATGTTAAATGACACTACCAAGAAGCAATCAGACAGTGGTACAACACTACTGCTCAAAGGGTGGTCTTCAGAAGGACAACCCAGAATCACCCAGCAGTTCAGTAGAAAGGCCCATACCAGAGACTCACTGAGTCAGAATTTCTGGGAGTGGGGACCAGTAATCCATATTCCATAAGGAATACATAATTATTCCTTATGTAGGAAACCTACAGTACAACCTAAATATATCTACATGACAACCTCATCTCTTCCATAAATCAATGTCAGAATTTAAAAAATGAGGAGGGGAATGTTTAGTATTATAGTTTAAATATACAGTGAAACTTGGTTTGCAAGCATAATTCATTCCAGAAACATGCTTGTAATCCAAAGCACTTGTATATCAAAGTGAATTTCAAGAACCATTGGCTCAGTTGTGATCATGTGACAGTGTCATGTACTACTCATATTGCAAGACATTGCTCATTTATCAGGTTAAAACGTATTAGAAATGTTTGCTCGTTATGCAGAACACTCACAGAACAAGTTACTCACAATCCAAGGTTTTACTGTATCTAATTTGACGAATGATCCTTGATTGAATACTAGTTAGTACAAATCAGCTATAAAAGACATTTTGGAAAACATGGGGAAAATTTCTGTATGGACCAGGTATTCAATGATAATAAGAAACTATTGTTCATTCTTTTGGTAGGGTAATGATATTTGGTTACTTGCAAAACGCTTTTTTTTTTTTTTTAGAGATGCATACTAAAGTATTTCAGAGAGAAATGTCATGATGTATGTAGTTTAAAACGTACTAACAGAATAAAATGTTAACACAAATATGGAAAAAATGCTAGGAACTGTAGAATCTAGGTGTTAGCAATATAGGTGCCCAGTTTTTAGGTGTTCTATATTATTTGACATTTTCCCTAATAGGATAAAAAGATCTTGTTGCCATCATTGGCTTTTTCTCTCTTAATATCCCTCCCCCATACCTATAATGTCAATAAATCCAGACAGCTCTATCTCAAAAAACAAATCCAAAGTTTAATCAACCACTTCCCACCCCCTCTCTTGCTCCTGCTCTGATTTAAGTCACTAACTTTTGCCTGGATTATACCAATTTCCACTTAACTGGTCTCCTGCCTCCATCCTTTTCCCCACTCACAGAGTCTGCTCTCCACTTAGCAGCCAGAATATTAACTCTCAAAGTTTTAACACATCACTCCTTTGCTTAAAACTCCCCAATGGCCCTCATTTTTCTCAACAAAAGTTAAAAAAAAAAAACATACAAAGCTTGCCAAGACCCTTCATGCTCTACCCCCCAAACATGTCTGTGACCTCATTTCCCACACTTAACTCCCTCTGTACGTGACTTTCTTGCTCAACCTTTTATGCATACTGCTCCCTCTGGTTGGACCATTTTTCCCTCATATATCCATATGGCTCCCTTTCCCATTACTTTCAGCCTTCTTCTAGAACTAGACATAGCATTAGTTAGTTTTGAAAGGCAGCCTCAATGGTCTTATCTGGGCTTGGACTCAGAGTGCTGTTCTCTCTGTCATGGCACTTGTGATTCATCATCTCACAAGAGAAAGGAAAATGCAAAGAAGTAGGTGGCTAAAGAAATGGCATCAGTGAGTGATGATGAAGGCAAGACAAAGAGTACCAAATGATTTAGCAAAACTCTTTGCCATAGAAATAACTAGAACAATAATAAAAGCATTTGCAGACCTTGAAAACCATGTTAGGAAGGTATGAAAGAGGAAAAAGTTAAGTTTTAAGAAATTTAATTTATTGAAAAACAAATAGGAGACAGTTTAATTTTTTCATGACATGATAGACATGTACATTCTAGTCCTCTTGAAACAATAAATGTTTCCACATAATACGGAAACGTAGTACACTATAAAGACTTACATAAAATCACTAGCTACAAGGAACCCTGGAAAACATTTTAAGAATGCAACACAAATCATCAGGCAGTTACAACCTGGCTCTTCTCTCATAGAATCATGACAAACTGTTTAATATGAAAGTGATATTGAGACACTTAAATCCCCTGAATGCCCTGGGGGGAAAAAAAAGAACCTCAAAGTAATAATAATCATTTTTTCATAATTTCACAATAGTATAAGCATCCCCCAAATAGATAACACAAGATTAAAATACAGGTATAATTCAACATTAATACGTAACTGACTCAGTTCTCAGTCTTCTTGGAACCTCTCAATTCACACTCTAGAGTATAGACCTTTTTAGCACGCCAGTTTGCAATGAACCAGCAATGTAAAACAGAATGGCCAACTGTTCCTCTGTTAGTAACAAATGTGCTAATATGTACTAGTTTAAACTTGATCTATCAGTGAGTCAATGAACCATGAAGGGTGGGGGTTAATCAGGGTGTTCTCCAAACAAAGGCTCATGAGAGCAGCAGGGACGCCACTCCCAGACTCACATCTGTGCTGTTTTGAGTGCAGCACGATGGAAATGACATGGTGTTCATCAAAGTTAAGAGCCCAGAACCTTGTTATAGTATTGGGTATACTTACAACCATTTTATACAAAGAAGCAACCAAACTGTTGCATAAATAAAACCCAAATACAGGAAATAAAGACCTCGATTAACCACGATTCTCAGGAGCTATTAACATTAAACTATGCCCAGTTAATATGTAACAATGATGGTAAAAAGCCTTTCACACACAACATGTCACAACTTCCCAGCAGAGCTCAGAATTAAAGGTATTTTATATTAGGAGATTTATATTAAAATGCATTAATTTCACTTATTAACAAATTTTATTGATGCACATGTTTACATATACAGATGAAAATATTCTCAATGCTATAGTCTACTTACACCCAGTAACTTGTAAATGCACACGCAGCCCACCAAGGTGAACATTTCTAACAGCTGAGACAAGCTCAACAGCAATTAGTAGAAAGAATCACCTACTGCAGGAAATGGTCACCTCAATACTTCAGTGTTTTAATAATGAAGTAGTCAAAAGTATACATAGAGGGAGAGTGAACAGAAAAGAGAGCAAAGAAAGAGGGAAAGAAATTTCAGCCAATTATGTTACTCATTTATTTTTATCAGATTATTATTATCCTCATAAAATAAATTATTATTCATTTTGGAAGATGCTACAGAGTAGACATATTCACAACATCACTTTCCCCAATTAAAAATGCACAGAGGTCCATTTCAAGATGGAGGTGTACAAACACCCCGAACTCACTGCCTCCATAGACATACCAAATCTACACCTATTTATAGACCTGAAGAAGAACATCTAAGGGCTATCTGAACAGCTTCTGTGCAATAAGAGAACAGCAGGAGAGATGATGACACAATAACAAAGAGAACTCCTACCCTAGACAGTGTGAGGGGATAGTACTGAGAGCAGATTCCTCTGCACTGGGGCACAGAAAAAAAAGGCAAGGCTTACAAGAGCAACTAGTATATAAAAGACGCAGCCCTAGAACCCTGCCAAATGGCAAGAGACCTGCAGAACTGCTCTGGGTTGGAGGGGTTTGTGAGCATCATGGCTTACACTCCTCCTCCACCTTGATAATGCAGCCAGGAACAGGGCTCTGACCACCATAGCTAGTGGGTTGCCTCAGTGAACACGGGCCCCCTAGCCCACACCAGCCCCAGATGACCAGGGGCACAGACAAGAAAGCCACTGTTTAAAAGAACAACTAGCTGCAGAATCCTGCCAAATGGTGGGGAAGTTGCTGGAACTTTCTGGCCAGAGGAACAGGTTAGCACCATGGTTTATGTCCCCCCTTGACCTTGGCAATATGGATGGGAACAGGGTCTGAGCACTCTACATGGCCTACCACCTCAGTGAGCCCTGGGCCCTGAGTCCATGCCAGCCCCAGCCATCCCACTACAGTGACACATGTGCAAAGCACACAGAACACTTCAGGCCCACATCACTTTGGCTTTAGACAGCTAGCTAGGGCACCCCCGGCACTGAATGCTCCAGGACCTCCTTGCTGACACCTGCTTCAACACTAGCTAACCAGTCAGTCTGCCCCCTGCTCAGAACACACTAGGAAGCTCCAGCCTGTACCCACCTCAGTTCTACCTGCCCTGCCAGGGCACACCCTGGAAGAATACCCCAAGTTATCCTGGCTTGCACCCACTTCAGCTTCAGCCTCTTACCAGGGCACCCTCACTCTGAAGAGCCCCAGGACCACCCCAGTTCTAAATCTACTTTAGTTACTACTGTCATGCCAGGGTGTCCCCCTGTCCCGTGCCCCATACCTTGGCTCCAGCCACTGCACCAGGGTACCCTCTGCATAGAGGTTCTCAGAACACCCCAGCTTCAGCTTCAGCTATCTGGGCAAGGTATCTTCTGCACATAGATCTCTGGGCCTCCAGCTTGTACCCCTTCTGCTTCAGCTGTCCTTCTAGGGCACTGTGTGGAGAGGCCAGGGACCGCATTGGCCCATGCCCACTTCAGCTTCAGCTGTCCTGCTAGGGTGCCCTCTTTGTAGAGCCCTAGGACCCTCCCCCTCCCCCACAGTGTTCATGCACTTCAGCTGTCCTGCCAGAGCACCTACTGCACGAGAGCCCCGGGACATCCCCGCCAACCCCCGGCTTCCAAGCACTTCAGCTTCAGCTTTCCTGCCAGTCAGCTAAATACAGAGAGCCTCAGGAACACCTTGGCCTACCCGCTTCAGTTCTGGCCATCCCACCAGGGCAGCCCCAACACAGAGTGCCCCATAACCCTTAACCCACATGAGCTCCAGCTCTAGCCAGCCAACAAAAGTCACCAGGCACACACCGTCTACACGGGGGATGGCTATATATAAGACCATTTCTTCAAGTTTAGAAGGAGATGTTCTAATTCAGAAAAGAGAAACAGAAATCAAGCAGAATGGGGAGACAGAAGAATATATTCCAAACAAAAGAACAAGACAAAGCCTCAGAAAAACTAAAATAACAGAGATAAACAATATGCCTAAAAAAAGAATTTAAAGTAATGATCATAAAGATTCTCACTGGACTATAGAAAAGAGTGGAAGAACTCAATGAGAACTTCAATGAAGATAAAATATAAAAAGCTGATCGGAGCTGAAGAATATAATAATTGAAATAAAAAAATACACTAGAGGGAATCAACAGATTAGTAGGTGTGAAAGAATGGATGAGCAATCTAGAAGACAGAGTAATGGAAAGCACTCAAGCTGAACCTCAAAAAGAAAAAAGGGGCACCTGGGTGGCTCGGTCAGTTAAGCATCTGACTCTTGATTTTGGCTCAGGTCATGATCTCACGGTTTGTGAGTTCGAGCCCCACATTGGGCTCTGTGCTGACAGCATGGATCTTCTTGGAATTCTCTCCCCCCTCTCTTCCCCTCCTCTGCTCTTCTGCTCTTTCTTTCTCAAAATAAATAAAAACATTAAAAAAAAAAAAAAGAACTTTAAGGATAAGTTAAGGGCTCTCTTGGACAACATCAAGCAAACATTTGCATTATAGAAACCCTAGAAGAAGCGAAAGGAGATGAAAGCTTATTTGAAGAAATAATAGCTGAAAAATTCCCTAACCTGGGAAAGGAAATAAACATTCAGGTTCAGGAAGCACAGAAAGTTCCAAATAAGATGAACCCAAGGAGGTCTATACCATAACACATCAACACATAATTAAAACATCAAAGATTAGAAATAAAATTTTCAAGAAACAACAAGTGTTGGCAAGAATGTAGAGAAAAAGGAACACTTTTGCACAGTTGGTAGGAATGCAAACTGGTGCAGCCACTGTGGAAAAATAGAGAATTTTTAAAGTAGCAAAAGAAAAGCAAAAAGCCATATACAAAGGAAATCCCATAAGGCTTTCAGCTGATTTTACAGCAGAAACTTTGCAGGCCAGAAAAAAGTGGCATGATATATTCAAAGTGCTAAAAGGAAAACAAGCTACAACCAAGAATACTTTACCCAGCAAAAAAAAAAAGGTTAAGGGAGTTTATCACCACTAAACTGGCCTTACAAGAAATGTAAAGGGACTTCTTTAAGTGGAAAAGAAAAGGCCATAATTAGACTAAGAAAAGTATGAAAAAAATGTAAAATATGATGGCATATACATAAAATGTAGAGGCGTAAGCAAAAATGAAGTTTTTTTGGAATGTGTTCAAAACACATCGTTCTTTTGGGGCTCCTGGGTAGCTCAGTCAGTTAAGTGTCCAACTACAGCTCAGGTCATGATCTTGTGGTTTGTGAGTTCCAGCCCCATGTTGGACTCAGTGCTGACAGCTCAGAGCCTGGGGCCTGCTTTGGATTCTGTATCTCCCCCTCTCTCTCCCCATCCCCTGTTCACACCCTGTCTCTCTCTCAGAAATAAACAAACAAACAAAAAAAAAACCTTAAAAAAACCCCACATTGTTCCTTTAAAACAAAGACTGTAACAAGAGACAAAGAAGGGAATTACATAATGATGAAGGGATCAATCCAATAAGAGGATATAACAATTGTAACTATTTATGCACCCAACAGGAAAGCCCATAAATACATGAAGCACTCACTAGCAGATGTAAAGGGAGATATTGATGGGAATACATCATAGTAGGGGACTTTAACACCCCATTTATGTCACTGGATAGATCATCCAAACAGAAAATCAACAAGGAAATGGTGGCTTTGAGGGACACATTAGACTAGATGTATGTAACAGATATTTACAGAACATCCCATCCAAAAATAGCAGAATACATATTCTTTTCAAGTGCACATGGAACACTCTCCTGGACAGATTACATGTTAGGCCACAAAACACATCTCAATTAGTTTAAGAAGATTTAAATCATATCATGCATCTTTTCCAACCACAAGGTTATGAAACTAGAAATAAATCACAAGAAAAAAAAACTGAAAAAAAAAACCCACAAATGCATACGGGCTAAATGACATTTGACTAAACAACCAATGAAGGGGTCAACAAAGAAATCAAAGAAATCAAAACTCATGAAGACAAATTAAAATGATAACATAGTGGTCCAAAAATCTTTGGGATGTAGCAAAAGCAGTTCTAAAAGGAAAATTTATAGCAATACAGACATACCTCAAAAAACAAGAAAAATATCAAATAAATAATTTATACTGAAAGAAAATAGAAAAAAGAGCAAAGTGAGTGGAAGGAAGGAGATAAGGATCAGAACAAAAATATAGGACATAGAGACTGAAAAAAATCGTAAAGATTAAGGAAACCAAAATCTGATTTTTTGAAAAGATAAACAAAATTGATAAGACTTTAGCCAGATGCATCAAGAAAAAAAGTGAGAGGAATGAAATAAATAAAATAAACAAGGGAGAATAGCTCCCACCACAGAAACACAAAAGATTATGAGACTACTACAAAAAATTATATGCCAACAAACCAAACAGCCTAGAAGAAATGGATTAATTTGTAGGAACATAAAATGTTTCAAACTTGAGTCAGGAAGAAATAGAAAATCTAAGAAATAGAAAATCTAAACAGATGAATTACTAGTAATGATATTGAATTGGTAATCAAAAACTACCATCAAACCAAAGTTCAGGACCATATAGATCCACAGGTGAATTCTACTATTTTCAAGCTATTCCAAAAAATAAAAAATTCAAAAAAAAAAAAAAAAAAAGGAGGAAGAAGGAAAGCTTTCAAATACTTTCTGTGAGGTCAGCATTACCCTGATACCAAAACCAGACAAAGCCATCACAAAAAAGGAAAACTACAGGCTAATATCCCTGATGAACATAGATGCAAAATCCTCAAAATATTAGACAACCACATTGAACAATACATTAGAAAGATCATTCATCATGAGCAAGTGAGATTTATTCCAGGGATGCAAGGATACTTGAGTATTTTTCAATCAATCAACATGATATACCCCATTAACAAAATGAAGGATAAAAATCATATGCTTATCTCAATAGATGCAGAAGCAGCATTTGACAAAATTCAACATCTGTTCATAACAAAAAAACTGTCCACATGGTGGGTTTATATAGAACATACCTCAACATAATAAAGGCCATGTATTTAAAAACCCTCAGCTGATATCACACCCAGTGGTGATAAACAGAGCTTTTCCTCTTAGATCACCAACAAGACAAGGACATCCACTCCTGCCACTTATTCAACATAGTACTCAAAGTCCTAGCCCCATCAATCAGATAAGAAATAAAATGCTTTCATGTCGATAAGAAGTTAAACTGTCACTATTTTCAAATGACAGGATACTATACATAGAAAACCCTAAAGACTTCAAAACAACAATAAGTAATAAATGAATTCAGTAAAGTTACCCAGCAATCAATTAATACCCAGCAATCAATTGCATTTCTATACACTAGTAACAAAGTAGAAGAGAAATTAACAATTGCATTTATAATTGTACAAAAAAGAATAAGATATCTATAAATAAACTTAATCAAGGAGGTGAAAGACCTGTATTCTGAAAGCAATAGAATGATGATAAAACAAATTGAAGACAACATAAACAAATGGAACAATACTCCATACTCATAAATTTGAAGAATATTGTTAAAATGTCCACACTACCTAAAACCATCTACAGATTCAATGTGATCCCTACCAAAATACCAATAGCATTTTTCACAGAACTAAAATACTAAAATTTATATGGAACCACAATAGACCCAAAATAGCCAAAGCAATCTTGAGAAAGAACAAAGCCAGATATCAGAACTCCAGATTTTAAGATATACTACAAAACTATAGTAATTAAAACAGTATGGTACTAGCACAAAATTGACAAAGATCAATAGAACAAAGTTTTCTTGTCCTTTTTTCCCGCACTGCTTAGAAGTCAACCACAGAATTAGTTAAAATAAATAGCATTTAAATATGATTAATTAGGGGTGCCTGGGGGCTCAGTCTGTTAAGCATCTGACTTCGTCTCAGGTCATGATCTCGTGGTTTGTGGGTTCAAGCCCCATGTTGGGCTCTGAGCTGACAGCTCAGAGTCTGGAGCCTGCTTCAGATTCTGTGTCTCCCTCTCTCTCTCTCTCTGTCCCTCCCCCACTCATGCTCTGCCTCTCTCTCTCAAAAATAAACATTAAAAAATTTTTAAAAATAAATATGATTAATTATTCCAATTATGTACATTTATTCTTAATAAGCTATTAAATTATGAAAATGTTAGAGAACAATTTTGTGACCATTTTTTAATTCAATGATTTTATCAGTTAGCAAGCCTTTTCAACATATCATCTCTGGATTATATAGAAGTAATTAGATGTGTCTTTTCAGAGAGTTTTTAGGTATCTGCAGGGCTTCAAAATAATCAGTACTTATTATTCCAAAAACATATGTTTCATTGTAAAAACATTCTTGAAAAAGTTTATATACTGAAATACATGTTGTCAAAGAAAAATCTGAGCTGAACAGTAAAGTGATAAAAACAGATTTTATTCAGAACTGTTGCAACTGGGGGAGAGACACCTCTGTATATACAGCACCGGAAACTGGAATTTATAGCCCAAAGAGCAGGATGGGGTCAGTGGATGGAAAATTACTAAGTGGAAACATCACAGGTAAAAGGGACTCTTGCTGAAGACAGACCAGGTGGTCAGATATCATGGAGTGCTAATGTCAGTAATGTCAGATATCAGACATTAAGGGTGATTAGATATGGGGAGGAGGGAACACCAGTTAAACTGACTTAGCTGGGCTCTTGCTAAAAATGTATTTTACAAGGAAGTGTACAGATGCATGTCGGGGAAATTTCAGAAGCCTGATATTTCTATAAAATTAGCCCTGTATTATTCATGATAGTAACAGATGTTTCCAAAAGCCTAACAATCTATTATAAGAAAACAGAGAAAAAAATTGGAGGGATACTCTTCATCAAAATGATACTGATGTAGGATTTTCATTTTGGGAGATTATGGCAGCTGCCTGAACCAAATTTTGCCATGCAAGCTCTGGTCCAAGATGTCAGTTCTTCTTAAGTTTATTTATGTATGTAATGTGCTCTCAGTAAAAATACCAAGCTGTATTTTCCAGATCTAGACAAGCAGACAATAAAGTACTTATCTAAAAATTAACCTGCAAAAATAGGTAGAAACACTGGGGGTGAGAGGGAGGTCTATGAGAAGAATGCATCCTACCAAATACTGAAGCATGCTTTAAAAAAAGCACTACCACATGAATGAATAGACCCGGTGGGACAGAAAAGAAAGCCCATGAATCGACCCACATCCAGAGACATTTAGTATATGATAAAAGTAGGATCTCAAAACTCTGGGACAAAGACTTTTTAGGTGTTAGGTGTATGGTGTTAGAACAACTGGATAATTATGTGGGAGAAAAAATAAGGTCCCTACCTTACACCACATACAAAATAAACCCCAAATAAATTAGAGATGTAAAATTTAACATTACAAGTACTTGAAGAAAACTTGCATGATTTTCTCTATAACCTGGTATATGGAAAGGCTTTCTGCTAGGACTTAAATATCAGATGCAATAAAGAAAAACTGTGAAAAATTGGTCAATGTAAAAATTTTAAAACAAAAACTTTGAATGAGGGGCTCCTGGGTGGCTCAGTCGGTTAAGTGTCTGACTTCGGCTCAGGTCATGATCTCAGAGTTCTTGAGTTCGAGCCCTGCATCAGGCTCTGTGCTGGCAGCTTGGAGCCTGGAGTCTGCTTTGGATTCTGTATCTCCCCCCTCCCCCCTCTCTGCCCCTTCCCCCCTTGCTCTCTGTCTCTGTCTCTCTAAAAAATAAATAAACATTAAAAAAAACTAAAAAAAACTTTTAATCAAAATCACTATAAGTCAAGAAACAAATTATATATCGGGAGAAAAATATTTGCAATATACACCACAGAAAAGGGCTAATATAAAGAACTTTTAAAAATTGAGGGACAAAAGACCAAAAGTATTATAGAACAATGTGCAAATGATATGAAGACAATTCACAAGATATTTAAAATGGCCCTGAGACATAGGAAAAGATGTTCAACTTTATTTGTAACTTTTAAAAATGCAAATTCAAACTATATTAACACACCATTTATCACCTATAACACTGGAAAATTTCTAAAGCATGAAAGCACAGTCTGTTGGTGAGGAAAGTCACTTTCATACACTGCTGGTAAACATGAAAAATGGTACCAATTCTGTAGTAGGGAACTTGCCAATATCTAATAAAACCATATATGCATTTACCCTTTAACCCAGAAGTCTACTTCTATAAAGTTGCCCTCAAGATACAATATGTACAAAATTGTTTCTTACAGAATTTGTGATTGGAGATATTAGAAACAATCAAAATGCCCAAACATGAGAAAGTAATGAATAAAATATGGTACAAACCACGTAATGGAGTTTTATACAGCTATAAAACAAAACAAACCAACAAAAAATAAAACCCACCACCAACAGCCAAAAAAAACAATTCACTTGCTGTTAAGTTATTTTTAGTATATGTAGTTAGGTGAAAAAAGCAAAGCACAGAGGACTTTATATTGTATGTTACATTTTGTATAAGAAAGGAATTTTAAGCATCCGTATGTCTGGTAATTTTGCCAGGAGAAATATAAGATACACCAGAAACCAATGGACTTGGTACATATTGGGACCTTAAGAGAGATGAGGTGAAGAGGACATTAAAAAGGATTTTTTTTTTCTTTTGGAAACATGTTTATGTTCTACACATTCAAAAAATATAATTAAATCAATGAAGACAGAGAGGAAAGGGAAAAAAAAAAAACCTAAAACAGAATACAGAGTCAAATGAATAACATGACTATCAGGAAGGGAAAAAAGCTAATCCACATAACTTTTGAGCACAGTATCTGCATTGTATTTTAAGTTGAAATTGAAAATCTATTGAAATTTGAAAATTTCTTGTCTGCAAAAAGTAACATACAATATAAAGTCTTCTGCACATTGCTTTTTTCACCTAACTACATATACTGAACATCACTCCATATCACTTCATGGAGAGGTCACATGGTTTTAAGGTGCCAAAAACAAAACAAAACAAAAACAAAATAATCCCCCCCCCAAAAAAAACACAAAAAAATGCCAACAAATCTTGAACTCATTTAAGTAAAAATTTTAGCATTTATTTTTGAGACAGAGAGAGACACAGCACAAGCAGGAAAGGGACAGAGAGAGACAGAGACACAGAATCCGAAGCAGGATCCAGGCTTTGAACTGTCAGCATAGAGCCTGACACGGGGCGCAAACCTACGGACCTCAAGATCATGACCTGAGCTGGCAATGATAATAGTATCTGTCCGAAGGATATTGTAGAAATTAATATGAATTGGTATAAGGGACACAGTACACTCCCTAGTGCACCAAAAAATCATGATGATGATAGTAATAATGATGAATTCTATTAGTATATATTCTATAGGGAACTGATAGTCCCTCTCATCCTTCCCTCTGAAAAGATGATGCTTAAACTTAGTTTTGAAGAGCTAAAGGGTTCTGGAATAGAAATTCTAAAGAAGCTTAACAAAAATTTGGAGAGCTTTGTGTAAGAACAGTTATCGTTTATTGAGTGTCCACTGTTTGACACACATTATACATTTAAGTATCACAATAACCTAGCTAGGTTGGCATTATCAACTTTATGTTTACAGATAGGAAGCCAAGGCTCAGAGAAGTTAGGGAGGTAAGATACCAGCTAAATTGAGGGGCAAAGCTGAGAACCAAACCTCAACTATCCGAATAAAAATCTCTTCATCACAATGACCCCCTCATAAACTCAGCAATGATAGACTTTTCATTCATTTAAGTAAAAGGAGGACAGGGACCCCTGGGTGGCTCAGTAGGTTAAGTGCCAGAGTCAGGTCATGATCTCACCAATCATGGGTTCAAGCCCCACGTTGGGGTCTGTGCAGATAGCCCAGGGCCTGGAGCCTGCTTCAGATTCTGTGTCTCCCTCTCTCTCCACCCCTCCCCACTCACACCCTGGTGTGTGTCTCTCTCTCAAAAATACTAAACATTAAAAAAATTTGAAGTAAAATGAGGACAAAAAGAAGAGCCAGCCATGCTGCCCTCTTGGAGTGATCATCCTTTCCATCTATCTGTTCTGTCAGAACTAAGTCATCCTATTTCTGACAGATTTATTAGTGTCCATGGTAAGCAGTTTAAGTTTCAAAACATTAAGTTTCAAAACAACTTGTGGAGTGTGAACTTGAAAGTCTTTACTCACTGCAAAATGGAGGTATTTTTGATAGGCTAGATACTTCTGAATGAAGAGTAACACTTTCAGGGACCAAATCACTAGTGAAAGTCGGGCACGTATCCTGTCAGACTGTTTTCAACCTTCCAGTCTTGCTGCTTCAAACTTGGGGAATAGGAAACTCTACTTCCTTAGATTTCACAGGGGCCCCTTCTTTGCTAATATCAAAGTTTTGGCATTATCGGTCTTTCCCGGCTGACCAATTTCATCAGATTCTCATCTTCCAGAAATTCTTCAGCCTACATGGCCCAATGATGTCATCCCCTTCCAGTACTGTCACAGACTCTTTAAACATATATATTTGATAATAATACATTTAGTTCCAGATACATGGCATGGTCTGTTATACTTTGCTTTTTAATAAACCGATACAACTCTCTTAAAATATATATATATTAAGGTTTTAAATCTTTCTGTTGGGAGGCAGTATAGTATAGTGAAAACTGGATGGATTTTTGAGTTAGAAAAGCCTGGGTTTGAATCTTATTCTACCACTTTGTAACTGTGTGACCCAGGACAAGTCAGTTAATCTCTCAGAGCTGTTTCCTTAGCTATCTGTGGGGATTTTAAAAAAAAGTTTTGACCACGATTAAGTGTTGTAATAAAGACCCAATGAGTCGGCTTATGTTAAAAGCAGCCAGGACTATGCCTAACACACATTAGACAAGTAATATATTGGAATGCGTGGGTGGCTTAGCCGGAGTCTGATGTTGGCTCAGGTCATGATCTCATGGTTCATGAGTTTGAGCCTTCCATTGGGCTCTGAGCAGACAGCTCAGAGCCTGGAGCCTGCTTCGGATTCTGTATCCCTCTCTCTCTGCCTTTCCCCACTCATGCTCATGCTTTCGTGCTCTCTCTCTCTCAAAACTAAACATTAAATTTTTTTTTTAAAAAAGACGAAATATTCAGTTCACTTCCCCAACATTTACTGAGTTAGGTAAACATTTGTAACATAACATAACAAACACTTATTGAGTACTTCCAATATGTGAAACCCACTTCCACATGCTTAGAAAAAGCTGCTCTCAAAAGAGCCTACAGTCTAATAAGGTATCACCTACATAAACCAACAATTAGAATGTAAGCGACCGCTGGTTCTAGCAGAGCTATGAGAAGTGTCTGATTTTGCTGTGTGGGTTAGCTTTGCAGAGGATTTGCTGGTTACACCACTTGAACTGCAAACTGGATTTCACTGGGCAAACAGGAGATGATAGAAACAGAGGGAAGTTTCTACCTTTGCCACTTAGGACGTGGGAAGGCACGGAGGTACAAGAGAACACAGTCTGGCATTAGATGCTGCAGAGAGCCCAGGAACCCAACAATACAAGTGGCTTCACTTGTGCCCTGTTCTCTTCTCATTGGAAAAACAACTCAAACGTGTGACAGAAACAGAAGGTGAACTTTTTTCAAATTACCCAAGTTTCCATTTAAGGTAATTTTTCAAAGAATGAAATAATAGGTGTTTTCTGTTTAATGATAAGGACAAAAAAAAAATGATTGATTTGAAAATCCTATCACCATGTTTTAGTATCTAGCCATCACAAAAATCCACCTACCTGCCTCAAAGAGCAACAAATATATTCATACAAGATTATAATGTCTGGAGTTACACTTAATATCTATATAAATAACACACAATTCCATTAGCATTAATGGTAGTCTAATGAATGCCAGGGGGCTTAATAATAATTTGTCACTTTAATATGAAATATTATGTGTTTCCTACTTACACATACTGTGAGGATGCTGCTTTATTACTTTACTTCATTTCTTTCCAGTGAAAAAGTTGTTAAATGACAATCCATTATACTCTCATTTTAGGATTGATCCAACTTTCAATCTCTCCTGTAGGCTTACAGAATTTGTGATTTGCTTAGGAAACTCTGCTCAACACAAAGTCTGGAAATCAGTCACAAACCATTATGTTTATATGTGTTTTTAAATTCCTTTAGGCTAAAAAAAAAAAAAAAAAAAACGGCTATCTTTTTCGTAAGTGCTTGCCAAATTCACTTCAAGGAATTTGAGAAATCTCAATAATTGTGATAGTCATGATGAGGAATTTTTTTTTTTAAAGATTAAGAAATGTGTTATAATGTCAACTGCTCACGCTAAATGTTGGGAAGACATTTTAGAACTCCAAGAATCTAGAGTTCTGAATCATAATGCTGGTGAAAAAAGAAAAAAATACTAGTGATATTTTTCTATATCTATTTTTCTATATCTATTTTTCTATACTAGTGATAATCTTCAAACAAGATGACATAGTTCTCCCCTTATAACAAAACGGTTTAAAGCCTTTATTTTTTTTTTCAGAGTCCAAATTGTACAGTAATACAATATACTTTTGAACTTTAGAGTATACCACTGACCCAGTAGGTAATGGCACATCAGTTAAGGGTTCATGCTACAGATGCAGACAGGTCTGGCTTTGCTCCCAGCTTCTCTACCACATATTAGCTGCTTAACCCCAGATCAGTAAAATTTGAATCTATTTTTAAGCCTTAGTGTTCTCATACATAAACTAAGAGATAATGAGTATAGTAATAAAAATAATTTAGTTAATTATGCTATTTGCTGTCATGCATTATTTTAATTCCTCAAACCTCAAAACAAAACTAAGTAATAGTCCCCTTTTTACATGAGAACACATTTATAGTTCTTGATACTATGAGGGTTTAATGAGATAATAAAAATTACTTACAAAAGTGGCACATAAATGCTTAATAAATGTCAGCTATTATTAAGATTTAAAAATTTTTAAATAATGACTTATCTATAATCTAGTAAAGGAAGAAATATTAACTAATTTATTTAATAGCATGAAAACTTAATGCAACATATTACTGGAAATATTTAAAGAAATCCTTATTTAGCCTTTTGAATATAATCACATGGTAAGATGTGACAACGCATCCCTAAATGTTTTCTCCAGAGAAGAAATTTAGTTACACAAGAGGCTTAGTCAAGAGGACTTTTATCTAGCACAAGAATTTGAAATATATCAGAAATAGCTTCAGAATATATACCTCTTAACTCCTATTCTCAAGATACTGTCAATGACTGCAGCAGGAAGATAATTTTCTTCTATAAGATACCAATTAACTGTTTTTAAATATAATTATAGTCCATTACATTCAAAAACATATCCCTCCCTTAGGATGAAAATGTTGCAGAGGCCAAAAAGAAGCCCTTGGGAAGATGGTCTCGTGTCACTTATCCCAAGTACAAACAACATTAACAGTTTCTCTAAAACTAATTCTAACTTGCCTGCAGCTGAAGGAGCAAGGGCTATGAATTAGAGCTCATGCTAGTGAGAAATTCCAAGGGGCAAGAGAAACTCTTGGCATTCCTGTCAGCCTTTACCAGGCTCTCCTGAACCAGTCCCAAGGTAATACTTCTGGAAAATAAGTGATAACCTTATGTGAGTCAGGAAACAGCTAACTTTAAGAACATGTTCACACAGCAAGAATAAGAATATGTCTATAATTAAGCCCTGCAAAGATACCTTTAGTAAGTGTGGGGTACAGAGTTTTACATATATTCATTAAATCAAACTTGTATTGGTCAAATCTCTGACATCTGTGGTTTTTGGCCCTGACAACACACCTTACTTCAAGGAAAATGATGCCTGATTCCTTGAGGCTGGTTTAATCAGAACCTCTGAATTCTCAGAATCAGGAATAGCTAAGTCCTAAGAAGAATAAATTTTTAAAAAATGACATTCACACATACATGCCCTACCAGAAATTATATCCTTTTCAATTATACCCCATTTTTTTATATTTTCAATTTTTAAATCATTTCTAATGTACTATTTTCATATTCTCTGCCTGCTCTAGCATGTGAAGTTCTTGGGGGTGCGTCTACTGCTCAAGTTTTTGTTATGTCTGGGGACTCTTATTCACAGTGATTTTTCACACTGCTAATGGCTAGAATGAAACAATGGCACAAAATGTCAAACTGGTTCGAGATAAATAGTATTTGTTCCTACACATTATTAAGCAAATTTTGCATGAGCACAATGTTTCCGTACAATTATATTTTCAGTTACACATTGGATGAAATTGAAGGTTTGGTTGAAAAGTTTTTCTTTTTAATAATACGTTAACATCCTTTGAAGGGCTAAGCAGCACTACTAATCAGTAAGAATTTAATAGAAGCTACGTTAATTTCACTGTTTTTCTCTGAAAATCCAGCTAGAAAGCAATAAAAAGTTCAAGAAAAACAAAAATCCAAAAACTTTGAAGTAAACTTTTTAAACTGAATTTCAATCTCCGATTTGATCAAATGTTTTCCTTATCTGCAAATTGATTTGTAAGCAATACTGTATAAAATTATAGAAAAGAAACACACATTTAAGTATATACTTAAAAAGCAACTTTTATCAAAATTTATAGAATTATGTGGACAGTCTCTGATAGTTAAAAATCTAGAGTGTATGGGTAGCTAAAAGACATCCTGAGGTCTTTGTGTGTCCAGCAGTCAGCAAAAAAGACATGCATGACAGGTTAAAAAATGCTGCAGGGTTACCATCCTTAGGGATACTTGAATCAGAGATTTTCAAATGCCTTCAGTTTGGAAGCTGTCTTCAAAACAAAGCCCTACGCAATCCTATTAAATATAAAACATATAAATTAGGAGCTACACTTGCTCAAGGGTGAGTGACAGGTGCAGACAGGTTCCCATCCAGGAGGCAGGTCCTGGGAAATGGGATGGTGACACTTTGGAGCTCAGTCTGAAACCACTACAGGAAGCAGATATCACATGACCTTTGTTGGACAGAGTACTTCCAGTGGGATTGGACTTTGATATTTATATGTAAATAAGCTGATACATATTCAATCAGTGTCTATATCATTTTAACATATATTAATAGTAAAAACATATTCAAAAGTGACATGCATAATTTTGATGTCCAACTCAACTGGCCGTAAAACAGTCTTAAATTACTTTGAAAACTAACTGAACAGAGAAGCCACCCATATTTCAGACACAACGTCTTTGCAGAAAATAACTTGTCCCTAAGGAGACAAGTATTGCCAATTCAAAAAGTACACAATCAAATGTCTGAAACTATCACACATCTGACGTATAACAACTGCTTATTTTTAAATAATCATTATAATGTTGATTTTCATTTTATTTTTCCTAATAAGTACATCATTTGACAGCATATCCAAGTAAAACTTCCTATCATTCTGTTCTCTCATTAAGATAAATTCTGCCTGATTCATCATAATATAAATGATACAGCTTGGATTAAAAACCAAAACATATTTCACCATGATTTTCTTACACAAGACAATATAAATATTAAACAAAATCAATGTTTTAAGAAGCCCTGGCTTTTGCTATCAAAGAAAGCATCCTTGGGGGCACCTGGGTGGCTCAGTTGGTAAAGCATCCAGCTCTTGGTTTCAGCTCAGGTCATGATCTTGCATTTTCGTGGGTTCAAGCCCCTGACAGCTCAGACCCTGCTTGGGATTTCTCTTTCTCTCCTTCTCTCTGCCTCTGCCTGCCTCTCTCTCTCTCTCTCTCTCTCAAATAAATACATAAGCTTGAAAAAAAAAAAAAAAACACCCTGTGAAGACCAACATTATCATCCGATGGGAAACAGATTTGACATTCAGGAGAAACCAGAAAAAAAAATTACTCTCCTTAGGAATAAAAAAATAAGTATTTAAGTAATTTTTCCATTTTCTCTATTTTTCGTAGCTGAAAACTGAGCAAGGCTGTTAAAACAGAGAGCAGTCTACATTACAAGGCCAAAATGTATTCAATAAATATGGATCATTTATATTTGCCTACTTCGTGAAATTAGCACTTAGAAATGAAACAGAAAAATATCAGAAGTCACTCAACCAAATACGTGCTAAAAATGCCTCCATTAACTGCCTCTGGATAACTATTAAACATTACAAATAAGTTAGCAAAACCTAAATATAATAACAAAATTTAATGGTCCTATTTTAGAACAGTTTTGTTTTTATTTTTGTTTTTTTTAGACCATGCCTTCCATTTTTTTATTGTTATTGTTTTGGCTTTTGTCTTCTGTGCCTGTTTTCATGTAGGAATGTCCCCCAAGATTCTGTCTGTAGCTCTCTGCTTTTCTTTCTTTTTTTTTTAATAACTCCATACTACTTCCTTACAAGCTTTCATCTTGCCCATTACATCAACTCTTATTCATGTCCTTATGTATTCCTCTCAAAAGGCCAGCCTGCTCAACATCTCCAACAGGATATTATAATAAATGCCAAATGTGTCTAGAATAGAACGCCTTTCCTTCAAATCAACTACTGTTCTGATTCTGCCGTGTCTGTTTATGACATTACCATTCTCCAAGTTACTTGAGCATGAGGCTTTAGAATTTTTTGGTTGGTTTGGTTATGGTTTCTAAAGAAAAGGTTGGCTCAGGGTCCAGAGAAGCTTGCAATTCACCATTTCCGGGAAACCAGATATGTGGAGATTGGGTCACACCCTAACTGAATAAAAATTAATATATCTAGTGTACACACAGACTGTATTTAAAGGTTGTGTGTTTGTCTTTGCATCACAGTTATAAAAAAAAAAAAAGCAGAAAAGACTATTACTTTCACCATGGTAACTATATATTAGGTTTATCAGTGACTATATACCAGCCTTAATCAATTGCATTTTTTGGAGGTTTTAATTTCTGAATCAACGATCAATGGTTTTGCTCCCTTTTGGTCTGTTCACATCTTCAATGGGGCCTTTAACACATTTATAATACATATTTTCTTGTCTGTCTCCCAGAGCAAGAGGGTTCTATACAGGCTTACATCTCATTCATTTTTATATTCCCAGCAATGAACACAGTGCCTGACACAAAATGTGTGTTGGATAAGTTAACCTACTATTGCTTATTAGTCAATAAAATTAAGGTGACTTTTCTATTACTAAGAATAAAAAAAGATACCATGCACAACTATGTTTAAAAAACAAAACGTAAAAGGACTTATTTTCAAACAAAAATTGAAATAGTTCTAAGACTCCCTTTTTATAAAAAGAAGCATAAATGTAAATATAAATATAACCTTCATTCTGGTCATTTAGTGTCTATGTCTTAAAACGTCAAGTATGAGAGTTGCCTTCTTCCTCCTTCTAGGGCTGTCAATTTGTTCTTTCCTCAAAAACTCATCACATCTTATTTCAAAATACAAATATGCATATTTGAAAATAATTCTTCATATATAAATATACTATAATTATAATTATTAAACTATATTATATTATATTAAACTATATTATAATTGTTAAACTAATTAGACTAAAGGACAAACTAATTGAAGATTTTAGTGTCTTCTGCATATTTACCTTAAGAGAAAAAAAAGGAGTGGGGGAAGATATAAAAGACTGGCAGGAAAAAAATCCACTTGCTGATTAAAGACATCATTCAAAATAAATCCATACAAAAATCTATTTTTTAAATCTGGTTTTGCCACAGAACCAGTTAAAAGCAGGATTTGGGGACTTAAAATAGTGATGTCTAATATTCAAATATATTTATATTCATATTTTTGTGATGTAAATTTTGTAACTTATAATTTGTAAATTTCTATGTATTGCCCTCTCTCTGCCCCCCCCTTCCTGAACTTAAGTCAAGTCTGGTACAAACACAAATTCCTTGGGTAGGGACTTACAAAAAAAAAATTGGAAATCGGCAACTACCATCTGCCAAGCCTGATGCAATGTAGCATGGAATAGAGACAGTGAATGTGAGATAGGAAGATAATCCACAAATAGACCCAACTCTGTGCAGATCAGAGCCAGAGAGGGCCAGGAAAAGCTATCGCCCTCATCCCCTCCAGAGGAAATACTGAAGTCCCCCTCCATTTATGGAATGAGTCTTGAGCCAATTGTGTTTGTCTCTCAGATGATAGGCACTTTAATGAACACGTGGATTTGCAAGTAAAAACTTTAAAAAACCAAGAGAAATATTCTAAAATTGTAAACTTAAAAAAGAAATGTCAGTATAGTGTAAAGTTTGGTAGAGAGATTTGGAGCTGTAATCATGCATTTGTGTATGATGAAACAGACCCAGGATTGTCTTTGTGAGGCATGGGGATGAGGGGGAATTGGCTTCTCCGACAAGACCTGCTAAGTCCACTTGGGGGCAAAGATCCAACAGTCATTCATTCAGAACATCTTGTTTAGGTTCCTTCATTTTATTAGAGGATTTCGACCCTCCTTTGTTTGTTTGCATTGGTTGATTTCAAATGTCAATCTATTTGCTTTAATCAGCAAAATCACTGTCCTGCAGGAAACTTCCCAGGGGACATGACCTCATATATTTTATTATCTCCAACTCTTGTCAAAATCAAAATTACAAAAAGCAACATTCCCTGAGGATTATATTCTAAAAGATATGTAAATTTATTCATTTCTGTAATTTTCCCAGATTTTAATCCTAGACCAAACCAAAATATCATTCATTAAGCTGAAAACATATTTGGACAGCGTTTTGGGTGTGTTTGCTCCTTGTGTATGTGTGGTTTTTGTTGTGTTTAGACAAGTCTCTCTACTCCTATAAAATTGCTTTTACTAAATTGAGCTTTGTTGTATGTTCTCTGCTTACTTATTATTGGTTTTATGGGTGAGATACATTGAGCAAGTTGCCTCTTAGGTCACTTAGCCAGGCCTTCATAAGCCCCATGGGAGAAAATTTTCTCAGACCTTCAGTGAAAGGAAGAGCTTTGCCTCCCCTAATCAAATGGCACATTCTTATCTTATAGAACATGAAAGTCTCCTGAGTACCTGCCCATGCAAAGAAATTTAATTCAGTGGAACTTAAGTTTTTCATTTTTATTTAAATTTTCTAAAATCTCTTCTCACATGTATTTAAAATAAGAACACTATAAAAGACCTACTGTTAAAGTGGACTGCTTTTAGTTAAACATATATATTCACTATATTTCCAGAGACTTGAACTATACTATAGTCTCTATAGTTTCTTTGCTTCTTGAAAGTAACAGCTCTCCTTGAAGGTCCCAGAGAGCCAACAAGGAAGCATGGGTCCACTTAGTAACAGGGTATCCTAGTTTTAATATGTCACTTCAGCTCATTGTCTACGGGCATGACCTTCTCAGTTGGCCGCCCTTGGCCAACTTGGGTCCTCGGACTTCTTGATCAATAATGCCTGGCCTCCAACTCTCTAACATCACCATGTGCCTGCTCTTTGTCTGGCACCCCTCTCTGCCTTGTGTCATCTTACACCAAATTGCACCATCAACTACACCAGCTGCCTCTACCCTGATCCATCTGGCAAACAGAATGAAATGGGCACAAAAGGAAACAAGATTTACAAATCTCTGAGGAAAAAAAAAAAAATCAATCCTGAAACTCAGTTTGATTATGTTTCAACTAGATACATTCTAGAAATCCAAATTGCATATTTGTATTCATGTATTTATGTAAAATATAAATGCCATTTAGAAATTCCAGATATACTTAATTCATTATGAGATAATATTTTAATACATATACGCTCTGTCCTCTGGATATTAACTTTTAGAAAAACCTTGTCTACCCTTGAACAGACAAACTCAAGCAACTCAGGATATATATGCACTTGTCATCAGAACATATGTGGAAGGAAAATAAATTCTAATATAAGCTCAAATGACATGAATAGATAAATAAATATGCTTTCAAAAACAATTTAAGTGGACTAAATTACTTAAGAACTGTGCTATTTCAGATTATCGGAGCTTCTTCATGGAAGTGATCATTCAAAAGAGTTACTGTCCAACTCATTCTATGATGCTGGCATTACCCTGATACTAAAAGCCAGATAAAATATATAAGGAAAAACAAAACAAAACTACACACCAATATCTCTCACAAATATTGATATAAAAACTCTCAAAAAAATACCAGCAAATCTGGGGTGCCCAGTCAGTCAAACATCTGACTCTGGATTTCAGCTCAGGTCGTGATCTCATGATTTGTGAGATCAAGCCCCACAATGGGCTCCATGCTGACAGCGTGGAGCCTGCTTTAGATTCTCTCTGCCCTCTCCCACTTGTGCTCTCTCTCTCTCTCAAAATAAATAAATAAACTTAAAAAAATACCACCTAACCAAATTCAGTCACATATTAAAAGGATTATATACCATGATCAAGTGGGATTTCTGGAATGCAAGGATGGTTCAACATACAAAAATCAATATACCATTGTCAACAGAATAAAGGAAAGAAATATGATTATCTCAATTGATGTTGAGAAAGCCTGTAACAAAATTCAACACCTTTCTTGAAAAACACACTCAGCAAACTAGGAATAAAACAAACTATCTTTAACATAATTAAGGATGGCTGTACTCATAAATACATCATGTTGAGATTAATAACCTACAGCAAAGAAACTCATTAAAATTTCCCACCAGGAGTACTTACCAGCCAAAATTTTCTTGAATTGTTTAAACCACACATCACAGTGGTCTTCACTTAAATTAATAAGATCAAGCGTAGAATCTTTTAATTTATTTTGTTCCTTTTTCAAACATATGAAGAGTGTGATACCTAATAAGGTACCACTTCCCTGCTGTTTAACAGAATAACGTCGTTTCAGTTTGACAGAGAATATGTCCTTGAGTTCAATAAATTCTTCTTTACATAGAACATCATACTTGGAGTCACCTGAAAAAAATTAAATTTTCCAATTAAAACCAGTGTCCATATTTTATATGTATGAATAATAAAAAGTGAAAGCCCATAAAACCTTTATCATATTTATTTTTTACCAATTATGCTTCATATAAGTCCCTGTGTGAGTTGGGGAGGGAAGAAAGGGAAAATTGGGTCTATTTTCCCAAGAATTAAAACGGAGAAAAATGGCATCAAGTTCCTGTCCAAGACATTCAAAAACTGAAAATATTCAATAGAAGAATTTCAAGAATATAGACAAAGCAACATTCAAAGAAAGAGTCTCCTTGGTCCTAACAGAGACAGAATAAAATGATGGAAAGAACAGAATTCACTAACAGAAGTGAGTTTATAACAAGTATTAGAGGCAAAGTGTAAGGAAAAAGATACGTACATTCCAGGTAAAGTAAAACATGTACAAAAAGGAAACAGGAAGATTACTGTATGAAACATAAATCCCTGCCAGTCTAGAACAAAACATCCACCTGAATTGAATTTTACCACAGTCAGACTTTAGTTTATAGTGGCATCAAATTTTACTGGTTATGTTTAACCTCCAGTCAGAAAACATGTGTTGTGGTAAAAGACCATTTCAGTGGACTCTCAAAGTAGGAGTGCTTTACACTTTAAAAAAATACTTCTAAAATGTCTACTCTGGCCAAAATGGAATCACAGGGACTGGTTTACCTTCTGCCTGAAATAACTAAAAGGGTGGGCAAGATACATGAAACCTCAGTTTCCAGACATCTGCCATCAGGTAGCCCAAAACAGTATTCCCTGAGAGAGGGAAAACAAAGGAACCATGGGAGTGTTCCAGGCTACCGTCTGGGGAGGGTTTCCAGGCCACAGTGCAAGTCGGGAGCCCTGGTGGAACCTGGTTGTCTTACTGGGTGAAGCAGGAAGTAAGAGTCCAGAAAAGCCACAAGGACTAAGTTCACTAGGCAAATTACTGTAGAGAAGGAAGCTGCAGAGAAGTGGGAATTCTGCAGATTTGCAGAGGGCCCCCTTGAATCTTCAGCTGAGTATGAAAGACATACGTGCAAGGCCAGGGAGAGAGAGACCCAAAGGATGAGACAGAACAATGCTCAGAGATCGCACAGACATGCCCACCATGAGCTTAAAAGCAAGGCTCAAAAGGATTAAACTGTCTCCTAGTAATTCAATTACATCCTATAATAAAGTTCAAGAATACAGGGATAAAAAATGTTTACCAACTTTACATGGCAAAATTCACAGTATCTCTCATTCAACCAAAAATCACAATGCATGTAAAACAGCAACAAAACATGACCCATAATAAGAGGGGAAAAAAGCCAATAGAAACAGATGCAGAACTACTACCAGTGTAACCAGCCCCACAAATCAGAGGTCCCCTCTCTCGGCTTCCTTGGCCCTTGAGCAGGCACAATACACTCAGATTGGAGCAAGGACTTCCAGGTACATTAAGAAGTTGCTTCCCAGCTTTCTCAGTGACTGTTTGGGCCTCTCCCAACCATTCTGCAAACTATGTCCAGTTGTTCACAAAGCACACATACCACGGAGAAAAAAAAAAAAAAAAAAAAAAAGCCCTTTTCTCAGTGTTTATGGTGGTGGGATAAGGTGAACCCAAAGTCAGTTTTAGGGGCCTGTCATCTCCTTGGAAAGCTCAGGCTTCAAGTACAGTGCACTTCTATTATTGTCACCCAGAGGCACATGGCCAGGGTCTCTAGAGCACTTCAAGAACACTTCATACCTTCAAGGATGAGAGATAGCAGGCTTGTTAAAGGTGCTTCTTCCAGACTAATCTTAAGATATTGATTATGCCCTCCTCTCTCATACAAATTTAATTTTTTTATGTCATATAGCACACAAGAGCTCTGAAGAAGGATGAAAGGAAACAAAGAACCACTGAGGGAAAGAAAAAAAAATGCAAAGGATGAAATCAACTCCCCTTTTCACTCGAAGCCCTGTATTATAATCTGAATTCTTTATCATGTGTGTGCTTTACTTTGGCAGTGAACAATTCAATGGCTATTCTAATTTAAAACCTCTTATAAATTGAAAATTTAAAGATCCTACAGCAACATCCAAGATCAAACTTAGTAGGAAAAGCCAGAAGAATTTCTGGAAACAGTACAAGAATACCTATTGCCACTTTTACTATTTCAAATTATTCTGGACATTCTGGCTGATAGTGTATGAAAGAAAAATGAAATAAAAGGCAATTAAGTGGCAGAAGGGGCAGGAGGAGGGCTAAAATCATAACTATTGATAGATGATATCACAGTATGTTTGTAAAATCCAAAAGAATATCTTTAAAATCACTAGAACTAATAAAAAATACCCAGTAAGGAAACAGGTGACAAATATACCAATAGCCAGGAAGGAGACATAATGGGGTTAAAGATATCCCATGCCAATTAGCATATTATACCTAGGAATAAATTTAGCAAAATGATCTTGGACTTGTATGGGGGGAAAATGCTAAATAAGTGGAAATATATTAAGCTCCAAGATTGCATTTTTTCCATGCCTCATTATTAAATAACTACTGATAATGCTATTCCAATCAAAATCTCAATGGTATTTTCTTTGATGTAAGGGGGCAAGGAACTTAATCAAATGATTTGCAAATTTTCTTGAAATAAATGTATTACATTAATGAATAAAATGTTTTAGAAGTACAGCAACGAGGGACACAGAGTATATGCCTGATTGGATATTAGTATTTTGTAAAGCTATAACAATTAAAATATAGGAATAGATAAGAGAATGGTTCAAAGAGATTTGTATACGCTTAAAAATCACTAATATGATAATGGTGGTATCTAAGCTCAGTAGGAAATATTCAGTAAAAGGTGATTTAGAGCGGATTAATCTTTTGAAAAAGGAAAAAAATAGAGCCTTATTTCATAATATATATCAGTATTTCTAGAGTAGAATTTCATATAATCATTAGTAAAGCCTTAAGAGTGACAGTAAAGGCAGATATACAGAGACTGAAATATGTAACATAAAAATTATTCAATGCCCACCTGAAACTAATATAACACTGTATGTTAATTATACTTCAATTAAGAAAGAAAGGAAATTATTCAATTGCTTATAAAGGCCTGAAGAACCATAAATAGATGTCACAAGCAAAAGCCAACCAGGCAGAAATATCGGCAACACATGACAATTAAATGATCTATTTAATCAAGGAACGAAACACTTTAGTGGCAAAGTACATAAAAGACCCAAGCAGGCATTTCACAAAAGAAGAAATGCAAATTGACCAATAGACATATGAGAAAGTTCAATCTAATTAGTAATCAAAGAAATGCAAATTAAAACAACAAGATACCATTTTTTGCCTTTTAGATTGGCACAAGATCAAAAATAATGCTCAACGATGGTGCGCGTAAAGGGAACCAATCCCAGTGCTGGTGGGAATGCAAAAATGGTAGCTGCTGGAGAACAAGTTGGGAATATGTATCAAAAGATTTCAAAATGTTAATTGTAGCAGAATGTAGAGTAGCAGAAATATTTAAAGCAATGCTCAAGTTCTTCAATAGGAGAATGGTTCAACCATAGTTTTCTGCAGCCCATAAATGAGCAAGTTAGAACTCTAGGACATTCATGTTAAGAGGTATGAATAAGTAGAATAAAAGCAAGTCACAAAGTAATCTAGGGGATTTAAGCTCAATTTCATTAAAAAGAAAAAAGAAACTCAAGTAGAAAACACACAACAAATTTAATACTGGTCACCTATTTAAGAGAAATAGGAGGGAATAGGAGATTAATTGTTTCCTATAAACCTCCATAATTCCCCTTTCTATAATCAGCATTGAATTTATAATTTTTAAAACTGAAGAAAAGGAAAAATGCTTTAAAGTATGCATATGTTTGATCCAGCAATTTACTTCCAGGAATTTACCCTAAGGGAATAGATAATATGCACAATTTAACTAGAAGAATGTTTACCCAAGCATTATTGGAGTGAAACTTAGAAATAATCTAAATGAGTAACAGAGTATTGGTTCTATAAAGTATATTTCATATAACAAAATGCTATTCAGCCATTGAAATGTAGAAATCCGACGAGAAAAGGGTCTAAAGTAACACATTTATTGTTTTGTATGTTTACTGAATACATTGTGTACGTGTAATATATTTTCATATGCACATTTATATAAAAATGCATATGAAAACTTGGAAGGGTAGTCAGATTGTGATTTTGTTTGCATATATGAATTTCTAATTTTTCTACAATGAGAATATTCTATAATCAATTGAAAAAGATTGTTTCCTTTGCTCATCCTAAAATAGCTCCTGATATTGTTTAATTTTTAAAATTCCATTCCCTAAAAAGAGTAGCTAATATTTAATGAGCATGTGCTGTATGCCAGACATTGCCCTAAATGCTTTACATGTATTATTATCTCATTTACTCCTCACAGCAACCCTAAGAGGCAGATGCTGTTTCCTAAGTGAGAAGAAATTCAGGACAGAGTGTGTGTAACTTGTCCATGGTCATACATCTGGTAGGGACAGACCCAAGATTTTAATCCAAGCACTTTAGCTGGTCTTTACAACTTTGTAACAATGTTGGGCTGACCTAAAGAGCTTCTTCAGGTAAACGCACTCCCATCTGACCTTCTGGATCGGTTATTATTATTATTTTAATATTTATTTTTGAAAGAGAGAGCGCACACACACAAGCGCAAGCAAGGGAGGGACAGAGAGAGAGGGAGACACAGAATCTGAAGCAGGTTCCAGGCTCCAAGCCATCAGCAACAGAACCCGATGTGGGGCTTGAACTCACGAACTGTGACATCACGACCTGAGCCAAAGTCAGACGCTTAATCAACTGAGCCACCCAGACGCCCCTTAGATGGGTTTTTAAGTCTAGTCAAACTTAAAACACTAGGCGAACAGCCATTGTGTCTCTAACAGCAAGACAACAAATGTGTCCCTTAACAGAGTAGTACTACATCAGACTGAGGTGACCACGAGGGAAATGTGAGGTTAGATTACAGCAACAAGGAACTTACAGAGAACATTCTAAGAATTCTTTTAGCTTTTTTTTTAATTTTAATTTTAATTTTAATTTTTTTAATTTTAGTTAGCTAACATACAGTTGGTTTCTGGAGTAGAATTTAGTGATTCATCATTTACATACAATGCCGAATCCCTATAACTCGGAGCCATATTTCCCACTCTTTTTGCTCAGGCTTCCAGGGTCTTTTCCCACATTTGCCCACAGATTCAAATTTGGGGGGTTTTATGCGAATGGTTACTTTGCTGAAGCGACAAAAGAAGAGACTAAGAGGAAGACCTACAGGTTTAAAGCAAACATTGTCCTTTTATTTGATAGGAAAATAAGGATAATTGATCTGTGAATAAAACACTTAAATTTTTCATGATAGATGGATGTTCTTTGCCATTGTTTTTCTCAGCAGCTACATCAGTCTCTCAGGTACCAATTTCCTACATGGAATTCCTGATCTATTATTTATTTCTGCAATGGTAACCATTTACATAAGTCAATCTGCCCAGTTTTCTAATCACAGATTTCACTTAATTTTGGATAGAACTGTTTCCTGACATTTGAAGATGTGTACAGTATTACTCGTTTTACAGAAAACTGTTTTTTCATTCTGAATATAGTCTTCAGGAATAAACCTTGTTAGAATTCTGTGAACCTGAATTAAAGATGTTTTTATTTAAAGGCCTGGAACTGTTTATTGTTTAACAGACATCAGATTGGGTGGTACTTTTTTAGGCCTTTGTTTGGTTTTTGAAGTTCTTAAGATATGAGCGGGGGACCAGCTGGCTCGGTACAGCAGCAGGACACTGGTTTCCCGGACTTGAAAGAGAGCTAGGGCCGGAGGTTCTTCAGGTTTCCAGGTGGAGAGCCCTGAGGCTCACCCCCAGTTAAGGAGGACGGTTCTAGAAATCATCTAATAGGATAAACTGAAAACTCTCAGGTCACTGTGTCTCCTCAATCCCCACTCCAAAACACTTACTCTTCGGGGTATACTTAGAATACACACACATTTATGAGAAACTAGATTAAGGAGAAAAAAACCATTCTGAGAGAAACTACTATTGCTCTGGGTCTATAAAATTGCCCATTTATCTGGACCCCTTCGTAGTAGCACCTTAAGAATGATTCATACTCTATTCTCCAGATTAAAAAAATACTGCTTTGTATATCTAAACTATTTATAAATTTATAAATGCTGAAAAAAATTTCGGTCATATATCTGCTTAAATTTTCATCCACAAGATAGCTGCTTCGATCCCCATATTAGCCACCTCTGTTATAGTACAACCAATTTCCTCCACAAATAAAAGCAAATGTTTTCATAATTGTATGCAAAACCCACATTTTCACATACAACCAAGCACAGGCAAACTGTATGTTACAAGAGGAGTTAAAAAAAAAATACTTTAGGGCATGTATTTTAAATGCAACTTTAATTTTACCTTAATGTTAAAAGACATCTTTATTGGTGAAAAATGTGGAATAAACCTTCATCCATAGAATAGTATTTTATAACAGTAGATAAAAATATGGAAATCTTCCATATACTTTTTTTCAGGTTATGAAAACGTAAACCTTACAGATGACATGTAATTTTTCTTTGTGGCATGTGGTTTATTATTTGAAATCTATTGGTTCATTAGTATCATATTGGTTATAGCTAGTTGTTTCAGAACATTAACTGTCCTCTCACATTACTTACAGAGATACTGGGGACCATCTGTTCTTGCAAGGGATTTAAGTATATGTCTATTGGATATCATGCTATTTATTTAATTCAGCACCCACTTCCTATTGTTGTATTTTCTTGGGGGGAAAAGTCAATTTAATTACAGGGAATAAAGATAACCTCTCCTGGCAGGTGACCCTGTCACACCACGAGAGCAAAGCAGGACCTACTTAAAGTAGGTTACAGTGGTTAAAAGAAGAGTAAAACCAACAACACTTAAGAATATTTAACAAAGGTTTAACAAAAATAGAACAGTGAATGGCGCTTTTAAAAATATTACTGTAAGCCCAGGGCTTGTCTAAATCAATCTTGGCACATCTGTCTGATGCGGACCATAAACAGGATTAGAGCGGGATTTATCTGCTTGGCGTTAATTGTGCTCACAGTTTCTGCACATGCCCACTCTTTAAAATACTGCCTGAAAAACAGGCCTGCCCGATACACAGCTCCCACAACACAGTGCAGACACACACGTATGGTATATTACATGGTTAAGCAATGTGATGTCTAACAATTTTTTTTGGCTCTTCAGAATTACTTATCTAATCCCCTAATTAAAAATACAAAATTCTGTTTGAATACACCACATACTGAGATAAATCTGTGAAGCAGGGGACCAATAAATTTGAATACACTTTAATTGTAAGAAGAAAACACAATTTAATTGTTAATAATCAGGTTAAACCAGGGTTTAAACAAATAGGGCTGCTCCTATAATTTACTGAAAAAACCTTCACAATGCATTACTATCCTCAAGAATTAGGACACAGCACTCGTTAGCAGAAAAAGTTTCTAAATACATACACATATCAAGAGTGACAAGATATAGCATTCTTATCTAGTAAAAAAAAAATTATACAGGAAATTTTAAACTTCTCACAGAGAGAAGTAGAGAAACTGCCAATCCAATATCCAAAAGTCACATTTTTATCACATCAGATAGAAAATTAATGTTCATTTTCTACCTGTTTTTTCCCCACTTATTCTATCATGTGTAAACAGCTTAGATAGAGTTGAAAATTTGACTAATTGGAGATATTTAGGTATTTTTGCAAGAAGTCCAAAATGAACTAGCCAGTCAAAAAAATGTAAGTATCAGTCTTTGGTTTGCAGATTTGACATATAGGCAACATGTAATTCCTTATTCCAAACAACATTTAATGCCTATGATGCTAAGTGATGTGAGAAGTTTTAAATTACTTAGTATGTTTTAATCATGAACGTATAAAATTGTTAAAGAACAGTATAATTGAAAATTTAGGTTAACTTTCAATCATAGGCAATTTTCGGCTTTAAAACTTTTTTGAGTCAGAACCTATTCATGTTCTAAATATCTTAGTGAGCTCTTAGAGATCAGTTTTCCCCTAAATCTCTATTAATAGATGGTAAGACTATACTTTTACTGTTATTTTATACAGAGCAGATAATCAGGAGAACTTGACAAATTAAGTCAATCATTTAAATACTTAAAACACCCAGCAGCAGTTCTCAATGTAGAGTCTCAGAGGTTTTACGTGGTCAAACTGATCTTTAGGATAATTCTAAACATGTTATTTGCCTTTACACCGCGTTGGCATTGGCACTGATGTTTCAAGTGCAAAAGTGGTGATGTGTGCATCAAGGCAGTGACACTTTTACCAGTATTGTTGCATTCTTTACCACACTCCAAACTCACAGTTTAGAAGTTAAAAGGTCCATTTCACTTAACTATCCCTGATGAAGTAGGAACAATCTATTTTTTTTTAAATTTCCACCCTGGACTACATTTTTCTTTAAATATTATGTGAGATGAAATGGAAACTATGCATAAAGCATTTCTGCTACAAATGAAAGTGATGACTGTCTCCAGGAAAAGCACTCATACTTTTAAGTTGCAATTGAACTAGCTGGTTTTGTGGAAGACTATTTTTACTTGAAAGATCCACTGACAGACAAGCTATGGTATTCAGACAGGAGTATTTGGCAAACATTCCCTGGAAAAATGAGCAAAGTGAGCCAGTCGCTCAAGAAAAACAACTAAAACTGTCAATGACAAAATTCAAGCTTTAGCGTAAAAAATTAGAATTTTATAAAACTTGTATCCATCACAATGAGTTTGACAGCTTCCCAATACTTAAAAAATTTTTTCATGAGACTGGTGATCATATTAATGTATCTGATATTTTTTAAATATTGGGTATTATAATGTGTCAACATTTAGAAGCTCTATTTAACTCAGTACATCAAATTTTCCAAATATGCAATGCAGGATGTTATAAAATCATGCACGAGTAAGAGATTTATTCAAAGTGCAAGACAAACCAGTAGATTTTCAAATAGACTACATAACCATATTGCTGTGTTTTCAGATTCAACATTATAACTGGCCTTACTAAACTGGCACTTGAGTTTTGTTGTAATATCAAAGGATAGCCACAATTATCCGAAAACATGATTAAAATACTTCTCCTCTTCCAAATACACATCTATATGAAAATGGATTTTCCTTATATACTTTAATCAAAACAACATATTCACAATAGATTGGATGCAGACACAATTTTTAAAACTCAGCTGTCTTATATTAAGCATCCTATTTTAAAAAGCTAGGTCTTCTAGTAAAGACATTTGAAAAAAATGTAAGATAATAAAGTGGCATAATAAACTGGCATTTTTTAACTTTAGAAAATAATTGTTTTGAACAAAAATATTTTATCTTAAAGGCAATGGATTTATTACTATTATATTTAATGAATATTTTTAAATGTCTAAGTCCTAGTACCATAAGTACCAAGGGGTATAATTTTTAAGCAAAAGCTCTTTGTGGTTTTTGATAATTTCAGACTATAAAGTGGCCCCAGGGCTGAAAAGCTCAGGAACCCCTGCACTATAGTGTTGTGAACATAGGCCTAACCTTAAGAAAGTGCAGCCTAGAGATGGCATGATTCATGCATTTCATCTTTAACCACCTTAAATCAAATACGATGATACTAGGTTATTTTTAGATTCTGCCATGAGTCCCTATTACATCTGAAACCTAGCAAAATTCACATTCTATAGCAGGCCTGATCATGCAAGGTGATTGGGTTTTGTCATTTTCACTTCAGCAAGAGCACTAATGTGCTACTTCCTTTGGGACAATTTATCCTTGACTTGATGATCTACTTAGATATTTGCCTCTGCCTGCATTTTATATGCTCACTTCCATTTCAATTCCTTACGAAAAGCATTTAAAAATGGAAAGTGTCTGGGGTGCCTGGGTGGCTCAGTCAGTTAAGCGTCCAACTTCGGCTCAGGTCATGATCTCGTGGTTTGTGAGTTCGAGCCCCACTTCGAGCTCTGTGCTGACAGCTCGGAGCCTGGAGCCTGCTTCGGATTCTGTGTCTCTGTCTCCCTCTGCCCCTCCCCGACTCGTGCTATCAAAAATAAATAAAATGTAAAAAAAAAAAAAAAATGGAAAGTGTCTGATAATGGCACCAATAGAAAATATGGCCTTGATTCATCTTAACCTTATACTCTAGTCATTTGGCAGGCATTATCAGTTCAGGTATGTATACCATGATGTACAGTTTACATACATCACACCAGACGGCCTTTGTGCAGATACCCCTTGAACCTCTGAAGTACGGCAATTGGTCTTCCTTTCTCTAGTCTCTCAGCAATTCACTTTAACAATATCTTCATCGTCCTCCTGATCTCTAATCTCTGTATCCCAGTACCTTGCGCTATGCTTAGGACATAGGCTTGGCTTCCAATAGAAGTTTGTTATTGACAGTCTTTACCATCAGTCAGATGATATCTCAATCACACTGTATGCATTTCGACCTCTGAACCTTTGCTCCTTTATTTCCCAGGAAATGAAAGGCCTTCTTGACTCCATTTTCAAACATTAACCATCTGTCAAAGCACATTAAGAGACATTCTTCATTTCCCAGTCCTTCTGAGCTCCTATGGCCCAGTACACAGTTGAGATTCAATCACATATCAGAAGTTCCTAACTCACCAGAGGGCAAAAGCACAAAGGTCCTTCAAAGCCTTTTAAGAACTTAAGTTATATATTTTTACCATACTAACTGATGGGTCAAAATGGTAATGGGGAAGGGGTTAGCTAAAGATGAGACTGTAACTCTTTAGGGTAAGCCCAAAAGTTTACTATTTCAATATATTTGAACACCTGCTATATTTCGGGCACTTTTATGTGTATATTAAAATGCTAATATGAATTTAACAGTCTCCATGGACCACTGTCTCTATGAGAACAAAGGTTAAGGAGTTCATCTTTCACGACCTGGAACTCGCTGGGCTGTGGGAACAGGACTATATGTATCTAAGCCAGAGTGATGATCTCTAGCGCCAGTGTCTAACATAGCCTGGTCTGGGCTTTCTGTCAGGTAAAGGCTTTTTCCTTCTGAGGACCTCAAAGATTGTCACACCAACTTTGTTTTCACCTCTGCCATTACTAGCCATCAATGCCCTACTGTGCAAGTCAGATCCCCCATTACCTCACGGTAGTCCCAACAAAGAGATCACACAGCCCTCCAGATAATCTGATGGGTTTTGCTACTGAGAGACACTAAGAAGCCCACTTTTATTACCAATTCCATTCAGGTTTACCCTGAAGACAGTAATTATTTGCTCCCAAGATAACAAGAAAATATTGAGAATAACTACTCAAAGTCCAGGAATACTGAACTAAGCACATGCAGCCCCTGTGTTGTTGGAAGGGAGTAGGAAGAACCATTACATGAGAGACAAAGCAGTAATTTTTCCTTGATGAAGGGACTGGTCCTAGTACCAGAAAGTAAGAATTTCATCTGAGGAGCCAAGACAGTGCAGGAACAGAGTGCCACAGTCCTGACTGTCCAGAAACAGACTGGAAGAGATTCACCTAATCAGCCTCCAGGACATCTGAAGTCACTATCAGTATATCTTCCTGGGGCCAGAGTTGGCCCTCTTGCAGTGAAGGAATCCCTGTGCGTGGGAGAGGAAGGGAGAGAAATTGTCACAAGCTACATATACTGAACATACAAAAGCAAACTTAAAATGTACACATTTACAATAGCCACGATATGGAAATAACCTAAATGTCCGTCAGTGGATGAATATAAAGAAAATGTGATACACACACACACACACAGTGGAATATTGTTCAGCCTTAAGAAGAAGAAATCTTGCCATTGTAACATGGATGGACCTTGGGGGCACTGTACTAAGAAGGGAAATGTAAAAAAAAAAAAAAAAAAAAGAAATACCACATAGTCTCGCTTATATGTGGAATTTAACAAACAAAAACAAACATAGAAAAACTGAGCTCAGAGATAACAAGGAACAGACGGATCATTACCAGAGGTGGGGGGTGGGCAAAATGGGTGGAGGTAGTCAAAAGTTACAAACTCCCAGTTGCAAAATAAATAAGTGTTGGGGACGTAACATACAGCATGGTGTCTATGCATTACTGTACTGCATACTTGAAAGTTGCTGAGAGTAAATCTTGCAAGTTCTCATCACTGAAGACAATTTGTAACTATGTATGGAGATGGATGTCAACTTACTGTGGTTATTTCAGAATATATACAAATATCCAATCATTATGTCCTACACCTGAAATTTATATGCTACATGCCAATTACATGTAAATAAACAAATAGACATAATTTGAGATTTTCTAAAAATATTTGTAAATATTTATTCATTTGAGGAGGATTTGCAGACCTAGACTTAGTGGAGACAAAGGAAAGTAATGTACAATTTCAATATAGCTTATCATGGTTTTATTGAAAAAATCTAATTTTACATTCAAGACAAAGTTCATGTTTATTTTTAATATGCTAGGCACATGAGGGATATGGCCTTTATTTCATTTCCACCATTAAAAGCATATAATTGACAAACATCATTGGATTCTGTTTTGTTTTCGGCATTCAAAAACTGGCTAAGTAAACCCAGCGAGAATTGATTCACTAAGAAAAAAATTACAGTGAAATTACTTATGAAGTGTAGCCAAGTTTTCTGACTTCCTCATTTACTTTCAGTTGGATTTAGGCAAAATGTAAAGAACAAATGTAAGTGTTAGTAAACAGACATACACATATACACACACACACACACTCTATAAATTATGCTGGTCAGTTAATACCATTTAGGCTACTATTCACACAAAATATGATCCTCTACCTATACTTGAAGTAAAAAAAGAAAACTTAAAGCTATTTTGGAGTAAAAATTGGAAGTTAATTTTTTTTCTGAAAAATTTTAAATTAATTCAGAGTCCTATATGAAAATAAGCTCAATATTTGACCTTGGTGTCCTACATATATGGTATTTAATGCAAAGGTGTTCCTACTGAAAAGGAGTTTTATAAGAATTTCTTCTCCATGCATTTCATCATAATCTATTTTCTACCATATAGTCAGGATGATGACAGAAAGACAAAATGAAGGGTAAAAGTAAGAAATTGTTACCTGATAGTGTAAAAATTTTAAAGAAAACTTAAATACTCTAGGTAAAGGATATATTTAGCTTCACTATATAACGTAATCAAAGCAAAATAGCTTATGGGATTACAGCAAGCCATCTCCTCTGTGCTGTAATACTACTGTCAGGTTTTTTTTAGAAAGATAAATTTGATATCAATACGATGTGACACAACTGCATCAAACCTTAATTTCACTCACAGTAAGAAGTCACAGGATTAAATAACACTGTGCAGTCTTTTAGAAAAGTTTATTGCTTCCAGATGGATTCAAGTTTCCTTTCAGCCCTGATTACATCTAATATGCACAGGGTGCCAACATTATAAAGGACAGAGTCAAAAATATCATTTATATAGATAGCGAGGGGCGGGGTGCAGGAACTTTGGCTCCCGAATAGATTATGCTAGCCAGGATCTGTTTTAAGAAATAACAAACATTTAATAACAATAATAATAATTTAAAAAACACCATATTATGTAAATGTTTTGAATAATGGCTGTCCCATAGAAAAACACAGATCTGCAACAAAGTATCCAGAAAATGACTCCTAGCTCAAGCTGCATGCTCTCTGCCCCCATGTTGGGTTGCGCCATGTGTCACACTGCATGAGGCTTGCTACCAAGATGTCCACCTGTGCCTCTGTGGCAGGAGAGGCATCCATGTTTATTTCATTTAATAGCACTGTTGAATATAAGCCATTGTGGTCAGACACAGATCTTCAAAAATACTATCTAAAGGCATGTTTGCTAAGTTTAAGGCTGCAAGTAAATTACTGCTTGTATTTAAAATAGCATTTTCTTACACAACTTCAGTAAGAAATAAAATCCTCTCCATAGAACCCAAAGAAAGCTCTCTCCATAATGTGAACTAAAAAATAAAATCACAGCTGCTGTATCTAGTCTGTGAGAGAAAAAGCAATAAAAATTCATAATTGAAGAATGATTTCAGGGGCCAACTTTTTAAAATACAGTAAAACTCCAATAACATTTCCATTTTCTCATTTTCTTAAATTCAATCTTTCCAATGTTCTGAAAAAGTCATACAAATTACAAATCTGATTGAATATAAATGTTAAAAAATTTATTATGTATCCTTCAAAAACAGATTCACAATTTAAATAAAATTATGGTCTAAGAGCACAAAAGAAGAGAAAAATGATTCATTTCTAAATGTATATAATATCTTTCCTGCTTGAGTACCACTGGGAAAAGTGGTACTACAATAATTCCACTCATACCTGACTTTCTTCTATGGATATTCAACCAAAACTAAGACAAATAATAATATAGCACTTTATTACATTTTCTGTAGAGAAAAATAATTTCCTTTATGTAAGGTATATAACAAATATTAAAATTTCAGGTGATTTTAATAAAAGTTATTCACTTATTTTCAACTTTATAAGGGATACTTAAAAATGGATGAGTATTAAAATGTTTAATTTTAATTGGATTAAAATAGTGGGACTATCCTTGATCAATTGCTTGAAATGCTCCAAGACACAGGGTGATCAGAAAAGGATCGAGTTATACTAAAAAGGGATTTAAAGTTACATGACAAATCAATAACAGATCAAGAAATAGGGTCAAACCGATTAGGCTACCTGGCACTAGAGTAGATAATGGGTTTTATATCAGCAGATGACTCATCCATTAACAATGTCTGATATTCTAAATACTAATATGTATTTGAGGGGCGCCTGGGTGGCTCAGTCGGTTAAGCGTCTGACTTTGGCTCAGGTCATGATCTTGCAGTTCGTGGGTTTGAGCCCCACATTGGGTTCTGTGCTGACAGCTCAGAGCCTGGAGCCTTCTTCGGATTCTGTATCCCCCTTTCTCTCTGTCCCTCCCTGGCTCATTCTCTCTCTCTCTCTCTCTCTCTCTCACTCTCTCTCTCCCCCCCCCCCAAAAAAAATATATATATAGTAATAATAAAATAAAACCTTAAAAAAATCTAATATGTATTTGAACTATCACTAATCAAATAGTATTTTGTTTTCAACAATGGTTATTCTTAAACTGGTCATACATTATTCTAAATAACACATATTTAAGTGAAAAATCATTTCAGCTTTATTCCTTCTTTCAATAATTGTTAACTAGATACTTTCCACATGTCAGATTTGTTCTACAAAGAGAATCTTAGAGATCTTCCCTGACTACCCAATAATCACTGAATAAAGATTGGGGAAAAAAAATATATGACAACAAGTTATGTAAATACAGGTTGAGAATCTCTCATCTGCAATTCCAAAATTCCCAAAGCTCTGAAACTTGTACATTTTTTCTTAAATCATTTGGGAGCAAAACCTGAGCTGACCTCATTTTGTAGCAAAACTGGACCCAAACTGACAATGGCATTTTAAATCTTTACCCCACTTAGCATGGATACTCCTCATGTTTCATTCAGAATATTAATATTCAATTATAGGATGCTACCTGAAGCTCATTTTGGGTGTTACATACACATATATGCCCTATATTAGCTTTCTAAAATTAGTAAACATCTCAATTTTAAGATCTAGCTGGTTCCAAATGTTTCTGGGCAAAGGGAACAGTAAGTAACCCAATATTCCAGGTGAGAAATGATATCTCTTACTAACATGGCAGTGATGCTGCTCAATTTTGGATATATTTCAGAGGAAGAGGCCACAAGATTTGTTGATGGACTGGATGTAGAGAGATAAGGAGTAGAACATTTCCATTTCTAGCACATTTCCAAGTGTTTTTGGCTTGGGTAACTACAAAGATGAAATCTTCACATACTGAGATGGGAAGATCCATAGAAGGGTGTAGTTGTAGGCTGTAGGAGGGAATATGGGGTTTATTTTAGAATATGCTAAGGTTGAGAAATCTAGTGGACTTTTAAGTATGTCTAAGTAGGCAGTGAGGTTTATAAATCTGGAGTTCTGAGATGATGTCTGGACTAAAGATAGAAATTTGAAAGTCATCAGCATTTAGATAGTATTAGAAGCCACAAACTAGAGGAGGCTGAACCAGAGAGAGAGTGAAAAATAGACAATAAAAGGTCAGGGAACAGACATGGGAAAATGAGAACAGCTAAGAAAGAAAACTGACAAGGAGCAGGCCAATGGGGACAGGAGAGAATCAAGAGAGTGACGTCCTAGAAGGTAAGAAAAAATTGTAGAGAAAGAGCACTGTGATATTTTAAAACTCTGTCCATAGGTCAAGACAGATGAGTACTGACTTTGACAAGTGAGCTGTAGACTCACAGGAGTCAAAAGCCTGATCATAGAAGATTCAAGAAAAAAAAAAAAATGAGAAACTAAGTGGAGACAGTGAATGTATAATTAGTCTAGCTAGACTAATAAATCAGGGTGTGTGGGAAGGGCCAAAGAAATGGGACCAAGTGCTCTATGTGGATTATCTTAATTAATCCTCATAATAGCTCTGTAAGGTGGAAATTATCTCATTTTATAGATGGAGATGTGCAAATTAAGATAAGTAGTGCACCAAGGATTTAATGAAAATGCTAGATTTTTATTTACAAGCACATGTGATTATCAAGTTCATCCTCATACCACTGTGCAGCTTCCTATGAATTCACCATACAAAATAAATATTCAGAAAATGGCATCGTCTTCCCAGAAAGGACACTGGTGTAGGACTTAGGAGACCTTGGAGCTCTAGCTTGGTCACCAATCTTGAGGCTATTCCCTTAACTTTTAAGCTTGATAGCTCATTCCTAAAATCAGGAGTTGGGATAGATTCATTTATTCATTCAGCAAATATTTATTCAGTCTTTATTTGCTGGATACTATTTTAGGTGTTAAACAGTGGTTTATAAAAAAGGCAAGAACTAACCCTTTGGTAAGGAAGATGAAAAATATTCAATTTAATGTTTCTTTCAGCTCTAAAATACTTTAACAGCTGTTTGATATGTATTAATAGACAAATTGCACTCTAGGCTAGTGTCAAGAGGTTTACATTTATTTTATTACTGAAACCCCACAGCACTGTAAACTAGGTACTGTTATTATGCCCTGTTTTACAAAAGGTGGGGAGGGAGACAAGCTGAGAGCTTAAATAACCTGTACTACAGTCACACAGGAAGTGACAAAGTTTAAATTGTAACAGTACTACTCCAGGAACCCATCCTTTAGTCACTCTCAATAGTATGGTAAGTTACTATTATAATATTTTATTTTAGGGGAACCTGCCTCAGTGGGAAGAGCAGGTGACTCTTGTTGATCTTGGGGTTGTGAGTTTGAGCCTCATATTGAGTGTAGAGATTACTTAATAAAAATGTTTAAAAATTTTTAAAAATATTTCAGGGGCACTTGGGTGGCTCAGTCGGCCAACTTCGGCTCAGGTCATGATCTCACGGTTTGTGAGTTCAAGCCCCATGTCGGGCTCTGTGCTGACAGCTCGGAGCCTGGAGCCTGCTTCTGAATCTGTGTCTCCCTCTCTCTCTCTGCTGCTCCCCTGCTCATGCTCAGTCTGTCTCTCAAAAATAAATACATGTTAAAAAATTTTTAAAAAAGATTTCAGTTTACTAGTGTTTAACTTTCCTGTTATTTTACTTTTCTGGATGGGTCTCTAAATGTTCAAAATGGGAAACAGGAATAAAAGAAAAAAAAATGAAAATTCGTAAGTAGAAGTGAATAGTGATATAAAGTCAAAAGAAAACCAAAGCACTACAGTATCATGAACAAAAACCAGGTCTGGAAGGAGTAGGAGAAATAGCAACAGCCCTTCAGATGGTGGCCCACAAGACACCACAGGTATAACCATATAGGACAACAGACAGGCCTTGTCAAACATGGCTCCAGAGTTGCTCTAACAGAGGGGTGTGGGGGTGTGTCTTCTATTCTGTTGCCAAGTCACTCAGACACATTGTCCATTTACCAACCCTACTGAGAATCAACACTTCCAATAAACTTAAAGTAAATACAGTCCCTAAAATATTTCATAAAGGAGCCCTAGCTATTTTCTCATACTCTTTGTTACAACCACATTAAAAAGGAAAAAAAGCTCTTGAGCGTTAAGAGCTGAAATCCTTACAGGAAACAGAAGAAGAAAGGAGGCAGAGTTGAGCTGCCTGGTCTGACTACAACTGAGGCTACCCTGGGATTTTCAGTAGAGCTCCAAGATTGAGCCCCTCCCTTTACATCAGGACCTTTAGCCGAAACCAGGTGCACAGGGAAGCCTCTGTAGCCATTTTGTTTTCCCTCACTTTCAACAGAGAATGGTGACATTAGAGTAACTGGGTTTCTCCCTTTGCAGAACCATTCTGAGCTAGCACTTTTCCTAGTATTATGAAGATTATTTCAAGATCATATTGCTTTATAAATTTTATTTTTATTTTTTTTTTTAACGTTTATTTATTTTTGAGACAGAGAGGCAGAGCATGAACAGGGGAGGGGCAGAGAGAGAGGGAGACACAGAATCTGAAACAGGCTCCAGGCTCCGAGCTGTCAGCCCAGAGCCCGACGCGGGGCTTGAACTCACGGACCGTGAGATCATGACCTGAGCCGAAGTCGGACGCTTAACCGACCGAGCCACCCAGGCGCCCCGCTTTATAAATTTTAGAGACAGGAAATAATATAATCCATTGAGTTTCAAATTCTGAGTAGCTACTATATGCCAGGTGTTTTCTGAACTAAATAGTGATTGAAGGATGATTAGATATGGTTCTGTCCCTGTAGCAGTTTAGTATATTGGCGAACAAAAGCACACTGGGTAATTTACCATCGTGGGGAACTTCACCAGATTATTCCCAAATTACTCCTTCACAAAAGGACAGTGGACCCACTGGAGATTCTAAGAAACAACAATCCAATGTTTCCCTATTTGTCACTCTAGTTTTCTATCTAAAGTACCTTTTCAACAGAGATTCAGATTCATTCATGTGCTCTAGAGGCCTCTTTAAAAAGTAATCTGCATTAAAAGGTAAAATGAGAACTAAATCTCCCTCTGAGAAAGATGCTTTTATGTTTTCCCTTATATATTCTTCATTTGTTGAAAATTTCTACATGGAGTACAATGTATACATATAATCAGAAAAAAAAAAAACATTTCAAACCTGTAGTTTTTACATTGCCTGAAATTAGTTCTCCATGCCAAATGTTTCTGTCCTTTATTAACTACTATGAGGCAGCTAAGAATGATTGACAAGAGAGGAAAATATTGTATTCAGAGGCTCAGCTATTTCCCAAGTTCTCGGTAGATATAAAGTTAATACTAAGCAATAAAACTCCTCTCTTTGCCAAATTACCTTACTATACATATATTCTATTAAGATTGCATCATCATGCAAAGTAGCAGCCAGTTCTTACTGTAAATAGCATGGCATAGAAACACAGAGAAATGGCTAGGCACTCAATCAGACACTCCATCTCATCTGACTCTAAATTATCTTCAGGTTACAGTGAGAATTAAAAAAAAGATAGCCATCCCTGTTTCTTGATTTTAGAGACCAAACAGATCCTCAGAGAGGCAAAGGGGCTCATCAATGACAGATGAAAACGGCAGAGCCTTAACTGAAACCGAAGACTGGACTTTAAAGCTCATGTTCTTTTCTTCTGTTCTAGAAGCTAGGAAAACTTGTAAAGAACCACACTTGGGTGACTCAGTCAAGCATTAGACTCTTGATCTCAACTCAAGTCATGTCTGGCTCTTGGTGACAGATGGCATGGAGCGTTCTTGGGATTCTCTCTCCCCTCCCCTGCCTATTAGTACCTGTATGACCTTAGAGAAGTTAAAGTTTTCCTCTTCTGTTTTCTCATCTAGAAAATGCAAGCGATAATAGCCCCTACCCTCAGAGGATTTTTGTCAGGATTCATGGAGTTAATAAGATGCCGGTAACATTCCTGGCACATCCAATGTGCTGTGTAAGTATTGGCTATTATTACCTGAAATAATCCAACAAACCATTTGCAGTCACCACACCAATGCCTGAATTAGATAAACTAGAAAAACAGCATGTATGACCGATGATAATAGGCAGGAATGATTTGAGAAGGACTCTACCCTACACTTAAAATACAAAAATTCTCAGGCCTTATTTCAAGTTTACTAAGTAGCTCCTATTAGAAGGGGTCACCCTGAGTGCCTTCCCTGAAGCAGACTAGGAAACTTTACTTGGTCAAGGGTCTACTAAGGCACTTGTGGAATAGGTTAGAAGGAGAAAAGTAGGAATTGAGAGTATAGAAAATAATGGATTTGTGCTCTCTCACTCCCTAAAAAATAAAAAGAAAGAAAAAAGAAAAGAAGGGGCAGATATATTACAAATAATAGGAAAAAATAAAAATCACTGGAAGTTGACTCACATTGCTCTCATTACTCTGATCCTCATCAGGCACAAGTATTTTCCCCAAATACTTTGGGAAATGTATCAGGCTCAGTTTGTATTCATCCTAAAAGGGCTTGTGTGCCCCACTCACAACACAAAGTTCTTCCTCAATTCTCCCCCGGGATGGGACAACAGCGTTTTTGAGAAGCACTAATGATTATGTTCTGTGGAACAGAAATTTGATCACAATCACCTGGTTTTATCGTCTTGTGGTTTTTCTTTGGATCCTGGATTTTGTTATGGAAACACGCAGGCTGTGCTGCTGAGGAGGAAAATCTTCACATACTGACTGGAGAGAAACGCTAGACATGAGGGCAAACCAGCCCTGAAATGTGCCCTTTTCCCGATTCACCACTTCAGCTTCTCAAGAGATGTGAAAAATATGTCATAGCAACAGTTTACAGGTGAAGGAGCTGCTAAAAATTTGGGACTAGGTGATACATATCTAAATGATCATCAGTAACAGCAAAATACATGCCCATCACCTAAGATACACAAGATCCATAGCATAATTATTTCAGAATTTCCTAAGTCTGCCTTTAAGGTTTCATTTGTGTTCAAAATCTTTTTGTGGGGGGAAAAAAAGTAAACAACTCTCCATTCAGATGATCTTGGTGCGAAATGGGTATTTAAACCACAACTATTGACAAATTCTTATTTAAAAAAGATTCAGACCAGGGTTCCTGGGTGGCTCAGTTGGTTACGCATTCCACTCTTGATTTCTGCTTAGGTCATGATCTCACAGTTCATGGGTTCAAACCCTGCATCTTTGCTGACACTGCGGAGCCTGCTTCAGATTCTCTCTCTTTTCCTCTCTCTGTCCCTCCCCCACTCCCTCTCTCCCAAATTAAACAAACCTAAACTAAAAAGTTTCAGACCAAAACCCAACACCATCAACTTCTCAAGTTTTTGTAAGGACCTCTACAACTCTGTAGCTGTCTATTTAAGAAACATTTGATACAGTGGTTCTCCAAATGACTTTCACACAATTCTAGATCTTCCATGACAGGACCTAAGTAGCTCTGTTTTGCTTTATCTGTTGGGGGAAGGGAGAGTGGGTGCTTTAAGATGCCCTTGGGATGAAGACACCAAAATTACAGAAACCACTGTGTTAGTATGGTTATTGGTACAACCAACTATGGATCTTACAGTGCCTAATTTGTTTTACAGAGTTACTTGGGTGCTGGAAGGTTAGAGATCAATTTATTTATTTAAAATGGTCTATTTTTAGTGGGCATTTAAAAAAAGGGGCAGTAACCTTACAGAGACATGGTCAAAAACCAGTATTATTAGGATTTGGAATCCTGGAAATCTTTCCCAAAGAGCTGTAATAATTTTTAAAAAAAAGAAGGAAAGAAAGAAAGAAGGAAGAAAGAAAAAAAAACTGAGGGCTTTTTCTGCTCTTTAAAGGGATAGAGGAGCTAAAGTTTACACAAGTTCATTTTCCTTTTAGTGTATTTTAGAATTACATTATTTTTCCAATGCATGGATGCTGTTACCACCTACACAAGATTATTATAATCTATCCCAGGTAATTACTGCTGAGATCAGCAATTTAATGCCCTTTGTTTGCCAAATTTTTGTTTTCCCAAGAACCAATTCCACTCTATAAAGATGTGTTTCCAGGATACATATAATTATGCTGGGTGTAACATCTGTCGCTTTGCATGTTCAGAGCCTTACCAAACCAAAGGGACATGCTTGTATGTCAACCTTAGGGAGAACGATTCAAGTATTAAAAGCTTAAATACACAGAATTCTTTTAAGCAGTATTTATCAAAAGTAAAAGCTATTTCTAATTTAAATATTTCCAAATAGAATTAACTCATTTCAGTCCTTAGATTTTAATATAGCTATATCATTTTTTATTATTTAATAATCATGAGTTATCTTTATTATGATTTCATATAGAAATCTTAGCTGAATTTTCTACTTCAGTTATCTGTCAGAAGCAGACCATCGAACAATAACAACAAAAGCAACCTATAATCAAGGACAGAAGAAAAAATAATGCTGGTGACCTCTTTTCTCTATTTCACCCTTTAATAGCAGAGTGGATTTAGATAACAGGACAGTGTTGCACTTTCAAATGTAGGTCAGTATTTTGATTACACCACAAAAGTGAATTGTTCAAACTTGAAGAAAGCAGGGCAATAATGACCCAAATCACTTCTCTGCATAGCCTTTTAAGGTTGCCTAACCATCGGATAATCCTGAGAATTTTTCAATATGTAAGATATTTATTGGCAAGATGTCCCAGAAAGATAGAGATGGTGAACATTGATTTCAGTACCAAATCTGAAATGAACCCTTAATGGGAGAAAAACAAATCAGACACCGTCATCTCTCACCAAACATTTGTAATCACAGACCAAAAATTCAAGTTATAAGTTCAGCACATTTTCAGAAAAGTTTAGTAGGTCAAGCAAACTCCTGACTCTGTCTGTGGCACTCAAATGTATTTCACTATCTTTTAAGAGCTGCTATTATAGAACCAAAAGCTTACTATTTGGGCTGCATTTAGACTGATTAGATTGTCCAATTGCATAGAGATTTAGAGTTGAGGAAACCTACTTTAAAAGGAATAACCCATATTTCCAAACCATTTTAATATGATTGATGCTCCTAACAATTATTACTTCTTAGTGTTATAAACAGTGTAAAAGTAACCATGCATTAACCATTATATTAAAATTCAAAAAGAAAAAAGTACCTCTTACTGTTAACAGGAATTTGGAAGAGGCAGTAAAATGACTTTCAGGGTTGGAAAAGATTTAGCTAAACGAGTAAATCCACCTGTCATGGACTGAATTGTGTCCCCCAACTCCAAAATTCAGATGTTGAAGCCCTAACCCCCAATGTGACTCTATTTGAAGACAGAGCTTTTGAGTAATTAAGGTTAACTTAGGTCATAAGGGTGGTACCCTAACCTGACAGGACAGGTATACTTATGAGAAGAGGAAGAAACCAGGCTCTTTTTCCCCATGTGCACACAGAAGGCAGGCCACATGAGGGCACAGGAAGAACAAATGAAAACCTAAGGAAGGATATAGGTCTGCCAGGGCTGCCATAACAAAACGCCGCATGCTGGTGACCTTTCGTCTTATCATCATATCAAACGAAAGATGACAGAGAAACTGATCAAATGTCTTTGTTCCTTCTAAAAGCTTTACTTGCCTCATTTATCATTAGTTAGAACACCAGACTTACACAGAGAAGACACTATTTTAGGTGAGAATTCATCAAAATAGCAAGCGATACAATCTGGCCCAGAGAAGGCAGGTGAAGTTAAGTGAGAAATGTGTGTAAGCTTTGAAAGCATCATTTACATTTCTCTCTCATGTCGCCTCTCTATAGCATTAAATAGAAAATCTTTCCAAAGTCCTTGATATTTTTGCTCCCACCAGAACTAGAACCAGTGCCTCTTTGAGTTTCCAAGCCCAGGGGGGCTGAGCACCGCTATGCCTGGGAAACTGGTGTCAAGACTGACCCAGAATTAAATGGAGACAGGGCAGTCTGAAAAGGTCCACCAGAGCCCAGAAATGATCAACTAGAAAAATGACCCTTCATCTGCCTTCACACTTCACTCTCCCCTGCTGCCCCTAACACAGCCTCTTCCCGAGAGCTCAAATGTGGATTTAAGGGGCTGAGGGGACAGCTTTAAGAAAGTCCCATATGGAGGAATACTTTGCCGCAAGCAAAATACTCCCCCCTTCTTACACCACTCATCCTAGTGTTTGTCCTCCCCCAGGCTCCCACAGGATTTAAGAGTCTTAGAAAAGGGCTCTGGAGTATGCAGACAAAAAAAGAGAAGAGGCAGGGGAACAGAGCTTTTTCTGTGAATTTTTCTCAAGTTACAACTGCTGGACATCTTGCTTTTCCCCTGTATCACTTGAAATCTTAACCATTTTTAAGCTAAACCATCTTCAGATATTAAAATACCATCTGAAATAAGAAATATGTAATACTAAATTTGGTATTTTAAGGGCAGGGTTAAAGAAAGTTATGCAAATAAGGAGTTTATTTGAATAATTTATTGCAAAGAGCAACACATCATCCTTCACAAGTGTTTCCACAGCCTCTATTGTTCTTAACCAGTTTCTGGATCTTTCCCCTTCCCAAACATTAAATAAGTTCCTCACCTTAAATTATTTTCTATTTTTTACATGATTTTCTAGATTATCCATAAACCTTGAGAGGTGTTAATAAAATTCAGTGGTTACGAGAACTATTTAATCTAGAAATATGTATTATCCTAAGACGCCATTAGATTTATTCTCATATATAGGGATCAGGGAAACAAATGAAAGAAATCCAATTATTTAAGACAGTAATCCTTTAACACTGGGATTTTGTTTTAATTATGAAGAGTGTGTCTTATTAAAAACAAAACAAAGCTTTGTCCTTCAAGGGAGAAACCCCATGTTTCTCTAGTGAACATGCATACAAGATTTCCTAAAGAATGCATCAACAAATTATTTTTGCTATTTTTCCATTTCCCATGATATAATGGGACTTCTTAAAAAGAGCATCAAGTAAATAGTTATGGGCCCACCTGCTCATGATGTCATACCAGGCACCATAAAATGTTCTTGGAAACATGCTTAATTCTGCTTCCCCTCTTCCACCCCACCATGATCATACAGACAAAATTCCCTGCACTAAAAACTAATGACAACAAAAAGCATAGACAGTAAAGTAAAACCACTAAACAGTCTCTATACTTCAAATACAACTCCAGATATACCCAACATCTGAAAACCATGAACATCCCCTATCCCTGTGGTTCCTCCGATGTCTCACATAGGGTAGGGGGGACAGAGGCATGGAAACTAGTAAATGGCCTGCTCTGTAAGAGGCAAGAAAAGTCACTGGGGACTTCACTTAGATGGTCCAATACCCATCCTACCCAGAGGTAAACTAAACCATAATTTGGGGGAATTATACTCCCCTTTGGGTCCAGGCCACCAGCTCACTTAAATGGTTGAGCCTTGGGCCCAGAAGGCTGAGGGAAATCCCTCTTTCTCAAGGGACATTGAGGCCCCTGCCTCTCCTATTTCAGGCCTAAAAGAAAGCTGCTTAGGCACTCAACATAGTCTCGCTTGGTATTACCACTGAAAGTAAAGCTTTCAGTAACCCTTTCACCCATCACAGAACCAAGTTTTGGCATAAAAAGCACACAGACATCACCAAGGCCAAAGATGAGCCACAGCAGGGCCAGCACCTCAGGTAACTGGCAAGGACCTCCACTCAGTTTCAGCCAAGGGATGGCAAACAGGGGACAGAAGGTTGTCCTAATGACATAAGTCACCCAAGGGACAAAGAGAGCCTAAAAGCAGCAAGGGTGACTGAATGAGCACAGAGATGTAAATGAGGACATGTTTAGAGTCTAAAGGAGTCCAACAGCTGATTCATGGAAAAGAGGAGAAAATAAAAGTAAGCTGTTCTAGTTATTATTTGAACATAGACATCAACTATGGTTAAGACTATTACCTCATATATATTTACTCTGTTGGGTTTAGATTTGGTGTAAAATGTCTAGGTAAGAAAATTTTATACACAGTGTCATCTAATAAAATAAAGGGAATTGGAAAAAAATTCTGTTTATATGTTTTCCACTGGAAAACATGAACCAATATTGCTATTCAGAGACAGTTCTTTCATTTTGATGTTTTAAGTACCATAAATATACAGCCGTATTGCTTTCTTTGAATCAATAGCTAGGTCTTGGGGAAAAAAAGTAGAATAAACAAAGAGGAAGCAGAAAAGAAAATTCCAGATAATGGAAATGTGTGATCTTTGCTTTCTGGTCAGGGTCATAACAAAGTAAAAGAAGGGATCCCACCTATAATAGAATCAATAGCTCATATTCTCTACAGGTTTTTCCAATATCCTAAAGCAAAGATTTCACAACGTCATAGAAAATTTTCTTTTCCTTTGCCTGCCCTTCTAAACCCATCGAAGATACTAAGAAAGATTAGCAATGAGCACAGGATATGAATTAATGATATGCCACAACTAGTACACATTTTTATAAAACTCAGAGTAATTTCAGAACCATTAGAAAGCAATTTTGGACCTAAAATTTTGGATCCTAAAGGATCCACTTAAAGGGCTCTTTTCTATTTTAAAGTATCAATGACAAAAAAGTTAAAACAGCAACCATGAAAAGATATTTTTAAAATAACGTGCATGGACGACTTCAGTTTCTTTCTGAATTATGCCATGAATGTTATTAATTAATATCAACAGCATAAGAAACCAGACAGCCTACTATAATGAAATACTGTATAGTCACATTAAAAAAGTGACTGACAGGTCAAATTCTAAAAAAGAAACAGTAGATACCACCACAAAACTAGCAGATGTTTCTTGAGGTCATTTGTACAAAAACATAAGCATATGTTAAAGAAATCTGACACTATCATGGAATCAGTTGGTGTCTAAAATAATAGCAGCTCCTTATGGCAATATGGTAATATCCGTATCAAATGCACAACACATTATGTTGCAACAGTATGTGCAGACAAAAGAGCATCAGTGGCAGCAATAATGACCAGTGCTTTCATTAAGGTGAAAAAATAAAATTAGTGGGTTATATCCAGGGCATGCTATTGTTTAATGGTAAACTGAACATGACAGACAGTAGGTTGAATTTTCAGAGTTCGCATTTAACTGATTTTATTGAGACTCTAATCAAGGCAGAATATTAACCAAATAAGAACCCTAAAGGTTTTCTAGGAGCCTCTAAGATGGGTTTTCTGATTTCTTCAGGCTACCAAGAATAATGGTGAAGACAGCTCTTATTTTCAAACCTAATGATAATACTTGATAAGTCTGGGACATGAACAGGAATTCTTCAGTTCAAAATCAATGCATTTAACCTGGTGTCCTATACTCTGTATTTAAGCAATTGGTAACTGCCAGGTCACTATTGTAATGTAAAACTGCAAATAATTTATTAAGTGTATTATCAACCTCAACCTCAGAAGTCTGAGACCTTCTATGGTATTTCTTTGGAACTAGTCCTATCGCCCCAAAGTATACAATGCACACAACCGATGCTAATTGTTATAGACTAAAGATCTTTCAAAAGTCAAAGCCAAAAGGCATTGAATAACTTTTTATACTAATTGTTGGGACTCACGTTATACCGTAGCAAAGTTACATTTGAAAAGGCTCTTAGAATTTCAATGACATAGTTTGCATCTAATGCTTCTGCATGGAAGAATGAATCTGGCATACACCTAACAAAGTGTTCAAGTATCAAGAAAATTGGAGTAATATTAGGCTCACCCATAAGATGTTTCCATGGCATGAAGCCCTGTGACAGAGTAGGCTTAGTCCTGTAAAACATCCAAGTAACCTGGAAAATGACAGATTAGTCTCTAATGCAAAAGCCAGAATACCAAGATATTTTTCCCCAAATGTGAAAAATGCTAATTCTAAGAAATGGAAATATGATTTTTAGAGAAAACTTTATTCCTACTTCTAAAATAAGAGATTATCGATCAAATCCCATGACAAAAGTCTATCTATATTTTTTTAGTATACCCTAAGTATTTAAATAAATTATCTAAAGTAACTGGGTTATGGATGGGATTTTAAAAATGCATTATATCCGAGATTTTAACTATAATAAGCTTCTACCTATAGAATGAAAACAACAACAAAACATACACTGTCTTCCTTTACACTTTCAATACATGAAAACATGGCTAAAACATAAGGAAACCAATATACGCTAACAGTTGTTCAGTTTTATTGATCTTATTCCTCCTGCACAGATGGACATAGAAAGTACTTTGAATTATGTGTAACATTCAGTACACTTAAAAGTCTAACAGAATATTTGTACTAGACAAAAAACTGATCTTACGAAATGAATTTTTTCGGAGTTTAAAATGATATAGAAGTTCTTTTCTACATATAAAAATTGATGTGTTCATTTTTTTCATTTCAGTAATACCTAAATATTATGGCTGCATAAAGATCATAACCTTATTTCCAATATTTAATGAACAATGTTTTCCAAAAATACCTTTAAATTTTAAGTAGCCTCAACCGAATAAGAAACAGGACACAAGAGACATCCCAAGGCTCACGAAAAACACAGACCTTAGGCTTGATAGAGTTCAACGTACAGTCCCTTCAGAAGCCATTTCTCCAGCTTATGCATTCAATTTTAAGCTTTCAATTTCCTTTATGTTTGGACATTTTGCTAGTCACCAGCATAGTTGATGCATGGTACAATACATGTCAAGTAAGATACTTTCTCATTTTGCTGATCTGAGAATTTTAGCAGTGTTCAGTATCCATTCCATCATTCAAGTTAAAAATCTCGGCATCACCATGGTTTCCTCCCCTTCCCTCAAGTTCCACATCCTCCAAATTCTCTGACGATATCCCTTCACTTAGCCTCACATTTCCATTCTCCCTGCCACATACACACTATTCCTGGATCTTCTGGTATACTAGTCACTGAAATAGGCTCTCCAGTGTACTGCCCATTTAAAATCCATCCTGGTTCCATGATGGTCTTCTCAAAACCCAAACTCACTTAAAGAACAAAAACCTTCAGATTTTGCTACCCCTTAGGTTTAGACACCAACTTCCTAGCCTGTTATTCAGGGCCTTATACAAACCACTGACTTATCACCAAGCACTGTCATCTCTTCCATTAACACTCTCTTCACAGACTATGGTCTTATTTTCCAAATGGGTCAAAGCATGCTCTCCTGATATTCCCCCTGCCAAAAAAGTTATCATTTTCCTAGAACGGTTTCCTTACTCTTTTGTGTTGCCAATCCCTAGCCATGCTTCAAGGCCCATATTCAAGTTTACCCTCACATTCCTCTGTACCATTACCTGACCTCTTCCTCCGCCTCCCAACAAAATGATTTTCTCCTTTAGTTACATTTCCATGTATGTGTATAACGCCCTATAATATCTCAATTGCACATAAAATAGACCATCAGTAATTTTGCTGGTAAATCTTCCTGCAGATTATGAGTACTTGGAAGCAAAAACTATGTCAAATTGATTATAGCATCTCTGGAACCTATCAGAAAACTCAGCACATAGTAGGTGCTCCCTAACTGAGGAAGAAAGAAGCTAAAAGTATGAATGATTTAATGAGAAAAACACAAATTAAAACTATGCTGAGATACCCTTTCTCATCAGATAGGTTTTTTAGAAGTTTCACAATATACTCTTTAGAAGAAACTTCACAGAAACAGGTGCCCTGATACAACAATGACACAAAGGCAAAATAGTACGATTCTTATGAGGTAATTTGGAAATACTGAGCAAGGTATACAGGCAGGCATGGAGTGCATGGAAGATCTTTGCATGTTCTACTCAACTTTGCTGTGAACCTAAAACGTAACTCTAAAAAATAAAATCTAATAAAAATTACATACGCATTTATTCTTTTAGTCAACAATCCCACTTCTAGGAATCTATTCCAAAAATATACTGAAAAAAAATCAAATGGACACATAAGGTTTTTCATTACACCACTATTTTCCATGGCAAAAAAAGGCTAGAAACAACCCAATCTTTCCATAAACTATAGTACACAATAGATTTTTGTGCAGATATAAAAGGAAACGTAGACTCTCACCCTAGAGTGATATGCCAGATATATTGTTAATTTAAAAAGAAAGTAAGGTGGAAAAAAAAATATGGTATGCTACCATGCATTTAAGGAAGTGGGGTAGGAGTTGGGTAAGGAGAATATATATACATATGCATATAAGTATATACACATACACGATTGCTTATATTTACAAAAGAACAACCCCAAAATTTGAAAAGACAAATAAGCTTACCTGTAATAGGAAGGAAGAAAAGGGTAGAAAGGACACAGATAAAAAGTTATACTTCCCAGAATATAGTTTGTTTAGTAAGTTTGAGTCTGGAACCCTATAAATAGTTTATATAATTACAAAATAAAATTGAATTTTAAAGAAGTAATGCCAAAAATCAAAAACAAATGTAAATAGACAATTCTGCATCCTGGGTTGAGGATATAACATCACAGATAGGGAGGACTGTAAGCGTCTTTAAAACACAGTAATTTGGAACACCTGGGTGGCTTAGTCGGTTAAGCGTCCAACTTCGGCTCAGGTCAAGATCTCACAGTTCGTGGGTTCGAGCCCTGCATTGGCCTCTATGCTGACAGCTCAGAGCTTGGAGCCTGCTTCACATTCCATGTCTCCCTCTGTCTCTGCCCCTCCCCTGCTTGTACTCTGTATCTCTCAAAAATAAATAAAACATTAAAAGCATTTTTTTAAAACCCCAGTAATTTGACTACACACAGCACATACCCTGGTATGTACTCTATACACAACAATAAAAAATTACAGAATGATCTTAAATGACTTTCAGAAGTTGTACTGTTAATGGTAGCATTGGTGTTGTTATTCTGTGATTTACACATGTTACAAGATAAAGCAAATGAGCAATGATATGGTTGGCAGTGATACTGTTGACTTAGAAATCAAGATTTTAAGGATAGCAGAAAGGAGACAAAGTAAACACCTTTTAGTCCTGAATTTCAACTGGAAGTATCAGCATAATTCCATGATGTGCTTTCTTTTTGAAAGAAAAATACATACTTCCTTGCTGTTTCTGAAAAAACTGGAAAACGGAAAATATTAGCAATGAGCACAGCTGGACCTCAAATTGTGGTCTCTAAATACCCCTACTCAAAGGAACTAAGCTTCCTTTTAATGATCAGGTTGATCCTATGTCTGGGGCATGACATGTAGATTAGCCTGGAATATCTTGCCATTCAAGAAAGCTATCAGAGACAGCCAAGGGAATGTCAAAAAAACTTAGAAGTCAACTTGGAGGGGTTCCCATACATCCAAAATGCCAGAAATTAAGACAACTTGAGAATCAGTAAGAACTGGCATTGCTGCAAATTGAAGCCTATTTAATACATTTGAATACCTGAGTTCATAACGATGACAGTAAACCTCACTGGTCACTGCAGCTGCCGTCCTGTCCCTTTGAGGAAGAACTTTCCTTTCTGCTGCAAAGAGTGTAGTTAGCTAACAGCCAGCCTCCAGCTGTTGGTCCCTTCAAGGCTTCTCCTAAGCTTTGTTGCTGAGGTCACACTGTTCCCATGACTAAACACAGCTGATGTTTGGCTATTTATGCTCAAGGCAGGACTCTTAATGGGCAGTCTTTTCCCCCAAAATCTCACCATAGGTAAGCAGAGACCTGACCAGATATGCATCATGGGCCAAGGCTCTCCCTGCCCCTGCCTGCCTTATCCTCCTTTTATAGGTCTCAGAGTCACAAGGGTATCCCTCCCAATCTGTCTCCCCCCACCTTTTATCTTTCCCAGACATGTGCCCCCAGTAGACATCTCCTATTCCTACAGGAGAGACAGAGAGAGACAGAGCGTAAGAAGGGGAGGGGCAGAGAGACAGGGAGACACAGAATCCAAAGCAGGCTCCAAGCGGTCAGCACAAAGCCTGACATGGGGCTCAAACTCACAAACTGGGAGATCATGACCTGAGCTGAAGTCAGACACTAAATCTACTGAGCCACCCAGCTGTATCCCTAGTCTTTTAAACAACGATGGTCCGTTCTCCCAAATTGCAGAGGGCACAAAAATGCCTAGTCGAGGCAATACTATCCTCCTGAATACCCAAAGTATCTGTCAACCCCTCTACCTACTGCCATGGCTCTTTGATTCTTTAGCTTTACGTTTAGACTTCTGCAAGTCACTTCAGATCTTCCCGCTTCAGACAATCCCATCTGGATTTACCTCTCTGGTTTACTGACCTTGATCCAGCCATTGGACCCTCAATTTTTAAGTCCCTTGGCTTCAGCACAAGTACTGTTCCCCACTCCTAGGAAGGTATTTATGTGCCAATTGTAGCCCCAAAGATCCCATGTAGGGGAGGGCAAAAAGAAGGGGGACATAATAGATCAAGTTTTTCAAAGTACTTGCCTTCAGATAGTGCCACATGGTTAAGGAATAACATTAATATGCAGACTCCTCGGGGGTCAAGGTACACAGGCCAGGGCAGTTATTTTGTATATACTATTTTTATAGTAAGAAAGAGATTAAGTTTGCTGAATTTCAGTTCAAATAATAACTATGAGGAATAATACAATTTTTATAGACAAGACTTCAACTTTACTATCAAATGATTTGCAATAAACAAAGTATTTTTTGTATTCACAAAATACGTGAAAGGACTTTGCCACTTTGACATTTCTGGATTAAGTGGATTTATCCTTAAATAGGTAGCTCAGGTCGTATAACCATATCAATTGTACATTAAGATTTGAAATTTTACCTTCCTATAAAGATTAAAACCAATACCTAGGAATAAAGGAAATAAACGATTTCAACTCTGCATGCATTAAAGCCAGGGTGTCCAATGTGATCACCACTAGCCATATGCAGCTATCAAATTAAAATTAAATAAAAATTCAGTTATTCAGTCACACTAGCCACATTTCAGGTATAATAGCCACACATGGATGGTGCAATCTGGACAGTTCAGATACAGAACATTCCATCACCACAGAAAATTTAACTCCACGGTCATGCTTTAGAGATCCATTCTGCATTTGTTTCTCTGTGTGGACCAATTTACTTTAATGAAAAGCTAATATTTATACAATATAACTACTTAATATTTATATAATAGGTTAACAGACCTTCCAAAGCATTTAAAAACTTCATTAACAGTACATGCAGTTACAGGGTGAGCTTCATTTTTCACACCCATCTTTTAAAAATTCCTTCAAATTTGACAGTGTAGGAACAGATTGTCAATTTTTTTAAAGAAGTATTTTCTTAACATGTACACTGATGAATCAAAGCATCAGGTTTTACTGAGTAATTAATCCTTCAATAATTCACATAACAGGTCATTTTGGGGTTTAACCCCTGCTTCCATTATTTCTGACCACAAGGTCCACCGACAGATGTCTCACTTTGGATGTACACAACAGAAGACTGGGATCTGTTTCACGTACATCTGTTCCCAAACAGCTTAGGCAGATTAATACTTAGAATGTACCCAGCCCTGCTAAGTCCCAAACAACCATTTACTCTTGTTTTTAAATTATTTTCTCATTTTCACATTTTCCCACACTACCTTTCACATTGGTAAGTTTCCAGCAAATATAAAGCAAATCATTTTAACTCTCATAAAAGAGACCTTAATTTGTAGCCCAGCTTTCTCAGATTTTCTGGTTACTGCTCTCCTTCAACTCAGCTAAGAGCTGAGTTACAAACAACCCTTTCGAAAAACCTAACATGAAGTTGTGTAACCTGCCGTAGTAAGTCCATGAAAAATAGAGATTTTTAAGCCCTAAGATTTGAAACTCTTTGTTTTTAATATTTAAAACATAATTTTCAGATGCTAATCGGACATACTGTAAAATCCTTGCCCTGAACTTTGATTAAAAGGTAGAGGAAATGAGGGGCACCTGGGTGGCTCAGTCGGCTAAGCATCCAACTTCAGCTCAGGTCACGATCTCACAGTTCATGGGTTTGAGCCCCATGTCGGGCTCTGTGCTGACCACTCAGAGCCTAGAGCCTGCTTCAGATTCTGTGTCTCCCTCTCTCTCTCTGCCCCTCCCCTGCTCACATTCTGTCTCCCTCATGCTCTCTGAAATAAACATTAAAAAACAACTTTTTTTAAGGTAGAGGAAATGGATATCGAAGCTAAGCTAGTCCTTTTGCCCATAAAAAGTCTGATGACTAGCTTGACCAATAATTTTCTATCAGAAAATGGTTTCTTCCTCTCTCAAGGCAGGCCCTGTGCTGAGATGACCCTCACACCTCTCATCACTATGCCCTGAAGCTGGGGAAGGGGAGCAAGGGGCCCATATTTCCCATGTTTCTTCTAATTAGAAGTTCATGAGGGTGGAGAAGCTCCTGCTGGAAAATACAACACCTCCTCCCACACATCACACTGTTGACCCTTGAGCATTCAAACCAGAGACTTGCCTACGATGTCCTAACATCTGAAGTCAATAAAAATAGGTATTTTCTTTAAAACGCAACTTGAGAGTTGGTTTTCAATGATTATATACAGCTGATCCTTGAACAATGCAAGGGTTAGGGGTGGTGGCCCACATACAGTCAAAAGTCTACGTCTACCTCTGGACTCCCCCAAAACTTACTAATAGCCTACTGTTGACCAGAAGCCCTACCCAGGATATGGTTAAGACATACTTTGTATGCTACATGTATTGTATACTGTATTCTTGCAATAAAGCTACAAAAAAAATGTCAAGAAAATCTTAAAAGATTTGTAGTGCTGTACTGCATCAAAAAAAAAAAAAAGAAAAAAGAAAGAAAGAAAGAAAAACTCGTGTGTAAGTAGACCTATACAGTTCCAACCCAAGTTGTTCAAGAGTCAACTGTAATATAAATGCCTCATTCTGCAGATGAAAAAGTGGAATTAAGTTACTTGCCCAAAGTCAGTTATGGTCCTGTTAGTCGCAGACAAGACCTCATTATCCTTTGGTGCCCACTCCTGAAAATGTTCCTACATCACAGACAGGAGAGTACAGACAGCTGGAGCAGGGAGCCTATAAAAGATCCCATCGTGTTTTTCCTAGGTCAAGGTGCTATCCATTAGTAAATGGTCAAGTTCCCACTGTGAAATGGCAGACACATTTGTGGGCATTTGGCATTCGTGTCACAGAAATTCCTAAATTGATCATTCTTAACTGTACTAAAATTTGAGCTTAATACAGTGTAATCCTACCCATTACTAACTCTCCTCACCCGTAGCTTTTCCTTTTTGGGAAAGCATTATCACCCAGTCACACAGTACAGTAAGCAGATCCCGATTTGGGGATGCACAAAAATGCTTCTATCTTCTGCTTCCATCTAACATTTCAAATAGAAGCTTACTACTTGCTAAGCAAACATGCCTAGAAATTTGTCCTTGGCTGAGATTTAGAACAATGCCAACAGGCAATCTGTGATATTTTTGAAAATATTGAACTCGGAATGTATTTGATCCAGTAAGAGCACAAGTGAAGGGCTACATTATAAAATATGCAAAGTTGTCTAATACATCTGCCCATGTTACCTTTCTGTGCGCCCTTAATTTTTGACACCTTATTCCCCAATTTCAGAGACCGTTGGGGGCTACCCACACTGTGGTACTACCCTTGATCTGCTTTGCCTGGTCTGGGTTCCATGCCCCAGACTTGCCTGACTTTTCTCACGAAGCCTCAGAGAACTCACCTGATCCCTCTATTTCTTCTGGATTCTGTTCCTTTCTAGGTCACAGCTAACTCAGTAATTACTTTATGCTCACATGCATAAACTCATGATTTCACAAATGGTCAAATTTTAAGATTCCAATAGAAAGATCATTAAGCAGTTTGTGGTTAACATTTCCTGAACAGATGATGCCCTTTTGTGTACACATTTTGTATCATAGTGGTGGCATCCTGGTCAATCTATGTCCAGGTCAGTGCTTACCACCTTGCAGCTTAGCACGATGGAACCTTCTGGCCAGGATACCCACAGTGGAGAAGTAGGCCAACATTAGCTTAAGAATGTTTTTATAGAAAAGAATTCCAATACCTTAACAAAAAGGGAGAGGATACTCTTGCAGGTGATGAAAAGTCACAAGTAGCTGTGTAGTCAGTAGTACAACGCAGTAGGCAAAAGTAAGGTTCATGAGGCCAGTTAACAAATTCATTCAACAATGGTTTTCGTGTCAGGTACTCTTCCAGGTACTGACAGCAAACAAAACAGGTTCTGAACAGCTTTCCTTTTCCCCATCTAGATCCAGTCTGAGAGTTAAACCATCACCTCTCCTGCTTCTCAGACCTTCAGATTTGGTCTGAATTATACCACTGACTTTCCCAGTTCTCCAGTTTGCAAATGGCATACGGTGGTAGAGCTCAGCCTCTGTAACCCCATGGTAGATCTCCTCAAACATACAGCCAAGCTTCTGTTTCCCTGGGGAACCCCAAGACACACATCATTACAAATTTGTCAAAACCCACAGAATGTACGACACCAATAGCGAACCGTAACATCAACTATGGACTCGGGAGATGATGTGTTCACGTAGGTTCATGAATCGTAACAAATGTACCTCTGATGAGGAATGTGGATAATGGAGGAGGCCGTGCATATGTAGGGGGCAGAGAACATATGGGAGATCTCTGTACCTTTTGCTCAATGTTGCAGTGAACCTAAAATTGCTCTAAAAAACGAAATCTACTTTTAAAAGCAGCAACTAAGGTACTCTGAGATTCAAAAACTGAGTGGTGTTGCAAATATTTCCTATGTATGATCTAATAAAGCCCGGTGATCCCACACCTCTCCACCCCCACCCTTCCTGGAGCCGCCAGTCACGGGCCCGGGACCAATAGACCCATGGTCTCCCCTACTACATCCTCCTATACCCCGTCCTCCCAAGCATGGTAACCTTGACACAACTTATCCTCTATTATCTGGACAATCTCCTTGGTCTTTCAGCATGCACATCTAAACTAATTCTACATCAGAGATCATTTCATTTAAATATACCTCTTACTCCCTTTTCTTTTCCCCACTCCTTTTACTAGGTAAATCATCTGTTTATAAATATAGGTTTGGGGTGCCTTGGTGGCTCAGTCAGTTAAGCAGCCGACTTTGGCTCCGGTCATGATCTCACAGTCAGTGAGTTCAAGCCCCACGTCGGGCTCTGGGCTGATGGCTCAGAGCCTGGAGCCTGTTTCGGATTCTGTGTCTCCCTCTCTCTGACCCTCCCCCCTTCATGCTCTGTCTCTCTGTCTCAAAAATAAATAAACGTTAAAAAAAAATTAAAAAAAAAAATATATATATATATAGGTTCTTAACTAAGGTGCTAGGATTCCGTACTTCCAATTTTAAAGGCCTGAAGAAGTTTGCACACTAGGCCTTCATTAAGAAAAAATACACCTAGGTGAAAAAAGTAAGGGGTTTAGAGCAAAGTTTAAAAAAACAATCAAAACTTTCAACCTGTATAGTTTTTAAATTCTACTTTCATGAACACAAAGCAAGCCTGCTTTTCCTCCATCACCACTTAATTTACAACAGCATTTCTTTTTTCGTGTCATTATTTGCCTTTTTGTGTCCCAGTACCGCAACACTTATTTATATGAGCTCTCACTGAGCAAGGTCTCGTTTTAAATTCTGTAGTATTTCACCTTCATTGTAGGTTAAGCTGGCTCTTGTAGGCTAACCTAAACTTCATATAACTTAGAAACTTCTAGATCTCCCAAATTCAAACGGACTTAAAAACTTCACGGAATAATTCTACATCCATATCCCTCGGTTTTAACTCAGAGGTTCAATAAAACATTCTACCTTGGTTTTCATGACACCTGAAAACATTTTAATTAAGGTAGAAGGTAATTTTAGTTAAGCCTACTCAGTGCATTTGTTAGCTTTTTTTGCACGGGAAACTTTAGAACAGTGGCATGTTTCTATACTTTACTAGAAGTAGTACAGGGCGCCTGGTTTTGCAACGGAAGGCAATGTTTTAAAAATAATTTAAGTTTGTATTTAGCCAGGAGAGACAGTGTCACATCGAAGGTTTTTTGAGCAATCTTCTCTCGACGAAGACTTGAAATAGTTGTTGTAAATACAGCACTGTAACATTTCCAAATAACTAAAGTCAAGTCAATAAAAGGTGAGTGCGATAAGCAGCATGAGGACTTTAAAGTCAACACTTAAAAAAAAAAAAAAAAAATCAAGGGTTTCTACGTAGGTAGAGAGCTTAATTCTAGACAAGGCAAGGAATGTGAGGGATGGAGAAGTCCAGAGGGCCCAAAAGGGGATTAAAGTTTCGGAAGTCAACAAAGTGAGAGTTCGATTCAGAACCCACGTGTAGATGTACTCTGTAAAGTGGTTATACTTTCAGGGGACGGGCAGAGGTTGATGGAGTCAAACTCCACCAGTTTGGAGCGAAGGAGAGGACCTTCCCGCAGTTTGGAAAACACCGGCCCTTTGGGGCTCAATTCTTTTTTCGGCCTCCTAGAGCAGAAGCTGACCGTGACTTTGCTCCAGGGAATGCACCCAGAGGCGGGGAGCCAGGCGGGCGGGGCGGGGAGCCTGGGGCCCCCGGGGCCGCGAGGAGACTAGACTGCTCTCCCCAGTTCGGAAGGAGCGGGCGGGGGCTTCGCGACGCGGGGGGGAGGAGCCTGGGGAGGGCGGAGAGGAGGCGCGGGCGAAGGTGCAGGGAGGAGGCAAGGCTGGAGGTTAAGGTGCCGGGACACTCACCCGCGGGGCGCTCGGGTTGGATGGGCCGCCACCTGAGGGCCCGCTCGCTCAGCACCACGTCACAGCTGCTCCTCCCGATCTCGAAGATGCCACGCAGCAGGATCTGCCCGGCCGCCGCCTCCGGCTGCAGCTGGGACGCCCACAGCGCCGAGGGCACCGCGGCCGCCGCCGGGGGCGCTTCCTCCTCCAGGCCGCCCTCCAGGGCGCTCACCCGGCCGCCGCGCCTCCCCCGAGGCATGGCGGAGACGCTAGCTGAGCAGCAGCCTGGGGTCTGGGGAGGCCTTTGGAGGCGGAGGTGGAGGCCGCGGCAGCCTCGGCTCGATCTGCGTCCGGCGCTGCCACAGCAACCGCGCGCGGGGCAGAGACCCAGGAGGGAGGCGGGGCAGGCAGGCGGGGCCGCCCGGACCTAGTCCGGCACCTTGGGCCGCCGGCTTCGGGTCGCTGCCGCTCACTACTAAAGGTCTCCAGTACAGGCAGACGAAGAAGTGGCTCCCTCCGCCTAGCCCTCCCTGTTCAGTAGGATTTAGTGCACTGCGTTTCCCACAGTTCTGTACGCACTCCCTTCTCAAACTTACTCACCCCCTGGGCATCTTGTTAAAATGCAGTTTCTTACTGTTGAGGTCTGAGAGGAGGCCCAAAAGGCTGTATTGCTAAGAAGCCCCGGGATGACGGCGACGCCCATGCCACTGGTCCTCGGGACACACTTTGAGTGGCAAGGGCTTCTCGTTTCCCCACCTGCTTCCCAGTGGGCTCCCTCAGAAGGCAGAGGTCATGCTATATAACCGTGCTGGCACACCCCCGGTAGTTAGCTGATCTTATGCACCTGGTAGAGAGAGCTCATTTCCCAAAAGCCCTGAGAGGAAGCCAAAGTCTCTGGTTTACATTCACAGATTCTCACCTGACAAACAGAAGGTGCCTTATCATAATGAGCACTGAGTAATGTTTAGAATTGTTGAATCGTTATATTGTCCTCCTGAAACTAATATATTGGATGATAACTATACTGGAATAGGAAAAAAAAAAACACCTTAATGAATAAAAGGTGCCTTTGTGCTGTCAGTGTTGAGGGTCCTAATTTCCCGGAAGATTTCTCCTTTGCAAACTCGTCTTTGCCTGGATCTGGCACTCTCTGGAGGGAGATTACAAGCAGCCGGGCTTGTTCTCTGGAAGGCTGTTGCTACAGTGTAGTGTTACCTGCAAATGGAGAGAGCCCTGGGGGGTGGGTTTATCCTCCCCTTTCTTCTGATAGTAGAGATTCATGAAATTAGCTGATAATTTGTTAGCACAGAGTCTGGAGGCTTCGGTTCTCAACTGTGGCTGCACGTTGGAGTTACCGGTAGGGAGTTGAAAAAAAATCCAGAGGCCCAGGCTACACTTGAAGACAAATTGGAATCTCTGGGATGGGACCCAGACTTCAGGAGTTTTTAAAGCCCTCCAGGTGAATCCAATGTTCAGCTAGGCCGGAGAATCACTGCTGAAAGCAGTGTATTCACAGGGAGCTGACAAATTGTGACAATGAAACAGAGAAACGGAGTTCTCTGGAAGAGGAGCATCATGGGAGGTCAGTCAGCAGCCTTTTTAGAAAGTCAGAATAATTGTATCAAGAAAACGGTAGGGGTGAGGGAGGTAAAGAGCAAACTGAGTTTGAAGACTCGTGGATGTAGCTCCAGGGTGCTGGTGCCGAACCAGTGACTTCAGCTACGCAAGCTCCTCTCATTCTCTTCTTGTCCTGCTCACACCGCAAAGCCAGACAGAAGAGCGCATGGCAGCAGGAGTGTCTCAAGGTTCTCTGCTCAAACTTGGATTTCAAACAACCAGGGAGGGAGACTGGAGGCCTAGCCAAATCCCTTTCAGAGCCGAAGCGCCTGTGTGCCAGTTAAGCTGGGACTCTCACCGCTTAATGCTCTGAAAACAAATCCCCAAGCTTCCAAGCGAAGCAGGGAAGAGCCTCTGTTTGATCTGATGGCAGAGAGCTGTTTCTTGGAGCAGAAGCGCAGCTGCTGCTGAACCCACGCAGGCTTCAGGTGGCTCAGCCCAGCAGTCACTCCTGGGGAGGTTGGTGCCCTTGCGGAAGGAGTTGCTGCTCTGGAGTCAGCATCTTGTATTCACAGCTGTTGGACCCTCAACACAGAGCTCACTGGCATTTTCAAAGCTCACTGAGAGCCAGGGCAAATAGGTCAAGGCAGTGGCTACTTCTTAGGACCTTTACAACCTTAGTTGCCCTTTCTCCTGCTTCAGTAGGTCAGAGTCAGAAACACTGGCTTTATGTTTCTTGAGGATGAAAGTAATGGCTGTGCTCTGGTCTTTCCCCTTGATGAGCTGTCCCCTCCCAGGGCTCTGAAGGTTGCAGTGCCCATGGTCTCTGTCCTCAGGATTAGCCACACGGGCATCAGCACCATGGCTTCCCATTCTCCTCAGGGCTCCTTGAGAGATGTCACAAGCTCTAATCACTCCCCTGAACTTGAGGCTCTATGTCCAACTGCCTACCTGACATCACCACTTGGCTGTCCAATAACCATCAGAAACATAACACATCTAAAACCAAATCTATGATTTTCCATTATAAACCTATCCTTCCCAGAACTTTCCAAATCTCAGCAAATAGGTTCATCAAAATCCTTGATGTCATTCTTATTTCTTCTCATTGTCTCAGGCCTCACATCCAATCCGCTGGCAGATCCTGTCAATTCCATCTGCAAAAGACACTCCTTTCAGCCTGTTGCTTTCCCAGTCTGTGCCCCTATACCTCTCACCTGGACAACATCAACAACCTCCCAGCTCTTTGCTTTCCCTTTTGCCTATACTGCCTCCTCCAGCTCAGAGTCTATTTTCCACCTGGCAATCACATTGCTCCTTTTTAAAAATAACAAAATCATATCATTTCCTGCTCACAACCTTCTTCTGATCTCCCATCACTCTTGGAACAAACTCAAAATTCTTGGCAAGTGCACAAGGCCCTACATAATCTGGGCTCTGGTTACCTTTCTGAGGTCACTTACTCATACCCTCCACCTTGCTCACTCACACAAGCCTCCATACTAGTCCTCGGACACACTGAGACTAGTCCCTTCTCAGGGCATTTGACTTGCTACTTCCTCTCACTGGAATGCTTTTCCAGCCAGCCAACCAGATGGCTCCCTCCTTCTGCTGAAAGATTACCATCTCTAAGAGACCACTGCTGACCCTCCTCCGTCATTCACCTTCCCATAACTGTGTGTATTAGTTTTCTATTACAGCTGCAACAAATTACCATTAACTCAGTGGCTTAAAACAACACAAATGTTTTATCTGACATTGCCAGGGGTCAGAAATCCAAATTTGGCTTCACTGGACTAAAATCAAGGCATCAACAGGCTTGAGTTCCTCCTGAAGGCTCCAGGGAAGAATTCATTTCCTTGTCTTTTCCAGCTTCTAGAGGTGGCCTGGATTTCTTGGTTCATGGCCCCTTCGTCCATCTTCAAAGCCAGCAGCCAAGCATCTTCTCTCTGCTTCCATCCTTCTATCTTCTGTTTCTGACTCTGACCTTCTTCCCTCCCTATTATAAGGATCCTTGTGGTTACATTGGACCCATCTGGATAATCATTAACTGCATCTTCAAAGTCCCTTTTGCTGTGGAAGGTAACACATTCACAGGTTGTGGGGACTAGGACATAGATATTTTCAGGCCACCATTCATCTACTATCTCCTGCTTTATTTTACTTTACATCCCTTATTACCTCTTGCTGTATGTTTACTTATTTGTTTATTGTCTAGATTTCCCATTGAATGAGTTAATGCACTTAGTAACAGTGCTGGAATACAAGAAACAATAAATGTTAAGTGTTATTATTGTTGCTAGAATAAAAGTTCCTTGATGTCAGAGAATTTATCTTGTTCTTCATTAAATTCTCAAGTACTGGCACAGGGCTTAGCATGTAGTATGTGCTCAAGAAATATCTGAAAGAATGAATGAATTCCTTTAACACTTATTTGTAATAATAGTGTTAAAGTACCTCAATAGTTTTCTCCCTAGTTCTTAAGGATCAGTTGTCCCATAAGTGGTACATATATATGATCCACTAATGCATGAAAATTGCTCTCTGAAAATTTTCAGGCAGCTTCCTGAACATCGCTTTCCCTGCTTTGGATGAAACTTGGGGATTAGTTTTCAGAGCACTAAACATTAAGAGTCCTAATATAACAGGCACATGGTTGCTGTATGTTTGGAAGATATTTGGCTAGATCTGGAAATAGAATCTCCACCCCTGTTGTTGTTGTTTTGTTTGTTGGTTTTTTTTTGGTTTTTTTTTTTTTTTAGAAATTCATGTCTGAGCAAAAGACTTTGAAAAATTCTCTGCTATTAACATTGTTTTCAGGATATCATTAAATATCTGGGCAAATCCAGGAGATTTAGACGTAATGGGACAGCCTCCTGAAGTCAGGGACACCTTAGTTCCACAGATGGAGGCCGATGAAGTTACAGCCCGCTGAGACATCAAGATCTACTGCATTAAGGGCAGGGGCAAAGAATTCTGATGCCCGAGCTTTGGCCAGTGGATAATCTTAGATCACTCCCTTTAATCTTGCACAGTCTCTGTTGGCTTCAAAGTTTGGAGTTTGGGTGAGCAATAATTGAGTACCTGTGTTATCAAATTACCATCAACATCGTCTTTTGCAAACTCCAGTTTACTTTAGAGAACAGTTTTTATTAAGGACTGCTCCATGCAGGTAGAATATAATACAAACTCCCACCATGGCGTAGGAGACTCCTTATGATCTGACTCCTGCCCACCCACTCAAACCCCATCTCCTATCATTTTTCTTCCATTCTTTCTATACTTGTGTCCAACTACACTGGCCTTCTTTCCATTATTCAATTAAACCAAATTTAGTCCTCATGCAGGGCCTCTGCTGTTGTTATTTATTCTGTGTGGAACAATCTTTATTATGGCATGGCTTTGCATGGTGCCCAGGTCAACTTCGTGTCACCTTCTCAGAGGCTCTTCCCTGGCCAGTTAAAAGTTTACTCCTACTCAATGTTATTTTCCTCATTGTACTTCCTACTATCTGAGTGTATGTCATTGGTTTTTTTGTTCACTTCTTTTCTGTCTGTCTCCCTTTCCCATCAGATGGGTACCTCAATGACAGCAGTGACCTGGTATGCTTGCTTATGGCTCTATCTCATGTCTAAAGAGTGCCTTGAGAAGAATAAATGCTCAATAAACATTCATTGAATCCATAAAGGAATAAATTGAGTTCCTGCATTAATTATTGGTATCACTGAACATATTGTATCTCATGGGTAAGGAAAAAAAAATTCAGGACATATTTAATTTCTCCATATCAACATACATTGTAGGTGAAGTGAGCTTTAATTGTGTCCAGCTCTCAGTAGTTTCTTTTTTTTTTCTTTTCTAATTTTTTAATGTTTATTTTTTGAGAAAGAGAGAGAGAGAGAGAGAGAGAGAGAGAGAGAGAGAGAGACAAAATTCTAAGTAGGCTCTGCTCTTTCAGAGCAGAGCCCAACATGGAACTCGAACTCACCAACCACTAGATCATGACCTGAGCTGGAGTCAGGGGCTTAACAGACTGAGCCACCCAGGGGCCCCTCTCAGGTGTTTCTAATGCAAAATGGGAACCTTGCCAAAGGAGCCTCCCTCTCATCCTGAGTGGACATTTTGTCAGAATGTTCCTGCTGTTCTGGCCTCTGCTGCCTAAAAGGTAGAGGGCAAAATGTCTCTGCAAAAATTACAGAATCAGATTCAAAGTCCAGATCACATAGGTTTTTTGTGCTCCTTGTATTCTGGGAAACTGTGAACTACAAATATAAGTTATCGGCCCCCACACATCAACATACAATGGGAAGAGGTGCAGAGAATAACCACAGTAAATGCTCCCACTGGAAAACCGAGGGTGGGGGTAAGGGTAGGGCAGAAAGCACATCACAATCACTTGTTCAGAGCAATTCTGAGATTCAAGCAGGCATGTGTTGCTAGATCACATGTTCCTTATCTCACGTCCAGCTCTGTTCCCTAGGAGAGGTTCTCTAATTCACTGTTCTCCACAGCTCTTAGCTCCAACCTCTGCGATTTTGGTTCTGCCCTTTATACCATTCTTCTTTTTGACAAGAAATTGCCCACGATGACAGCTGAGTCGTTTTTCAGCCTTTTTTTATCCGTAAAAAGTTGGAGGTCAAGAGGCTTCTTTTAATTTTGAAGTGTTAGTCCAAATGTGTATAACTCCTTTAGAAATTTTGTAAGCTTTATGTTGTTCATATATATATATGTATATATGATATATGATATTTGTGCATATATATATAAATTCATATTCTATAATATTATACAGGAGCTATTTCCACAAATCTCTTTGATATTAGTCCCTCTATACTTTGGACTCCAAGTCAGAATATTGGGGTATAATTCTAATGTTTTTAGAATTACTTTTGTCTAGGGAAACTGTGTCTTCCAACCATACCTTTGTTTGAGGCTTGACCTGAAGACTTATTTAACTGGAAGCAGCCTGAATTTCGTCTTTGATTTGAGGCCACTTCTTGCTCTTCGAATATTTTTTAAGCCAGACTGTCTGTCCTGGGCCTTCTATAGCTCCTCTGAACTATGCTTGTTTGTCACTTTTTGATAAGACCTAAAAGAAGCCAAATAACACAATATTCTTCCAAAGAAAAGAAAAGAAAAAAAGATTAAAAGCAAGATAGCATCCCAGATTTATATAAACTAAAACTTATGATTAATTGAATACCTTCAGAAGATATAATCAGTAACTGGTATCTTGAGCAATCAAAATAGTCAACTAATGAGATGTGTTGCCCTAAGCAACTAAAGTTGGAGTGGCTTGAACTCACAAACTATGAGATCATGACCTGAGCTGAGGTCAGTTGCTTAACCGATTGAGCCGCCCAGGTACCCCTATCCTTGGGTTTTAAGCTTACAAGGAGAGTATTGGCTCAGGCCCTAAATAACCTGGAACAGGTAGATAGAACTTTTAGAGGTCATGGCAATTAAATTCACTTGGACCATATTATTAAAGATATTTTATGTGGGGCACCTGAGTTGCTCAGTTGGTTAAGCGTCCAGCTTCAGCTCAGGTTATGATCTAGCAGTTTGTGGATTCAAGCCCCACATCAGGCTCTGTGCTGACAGCTCAGAGCCTGGAGCCTGCTTCAGATTCTGTGCCTCCTCTTTCTGCCCCTCCCCTGCTTGCACTCGGTCTCTCTCTGTCTCTCAAAAATAAATAAACATTAAAAAAAAGATATTTTATGTAATTTTGCATGTCATAGAATTGTATGTTAAATGTTTGTAAAACAGGGAAAATGTTATATTTTTCTTTTGAGAGGTCCGTCTATTAGTATACATGCTGCCCCCACATATAGAATAAATATGGCATTTTTCACATGAAGAATAAATGGCAGTTTGTATTTTTAAATTCTGTAAATATAGATATATTTATAAATTCTAGGCTAAGAATTTTAAACAAAATCATCCTTAAATTATTTAGTAGGCCCATTCACACTTCACTAAATCTAGATGTCAGTTTAATAATTCACATGAATAAAAACCAATAAACTTTAACATAATTCAGATGCTTATGAAATAGCTATTATTTGTCAGCTTGTTCAAATATCAAACCTAGTATTAACTGAAATAAGCTAGTAGTTATGTATTGTGTCACTAAAACTTCATGGTAATATTCTCACAAGAATTCAAATGAACTCTCCCATATTTATGCATGTTTAACATGAGTTTATTGTAGACTTTAGCATATGTATTGGCTTCCTAGAATGGCTATACCAAATGACCACAAACTGGGGAGCTTTAAAATAACAGAAATGTATTGCTCACAGTTTTGAAGACCAAGGTCCAGAATTAAAGAGTCTGCAGATTTGGTTCCTTCTTGGGGAGTCAGAAGGAAAATCTGTTTCATGCCACTCTTCTAGCTCCTGGTGACTGCTGACAATTCGTGCAGATCTTGGTGAATAGATATGTCAGTCCAATCTCTGCCTATATCTCCATTCTCCCTGTGTGTTCTGTCTGCATGTTCCATCCTCTTCTAATAAAGACATCAGTCCTCTTCTTATAACGACCACTTGAATCCAGTATGACCTCATCTTAATTTACATCTTATACATTAGGATGTGTTACTTGGATACTGTTTCCAAATAAGATCACACTCTGAATTTCTGGCTGGACATGAATTTTGGGGAATTGGGGGATGGGACTCTTTAACTCAGTACTATATATATATATATATATATATATATATATATATATCAAATGCATGTTTGTGTATATATACATGTTTATGTATATGTATATATATATATAACAAATGCATGCATATTTTATATATGTGTGTGTTTTTTCCTTGGCAATGTATTTTAAGATAAGTGTGTTATTGTTAATTAGGCAAAAATGAAACCTTGGGAAGCAAAAGATCTCTTTCCTCAATATTTTTAACATGCTAGCCAGAGTAAAGGAAACATTAAAATAGAGTTTCTATAACCAAAAATCTCATGTTGGAATTTAAAAGTATATAATAAGCAGCCTTGCCTCTGTTAACTAGGAAATTCTTCCAGTAAAGAAACATTTTGATAAATAACCCTACTTATCTTCTGGTTATAATTTGCATGCATTTGTTACTATTGTTTGCTGTGTATTTAATCATCGTCTGGAGTAAAGCTGATTCAGTTACCTAACAATGACAAGTGATGTTAGCCCAACTCTCCTTTTTAAAATGCTTTATTACCCTCTCTAGTCTTGGATGTGAACATTTCTTGGTCACATACCTGCAACCTACCACAGATTATAAATTTATAATGCCCTACTATGAGGAGACTAGCCCTACCGTTGTTAGTGACACCAGCGGTAAGGAATTAACAGTCTCTTAAGCATTGTAATACCCCTTCATTGACGTCACCGAAAGTGGGGATGATCTTCTAACTGACATCATTTAGAAAGAACACTAAAGAAATAATAGTGATGTGCTAGGTTTACACAGTGAACATTTTGAAGTAGAAATTATAGGTTAGGTAATTCAGCAGCATTTACCTCAACCAGGAACACACACTGTGTATTAACACGAAGATGTGTATTAATACAATGATTATAAAGAACATTAGCTGTCCTTTCATTTTCAGTGATTTTAAACAAAATCACCTCTCAAGAATACTGATCCTTTGATGTTTCTGGTCCCTAAGCACCTCTCCTAATAATTTATGTGCAGTGCTAAGATGAATACCTGATGTTGCTAAAAACAACCACTCTGTGTTCTTCTTTCATTTGTGTTGTATTGACAAAGACGATACATTCCCCATAAACTTAACCACTTTTCTGTTCCAATTGATACTTTGAAAGAAGATAAATTTAACAAATAACTATTGTGATGATACAGTACTCTCTTTTATATTGTGTATTTCTACTTCCGCGCTATCATCTACCTACGGGTAACCTATTTTACTTTTATTTGTTGAACGTTACTCAAATTCTCAAACTCATTGCTAGCCTACAAAGTACTTATGGGTTAGATTCTGGTCTGCTGTCATCTAAATTCTTCAACGATGGTAAGGAAGTTCAGGACAATTTTATGTAACACCAACAAGAACAAGAACAATTGCTGGAAGAATGATGAACACAAAGGAAAAAGGTAGCATGCAAGCTCTTAAAGAATTTTTTTAAAAAAGCAGGGTCTGAAAAGAGCCTACAACATTTTAGTTCCTCTTTTATTACAGTTCCAAAATCATACTTAACAAATTGATGTTAACAAAAAGAAAGAACTGCTAACTCATGACTTTTATCCTAAAGCGGAGTGGGGGTAGGGCTGTTTGGTGCTATGTAGTACGAAATTCATTTCAATTGTTCTCTTTTTCTAGAATTAATGCTTATAACTTTCATTGAGTTGAGCATCATTTGTGGTCCTCTCCCACTCTCAACTGACCTGATTTATAACATAGGTTTGGCATTAGAGTAGTGTGGTTTGATTTTCTTGTAATGTTAATACGTATCCAGGATCTCCTAGGTCTTCTAAGCACCAGCGAAACAACAAACAAGGGACAAGGCTTCTGTCCTTATGAAGCCCACCGTCTACCAGGAGAGAGATGATTTAACAAAAACAAAACAAATAAGGAAGCAAGATAACATCAGATAAATGCTCTGGAAAAGGGAATGGGCAAAATAATTTTGATTTTGGTGAGATTGAAAGTGGTTGAATACTTCAGCTGGGGATTTGGGGAAGTGGCGTTTGTGCTAGAACCTAAATGAAGAAAGGAAACCAGTAATGCAAGGATCTAGGTATCCCAGGTTCCTGCAGTCATTCATCTGTAAAATAAGGCATATGGCTGCTTTGGTTATGAAATGTGTAAATTAATAAAGAGCAGAGAGTACTGACCCAGTAAGCCTGTGAGGCCATCCTCTGTAGATGTGTCTTTAAGACATCAAAGCCTAAAGCAGGGTTAGCTTTTAATCTTGTTAACAGCAAAATGAGTTATCAAGTTGCCTCATCAATGTGAGATAAAATTTATTCTCTTATCTCTACATGTTATTTTACAAGTGAATCCATCCCTTTGGATTGCTCTATACCTGAGGATCTATAAAAATGATTATTGTCACTCCCCACTTACCTCTATATTAGCAAGGCAAATAGCACAGTAATGTTTCGATGGCCACATCCACATTTAATGTATCTGAAGGCTTAGTCCAGCATTAACATAATACTCTGCATTTTAAGATATTTTAAAATCAGCAATTTAAACAGAAGTCCCCCAGAGGCTGTGGTCTTGTCTTGTCAATGCCACTAGTTTGGTTACCCAGCTAATTCCATCAGAGTCATTGAACCAAGTGTTAGTGTGTGTGAAGAGTCTATGAGTCAATTGCCAGCACAAAATTCTTCCTGACATGGGAAGGCAGATGATCTCAACTTTTCAGTGCATACAGCACAAATTTCTAGTTGAATGGTTCTTGACAATAGTGTCCTCTGAAACATAATGCCTGGCGAGGAGCCAATGATTATGCCACCATACAAATCACTGTGTATCTGACGCCAGAATGCCTCTGTGCAATGGTAGCAACAAGAGTTCTCAGTCCTGGTGTTCCACAAGATGTTATATTGGCTCCTTTATTCTTTATCAGACCCTGGAATTAAAGATTTTATTTAGACAGTTTTTAGGAAATGAATGGTGGAGGGAGATGAAAAGGGAAGAGAGGAGGTTGTAGTGTACTTTAAGAAGAGCTTTACTGTTTTACAATCCCCATTAGGACAAAATCGGCTTATGTTGGAAGCCTAGTTTTATTAACTGTTTAATAGATATTTTCACTTTGAATCTCTTGTTTAATTATAGAACTAAAATAGCTTAGTTCAAACTGTTAGCTAATGATCCATATATCATTTTAGTAATTGCTAGCTTCTTTCAGAAATGCATTAATTTTGTAAGAATTATAGACTTTCGAGTGTAAAAACACGGGGAGTTTTTTAAGATTAATACATTAGAACATTTACAATTTGTTTCAAATGTTACTTTACTGTACCATATTAGAAACCTAAAATTACCAAAATATTCTTAAGGTACTATGATCCTTCATTTTAATTTTCATTTAACTGTATTTTTTGGATTAAAAGTAGATAGATCATACTCTATGAATGCAGTTGGTAATGTAAATGAAATCTAAGTTATGCAGTGTTCTATTCAAAAGGAATTATGCACTGGTTAAAATATTTAGCTAAATTTCATTTCCCACTATGAAATTGTCTACTGATTTTAAACACCATTTTTTTTTCTGGAAATAACTCTTTAGAACATTTTCACATTAAGTAAGTAGATCTAAGCATCTTATTTGATAGGAATAGTAATTGCCCAAGACGAAGGAACACATAAAACCCTAAATGTTACTCATAACAAGCAACACTAAAAAACATTTTTTTTTTTCCACGAAGCCAAAGTCACCAGTGTTTCTTCTTTTTGGCTGGTTTTACACTTAGTAAAATATTTTCTTTTCTTATAAGCTAGATATAGGCATTAGCCAATTATAAAAACCGTGTCTCTTTTAAACATTGGTAGCAATTCAAAAAGAAAAGAAAAAGATAATTGAAAAGGTTTCTTGTGGTTTGAAAATGCCTTCCAAATATTCATTAAACATTTAAGTGAGTAAATTTGTAGAATATGTTTCTGACATTGGCACTGGTTCTGTGGTATTTCTCTGATCAGATGGAAGTGCTGTGTGTTATGCAGAGTGCATTCAGTTCATTCATGCATAAACAATATCATTTTCATAAATTAAAACCTCCCCTGCAGAAGGAACATCTGTGCCTGCCTTTGAATAAAAGATGGTGGCATGTGAGTTACTCCTTGACTGACTGAAAGAATCCTTATGTTTTAGAATGAAGTTATATAGGAAAAATTGAAGGAAAAAAAACCTAACTTACAGTCTGAATTTCTACCTTACATACAAATATGTACATATATATATATATATATATATCCACAGTATAGATTTCCTTGCTTGTAGTCTTAAAAGCTGGAATCCTTAAAATGCATTCTCTAACTATTTCTTCTGTTTACTAAAGCAACAGATTTTGGTTTGCATGAAGATGTATAATTTTAATTATAGGTGAAATTGAGCTGCTGAATAGATCACATCAGATCTGAATGTTCACTTCATGGTCTCCTAGGCTGGAAGACTGACAATGTTCAGATATCATATCAGTATTATGTCTCATAAAGTAAGAACAGTGAGAGCAATCCTAGAAGCAACAGCTTGATTTCAAAATAACAACTCTGATTCACTTGGAATGAGATTATTGCATTTTGGATAAAGTTGAGACTAACTTAAAAGTATTTCTGTCATGTGATGAAGGCTGATGGAAAACATGTTAAAATGATATATTTTAAATTGAACTCAAACATTTTTTAATGTTGAAATATTCCTTACTGCTACTGTCACAGCTTGACATAGCCCCATTGGCAATGTTATTAGTATGGCTAATTGTTCCCGTCCATTAGATTACTCACATTTTTCTGGAGCAGTTTGCTAAATGAGGTCAGCTTTCTGGAACCCCTAAATCACCAATGAGAAGGAGATTAAAGGAACAAGCTTGGGAAGAGAGGTAGTCATCCAATGTGGCATCCGAATCAGAGGAGGAACAATGGAGTTACTAATGACAGTAATCAGAGCACCATGGTAGAGCCAGGGCACAAGTGCCAAAATGTTATTCCCTAGGAAGCATTCCTGTCAGTCAGTACATCCAGAGGAAGAGAAATGCCAAACTTTTTTTTTTTTTTTTTTTTTTTTTTTTTTTTTTAGTGGACTTAACAATGGACAGAGTCATCTGTAAGTTTTTCCACTGAGTTGTATTTAGTGTTCCAAAAAAGGGAAGGGACACAATTGTATCATCCTATAATATATTATACTACAAATAGTATGTTCTTGAACACAAATAACTCACTATCATTTTCTCCTGGAAAAAAATTTTTGAAATCATCACAGGATGTTCATCAAAAAATTACAAAGTGCCACTTCTTCTTGGATTCTTTAAATTAATTAAATCATTTCCTCCTGGCATTTTCTAAAGGTATTTAACTTTCTTTTGGGCTATTCCTGGTTTGCAATCCAGTACTATATTGCATGCTGCTATTGTATAGTGCTGGTTTGCAAAGTGCAATGGTACTGTGATAGTACTGATTTTCAATTCAGTTCGGGAAAATATACAGATAATAAAGCACTAAGAAAATGGTAAAGTTTTCTTATGTATTTTTAAATATATAGACAAACTAAGCGCGCTTGTTTGCGTCTCCTTGTTATAATTAACTAAATACCCCTTTTTAAAAAATAGGAAAAATCATAATACAATCATTTAAAAGAATAAAACCCAAAAAGCTGAAAGTGAAGATACTTAAAACAAAGAAAAATGAAAACCCAACTGTTTGTCTCTCCACCCCACCCCCCAGCCTCATATTCCATGTAATGAAATATGAGTTGGTTCTTTCATTATCTACAAAAGCTGGTGACTCCCTAAACAAGATCAACAGACTGGAGACTATGCTAAAGTAAACTTTTATTTTACTCTACAAATAGCATTTAGTTTTAATTCAGTGAATAAAGCATCTATTATGCTTAGGAATTATTTATACTTTAAAAAATCACTTTAAGAAGGAATGCAACAATTGGTCAGATTTTCAATACTAGTTTATTGCAACTGGATGAGTGTTTTCTAAATTGTGCATTACACCATAATATACAGGATTACAAACAAGATTACAGTACAGATCGATTCCAGTGGTACCAGTATCACATCTCAAACAGCACTTATTCTGGACTGCATTTTACATGCAATAGCTATTGTTCTAATTATGAATTAAATGGTTTGAATTTATTTAAGCTACTGTACTAATTGACTACAATAGGTATAAATCCCAACATTAACAACCTGATTAGATTTAGGCTCAGATTTATTACATGAATATATGACAAACCACCATTTGTGTGACTATGTATAAAATCATGCATTTATATTTTCTGGAAACATCAATAGCTTCAGATTCTTTGTAAAATCATGGAATGCAAAGGAGTAAAAGACTAAAAATAAACAGTGCAAATTGTATGTGATAGTCAAGCAGCTTTTGATTTAAAGAAGGGTATGTTGGCATTTGTTTATAATATGTATATACAAGCTTGTGCAAGTAATGTATTGAATTGATATGTTTTGATAGGGACTAAATCTCTTTTTTTTTTTCATCCTCTTAAGAGTTGTGGATCTGTTTTTTTTTTTAAGGAGAGGGAAAGACTTTAAAGTGAAATGAATTGCTCAAATTGTGCAATTTTTTTTTTTTTTTTTTACAATTAGAGAGGAAAGAAGTGCTAAGGCAACACAATAACTTTCTAAGCACTTTTCTGCTGGTTTAAATTAGTTAAATTATTTTGTATAAATTAGATATAATTCTACCTTTCTGATATGTATAAAAATTGATGAAGCTGCATGGTTTTAAAATAGGAAATCCACATTATAAAAAGTCATTAAAAATTCTGTACAAAATCACCACAAAATAATTCAGCATGGGAAAGGTAACAAGTAGTAAAATGCTGGTTGAAAAATATATATTTATATATATTTTAATTGGCCCGTTACTAGTTTAAAAATTGCATAGATCCTAATTATTGCTTGTGATTTTGTTATCCCGATCAGATAATTAATATGATCTGAAAACAGCTACACCAAATTTGTGGTGTTTTTTTTTTAACCATATTACTTTTTTAAAATAGAAGAGCTATAGAAAATAATACATAAGGTGAACAGGAACTTTGATCCCCTGTTTCTTCCAAAGGCAGTAACGACAATAAATACATATATCACTTGAAGCTTGGAGTATTTGCACTTTGCAGCAATAGTACCCAAAGGGCTGCCTTTTGTAAACACCACAGTCACTGTAAGCACAGTGGGTACGTTTCCCGGGGATGGTGAAACTGACGTGCCTCTAATCGTGAAAGATGGCATTGAGCTGGGCACTCATGACTCGCTCATGATGTGAATGGCTATCGAAAGACATGATATTGTCTATAGGGATCTCGCAGCGAGGGGCAGCGGCGCCCGAGAAGATTGATCCGTGGCTTTGGGCCCCTGCCAAGGTCGCTGCAGGATAGTGCATGGTAAAGGCATAATTTTTCTCAAACTCGGCGGACGGTTCGTGTTTGAAAGAGAAGTTGCCATTGATACTGAGCGGCGGGCTGAGGGGTCCGTCAAAGGAAGGGCTGGTGCAATCAGTCAGGGGGCTTTCAAAGAAGGGCTCCAGAGCAGCGCTGTAGGCGTGCGGCGGTGGCTTAACGTGGAAGACATGGGAGCTGTCCATGGTACCATAGGGCGGGCTGGGCAGCCCCGGCGACTGGTAAGAGTAGGGGTGCACAGGGAAGGAAGCGCTGGCGGTAGGCAGGTGCGGAGGCATGTCCTGGTTCTGCTCAGGCAGGAAAGTCCGAGGATTAAGCTGCAGGCAGCCGGCAACCAGGTTGGTGGTGGGCTGAGATAAGCCCTTGCAGAGAGTCTGTACGAAGGAGACCAGATCAGGGCTTTTGCCCGAACGCAGGATCTCCGACAGAGCCCAGATGTAGTTCTTGGCCAGGCGCAGCGTCTCGATTTTGGACAGCTTCTGCGTCTTGGAATAGCAGGGCACCACCTTGCGCAGGTTGTCCAGAGCCGCGTTTAGCCCGTGCATGCGGTTCCGCTCCCGGGCGTTGGCCTTCATGCGCCTTAGCTTAAAACGCTCCAGGCGTGCCTTGGTCATCTTCTTCTTTTTGGGGCCCCGTCTCTTGGGCTTTTGATCGTCGTCCTCCTCTTCCTCTTCTTCCTCCTCTTCCAGATCTTCGTCTTCGTCCTCCTCCTCTCCCCCGTTCCTAAGTGAGTCCTCTTCCGCGTTCATGGCTTCGAGGTCGTCCTCCTTCTTGTCTGCCTCGTGCTCCTCGTCCTGAGAACTGAGACATTCGTCTGTCCAGCTGGGAGGACCCTGGGGCTGAGGCTCGCCCATCAGCCCGCTCTCGCTGTAAGATTTGGTCATGTTTCAATTTCCTACATTCAACAGGGGGCGGGGGGGGGGAGAGGAACAGAAAGAAAAGGAGAAAAATGCTACATTTACAAACTACCTGTGCCTTCAGCTACCACTCCCTACCTAACTTTATAGAAATCCATGTAAAGAGAAGTACCAGCTCATTACAAAATGGATGCCCCTAAGGAAAAGTTAAATGGCTTGTTTTATAATGGCGTGTGTGTGCCCCACTGGCATACAGGAGACAGGGCAGGGCTGGAGGTGGGGGAGAGAGTAAATATATGTGTATGTGCACTCCTGTGTGTATGTTTTCTAACGATTGGCAAAAGTGTGTTTATGGTGATTATGTAGCAGGATGATATGCACGAAAAGGAGCAAATGTTTCACTACTTCATGGTTATCTGCATGAGTTCAAAGTCACAATCCACACACAAAAAATGATGACTTTGAAAATTGCAATTCTGTTTGTTCCCTTCTCTTCCCTGGCTTCTTGGCACTTAGCGATTACAGTTAAGAGACATTACGTAATTTACTCACGGTGGCAGTGATTTTTAAGACGATTATACTAACCGGAGACTGAAGAGCAAATTCATGGTGGAGAAAAAGTAGTTTCCATCAAATTATTTCACCATCAACGAAACATTTGGCAACAAAAGTGGGCAGGGGTCTTGCATGCCACCCTCGCCTTTCTTTTCTCGCCTCCCAACACTACCCCTCTGCTGAATTTCCACCTTGTACAAAAGCACTAGCTATATGGCCAGGGCTGGGGGCACCGCACAGAGCACCCTTCCATGCGCTTGGGATCAGGTGCGGAAGGCTCTTCTCTAATAAACAGCCCATTGAAATAGCCGCCCGCTCTTTATTGGGGCTTTTCAAAGTTCGCCTCAAACCTCTTTTTAAAAGATTGGGTAATTATAATGGTCAGCGATTGGCAATAGTGAAGTTGCCGCTTCTAATAAAGAAAATAAAAAGCCTTTAGTGAGACAACTGAATTTCTGGCTTCTGCAGTGGCTGCTAGGGACTTGGCTGCCTCTGGAGCAGTAACAGGTAGCAGGAGTTGGTTCCTCTCCCTTTCTCCACCTTTTTTCACTTTCTCAACTAAACTATCTCTCAACACAATTATTTCTCAGGATGTGTGTACCAAGGTATCCATGTCCCTTTTATGCACTGAAAAAATAACTTGGCACTTCCAATGCGCACAAAATACATGCACACAAAACACATCTGGTAACAAGGGCTTTTCTTTTTTTCTTTTTACTTATTGGAAGAAGTGAGAAAGTGAAGTAGTTATTTGCTTTCAGGACTTTGAAATCACTACTAGCAAATAATCAGAGTTACTGTGCGTTATTTTTTTTTTAATTCAAAATAGCTCCTATAATTTCCCCTCAAAACCAGATCACTAACACATTTTTTTTCTTTTTCTTTTTCTTTTCTTTTCTTTTTTGTTAGAAAGCCTGCGGTGGGTATTTGAGTAAGGCAAGTCGAAATGTGTTAGTACTTGCGGGCAATCTAGGGGAGGAATGCCCGCTTCAATACACATACACGCGCTCGCAAACGCACACATTCATAATATGTGTAGGTACATCCGGTCTTCAATTACTGCTTTTATTCCCAAACAAAAACGAAAGGGTTGTAATTACCTGCAGTTGTTAGTAGGTCCTGAGTGATGGTCTCATAACCCTGGGGCCTCCGGATGCCGTGCCTTCTGCGTGGGGCGAATTCCTCGTGTCCCCGCCGCGCGGGCGCTCAGGTTATATAGCCGGGTTGGTGATGCTGAGCGCAGGCGGGGCCCGGGAGCCGAGCGGCTAGCAGGTCCCTGCGTCCCGCGTCTGCGCACGCGTCCAGGCTGAGCGCTCTCTTCCGCCCGCCCCTTCAGCCTCGCTCCTCTCCCACCCTCCTCCAACTCCAGCTCCCCTCTCCCCCACCCCTACCCCCGCCCCATCTCCTTCCTCCCCGGCATGCGCCATATGGTCTTCCCGGTCCAGCCAGGAGCCGGGAACCACGTGACCTGCCCATTTGTATGCCGCGGAGCGCTCCATTCCGGCCCCTTTGTGGCCAGAAGAAAGTGGCCCATCTGTCGCCAGTTAGAGACTCCGCGGACCTGTTTTTACCCGCAGGAGAGATTAACCCTTTCAGGCGGCAGAAGGGAGTGGGGGCAAGGGGGGGAGGGGAATTGAGGGAAGGGAGCGGGAAAGCTAACGTAGACTGGGTTTAGATCGGAGTGAGTGGCCTGCGTAGGGGCGGGAAGTGGGGCGGAGGTGAAAGAGGCCGAAGCCTGGAGACTGAGGCGCTCAGTGAAGCGTCCTGACTCCGTAGGATGCCGCGCCCAGACATTGGCTTTCTGAGCACCAAGACTTTCTGCCCTCTCTTAGTTGTCCATCTCTTGGTTTCCCCCGCTTGGCAGACGCTTTGCTTATTGGCGCCAAAGGGTGGCTTCTCCTCTTCTCCATCAAACCCTTAAGAAAACGTACGCCATACAAAAACGGCCTAATCTGTGCACTCGGCTTTGATGCTAGTCCTCTAGCCTCTTTACCTGGATCACTCACTCCCAGCCTCTACAGTACCTGTCACTCTACCTCACCATACATGCAACCTGGCGTGCCCTCACCTTCAGCTGCCTCTGTCCCTGGAGACCCCTCAACACATCAACCTCCCTCCCCGCAGAGGTCCTTGTCCTCGGCGCAAGCTAGTCCACGCTCTCAGGCCTTGGCTCCTTTGGCCTTAGAGGTCTCGATGTGAAAGCTGGGGTATTCCTCTGATGCTTGGATTCTGCCTTTTAACCAAGGCCATTGGATTGTTGCAAAGGATGCCCTCATCCGATGCCTCTTATTCCGTGCCACAGGCTGGCACTGCCCACTCTCAGGCCTGTAAATAGGTACTTGGTTCAGACAAGCCTTTTCAATGGGAGGATGCAATGGGCCTATGTTAAATATTTCTTCTCTCTCCTCTTTTTGGAAAGGGTTAATGGCCATGACTCCTCCAGACCTCAAAGACTCTGACTTGATGAGTCTTCACCTCCACCTTGCATGTCAGGCAAAGACCAGAGATTCCAGACTAATTCTGAGGGAGCCATATTTGTGTTTAAATGGCGATTCTTTATTTACTCGTTCCCACCAAGGCATGTTTTAGAATCATACATTATATATTACATCTTTTCCATTCCTTCGCCACCAGCTTCATCTCTAATCCTCCCTTAAGTAAACCCCTATCCCTCCCAGACCTGTAGCCCCCTGAAATGAATTTGTCGAACTTGGATTGCTTATTTAAAGGCAGTTGCTTTAAAAGCCCCTTGAGTTTGCAAACAGTGTCAGGGTTGAGAGGCTGAAGCTAGGTGCCTCTGGGAACCAGAGGGGGGACGCTGTGGAGAGGGGAAAAGGGTTCTATCGAAATCACCGGTGTCTGGAAGGCGGTGTATGCACCCTTCCCCATCCAGCACAAATCTGAAAGGGGGAAAAAGGGAGGGAGTGTGCGCCCTGACCCGCTGCGGAAAGCGTGACGTGAATTGTACTGAGTTTCCAAGAGAAGAGCTGTAGAGAGTCTTGCTTTTCTGCGTTCACTCATCAGTGTATGAAGAGCACAGAGGAAGATAAAAGAATGCACCTAAGAACCTAGTCTCATTATTTACCCCTGCGCCATCTGTATCATCAGTGATGGGCTAAAACTCAAGGGGCATCGAAGTCACATGCCTGAAGAGGCGGGTCCACGACACTGGAGGCCAGGCTGGACCAAGTGCTCCCTGCAATCCTGGCAGCCGCCCCATGGGCTAGCCCACCGTGCTGCTGGGATGTGGAACTCGAGCCCTAGCTCTTACTCCTCTGTCTTAGAGGAGCTTCAGGGGAAATGTTGGGGGAGGATGCAAGAGATGGCTCCAGCTGCCCGAAGACTTGGGGATGACCTAGGGGATCCCTCTTCCCCCTGGGTAGCAGAAACTTCCTCACTTTGCGACTTCCTGTGGAATGCAGGAGATTCTTGGTGGAACCAGATGTTCCAGGCGGGAAAGAACCCGGGTGTTTCTCCAGCCTGGACTCAAATTCGCAAAGTGCAAGAATTATTAGACGTGGTCCTTCCCTCTCCTTCTAATAAATTCACCCCTAATCCCACTGCCCGTTGTCTCCCCAGGCCTGGGAGTGTGTACAAAGAAAAGGCTACTCCGGGATGTTCCAGAATCCTGGCGAGGTTCGGTCTCACGGTGGCTCTCATTGAGCTTCCCTGCCCACAGAGCTTGGGTGCAAACCCTCCTCTGCGCGGGGAACGTCGATCCCCCAGCGAGGGAATTTTGGCGCCCAGAGAGTGTGGCTGGACCTTCCCCAGGCGGCAGCCGAGTAGTCAGGCGGGGAAGGGAGGAGTGCAGATTAGACCTAGATTAAAGTGCTTTTTGTTGAGAGGGGACAACGCGAGAGAGTGGGGGCAGAGAAGAACGGTGGTGGTGGTAACGCTGGAAAAGGACGGACTGAGGCACAGTCGCCGACCCCGCCTCCTTATTTTCCTCTCCCTCTTTGGACTTTGTTTCGACAGTTGCACACTTTTCCCCTCCCGATTCCCTGAATTCTCGCCCCGTCTCTCTTCTCTGCCCGCGCTGCCGTTAGCGGTACTCCTCCAGCTCCGGTCCCCACTGGGCGCTGCAGGCTGCTGAGCGGCACGCGAACCGCACGCGCGGGTAACAAAAGCCGCTTTCATGACTCACTGCCCTCGAGCAATGCCCCAAATCTGTCGCCCCCCGGGTCCCCGCTTAGAGCGCGCGGCGCGGGCCGGGCGGTCCCGGCCGTTAAAGCGGCAGCAGGAGCGCCGGCGGGAAGGAGGGCGGGAGGATGCTTGTGGCTGGGGTCGGGGAGAGGGGGCTGTGGCCTGGGCGGGGACAATGGGGGGAGGGAGGCGTGTGCCACCGTGTACGGGAGGGGGATGGAAGGAGGCCTGTGGTCAGGATGAGGGGACTGAGAAGCGTGTAGCGGGCGGCGGGGGGTGGGGGTGGGGTGTTCAACGCTTTCGCGGGGCCTAGATAAAGAGCAGGGGCAGGACCGCCGTCCCCGGCGGTGACCTGTTTCTCGCGGAAACAGATGCTTGCTGCTTGCAAAGGGAGGCTTGCGTTCAATGAAAGACTCAAGTGTGGCTCGGGTGGCCCCACCGACCTCGAGTGGCCCTCGAGTCCTCTCCCTTCCCCTCCCAGGAAAGGGGTGTTCTGGCCTGAGCCTGTTCCAGAGGTGGGAGGTGGTGGGAGACTGAGAGGCGGGCGAGACCAGAGGGCACTGGGGCCGAAGAAGCCCTAGGGCAGAGAGCTGTACGTAGGTCTTTCAAAGGCCCGGCAGCTCAGAGGCCCTTGGGAAGCCAGAGGACAATGTTACGGGCTCCTTCCAGATCGCCGGCGCGGCGCCAGGTTTGCGCCTATGCCTCCAGGGAGGCCACTGGGCGCCTAGGTCCTGGCCAGAGGCTGGAGCTGCCCGGGCTCGACAGGCAGGCGGCGGGGGAAAGCCGGGAGCAAGAGAGAAGCTATTAAAATGCCTCGCCGTCGCCCCGAGCGCAAAACCCGTCCTCCCCAAATCTCCTGGGCTTGCGGCATAATCTTAATTAAGATAATTGATTCATATTGCACCTGCGAGAACGGAAAAAAAATTGATTCCAACCCCCAACCCCTCAAATCGCTTAGAGCTATTGGATGGAGCACAACGCGGCTGTGATTTGGGAAGTGATTTAGTACCGGGCTTCCCCAGCTCGGCCTGCCTGGGCTCTTTTATTTATTATTTACGTTCTCCTTGTCCCGCCGGGGCCTGGGTAGCTCCCCTCCTGGCGCCTGTAGGGCTCCAAGGGACTTCGTCTCTGATTTTCCGTCAGAAGTGAGGGGCTTTCCTTAAACCATCCAACACCCACATCCACAATGCGAAATCAAAGCAACTCTGAGCATTGTGGCAAGCGTAGGTCACCCACACGAATGCTCAAGGCCTGGCGCGTTAGATAAGCTATGTGTGTAAGTGTGCTTAAGCGTACAAGTGTGTGTGGATCTGAGTATGAGTGTATGAGATTGTGTGAATGAGCGTGTGCGATTGTATGTATGTGAATGAGTGTGTGAATGTATATGTGATGTGTCAGGGAGTGTGTCTGAGTTACGTGAGCGTAAATGTGGGTGAGTGTGTGCATGAGTGTGTGTGGGAGCTTCTGTTCTCAGGTGGGGAGGGCAAAAGGAGGGCGCGTGTCTGTTTTGTGAGCCTTGAGGAACAGCTTGAGGTCTAAAGGGGACCGCAGGGCTGGGTAGCTGACAAGCGCCTACTTTTGCCTTAAAAGAAAGCAACAAGCAAACAATCCCGAGTAAGTGGGTGTTGCTGTGGGTACCGAGAGCAGAGAAACACCGACGACGCCCTGAACAATGGCTGCTTCGGGGTTGGGGGAGGAGACCGGGCAAGTTCCTGGATTGCACAGAAGCCAGGCAAGCCAGGTTTAGAGCCCCAGGCAGCTTGTAGGAAAAATAGTTTCCTCAAGGTATCAGCACCGTGGACAATTCCCACTTCGCTGGCCTTGAAATTCGCGGTACTAAGATTCAAAAAAACAAAAACAAAAACAAAAAACAAACAAACAAAAAACCCTTTCAGCAGCTTTTGCTTTTTCCTATTTGCCTTCTTTCGCAAAAACATTGACCACCACATCTGAACTTTTAATGAGAGAGCCCTGTAAATCTGCGTTTAATTAGCCACCTTCTTTTCAGAATAAGTTTCCTGGAAAACTAGAAATCCAGGGAGGCGAGGGAAGGGCTTAAATTATCATTTGAGCTAGGGAGTCTGAAACAAAGAAATGATAGACTGAGTAACTTTGAGAAAGATAGTTGTGCTTATTTGCCACACAGCATGAAAATCAAAGTGAACTCTTAAATTTGCTGTGCACGGAAATAATAGAACATCTAAAAATATTTTTTTAATTTTGCTTATATTGTATGAAGTGTACATTTTATTGATGATATAAATCTTTTTCCATCACCATCACCCTTTCAACTCTCAACTTATTTCATATTATAAACAATTTCTATTAAATTAATGGGGGAATAAACCAACTGAAGTTAAATGGCATTATTTACTCAGATTTGGTGAGTCACGTTATCTAAATACTGGATTTAGAATATTGTGTCTTAATACACATGATATCCAAAATATACTGGGAAAAGTCTAGTAGAGATACAACTCAGAAGAACAAGCACCTTGGTGGTTTAAACATTTTAGAAACATATGCCACAAACCCCTCCCCCATCACTGATGTAATTTTAAAATGTCATTATTATTAGCAATCAAAATCCTTATAAAATATTCAGACTTTATTGAAATGGAAAATGCATTATTTTTGATCCAAGAATTTACACCTAGAGTCTCACTTTCTTTAAATGAAATGTTTCCTTTTTTCTTTAACAAATACATTTTCATATGAATTAAATATTGATAATTTGACCTTTTATGTCTCTAACTAATCAAAAGGGGGAAATTCCAAATGTAGATCTTGGAGTTTGGCCCTGGTGGGTCTTTCTGCTTGAGTAGGCACTGAGATTAAAGGAGTCAAACTTCCTCTTTCACTGCTCTCTCCTTGCACTAATTGCTTATGCAAAAAATGCAGATTTGTATTAATTAGTAACTCCACTGATTAGTTCTGTGGTATTTTCACATAATAAATCATGCTGCAGACATGAATTTTGGCACATCACCCAGTAGTGGCTCAGGCTGCAATACAGATTTCATATTAAAATAAAATCTCTGACTAAATCTACCTTTTTGATGCAGGTACTGTGAGCAGCCACCTGCTGGGAGCACCTGCCATGGGAAATTACTTTCATTCAGTGACAAGCCACTTTTGGGGCCCAACCAGGAGGATCTGATTATGAAGTTAGGCTCTAATAATAAATAAACAGATAAATAGTTAAACACATATATACATACCCAAATGACACAAATGTGCCTAAGCTCTAGGCATTTTACAATGATGTCATAAAAGGATCTACTTGTCATGGGAGTTGATTTAAAAACGACTTCCTAGGTTATGGATAAACACCTCAGTCTATTTTCCTCCTGTGAGATCTTTGCTCCTTAGTGAGATGGTCTGATCTGAGACTTTTATCACTCATACTCATTGGCTGGTTCCTTTCCTAAGCAGGCAAGCTAGTTTGTAAGAAAAATAGGCATCGGTAAAAAAAAGCATCAGGGGGAGGAGTATGAATGCTGAGAGTTATCTTGAAGGGAATTGGCCACCCCGGTGATCCTAACATATGGTGAGAAGCTGTGAGGTGAGGCATCCACAGTTGCCTGATGCAAGACATGTTTTCTTCTACCCATTTGTAACTATATGTGCTTCTACATAATTCTTTTTCTTTTCCTTGATGATGGTTTAATTTGATGAGGCAGATTACAGCCGATATTGCCAAGATTATAAATTAGACCCTGGCATCTGCTTTGCCCCACACTAACCCTTTACATGTTCTTGTTTTCTTGCTACTGGTGACACCTTTCCAAGTCCCCTCAGGTGCTCGAAGCACCTTTATACTCTTTCTGGTCCATGCTTATTGGTGAAAGGAATCTGTAAGTTCATACTTCTTAAGAGGTTAAAAGAGAGAGATGCTACTTAATTTGATGCCTCTACCTGGAGCACTTGCAAAGTAACAAGGTACAGCAAAAGAAAATGAGTACTTGGTATTGACATTCATAGATGAATAAGCCTAAGGGAAGTATATTTTGGATGGAGGCTGAAGAACCATGTCCTGCTGCAGTTGTATTATGCAGGTTACAGTCTCTCTGACTACTGTTGAGACTGGTCCTAAGGTGGTGGTATATGTGGCTAGGGACTGAAGAGGGTCCAGCCTCTTGGGATGCTCTGTCTCTGCCCATCATTTACTGAAACTTTCAAATGCTTTGATGGCACAAGGAGAAAGTCACGAATCTTGTGGTCTTTTTATCTATTTATTTTGGATGCCGAGAACTTTATTTTTCAAGGAACTAAAAATAATAATAATAATAATAATAATAAGTAGAGAGAAGGAGATATAATTTAAAGCAGTCCTCCATTAAACCAAATGTGGTTTTTTTTTTTCTCTTTTACATTCACTCCTGGATCCCACCTCATATGGCTTGATGTGGAAAAGATTGATCATCTCTGATGGGGCAAAAAAGTCCTATCTTTTCATGTTGGTTCACAATGCTGGGGTATAGAGGCTATGTACAGAGCCAGAGCTGTACATATGCAAAGGCTCTAAAGTTGCTTCAGTTTATTTTTTGGAGAGCTTGTCTCTTCATTACTTTCCTTCCAGAAACTGCCTGCTTCACTAATACATGTATCCTGCAAATCTATATTGAGTGCCACTATGTGGCGGGCACTGTGCTACCATTACGTGTTAGGCATACAGAGCACATGGAAACAGACATTAGTCTCTGCTTTCTCAAAGCTTTCTATTTAGTGAAAGAAATAGGACTTTAATAAGATTGACTCACAAGTGAGTATGTTCCCATCAGACTTGAAATAAAGCACAGGAAAGGAAAACAAAACTCACTAGTCCATAAACCTGAGGACAAAAGAACCTGGTAAAGACTGATGTGGGAGGGCTCCCCACATTAGCAGAGCTGAGGCAATGAGAAATATGTTACCCAGTGAAGGGGGCTGATCTGGGGGGCAGTCTTCCAAGCAAGGGAAAGAACATATGTAAAGGGCCTGAGGCAAGAGTAGCATAGGAAGTTTAAGAACCTAAAAATATGCAGTGTAGCACTAAGGAGAGGAGGGATAATTGTAAGAAGTGAGGTAGCAAAAAGGAAGACAGGTCCCAGAGCCTGCTTTCCATTGAAGAGCTTTGAGCTGTTGGGAGCAGTTGAATGAAACTTGAGTAGGACTTACATTTTTAGACAATCACTTTTTTTAAGTTTTTTTAAAAATGTTTATTTATTTTTGAAAGAGAGACAGAGACAGAGTGCAAGCAGGGAGAGTGCAGAGAGAGGGCGGAAACACAGAATCCAAAGCAGGCTCCAGGCTCCAAGCTGTGAGCATGGAGCCCGATATAGGGCTCGAACTCCTGAACCGCGAGATCATGACCTGAGCCAAACCGACTGAGCCACCTAGGTGCCCCTTTAGACAATTATTTTAATCGCAGTATAGAAATCTGATTACATAAAGGGTGAGTCGAACAAAGGGAGGCTGTTGCAGCTTTCCTTGCAAGAGATGATGTACTTGAACCAGGCTGGTTGCAGAGGAAGTTAGTGGACATAGTTCGATAGAGTTAGAAAGATTACCCTGAAACCACAACCTAGTTTCACATGAATTACCCAATGGCCATCAAAAACCATGATTCTTTACAACTTTGGATGAATATTGTTGGTTTCCTCAGAAGTAACATACTGACTTTAATTTAATTCAATAAGAACTTATGAACCCATTAAAAAATTACAATCTAATAGTACTGCCTACTTTGCAAAGCAGGTAATAGAACAACAGCACACATTTATTGATACTTAAGACATTCCAAGTGCACTGAGTTAACAACAATGATAATTCTCATTTGACAGCTGAGAAAAATTGGGCTTATATACGTCAGGTAATATGCCCAATGTCAGGTCTACTTGACTCTAAAGCTTGTACCTTTTAGCTACTACATTGTACCCAAAAGAAGGATATGACCAAGATTTATTTATAAGCTATGTTTTATAAACACACACACACTTTAATTTTGTTTCAAACAGTTTTAAGCTTCAGTTTAATCCTTTAATTAATCTAAAAATAACATTAATAGATACAACTGTACTATAAATTGCTGAGTCTTTCTAGAAATAAGAATGGTGGAATGGTACCCAGTAATTTAGTCAGTTTTATCCATCCAAGTTTTGTAGGCAAACTAACTGATAAAATGTATCAAGTTGGAGGAAATCATACAGATAAATTGTTCCACATCATAGGAATAATCATTGTCATTGAAAGCCCATTATTTGAGAATTACACTAAAATTTGTTTTCCTTAAAGAGCTCAAATTGTTTTGGCTCTGGACCTACCTAGTTCAAAATAAGAAATCCTTACTTAATATGCTTCTACTTTACCTTTAATAAAGAATTGAAGATTTCTTTTTCACTCAGAAAAACAATCTTATTTAATTGCAACTCAGCCCTTGTTCCTTAGCAAACACATTGCCTAAAGGAGTGTACTTTCACATGGAGATGGGGGGAGAGCAAAGGGAAACCTGGTACCTGGCATCGCTTGTTAATGTAATTAGTTTATTGATGATCTTCTTAGTTTCTAAACATGAAAAGATTCAGAAAGTCAATAATACATGTGTTTCAATTTGGGCAGCTAATAAGCAGATACATCAAATGCATGGCTGGGAAGCAGAAAAATAAAGTTCCATTTTTCCTTCGCTGAAGAAAGTCATTGTTAGTTTCATGGAAACCATGCTGTAAAAGTTGTCTATTTCAGAAAACACACTGGATGTGGTTTTCAGGGTTATTTATACATTAAATGTTAGTATTTCCTAGTTTTACATACACACATATACTCACTCATATCCTCCATTTGCTCCCTTCTCCACATATATGTGTGTGTGTGTGTGTCTTCTTGAACTCTTTTTCCCATTTAGTCCCTGATCTGGTCAGTAAAGCCTTGCTTTCCCCCAGTTCATGGGTAACCTTTATGGTTATTCTTGTGTGTCTGGACAAACCACCACTTGAGGGAAAATGTTGCCTAATTATAGTATATAGTCTTTGGGAACTTACTGTTTTTTAACATTTAGCATTGAACTGGCAAATTGTTTATGTTCTGAATGCAATAGAATTCTTTCATTGAAAATAACCAGGTATGTTATTTTTCTATTTGAAGATGATAAACCCTATGTTTATAAATAATTCAACATTAGTTTTAGCAATTAGATTTTGAGAGTTGTGGCTTCCTTAATTTCTTATTTTTTGTTATATTAATATCTAAAAACTACTGTGTATAATCAAGCATCAATATTGGTACATAGAGAAGGGAGTCCTATAAACTATTAGTTTTGAGACAATGTAATCTGAGGCATAACAGAGTCCATGAGAGTAGAAAGGAGGGCTACTTAAGAATCCTGACAAATACAACCCAGATCAACAAAAGCATTCAGCTGACTCATAGATACATGAGAAATAATAGTTTGTTTCTTTAATTTACTACATTTTGGGTTAGTTTTCCGGCAGCAATAGTTAAATGATACACTACTATGAAAAAATTCAATTTCTTCCAAATTGAGTAGGGATTTCAGTGTTTTGATTAATTAAAAATATATGTTCAGGTGAGACTTTCCATCAATATCCTACACTTATAAGTATTTCAAGAATTTTGAAACTGATTCTATACCTCATAATAAGTATTAAACTAGTATGTATGTGTTAGGGGTTGTGCTAAATGATATAGAAAAGTTATGTCATTTATCTTTAACAGCTCTATGAATAGGTATTATTATTTTCATTATTATTGGCATTCTATAGATGAGGAAACAGAGAAGTTAAGTATCTGGTTCAAAGTTACATATCTAGAAAAGGGTGAAGCTCTTTTACTTTTTACCCTTTACTTTTATTCAGATTAGTTGATTACCAATTTAATTAAGTATGACGTTTTGGAAAACTTTGTGGCCCACCATGTTCTGGTTCCACTTTCCCGTCAGCATTATGATCCTCTCAGTGCCTATTCTCTTTTAGCCAGCCAAGCACAGTCATACAAATTACACACAGCACTTTCTACCTGGAACAGATACTATGGATTGGTTCACTCAGCACCTAATCTCACTCCCTTTCTGCATGCTCTTGTAGAGTGAGAAGGCTGGAGAGCCACAACAAAGGAATACATTAAAAATGTTTTCTACACTCCCCAGATGTGTTTTTGCTAATCATATGCACTAGGCTTGAGTTTAGAGCAAAGTTACATGGGGGGAGTCAGAAGACAGGGGATTTATTCAGTTGGCACAAATTCTGGTGCAATGTAGTGAAGCCAGCAGATGCGGTGGTGGCTTTTTGATTTGTCAGCTTTCTGACTCTAGAGAGGCAGTATTTTTCTTCTGTGATATAGTTTGGGATCTCACACCTAGAATCTCAGCTCCAGTTTTTCGTCAGGCCTCATATCATTTCTGTGAATTTTCTATAACCACTATGAAATCCATTTGCACAGACTCCAGGTAGAGTTGATCATATTGTCTGTAATTAAAAACTCTTCCCTGTATAGTAATTGGTACCAGAATGGTTTACGGGCAACAGAATGTTAAGAAGATGGGAATACGTGATCAAAAATTTTTTTAAATATATGTGGTTGGGTTAGAGCTTTTAAAAGAAGAGATGACAGTAATCCATGGCACCCAGCAAAAGATTAGTTAACTTTTCACCTGTGATCACCGGGAATAATGCCACACTGAGTGGCTACTGCAGTGAACCATTATGGATTTCAGGAATAGAAGAGCATGGAGGTGGGCTGTCTGCCATTAAGTACACTGAATAACTTTAGGAAAGAACATGACTAACTCAAAAGACGATCAAAAGCTAGGGATTTCTGATTTCTCTGTACGAAACTCCAATCATCTGTAACTACAGAACTGATACAACCAGATATCAAATGTAGGTTGTTGAATTACAAGATGGTGCAGTAGTGCCCAAGATGTGGTCCCTGGATCAGCAGCATAAGTGCCAAGCCAGAACTCATTAGAAAAGGAAGTTCTTGGGCTTCATTCTAGAATTACTGACAGAGAAACCCAGAAATCTAGGTTTTAAGGAGACCTCAATGTGATTTTGACTCATGCTAATGTTTGAGAACCACTATAGGTTCTCAGTATTTCACCACAACCATCTACAGATCTTTTTTTCATAAAAGAGCAAAAACTGAAAACTGTAATGGCAACTTTGGGGAGGACTGAGATGGTTCCAACTACTCTGAATACTCAAATTATACTGAGAGCCTTCCTATGTCCGACTTATGTCCAACTTATAGCACCTCCTCCTGACATACCCAGTGAGGCTGGTCTGGGTTTGCGTATAAGCTTGCCTGAAGTACTCAGCGTGCAAGAGAGTAGAAATTCTGTTCTTGTCCCACTCCTCCCACTTCTCATTGCCTCTCATTGATGACTGTGTCAGACCCCAGCAGGGTTCAGGTGAGACAAGAGTAATGGCATGCCCAGAAGGCCAGTAAATAATTGCAAGGTTTTGTTTGTTATTTTCCTAAATGACTGGCAAATGTGTGGAAACAGATTCTGAACATACTAGTCTAGGGAGGATAGAATACCACTTCAGATCAGACTGAATTTATGGATATTGTTGTAATTATTAGTCATTCTGGATCCAAAGTGCTAGTGAAGTCCCCGGGAATAGTTCTCAATGTTTGTTAAGAGGGTGACTAAAATATACATTCAAAAATGACCTACATGGCATGAAGCTGAGATGCAAAACATTTGTTGCAGTGATATAAGAAAAAGCAATCCAAAGTTTTAAGCAGGAAAGGTCAGAGTGAATTCATCATTATCTGGAACCTTCTTGATTACCTCTTCATTCTGTCTGACTATGACCAGACGCACTGTGTACACTGTTTTGGGACCAACAATATCTTTTTAAAAGCCCCCCTTCAGGTGGGAAGGAAAGAGGGTGATTTACTGTTGAGCGGCAATTGCTGATAGCAATTGTGATGACAGGTTCTAGAGCAACGGGCCAGGGAGCCTCATAGAAAAATCAGAAGCAAAGTGCAATTTTTACCATAATGTGTAGCAGAGCTGGAGGGTGAATGGGGTAATTTAAAAGAGAATTCCTTGGTGGTATCTTAAACTTCCATGGGATTTCCTAGGAATGAATTAGGTCAGAATAATAATAACAATAATAATAAATGAATGATAAAACCTAATAGAGGCTTATCATAAGTCGCCAAATATCACCATGGCTGCTCACCTAATTCCCACACTTGAATCCACTCCAAATCCACAGCTCTTTGAATCTAGAGGAAATCAGCCAACCTTGAAGGAAGACCTTGTAACATTATCACAAGCACATCCTATAAATCTTTCAGCCTTCTCCAAAAGGATCTTTGACTATTTACCAAGGTAACTGGGTATTTGGAAAAGGGAAATAGCTGGATCTTTCGGGGATTATTGGTCCCTGACTCTGAAGTAACAGAGTCCTATGTCACTATGATCTACCTAGCAGAATGGGGACATATGAAAGTGACATGACATTTGGATTTGGGGGCTTAATTCTGTTTTAGTGGTACCTGTGGGTCTGCAACCCACACTGTGGTTGTTTCCATATTTCCTGCATATACAGATGACTGAATATCCAGGTTGGCTCCCTAACCCCCCTCCCCCCACCCAACGAGGGTTATTATGGAACAAAGGGTCAAATAAAGCATCTTGAGCTTACTAACCTTACCCAGGGCAAAGTTGCACACTGAGGGGATTGCAGAGATTAGTCCAGCATCACCAGTTTGAGAGGCGTAAGGTGATATGGCAGAAGCTACCAGTTGTCCCCCAATGGTGCTCCCCTTTTCTCTTATAGAAGTAACATCTCCAGGTGTTGGCTAGAAAAATAGCCTCTCTGGAGAAATGTCTACATTTTCCTGCCGTATTATAACTATTTATGGCAATGTGACTAAGTTTTGGACAATGGTACATGAGTGAGAGTGATGACAGCAATTTCGGGATCTTGCCATCATAATGAAGTGATGTGTCTACCCCTTCTCCTTTTCCCCTTTGTGCCAGCTGGAAGGCAGACCAAGGTATATCCCTAGAGACAGTGTGAGAATAAGACAGAAAGAACTGGGTCACTGATAGTACCACCACACCAGCTCTAGTCTGCTTATACAAGGACTTTAGTGAGAAACAAATTTTCATCTTGTTAATGCCTGTATAACCTTGGATCTCTTTCCAGCAAATGAATTCATATGCTAACAAATGCAGGTAATGATTCCTGTGTTATCCCCATACAAAACCAAAAAACCTCTTCTTTAGTTTATGCAGGTGACAGAGGGGTCTTGGAGAATGTCAGCAAGTTACATTAAATTTAAACAAGTGATGATTTTAAATGTAGGTGCTGTGCCACAGGATCTCTATAGTTGAGTAAGTCAACACAGTCCTGATTCCTGGTATCCAGTTACTGTTCTGACAATTTTTTTTTCTTTATCCCAATAAGCAGAGAACACCAGAAACAACTTGCCTTGATATATTCTATTTGAGGCATATTCAGTAATTTAGTCTTTGAGGACTCTGATCACCTCATTGCTCTATAGAATGTCATTTTGGTCTACTACATCAACGGCATTATGTCAATAGGTGTGGAATGTAGGAAGCAACAGAGACTATAGATGCATTAAGAAGGTTCACACATGCCAGAGGATGGAAAGTAAATCCAAGGAAAATTTAGGAGGCTGATCCCTCAGTGAAGGTTCTGAGGGTCCAATGGTGGGGGACACACAGATATTTCTTTTAAAGTAAAAGGTGATTTTCTTCACTTTGCATCACCTACCACTAAGATTATTAGGCAGGTTTTAAATCCAAAGTTATTAAATTGAATTAAATAAATTGAATTGAAGAGGAAAGGAAGGTAAATACAGTCAGGGTTCTTATCTATATTTAACCAACTTGGGAAATGTTTTTGGTGGTTATAAACAGCTTGGACAAATGACTTGAGACATATGAGAGATCTTATGCTCTGCATAGTTTAAATAAATTGTATACACTATGGGATAGGAAAACCATAAATGATTTGCAGTATGAAGAAAATTTATTATTTGCACAGGTAGAAGTAACTTCACCAAATGTGGGATATAGAAGTCAAAGATACAAGAAGAAAATATGATTGGTAAAATAAAATGAGAAAATAGACAAACAGAATAAAATAAGAGGAAATATCCACATATTTTTAAAAGATTTTTTAAAGATTTTGAAAAAATGAAGGAACCCTCATACTTTGCTTATAGGAATATAAAATGGTAAAGCCACTGCAGGAATAGTCTAGTGGTTTTTCAAAAAGTTAGAGTTATCATATGTCCCAGCAATTCTACTCCTAGGTATATCCCCCCCAAAAATTGAAAACATATGTTCACACAAAAACTTTATGCAAATGATCATTGCCACATTTGCAAAAAAATAGAAATAATTCAAATGTCCATCACTGGATAAATAGAGAAATAAATGTTATATATCCACACAATAGAATATTATTCAGCCATAAAAAGTAGTAAGTATAGATAGATGCTCTGATATGGATAAACCTTGAAGACATTATACTAAGTGAAAGATGTCAGATTCAAAGGGACATATGTTGTATAATTCTATTTATGTAAAATGTCCTAAGTAGGCAAATCTATAAGAAAAAAAAGTTGATTAATAGTTTCAGGGCTTAAGAAGAGGGGAAATGGGAGGTCTACAAATGGGTACAGGGTTTCTTTTGGGGATGATGAAAATATTCTGGTATTAGATAGTGGTGATGGTTGCACAACTTGTGAATATACTTATATATTGTGAATATTCTTGTATACTTGTGAGTATACTTGTACACTTTAAAATGGCATATTTTATGAGATGAAAATGATATTTCGATTTAAAGAAGTAGAAAATGCAATTTCAATATCTCATTCCTTGCTTTGTGTGATACCACAAGCTTGTGGTTTTCCTCCTACCTCTTTGGCCACTTTTTATAAGTTCTTGTGCAGGCTTCTCTTCTTTTGCCATTCCTTAAATCTTGGTTTTCTTCAGGGTTCTCTTCTAGGTTTTCTTCTGTTTTCTCCTTACATAATCTCTGCATTAGGTAGTAAGGCAGTCAGTCATTGCTTTGAACAGTTCTGATGTGTGCAAATTTTATTTATCATGGTTTAGTTAAATAACACAAATCCTCCAATAACAAGGGTTCAAATTTTAGTTACACTGTACATTAACTACAATTTCATAAAACATAAACTTCACAGCTAGCCCCACAGATCCCTGCATAAATAACAGACCCACATAGGGATCAGTGACCAACCGAACTCCTTCTTTCAAAGTCTGTTGATGGTTGGCCATTGCATACCAGTTATTCAGTTTATGCGCAGCAAAGTCGGGAGCTGAGTCATCTCCTTGTCTCTCAGTGATAAACCTGTGTGATATTTTACAAAAACGAATAATGGAATAAGCTGAAAGTGCAGCAATGAAATTTAAAATGCTAATTCTGGAAGTAAACTTGGATGTGATTAGGAGATTTGAAAATGGGGACAGCAGACCGAAGATAGGACAAGACCTGGACCGCATGAAGCCACTGAATTAACAATACTGAAAAAGTGTGATGAATCGAACAAAAACAAGGTAAAGTGGCTTCAAGACTGTTTAAGTTGCACTCAGAACAGAAAGCCACTAAGTGGTGGAAACGGAAATTTTACTTCTACTTTGGATTGAAGATTATGAGGAAAACACATACCTAATCAGTTTAATGAGCATTTAGGCCAAGTGCTGAAGTTGGGTGCTACATTGAAAGAAAACAGTAGTTGTAAGAAGACTGAATAAGATCCTTTTACTGCAGGTAAAGCCTTACTTCATTGTTTCAGAAATTGGCATGATTTTTGAAGAATTTGAAGTGAATGTAAATGGAGTTACAAAAGAAATGGCTCACTGTGGGAGTGTTGACACTATTGCTGTCCATGACTCTAGACGTGCAGCCACAGGAACTTCTGGAAAGAAAATGTACCAACATAAGTATGGAAAGTGGTTGGGACACCAAGGATGATGTCCCAGAGGAAGTGACACTGGCAGAAATGCCCAAAGGAAAGGAAATCATGGAGAATCTCATGACATTTAGGTACAAAAGATAAAATATTGGAAGCTGATCTAAACTTAGAAAGGAATATGAGAGCTCAGAAAGGCTCAGAAAAGATTCTCTATATCTTATGTTACATCATGAGAAGAAGGCAAAAACTATTCAAACTCTTTTTGATGAGTTTTGCACAAAGAAAAAGAACACTTTAATTCTCAATGTTTCTGATGTTTTAAATTTCTGTGTACTAAATAAATATTAGTTTTATGATTATTTTTATTTTCCAACAATTAAAGAGTTTTTAATGTTTTGACAAGAACATTTTAAAGATCACAGATGAATTGTATTTTTTTTCCTATTGGTTTTTAAGATCACTGCATGGTTTCTGCTTGAAAGCGCATTTTTATGGTCCTGCAGTACCATGCAAAGTGAGGACTGCTTGTATTCGTTATAATACAGATATCTTAAAAACTCAACTCAAACTGGCTTAGGAAGAAAGGCAATTTTTTTAGCTCACATAATTTAAATGTGCAAGGCTAGGTATTCTTTAAGGCATGGCTGGATTCATGCTGAAATGACATAAAAAGAATTCAGGTTTTTTTCATCTCGAATCTATGTGTTTGTTTCCTTCTCAGGCTCTAAGTGATTCTCACTCTCATGGTAGCAAGGATGGCTGCAATAGCTCTAGTTTCATATCTCTCTAGGTTCTAGACTAATGGGATTGAGAATAGAAGCCTTTTTTTTTTTTTTTTTAACCAGTAGTTCCAGTACAAGTCCTTAGACTCCTACTTTAAAAACTAGCTTAAGCTGCCACTCCTCTACCCTACTCGTTATGGGTATTTGATCTTCTAGGTGCATGTGATTTTCTACTTGACCTCAACCTGGGTCTTATATTCTATCCTTAAGGCCAGAAGGGATTCCTCCCCACCACGTCCCCTGCCACCCAAATCACATAGACTGTTGGTGAGAATGTGTAAAATACTCAAAAGAAAACCAAGGGAAATGTGCTGGCAGACAAACCATAAATGCCTATGGCATACTCATTGTTAATCATCAACTCTTACAGCTTTAATTACCCTCTGTATGAAAGTGGTTCCAGGATCTGTCTCCAGAAATTATGACCTATATCTACAATTCCTTGCTAGACAATTTCCCTTGGATTCACTGCAAGCACCTGAAAATCAGTGTGTTTGAAGGTGAACGGTTTATTTCCCTCACCATTAGAAACCTAGGACGTAGCTTGATTTCTGACTCTCCTCATACTTGACTAAAATCAATCACCAACAAGTTCTTGTTATCTGTACCCCTAATATCCTTGAAATCAACCTATTTCTTTCCATCCATATTTCTCTTACCCTATTTTAGCTCCTCTCTTTATTGACTATATCACAATGATAACCTCTTTTATTTTTTTATTTTTTTTAAGTTTATTTATTTTGAGACAGACAGAGACAGTGTACATGGGGGAGGGACAGAGAGAGAGAGAGAGGGAGAGGGAGAATCCCAAGCAGGCTCTGCACTGTCAGCACGGAGCCGGATGCAGGGCTCAAACTCATGAAACCATGGGATTAAGACCTGAGCCTAAACCAAGAGTTGGAGGCTTAACCGACTGAGCGCTGGATACAGAAGATATGTAAGATACAATGGAATACTACTTGGTGATCAAGAAGAATGAAATCTTGCCATTTGCAATCACATGGATGGAACTGGAGGATATTATGCTAAGCTAAATAAGTCAGTCAGAAAAAGACAGATGTCTTATGTTTTCATGCGTATGTGGAATTTGAGAAACTTAACAGAAGACCATACAGGAAGGGAAGGAAAAATAAGTTATAAACAGAGAGAAAGGCAAACCATTCCCCCAGTGATAACCTCTTTTAACTTGATACCTACACATTTTTTATTGTGGTAAAATACAGACAACATAAGATTTACATCCTAACCATGTTTAAGTGTACAATTCAGTGGCATTCAGTACATTCATACTGTTAGGCGACAATCACCAACATCCTTCTCCAGAACTCTATTCATCTTACAAAATTGAAATTCCATACCCATTAAACAATAACTCCCCATTCGTCTTCCCCCACCCCAGGCCCTGACAACCATCATTCTACTTTCTGTCTTAATGATTTTGACTACCTTAGATACCTAGTGTAAGTGGAATCATACAGTATTTATCTTTCTGTGGCTGGATTATTTCACTTAGCACAATGGCCTTGAGCTTCATCTATGTTGTAGCATGTGTCATAATTTTCTTCCTTCTTAAGGAAGAATAATATCCCATTGTATATACCCCACATCTTGCTTATTCATTCATCTGTCAATGGACACTTGGATTGTTTCCACATTTTAGCTCTTGTGTGTAGTGCTGCTATGAACATGAGTGCACAAATACCTCTTCAAAGAGGTATTTCGGTTCTTTTGAGTGTATACCCAGAAGTGGAATTGCTGAATCATATGGTACTTCTAATTTAATTTTCTAAGGAAACTCCATACTGTTTTCCATAGTGGCTGCAACATTTTAACATTCCCACCAACAGAGCATAAGGATTCCCATGATCCAATTTTTCAGATTTTTGCCAACACTTGTTATTTTCTACCTTGTTTTGTTTTGTTTTTTTAATAGTGTCCTTTCTAATGGGTGTGACATGCCAGCCATCAGTTTCATTGTCCAAATGTTTTTCATAAGGTAGTCAGAATGATCTTTAATAAACACAAGATGATCATGTCACTCCCCTGTTAAATCCTTTAGTGGCTCCTCATTGCCTTCAGGCTCGTCCGGCCTCCTCATATATCTCAGGAACGCTGGCATGTCTTCCTCCCTTGCTTCCTTTCCCAGCCTCCCCTCTCACCTGGTCCCTTTTCCAGCTCCTCCTTCCTAACCTGCTCTCCACTTATTACACACACATGTACACTCTGAATTTGTCACTCTGAAATATGTTCAGGTCTGTGAAAATGTTATATTTCCCCTCATTTCTTTTTTTTTTAAATAATTTATTGTTAAGTTAGTTAACATATAGTGTATATAGTGTAGTCTTCACTTTGGCGTAGATTCCCATGATTCATCACTTACATACAACATTGAGTACTCATCCCAACAAATGCCCTCCTCAATGCCCATCTCTCATTTTCCCAGCCTCCTTGCCCCCCACTCCCACCAACCCTCAGTTTGTTCTCTGTATTCAAGAGTCTCTTATGGTTTGCCTTTCTCTCTGTTTGTAACCTATTTTTCCTTCCCTTCCCCTGTGGTCTTCTGTTAAGTTTCTCAAATTCCACATATGCATGAAAACATAAGATATCTGTCTTTTTCTGACTGACTTACTTAGCTTAGCATAATACCCTCCAGTTCCATCCATATGGTTCCATTCTTTTTGATCACCAAGTAGTATTCCGTTGTATCTTATATAAATCTTTTGTATCCATTCATTAGTTGATGGACATTTGAGCTCTTTCCATAATTTGGCTATTGTTGATAGCTCTGCTATAAACATTGGGGTATACGTGCTCCTATGAATCAGCACTCCTGTATCTTTGGATGAATTCCTAGTAGTGCTATTGCTGGGTCATAGAGAAATTATATTTTTAATTTTTTTAGGAACCTCCACACTGTTTTCCAGAGTGGCTGCACCAGTTTGTATTACCACCAGCAGTGCAAGAGGTTTCCCCTTTCTCCACATCCTCGCCAACATCTGTTGTTTCTTGAGTTGTTAATTTTAGACATTCTGACTGGTATGAGGTGGTGTCTCATTGTGGTTTTGAGTTGTATTTCCCTGATGATGGGTGATATTGAGCATCTTTTAATGTGTCTGTTAGCCATCTGGATGTCTCCTTTGGAAAAGTGTCTATTCATGTCTCCTGCCCATTTCTTCACTGGATTATTTGTTTTTTGGGTGTTGAGTTTGGTAAGTTCTTTATAGATTTTGGATACTAACCTTTATAAGATATTTCATTTGCAAATATCTTCTCCCATTCCATTGGTTGCCTTTTAGTTTTGTTGACTGTTTCCTTTGCTGTGCAGAAGCCTTTTATCTTGATAAAGTCCCAAGAGTTCAATATCCACAAATCAATTAATGTGATACATCACATTAATAGAAAAAAGGATAAGAACCATATGATCTTGTCAGTCAATGCATAAAAAACATCTGACAAAATACAGCATCCTTTCTTAATTAAAAAAACCCCAATAAAGTCAGGATGGAAGAAACATACCTTAACATCATAAAAGCTATATATGAAAGGTCCATAGCTAATATTATCTTCAGTGGGGAAAAATTGGGAGCTTTTCTCCTGAGATACGAAACATGACAAGGATGTCCACACTCACCACTGTTGTTTAACATAGTGTTGGAAGTCCTAGCCTCACCAATCAGACAACAAAATGAAATAAAAGGCATACAAATAGGCAAGAAGTCAAACTTTCACTTTTCACAGATAGCATGATACTCTACATGGAAAACCTAAAAGACTCCACCAAAAACTGCTAGAACTGATACATGAATCCAGCAAAGTTGTAGGATACAAAATCAATGTATGGGAATTGATTGCATTTATATACACCACTAATGAAGAAACAGAAAGAGATATCAAGGAATTGATTCCATTTACAATTGCACCAAGAACCATAAAATACCCAGGAATAAACCTAACCAAAGAGGTTAAAGAGCTGTACCCTGAAAGCTATAGAAATCTTATGAAAGAAATTGAAGGAGACACAAAGAAAAGGAAAAACATTCCATGCTCATGGATTGGAAGAACAAATATTGTTAAAATGTCAATACTACCCAAAGCAGTCTACACATTCAATGCAATCCCAATCAAAATAGCATCAGCATTCTTCTCAGAGCTAGAACAAACAATCTTAAAATTTGTATGGAATCACAAAAGACCCTGAATAGCCAAAGTAATGTTGAAAAAGAAAACCAAAGCTGGAGGCATCACAATCCCAGACTCTAGCCTTTACTACAATGGTATAATCAAGATAGTATGGTATTGGCACAAAAACGGATACATAGACAAATAGAATAGAATAGAGAACCCAGAAATGGACCCACAAATGTATGGCCAACTAATCTCTGACAAAGCAAGAAAGAATATACAATGGAAAAAAAGAGTCTCTTTAGCAAATGGTGCTGGGAGAACTGGACAGCAACATGCAGAAGAATGGACCTGGACCACTTTCTTATAGCATATACAAAAATAAATTCAAAATGGATGGAAGACCTAAATGTGAGATAGGAAACCATCAAAATTCTAGAGGAGAAAACAGGCAACAACATATCTGACCTCGGCCACAGCAACTTCTTACTTGATGTGTCTCCAAAGATGAGAAATAAAAGCAAAAATGAATTATTGGGACCTCATCCTCTCATTTCTAATACCATTTCTTCTGTCAGCCACTCTTTCCTCCTTGTCAGCTGGCCGGCTCTTGCTTATTGTTGAGGTCTCAGAACAGACAGCATTTTCTCCAGGAAATTCTTTGATAAATTCCTTCTGCTCACACTATGTCAACACCCCTTATATGTACTCCCAGAGCACTCTATCCTTGCCCTAACATAGCATTTCACCACATTCTACAATCACCTGCTTACTTATCATATTTTTCTCTAGTCCTCTGCTGTTCAATATGTGGCTCTTGAACACTAAAATGTAAATTAGTGTGACTGAGAAAATGAATCCCTAACTTTATTTAATTTTAGTAAATTTCAATTAAAAAACTTTTTTTAACATTTATTCATCTTTGAGAGACAGAGAGAGACAGAGCATGAGCAGGGAAGGGGTAGAGAGAGGGAGACACAGAATCCAAAGCAGGCTCCAGGCTCTGAGCTGTCAGCACAGAGCCTGACGTGGGGCTTGAACTCACGAACTATGAGATCATGACCTGAGCCAAAGTCAGACTTTCAACCAACTGAGCCAACCAGGTGTCCCAGTAAATTTCAATTTTAAAAATTATATTCAAAACAGTTATTGTAAAATTAGGTATATTTGGAACTACTTGGATATGTGAGTCTACTTATTCAACTGTAAGTTTATTAACTCTAAATATAACTTTACTTACAACCATAAGTAAACTAAATCTAAATGTAGATTAAAATTAAACAGCTGAATTGAGATATACTATCAGCATAAAATATTCTTTGTATTTCGAAGACTTGCTACAAAATAAAGAATGCAAAATATCTTTTTAATGACTTTTTAGATTGATTGCATGTTAAAATGGTAATATTTTGATATATAGGTTTAAATGAATTTTTAAAATTAATTTTACCTGTAATCCAATTACTTTTAATGTAGCTACTAGACCTTTTTAAATTATATATGTGGCTCACCTTATATTTCTATTGGATTGCACTGGCCTCTACTGTGAGTTCTATGAGGACAGGAATCACAACTGTCTTATTCACTTATTTCAAAAACCTTTGTAATATTCACCATTTATCAGGTATCATTCTATGAATTACTTACAAATGCAAGCATTAACTTTTAAAATCCTTATAACAACCTTTTAAGTATTACTGTTATCCACATTTTACACGTGAGGAAATTCACACAAAGAGATTAACTTAACTAACAGAAGGTCACAGAGCTGACCTTGTGGAGCTAGTCTGTAGGAATCCAGAATCCATATTCTCAATAACTTCACTATGGTGTCTCTTGCTCATCCTTTTACTACAGCTGTCTAGAGAAATAATTACTTTCCAACTTTTTCAATTAACAATATGCAAATATTCTTCTTTAACCAATCAGTCTGTTTTTTCAAAAAGCATTAATTGAACCCTATATGTCAAATATTTTCTGGTTGGTAGAGACCTGGATGTGAATGCAACAAATGCCTTTCTTTGAAAGAAAGTCTAACAGTGATGATAACAATAAAATATGATATATGATATGATATATGATATGATATGATATGATATGATATGATTTGATATGATATAGAACAAGTATACAATATCAATATACTATTGAGAACCCATAAAAATGCACCCACCTCATCTGGGAGATGAGGGATGGGATGGGAAGAGGGAGAAAATCTTAAAGAATGATTAGGAGTTAGCTAAATGCAGTAAGTGGAAGTGGTTGGTGAAACAAGTTCTAAGCAGTGGGGACAAGATGAGCATAGGACCTAAGTACCCTGGCATTTGCTGCTGAAGCGGTTTAATTCAGATGGATAACAAGTTCAGATTTATCTCCATGAAAGATCACTCTGGATAGGGTTGGAGAAGAGACCGGGGGAAGGAACTATGACTTAAAGCACAGAAACACCTAGCAAGAGTCTGTTGCTGTTGTCCTGAGCAGGATGACAGTTTACACTAAAGTGGAGGCGGTGGTGAAGTAAACACATTTCATTGATATTTAAGGGATACAATACACCCAGCTTGATCCTTGGTTGGAAGAAGGATGGAGTTTGTTGCAGATGCTGCAAATTACTTAATGAATATCTATTTTCTCTTTTCTCTTGGTACTCTCAGGTGGAAACATGCTCATCTTGAGGCAATGGAACTTGACTGAGGTAACCCAATGGTAGTAATCCTGTTGTCGGCTTTCTCAGTCTCCCTTGGAGCTGGGGTAGTCATCTGCTCTGTTCTGACAAATAAGCCAAAGAGAAATCTGCTGGGAGGTTCTTCAGGGAAAGCTTTGTCTCCTGGTGGAAGAGACTCATGCCTGCTGCTGTGTCTTTCTACTTCTGTTTTCCTCAAAGAAGAAATAATGCAACTCTATCTTGATCTCATTGGGGAACACCAAGTGAACTGCAGAAGTAATGCTGGGTGTTGTTAAGCTACTGAATCAATACCACAGTCATCTCCCTTGAACCTACTTGTTATGTGAGAAAAATAAAGCAATGTCATTTAAGCTGCTCTTAAGGATGTATAAATTGACTTGTCTACCATGGAGCTGACCATGTTCATCTTTGATATCAGATTAAATGAGAACTGTCAAAGCTTTTTCCGGTTTCTGACTTAAGCAATTGGGTGAATGGTGCAGGGGAGCCTGGGAGCAAAAAAATGATTAAAAGGAAGTTTGTTGGGCCAAAGACGGCTTATGGTAAGTGTAATGGGTGTGAGCATATCCAAGGCTGTCCAATATACATGTTCAAAATATGAGACAGAGCTCTGGCCTGGAGACTCAGATTTCTGAATCATTAGCACAGTAGTACAATATAGATCAATTCACTGAGGCAGATAAAGATATAATAAAAGAAAAAAATATTGCATATAAAATCATGCCTTTTGAGTACAAATAGGGCATCTAGTTGTCAACCTTGCCCCAAGATATATAGGGTGCTGGCACTGGGATATTATCTGTCTGCCTACTTGGGACATGGAGTATGACATCACTTGAATGGAGACAGAGAGCATGTAAGCAAAGAAGGAAATCCAGGGAAAGTATTTTGATTAAGGTTCCCTAAAAGCAGGCCTTGCGATAAAACCCAGGTAGTTATTTGGGAGGTTAGACTAGGAAACATAGGCAGGGGAATGGAGATGTGATACAAAAAAAATGAAGAAAGTTAATAAAGAATGCATTGTCAGAAATTACTACTGTAAGTAACTGAAGCCCAATACTGCTGGAGAACTCATGGAGCCATTGTAGAACATATGCCTCAGAACTATTCTACCTGGGTTTGAGAGAGCTGGGGTATGTATACACCAATTCCACCCCCCAAACTCCCAGCTTTACTGAGGAATGACAAAATGGTAAGACTTTAACATTATATCAGTCATCGGTGGGAGCCGCTCCCAGGCACACGGGCAGAGCAAGCTTTGCAGTGAGATGCGGATGCTGGCAGCTAGAAGTCTGGCCAACATGCACTACAATGGCAAGGTCTTGGGGGCTCTGGGCAGGACAACAACAGCATCCGAGATGGAGCATAATCAAAGTCAGGAGGGCAGTGGGATACCAACGGGGACAGCCAGATAGAAGCAACATGAGTTGAAACAAGAAAGGAGATAGAACCTAAGAGAACTTTCTGAAGAAGGTATCTACAGTGACAGAGCATTCCAGCAGGCTTGGGCACCAGCAAGAAGTGGTTATTAAGAGGCATCTGGGTGGTTCACTCAGTTAAGCGACTGACTCTTGATTTCGGCTCAGGTCATGATCTTGAGGTTTGTGAGTTCAAGCCCCACAATGGGCTTCCTGGGCTCCCTGATGACAGGGGGAAGCCTGCTTGGGATTTTCTCTCTCCTTCTCTCTCTGCCACTCACCTGCACACGTGTGCTCTTTCTCTCTCTCTCTCCCTCCCTCTCTCTCTCAAAATAAACTTTTTAAAAATATCTTTAAAAAAAGAAGCACTTATTAAAAGAGGTAGCCTGCCCTAAACATAACAGACACTATACCATAGAAGTGCAACTTAGTTGCATTTCAAGAGCAACTCCTGTTTTTACTACTAACTCTTAATTCTGAGTAGACTGAAATTGCATTTTCTCCTCTGAAAAAAATAATAATCCTTGAGAGAAAATAAAACAACATGACAAAAACTGTCCACTGCTGAAAATATTTTGCTCCCTCTGTTTCAGTGGAAGGAAGATTTTCAATAAAAATTCTCTTGAGACTTTGGAAAGTAAAATGAAAATTCATATTTTTTGGTGTTAATTTGTCAGTGGGTGACTTCTTTTAGGTTCGGTGCCAATACACTGATGATCCTGAATGTTTAAATGATCTTCCTATGCCAGAAAAAGCTGTTAAATCTCTGGAAGGAGTAGTACAATGTGACGTGAATTATAATGATCAAAGGAGTGTCCTAATTTTGTAATCAGAAATGAAAATACCTTGCAGTCAGTCTTATCTTTCACAATTTGCTTGTGAATTTGTTTTTGAGAACCAGAGAGTTCTCATTGTGTCTGGACTTTCACCATGTAGGAATCCAGAGGAGAACAATGTTAAAGTGGGGGTTCATGTGCCCTGGTGACTGGGAATTCTCAGGTCCACATGACCCAGCACTTCATACAATGCCTATCCCAAAGGTCAAGCTTTTAGGCTGACTTTTCAAAGGCTTTCCATGAATGAAAATGACCCTGAATATAACATAAGAATGCGAGTTGGTTGATCTAGAAATACTTTCTTCCAGAGAGAATACGTTATGTTAGATCTGGTTATAAAACACAAAGAAATTTAATTGGCTGTTTTGGATCATTTTACATATTTCTTGTAATAGCCCATCTGGCATGGTGATGTTTGAAATGCCATTGCATGATGACACTGTGCTGGTCCTTGCTCTGGCACAAAACCTGATATGTGTGGAACACATTGTAAAACACCGCAGGGAAAACTTCTTCTTCTTCTTCTTTTTTTTTTTTTTTACGGAAAATCTCAGTTCTTTGCAGCACAATGCCCTGAGTGCTGAGTACACACAACTTTTTTTTTTTTAAGAGCAAATACAAAACTCTTAATTTATTCTCTCTGAATAACTTTCCCCCAAATGGTGGTGAGAACATAGCAAAATCATGTACAAGTTAAGTAACTGTGATAAACAGCTTCTAGAAAGTTGTGAGTCAAGTAAGAGTGCTAGAATATGCATTGTTTTCAAGCAGAAGTCATCGTAACTGAAAGAACTATTGAGCCATATCTACTGTAAACCTCCCAGTTTCCTGCTTTAAAAACACCCATATAAAACAAACAAAGCAAAAAACATAAGTAAAAATGCCAGACCAACAAGGCTGGCATTTGGCAGAGTCAGGATAACGTGAGCCTGAAGCCCCAGACCCTTGCTTACCCTTTTTGGGCCCCTCCAAAAATGTCCTCAAAGAAATGAAAAGTTTGTTTTGAAAATAGTTGAAAATATTGTTTGAAATATTGTTTCAATAATAAATATTAAATATTTCAAAAATATTGTTTGAAATATTTGCCTGTGAGTTCTTCCCCTGCTCCCCAAAATGATGCTGACTCAAGCCTCCTTTTAAAAACCTAATATTCAAATTCTTACCTATACATTTGGTGAGTCTGACAAACTTACATTCTAGTTCAAAAGGAAAAAGAGACAATTTTAAAAGGGAAAAGAAAGGGGCAAGATAAACATATTTACAGTTCATCTTAATCATAAATCCTGGCCCAAGATACTGTATTTGGGGAGAAGATGGAAGGAAAAAGGATGACGCATCACTGCAGTATTTCTATTTTGCCTCTTCTAGCCACATAGAAATTCAATCCCAGGACCTTTCCTAATTTACAGGCCACCCTCCATGTTCCTTCAGAGCCCAGCTCTCTTCTCCAAATTTCTTCTATGTTAAGGTGTTAATCGACATTAAAGCACAAATAAATATCCATTAAAGCATAAATATATTCATATATATTCATAAGCCCAGGTAATATGTTTGCATTTTAGGAGGAGCCTTCTGGAAAGAAGGCATTTTACCCAAGGAACAATTGAAATGGTGGGAATTGTGAGGAGCATAGCAGGCCATGGAAAGAGATGTATGTGTGAAGGCAGGTCTTTCCACTCTGAGCTTGGGGAGCCCACCTCATCTCTAACAAGTCTTTTCCTGTCCCAGAGGGAGACTTCAGCTCCTTCCTAGAGATCCCTTGAAGTTACTGTTACTTAACTTGTACTTGAAGTTGCTCCCTGCAACACATCACGAGACACGAGAAACGACCCAGGAAGGGAACGATCAGGGGCTTGCAATGTCAGCATAGCCAGCAAGAATGTGTGGGAATGCTCAGGGACCACTGTGGATTATTTCTCCTAACTCTAACAAATATTGTTTGACCCAGAAATTCCCAGCGTGCTTCACCAGACAATAGCATTCAGTGGAACATATTTTGAGAAAGTTGATTTCTATTTGTTCATGCTTTTAGACCCCTCACGGTGGAACTGGGTAAAATGTTTCATTTTAGGTCCCTCCATGGGTTTTTATTTATTTATTTTTAATAGTGTCAATATAAGGGAGGGTTTTTTCCAACATGGGACCAAGCAAGCATATTTTTGTTTTGTTTTGTTTTGTGTTGTTTTGGTTTTATTTATTTATTTTTTTTCCAGGACTTAGCTCTTCCTTCCAATCAGTTTGTCTTTGAACCAAGTCTAGGACTTACATATGCTATTTTTTTTTTTTTTTTTTTCTGACCAGGATAGAGGGTAATCATTTCCGAAACCAAGTAGGAATGGCTATCAGTAATCGTAGTCCTCATTTTATCATTTAGGTTTCTGTTGTACAAAATGTCCTCTGGAATTTTAAGAATTTTTTTTTCTTTTTTTCTTTTTTTTTTTTCTTTTTTCCAGGTCTATTTTCTTCTGTCTGGTTTTCCTTCCCCTGGTAAGCTGAAGAATCTTTGAGAATATAATCCCTTTAACAACTTCCAAAGATTAGTCCTTTGGAATGAAGGAGATAAATATATAGCTTAGTTTACATAATTTCATTCATATCTCAGCTATTTTTTTTAATCCTTTCTTCTGAACTACAACCATACTTCACCATTTCACCTAATCTCTCCCAATTACAGGAAATTCTTCCAGAAGTTATCTTTTCTAGTTCTACATCTCTCTCTTTTCCTTCCTTCTCTGCTGGTCTGGACGTCTGTTTTAATTAAATTACCACGTAGACTTTCATTCTGGTTCCAAACATTTCAGTTTGGTTCCTGTTGAACTTCACTCCAGCAACACACAATTGATGGCTGCTATCTTCCTCTTCTCCCAAACTTTATCTTGATCATTTGCAGCCTAATTGTTACCCAAATCCTCTGCACTGTTAGAATGTTTAACTAAATAACAGCTTCTTCAACTCATTGTACCCACATGATTTCCTTTTTGTTGGCAAGTCTTCTGTTATTTTGTAATGATGACATGGCATGAGCTGTTTTTGCAAATCTTGTGTTTAGAACACCCAATCAAATATGGCATTCCATTTTCTCCTTTCCTTTGGCTTTAACTAACTAGGATCTTTACCTTGGGGGGTCAAAAATTCAAATTTTGCTGTATTTACTTTCACTTCTATTTTGTGTTATAAATGATCATTCCCAGTTTTCTCTGTAACAATTTTTCACATGCTCCTATAGAAACTGTGCTTAGTTGTAGTTGCAGTAAGATATTCCCTTGAAATTACAGGGTGGTGAGCATCTGTTTGCTCATCTTATAACTCTGAAAATGGAAGTTGAATCAAACATCTGTGATGAATCATTAGTCATGAATCAGGCTTACATATTGTGAGACTGGATGTTGTTTTCCCCTAGAGTTGTTGATCATTGCAAGGTGTTGGAATTTTACGAAATGACTAGATACCCATATTGTGGTCATTTAATATGATTCTTCTTTGCCATTTCCTGCTCAGGAAATGGGTCTCCATCTAACTGCACAGCTGGTTTGGCTTTAGAAACCTCACATTTCTACCCAAATGACCAGGCTGATTGTACTGCCAGGCCAATCCATGGGTTTCAACATAAAAAGGGCATCAGTGACTTGAGAGAATCAGTTTTTCCCTGAGCATCTACTCCCTTCACAGAAAGATAAGGAACCATTACCCTAGGAGCTGTCCAGGAGGAGGAGGCATGTTTAATAAGACCAGTAGCTCTGGCCTCACATCAAATGTTCTCTTAGTTTTCAGGATATTTATTATTCAGATACAACTGAAACTTAAAGGACCTCAGTAAATTTCTGCTTTCAGATTCTCATGAGAAGATTGATTTTTAGTTCTGGTTTCTCCATCCCCTCCAAAGACATACTTATTCTGGAAATAACAGGTTAAAGCAATCAGGAAGATGAAAGACTTCCCAGGTGATTAGAATAATTTAGTGCCTAAAAAGATGAACAGCTTATTTTATAAAATGACTAGGGTCAGAGTAGCGGGAACAGTTCCACTGACTCCTTTGTGTTAGATCATAACTCCAGGTACTGGGGAGACAGTTGAACCAAAAAGACAGAAGTCCTTGCCCTTTTGGAGTTCACATTCTAGTGTAGGGAGAATGATATTAAACCACAAAAGTATATTAGATAGTGGTGAAAGCTAAAGTAAAAAATAAAGCAGGGAGAGGGATAGGAATGTTAGTGGGAGGTAAGAGATCGGATGGTCAGAGAAGAGTCCACTGGCAATGTGGCCTTTGAATAAAAATCCAAAGCAGATGAAGGAGAGAGCCACACAGAAAACTGGAGGAAATACATTCTAGGTAGAGGGGATTGCACGTATGAAGGCCTCAAGGCAGGATCATGCCTGGAAAGTTAGAGAAGCAGCAAAGAGGCCAAGCTGGAGAAAGCAAGTTAGAGAGACAAGTAAGGAAGTTGAAACGAAGAAATGAGGGAGAATTTAGGTAAGGAGAGCAGAAAAGGTGATGGCGGCAGATGATGCAAGGCCTTATGGGTCACTGTAAGAATGTTACAGAGGGAAAGACACTGTCTTCACTTTCAAGGGCTTGTACTCTAGCAAGGGAAAAATACATGATTAATTATTATAAAATAAAATAACTACTAAAAGTAGAAAAGTATAGGGGTGCCTGGGGGCTGTGTTGGTTAAGCATCTTACTTTAATTTCAGCTCTGGTCATGATTTCAGGGTTGTGAGATGAAGTCCCACGTTGTACTCTGAGCTGGCCATGGGGCCTGCTTGAGATTCTCTCTCCCTCTGCCCATCTCCAACTCGTGTGCATGTACATGTGCATTCTCTCCCTCTCTAAAAAGTAAAAAAATAAAAAAATAAATAAAAATTATTTTTAAAAAGAAATAGAAAAGAATAGGATGATATGGAGTGCCGGGTCCTGATGTACTATAGGGGTCTCTTCCATGAAGAAATGGTGTGTGTGCTGAGGTCCACCAGAGAAGCATGAATTGGCTGGAGGGGGCATGGCTCAGGGTGTGGGGAGGCATGAGATGGAGCTGTTGCTGGAGGCACAAGCAGAAGCAATGAAAAATAGCCCTGAGGTGAACATACCAGGAACTGAAAAGGAGTCTCTTATGACTAAGGCAAAAGAACAACTGTGACAGTGTTGCAAAATGAAACTGGACAAATGGGGGTGAAGGGCAGCTAGATGATAAACAACCTTGTAGGCTATCTAAGAGTTCTGAATGGGAGTGCCTGGGTGGTTCAGTAGGTTGAGTGTCCAACTCTGGCTTAGGTCATGATTTCGAGTTCGTTGGTTAGAGCCCTGCACTGAGCTCTGTGCTGACAGCTCAGAGCCTGGAACTTGCTTTGGATTCTGTGTCTCCCTCTCTCACTGCCCCTCCCCTGCTTGCACTCTGTTTCTCTCTGTCTCTCAAAAGATAAAATAAAACATTAAAAAAAAAAAAAAGGAGAGTTCTGACTGCATGTAGAGCACTAGGGAGCCATGGGAGATTGTAAACCAAGGGATTACATAATTGGGTCTGTCTTTTGAAACATCACTCTAGATGAAGAGAGCAGACTGAGAGGGACAAACTAGGATAAAGGGGAAATGGTTAACACACTCTTCAGTAGTGTGGGGAGGAAGTGACTGTGCTCTGAGACTTCACTGGTACAGAGGGAACAGAAGGATGTGGACACTTACCAACTAGAATACATGGGACTGGGTGATTGGAAGGAGCATCACTGGTAGGGGAAATTTAAAGTAGAGAAAAGGATCAAAGATGTCACTCCAGTGTCTGGCTCTAGCAATCTGATCAATGATAGTACCACTGACTGCAAATAGGAAACAAAGGAGAAGGAACAAGGTCAGAGATGGACTTTGACTTTCAGAACATGCCACGGGTCTTACTCAAACAGCATTTGCTGTATTTTTTCCTCTAAATTCCTTTTTCTAACTGAAAATTTAGAGGTGATCTAATTAGATTAGTGCTTGGGTGACTTAGTTTAATCTTTATTCTTTAATACAGGAATATCACTTCAAGGTAGCATTTCCTACAGATCTTTCTGTAAATCGGTGTCGCCATTAGGGACTTGGTTTCAGAAGGAAATCACGAATGATACAGGTTGTAACATAGCTAAGCACGTGGCGCCATCTTCAGGACAGCTTGTTAAAAGGTTATAAACCAACCAGACTCCAAGGTAAGCTTCTGACAAGAACACTTTTCTATGGAGTGAGTATATGACTCCATCTTGTTTTACAATAAGAAACCGAGTTGTGCCAACTCCATTGTGTGACCAAATCCTTGTCTTCCTGAAAACTATAGTTTATCACTGGATATAGTAAAGATGATGGCCTAGCTAATCGTTCCAGCTTGAAAGTCTGTGAGCAGGACAATGAGCTTTGCTGTGGAAAAGCCTGGAAAAGGAAATTAAGGCAGTGTCACTTGATTTTCTATCGTGGTGCCCAGATTCTCTGGGGCTTTTCTGATTTCATATATTTGTGCTCTTCACTAGGTGCTTCATTAAATGTAGTCACGTGGAATTTAATTCTTATGTATTTGTAACAGCGACAGTTTGCATGAATATAGAAATTTCTAACAATCATTGGTCAGACTTTGTACCCAAGTTTTTGGTTCAGGAAACACAGTATCACAGATTTATAGGATCTCTAATTTAAAAATAAAAGGTTACATGGGGCGCCTGGGTGGCTCAGTCAGTTAAGTGTCCAACTTTGCCTTAGGTCATGATGTTGTAGTCATTGAGTTCGAGCCCCGTGTCAGGCTCTATGCTGACAGCTCGGAGCCTGGAGCCTACTTCAGATTTTGTGTCTCCCTCTCTTTCTCAAAAATAAATTAAAACATTTAATTAATTAATTAATTAATTAATTAAAGTTTATAAATAAGAAATCAATAGTGTACCCATAGCCACGCACATGAAGAGGAATAACATAGCTCAAAAGACCACTTTTATTTAAAAAACCCTCTCAACCTTTACTTTTTCTATTTGAAGAAGTTCTACCTCTTCTTCTTCTTGTTCTTCTTCTTTTTTTTTTTTTTTTGCAGGGTTTGGATGTAAAAACAGGCGCATATATGTGTTTACCAGAATGTATCTGCCACCTTCGTGTACAGGGCTCACTGTTGAACCTACACTGATCATTTAGCACAGTCTTGTGAATAACTGGGAGATATAAACAGCTTGGCTTTTATGTGGAGGCAAATGGTTTCTACCATCTTGTGGCACCCTGCTTGCAAATGGGCTTTCTTCCTAGACTGCTCTCATTAAAAATGCATGTCTTTCACTTGAAGAATTGTAAGTTCCCAGAGTTCCTGTTAATTTTGAAAGAGGTAACATGTTAATCTAAATTCCATTTCTAAATAAAGGGGGGGTCCAGGCCACCCCATCAGTGATAGATGTGGGTGTCTTGGGGTCCCAATTATGGGGAGTGAGGGTAAGGGTGGGACACATAGAACTCATGGCCAATTGTAGTCTGATAGTCACTACCTGTCCATTATGTGCTGAGTGCTTTACATGGATTATCTCATTTCATCCTGAACCTATGGGCACATTTTTTAAATAGGTGGATACTTTCACTATCATCTGTATTCTACAGATTGGGAAACTAAAGCTTAGAGAATTTAAAATAATTTGCTTAAGGCTCACACTCCCTGTCTCATAAAGCTGTGGAAATGATGCTAACCCAGGCAGCCTCACTCCAGAACCAGCCAGCTTGATGAAAACTCCCTAAAACCCCTTAAAGGGAAAACATATCCCCAAAGGGAAAGTAGCACTAATCAAGAACGAAGCTAATAGTCTGAGCAAAAGATTCAGAGAGCAGAAGGTTCCGAACTGAGGGAAGGGGCAGAACCTGGAGTGATCCCCCAAGATGCAGAAGTTCTTGTCACTTCTTGATAGTTCCCAAGTCTTGGCACTGCCTGTGTGGGGAAGTCCTGGGTGGAATATAGTCCTCGAGACTCCTGAGGGTGAGTGTCGGAGAGATTGTGACTTGCAGAGATGGGAGGGTATGGCACCAAGGAATTCACTGTCGTTTTCTTCCCATTTTGTTCTAGGTTCAAGTGTAGAGATAAGGAGCCATGGTCCCTGAAAATGAGGTTAACAGCACATACCTAGAACACTGAAACAGGAGCAGAAACAAATAACATACTTTGCTCTATTCAGTCAGGCAGAGGTTGGAGCACAGAGCGTGGCATGGGTATAGCCGAGGCCCATTAAAGAGGCCAGCAGCCAAGTTAGCGGGGTGAGCAGTGCTCTGGTTCCAGGCTGAGCACTGTGACTTACTGTATGACTTTGGGGAACTCATTTATTTGATCTTTGGGGTGCCTCGGTGGCTCAGTCGGTCAAGCATCCGACTTCGGCTCAGGTCACCATCTCACAGTTTGTGAGTTGGGATCTGTGCTGGAGCCTGCTTTGGATTCTGTGTCTCCCTCTCTCTCTGCCCCTCCCCTACTCGCACTCTGTCTCTTTCTCTCTCTGCCTGAAAAATAAACATTAGGAAACAAATAAATAAATAATTTGTTCTTTAATTTACTCAGCTAAAACCATGATGGTGATAGCTACTGAACAGAATTGTTGGGATATCAAAGAAACAGTTCTGTGTGAAAAAACACCGTAAGCTATAATACTTCTTGAGCCCCTTATGTGGGCTAGACATTGGGAATAGAAAATTCAGATATAATCCTTGCTGTTCAGGAGTTCACAACCTAAAGAGGCACAAATGTTGGTTATCTTTAGTATTATGAATCCCCCTTTCTTTCTAATTATCCCTCTCACCCCACCATTTGGATACTGTCTTAGTTTGGGTTTCCTCAGAAGCAGATCCTGATACAAGGATTTGGATGCAAAGGGTTTATTTGGATGTGCAAGGAAACACAGGGTGAGGTGTGGAAAGTGATTTAGGAGAAGCCAGATCACCAATATAGGGTGCCTATTGAGCCAGCTACCACCTTGCGCCACTCTGGAAAGTGCTGCAAAACATATAGCTCAAGAGGTTTCCCACCCAAGGAAAGAAGGACCTACAGTATTTTCACAGCAACTTTTATCAATTATTGGTTGAAGATTTCTTTTACTGGGTGCAAATTTCCTGGCACTTCTGCCCTGCCAACAGTACAGGCAGAAAGTCTCTTAGCAGAAAAAGGCCTTCGGCAAAGCAATGAAGATACTGGCATGTACGAGATGGATGGAGCACAAGGAAGTCATAAGAGCCAAAAATACGGGCAGGGCAGTGACAGCATCTGTAAGAGGTGGTCCATTGTATCCAAGGGTGCCTGGGTGGGCTCACTCTTTTCAAGCACCCAAGGCAAAAGCAAGGGAGATGAATCTTTCCATACTTGTCAGTGTAAAGGAAGGCGATAAGGAGGCTAAAGGTATGCTAACACTTTCTAAAGGCCGCATTGACTCAGGCACTATTAAGCTTTTTCAGAAATTTGGCAGAAGCTATGAAGGTCAATAGAGCTATTGCCTCACTGTTGAACTTTCTGTGATCATAAAAATGTATATCTGCACTGCTCAGTACAGTGGCCACTGGTCACATGTGGCTGTTGAGCACCTGACATGTGGTGAGGGTGCCTGAGGAATGGCACTTTTATTTAATGTTAATTGATTTAAATAATCCCGTGTGGCTAGTGGCTACCATATTAGACAACATTACCTTTAGAATAGTTACATTGTGTTGTATTATTCATAAGAAACTGTTCAGAGGTCATCCTAATAATTTTCTTCATTAGGGATTGAGGTAAACGAAATCTGTTATATGACTGAGTGTTAAAACCAGTATTAAGTTGGAACTGAGTCACAACCGAATATCGCCATCCTACTAGCAACTTCTGGGACGTGGCCATACACGTGAAGTTTGACCATTTGTTATAAAGATGTATTACAAAAAAATTAGTGGTAAAATTTCAAACAGCACTGAATAGTACAGAAACAATAATGTCTCAGCAGCTAGCTGTAGCTCATACTGATGGTTCTAAATGCACGAGTGGACTAAAGTTGGTAGAGGAACAAAATATTTTGGGGTACATGGTTTTTCTTTATAATTTTTTTCTTCATTTCTTAGTAAGTATATCTCATGTTAGTATTTAAATGTCTAAAAACATTTATGGACTCAAATTCTTTAATAGCATACTTTTCCAAGTTAACTAGCTGGGGCACCTGGGTGGCTCAGTCAGTTAAGTGTCTGACTCTTGATATTGGCTCAGGGAATGATCTCACAGTTTGTGGGTTTGAGCCCCACATCAGGCTCCATGCAGACAGTGCGGGGCCTGTTTGGGATTCTCCCTCTCTCCCTCTCTTCCCCTCCCCGGCTCTGTGCATGCACGCTCTCACTCTCACTCAAAATAAATAAACTTAAAAAGTTAACTAGCTAATACATTCTTTCTTAAAGTATCAGATTAATTATAATCCATTTTCCCCTTTATTTAAAATTTTTAATAATCGTTTTTGTACATAATGACTACCTTCCAGAGTCCTCATTTTTCTTGTTGCACTTTACTCTGACCGTTTGCCCCGCTTTCATATGGCTATGTGTTTCTGCAGTGTGAATCAGCTCATGTGGAACCGAGATCAGGCAGTGATTTTGTCTTGGAGGTCGCATTGGTTCACATGTGATTTTTCCCAGCATGTTAATGTTTTGCACCCCTGTGTAACAGCAGCTGAATGCAAAGTGCAGGAAGACAGATGAATATCTCAGGCCAGTTACACTGTGTCGGCTCCTCCGCTTTCCCTTCCTGGCTCCATCTGGCCACATGCTCTCCAGGAGGTGCCTATGGAGAGGTACTCCCTCATCTTTGTGCTCTGTGCCCTAGTCTCCATAACTCAGCAGCCCCCAGCCCTTCTACAAGCTGCTTTGGTTGATTTTTTTTTAATGCAAGTGTTTTTCCAATGCAAGGTCCTATTTATACAGTAGTATTTCTTTCTTTATTAGTCACACAATAGTTTTTAAACTGTTGTGTATTTTTATTAGGAATATTATTGTTTTTGTTAATACATCATTATAGAGTTTTACATGTTTTGAGTAGAAATTGAATATGATTTGAGTGGCTTGACCCTGATACTATTTTCCCCATAACCCCTATTATTTTTTGATATGTGATTTTGTAGATTTGAGTTGGCTTTTCTTTTTCTTTAAGAAATATACATGTTGTATTAAGGCAAAAACACCTGTACATTGGCTCTTCAACTGAATGAGAGACTAGCAAAAACAACAAGAACAAAAACTCACAAGGAGACTCCAGACTACATCTAGAAGGACTACTTATGTTGGAAGGTGAATATTCACACATGAACAATATTCCAAACAATGTGCTTTGTTACTTTATTTGTATTACTGATTTTGCTAAGCCAAATATATATAATGGTAATGCCATGACAATCACCAGTCTCATCCAGTCCTGGGATGCCAGAAATGACAGAGAAGGTGGTTATTTGATATTTCATAGACCTAGGCAAAAGACAAAGGAAAGTGTGTATTTTGGCCAAACACCTAGACCAAAGATAAAGTTCTGTCTCTATTAGAGAGAATAAATGTGCATGAGTCTATATAAACCATATACGTAATTTCTTTGAGATTTTGGTATGCGTGTTCTTTAGGTTTTAAAAAACCTGAAGAACATGGCACATTTCTTCCTAGCCCCATCTAGCAGGCTTCTCTTTTGACCCAAGATGATGCCCCTTAGGATCTATGTAGGAAAAGTGTTCATGAGTAACATGTCCGTGGAGTTAGAGTACTTCTCTATCAGGTAACAGAAGTCTGCTACCAAGCAGTTCTTATGGAGAACTTGTTCCCCATCTGTGTGTTTGCGAGAGTATAAAGATCAATTCACACATACATGCCTTAATTTAGTATACCCTTAAAGTGTTTTTCAAAAAAAGATATAATAAATTACATCTCTTAACCTATATGTGCATTAATTTGAGTTACACTTTTCACTGCATGCCATAAAATTTGGGGTTTCTCACTGCCAGTAGAATGCACGAGTGCTGCCCAGTGATAAACAGGAAAGGACAAGACACACTCACAGCTTGATGCAAAATGTTTTCCAGGTTGGTATCCACTGGCCCAAGTGCCAACTGTAGATCAGGTGTTTGGAGATTGTGCTCTATGTTATTATATTGCTGGGAAGGCAGACTCTGGTGCCATACTGTCTGGGTTCAAAGCTAGCTTTCTATTATGTCCTTGCTGTGTGACTTTGGTAAACTACTTAGTATCTTTACCTCAATTTTCTCCTTTTAAAAGTAGGGGTAGGGGGTGCCTGGGTAGCTCAGTCGGCTGAGCATCCGACTTTGGCTCAGGTCATGATCTTGTGGCTCATGAGTTTGAGCCCCACATCGGGCCCTGTGCTGTCAGCTCAGAGCCTGGAGCCTGCTTCAGATTCTGTCTCCCTCTCTTTCTGCCCCTCCCCCATTCATACTTTGTCTCATCCTCTCTCTCTCTCTCAAAAGTAAATAAAACATTAAAAAAACTAAAAGTAGGGATAAAATAATTTCAATTATATGGGGTTACTGGTAGGGTTAAATGTAATATATATAAAGTAATTAGCTTAGTGCCTAGCATATAGGTGATTGACACACATTAGTCCTCATGATGTTTTCTGAGTATCTTTTTTCCCCCCAAATTATAAGTGAAATCACGACAGTAAAATAGTTAACATTGCAAAGAAGCTCCCAGGTAAAAAAAGCATAGAAATACTATCACCACTGGAGTCGGACCTGAGGTAAACAGTCACACTGAAAAAGGCAAACTGATCACTGTAACTGGTTGGCTACTTCTTCTCTGACGCAGAGTGTCTGGCCCTATGGACAAGAGGATGCTATACATTTCTGAGTGAGAATTTCTGTCAAAGAGAACATAAGGAATAATGCAATTAATTCAGTAGACCAATGTCTAATATACAGTGACTTTGGCTCTGTCTCATGAACAAGCATTCTTATATCCTTTTTTCTACCACCTGTCTATTTTTTGTACATGCTCATGCAGTTCGCTATAAAAGGACACGATGTCTATGACCACACATTGAGAAGCCATGGAGGTGTAGCCAAGAGTACAAGCTTTGGCTTCAGATTTTCTGGCTCTTCCACAAACCAGCAGGTTGCCAAATGCTCTGACTTTTGGTTTTCTTATCTGTACATGGAGATAATGATATGTAGCACAGGTTTGCTATGGGACCTGTATAATTTAATCAACACAAAATACTTACCGTGTCTTGTGTATAATAAGCATTCAATAAAGTATAGCTATTAATTATTTTAAACTTTCATTTATTTTTGACCACTTAAAAACATTCTACCGTTTTATAGAAAAGTAAACTTCACATATGTGCAGAGACCCTTCTAGGAGTGTTCAATCGTATGTTTACAAATGAATGGAAATGGCAATAAAAAAGGAGGAAAAAAACAAGTTTCAATTTCCATTTAGTTGAAGGAAGCTCATTGGGGGAATTTCTGTAGCTCTTAAGGAGAGAAGGTATATAACTTGGTGACTTGATGGAGACAAGGTAGGGAGAGAGAAGAATGGGCAGATGAGAAGGGAAGTAATAAATGAAACAAGGGGTGAGTAGGTTTACTTCTGTGGAAAAGAAGGATGGATAGTGAGGGGAGGAAAATAGTAAGAAAGATGATTATAGGCTATCAGAGCACTGTACATTATGACAACACTAGCCATGAAGCAAAATGCTGAACTATCAGTGGCCTCACACCAACAAAGTATTACTTGCTCATGTCACAGTTCAGTGAAACGATTCCTGGTTGGGCAGCTGTCTCCCAGTGGTGTTTTAGGATCCAAGCCCCTCCCGTCTGTGGCACTGTCCTCAACCCATAGATCCTATGGGTCACTTTGTGGGGACTTATACTCCAACCAACAGGAAGAGGAAATCATTTGGAATTTTGGAGAAGGACAGGGTTTTTTTTTTTAATGTCTATTTTTGAGAGAGAGAGAGAGAGAGAGAGAGAGCGAGTGGGGGGAGGGGCAGAAAGAGGGGGGAGACACAGAATCCAAAGCAGGCTCCAGGCTCAGAGCTGTCAGCACAGAGCCCAAAGCAGGACCCAAACCCATGAACGGTGAGATCCTGACCTGAGCTGAAGTTGGACGCCCAACTGACTGAGATACCCAGGCGTCCCAAAAGCATCACTGGCCCTTAAGGGGATCTAACCTGCGACCTTGGTGTTATTAGCAATACACTCTAACCAACTGAGCTAACCAGCCACACTGGAGGAGGACAGTTTTTAATGGGCCAGGCCTGGAAGTGGGGCTTATTTTGGCCCACATTCCACTAGACAGAATTCAGTCTCGTGGCCATACCTACATCTAACTATATGCTCAAAAGGGAAGGCCATGGGTTTTGAAACTTATCACAGCCTCTGCCTCAGACTCTTTTAGACAAAAAGACTGTGTCACTTTTCTTAATACAAACCAATACAAATTCATAATCTAACTAGGAACAACAGAAAAATGGAATTGTACCTGGAGATTCAAGGACAAATGAACTGAATTATATCCTTAGTACAAAATAAAAATTTATGGATTAGTTGTTATGCAAATCAAAGTTATCTCCTCCAGAAAGTCCTTCCTTAATTACTTTATAAGAACAATGGCTAGTACTGAGTTCTTAATCTGTGTGAGGCACTGTGCTAAGAGCTTTATATATACTATCCAATTTATTGGCTTTTACTATATTACTGAAAGTAAGAATTATTATTTTTATTTTATAGGTTAATAAACTGAATCCCAAGAAAGGTCCTGATTTGCCCAAATTATAAGGACAGTAAGTGGTGGGGTAGAGAGATTCAAACAGATTTCACTACCAAAGCTGTCAGACTCTACTGTCCCCTATGACTTCTGATCACTCCTCAATTCAGAATTTCTTGCATAAACTCATTTGATGCTCCCATATGGGTCTCTGCAAATTTTGGTGTGTATATTGATCTGCAAGCTGTATCAGTTAATTATTTCTTCCCTATAATATTTTTTAAACCTTTATTTTTGAGAGAGAGAAAGAGAAAGGGAGAGAGAGCATGAGCAGGGGAGGGGCAGAGAGAGAGGGAGACACAGAATCTGAAGCAGGCTCCAGGCTCTGAGCTGTCAACACAGAGCCTGACACAGGGCTCAAACTCATAGACCACAAGATCATGACCTGAGCCGAAGTTGGACGCTTAACTGACTGAGCCACCCAGGTGCCCCTCAGTTAATCACTTCCATGTGACAAACACTACCCAAATGTAGGGGCTTACAACGAGAATAACTTGTTATTTCTCATGATTCTGTAGGTTGACTGGATGTTTCTTCTGTTCCACTTGGTATTAGCTGTAGTCACTCAGGAAGCTGCCCCTAACTGGTGGTGGCCCTGGCCAGAAAGTCCAAGAAGTCTTCTCTTATATGCCTGGGGCCCTGGTGCTGTCGGCTGTGGTCCTGCAATTCTTTGTGTGGGCTCACTCTGTATGGCTTTTCCTCCTCCAGAACCTCTCCACATGGCCTCTTTCCACAGGGATAGCCTGGACTTCTTTATAGCATGGTAGCCCTCTTTCAAAAGGGAGAAAGCACAGGCTCTCAGTCCTCTTAAGATCTAGCCTGGAACCAGCTCAGCATCACTTCTGCCACATTCTATTGGTCAAAGGCCATGAGGCCATCTTGGATTAAAGAAAGGAAAGACAGGGTGCCTGAGTGACTCAGTTGGTTAAACATCTGATTTTGGCTCAGGCCATGATCTAGTGGTTGGTGGGTTCGAACCCCATGTCTGGAGTCTGCTTCGAATTGTGTCTCTCCCATTCTCTGCCCTTTCCCTGCTCGTGCTCTCTCTCTTTCTTTCAAAAATAAATTAAAAAAAAAAACAATTTTTTTAAGTGAATAAAGAGATTTCACACCTTGGGAGGATGAACAACAAAGAATTTGTGGCCATCTTCAATCCACCACATAGCATTCTTTGTGTACCTGGCACTGTCATCCCAACTAAACTCCTAATGGCAAGATCTATGGGTCTTTCTGGTTTTGCAATTGGTTTTTAGCATCTAGGACTAGTGGGTCTCAATAAAGTCCACTGAGCAACTATCGAAAAACCATAACCTATACAACTTAGGTGGGAGAAAAAGCAACCTGGCACACACAACAGAACACAGGCCTTCAGAACATCTTAGACTCCTCACTTATGAAATTTGGTTAAGAACTCTTTCCAACTACTTTCTTACCAGAGCAATTGTGGCAATACACTGACATCTCTTTATAAGTTCTCTACTTCTGGGCTCATCTAATTTCAGATGGTCATCTACCTATATGTGCTGAAATATGGAGACTTTCTGTTGATTTGAGTCTGAAAGTCATGACAAATGGTACATTTGGAAGTTAGGGCGAATTATGATTTAACACTGTCCAATGAATTAACAACCATATAAAAAGATTCTGCTAAAATAAGATCTCTAGCCATTGCTTTTGGCTATCTCTTAGAAGAGAATGAAATTTCCTAAAGCATACATTATAAAGTATCTTGGTTCTTGGGGCGCCTGGGTGGCTCGGTCGGTGAAGTGTCCCACTTTGGCTCAAGGTCATAATCTCATGGTCCGTGGGATCGAGCCTTGTGTCAGGCTCTGTGCTGACAGCTCAGAGCCTGGAGCCTGTTTCAGATTCTGTGTGTCTCCCTCTCTCTGCTCCTCCCTTGCTCATACTCTGTCCCTGTCTCTCTCTCTCTCTCTCAAAAATAAACAAATATTAAAATTTTTTTAAAAGTATCTTGATTCTCATACTACCTATTTTGAAGGATAGGTAACTAGAGGTCTCACCTTAGGCATACAGTGGGGCCACACTCTGCCCCTGTTCACTACTTAAAAGTGTTTTCTGCTAGGTATGGTGAATATACACATGCACGAACACACACTCCTGTACAAGCCAGTAAACAAGATGAAAAATAAAAGAAGATAAAATAGTACAAACATAAAAAATGAGACTAAATATAAATCTGCTGTTAGGTGATCTTATCAGTAATACACAGGGATGGCTCTAGGGAAAGTGAAATAGTTCAGTAAAATTTACCCTGACTTTCTTTGTATTAGATGTCCTAAAACAAACATTTGTATGTGGTTTGCTGTACTAAAAGTATCACTGTTGTCTTCCATTCAGGCTTCTTTCTTTGCCAAGATCCCTCTAAGTAGAAAATGACAAAAATTTATGAGGGTTACATCCAAAAGCAAAGGCCTGGGGCATATTGTGGGAAAGATAAAGACTGTTCATTTGGGAGTTCTCTGTTCCTTTATTACCTGAGAAAAGATGGAGTAGTAATTGACATGTGGTTCTTGACAGATGTTGACAAGGGAAAAACATGTAACTAAGGCCCTTGGAGTTTTTGCAAAGGATGATTATGATGCTTGTCTCCATGTTCCACAACCTCAAGAGTGCAATCAAATTTCCCCCCTTACCCTAAGTGCCAAGCAGACATCAATGCAGATGTTATAGGACTATATCAGCATCTGGCCAAAGAATAGAACTCTCTCATCTCACATAAAGGGCATACACAATAGAGACCATTGAACGTGGAGTGAGTGCTTTGATACATTCTATTGTTAATCTCTCTTGAAATACATTGATTTCTGTGAAGAAAGAATTCACCAAAAATGTTCCCTTTTAACTGTCAGAGCTTGCATGTGGGCATGCACCATAACATTAAGCAATTTATTGTTTCGCTCCAAAATTATATCCATATTTTATTTAATAAAAGAGTAGAATAATACTAATATTAACAAATATGTCATTAGAATAGCACTACATAAGAATAACAATTAGATTTATAAAGGAAATGTTTTCTCTGTATTTTCCAAACATCCAGATGAAAAGTTGAAAGATTGTCAGTTGTGCAGATGTTCTAAATATCCAGATGTCATGTAGAGAAGATATTTGGCAACAAATAAAAAAATTTTCATCCATGTTTCATTCTAGCTTCATTTTATATAAAATTGTAGAATAATGGAAGTTATAAGCATACGTTAGTTTTTAAAAATCAAAGCAGAGCAAAATGTAGGAATACTATTTTTATGTTTCTTTTCAGTATGTCTGCATTAGGAATCTGAGAATTCTTAGAGTTTTAAATAAAAGGAATTGTTCGTGATAAACAAAATATCACACTGATCTGATTTCAGTAACTCTGAATTCTTTTCTCATTTTATATTAGTCCATGCTTTTAGTAGTGTGGCTAAAGAATAATTTGAGGTTTGATTTTCCTTATATTTTCTAGTCCCCCGCCTTCCCGTATATATGCCAGCAGTGGGCTCTGTGGGTTATTAGCAAAGAGTGGATGCATATGAGAGCAAAAAGCACAGCCCTAACAGCCCTAAGGCTTTCTAAATCTGGTTTCCAAAAGTTTACGCTTCAAGGAGTCAGTCAATATGCAGAAAATGAAGACATGCACTCTTTCTTGCACACCTAAGTTTGTGGAATAATACAAACACTGAAATTGAACAGTACACCAGATACTATACTACCATGATTGTATTAGTCAGCTTAGGTGGGCTTCAGTGTACTTTAGGAACAATCAAATACAAAAATCTCCTGCCAACAACGAAGGGTTATTTATATCTCACATTATACGTCTGCCATGGGTCCTCTCTACTGGATATCCAAGTTGAAGGAGAGGTCCCTATCTGGAATATTGGCTTTCTTATGGCAAAGGGGGAAACAAGCAAAGGTGGATCACATATGGATTCTTAAAGCATCTGCTTGGAAGAGGCCCATGTCACTTCATTGGAAAGAGTGAGTAATGGGGTTGAGCCCGGTATCTCTGGTTAGGAAATATAATCCTGTCACTAGAAAAGACTCCACTGAGAGGGACCCAGCAGGGAAGGGCAGTGAATATTTTTACTTCAGTATGACTTATCAAAATTATCATTTTAAGCATGTATTATGTGCTTAATTGTGCAGATTACTCAGATGTGTTAAAATAGTTATTCATTTAGGATATTTACCCTTTGAGAGATTATAAAACATGATAGAAAACACTATTTCAGACAAATAGAAAACAATGAGAATACTAGCGTTCTGGATGTTTTCAGATAGGTATGCAGTATTGTGCTCATAAATCTTATAGAGAATGAGAGTAAATTCATGTTCAGAGTGGAGAAGAAAGAACTGAAGAACTTGATCTCTCTCTAGTCAAACTGAAAAAAGTTTGTATGGTATAAATATCTCTTTGGATGAGGGGCGAGAGGGGGAAAGTAATAAATAATAACTAATATTTGTGTGTCCTTTTGCAATTTATAACTGTTATTTTATTTAATACTTTAGCAACCACTTGAAGGAGACATCATCATTTCCACTTAGCGATGAGGACACTGAGGCTTAAATGAAATTATTGGCCTATGTTTTCAGAATAAGTGTCAGAACCAGGATTTAAGCAATAGGTTCTAATTTTATATATTATATGCTTTACATGCTGAAAGGACAAGTGAGAAAAAGTACCTTGGGAGAGGCTCCCAAATTCAGGGATTGACTGGAAGCAGGTAGTCTGAGCACAATGTAGGAATCTATCGGGGCGGGCGGTGGGGGGGGGGGGGGGGGGCGGTGGTTCTCCTTTGAGAGAAAATGAAGTAAGTGGAGTGGTCTGGCATATACTACCGTGAGTATCTTGAAGCCCTTAACTGGTGATATAGAAAGAAATACAAGTGTTTACTCAAATATTTGCTGATGACCTACCAGCTGGAAGATAGAAGAGGTAGGACATTGCTGATAACAGACTATGGATATAAAAGAACTTACTTGGGCTTAAAAGTTAGATGTAAAACCATCTTTACTACTTAATCTTATTTTCCATCTCCTGTACACTCAACTCCCTTGGCCTAGGAGGACATTAAGTAGAAATGAATTCTTGGCTCTCTTCCAAGAAAGATCTTAGGGTTCTTATCACTGGTAGAAAGAGGCAGAGTATGGCTGCATGGTTGAGGAATGCTGTGATGCTGCCTACTTTGGTCCAAGATAACAGTGAGGGATGTTGTGATGGGTTTGGTTTTGTGTTAGTTCAGGTCTTCTGAGAAGCAGTCACCAAGGTGAGACTTTATATGGAAAAGATTTATTTGGTGAAAAATGTATGAGGGGTAGAGGGTAAACAGGGAGAGCATTAGACTATGATGCTGGTCTTACACCTGTGAAGGGGGATGGGAGAAAGAAGGAGGATGGGGTATAAAGAGTCTCAGATTATAGTGTAGTTCCAGGAAAGTTTTAGCCACATTTGAGGCCTTGGGGAATTCTCAAACCAAAATGGCTAGTCATAGGAATTCTGTGCCTAGTAGGAATGGGTTAGGAATAGTTCCCTCATTCTCCTCAGGCATTGGCCAAGGGCGACTGTGGGAGGCATGGCCTCAGTGTGAACACAGTAATAGATCCAGAGGAGCAAGAAATGGGGCCAGCAGTCAACTATGCTGCCAACAGCAGGAGATCTGTGCCAAGACACCTGGTACTGCACAGATCTACTTCTCCATTTAGGTTTGGGGAAAAACTCCTCCATGGTTCCTATGGTCCTCTCTGCATTTGGAGAAACACAGGAAGTTAATGGGATAAATCAGTGTTCTCATGATGGCAGTTGATCTCAAGGCTGTAACTGATACTCATTTTCCTACCCCTCCATTATGCGTTCTAACTTCCCCTCACTCTCAGCTACCACCTTGTAATATCTAAGTGCCTTACCTAGTGGTGTTATGTAAATTTTTATTCCTTAAATGTCCTGGCCTTTGGCAGTCATATGTTTTTCAGACTAGGTTACTGCACATGTCTGTTAACCAATACAGTGGGGCAAGAAGGTGTTAGTGTTCCACACATATTCCTTCCTGACTCTATTGTGTAAAAGCAACCCTACTTCCCCCTGTTGATCAAGATAAATTACCCTATCAGTGACCTGCCATGGTCACTCTTCTAGCCTGCTGGTCCAGAGTGCCTTGGTAGCAGCCATAAATTTAGTTCATGTCTCTTTCTTTGTCCTCTGAAAAGAGCATTCTCTCTTTGGGGACCATTATCTCTAACCTTGCAGAGTTTATAGTTGTTGGAAGCACAAAATCCCCCAGTGTGTCACTGGGAGGGATGGTAAGCCAATCATAGTTCTTGGTCTTGGTTTCCAAATCTATGCATTCTTCCTATTGGGAACAGAGAATCATGTAGAAGTTTCCGAATTAATGCACACATTGAATCCTGAAGGATGGAACCCTATCCTTGCAGAGAACAGCCTCTGAGCTGAAACCTCAACTGTTCCAGCTCTCTCTAAGGCTGGATGCTTCTAGGTAGTGCAGTATATGATAAGAGCAGTAGATCCCATGGTCATGTCCTGTACTTTTGCTTTGAAGTGGCTCCCCTGTTTGGATGCTATGTTGTCTAGGACCCATGCCTGTGAATCAAGGCACACCATAAATCCCCACTTAGCAGTGCTAGCTGAGACTCTGCAGGCAGAAAAGGCAAACCTATATTTGGAATAGATATCTATCCTTATTACAATGAAACCACTGACCTTTCTAGAATAGAAAAAGGCCCAGTGTGGCCAAGCAGTAGTCATATTGGTCTGCTATGTATGTATGTACACATGTATGTGTGTATTATTTTTATTTATTTTTCATTTTTTCACATTGGCCTTTTATATGGGAGTCTATACTAGTACAGCCTCTATCACTACCACTGTGGTACCTGCATTTATGGGCTCACATGTTGGTTTTGGAGTGGCCAATGACAAATGATGGTCTAATATCAACAAGGCAAGTAATTTTATTCATTTGGTTGTTCAATGCCTCTTCTGTGGCAGATATTTTCTGGTGGCCATTAACATGTAATACAAGAATTTCACACTTTTGCCCACTTTTTTATGTGCATTCACATGCCACTCCTCACACTTCCTTGCCTCTAATTTTCTAGTCCTTTTCCTTCCAAGCCACTGACAATTGGCCACCACCCAGGAATCTAATGAGTCATACCTTGGGCCACTTCCTCTTGTACATCAAAAGGATGGTAAGGTGCACTACTTTCAGCTCTGCCCATTGGGAAAATTTTTCCTCTGCACTATCTTTTAAGGCCACGCTTGTAATTGTCCATTTTCAGTGGTTTGCATATCAAACTATGCCATAATTTGGCCCCAAGGTATATGGTTCCCTCGTTCCCAGGCCTATCTATACCATAGTCCCTAAATATGAAACATGTCTTAAAAAGCCTTTTCAAGATGATGTTGTTGAGGCACCTGGGTGGCTCAGTCTGTTAAGTGTCCAACTTTGGCTCAGGTCATGATCTCACAGTTGGTGAGTTCAAGCCCCACATCAGGCTGTGTGCTGACGGCATGGAGCCTGGAATCTGCTTCAGATTCTGCATCTCCCTCTCTCTCTCTGTCCTCCCTGACTTGTGTGACCCCCCCCCCCTCAAGAATAGATAAACATTTAAAAAAAGATGAAAATGATATTGCTTATGCTGTACAAGTTATATATTTTCTGTTCTTAACCTCATCTTTTACATTTGATGCCTCAACAACTAGAATCATATATTCTAATCAATAAACGGGACAAAAACATATTGTATTCCAAGATGTGAAACCTGGTATTACTCAGAAATATCTTATTTGCATGCACATTCTCATTTTTGCTAAATGTTTTAAAAAGTAAATATATACAAGCTCAGTCGTTGCGTGTGTGAATATCTTTCTCACTGTTTTCCTACAAAATATTTCCATCCAGGAAAGCAGGTAACTGAAATACTCCCCAGTTAATATATGGACATCATTGTCATGTTTTTTATTATATAACAAGCCATGATTGGAAAATCAACAATTTCTGTGATACAGAAATGTTTTTAAAAATTAGGGATGTTGAGGGGTGCCTTGGTGGCTCAGTCAGTTAAGTGTCTGACTCTTGATTTTGGCTCAGGGCATGATCCCACAGTTGTTGAGATTGTGTCCGACATCAGGCTCTGCACTGAGGGCACAGAGCCTGCTTGGGATTCTTTGTCCCTCTGTCTCTCTGCCCCTCCCCTGCTCACCCTCTCTCATACTCTCTCTCTCAAAATAAATAAACTTAAAAAGAAAGGTTTTAAAGAATCAGGGATGTTAAAGCACGGCAAAACACAGTTACCCTCCTATATTTCAAAGACTACTATTTACATGTGTATTTAGACTTGTTCTGAGTTGTTTCAGTGTTCAAGAACAGGAAGTGGAATTTATAGGGAAGCAGATTTGGATTCAACAGAAATAAAACTTTTATAACAAAGATACACAGAATTGGAATGAATCATATCTAAAGGCAGTGAGTGTTCAATGGAGAATTGCACATTGATGTGTCTAACACGAGGTTACTTGACTAAATTTTAGAAATATCTTAAAGAGAATTCCTGTGCTAGGTAGGGAGAAGTAGAGAGATCAACTCTGAAATAATCTAAGATAAAAGCACTGCACAATGAGAGGAACATAGGTTTAAACAAAAACCTAATGGCAATGCCAACTTTGCCAAATTACATCATTTCTCCTCTATAAATAGGAATAACAAACTACATACCTTGCAGGGTTTTGTGAAGCTCTAATATAATAAAAATATGTGTCTAATAAAATGTCTAGCACATAGCCGTGTTGAATGAAATTTTTTATGATGCTCTGATTTTAGGTAGTTACACCTTTTGAAGCTATCAACATTTGACCTTTTTAATCTATAAAAATGATAATTACACATGATTTAATCTGATATGATTAACAAATCTAGATATAATTAAATTCTAATTCCTGAAATGTCTAAGAGTCTAAGATTTAGATTCAGGATCTGATAATATATACGTGTGTGTGTATGTGTGTGTGTGTGTGTGTGTGTGTGTGTGTGTGTGTGTGTGTAAAGCATAGCATGATGATTTAGATGGAGAAGTTTCTTTCTGGAAGATCTAATATTGTAATGATATAAGATGTACCTTAATTGATCTATCCATTTAATGGAATTCAAATAAAAATGTCATTTTGTTTTGGTGCTGCATCTAAATTATATATGGGGTGCTGCATCTAAATTATATATTATATATATATAATATATATATATATACATACATATATACATATATACATATACATATATATATAATATATATATATATACATACATATATACATATATACATATACATATATATATACATACATATATACATATATACATATACATATACATATATATATATATATAATATATATATATGGGTGGATCAGTAGTTACGTGTCTGACTTCAGCTCAGGTCATGATCTCATGGTTCATGAGTTCGAGCCCCACATCAGGCTCTGGGCTGACAGCTCAGAGCCTGGAGCCTGCTTCAAATCTGCCCCTCACCCACTCACCCACTCTCTGCCCCTCACCCACTCACACTCTGTCTCTCTCTCAAAATTAAATAAACATTAAAAAAATAATACATTATATATGGACAAGCAAAAGACCAAGAGTAGAAATAACAATCTTGAAAAAGAATAAAGTGGGGAATCTTAAATTGGCAAATACCTACACTTATAAAGCATCAGTAATTCAGTAATTATCCAGTACTTAATGGAGTAAGACTAGATAAATAAAGCTACAGCAGCAACAACAACAACAACAACAGAAGTATAGCATGATGATTTACAGGGGAAAAGTCTCCTTTCTGGTTCCATGCAGTTCCAAATGATTAGGTTGACCTCTGATCTATGGCTTACACCATGGGTACAAAATTGCTGGATTAGACAGGATTCTAAAACTCATGTGGCCTGGAAGCCCATGTCAGATACTTATGGTTGGGAGAGCATGTATGGGTAGAGAAGCCATTATATCTTCCATACCCCAGCCATATGCTCTGACAGTTAAAGCAGACTATCAAGGAGAAATTAGGCAATGATGTTAACTGATGCTGTTGTTGTCACCTTGCTCTCTGAAAACAGCTAAGAATAAGGGGGGAATTAATTGATATTTCTGTAAATCAGAGAATCCCTATAAACTGTGGAATAGTTTTAGCAAGTGTTGGAGTTTGGAATTTGTACTCTGCCATTGTTTAGAATTGCAATTTTCTATCATAAGTACTTTCTACTACTGAAGTCACATGGGTCCACTCGAGACATATGCATAGGTGTATTTTAAGACACTCTATTTCCTGACATAAGTAAGTGTTTGGTACTTTAATTATAACTCATCAAGAAAGACCATCTATTTACCTGTCTGTTGATCAAAATTTCTAAATTATGGAGAGAGGAAAAAGTGAATGCCAGCTATACTTAAAAGAAATAACAATAATTTACCTATGCAAGAAAATTATAGAGTACACATAATAAGCTATGGTGGATAATGCTCTAGTAAACCAATTGGATATATTAGTTATATGATTATTCTAGAACTTCTATTTCTAACCACTCATATTAAAACAAACAACCCCCCCAAAAAATTCCTACTACCTCAATTCTTTAGGTAAAAAAAAGCATAAATAATAAAAAAATCCCTTAATAAAAGTGACTAATAATAACTAATGGTTTATGGCTTAAATGATCATTTAAATTATATTCTATAACTTCAGCAGAGTTATCACTGTTTTGTAATGATTCTTCTATACTTGGAAAGACAAAAGAAAAATGGCTTTGTTTTTATATGACAAGTACTTTAGCACAGGTCTGAAAACTAGAAAGAGTTTCTGTCCCAGGAGAACTGAGCAGATTAAGCCTGAAACAATTTTTTTAAATTACCCCATAAATCAAAGCAAAGATTAGGATGAATTTCTGTGAATCAACATCAGGGTCATAGCCTAGGTCTAGGAGAGGGAAAAAAAACATACCAGGGAATCAAAAACAGTGCAGCCAGTTGTCAGTCTAGGAACATGGCAGATGGTTAAAGTCAGAAGTCACGTAAGTAGCTAAAAGAGCCAAGGCCCAAACCGCAAGGCAGAAGTTATGAGAAAAACACAACTGGGCTCCAACCTCCAAGCTGGGAATGGAAGCCAAGCAGAGGTGCCTCGTCACAGAACCCAAAGGGCAGTTGTTGAAACAACAGAGCTTTTTTGTTTCCTGCCCTTTTAAAAAGGCAATAGAAGATAATTAATGTCTGTGCCTCTCTGGCATGATCAAATTGGAGGAAAGTATAGTCTGATTGAGAGTTTGCACCTGTCCAACAAGATCTGGAGACATTCTGATTGCCTGCAAGGTGAGAGCGTAGACAAGTCAGGAGAAATCAGACAGACTGAATGCTCTTGAACTAACTCACCTTGGCCAGGTGATTTTTTTGCATGATTTCCTTATTTCAGGACAGGAGAAAGACAACCAGGAATTTGAATTGTTATGCATGGCAAGTGTTGACTTCTTTTAAATAACATTTCCTGTATTATGCCTAGTTAGTGGCATTAAGGACTGTGAACTAACCAGTTCTCTCCTCAGGGAAGTAGAGCATGGGAATCTATGTCTTTGATTCAAACCAATAAGAGAAACAATAGGTGAAGGGGAAAAATAGTTTAATTGGGTGGTTTATAATTTTGAAAAACTCTGTAATGCATGTCCTTATTACCCCAAGAACACACTTGCTTTTCCTTGGCCCCTCCCTCTTCATGATTTTCCACTCCTATCTTTAGCATTTGCAGAGACTGAGAGGCATGCCAGCCCATTGTTCTCTTGGGGCCCTAACAAGATACATGCCCCAGAGCTCCCCTGGTGGGTTACCAACAGATCAACAAGTGGAATTTCTAACACTTCCCCTGAGTGATGGTACTACACTAATGATGTGCTCTGACAGGAAGCTTTTTTCCTGATACTGTCTAAATTTTCCATTTCCTAATTCCTCTTACTGTTCACTCCCATGGTTATCACTTTGTACACTGGAAAACAATAACCTCCCCCTCATTAGTTTCTATTTTTAGACTCAGTTTAGTTAGTCTATATAGTCAGATGGTTTATATTTAGCTCCTCTTAAGTTTCTTCTATTAGTCACTAAAACTAGTCATTCCCTTAGTCATTTTTGTTTGTTGGTTGGATGGCTGGTTGGTTGGTTTTTAAGATCCTTGGCCTAAGAATTAAAACAGGATTTTCAGGGACAGCTCATAAGGGTGGGATCAGAAACTTTAGTCTATAGCCTAAAAAGAGTCTACTTATTCCTTGGAAACTAATCTAATTTTTCTTTTTTTTTTCAAGCCATATCTCCTTTAGTCTTGTATAATTAGTTTTGAGTTCCTTCTATCAATGACACCTTCCTATCTGTGAGAAGAGTTTCTATACGTTGTTATCCCCAAAACTTAGCACTATGCCTAGCATATTGCTTGAAATCAAGATACACTTGATAAATGAATGAATAAATGTTTTAAACACTGCTGGTAAGAATTATTTCTGAAGGCAATGGAAATTTCTGAATTAATTTTTTCTGGATTTATAAAACATTTCCATTTTTCTCCTTTTTTTCTTCTCTAACACCTCTTCGTGTTTTGCTTCAATTTATATATGTCATTAGACTATTACAGAATAATTTAATCATGTACAGAATTTATGTGCATATTTTTGCATAACAAATGTTGAGCCACATGTCTTGAAGTGATTCTTACCATAGGATTTATGGCCTGGTATCAACACTTTATAGACATGAAACCTGACACCTAGAGAAGATAATAGACTTCTCAGATTACAGGAGATATGATTATGATTCAAAAGTTTTATAATATAATTTTCTCTTTTGTTCACACTTGATTCTTGTGATGGAAGATGACCCCATGGCAAGTGTATTAGTCAATTCTTTCACACACAATTCTTTCACTCAGCATACATTTTTGTCTTACATTTGGAAATGTGGCTCCTGTTCAAAGGGCTAATCTCATCTGTGGCTCAAATTCTGCAAATTGCAGACTCCGGCAACTCACTGCTGACTCCTGAGGTTTCCCAGAAGCGTGAAGCTTATAATTTTAGAGAGTTAGAGAGTTAGAACCTGACTTCTTAGAGTTTTGAGACCCACTGTAGGCCAATAACCAGCATTCATCATAAGTTCTTACTGTGGTCTCTTTTCTGCACATTCCTGTTTTCCTTGGTGTATTTTCTCTTTTGCTTCTGCATGGAATTTTGAGGTTGGTCACATGGTGGCGCTGTAGCTAATAGCTTTTCTTGTGTATTTTTCCATTGCCTTAGCTTTGTTTTTAAATTACAGATACATGAAATATGTGCATCTTTTAAATTCAGCTGCAGGTGAAATGATTTAATGGCTCTTGACTTCTAGATTAATTTTAAACATTAGAAACATTGTAAAAACAGACTCTTGCTAATAATGATCATTATCGTAATGGCTGCAGGCATAATCATTTACCAACATTAACCAAGTGATTAAAATCCATCATGAGTTTAATTTGAAAAGATTTAAGTTCCTTTGCAATAAATGGCTAATGATATTAGCTTCATCTCTGTGAGGTCAAAATTTATCATTATATGACTTTGTACTTCCACTGCTTGATAGAAACTCACTCTTGTTAACACAGGTCATATTATGTCTATTGTTTACCAAGCACGTGGTGTTCCCTATATTAGTACTGAATTGGGCCATATGGTGCACCAGGTACAGGCAATCATCACTCTTTTATGGCCCTGCTATTTGATAATTTATTATTTCACAAGGCAATGACCTTAACAGATGTTAAGATTAATTACCATGGTCAGTAAAACCTGTAGGGAAGGGGAAACGTTCTGGTTTTATGACTCATTTTTATTAAAACTAGATACATTTATAATAATCAGATCTTTTTTTGATATAATATTTTCCTAACTTTGTAAAAATGCCTTTAAAATGTGTCTAATCTAAAATTTAGCAGTAACTCTCCAGAAATATTGTCTCTACTGACAAAAGAAACAAAAAAGATTCAGTGCTAAATATTTTTCCACAAAGAACCTGCCTCTGGACTTTAAATTTTCTCATCTTGCTATTTCTTTTAATGAATCATGAACAAAATCTTGACATTGAAGGGTACACTACCCAATAGATACTCCACAAGGATAATAATCTTCCACAACTTAAAAAAAATTAGAAAAGGAAAAAAACACAACAAACAATAACTACCCAAAACAAACTTTGGCAAAAAAGTTTTGGAAGGAAAAAAACCATATTTATTAATGGTTACTGTTTCATTTCCAGAAGTTTCCCCCAAAGGAAGCAACCAAGTTAATATCTCTCACTGATTAATATTAGAGATTAGCCTTCCACAGGCTCACTGGCAATGTTAGTTGTTTGCTCCTCAAAACAGGTCAATGTTGTTATTCCCATTTTTCAAAGAGCTCAAGATCCAAGATGGAGAATTAACATGCCCATGATTGTTAAATGAGTGGGTTGAAGGCATGTCAATTGGCCAATAAAATGCTAATGTGAAAAGTAAATACTTGCTCTCCAATTAGTTTCTAAACTCCAGTTCTTTAGAATGTTAGTCTTTAGGTAGGCTAAAGTTTGGAAGATAGGTAAGAAGTTAAAAAAAGATTTCCCCAAGGAAAATTAGATAATTTAAAACTCGTACATAGAATTCACTACAATATTTTAATGAAGTAAAAATTACAAAATTTTAGTTAAATTACAAGCTTTGGTAGCTTTCCTCAGCTTAAACCATTACTTAATTAATTAATTCATCTATTTACTTAGAATAACTATGGATTACCTACTCTACAGAAGATGCTAGATGTCAGGCACCCTAGAAAGTTAAGATTTTCAGAGTGGACACTAATGATTCACAGTACTGCAATTCATCTCCCATATACTTGTATCATCTCCTTAAATAACACATCTTTTTGTTAAGAGTAAAGACAAAATACAGAATTTAGCACAGCATATTAGAATGGAAGCAACTATAAGAGAGAATCTATGCAAAAAAACTGAGACCCAGAAAAGTAAAATTCCTTATCAAAGATCTCACAGCTAGACCGTAGCAAAGAGAAACTGAATACGAGCTTCTTGGAGTTCATCCCATTATACAGCTTCCCAAACACCTTTTAAACATCTCCTTCATATACCTGAAATAGTAATTTTAATTCTCCAAACCTATATACAATAAGTGTGTGCTGAGATAGATTTTTTTTGAGGGATAACATAGTAGAATATAATAGTGATTTATGTTTGTTTTAATGTCCATCTCAATACAAATAACCAGTGAAATTTCATGTGACTTAAAGATATGACAGTTGTGCTCCCTAGGTTTTATGGAGCTTCAGTGATGACTCTAATGCTTTTATGGACTGAAATTTCTCCCTTTTCAAAGACAGAAAGGGAGACAATACATCCTTGTATAAAAATTAATGACTAAAAATTTGTCCTGTAGTTACAGATTTATTATCCCTAATAAAATTTCTAAAAAGTGCTCTGGTTGGTGCTGCAGTCATTTGAAAATTCTCTGGTCTAGTTATTTAGCACCTTTTGGCCAATAAAAGTTTACAAGTCCCACATTTCTTTCCTTGCTTGTTCAGGTATTTTTAATAATTATTTTAACATTTCAAAATAACTTAAATATGTAAAAATAATTAAAACAACATATGAAGATAATATGAAAATGGTAGAAAGACAAAATCCAGAATCTGTACAGCAAATGGAGGATCATGAGACACGGAGACAGGTATCCAGCTGCCAGTCCATTAAAGCTTGTGTGTAATGGTCTGATCACTTATCTGCTTAATTTCCTGCTAGCCAGACATGATCACATCAATTTCCTTTACAAGCAACTATTACACAATTACAATTTAGAAGGAAAGCAAAGTGATTTTAGACTCTAAACACACTGACACAATGAGTTCACTGCGTCCTTCCACGGGGAAGAAATAATATCATCTACTGTGTTTGGAAAGTTTAATTTTGAAGAGTTTGGAGCATCCAACATTGTGGCACGTATTTCACAAAAAAAAAAACCCTCAGAAAACTCAGAAATTAAAACATGTTTTTGTTTTGTTTTGGTATTTTATAAAGAGAAATTTTGCCAAGGGAAGAGTATTTGAGAATATTTTTTTAATCCCCAAACAATAAGAAGGTCAACCCTTGTCTTTATAGCTATACTACTTCCCTCAGCCAGGGCTAACAGCTAAATTGTTATGTTTATTCACTCATTTTTCTTTTAACAGTTCTTTGCTTTTCTTGCTTACTTTGCTGCATCACTAGGGAAATTACTACTTAAGTTTGCCTGGATTTAAACATTATATAAATGGATTCACATATTCTTTTCTGTGATTTGCTTCATTCACTCAGCATTATGTTTCTAGGTTCATCCGTGTAGACACATGCGGGTCTTCCCTTTCCATTGTAGTATAATTTTCCATTATATAACTCCAGAAAAATTCATTTTCCACTCTATGATTAATGCATATTTAAGTTGTTGTCGACCAAGCTTCTAGAGAGCATTCTTACACATGTTTCCAGATGCACACATGCCACGGTTTTTCTAGGTTATATACCTAAGAATGAAATTGCTGGGTCAGAGGTATTTTTTTCCAAACTAGTAGCAATTACTCACCACAAGCAACGGGAAAGAGCTCTGCTGTTCCAAACTTGTCAAGACTTGATATTTTCCAACTTTCAAAAAATTTGGCCAAAAAGTAAAAAATGGTATTTCCTTGTGGTTTTAATTTGCATGTCTTTGATTTCTAACAAAGTTACCCATTTTTTGCCCACTTTCCTACTGCATTATTCATCTTTTTCTATTAATTTTAGATTTCTTTAAATATTCTAGATTCTATTCTTCTGTGGGTTATGTGTTTATGAATATTTTCTGCCAGTTTGTGACTTGTATTTTGCCTTTTTTAAAGTGGTATACATTATGGATAGATGTTGTTAATTTTAATGCAGTCAAAATTATCAATCAGATCCTTTATAATTTGTATATTTTCTGTCATCCTTAGAAATTTTCCCTTAACTGGGATTTTACAATAAATTCTATTTTCTTTAAAGTTCTAAAGTTTTTACTTTTACTTCTAAGTCCTTAATCCATTTGGAATTGATTTTTTTAAATGTTTATTTATTTATTTTGAGAGAGACAGAGCATGCACACAAGCAGGGGAGAGGCAGAGAGAGAGGGAGAGACAGAATCTGGGCAGGCTCCACACCATCAGCACAGAGCCTGACATGGGGCTTGAATTCACAAACTGTGAGATCATCATGACCTGAGCTGAGATCAAGAGTCAGATGCTTAACCGACTGTGCCACCCAGGCACCCCTAGTTCTAATGTTTAGATCTTTAATCTATTCTGTGTTAATTTTTGTATATGGTATATATTATATAAATGGTATTTTTTTAAAAAGCATTTTTAATGTTTTATTTTATTTCTGAGAGAGACAGAGAGAGAGAGAGAGAGAGAGAGAAAGACAGAGAGAGAGAACAAGTCAGGGAGGGGCAGAAAGAGGGAGACACAGAATCTGAAGCAGGCTCCCGGCTCTGAGCTGTCAGCACAGAGCCCGATATGGGGCTTGAACTCATGGACTTTGAGATCATGACTTGAGCCAAAGTCAGATGTTCAACCAACTGAACCACCAGGCACCCCTAAAAAGAAAGCATTTTTAACTCTTCCTAGTATGTAAGCGCAGAACAAGCATTTTAAACTTTTCTTTTTCCATATTACATATGAAAGAGTGTAAAATCATAAGTATAATTCTCAATTTTTATGAAGTGAACACATCTGTGTAATCAACACCTAGATCAAGAAACAGACCATTTACTAAGCACCCCAGAAGCCACTCCCCCAGCCTGTGCCCTCTCCCAAACACTACTAATCCCTAAAGTAACTGATATCCTGATTTCTTTATTTTTATTTTATTTACTTATTTTTTTATTTTTTATTATTTTTTTATTTATTTTTGAGAGAGGGAGAGACAGAGTATGAACAGGGGAGGGTCAGAGAGAGGGAGACACAGAATCTGAAACAGGATCCAGGCTCTGAGCTGTCAGCACAGAGCCCCACGCGGGACTCGAACTCATGGACCACGAGATCATGACCTGAGTTGAAGACGGCCGCTTAACCGACTGAGCCACCCAGGCGCCCCTCTTTTTTTATTTGATATGTGTATATATTGTTAAATGATTCCAATATCTTCATTTCTAATACCACACATTACATTTGCTAATTTTGAAACTTAGAAAAATGAAATCATAGTGTACGTACTCTTTAAAATCTGATTGGGGTTTTTTTTTTGCTCAAAAATCCGTTTGTAAGAGTCATCCAAATTGTTGCTTGCAATTGCAGTTCATTCTTCATAACTGTGTAACATTTCTTTATATGAAGATACCACATTTTATATATCCATTTTACTGTTGATGAGCATTTAGATGGTTTCCAGTTTGCAGCTATTGCAAATAGTGTTGCTATGAGTATTTTTGAACATTTCCTTTAGTGAACACATACACTAATTTCTGTAAGTATATACCTAGGATTGGAATAACTGGGTCAATAAGTTACACATATGATCTGCATTGTATATATTGCCAAAATTTTTCAAAGGGTTTACCTGGCACACAGTTTAAAAAAAATTTTTTTGTTTATTTTTGAGACAGAGAGAAACAGAGCATGAGTAGGGCAGGGGCAGAAAGAGAGGGAGACACAGAATCTGAAACAGGCTCCAGGCTCTGAGCTGTCAGCACAAAGCCCAACATGGGGCTCGAACCCACAAACTATGAAATCATGACATGAGCCAAAGTCAGACATTTAACCAACTGAGCCACCCAGGCGCCCTACCTGGCACACAGTTTTACTCCCTCTTACAAGAATGAGAAGAATAACTCTCTAGTGACAGTTTCAGGTTCTATAATAATAGGGGGTTGGTAAGGATGTGGCAGATTTCTGAACAAGGGGACTTCCTAACTCAACCTTAATCACACCTGCTCATAGGATCAAATTACTGCCCATGATTAAAGCACTGCCATTTTTCGTTATTGTTTTGGGGTTTTAGGTGGTAAATTATTGAAAAATAAGTGAATTATAGAGAAATGGTGAGACCTCTATGAAAACTCATAATCAGTTGTAGAACTTTACTGTTTTTATTTTTATATTAAAAGGAAGAAAACTACCCATGTACCAAACAAAAGTTTGATTTTTAAGACATTCAGTTCTTTCAAGCCCAAGCAAATCTATATAGATGCAAAGGAAGATGGGAAAAGATTTCATGGACTGGTTCTGCCTACATCTCTAGTCTTACCTTTCTTGCACTCTCCTGATGCCCCCTACACTCCTGTTGTTCTGAACTGGTTGCATTTCCCCCAAAGGTGCTAAGTCTCTTCTGCTTCTATGCCTTTGTCCAGATTACTCTACCTCTGCCTGAAATGTCCTGCCCTCTTCCTCCTTTGCCTAACTTAAACACATAGTCCAGCTCTGGTTGAGGCCTCATCTTATTCAGGAAGCCATTCCTCAGGGAGGTGTCCATCCTTTGTGCCCTATGACCCCACTTTAGTCATTGCTCTGTATTCTGTAATTGCCTGTCCACTTATAAGCCTCCCCAACTACAAATGAGCAACTTGAGAGCAAGAACTATGTATTCTTTATCATGGTGTTGTAGACAATTAATATTTGTTGGATAGATGACTTTTTAAAGTCTTCAGATTTTGTATACACCCTGGGTATCACTGTGATGACTGCCCACTGCCAAGGTAAGAAGAGGTGTCTTAAGCGTGGGGCCCTAGGTACTTGGTACTCTTGGGAGTTGCCCTATTCCTGTGCTGGTCTCACTGGCACCTCTGCAGTTGCTATTCCTTATAGCTTTTAGGATTTTCTGCCAACTTCTGATTAAATTACCATAGGCTGTCCCCACCCTGTGCTCAGGAACCTAAGGGTTAAAATAAGAAGAAATTCTTATATTCAGAGACATGTACTTCTGGAAACCTCTCTACCTGTCTGAGACTCTGAGACCTATTTCAGGCAGATGTATAAGATGGAGGGCCTGTTCCTTAATTAGGGAAACTTCCCTGGGCTATGTGTGCTGTCTTATACCTTATTGCCGATACATTGAGAATGTCTCAAATTTAAGTTTTGTGCATTATGGAATGAATATGATATAATACCTTTCTTTTTCCTACTAAGTTGCATGGTAGACTTTGGAGTGTCATTCCTTAGCATTTCTGCCTTATAAAGAGTGTAAAAATTATATTTCTTACCCCAAAAGATTCAGTCATATTTTTGCTGGTCTTAACAAGGAACTAGTTTAGTTTGTATAATTTTCTGTATCTTCCTGATCAGAAGCTGGCATCTAAATGCCTTCTTTGGTCTAATTACTGCTGCAATGCTTTCTTCCACCAGGATGTCGCAACTCTGATTTTTCTTGCTTCACTAAAGTGTGTGATTTGGTGGAACCATATCAGCAGTGACATCACCACCACATTCACTTTGATAGTTGGCATCTTAGGTTATCAGTGGAAGCATTGTGAAAAACCATACAGGGTCAAGACCCAGTTTGTTCAGAAAGTTTGTATAGTACTCGGGCTGAGAATTCCCAAAGACCGTGCTTCATAGCATGTAAAGAACCTCAAATACTATGTTCTTAAGTTCAGTACTACTATTGAGAACTCAGCCTTATTTCTCTTTGGGGTGTTGAGAAGGAATTGGTACAAAAACAAAGATAAATGATATAATACATTCTCTTTAATGATGTGTTACATCAGATAAAAGTATCAGAGAACTAATTGTTCTCAATCTTGGCAGGCCACTGAGTTTCAAATACACGTATTGAAATGATAGGAATGAAACAGGCCTGAAAGTATTGGTAGATGCTTCTGATGCAGGGAAATGCATTTGTTTCTTGTGCAGCTCAGCAAAGATAAAATGGACACAAAACGTACTGGCAAGGGTACCGACTTCAGAATTTGACCAGGGATCATAATTCTATAAAACGTCAGAGGTACCTTTTACTCTCAACCTTAGCAAACCAGTCACTTTGTATCAGATTTTATAAAATCTCTGTGTAGAGATCTTCCCCCATGGTTTTGTAGAATACCAGACAATGGACGGAATTATGGGTGGATAAGGAGCTACCTAAATGTTTCCATATGGAAGCTGACACAAGACCCAGCTGCTCTGAAATGCCTCCTTTATTACCTGCTGAAGAGGGCCTGGAATTTCCAGCCTTTGAGACATTTCTTTGGGTTAAGTTATAGTCTCCAGGAGGTTAGTACAAGAGGTTCCCACTAAAACATGTTGATAGAAAAAAGAAGGAATCAGGCCTTGCCCTCTTACATCAAACTTTATTAGTAATCAGCATATCAATGTGTTGTTTTGGGTTTGGCTTGGCTTTAGTTTTTTGTGTAATTCATTGGCCTCATTTGTCATTTTGGAAGCCAGGGAAGAAACATGTAACAGAGCAGGTTACTTTCACTGCTTAGAAACTTATTCCACTTCTCCTTAGGGTAGCACTAATATTGAGAACAGTCTTGAAGCAGAAGGAACTGGGGTACCCCAGATGCACCCAGGCCAGGAAGCAGGTGAGGACATAGTTTCTGGGAAGGAAATCGACACTATAATAATTTGGAGAGAAGAATCTGAAGAGAGATAGCACAATCCCTAGACTGGGTTGTGGAACCTCAGACATAATGCTAACTGATGTTTTTCAACTAGTGCTAAAATGGCTTCTATGTCCCACCAACTTTAAGGTGAAATCTTATAAGCACCTTAGTAATCTGGTTGTTGAGGAATTATGGTAACAATGAACCTCATCATTTTTCTGAGGAGGTTTTTTGATGCCACTACCCTAGGCACTTGTCAAACAAATGTTTTAATATAGAATTTAGGCTCTAATCAAACTTTTGAAACATCTACCAAAATTACAGCTATGTTTAAGATAATTGTCTTTTCCTATCTTTCTGCTTTTACTCAAAGGTATTGGTCAAACTTGCAAGACAGATACAGAGGTGTACCGCACACCATGACTCTGAATTCAAATGCTGAGCGGAACTGATAAGTCCCTAAAATGGGTTGTTGGAACTCTCTGAAGCCTTAACATATCTCTGGGTAGATTGATACTTTTGTATAGGCTTCTGAGGCAGGAAAACGTGTGGAGGCAAAAATGGAGTGCTGCCATTAGCCTTTATCTTGCTTTGCCTCCTTTCTAGATACAGGCCTAATCTGTTGACCACGGCATGGCTCATATTTCAGTTGAAGTTGCTTTTTCCTGAGAGGGAGGGTCAATCTTTTTTTCCTAGGCACAAGTTATAAATCCCATTTTTCCTGTTACACTTTGCAAATTTTATTTTAACCTTCTACAGATAGAAATTACAGTAGTCTCAATTAAACACATATAAGGAAAACAATCACATCTAAGTCTGTGACTCCTGGCTATGTAACTCATAATTTTCCTTTCAAATAAACATAGTCATGACTGCATTCTAGCTCTTTGGAGAAAAGCTACTAAATAAACCCAATAAAGCGTAAAGTACCTTATCATATCTATTTTATCCAGGGTTTGTAAAGGAACTTTAAATATTTCTGATAGTCTGTTCCCACTGTAAAATTCAACCTCCCCCCACAAAATATCCAAAAAACTACAGTCAATTCATTCTTGAGGGAAAAGCCAGAAGCTCAAATAAGACATTTGTGGTTAAAAAAAGAAAACAACAACAATACATGCCAAATTTGATAATTTAAAGGGGGTACTCACAATTAATAAATGCGAATTTCTGAAGTCTAATAAATATATACATCATTTAAAATAGCAACTAATTTTACTAATCTGCTAAATTCCTAATTCAGCTTCTCTGTGTATCCACGAACATTTTTGTCTCGTGTAATGGGGCTTGGGGAAGGAAACAGAAGCAAATGATCAGGACCTCACCTAACTTCCTAATATTGTCTGTAGTGCCTCTGGTATTCTTCTTTAAGTCTGTATATAAGGTTGCATATGCTGATTTTAAAATTGATGATTAAAAAATAAAAGACACTGTGTGTTCCTCTTCTGACCTGTGTGCCTGAAGGCACATGTATATAAGAGAAAGAAGTCATCAGAGGCCACACATGAAGATGTATTTACCTGTTGGGTATGCCAACTATGAAACTGCTGTTATCTGTGACTGCTGGCAAATTAAGGGCCATGTCTTGTACTCATTACATTGGCGTACATATCATTTTACGGTCATCCCTACATTACAGAATGGAGACCTTTCTTAAGAGAATGTAACCAAATAACCCAGCAACCATGACTCTCAGAGGCAGAAAGTGAAGCGTGCAACATTCTGGCATGATGAGACAGGTCAGAGGACTTCTACAGAGTCATCATGACGACAACACCTCAGCCTTTATGCTCTACCATTTCACTACTAAGTCTTAAGTCACATTTTCACTCCATAACTCTACACTCACAGAAGTTTACATTTCCAGGGAGATGTAGGAAATAAAAAATTCAGGGTTCCCTGTATACCCAGAGCAGATAATATGGCTCTCAAGAAAAAGTAATTCATGTAATTTGACCCTGAGAACAGCATGGAGGTTGGTCAAAGAAGGTGAATTTAATATGATCTACCAGTCATAGCATATCCAATCCCTTCTGAGATGATTTTCATTTCCAGTCTGTAAAACCCTGCAGGGGAATTTGTTGCATAAGTGTACAATGTTATACCTCTTTTAGTTTTATTAAGACTATCCCCTTCAGGCACCAAGGAAGACTCATTAATTCTCAAATTCTAGGATAGAATGAACAAGCATATTTCAATCTGTTGTTATCCTTCATTATTTCAGAGACTTCAACAGTCTCATTTTAAGTTCATATTTTTGTTCTAAATAGTCCCTCTGAAAGTCCCCTACTCCACTGAGAGTTGAGTTAGCCCCTCTTTGGCTCCTCCTTGGCTCTGTGTCAACCCAAAGCACTACGCTATTGACCACTGAATCAGTCACATCAGTTCAATGTATGCAAAACATGAAGTACATTGAACTTAGCTTTACTCAAAAGTACTCAGGGCACCTGGGTGGCTCAGTTGGTTAAGCATGGGACCAGATCTCTGCTCAGCCCATGATGTCTGGTTTGCGAGTTCAAGCCCTGCTTCAAGCTCCATGCTGGCAGTGTGGAGCCTGCTTTCTCTCTCTCTCTCTCTCTCTCTCTCTCTCTCTCTCTGCCCCCAGACTAAAAATAAATAAATAAACTTAAAAAAAATTTTTTAATGTTTATTTTTTGAGAGAGAGAGAGTGTGTACATGTGAGTGAGTGGGAGAGGGGCAGACAGAGAGGGAGACACATAATCTGAAGCAGGCTCCAGGCTCTGAGCTGTCAACACAGATCCCAACACAGGACTCAAAACCACAGACCCTGAGATCATGACAGTGAGATCATGACCTGAGGTGAAGGACGCTTAACCAACTGAGCCACCCAGGTGCCCCTAAATAAATAAACTTTAAAAAAATGCTATAGATATTGCTAGTGAGAAGGAGGTACTAAGAGTGGAAAGAGAGGGACACAGAAGGTAAAACATGAGAAGGAGAGGGGAAGGAAGGGTGTGGAGAGCTGGGTGGGAGAAGAGCAGCATCACAGGTCTGGTGAGAGCAGCAAGCAGAGGCAGGTGTGTGGCAGAGAAAGAAAGGTGCAGGAAGTCAAAAATCAGGGAAGTGGGGAGATGAAGGACCAACCTGCATTCTTTATGGCTGTGAGTGAAAGGAGAGAAAAAACACAGACAAATATTTTCAGTCATTCTTCTCTCAAGTGCTGAGTGTAAGTTGCATAGTACTAATTTTGCACCATCTCAGGTGTGTTCAGAGGAATTTGTCACCAAATGTGTCACAGAACTTCCTGGATGAGGAGAACTATACAGTCCCTGTCATGGCAGCCTTTTGCTCTGAGCTTCCACTGGAGTTTTGACAAGGACAGGTGAGGGTGTGTGTGTGTGTGTGTGTGTGTGTGTGTGTGTGTGTGTGTCACATTTTTAACTATTTCAGAGCCATACAGTGGAATAGGAACCATCAAAGTCTCCCACAAAATATCCTCCAATGATATATTGGGTGCACTGGGTGTGGACTCTAATAGCTAATATTTACTGAGCTTGACGAGCTTGGTACTATGCAACCCTTTCACAGCGATGATCTTATTCAATCTTCAGACCCTAAGGAAGATATAAATGTTTACAGACTTCCGTCCTATAGACCAGGAAACTGAGGCTTAGAGATGTGAAGTCACATTTCCTAGCTAGTGAGTTCTGGAGCCAGATTTTTGTATCATTTGCATCAAAATGCAGACTCCATAAAGAGTATGTATTTGACTGATTTCTCTCTAGGTCCTGGAACAGCATCAAGATGTATGGTTAACAAATGTCTGATGATTTTGTAACCTAACTGGCCATCTGTTCATTGTTAGAAAGTGGTTTGTATTCTTTTTAATTATGCAGTGACTATGTCTACTGATACATTAACGTCTTAATAAAACCAGTGGATTTCCTGACCCTTGTTAAGCAGAATTTGCACTGTCTTTTAGAAGTCATTGGACAATCAAAGAAGTAGTGTCATCTCTAACAAGGGCCTCTGTCTAAAGGGCCAATTGAAACCCATACATACAGGCCTAGTTTATTGAATCCTTCCTTTTAATAACATCTCTCTAATGGCATCATCTAAGGACAATTGAAAACTCCATTCTTCATTGTAGGACTGTCCTTTTTCTCACTCTGGTTCATGCAGTCCGACTGGGCATAGTGCTCCCATTGAATTCAAGAGAGCTTAATGCTTAGATTATTCCAAAGAGTGCAGAGAAAGATTATGAGCTGAATATGATTCAATAAGCAGGAAGTGTTTGAATCTGAATTGGAAAAGCCTGCCATATTCTCTCACACTCAAACCTATGCATAGCACTTACACACTGAAAAAAATCCTGTGGATGTTTTAAATCTATCATGGTAATAGTGTGTTCAATCTTTGCAAAGGAAAAAGAGAGAGGGAATTTTTTAAATCCCTAAATGTTTGGCCTTCACAAATGACTTACGGTACAGTGCTACTATGAGGGCACTAGATGAAATAGGCGAGCCATAGACAGACAAATACTGCATGGTACCACTCATTTGTGGAATTTCTAAAAAGCCAAACTCATGGCAACAGAGAGTAAAAACTGGTTGCTGGAGCTGCGTGGAGTGAAGGCCAGGAGTGGAGAAAATAAGGAGAGTTTGGGAAAAGAGTATGAACTTTCAGCTATAAGATGTACAAGGTCTGAGGAGCTAATGTAAAACATAGTGACACCACTTGATAACATGTATTGCATAATTAAAATTTGCTAAGAACTTAAATGTTCTCACACACAAAAAGATAAGTATGTGAGGTGATAGATGTGTTAATTAATGAGATGGGAGAATCCTTTCACAATGTATATGTGTATCAAATCACCACAATATATGCTTAAATTTCTTACATTTTACTTTTTTTTAAGTTTATTCTGAAAGATAGAGTACATGCACTCATGAGCAGGGAAGAGGGACAGAGAAAGAGAGAGAGAGAGAGAAAGAGAGAGAATCCCAAGCAGGCTGTGCACTGTCAGCACAGAGCCTGATAGGAGCTTGAACCCACAAACTGTGAGATCACGACCTGGGCCAAAATCAAAAGTGGGACACTTAACCAGCTGAGCCACCCAGGCAACCTCCCCCCCTTTTTTTAAGTTTACTTTGGGAGAGAGAGAGATTACATTTTACTTTTTTTTTTTTTTAATGTTTATGTATTTTTGAGAGAGAGAGAGAGAGAGAGAGAGAGAGAGAGAGAGACAGACAGAATCCAAAGCAGGCTCCAGGCTCTGAGCTGTTAGCACAGAGCCCTATGTGGGGCTGGAACTCACCTGTAAGATCATGACCTGAGCTGAAGTCAGACGCTTAACCAGCTGAGCCACCCAGGCAACACAGATTTTACTTTTCAATTAAACTTCAATAAATCTAGGGGCGGGGGGCGGGGGGCGGAGGGTGGGGGGTGGGGGGTGGGGAAACACTACTATGTTGTTGAAGTCAGACTCTTCAGATCTGAACTTTTTCCTGTGGTCTGAAAAACAGCATGATTTAATGGTGAAGACACTGGATTGAGCAATGGTGGGTTAGCGTGTTAATGCCCACAAAGTGGATCATCAGGCCACCTTTCCTCTCTGTTCATTTGCAGTACCAAGGGACTCATTCATTCACTCAATACGAATTTGTTAAACGTTATGAACTAAACTCTGTGCTATATGTTGGGATATCAAGACTTTAAGAGATAGTCATTGCCATCTAGAAGGATATAGTTTAGTCAGGGGAAAAAAGTAATCATAAATCTGTAATTCTGAGTGGTGAGTGCAGTGACAGAAACATACAGCATGCCCTGTGGCAACACTAGGAAAGAAATCTAGCCTAGGCATTGGTGGGCGAGAATGTCCCAGTAGAGCACTCTAGAGGAGATAAGTGAGAACAAACACAAGCCCTAGAAGACTGAGAACAAGTTATCTAGATAAAGGAGTGGGGGAGAAAGAAAGGGTAAGGGTATTTCAGGAGGAACAATGTACAGAGCCTAGTAATGAGAAGACAATGTGTACATGCAGAACTGGAAGGAGCACATAATGGCTAGAGCTTGTGGGTGTACAAATTGTGAGTGTGTGGGTTTGTGTGTGTGCATGTGGGCTGGCAGGTGAGGGTGAGGGTGGAGTGGATCAAGGGAAGTGGGGAGAGATGAATTGCAGAACTAGTTAGCAACCAGAGGGTGAAGAAACTTGAACATGAATATCCAGACCCAACAGCAATGGGGAACTAGGAGAAAGTTTTAAGGAAGGGGCTGGCATAATTACATGAATACTTATAAAGAGCATTCTGGAGACAGTGTGGAGAATAATTTGTGGGAAGCAAACCCCTGAGGCAAGCAGGTTTGACAGGAGGCTGTTATACCGATCTAAGCCTGTGGTTCTTAAATTCAAGTGCCCAATAGAATCGCCTCAAAATTGTGGGGCTCCAGCCCCAGAGTTTCTGAATGAGGAAGTCTTGAGTGTGACTTGAGAACGTTCATTTCTAACAAGCCATCAAGTGATGCTGATACTGCTCGTCTGAGGAGCACACTCTGAGAACCACTGTTTGAGGCGATATTCATTTCTAATTGTAAAATTCTGGCGTTCTTCCTTATTAAAAAGCAGTTTTTCTTTAATGAATATAGATTTTTGTGAAACACACTCATTGTATTCAAAAGCATTTTTCATGAGATGAGTATGGACCTACAGATAAATCAGATTCATCATCATTGTCCTTGACCATTCTTATTTGTTTCCATTTTGTTTCCTCTATTTTCTCAAGTTGAATTTTATTTGATACACTGCAGGAAAGTCCCATGGTGCATCCAGTAATTTGCAACAGGATTAAAATGCTGAAATGCCACTGCAGCTGAGTAAATCCTTTGTCTGCCTGAAATACAATAGACCGATTGAAGGCTGTAATATTTGGGCTCATTTTTAAAAAGAAATGAAACCTTGTAGAGAAAAAAAAAGTCTTATCTGCTGTATGTGGTTTAAAAAACCCATTCCTCCTATTTTAAAACCAGCGGAAAGAAAAGTTATAACTGCAAACTGCATACAAACCCATAATCACAAATTCCTTTCCTTATCAAGTATCTAGGAAAAAACACTATATGAAAGAAAAACAATGCCTCTTCAGGGAGAAAAAAAAGAACACTGTTACTCTAGAACAAGGCCTGCATGTCCCTATGTCTCAGTATAATTGAAACAAAAAATTCTGTGTTTAAGTTTTTCATCTAAAGGACAATGAATTTGTAAAGCCACCAGGCTGTTCCTACCTAATGGCAGACTATTCATCCCGCAGAAATAGTTTAGCTGCACACTGAGTGTATTAGTGCTGAAACACAGACCCATCTCATAAGAAAGATAGGGTGAGAACAGTCTACATGTAATGATTTACCAACACCATGTAATGATTTGCTGACACCATTCTATGTGAATTCATTTTCTTTAATGTAATAGCCGAGGTGCAACATCACTAATTCTTCTATTTCTTGGTATTGGCTGTTTTCTTTTTTCTCCCAGAAAGCCTTGCCTCGTTATGTTTGTCCAGAGTGTCTCACAGTTAATATCACAGTTCCGTCGAAAATGCAAGGATGCTTCCATATTACTGAAAAATGTTAATCACCTGAATTGTAACAGAAGGCTAAGCACAGCCAGAATAACCAATGAAAGGGACTAATGAAGCTGATTCTATCAATCCAGGCATTCTCTCTCTGCTAAGTAACTCTGTTGGTGAACTCACAAATGGTTTCACTAGAAAGGATTACAGCATCCCAAGCAGTAGGCCATCATTATAATTACAGGTGTGGCGCAGACTGCAGGAGCGGATGAGCTCATAAGGAACAAAGATTTGCTCTGCTGGAGAGTTTATCTTCACGAAAGAACAAAGAACAGCAGCATAAGTGAGTTGCCATGTAAACAAATTGAGCAATCGCTGACAGACAACAGAGCGTGTGTTCCTCGGCCAATATATACACCTCTCTGTTACAGTGGACCTTTCTCCACCACCTCCGTCCTTTCCCTGGTGGAGGTGACTTTTGCTTCTCTGGACTCTCTTGACCTCCAGTCGGTGGGCAGGGGCTGACTAGGTAATGGTGATGAATCTTTGTTCCCCTTGTCTTTCACCACCTGCCCCCACCCCACTCTATTTTGCAACTACCACAAGAGGACAACGCAGACACGACCTTGAATGAGAATGTTAAGGGCTTCATTTCTGTATCCACTGGGAGGTTGGGAAACCAAACTTTTCTTTAGGGATTGGATACTAAAGTGGTAGGCACAGATTTTATTTGTCTTTACAAAGTCCTCTCTTGGTCTGACAGTGAATTAGGTTGAATTTTAGGCTAATTGGAGCAACATGCTTTAGCTCTTGACTTCCAGATTTATATGAAGGCAATTTTCAGGGCTAGCAGCCAAGTCTCCACTGGCAAAGGGAATCAGGAGAGTACTGCAGTCACGCAAATGAAAAAAAAGAAAAAAAAAAGAAGAAGAAGAAGAGCTACCTCAAGATCCCATTTGTTTGATTTAGGTAGAGTAGTTTTACGCTTTTTCCCTATTTTCTGTTTGGCTCCTCTCTGAAAGGCTGATGGGCTGGAGGTAAAGAACAATGTTGAGAGCCCTCAGGGATTAGGGTTTCAGTATGGCCTTCCAGAAGATTATGAAGTAGATTAGAAGCTTTTTCAGGCAAGCAAGGATTTCACCTGGTATTTATAAACTGACAAAGGGCAAGTTTGCAGGGAGAAAAATCTATAAACTTTGAAAGAATGACATTTTCGTAAGATTCTTTCATCTTTCCTCGAGTATTTTTATTGTATGTGAATCAAAGTCTTAAACAACTTCATGTCAGAAATTTGGCTTTGGGGATGGAGCTACCTAACCTGGAGGGTGACAGCTGATAAAAGGATAGGGTTGGGGGTCAGGGGATGTCATTTCCTAAAGTAAAGAAGAACTTAAGAAAATAATGGGCAGCTGTGCCTCAGGAAGCCCTTGGAAGGGGTGGGGAAGACACTGAAAAATATGCCTAGACACAGATGATAGTCTCTTTCTATGTCTTTAGTGGCTAAAACTGCATCCCCTCTACTACTTGCAGACATTGGTTTGGCAACTTGAGAGTCTGAGGGCAGGCAGAGGAGAAAGTTCAGTGCGTACCCAGTGTGGCTGATCAAAGGGGAACGCAGCAGAGCGCGGCCTTGCCATTGTAAGGAGAAGAATCACAGCATTATCCCCTCCAGCCAGAGGGACAAAGGCGAATTCGAAAGCTAAGCCCCTTGAAAGCTATTAAACATTAGAGCCGCTGACCAGGCAAGTTCCCTTCAATAGTGACCTCTGTCGTTTCCCAGCACTAGCCGCCTGGCTTCCTGGTCCCTGCATGCCGGGGGTCGTGCAGAAAAGGGTCTGAAGCCGCAGGGCTCAGGCTGGAAACCCAGGGTCTGCAAAGCCGGGTCTGACGTACGACTATGTCACATGAGGCGGCCTTCCTGGCAACCGCGCGACCCGTGTCGCGTCTCCTGGCACCGGCTTCTGTTTCCCGGCTCCCCGACCGCGTGGGAGGAAAGGACATTGACAGGCCCCGGCACTTTGAAACCTTTATCCTTCCTAGTTGTTCACTTGACTCCCAAGTTTCTGGGGGAGTAGGAGGCACCGTGCGGGCTTGCCTGCAGGGGCGCCACCCCGGAGCCGAGAGGCGCAGGTGCCCCTGCAGGGGATCCACAAGCCTTCTCTGGGTGTCTCCCGAGGAGGAGTAATGACTCGGCGGGTCCCGTGGCAGACGGAGTTGTGATGCAGGGTAGGAAATCACATGGGCAGTCTGGCGTTCAGATATGTCAGCGAATGGTTCATCAAAATGTTCTACAAGAAGGCATGCCTGAGTGGGACTTTTGCCAGGCAAACATTAATTGGAAATGAATGAACGGTAATTAACAGGAAGTGTTTCTGAAAGGGTTATGATGATATTGCCCAACCTAAGGGTCGCCTTTAATTTAACCACTACTACTCAAGGCCATAGTGAAGGCGATTTCACATGCTGTATCTATTTCAAGTGCTTTGTTGAAAGAAAGCAATAAAAGGCCAAGGTAGGTGAGAATCGTGTAGTTTTTCCAGAGAAGTGCATCCTCACAAGTATGGATTTAGGAGAACAGCCATTTGAGAGTTGAAGGCCTAGCATTTTCCTTGATCTCTAGTTAAGTGTAATCTACTGTTTAGCATCAGGGTTAAGGGAAGAGTTAATTCACAGTGCTATTAAGATCCCACCCACTTCTGAGATTCCCTTGAGGCCAAGGATTAATTTGTACCTTTCATAAGGACTTATTTATTATCACTTTTAATCTTATTTTTCCCTTTGCATCTTTGTACTTCCTCTTTGCTGGCCTCAACTCCTTAGCATTTCACATCCAAGGTGAGAGTAAAATAACTGTTGTAGAAGTTAAAAAAACTTCTGAAGTTACAGCACTTCTAAACAACACAATGGTCGTGCCTTATCTACCATAACTAAGGAGCACTTACTATGTGTTCATTAAACACAGCACCATAAACATAAAATGAAATCCCCTTATCAGTGCCTTTAGTTACTGCTTAATGGTTAATGTGCCAAGCATTCTCTCCTTTCTTACAACTGTGAGGTTGGGTGCTATTACTATCTCACTTTAGAGGTGAGGAAAAGGAGGCAAGAAGAATTAAGGCCATAGATAATAAGGGATGGGAAGGGACTTAAAATTTGGATCTAGCCAGATCTATGTATTTGAGTGTTAGGACTTAAGAAAATGTCCCTTCCAAAGGGTTTAATAGGTGACAACCTTGTTAGTTTTCTTCTCAAACTCATCTCCTTTTTCTTTTTATCTCTTTCTCCTAATAAAAAAAGTTTAGATTTACCAGGACATATTTTTACTTTTCTTAATTTTTTTTTTTAATGTTTACTTATTTATTTATTTTGAGAGAGAGAGAGAGAAAAAGCACAATTTAAGCGTCTGGCTTTGGCTCAGGTCATGGTCTCATGGTTCATGAATTCGAGCCCCGCATCAGGCTCTGTGCTGACAGCTCAGAGCCTGGAGCCTGCTACCAGGATATATTTTAAACCAGAGTTAGTCTTATTCTTCCAATTATACCTAATACTACCATCAGATTATGAATAATTTTATTGCACCTTTCCGTGTGGCATAAAGAATGTTATAATTATGCTATTTATACAATCATGTTGTTCAAGATACTGGATCTCCTACCTAAGGGAGTAGTCACATGTGACACTAAACTTTTGGAGGAAACAACTATACCACACTTGGAGAATGAGTCACAATCTAATGGAGAAGGGCAAGAATGAAAGCGTTTTTATGTTGCCTTCATAACTAATGCCTCTCCTGACACTTCAAATGAAGCCCACCCAGAAGGAGGAAGAAGAGAAGCCTCTTAGAAATGGACCATATGCTCTATGTCTGTAAAAGATACATCATGACACCTTTTCATGTGGCTATCTCATTGACCTCTAAGCTGGTTAGCAGAGGGAGAAGATATAAATGTCTGTATTCAGAGGATGAGATAATTAAGAACTAATAGAGTTAAATAACTAGTCTTAAGTTCTAGGAGAAGGCAAAAAACAGAATGTCATTTTCCATACTCTAAGACTTCCCCTCTATCAGTAGTTTCTAGGCAGCAACATAAAAATACCTTCCTACCTGGTTTTTTGAAACCAGTAGGTTTTCTTACCCCTCTAGATACAGTGAAGTTTTTGTGCTCAAAACCAAAGTCTCTTAGTTCAAACAGACAATTAGAACGTGGTTGCAGGCATCCTATTTCTTCAAGGCATCAAACAGGCCTCTTGTATTAAAAACTGCTCTATACAAATATTAAATAATTGGAATTTTGAGGGGAAAAACCAAATATCTTGGTTTTTGTTTTTACAGCTCCTTTTATATTTCAACCTGGAGGAAGATAGTAATATTTCTCAAATAATAAATTCCTTAAAAAGAAATCTTCAATGTTGCATCTGTGATGGTCTTTAATAATAACAGGCATAGGGGGTTGAGAGCAAGAGGCCTTAAGGTGCATACCTAACCAGACCTGAGGCCTTCACTGCTGCCTGATCCCATAGGGTCTGCTCTGTTTTATTGGCTTCTCATTGGTTGGTCATCACATGTTTTGCCACCATAGTGAAATTTCACCTTATTACAAATAATAGTGCTAACTAAGACAAGAATTTTCTTTCTATTATCAGTTTGCCCTGAGTTCTTAATAAAAACAAAACAAAACAAAAACCACTATAGGGGTGCCTGGGTGGCTCAGTCAGTTTAGTGTCCAGCTCTTGATTTTGGCCCAGGTCAAGATGTCATGGTTCATGGAATCAAGCCCCATATCAGGCTCTGCACTGACAGTATGGAGCCTTCTTGGGATTCTCTCTCCCCCTCTGTCTCTGCCCCTCCCCCACTCGCACTCACTGGCTCTCTTGCTCACTCTCTCAAATTAAAAAAAAACAAAACACACTATATATTCAGCCAACTACATATTCTCTCCTATACTAGTTCAATCTAGCTCAATTTTTGGATATGACATTCCCAACTAACATTTAAGGACTTTGGGGGTGGGGAGAAGAATTGTCCTGAAATAAGGGGGAATAAGGATGGGCTAGTACTTAGGAAACAGAAAGGACCGGGGTGTTCATCAGCTTCAGCTATATTAGTACAATATAGGTTCTTTTTAAAATAATTTTTATGTTTATTTATTTTTGATGGAGAGAGAGAGAGAGAAAGAGCACGAGAAGGGGAGGGGCAGAGAAAGAGGGAGAAACAAAAAACAAAGCAGGCTCCAGGATCTGGGCTGTCAGCACAGAGCCTGACATGGGGTTCAAATCCACAAGGCATGAAATCATGACCTGAGCTGAAGTCGGACACTTAACTGACTGAGCCACCAGGTGCCCCAGTATAATATAGGTTATTAATAAAAGTTAGGAATCCCAACTTAGATTTTTTTTAAATAAAGTTGTTTTTTTTTTTCCCCAGGTAGTCAACTAAAGATTTATTCTTTCCCCCACTTCAAAGGAAGGACCATCAAAAAAATGCTCCAGTCTTCTCTTACCTTCCCAAAGAAAACTTTTAAGAATAATGGTCCTTTGTTTTCTAGTTCTCTCTGACTTTAGGGAAGCGCTTATCTATTTTAATTTTGTAATTTAAAAATGTTTTACTTTAGTATCCACTGTATACCAAACAATGTATAATTAGATTATGGAAACAGAGAAAAATGTCCCCTGAATGCAGAAAGTTACCATCTCAGTATTGGAAAAGGTAGTTTGTTTCTAATATTCTTGATCATATTTAAAATTTAATCTTAAGTGTTATAAATATTAGAGTTAAATCTTTTGTTATCTTGGACATATTTTATAGTTTTCTAGAAAACTATAGTGAGGATAAAGTGAGGGATACATGAGGTCTGAGGAATTCAGTGCTCCCATTTCTTATTTTGTAAGTAGACAAATATAGTGTTTGTATAATTCTCTTTTCTTAGTTATTAGGTATTGATTAGTTTTTCCTGGGCTATGAACAAAAGTAAATGTGACTTTTTGTGAAACTCACTGTTTTAATACCTGTGGTTTTTAACGAATTGGCTCCAAAAGTGAACACAAGAAGCTGAAGTACTCTCCCAGAACGTGGAAACAGCGAAGATTAAATGCCCAGGAATGAGGTTTTGAAACCTGTAACAAGCATCCAATATTTCATTGAGCTCTTCTGGACCTCAGTTACTCCTGTCAGCTATGAAACCAGTGTTCAGAACCCCAAGAACGACGTAGCTCCCATTCTCAACTGAACCATACCATCAGAGTTTAGGAAGCAACTGGAGTGTTTCTCAGCACGTACACCTGGAGGCTTTTCTCAGTCACCTTGAGAGATCTGAGTAAAGAGAATTTGTTGATTTATGTGTAAATCATGATTTCCTAGAAAACACGGTTAATTTCAGGTTCTGTTAGGATGTCTGGACAGCAGCTGAGTGGGCTTAGCAGGAGAAGTGGTAAGGTGACTGGGACACATGGTGAAATTCCCTAATATAACTGGAGAGTTTTATTTTATTTTATTTTATTTTATTTTATTTTATTTTATTTTATTTTTTATTCTATTCTATTCTATAAGTTTATTTACTTGTTTTGAGAGAGACAGAGACAGCACAAGTGGGGGAGGGCCAGAGAGAGAGGAGACAGAGAATCCTAAGCAGGCTCTGTGCTGCCAGCACGGAGCCTGATGCAGGATTCAAACCCATGAACTGTGAGATCATAACCTGAGCAGAAACCAAGAGTGGGACGCTTAAGTGACTGAGCCACCACACACCCCTCTAGTATAACTGGATATTTTAGACAGGTAAGGAAACTACCAAGAGGTTCCCTGTTGATGTGTTGATACAAGTACGCATTTAGTGTGTGTCTTCACTTGATTTAAATTAATCTTCACCACTCCAGCTAGGATCTTTAATTTTTAGAACTATCTTTCAAAAGCAAAGGAGAGATCTAAGTACTGCCACTTATTTCTAGAAACCACCAGGAAAACAACATTTCCAGTTTTATGTTGTATATTCACTTCAGTTTGCTCATTGTATTTCATCACTGAATTTGTCATGGAATGACTTCTGAATCCACATCTGGGCATTGGGATTATTAAAGTTTATGGATATTTTTCCTTTTCCCCCCAAAAATTTAAGGCAGCTTATAAAGTAAAGTTTTTCTACTGCAAGGCTGTGTCCCAAATGCAAGAAGTCTTTAGATTTATTTAAAAACTTTTTTTTTAATGTTTATTTTTGAGAGAGAGACAGAGACAGAGTGTGAGGAGCAGAGGGGCAGAGAGAGAAGGAGACACAGAATGTGAAGCAGGCACCAGGCTCTGAGCTGTCAGCACAGAGCCCAATGTGGGTCTTGAACTCACGAACCGCAAAATCATGGCCTGAGCCGAAGTCAGACGCTTAACTGACTGAGCCACCCAGGTGTCCCTAGATTTATTTTTAAATAATGATGCAGAACATGGGAGATAACCTGAAGTGACAGATAAGCAGCAAAACTAAATTTTACTTTCTATGCTGATTTTGCACTAGTATTATCATCATAGGTAATAATCAGGAGTGTGCCACCTGAAACTGGGCAGAGCTACTGGGCTAGCCAAAGTCAGTACAACACACCCAGGGGTGTTGTCACAACGCCCTGGATTTCACCACCCCTGGGTGTTCACAGAGAAGGGATGACACTCAAAGGTATGCAGCCAAACAGTAATTGTTAGATGTCATCTTCTGCTGGGAAATAAGATAATTAAATAATTGTTTTCAAGCTACCACTTATGGATACTATGGCCTCTCTCTGGAAAATAATAACCCTTCAAGTGGACCAAGCTCATACTTTATAGCATAGGACTTTTTAGGATTCTGCAGTGTTTAGCTTTTGAGATTGCAATTTGGATACATATCAAAGAAGCATAGCCAATTTGGCATTGCTCAGAGCCTGACCAGCCAACCAGGACCCCTTCAGAAGGTGATTTTCCAGTCTGAATTTTTCAGGGCCTTGGTATCCCCCTCCTATTTCCTTCTCCATTATGTTGATTGCATTCATGGCTTATTAGTGGTGCCAGCAGAAATGTTGGCTGAAAAAGTCAGGAAAAGCACAATCAGTCCAAACTGAAGGCCACTAGGCATATAGATGAAAGATTTGGGGAAAAAGGAATTATGGTTTTAAATGAGTTTTTAAAATGTTTTCAGATTTTATTAACCAATAATGTCTTTGAATCTTATTTATGAAAGAAAATAGATCTTTCTGTGTTCCTCTCAACCTAGTAATGTGCGCCAATGAATCCCATTTTTTACAACCAGGAGGCAAATATCCACCTTTCCCCGGTTTTCTTATATTACTATCTCTGATTTACACTTCTTCAAGGAAGATTTTCTCTACTTGCTGCCATCCTATTGATTCCTCAGCTTTATCGGGGGTCACCAAGTCTTAATAATTGCTAAATCCAATGAAAGCTTTCAGTCTGATCTCGCTAAGCCTCTGCTACATTTGATGCTATGACTCATTCTTTAGTTCTTGAAGCTCTCTTTTTCTATAAAATCCATAAGACTATATCCATCCAGCTACTCTTGTATTATTCTGACCCTTCTCTTCCTAGCACCTCTTCTTCCACCCACACAAATGTTGCCATAACCCTAGATTATGTCTTCCATATGCTGCACTTCTCAGACTAGATGCTTCACCTGAGTAAAACTGCCCATTTTGATCGAACTGATACCTATTTGCTAATGACCCCCACATATATGTCCAGGCTCAGCTCTCAAGTTATAGATTTCCATATCCAGTTTCCTGTTGGTCACTGTTACCTGTATATTTTACTGGCCTCTCAAACAGAACTGACTATGTTGAACTTTGGTCTCTCCTCTTCCATTGGTCACTCTTTGAGGACTCTCTTTCCTTTAGTGTCTGCACCAAACTGCCAAATACCTAAATTAAAAATCCAGAAGTTTACTTTGTTTGTTGACTGCATGAAGGTCAAGTGTTGATTGGATATTGAAGTGTGCCTTACTCAAGGCTCTTGAATACCAGTATCTTTTGATTTATCATTGCTACATCTTTTAGTTCTTTATGATTTCTTCCCAAGTGCTATCTATTTAAGATTCCTTAACAATTATAGCTCTTAAAAACCTTTGATACTAATAGTTCTTATAAGCATTTAGTTTTCCTTCCTACATAGTTCTTTCAAGGGCTTTAAGTTATACTTTTATAGAAAGTTATACATTCTCTGCTAGCACCCTGAAAACCCCTGTTTACAAAGAAGGAAGGAAGGAAAGAAGGAAGGAAGAGAGAAGTGGGGGAGAGAGCAGAAGGGAGGAAATAAGGAAGAAAGGAAAGGAAAGGAAAGGAAAGGAAAGGAAAGGAAAGGAAAGAAAGAAAGAAAGAAAGAAAGAAAGAAAGAAAGAAAGAAAGAAAGAAAGGGAGAGGGAAGGAGGAAAGAAGAAAAGAAATAAGGAGAAAGAAAGGAAAGAAAGAAAGGGAATACAGAAAGAAAAGGAAGAAAAGAGAAAGCTAGCTCAACACACACCTCTGGTTCATGGACATGCCAAGTTTCTTCTGGGATGATAAGCTGCCAAGCACCAAAGTACTGTAACTCATCATCCCCAGTGAATGAGAGGAAGAGGTGGTGTGGAAAGAACATCCTGTTTTCCAGAACTTCAGTGACTGAAGTGCTGTCATCTCACATTATTTTTTTTCTCATTTTTGCATGTGTTTCATCTTATTCTACCCCCAAAACTACATGGTTAACATAGGTAACTAAAATCCAGCTTATGCAAAGAAGCTAGAGCATAAGAAAAGCACGGCAGTTTAAGTGAATTCCTTGTCTCACAGCCTAAGAGGTAAAAAGCAGGGAAGTTTAAGTGAATTCCTTGTCTGACAGCCTAAGAGGTAATGGAAGCACACAAAAATGTCCTAGGTCTCACAAGCACCATCCTCTGGTTTTGGAGATCTTTGAATGGTGTGATGCCAAACTTGCTGACTTTTCATAAGCCCTCCTATCTGAATTACTGTATTACCAGAGTCAATTTATTTCTATTTTTAGAAAGATACTTAGTTTGAGAACATCAACCAGGTGAATTCTCATTAATAACAATATTGTTATTCTATAAAAAGAAAGTTCTACTAGCAACTTGAATGCCAACTCTGTGTTAAGTATGTGGTAATTATTTTATAAATGTTCTTTTACTTAAACTGCAAAATAACATTCTGAAGTAAGGTTCATTATTCCATTTTTAATATGTGGAAACCAAGGTTCAGAGGGCATAAATAACTTTCTTAAGGTTATGCAGTTGGTAAGTACTGGAACTTAGATGAAATGTAAGTCTGTTTTTGTCTAAGCTTAAGTACTCTAAAATTCCTTTGTTCTTTTTGCTAAAATAACACTTGTTTAATTTGACTCTTAATGGGCACCTTGGACGTTTTTAGCTTAAATAAGCTATACATTCAAAGTGTTAGATGTGTTATTTCAAATTTTCGAAATGAATGATACATTTATTGCTATCAGAGTCTCAAATGCAAAAATTTGACAAATGTCAGCAATAATTAAATGTTATTATTTGATATTTAAGATAATAACAACAGTATTTTTATTCACAAGGAAGAATAAGAAGTACCTTTTGCTTTCATGGATCATAAAACCTGTTTGGGTAAGTTAGTCCCTATGTTTGTGACGACAGCTTACCAAGTTGATAGTGCTTATCTTTATGGCTCTTCAGTTGAACTTGATATTGATCTATGAAATGAAAGGATTGGAGGAGTACTAACTTCATATTGCTTGTTTACTCATGAAACATGATTTTATCAAACACATGAGGAATGGTACTTAAAGAAAAGATGACACTGATCTTTAAGGTCATTTGAAAATTCTGTTTGATTTCAAATCTGCAAGATGCTTACTTCTTCAGAAGCTCACTCAGAGGAAGCAAGTCTTGAATTAGAAGACAAAAATCGTTAACTAGGAACTCCAACCTGAAGGTTCCAAATTGTTTAACCATCATAATAGGGGAGAACACATTCTTAATATGAAATTGAATTTTTTTTTCTTTTTAAGGGCGGAGATGATTTTACCTTGTTTGAGAAAATGTTTGGGATTTTAGTCATTTTACTTTAATAAAAAGACCTGACTAAATACCATCTTTGCCACTTTTTCAAGTTCATCTACATATAGAAGACTATCTTCTAAAATATTAAACTGTGATTAATTATACTTTCCTGCACATTATCATCTTTAAAAACATTAGTTAGAGATGAGAAATTAGCTTATGTCTTTTGCCACTTAGAAACAAAACCAATATTCCACCTGTCAACTACTGGGAGAAGAAATACATAGGTAACAAAAATAATTCATTTATTCAAATTCTCTTTTTGTGAACACATAAAAAATAAAACAGACATTCTTCATTATGAGGCCATACCATAGAGTCATAACTTTCCAGAATTGTGTCAAGATATATTTCGGATTGCAAAGAGAATATCATATTGGTATAATACTTAGATTCAATCAAATAAGCAGATGAAATTTTATGGGATACATCTGATAACAAGTGGTATAATTCAAGAACAACTTTTGAGTTCACTTAAACCTAGTTGTACTATATAAAAAGACAAAGGAGGCACTGAGAACTTAGCTGGGTTTCAAACCCATAAAGCTGGCTCTCAATAGCATGAGTCACCCAGAGATAAAGGCATCCAGTGATTTACTTGAATCATTCATTGCCAGCCTGGAAAAGATTTTGGAAATTAGCAGTGTCCTCACTTTTTTTGATGGCATGGCAAAAGAAAGGCTAATTCATGAAAAGGAGAAACCCCTTTCATTTGACGTTGGATTTCCTCCTAGCTCAAACACAAATGGCATTACTAACAACAAAGCAACATGCTAGGAGGCTAGATGGAGATTATGTGCCTTTAAGAATAGGCTACCATCTTTTGAGCATAACTAAAGGGTGACCTGGTAACTTTGAGACTATAAATGATCTCATTTGACAGACTATCCTTCTTGTCTAAAAAAAAAAAAAAAAAAAAAGAACATCAATAAGACTTCACTAACTTCCCAGGCAGCTGTGCTTTGTTGAACTTGACAGTTTCCATTTTTACTCTGTGAATGATTTCTTATCCTGGTTAGAATGTATGATTCAGGTACATGCAGATTCTTTGTGGAGTTTTAGGATGATGAAGTATGCTTACAACGAGAGAGTACATTATCCACCATCTTTGTTCTTTGAAGATGTTGACAGTCTGGCTATCCTCTGGCCTAATTGAGAAACTGGGCCATGCTAAATTAACCACAAACTCATCATCATGACACTAGATGGTATTTGCATCTCCTCCCCAGCGCTGGCACTGCCTCTTCTGAATTCAGGAAAGGGGTCAAGGCTCATGAGAATGGCAATCCATGGTTCAGCTAGGCCCATACAGGGTCCCCTCTCCAGTAGAGCAATGATACACTCTGTATGCTGGGACCTCTTCAGAGATGGAAGGAAAGAAACAGGCAATAGTTTCTTAATTCCATGAAACTGTTAATCCCAGACTTGAGGAAAGACCAGAAGGTGATAAGTTATTTTTCTCTAACTTGAATGTATACACTTATCAGGATATATCTATAACAGCTGAGCTGCAGCCATGCTTTTTGGCCTCTTTCTTTGGTTCCTATTCCGAAAGCACCAACCTGGTGTTGTTGACAAGCTGTTCTTACCCTCCATGGCTGCTTCATGGCTGAAATGTGAATGTGTTTTACTGTGTAATTAAAAGCAACCCTTCCTTTCTGTTTTCTGGTTGCCAAACTGGGCAGCAGTTGTTATTTCTCCTCCATGTTCTTGTTCAAGGAGTTGGTTTGCAGAGAGGATGATTCCAATTCTGGCTTTGGTTTCCCTTCAACCTGAAGTGTCTCTAACTGGCACAGTCTCCTGATACTTGGACTGGAGGTAAACTCATTTTACAACTGGTTTCTGCTAGTCTGCACATATAGTTCCTAGTTTAATAATAAACCTTTTTTTGTTGTTGCTCTTAACACAATTTGTAAATTACTTCCCAGAGCCGCCCTTACTAAATGTCTGTGACCTTATTGTCAAGAAAGTCTTGACAAGCAGAAGCTGCTGCCTGGGGGTTGGAATGTACTACTTCCTGTTCTTTCTCTCCAAGCTGAAGCATTCTATCCAAACAAAAACTGAACTTGGTGCACATGTGACCCAAAGCTAGCTTGAAATGAAACTCTCTGAAGATGAAAAACTTTACACATTAACTCCTGGTTCCACTCCATCTACTTACAGTGCCTAAGACCACAAAGAGGGCCTTGTAAAAAGAACCAAAATAAACAAAGGGATGGCTCAAGCTGTGAACTAAGACAAACAAGCAATCAACAGCCACAGATAGCATCAGATTAATTGCTGCTGATATCCGACAAAATGCAAAAAAACTACGACAATGGCATAGTACTGTTTAAGTCAACCACCCCACAGCCCTGCCAGGACACTACTCAATCTTAGGGTATTTCAATATAAGGGAAATCAGTACTTGAACCCCAACCCAACTTGCATATGACCAGAAGGAGCAGAAGAATCCTGTGTCTTTACTACAAAAATATCGTGACAACAGAATGGACACTCTGTTAGAAAAGCCTGGGATCTCATCTTGATGTTTTCCTTGTAGCCATGCTCCCAGTTTTTCTATCAATAATTTACTTAAGATACAACATGAGCCCTAGCAAAAGGGGCGCATAGCCAGATATTAAACTGTGAAGGCTTGCTTTCTTTTCTTCAGGAAATAAATTAACAATAAATCATAATATAAATGGAGACAGAAAAATTACAAGCCAATCACTGAGTGGCTTCCCTCAAAAGGGCAAATGTAAGGGAAGACACCTCACTTTTCCAAGGGGAGGTGCCACCCAGGAGAAGAAAGACATGGGGAAAAGAGGAGTTAGAAAGACCGTGACTCTGGTTCTATGAGATGATAGTAACTGCCCAGGAGATGGCTGTATGTGGGAACTCAGAAAGCTGAGCCCCAGAGCTATAAATCTTTTGGTCTTTGGCCAGGCAGAGCATGAAAACCCATGACACTTGTGGAAGGGCTGCCTTTCCCCCTATGAACCTCCATGGCAGGCTCTGCCCTGGCTCTAGCAGTGGTCATTGGAATAGTGGGCCTTGCGTCTGTCTTGTTCTGGGCCGGATTTTAAGGATGGAGATTTTGTGGCATGCAAAGTACTTCCCCTTACTTAAGCCTATGTTCCCCCTGGTGAGATGCCCAGCACCTAGCATTCAGAAGACATCCCAAGGCTAGTGTGCAGCATAGCAGTGCCCAGCAGGACAAGTACAATAAAAACTTATTTGTACTGCTTTACATCTGTGGGGTGGCCAAGGCTCAAAAGAGTTATACCTCACAGGCCTCACTTGCTCAGCTAGAGGAAATCTACTGGGATGACCCCATATATCACTAGGGCATGAAAGTACTTCCTATTCCTCATCCCGAATATTTGCATCCATGGAGTTGGATACCATCTTGACCCCTGTGGTTGCTACAGAAGCTGGGGTTTGCTCTCACCTTGTATCATTTACTCCAACTCTCCAAGGCTAGGTTCCTAAGTCACTAGCATCACTGCTCTCCTTTGAGAGAGACGAAGCTAGGCAATATTCCCCTTCTCCTGACTCCACAATTTCCATAAGCATTAGGGAATCCTTGGATATATAATCAGGAAGAAATGGGAGCCTTAGATGAGGCACAGAAAAAAAACTCTTCTTGCAAGTGGAAGGCACACTGAGGTCATCAGTTATACACTGTGGTGATTGACAGAGGAGACCCTCAGCATATAGAACTATTAGTGTCCAAAGTGGGAAAGCCCTGGGTAAACCAAGACGAACTGGTCATCCAGTTGCAAAATGTATAGGGAGTCATCTCGTTTTCCATATATTCAATAAAACTTTAATTTGGAACTTGAAATTTTAATTCACAAAGAAGCTGATAAACTCATGCTTGACCAATTGTATTATAGGCTTATAGGTAGAATACAATAAATTTAAGAGAAATAAAATGTTTCCCATAAGGACTTACATATGGATTTAGGTCTATCAATTTAGCATCATTCTCAAGTTGTACTTTACAGTGAGATTCAAGGCCTTCAACTGAATTGTTCTATTAGAATAACTGTAAAGATTATAACTAGGGTTTATGTACTGCTATATGACTTGGAAAAAATTTTAGATCCACTTACTTAAAATTTACATTAATCTTGAGATATTACTCTCAATCATATTTTGTTGATGCAGAAAGGCAAAAGGCCACCCAACTCATAAAGGACAGAGTAGGATCTCAAATGTAGATCTGCTCAACTTCAGAGCCTGAACTTTTAAATTCTTAAGGAACATACAAACAAAGGGAATAGCATGTGTAAAAGCCCTGAGGTAGTTTAGAGAGCTTAACATTGTCAAGGAACAAACAGCTTAGTATAATGTGATGAGAAATTAAGCCACAGAGTTTTGTGGGGTCCAGAAGGCAGTGTGCCATAAGAGTCTTGTTAGAGTTTGGCCTCTAAAATAAGGGAATGAGGGGCACCTGGGTGGCTCAGTCGCTTAAGCGTCCGACTTCAGCTCAGGTCATGATCTCGCAGGTTCTTGAGTTCAAGCCCCACATCAGGCTCTGTGCTGACAGCTTAGAGCCTGGAGCCTGCTTCAGATTCTATATCTCCCTCTCTTTCTGCCCCTCCCCCACTCAGGCTCTGTCTCTCTCTGTCTCAAAAATAAATAAACACTAAAAAAAAAGAAATTTAAATAAGGGAATGGGATGATATTAAAGCAGACAAATAAAATTATCAGACTTGAATTTAGAAAGTTTCTCTTACTTCTTTGTGAAATATTTACCTAGGGAGATCAGTTTGGAATCTCTTGAGGTTGTTCAAACAGGCAAAGATGGTGGTTTAGGCTAGGATTGTGGCAAGTGAAGATGGAGAGAAGTGGATTGATTGGAGAGATCTTTAAAAGGTAGAATCAGTAGACTTAACTGGATTTGGGTAGTGAGGGGGAAGCAGATGTCAAGAATGACCTCAAACAAGGTTCCTGGAGGACCAGCAAGACAGCTGTTAGAATGATGATCTTTCAGAGGCATTATAACTCCACTGGGTAACTTAGTGAACTATAAATACAGCCTACTGTGTACAGTGCTAAAGTATACAATGGCCATGAGTGGAAACTGAAAAACAAAAATGTCCTCTCTACTAGTGTGTGTGTGTGTGTGTATTTAATTATCAGAATTTAAATATCCTGCCATCTACCAAATAATAAATTATTAAGTTTGGAGAGAAAAAAATAAAACAGCTGGGAGAACAAAAATTGCAGAAAAGTTAAAAGAGGTTTGTTATTTTCACTGAGAACATTTTCTTGCTTTGGCCAGTAGAAGTGAATTAATAAATGAATATGTTTCTATCTACATGTTTTTAATTTTGAAACTCATCCCTCTCCTTTCCCCCTATAGTAAGTTGAATCGCACTCACAAAGATTCATTTTCACCCAAACTTCAGAATTTAACCTTATTTAAAAACAAGGTCTTTGCAAATGTAATTAATTAAGGATCTCAAGATAAAATCATTGTGGACCTTAATGTGGATTTTAATCCAATGACTGGTGTCCTTAAAAGAAGAGTGGAGAATACAGAGACGAAGGAGAAGACCATATGAAGACAGAGGCAGAGATTCATTACACAGCCACAAGCCAAAGAATGCTTGTGGCCACCAGAAACTGGAATAAGCAAGAAAGGTTTCTACCCTGGAGCCTTCAAAGGGACAACGGCTGGGCTGGCACCTTGATTTTAGATGGCTAAGCCTCTAGAATCTTAAGAGAATATCTGTTGTTTTAAGCCACAAAGTTTGTGGTAATTTGTTATGGCAGCCGTAGGAAACTAATACACCCACTAAATAAATGTTGAACAAATGGTCTGTGGTTTGGTCCAACCTTGTTCCCTGGTTTCTGGCAGAAGCAACAGGGAGTATGTGATACACTTTTCAGTAAGATACACTGGCAGAGAGAAGACTTGAATGGGAAAATGAATTCAGACTTAGACACGATGAGTTTCAGTTGCCTGTGTCTTATCTAAGTAGAGATGTTAAAGTGTCAATTGGATATATTGTACTGTAGCACTGTGGTCTAGACAGCCTAAATATGCTGGAAGTTTTCTGTGCACAAGTGGTATGTGACCCATAGGAGTGGTTCTGATTGCCTAGGAAGTAAGTTTTGCAAAAGAGAAAGGTTCAACAGGGAGCTCTATCATTTAAACATGGGTGGGAAATGAAGAGATGCTAAAGGAGACTGGAAGGAAACAGTAGAGAAGGCAGAGAAAAGCCAAGGGAGGAGGGTGGCATTTCAGCCAGGGGAGGAGACTACTTGCCTGTGTTGAGGGCTGAGATGTCAAATATGAAACAGATTGAACATGGCCATTGGCATTAGCAACACGAACATTCCTGGTGGCCTCAGTAAGAGTGGTTTCAACAGAGTGGGATTCATATTGGAGTAGCTTGAGAAGTATATACATATTTGAAATATTTTAATATGTTTTCTAAAAGGAAGGAAGTGAAAGTTCACAAATCTTGGCTGTGAAGGAGAGTGGGATAAGAGAATGCACGTGTGTGTGTGTGTGTGTGTGTGTGTGTGTGTGTGTGTGTGTGTGTCTCAAGATGTAAAGGACTTGGACATATTTAAATTCTGTTGAAAGGGAAATGTGAGAGAGAGAAATGTTTGAAGGGAATTAGTTTCACGAAACAGTAGTAGGGAGAGAGATGAAATAATCAATAGTGCAAAGTTGCACAGAAGGTGATTGGAAGTGGATTCTCAGGACACACGGAGGAAGGTGGCCTTAGATAGGAGGAGGGACGTTTCCTCCACCATGACTGCAGGAAAATGATGACAGGTGGGAGTAGCTGTGGATGTCAGGTACAGATTTTGTGAAAGGAAGTTCAGGCTGTGAGTTACCCTCTAATGTATCTTTTTCCAGAAAGTTAAAAGGCTATGCCTTAGTTTTTTTCTAGTTCATTTTCTACACTACTACATACTGATATCCTCCTCAATGCCTACAAATTAACCTAAGTAGATGATATTTTAGGATTGTGGTTTCTCTAAAACTTCAGACTGCATAGCTCTGTATTTGACAAAAGTGTCAGTGCACTATACTGTTCTAATAAAATAAAAAGTCTTGTAATTAATTGTTATTAATTATCTCTAGAAAATAGCACACATATCCATAGAATATATTTTACTACTTTCCTGGGAGAGACAAATTATAACACTTTCCAAAAGAAAAACAATATGCATATTCATGGAAAAAATTGCTTTGGGGACTTCCTAATGGATTCAACTGAACTTTTAGAAACGTAAGCAGTCATAACTGCTGTTTTGTAATTATCCTCAAAGTAAATTGAGTAAATACTGGAAGGTGGGTTGCTCATCTAATTGCACACAATGCACAGCAAGTAGATAGGTGTGGAGAAGTGATTTGGTTGGTAGGTAGGCAGTGAGACTACTTAATATCTTTTCTACTGTTCCTGTTACCAGGCACAGGATAAGCTGAATTTAGATGCTGGCTATTGATTTACCCTTTGTGTTTTCTGGCCCCTGGCATGTGAGAATTCTAATATCATGCCTGAGCAACACTGAATAATAAACCAGATACTACTTTGAAAATGTGTGTGGTCCTTTTTTTTATGAGCTATTTTTCTCCCAAACTAATCCTTTTAGTCCCTTATCAAATTCCTTATGGCATATTCACCCTCAGGAACAGGAAAAAGTACAGAACATCCCCGCCCATTTTCTTTGACATAGCAATTACTGCCTGATAATGGTGTGGTAGAAATAGCCAGCATACTTGGAAATCAAGACTGAACTACTAATAAATGTTAATTGATTATTTAATCTAGTAGATTTGTTTTGTTGCTATATGTGTTAGCCATCTGATCTATGGTTAATAAGCCACTCTATTCAAGCTCATTACTGTTGGAGATAGGCTCAGTGAATTTTAGTAAAATTTGCCACACTTTATCTCTTGCTTTATAAATCACAGCATGTACCATAATTCATTTCAGTAATGTATTCATAGGGCAATTGTCTGGCTCTACATGTAGTAGTAAGAAAGATTTTCTGTTAAAACCCAAGTGGTGTTCACTTAAAGATATTCTATATTTCATTAGTCTTCTGATGATAACAAAGTTACTTTCATTTACCTTTTGAAAAGTTATACTCCATCTGCATATAGATTTTTTTCAGTTCCTGAATTTTTAGCTAAGGTCTTATAATTCAGTTTTTACATTATCATTTAGAGAATGTTGGTTTTAATTATTAAACTAAGGGAAGTTAAAAAATGGTGATGCAGAGAACATTATAAATTTTCAGGATTGGCAACTTGGGTTCTTATAGGCCCCTAAAATGTCACTGGAAACAAACAAACAAACAAAAACAAAAATAAGAATTTAAAAACAAGGGCTTAGGGTCATATACAACTCACTTTAAGACCTTCAGCAGATCACTTAATGTCTCTGAACTTCTGTTTTCCTGCCTACACAGTGAAAATATCAGACTAGATGTTCCTTCTAATGCCCTGTCTAGCTCTACTATTCCCAGAACAACCACACTTTACGGGGCAGACAATAATAACTATAAATTATGTTTTTTTATTTCAGAAAAAAAGCATGCACACTAAGTTAATATAAAGTAAGGTAGGAGCATAGTACAATGAAAAGGACATGTGAATCAGACTGGGGTTCTGATCTTAGCTTCACCATTCATGGCTTTAAGCAGTTCATTTAATGCTCTCTGGAAGTTTCCTCACTTATAAAATGGGGGTGGCCATTCCCCCTTGATGTGGCTATGACAGCAAACAACCAAATAGATGCACAGAGCTTAGCATAGTGACAGACAAGATAAGCTCTCAACAGATGTTAGTCATTATTTTTGTCATCTTTGTCAGAGAGGACGGCCATGAGTGAAAAGGCATCCAGTACAATTTAGGTGCTCAATAGACACTACCCATTCTTGAATAAATGCAGAAGTCTAGAGGTATAAGACTAGTCACATGGTATCAGAAAAGAAACATTACAAGTGGCCAGATCATGAGAATGAGGCAAGGAGTTTCTCAATAAGGTCAGTAATCCCATACTGGGGAAGCAGGCTAATGATATTGACTCAAAGTTGAAATCCACTGTGGTTAGCATTAAAAAAAAATAACAGTTTAGAAAATTAAGTAAAATGAATCAAAAGGAAATAAAAGCACCTCCAAAAACCAGGAAGCTAATTCACTCAACAGCAAAACCCAGGGAGGTGGGAAGAGCAATTGAGAAAAATTAATGAAGCGAGAATTCTTTCTTGCATCCAGACACAAGCAAGAGGCTGTGCAGAACTCTCATTAACAGACCTGCCATGAACTTACTTTACCTCCTTTGGCTGCTTCCCCTCACTATGTTTTCACACAAGAGAATACTGAACTTGTAATCCAAAAGCTCACTCTGCTGGACGCGTCTCTGAGCCTTTAGAGTCTATGCTTTCCTACCTGAGGAAGCACTGTAATGAAGAATTATGCAATGTGACCTGCTCCTGTGTAATCTAACTAAAAAAAATGCAACCCTTTATTCCTAAATTATAATTTTACAGTTTAACCTTCCAATGGCTGATTTCCTTAAAGTAAGCCCCTCTCAGTGTCCACCCCAGCTATATCTAAGAGTTACTTAGAGATCTTATGATCCCTGGCAAAATCCTTTTAGCTTCTTCTATTCTTACATATATATTTTTTTTCCAGGCCACCGTTGATTTTGCTGCTGCTTACTCTTAGGAGGTAGTCATCTAAGAAAACTACCCTCTATTGGCATTGCTGCTCTTAGAAGTGGGCAAGGTATCTGCTCTGACTTTCTTCTAGCCATGTTCAATCCTATGCAGTAAGGCATTCACTGGGCCTACCTGCCCCCTTCTAGTTCATGGTCTGGGTACCCAGGACTCCAGAATCATCTGTCCAGAGAGACTTCAGGCTTCAACCCTGGGCCCTTCATTCTGAAGCTATAGCACGTGAATGTGTATACCCTATAGGCTCAAGGGGCAGCAATGGTAGCCATTTGCTGTGAGCTTATATATGGAGTTTGGAAACGTGGCCTGGGATAGCCATGCATGGGTGAACAAGAACCCTCCTCATATGGGACAGAGCCAGCATGGGAAGAAAAAGGGAATGGTTTGGGGCAAAAGGTGAAAAAGAGAGAAGAGGATTTTAAATTTTAACTGGCCTCCCAGGCCATTATGAAGGTAGGAGGCAAGGTAGGAGGTTGGGACATATTCTAGACAATTAGGTAGTTTGATTCACAATGTTTAAATATTTGGGCATGGGTGTACATGTTTTCTTCGTATTCCTGTCCAGGCCTGTGGACATTGGGTAGGCCCAAATGAGTGAGGTGGTCACCACAATTACCACCTCTTCAACTCTAGGGAGGGCTCTGCCCTTGGTAATTCCTCTTAGGACAAGTGACACCAATCCAGATTTTAATAAGATTTCACTGAACACCTAAAAATAACCAAAGTCTAACACAGAATAACCAACAGCTGTAGTCAGCAATGATTACTTTAAGACCAGCAGACCCAACTAGATTGTAGAGTCCCTGACAAGCTCCTGCAGTGTCTGGTATTGTGAAGACCAGCTCAATTCCACCAATGAGAATCTCTCCACATTTCCAAACTCCAGTCTAAGCTCAACTCTTTATTATTGTTATTCTTGTTCTTGTTTTAAATGAAGTCAGACTTGTTTTATTGAAACCAGAATGATTGACAGTAAGGCTATCTGCTTTCTTGAGATAAGATCCCACCTACCCATCCCACCCCCACTTGTGTGTAATATGATCCCAGTGGCCTGGAAGAGATCATCAAAATTGTTCTCTCCATTTCCCAAAATACTGATCACTCTGTCTTAACTAGCACGTGTTTGCACTACTGAAAGAGCAGTCCAGGAAGCAGAGCATATGCCTCAGGCCAACTCCCCATCGTGGCCTCACCTGTAATAGAAGGAGGGTGTGAAAAAGTGTGAGACTTGCAAATCCCTCCTGTCATAGCCTGGCCTCAGCTCCCAGAATCCTGTGAATAACTATCTAGACAAAAAAAAAAAAAATTTACATATTTTCCAAGAACAAGACATCCTTGATTTTAAGGCAGTCTAAATCAAGACTGGGTGGAGGGGACTTCTCTACCCTCTAGGGGCAAAGTCCTGCTAATATTCTCAACTATAGAATTAAAAAGAATTCAGTTTATCAGTTGGAAGTCTCAGCACTTTGGTTAAATCCTTATAATCCAGGGCTTTCTGAAAATATGGGCCTTCATCTGTATCTATATCTGCAAAATTTTAAAGGCTCACCAAAGTGAATTCTCCCAGAACTAAATGAGGTATGTGGTATAAATCACCTTCTACCTCTCTCTGCTTGACAATTTTCAAATTTCAAAATCAATAGAATAAAATCTCTACCATACATTATTAAATGTGTTTACTACTAAAAACATTTGGTATTCATTACTAAAGTGAATAATAGTATCTGTCCTGTCTGTATCATGGACTACTGGGATGATTGAAAGAAAAAAAGGATGGTATGTTAGGGCAATACAGTAGCACCATGAAGTAGGAGGAGCTCAGTGACATTTCTGTTAGCTACTTCACAAACTGTATGTGTTGGTTTCAAAAGCAGATTGCAAACCATAAAATGGTAATCCAAAAGCTAGGTAATTCTATAACCTTTCCTTTCGTACTGAGGCTAGCTGTTTTGGAGAACATATTTGAATTCAATTCGATGTTTCATTGAATTTCTCCTATGCACAAGTCAGTATGATAGGCATTGAAACTCAGACCTTGGCCCAAAGCAACATTTTCAGTTCAACTGCTTAGCTACATTTATAACACCTAGTCTAAAAAATATGTCAGAGCTCTGTTGCTGCTGCTGAAGACCAAGGATTTCTTTTGTTCTTCTCTATTTTCCTTCTTCATTAGTGTACATGACCCAGGAGAATGTTAGGATCTGCCTTCATCTAACAAGTGAATTGCTTTGTTTTGTTACATGAACACTAGGTGTAAGACACAGCTATAATGGTAAAGACTAGATTACAGAATCAGTGGACCTGCTTTCAAATTCTTTTTTTTTTTTTTTACATGTATTTATTTTGGAGAAACAGAGTGAGACAAAGTGTGAGCGGGGGAGGGGCAGAGAGAGAAGGAAACACAGAATCCAGGCTCCAGGCTCTGAGCCAGGGGTCAGCCACAGAACCTGATGCGGGGCTCGAATCCACGAACTATGAGATTATGACCTGAGCCGAAGTTGGACGCTCAACCAACTGAGCCACCCAGGCGCCCCTCAAATTCTTAACAGCATCATTAAATCAGACCTTGATCATATGTCAAATTGGACTAAGAAAAGTACCTATCTCAAAGGAGTGCTATGAGGATTAAAAAGGATAATGAATATAAAGCCCTTAGGATAGTAGATTCAAATGTGAATCGCTTGGCGAGGAAGATGGCTGCATAGGAGGACGCTGGGCTCACCGCGCGTCATGCTGATCACTTAGATTCCACCTACACCTGCCTAAATAACCCAGAAAACTGCCAGAAGTCTAGCAGAATGGAGTCTCCAGAGCCAAGCGCAGACGAGAGGCCCATGGAAGAGGGTAGGAAGGGTGGAGAGGCGGTGCAAGCTCCACGGACTGGCGGGAGGGAGCCGGGGCAGAGGGGTGGCCCACCGGCCAAGCAGAGCCCCCGAGTCTGGCTTGCAAAAGCGGAGGGGCTAGACAGAGTGTGTTCTGACAGCAAGCGGGACTTGACATCTGGAAGGTTATAAGCTAACAGCTCTGCTTGGAGAATGGGAGGGCTGGAGGACACCGGGAGGGAGAGTTGTTGAGCCCCCAGATGACAGAGCTCAGTTTGGCGGGGAACAAAGGCGCTCGCCAGCGCCATCTCCCTCGCCCATCCCCCAGCCAAAATCCCAAAGGGAACCAGTTCCTGCCAGGGAACTTGCTTGCTCCCTGCAAACACCCAACGCTGTGCTTCTGTGGAGCCACCCCTCCAGCAGGGGGTCTAACTCCCTCCCGCTGCCACAGGGCCCCTCCTGAAGTGGATCACTGAAGGAGAAGTGAGCTAAGCCTGCCCCTCCTCCCCCGTGCACCTTGCCTACTCACCCCAGCTAATACGCCAGATCCCCAGCACCACAAGCCTGGCAGTGTGCAAGTAGCCCAGACGGGCCACGCCACCCCACAGTGAATCCCGCCCCTAGAAGAGGGGAAGAGAAGGCACACACCAGTCTGACTGTGGCCTCAGCGGTGGGCTGGGGGCAGACATCAGGTCTGACTGCGGCCCCGCCCACCAACTCCAGTTACACACCACAGCACAGGGGAAGTGCCCTGCAGGTCCGCACCACTCCAGGGACTATCCAAAATGACCAAACGGAAGAATTCCCCTCAAAAGAATCTCCAGGAAATAACAACAGCTAATGAACTGATCAAAAAGGATTTAAATGATATAACAGAAAGTGAATTTAGAATAATAGTCATAAAATTAATCGCTGGGCTTGAAAACAGTATAGAGGACAGCAGAGAATCTCTTGCTACAGAGATCAAGGGACTAAGGAACAGTCAGGAGGAGCTGAAAAACGCTTTAAATGAGATGCAAAATACAATGGAAACGACCACGGCTCGGATTGAAGAGGCAGAGGAGAGAATAGGTGAACTAGAAGATAAAGTTATGGAAAAAGAGGAAGCTGAGAAAAAGAGAGATAAAAAAATCCAGGAGTATGAGGGGAAAATTAGAGAACTAAGTGATACACTAAAAAGAAATAATATGCGCATAATTGGTATCCCAGAGGAGGAAGAGAGAGGGAAAGGTGGTGAAGGTGTACTTGAAGAAATAATAGCTGAGAACTTCCCTGAACTGGGGAAAGAAAGAGGCATTGAAATCCAAGAGGCACAGAGAACTCCCTTCAGACGTAACTTGAATCGATCTTCTGCACGACATATCATAGTGAAACTGGCAAAATACAAGGATAAAGAGAAAATTCTGAAAGCAGCAAGGGATAAACGTGCCCTCACATATAAAGGGAGACCTATAAGACTCGTGACTGATCTCTCCTTTGAAACTTGGCAGGCCAGAAAGGATTGGCAGGAGATCTTCAATGTGTTGAACAGAAAAAATAGGCAGCCGAGAATCCTTTATCCAGCAAGTCTGTCATTTAGAATAGAAGGAGAGATAAAGGTCTTCCCAAACAAACAAAAACTGAAGGAATTTGTCACCACTAAACCAGCCCTACAAGAGATCCTAAGGGGGATCCTGTGAGACAAAGTACCAGAGACATCGCTACAAGCATAAAACACACAGACATCACAATGACTCTAAACCCATATCTTTCTATAATAACACTGAATGTAAATGGATTAAATGCACCAACCAAAAGACATAGGGTATCAGAATGGATAAAAAACAAGACCCATCTATTTGCTGTCTACAAAAGACTCATTTTAGACCTGAGGACACCTTTAGATTGAGAGTGAGGGGATGGAGAACTATTTATCATGCTACTGGAAGCCAAAAGAAAGCTGGAGTAGCCATACTTATATCAGACAAACTAGACTTTAAATTAAAGGCTGTAACAAGAAATGAAGAAGGGCATTATATAATAATTACAGGGTCTATCCATCAGGAAGAGCTAACAATTATAAATGTCTATGTGCCAAATACCGGAGCCCCCAAATATATAAAACAATTACTCATAAACATAAGCAACCTTATTGATAAGAATGTGGTCATTGCAGGGGACTTTAACACTCCACTTACAGAAATGGACAGATCATCTAGACACACGGTCAATAAAGAAACAAGGGCCCTGAATGATACATTGGATCAGATGGACTTGACAGATACATTTAGAACTCTGCATCCCAAAGCAACAGAATATACTTTCTTCTCGAGTGCACATGGAACATTCTCCAAGATAGATCATATACTGGGTCACAAAACAGCCCTTCATAAGTATACAAGTATTGAAATCATACCATGCATACTTTCAGACCACAATGCTATGAAGCTTGAAATCAACCACAGGAAAAAGTCTGGAAAACCTCCAAAAGCATGGAGGTTAAAGAACACCCTACTAAAGAATGAGTGGGTCAACCAGGCAATTAGAGAAGAAATTAAAAAATATATGGAAACAGATGAAAATGAAAATACAACAATCCAAACTCTTTGGGATGCAGCGAAGGCAGTCCTGAGAGGAAAATACATCGCAATCCAGGCCTATCTCAAGAAACAAGAAAAATCCCAGATACAAAATCTAACAGCACACCTAAAGGAAATAGAAGCAGAACAGCAAAGGCACCCCAAACCCAGCAGAAGAAGAGAAATCATAAAGATCAGAGCAGAAATAAACAATATAGAATCTAAAAAAACGGTAGAGCAGATCAACGAAACCAAGAGTTGGTTTTTTGAAAAAATAAACAAAATTGACAAACCTCTAGCCAGGCTTCTCAAAAAGAAAAGGGAGATGACCCAAATACATAAAATCATGAATGAAAATGGAATGATTACAACCAATCCCTCAGAGATACAAACAATTATCAGGGAATACCACGAAAAATTATATGCCAACAAATTGGACAACCTGGAAGAAATGGACAAATTCCTAAACACCCACAATCTTCCAAAACTCAATCAGGAGGAAATAGAAAGCTTGAACAGAGCCATAACCAGGGAAGAAATTGAATCGGTTATCAAAAATCTCCCAACAAATAAGAGTCCAGGACCAGATGGCTTCCCAGGGGAGTTCTACCAGACGTTTAAAGCAGAGATAATACCTATCCTTCTCAAGCTATTCCAAGAAATAGAAAGGGAAGGAAAACTTCCAGACTCATTCAATGAAGCCAGTATTACTTTGATTCCTAAACCAGACAGAGACCCAGTAAAAAAAGAGAACTACAGGCCAATATCCCCGATGAATATGGATGCAAAAATTCTCAATAAGATACTAGCAAATCGAATTCAACAGTATATAAAAAGAATTATTCACCATGATCAAGTGGGATTCATTCCTGGGATGCAGGGCTGGTTCAACATTCGCAAATCAATCAACATGATACATCACATTAATAAGAGAAAAGATAAGAACCATATGATCCTGTCAATCGATGCAGAAAAGGCCTTTGACAAAATCCAGCACCTTTCTTAATAAAAACCTTTGAGAAAGTCGGGATAGAAGGAACATACTTAAAGATCATAAAAGCCATTTATGAAAAGCCCACAGCTAACATCATCCTCAATGGGGAAAAACTGAGAGCTTTTTCCCTGAGATCAGGAACACGACAGGGATGCCCACTCTCACCGCTGTTGTTTAACATAGTGTTGGAAGTTCTAGCATCAGCAATCAGACAACAAAAGGAAATCAAAGGCATCAAAATTGGCAAAGATGAAGTCAAGCTTTCGCTTTTTGCAGATGACATGATACTATACATGGAAAATCCAATAGACTCCACCAAAAGTCTGCTAGAACTGATACATGAATTCAGCAAAGTTGCAGGATACAAAATCAATGTACAGAAATCAGTTGCATTCTTATACACTAACAATGAAGCAACAGAAAGACAAATAAAGAAACTGATCCCATTCATAATTGCACCAAGAAGCATAAAATACCTAGGAATAAATCTAACCAAAGATGTAAAAGATCTGTATGCTGAAAACTATAGAAAGCTTATGCAGGTAATTGAAGAAGATATAAAGAAATGGAAAGACATTCCCTGCTCATGGATTGGAAGAATAAATATTGTCAAAATGTCAATACTACCCAAAGCTGTCTACACATTCAATGCAATCCCTATCAAAATTGCACCAGCATTCTTCTCGAAACAGAACAAGCAATTCTAAAATTCATATGGAACCACAAAAGGCCCCAAATAGCCAAAGTAATTTTGAAGAAGAAGACCAAAGCAGGAGGCATCACAATCCCAGACTTTAGCCTCTACTACAAAGCTGTAATCATCAAGACAGCATGGTGTTGGCACAAAAACAGACACATAGACCAATGGAATAGAATAGAAACTCCAGAACTAGACCCACAAATGTATGGCCAACTAATCTTTGACAAAGCAGGAAAGAACATCCAATGGAAAAAAGACAGTCTCTTTAACAAATGGTGCTGGGAGAACTGGACAGCAACATGCAGAAGGTTGAAACTAGACCACTTTCTCACACCATTCACAAAAATAACTCAAAATGGGTAAAGGACCTGAATGTGAGACAGGAAACCATCAAAACCCTAGAGGAGAAAGCAGGAAAAGACCTCTCTGACCTCAGCCGTAGCAATCTCTTACTCAACACATCCCCAAAGGCAAGGGAATTAAAAGCAAAAGTGAATTACTGGGACCTTATGAAGATAAAAAGCTTCTGCACAGCAAAGGAAACAACCAACAAAACTAAAAGGCAACCAACGGAATGGGAAAAGATATTTGCAAATGACATATCGGACAAAGGGCTAGTATCCAGAATCTATAAAGAGCTCACCAAACTCCACACCCAAAAAACAAATAACCCAGTGAAGAAATGGGCAGAAAACATGAATAGACACTTCTCTAAAGAAGACATCCAGATGGCCAACAGGCACATGAAAAGATGCTCAACGTCGCTCCTCATCAGGGAAATACAAATCAAAACCACCCTCACATATCACCTCACGCCAGTCAGAGTGGCCAAAATGAGGAAACCAGGAGACTATAGATGCTGGAGAGGATGTGGAGAAACGGGAACCCTCTTGCACTGTTGGTGGGAATGCAAATTGGTGCAGCCGCTCTGGAAAACAGTGTGGATGTTCCTCAGAAAATTAAAAATAGACCTACCCTATGACCCAGCAATAGCACTGCTAGGAATTTACCCAAGGGATACAGGAGTACTGATGCATAGGGGCACTCGTACCCCAATGTTTATAGCAGCACTCTCAACAATAGCCAAATTATGGAAAGAGCCTAAATGTCCATCAACTGATGAATGGATAAAGAAATTGTGATTTGTATACACAATGGAGTACTACATGGCAATGAGAAAGAACGAAATGTGGCCCTTTGTAGCAACGTGGATGGAACTGGAGAGTGTGATGCTAAGTGAAATAAGCCATACAGAGAAAGACAGATACCATATGTTTTCACTCTTATGTGGATCCTGAGAAACTTAACAGAAACCCATGGGGGAGGGGAAGGAAAAAAAAAAAAAAAGAGGTTAGAGTGGGAGAGAGCCAAAGCATAAGAGACTCTTAAAAACTGAGAACAAACTGTGGGTTGATGGGGGGTGGGAGGGAGGGGAGGGTGGGTGATGGGTATTGAGGAGGGCACCTTTTGGGATGAGCACTGGGTGTTGTATGGAAACAAATTTGACAATAAATTTCATATATTGAAAAAAATAAATAAAGAAAAAGAAAAAGAAAAAAAAAGAAAAAAAGATTCAAATGTGAATCATTTAAAAAGAGTAACTATGTTATTTCTGAACTAGGTATTAAAGGAAATACAGACTGTAAAATGAGACCCTAATGCTAAGTATAGAATCCTTCTAAAAGGAGCAAACTAGGGGCACCTGGGTGGGTCAGTTGGTTAAGCATCCAACTCTTGATTTCGGCTCAGATTGTGATCTCATGGTTGGTGGGATCAAGCCCCATCGCAGGCTCTGCACTGACAACACAGAGCTGCTTGGGATATTCACTCTCCCTCTCTCTCTGCTCCTCTCCTGCTTTCTCTCTCTCTCTCTCTCTCTCTCTCTCTCTTTCTCTCAAAATAAATAAAATTTAAAAATTAAAAAAAAAATAAAAGGAGTAAACTATACATGAATAATGTGGTTCACAGTAAGAGACAGGGAACTCTGTTATCCACAATCCCATCTATGCAGAATATATCTGGGAGATGAGAAGTGAAAAATGAACCAGTGCAGCTAAATTAGGTATCACAAAGTACATATATACCCTGTACAAGTATTATGGGCACAAAATAGATGATGAGCAATTGACAACATATTATTATAATATTCTACCGTGGTAATCATGATTTTTCACAGGTAGCTCTATTATTGAACTTTCAGAGGGAGGGTTATATTATCCATGCTCATGTGCAATGGGCAAAGATACCCCAATTTGGTCCTATTATAGAAATTACATTGTAGAAGTTCATTCTGCCAGTCATCATGTACAAAACACACAGAGATACACAGATTTCAAGGCCACAAAGGCAGAGCAGCTACTCACAATCACTCAATCCCTGCCCATGTCAGTAGAGAACACTGAAGGAAAGCAAACTCCTTCCTGATAAGACAGCTTTTAGAGTCTAAAATTGAGCAGTTGTAGACTGATAGAAAATGTCCTGGGAAACAGCAATAGAGGTCCTGATAGAAGAAAGAAATGTGAGCTCATACACATAAGGAGTTTAGACCAATTCTGCAAATGTGGGAGATTTTTAATGAAAGTTAGTTTTTATTATTATTGTTCTAGGAAAAGAACTTGGACACACCAAAGAATATCAGTCAAACCTGATATAGACAGTTTGAAGAATGTGTATAACAATTTTGAAACCTAGAAATGTAGAACCAAGGAGCATGTAAGAATGTTTTGTTTATTTAAAAGGATCAATTCCTTAGTAGACAAAGGAATTCAATCCTATTGAAGACCTTTTGTAGTTGATACCATGTTTAAGTAAAATCTGGGTAATCTGCATATGCAGTTATCGTTTAGTTTTACATTTGTCATGGTATAAAATTCCAGTTTAAGACTCTTTCAGGCATTATTATACCTGATAATATCTGGATGGACATAACTACAGCTGTTCAAGTTCTAGGGCCCACCTGGAGTGGGCAGATCAGATAAGCAGGCCACCTCATATAAAGCTGCCTTAAGATGCTTGTTGGGGCATGCTTATAGGACAGTCATACAATGAGTCATATATTCAAAGATGAGCTCTTCTAAGCCCTTATTCAAAATCCATTTAGTTCCCCTTTTTCTAATTTAACAACAAACACTTATTGAACTTCAAATACCCACAAGGCCAAGAATAAGTGTCTGCCCAGCCAGAGTAACTTTATACTCGTAAATGAAATGGCAAAAGTGTTGTGGGGAGCAATGAATGCCTTCAGGCCCCTGAATTAATACCTTTGCCTGAAGATCTGTGTGAGATGGAAAAATAAGTACAGTTGTCCATTAAAGATGATTTTATTTTTTGGATTTTGAATATATAATTCTTAGGTTTGTCAATCACTCCCTTTAAGAAGGAAATGCTGCTTTCCTGTTAGCTCTCACTTGACTCACCTGAACTTTTGAAAGCATTTATATACATTCTCTGCTAGTACATTGATTTAAAAAACTTTTTTTAAATAAAAGTTAATGACTCATCGGGTAATCTGTGTGACTTAAACACAATGGCAACCTGTGTAGGTGGTTATTGTGTGTCATATACTGTGCCTGTTGTGTATGTTTTTTCTAATTAGTCATACATCCTGAAGCAGTTAAAGATGTCTGTGGGAAGAAATATGAATTGCACTAGGACTACTCTTAGGCTGACCTATGGTGAACTTGAATGAGTAAAATACTCCCTGGAGAGAAAATTGCTCACTGTATAAGGTAGGTGTATTCATTTCTTTCAAGGCAACAGGATATATTTAGTATCAAAGAAAAGAGAGTTTATCAAATATATCCTGAGTGAGACCCTCTGGTGGTTTGTTGTTTTTCAGGCTCAGTTTCCTAACTTCTGAGATCTGTCTTGTAGAAAGAGAGTAGTCCAAACGCTGAAATTGATCAAGACCTCAAATTCTGTTCATGAAGTCTTCCTGGTGAAGAGATGAAAAGGAATTTAATTTAGATTTTGGTAAGCAGTCTAGGATAATTTTTAGAAAAACTGTAAGGCCATCAACTTGTATTTAATTTGACCTGATAAAATTTAATTACTCTCAGACAAAGCAAGCTGTTTCTAATTAGATTTGATGTGAAAAAATTAAAACACAGCATATTAACAAAGGAAAGTGATCTCCAGATAATAAAAGCCAGGAAAATTACATGTTGTACTTAAAGGAGTGGTCTGGAAAGAGCACTGACAGCTAAACAAAGGAAATTCAGTGTGGTAATGTAGGAGGAAAGGTGGCCAAAGAAAAGAATACTGTGTTAATGAGCTTCTGGGTCAGTGTCTAAGACTGTGGAGGGAAGTAAAGAATAAAACCTGAGCATTAGAAGAAAGTCTCGGTGATCTACAATCATCCCATTATACACAGATGAGGGAATAGGTCTCACATACTTAGGTGACTTGTCCAAAGACACAAAACATGACAACGTATTGCTGTTGAGGATGTAGGAAAACAAACAAGCTCTTATTGATCACTGGTAGAGATGCAAAACAGTTTGGCCATTTCAGAAGGCAATTTCTTACAATGCTAAACATAGTCTTACCACAGAATCCAGCAATTTTACTCCTAGGTATTTACCCAACTGATTAAAATATGTATGTCCACCAAAAAATAATGCATGTGAATATATGGAACAGCTTTATTCATAATCATCCAAACCTGGAAGAAACCAAGATATTCTTTAATAGATGAATGTATAAACCAAACAGTGAACATCCATACAATGGAATGTTATTCAATAATAAAAATAAATGATCTATCAAGCAACAAAAAGACATGGATGAATCTTAAGTACATATTATATCAAAGAAGTCAGTATGAAAGGCTAAATACTTTATGATTCCAATTATGATATTCTGGAAAAGGCAGAATTATAGAGACAGTTAAAAAGATCAGTGATTGCCAGGGGTTAAGGGAGAGAAGGAGAGCACTGAACAAGTGAAGCACAGGGGATATTTTAGAGTGATGAAACTCCTCTGCATGATACTATAATAGGTTCATGTCATTATACAAATGTCAAAATCCATCACAATGTACAGTATAGAGAGTGAACCTTAATGTATGCCAATTAAAGAAAACCATCTCGGGGGTCAGGGGAATCCCAGGATGGAATATGTGATGTGACAAAAGAATGTAACTGTATCACACAAATGTGTAACAACACAACAAATGTGTATTGCAAATATCACTGAAGGGGGGAGGAGAAAAGTTACTGACCTCTGTAACTTTGGAAATGAGTGGGGTCTGTTAAGACTTAAAAAAGCAAAGGAAACTGTATATAAGCACTGTACTCTAGTCGATGAAGTTGTTTCCTACAGCAGTACAAGTTAACAATTTTAATACCATTATATATGTGTGCTGGAATTGAACAATGGAGTAGATGATGGGTAACAGAACCCAGATTTCTCACTGTTGAAATGAGAGGTTACAGACAAGCAAGGGGAAGGGGTTAGAATAATCTATGTGGTAATAGATTAGAGTTGGGAATATTAGTATGAACTCATAGTGTAATATAGCTGCAGATGGTTATATATACAAATATTCCTAGATATGTGTATATACATGGGCTATTATTTACAGTAATGTCTCCTTACTCCATCAGCCTGGAGGGCTAGAAGCAAGGACACCCCAATAGCTGGACACCAAATACCCAGACCTTGGTTTCTCATACCATTCACAAATAAAAGGAATGAGAGCTTTCTGGAGAAATATCTGATTCTAGGACTAGAAATATATATAAGACTAGAACATCTTGCAGTGCCAGAAAGCATGGAACTATTCAGGAAACAAACAAATCAAAACAAAGCACAATGATATAATGATATAGGTATGTCAAAGGGACACAGAAGCCAACTGAAAGAGTTCCTAGTGGTAAAAACTAGGACAATCTGAGCAAAAAAATCATGTTGGATTATAATCCAAACTATAAAGTAATATCCATGAGTCAATATAGATACAAATAAATGATCGAATAAATAAGTAAATGAAAGAGAGAAACTCCAAATAATTTACATAGATATTCTGCCTTCAAGAAGGTAGAGCAAAACTCCCCTCATGTGCTCTATGCATAGGGACCTCCTTCCAAAGAGGATATGATAAAAGGTGAGGCAGAAGAGATTAACTTCACAATGAAGACACCTGACAAACACCATCTCAACTAGGTGTCAACAGTTAACATCAACAGTGATTTCAACATACTGTCATGTTGATAACATAAACCCTTGATATGATGTGATGAAAATAGCATTTCACCCTGACAGTCTTCCTTCCAAAAACATAATCCCAGGCTAATCATAAGAAAAACATCAGTCAATTCCTAATTGAGGGACATTCTATAAAATTCCTGACCATATGCCTCAAAAATACAGCAAAAACAGGTCTGAGAAACTACCACAGTCAAGATGAGTCTAAGGAGATATCGTGACTGAAATATAGTATCTTGGATGGCTTCCTGAAGCAGAAAAAGGACATTAGGTAAAAACTAAAGAATTCTCAATAATGTGTAAACTTTAGTTAATACAAATATGTCAATATTCGTTCATTAATTGTAACAAATGAGCTATACTTATGTAAGATGTTAATGGCAGAGGAAAGTGGGTGTGGGGTGTATAGAAACTCCCTATTACTCTTTGAAATTTTTCTTTAAAATTGTTCTAAAACTGATTCAAAGGTTTGTTTTAAAACTGTGTTGAGCAGAGTTTCAGAATGGAGTGAGTTTCACACATGTTTTCAGGAGAAATAGTGAGATATGTATTCAACAATGCCCAGAATCACAGGACTGACCATGTTGACCTTGCCAAAAGTCTTTAAATAATTTTTTGGAGATGGAAGGATAGACATTGTTTCAATAGGAACACACTGCTTTTTTAAAAAATGGAATTGCGAGACACTATTTTACTTTAATTTTTGGAAGACATTTATATCATTAAAAAGTAATATATTTTTAATACACACTTTAAACTGTTCCATGTTTCCACTTCACGTTGGTAACTAGCTGTCAACCAAGTACCAGTTTACAGCAGAGATCTCTTAACACTTTCTAAAATGCCAAATACTAAAGATAGGATTTCCGTCTTTGGTATTTTTCCAAACAAAAACTTTCTGAAATGCATACATTTTTCAATACATTCTGTTGTTCAGGGCCAAGTCATCCAGTTTTTAAATTCTTTATTCTTTACATTTCTCTTCCCCTCATCCTCTCTGCCAATCTCTCTTTAGACAGTAAAAGATTATTTTTATAAGGGGAAAGAAAAAAATCAAAGACTATCAAAAGATTATCCAAAATGTGCTTTCTGAATTATCTGTAGACTTGATTTTTGTCTCCTACTTAATGCAGTATCACCTGGCCATATTACATGTTTCCAGATGTCCAGGATGGAGAAGAATAAAGACTGTGACAGAAAGCAGTCCTGGCAAGTAGACAGCGTGGTCAGGGGTCTCCTGTCCTGTGTTTCATTTTAACTGAGTCACAAGCTTTGCTGATGGCCTTGGGTTTGTAGGCATCCCCAAAGATCTGCCTTAACTGTGTGCTCAGAACTGAGTCTGACTTCCACTGTGACCTGGTCATTAGATTGCTGGTATCTAATAAAATACTCTATCACCTTAGAAGAGGATGAATCATCAGTACATTTCCTTCCAAACCTAGAGCTTGCTTAAAGGCTTTGGCCTCAAACACTCCATTTATAAGCTTTTATAAGCTTTTACAAGTGTGAGAATCAGTGGCAAAGCCTTGGGACATTTAATGAATTTACAGTGTGTTTGAGAGTAAGAGAAACAAAGAGGTTTTTGCAAAAGTTGGCCTATCTGTAGCAGCAGTTCTGGTCAAATTCCAGGAGACCTCAACTAGATGATACACATACTTATTATCCCAAAGTTCCAATATTCTCAACTAACAAGCAACAGAGTCCCAGCTGAATGTACAACACAACACAATTATCTTTTACTTTCTGTTCTCTCTCTGTATTTATGTATGCATATGCTATACGTCAGTCTTTCAAACAAACTATTATTCAAAAACTTGTGCTAGCCTGTTCATATATCACTTTTCAACATCCTACTAGACCACCAATCACACTCTGATTCCATTGGCAAGTTTCCTTGTGTGTATGTGTGTGTGTTGACAGGGAACAGTTTATTTCAGAAATGATTCTTATTTTGTTGACATAATTTCAGACCTTTTGGTTAAAGGTGGGGGCAGTTGCTAGGGGAAAGGACTTATTTCCATCTGAAATGACACACCTAATAAGACAGGAAAAGTTATGATGAAGGGTGGAATTATTATAGCCAGATACCCAATGGGGCTCACATAGAAGATTGACTCTGCTTTCCCTCCATAGAGAGCATGGGCTGAGAAAGGCATCAAGTAGTTTTACTTGTGGAAATCATCTCCATGATGGATGGAAATCTGGGTATGTTAGAGGGTAAGAGAGTAAGGAGACTGGAGTGAATGGGATGTGTTCATGGTCATGCTTCTGCTTCATGATTCTTTACTTGGTTTAACATCTTTGTGTTACTTGAAAGGAAAAGGAAAATTTGGAAGAGTAAGATAGAAAAAATTGATGTCTATATTATTTTTCTGGGGCTGCCATAACAAAGCATAACCAATAAGATGGCTTAGAATAAAAAAAAAACATTGTCTCACAACTGTGGGGACCAGAAGTCTGAAATCAATGTGTCAACAGGGCCATGTTCCCTGTGAGGGCCCTAGGGAAGCATCTGATCCAGGCCTCTCTCCTAACTTCTGGTAGTTCCTTGGCTTTTGGTAGTAGAACTCCAATCTTCACATGCTGCTCCCTTGTCTGTGTGTCCAAATTCCCCCTTTTTATAAGGGCATCAGTCCTATCGGATTAGGGACCCACCCCAGTCCAGTATGACCTAATTTTAACTAATTAATCTGCAATAATCTTGTTTCCAATTCCTTCTTAGGAACTACGAATTAGGATTCCAACATATGAATTGGAAGGGGGCACCATTCAACTCATAACAACATAAAACCATATACAGGGACTTGACAATCGTCATGAAAATGGCTGTTCTTATAGTTGACGGTCTCTGTACTAAAAGTCTTCCCTCTTTGACTTGTGAAATAATTGAACTGGTCTTCTGGCCCAGGACGTGTGGAAATCATAACAATGGTATGGATTTGGACTGCATTAATTGTAAATATTTTCAAAAAGTAAATTGCCTTGTTAGAGATAACTCATTTGTTTATCAAAATGCTCATCATTCTTACTTCAATTGAAGTGCCTATCATTTCTTTTCATGTACTTCCAAAATGCTTCCCGAATAATTCTCCATCCTGATTTTCTCTCTAACCTGGTGAAATCTTTGAAAAGGGTTCAATGGAAGAGACTATGTGTGTAGTAATTTTATAGTTGGTAAATGTATTTAGGAGTGACTTACTTTATTTTTCTTTGATGCTTTAATCCTTGCTGAATTTCTGCATTTCTTGAAACTTGGGTAAAAATAATTTAGTTGTTTGGTATAAGAACATTTCAGAATTAATCCTGCATTGAATTAGATGTTCGAGAGCTGCCACCACATCTAACAGACTCCAGATGTCTGATTATACACAAGTTTTAGCAGACTCCAAATCCCTGATTATATACAAGTTTTAATAATAAGTTATTTTTATTCTGAAAAATGAATTCATCAAAGGTTTCCCTAGTGAACATTCTTATTGTTAATTAACAATAGAATGTAGCAAACAATAAAGAAAAAGTAAGGGCTGGGCAAAAGGGTTCAACTGTTACTTTTTTAAGAAAATAGAACCTGAATAGGAAGTGAATATGCTTTTTATTTTTTTAAACTTCACAAGAAACCCAGAATTCTGTCTTTTACCTCACTAACAAAAAGAATCTGAGAACATTGATATTTTCCAGATCCCAGAACAGATTCAGTGATAATTCTAAGCCTTAGACTTTTGGCATAGTTGAGGTTTTATGACAAGGTATTCTGGCAGGAGAGAGAAGACCCTAATTAGCAAAGTACCCTTGTTAACCTTTAAAGTACTGTCCTTTGGATCCTGTGAGATTTTTTAATAGATGCACATCATTTGTTTACATCATTTCAGTTCTATGACTTAATGTATTTCCAACACTGGCTTCAAGGCCTTACTTATTTATCCTCTAAATGAGCCTAGTGGAGAAGAAACCAAACAACATTGTGGAAAGTAATTTATTCCCTGAAAATCACTTCTGTCTAATTTTTCATAGGAAATGACTTAGTATTTCAGGCTTATCTTTTAATAATATATACTAAAGGATTGTCCATCAATGCTACATTTCCCTTTGGAGGTTCTGAATATGGGATGGCATTGTGAAATAAAATGGTATCCCACAATGTAGCCTACACTTCCCATTTCCTGGGTTTTGCATGGTTAAGAGGCTGAGGGTCAAACAAAGAGAGGAGAGAAATGAGGTACAGTAATATATGGAAAGGGCATATGATGTCTGGTCTGACCCTAGCTGCCCAAAGTTTGGAGAAACCTTAGCTGACCTACTCCATTGGAGGTCCAACAAGACACTGGCATTTACCTGCTTCAGATACAGACTTCAAAGATGGAGACAGGAGAGCCTGAATTTTGCCAAAGCATCTGCTCAGAGTGTTCCCTTTACATTTTGAGATGAGATAAATGGAGTTGCAAGTTAACTTGAATCATGTGTGTCAGAGGGGAAGCAAGGATTTGGTGGCCCTTAGGAGTTTCACTATTATACCAGGGAACTGTCAAGCACAGGGCCCTTACATTTGGCAATCAGTCTGAGTACGCTTTCCTTGTGTTGTCAGCTTGCCCAAGGAAGGCCTGAGTTATAGGCCACTAGACAACAGTTTGCAAATATACTAATTTCCCTTCAGCTATTAGTCCTTTAGGAACTCAGAATTTCTGAAATCACTAAAACTTCACAATCTGGAAACTATTACACACATTTCTATTTTTGTTTCCTTTACCTTATAGGGATAAGAAACCAAATGCATTTGGAGGGTTTTACCTCCATAGCATTTGCTGCTTAGACCCCATATGTTGTAATAGCAGAGAATATAGACAGAAGAAAATATCAAGAAAGAGAACAACCAATATTATTAGGTATTAGCCGTTACTGAGTGTTTCCTCTGTACTAGACATTGAATTAAGCACTGTATGTGTATTATTTTAGTTACACAACAGCCTGAGGTGGTCATTTTGAGAGGTTTAGGTGTCTGCTAGGTCACACAATTCTTTAGTGGTAGAACGGGATTCAAACCTAGAACTGTCTGATTACAGAGTCCAGTTCTTAACAACTGTGCTTTATTGGCTGCCATGCTTTGCTTCTGTTGTTCAGTTTGGGATGGAGGTAGAAGCATGGGAGGAAAATGAATGCTTACAGATCAACAAAACTAAAAAATGAGGGGCGCCTGGGTTGAGCATCCAACTTTGGCTCAGGGCATGATCTCACAGTTTGTGAGTTCAAGCCCCACGTTGGGCTCTGTGCTGACAGCTCAGAGCCTGGAGCCTACTTCGGATTCTGTGTCTCCCTCTCTCTCTCTGCCCCTCCCCTGCTTGTGCTCTATCTCTCTCTGTCTCTCTCTGTCTCTCAAAAATGAATAAAGTAAAAAAAAAAAATTTTTTTTTAACCTAAAAAATGATTAGAATGCATGTACCTTTACTTTGGCTGTAAATTGCTATTTTCTAGAGTCCTATGTTGTGACAACTCACTACCATGGTTCATGTGTGCATAATTACTAACATTGCTAAATCAAGCCAGGAGAACATGTTTTTGATGAATCAAAGTGTGAGATAAAGACGGCAGACTGGTTTCTGGCTCAAGAATCTCCTTGAGATATGTAACCTCATTCCCTTGGTCAACTTCGTTACTATGTATTTCCCGTCTGAAGGCCTCAGGACTGTTACACTGAATGGACTAGTTGATTATCATCTTCCCACTGACTGTAGGTTTGGTGCTTATGCTCTGCCCTAAAATATCCATAACTGATTTTATACCCTGAAGTCTGAGATCATGAAGACATGAGTTGGTACTGAACTTAGGTGGTGAACTCTGACCCAATTTGGCTGTAGGAACAAAAACAAATCTACAGTTTGGGAACTGAATGATAATTGGCCACTATATCACAAGTGGGAAATGCAAATTGGGTACCCTGAGATTATTTAGACCTCTGTATTCCATTAAAAGTAATTTTTATATGTGCTTTTCAGCAGTGCTTTTTAACTTTCATTTGACAGTAACCCAAATAAAGAATTAATTAAGAATAAATGAAAAGAAAAATACAAATCACATTCTATTACCAAAGACAAAAACTGCAACAAATCTACTATCATTCAAAATTTTTCTAGTTTTACTAGAGAGGGGTGTGTGTGTGTGTGTGTGTGTGTGTGTGTATGTGTATTTTACATAACCAAATATTAATATTTGTGCCATATAACTCAGCCCTTAATATTTGTTGAATAAAACATTCAATTAAATTCTGAGAGTTATTTTTAAGAGGAATTTTTTCAATGAACAAATATAGTTTTATCCCCATAATAAGATGTAAATTTCATAATAAAAGTATTGACTTTGAATCCAAATGCCATCTTAAGAGTAATTTGGCACCAACTCCACATTATTGAAAGAATATTAATGTGGTCAATTTGGTCAGGTACGCTTTATTCCTTAGGGCTTCTCTGAAGTGGTAAATATTTTGCCTGTTGATGGTAAGAACAATAATAACTGCTGACATTTGCTGAGTGCTTAGTTGTGTTAGGAAAAAGTTCTAATTGCTCCTCATTCATTAACTCATTTAACACTCACGAGAATAGCACAATTCTACCAAGGAATTAGAGGAAGAAATTAGAGTAGTTTCCCCTTGGTCAAATAGTTAATAAGTACTAGACCTGGGATATAGACCCAGCCAGTCTGGGTCCAAAGCCTTTGAGTTTTACTATTAGTCTTAAAGAAGGCAATCTTTAATTCCGATTATAGCATGATTTCCCTTTTTGAATTTTTCATTTTAATCCATCATTAGTCAACTTGAGTATACTTTCAAGCAACTTTTTTCAATAAGTAATGATTGGTATATATTTACAAGTCTATGTTTTATATTTAATATATTTTTAACTGCAAGTAACAGAAAAAATCACTCAAACTGGCTTAAGCCAGTAGTCTCAAACTTCAGCCTGCATTGGAAATCATCTGAGGGACTTCTGAACACACACGTTGCTGAGCCCACCCCAAGTTTCTGATTCCATGGGTCTGACATAGAGCTCTAGAATTTGCATTTCTAAGTTCCCAGGTGAGGCTGATGCTTGTGGTGTGGGACCATACTTTGAGAAAATTTATTGGCTATAGAAGTCAAGATTCAGCTGTTAGGTTGGCTTAATCCAATTTCTCAGCATATTTCTTAGGTGTTATCTCCTCTGTGTCTCTGCCTAATCTTCAAACAGTAGCAAGATGATTGCAGCCATTTTAATTCTTGAATCTGTGTATAAAAATATCTGAGAGGGGTGCCTGGGTGGCTCAGTGGGTTAAGCATCGGACTTTGGCTCAGGTTATGATCTCACAGTCTGTGAGTTCGAGCCCCGCGTCGGGCTCTGTGCTGACAGCTCAGAGCCTGGAGCCTGCTTCAGATTCTGTGTCTCCCTCTCTCTCTCTCTGCCCCTCCCCTGCTCATGCTCTGTCTCTCTCTGTCTCAAAAATAAATAAAAACATTTAAAAATTTTTAAACAAAATATACGAGAAAAAAGAACTCTACTCTTCCAGCAATTTTTTTTTTTTTTTTTTTTTTTTTTTTTTAAGAATAAGGATATTTCTTTACCAAAGCCTATAGAAAATTTCTTTGGGTCCTGACCTAAATTAGATCACCTCTTTATTCTTGAATAAATTCTACTGGTCAGGGGAGCACTGTTTGCTGATTGGCTTAGGAGTGTGTTCCTGAACCAATCACAGTCAACAAGCATGGCCTGCCTGTAAGATCATTTAAGAACTACCCTGGAACATCGGGAATTGTAATCTTTAGATGGAGGAAGAGAACTTTGCTATTTTACCTTCTTTTCTATTGTTTTGGTTCAAAGCACATTAAAAAAGACACTTAAAGGGGCACCTGGGTGGCTCAGTGGGTTAAGCATCCAACTTCAGCTCAGGTCATTCTCTCAGTCTGTGAGTTTGAGCCCCGCATCTGGCTCTGTGCTGACAGCTCAGATCCTGGAGCCTGCTTCACATTCTGTGTCTCTCTCTGCCTCTCCCCAACTTGTGCTCTCTCTCTTTCTCTCTCTCTCAAAAATAAATAAACATTATCAAAATTTAAAAAGACAAAGAAAAGTTTTCTTTTAGGAGAAATCTTCAGAATCTATCTTTGGAAAATTGTAGACTATAAAATTTTGCATTCCAAGGTCAACTTTAAAGCTAATATTTTATGTTCACATATTAATAATAATATAACAAGGGGTGCCTGGGTGGCTCAGTTGGTCAAGCATCCATCCGACTTTGGCTTAGGTCATGATCTCATGGTTTGTGAGCTCAAGCCCCATGTGGGGCTCTGTGCTGACAGCTCAGAGCCCAGAGCCTGCTTTGGATTCTGTGTCTCCCTCTCTGTCCCTCCCTGATTTGTGCTCTGTCTGTCTCTGTCTCAAAAATAAACAAACACTTAAAAAATATTTAAAACAAACAAAGGTTGCTAATAATCACTTAAAATTAGAAAAGTAATATAACAATATAACAATTGTAGAACATGTGTATGTATTTTTAAACAGTACCTTTAACACATAATACTGAATGAGATTTTTTTTTCCTAAATAAAATAGGTAGCTGTCTATGTCTCAAGTCTCATTGTAGTTATGAAGAGGGTATCTGGGATATGCCAAAAACTATATTTCACATGCATTATCTAATTTTATCTACTTGGCAGCCTTAATAATAGGTAGTATTATTATCTGTGTTTTGCAGATAAGGATTATATAGTGCTTATACTACAGTATTATATAACAATACATATTGTCTACTCTAACTGAAATGAATATAATGATGCATTTTTCTTGATAACCATACAATGCATGCCTCTATATAATATATATTACTTATTTGTTTTAAAAACTACCTCTGTAAAGTACCTATCAAAAGCAATAATTAAAGTTAAGGGAGATATGCTGATGTATGTAGCTGTTTTCATATCTAATTTAATTAAATTTAACTGTATATTTAAGTGTTTATTATGCACAAGACATCATGTATAAAAAATACACATAGTATATCTATGAAAGAGAGAGGTGGGGGAGTGAGGGAAGGAGAAGAGATAATATCCATAAAGCTCTTAATATAATGCCTGGCTCATGCTCACATTAAATGCCCCATAACAATGTTAGCTGTTATTTGCTACTTTTATTTAATTTAATATAACAGATTTTTATTAGGAACTCTAAGCTGTGAAGTGCTGTTCAAAGAAATGAGTATATATTCATAAATACAAACATTAAACACCATATATTAAACTCTAACCCCTTTAGCATAGACTGTTCTTAATATACTCATTACAGAGGCAATTTCTGAAGCAAATTAGTCGTGTAACTTGTTTCTTGATAACAGCACAGAGAGTTATGACTGCCAAAATCAACAGTAAATTTCAAAGGCTTTCAGGCTCTCTGTAACAAAGGCTGAGTAAGCCATGAGTCACAATCAGGAAACTTCTATTTGAGGGCCTTATTATCTTTCTTCATATCTGGGGTGTGGGAAAGACTGGTAGCAGTGGGCAGCACGCAGGGGAGGAGTTCCGTTCTGTTTCCAGGGCCACAAAGTGAGTGAGAAGAACATAGTAAAAGTTCTCCTTCTGTAGTTTTTTTTCTGATTCAAGGGAGCCCCCAGGATGCATATACAGTGGTCTGAAAACATATTCAGGATAATGGAACTGTGCTGGAATTTATAATCTATTCAAGTCTGTGGTTAAGTCTGTCACGCCTCATCACCCAGAAGTAAACCAGACTGTCTTGCATCTAGTCACTTTGGAGTGCTTGCTGCTTCTGTCTACATGTTTTGTTTATTTTGGAGGCGGGAAGGAGAGACTGTGTTTCTAAGGCTCAACTTTGAACCTGCCTATGATATAAATGAAAGAGAATGGTTTTCCAGTTGCCTAGAAAGGGTTCAAGTTGTGGCTGTCAAATACTTGTTGTGTGCCTTGGGCAATGCCTTAATTTTTCTATACTGTAAGTTTTCTGTCTTTTAAAAGAGTGATATTACCTCCCTAGTGGATTTGTTGTAAAAAAAATAATAGTAATAAGTTAGATTGCAAATGAAAAAAAGAGTCATCACAGCTGGCACATAGTGGTCTCTCAAAAAAATAAAAATAAAAATAAAAATAAAAATAAAAAACTTAGTGAGTTGGTGCTATGCTAAATGTCTATTTTATTTAAGACAACCATATTACGTAATTTATAGTCCAAGGACATTTTTTCCAGAGTGAAAGGGTCACTATTAATAATTAGCCCAGGATAGCAAGCCAAACAAAGACTGTCTTGAGCAAATCGGAAGGTGTGCTCACTCCAATTACAATCATGTTGCTTTGTTGATAGGGCTAAAGGGAGGAGTCAGAACTCCTTATCTCTTGATATAACTTTGCAATCATTTACATTTTGTATTGTTGTTGGCACGAAAGGCCCAAGATTCCTCTCAGACACTTCATGGTTATTCGTCATTGGATCATGAAAACAACATAGTCTGTGGTAAGTGGTATAATAGAAAAAAGAAAGGGTAGGACCCAGTTTTCTCCTTCCCCTATTCTACCCACTTTCCCCCTCAGCTGAAGAAAACCCAGCTCTACTTCTTGCCCAAGTAGCCACTGAAATGCTTAGAACCACAAGAATAGCACCCACCCATCCCACCCCCACCCCCCCAACATCACAGAAATATCCCTGGATTTGATGGGTTAAGAGTGGGAAGAAATCTTTCATAAATTTTGCTTTGGAATCCTATAATTAACAATTGCCATGATCTGGAAAGTATCTCTTCCTTTCTGTTTCTATTTAATCCAAAATATATTTTGATGACATACTAGATGGCATTCAAGACACTGACTAAATTTGGTGGCAGGGGAATGTGGTTATACACCCTGCTTTAAATTCCCATTTGAGAGGGGATAGATAATCTTGCTACATACCTGGTGAAAGACCGTTTAAACTGAGAATAAAAAAGAGAATAAAAAGTGACAATTTTAAATACTTTTTACATTTTATAAAACTTCAATTTTTAAACACAGAAGGCATATGGTGTGTAAAATACATGCATGAAAAATCTGACATTACCTATTTTTTACTTTGAACACTGATTCTGAACTATATTAACTTTTACTGTTAAATCTTAACTTTTCTAATAAACTAAAGGCAGGTACTTTGAGCCTTATCCAAGAAATTATTTACCATGTAGGTTCTACCATCTGCATATTAGGAAAGAGATATTGAAGAAGTTAAATCCAGACCGGCAACGCCAATAGGTTGAGCACTGCTTCATGGACACCTGGCAAATTTCCTGGTCACAAAAGTACACCTGGGAAGATATTTTATTTGTTCATTTGTTCATTCATTCATAAGAATTTATTATGTTGCTAGTAAGTGCCATGTTCAAGGCCAGATACTGAAGATTCAAGTATGGTCACTGCCATCCCAGGGTGAGGTCCAGTGAGGCAGATAGCAATGCTATAAGTAATCACTATAAAATGAAACCCAGTATTAATGATAGAGGGAAACTCAAGGCACTGTGGGAAACTATAGTGTTCCAGGGAACATGGAAAGGTCTCTGAGTATGGAATCTGTTAAGCTGAGTAGGGTGAGTATGAACAACCATTTTATAATGGAAATGATGTCCAAGGCAGGAGGGACAATCTGTGAGAGATAAGAGAGAGCTTGGTATAAGGATCTAGTGATAGACTACTACAGCTAGAATAAAGATAGTCAATATGCTGGAGAGGTGAGCAGGGGCCAAATTGCAGAGGCTTTGTATATTAGGAGTTCAAACTTTATCCAGTAGGTAGTTGGGAAGCCATTGAAAGGTTTTATGTAGAAGGCTAACACTCAGATATGCATTTTATATAGATAAATTCTGGCTGCAAGAGAACAGTTGGAGAATTATACAATGGTCATGATCAAAATTAATAGCAGTTTCTACAAAGATGTTGTCAGTGGAAATGGAGAAATTTAGAAAGGAGTATTAACAGGATTTGCTGATTAACTGGACGCAGAGAGTGAAGTAAAAGATGCCTAGGTTTTGGCTTAGAAACCTGATTGAATGGTGATATCTTTAAATGTATATAGACAGAATATTTAAGGAGAAGTGGGTTTGCAGGGTGGTGATACTGCATTCCATTTTTGACAAGTTGAGTTTGAGTTTGAAATATCCTTGATATATTCAAGTAGAGGTGTCAAACACAGAGTTGATTGCCTAGGTCAGGAGCTCAGAGAGCAATGTGAACCATATTTAGAGATTTTGGATTCATTAGCATATAAATGGCCTTTGAAGCTCTGGGAGTAGATGAGACACCCTGAAGAAAGTGGGTAGAATGAGAGAATATGAGGGTCAAAAATAGACTCCTCTCATTACATCAACATGTAAAAGAGGAGGAAGGCTGCTCTTGCATTTCTCTGGCAGGAAAATGAGTTTTTTCAAAAGGCTCCAGGAAACAGGCAGCATATGACCCACAAGTGATAATAAGATAAAGTATCTGATATTGTGTTCTGGGTTAGATTCCAACTCAAGAAAACATCTCTTGGGCTTCTCTGGATGTGAAGAAGACTCACAGCCTGACTATCTCACTAATGTTATTACAGTTTCTTTGCTTTTCCTTCCCTTCTTTGGTAATGCTCTATCTAGGACATGCTTCCCTGGTAACATGCCAGGCATAAGCAGCTTGAAGACTGCCCCCACTTTATTCTTAGATAATATTCTCACTCAGATTATAGAAAAAGGAAGTTTTATGATAGGAGTGGTTGGGAAATAAAGTATATGTTTACTCTGGCCATGAACTATAATTAGAAAGGTCCAAAATACTATAAGTAGCAATTCAATACTCACTTTTCTCAAGAATCTCATAAAACTTAATTAATGAATGCAAAGGTCCTGACAAAAATTTTAAAATGTACACTGATGATGAAATGCATGCTCCTATTTCCTTGTGTTTCTAGTCTGCATCACATCCACTTGTACATGTGTTCATTCTAAGAGATAGATCTTAGATTCACAGCATCTTAAATCTGAAAGGAGCTCAAAGAGAACCTCTCACTCAGCCCTCTCTCCCCTGGCCCTGTGCCCACTTCTAGATAAGGAAACTGTTGTGCAGGGATGATGGCACCTAGAACTCCCATTTACGTGTTGCTATATATTTAAACAATAGTGTTTACATTCAAGGGAATATTATATATTACACTGGTGAAGATCCCAGGCTCTTGGAACTGATTGTCTGGGTCTGACAATCAAACGAGCTTTGGGCAAATTACTTAGTCCCTCAGTTCTTTTGTTTCTGCATCTACGAAGTCACCTTTTATAGTATCTACTCATGGGCATTGGTAGACAATTATCCATAGGTTTCTTGTGATTCTGGCTGTCTTTTGAGCAGACACGCTGACTACCTTTGTTCTGGACTACATTTTTTTTTAATGTTTATTTATTTTTGAGAGACAGAGAGAAAGAGAATGACCAGGGGAGGGGCAGAGAGAGAGGGAGACACAGAATCTGAAGCAGGTTCTACGCTCTGAACTGTCAGCACAGAGTCTGACATGGGGCTCGAACCCACGAACTGCGAGATCATGACCTGACCCGAAGTCAGATGCTTAACAGACTGAGCCACCCAGGCACCCCATGTTCTGGACTACCTCTTTAAAAATGTTTGTATAGACAACAGCCTTGAAGGTTATGGTGTCTACCTCAGGACAAAGAGCAAGCTTGCTTACTATCCAACAAAATAAAGATGACTCCCTCTGGAGGTATGTTTCCTTCCCATTATAAAAGATTTGGGTTCCCTTATTTCAGGATTCTTCTCCCACACTACGACCCATCACCTGGAGGCATCGCCTGGACCTCAGAGAACCGATGCAGATGCTGACAGTCTAGCTGTTAATATTTATGTTAATAATTAATAAAGGCCTGCATCTGTGACTCAGGAGGCTCACATCTTCTGCCAATGGCCATGTAATTGTGTCAGGCTAACACATTAGCTTCCAAGTAGTATAAAATCTCAGACCCTTAACAATTCTTGACAATACATTTCTATAAGAATGGAGTAAAGCAAGTAAACATAAAAAGCCTGAAAGAGTATCTGGCACATAAAGACTAAAGACTGAGTAAATATTGGTTGTTAATATCAATATATAGTTACACTTGCCAAATGCACATGGTTTATTCATGGGCAAAGCCAAGACTAGAATCCATATATGTAAAAACTCAGTCTAATATTCTTTTTTACCACTTCATTCTAACAACCTCTTTCCCCCTAACATTACATTTTCTGCATATTTAACTTACAATTAATATTGACAATAAGGTAATTGAAGAGGAAGAATTAAGAATTTATACCAGCTTATTTGGTGAAAATGTTAAAATTAGTATGAGAGAAACAATAAGTCTGGTGATCAGACATCAGAGCATTAAAGTATTATTTTAAGAGAAAAGTGGCCAAAACCATGGTAAGCCCTGATACATCCAAAAAAACTAATGTTCTTGGAAATACATTATGAGCAAAATATTATAAAGTTTGAAAATTCCTTAATGACAATGAACATTTTACTATGTATATTTTTATCTATGAAAATCTACTATGTTTTTGTTAAAGGCTCAAAGTGAATTTCTAAAATGTATATATGCCACAGACAGAATCTCTGAAAATAATGACTCCCTACACCAATGGTTGGATTTTGAAATATCCCCTAAGACATTTTCTACAAATCATGGTTTAAGATTTAGTACCCGTATCACCACTGGAATAAAGAATAATATTAATCAAATACTTGCTTTATAGCATTCATACTTAGTATTTTACATGTTTTCTTTAATGAATCCTTACAACAATCCCATGGGAGAGAAATTATTAGTAACTTCATTTAATGATGAGAAAATTATGCACAGAAAATAATTTACTCAAGTTTATATAGCTAGTAAGATCTAATGGACCAAACTGAACTAAGGTCTGATGAGTAGTGATCCTGTTCTATTAAGTACTAATTACACTGCTATAAATCTTTAGTTAGATTTACCAAGGAAATGAATATGGTGAAATTAAATGTTAAAATTAAGACACTAGGGGCTCCTGGGTGGCTCAGTGGGTTGAGTGTCAGACTTGATTTTGGCTCAGCTCATGATCTCACAGTTCCTGAGATTGAGCCCCGCATCGTCCTCAGGCTCTACACTGACAGCTGGGAGCTTGCTTGGGATTCTCTCTCTCTCTCTCTCTCTCTCTCTCTCTCTGTCTCTCTCTCTGTCTCTCTCTCTCTCTCTCTCTCTTTCTCTCTCATTCTCTCTCTCTGCCCTGCTCCTGCTCACATGCTCACTCGTTTGTGCACATGTGTGCACTCTCTCTTTCTCTCTCTCAAAACAAATAAACTTAAAAAAATTGTTTTTAATTAGGAAACTAGACTTTTCACAAAACCATAAAAAACAATTCAATAGACCAATAATTGCAAATCACAAATCAGTCCTACCCCTTCCATAAGCTACTGTCAAGAAGCCTGCGTTCTAACTCTGTTCTCTTGGATGGAATGTAAAATTTTTCAAGAAACAACACTTACCTAATTCAATATTTAAAAAAATAATTTTTTTAAAATCCGTCTTCTTCCAGAGACCCTTACAGATGGTACTTTTACCATGAATACAAACATTACAAGAAGATAATCAACTTTTAAAAAGTTATTTCCCTCACTCTAACTCCCCCTGCTTTTCTACTCACACACTTGACATCATGTTTTCAAAATCATGAGGTTAACATTAATTTGTAGTGTGACTAATGTCTGAGTTACAATGTTCTTAAAAAATTCAAGTTTTCTCCATTATTGTCAACTCATTTCTAGTTATTTCTCTTTTTGATTTGCTTAGTTCATTGAAGCTCTTTTCTGGGGCCTTTTTTCCGTATGTCTCCTATGCTATTTCCAGAGTTCTGTTTTCTATCTTTAAGTCTGTCAAACATAGTAGCTCCATTTTTTTTAAAACAACGTTTCACCTGTTCTTTCTCTTTTCTACATTGTACTTTATACTTTTGAAAATCAGTGTGGCCTTTTTCATTCATGATCAACATTTGCTATAACAGCTTTCCCTGAAACAAAAGGAAATAACTAGAACAAACAACATGCTGAATGATCAGGATGTGGCGACTAAACCTAGCCTGATTCCCAACTGGAGTACTTGGCCACCTACTTTATGTAATTTTAGGGATTTGAAAACCCCACAGGTCTCCAGATTTTCAGATACTGATTTACCATGATCCTTGTTCATCATCAGTTTGAAGAGGTAGGGCCTTATCTTTACTTGGCCATTGCTAAAAAAACAAAACAAAACAAAAACATAATCATAAATAATTATTGTTAGAAAAATTACTTGTCAAGTTGGGCTCTAAGGACAGGATATTTCACCATGCTACAAGGAAACAAGTAAGGAAGTAAGAAAAGAACATCTCAGGGGTGAGATCTCTCTAGTGGCAGAACACAGGAGGGCACCATGCTAGAGAGGTCTGAGTTCCACAGGATATGGGAAACTTAGAAGACATTATTTGTCTCCCCATGTGTCAAACAATGGGGCAAGCACCGAGGGAATGATAAAATGAAAGACATAGGCTCTGCTTTTAAATCACTTCCCATCTCACTGTGGAGATCAAGCCCACAACCCAGGTAGAACACTGTATGTAATTATGTTTTGTATGGGCAAGACTATGAAGAGTTCAAAGACATTAAATTCATTAGGATTACTAACTGCATTCTCTCGACACAACAATGACAATTTAAAGAGAAGATGGGATGAACACTGGGTGTTGTATGGAAACCAATTTGACAATAAACTTCATATATTGAAAATAAATAAATAAATAAATAAATAAATAAATAAATAAATAAAAGATGGAGAGTATTCATAGAAGGAGATGGGTTGGCATCCCACCCCACTGATAGAGGGGTTCTATGGAAGGAATTACCAAAAGATTAGGCAAAAATATTTTTAAGCACATTTGGCTTTAAGATGGGGACATCTTAAAATGGGAGATGTGGAGTCCATGTGAAAAACCATGCCTCACACAAAACATCTGTAATTCAATTTCTATTTATGTAAAAAAAAAAGTCAAATGGAATTTGTTTGTTATTCTCCTAATTCATGATGTTTGACTCCACTGAGTTATAGCAGATATGATCTACAAGCATCTATTAAGTACCAATGTTGGAATGGTACTGAAGACTGAATTAATAGAACCCCATGAACTCTGTTTTTGCCCTATAGATAATTATAATATTGTAACTTAAGGAAATATTGATAGTAGAAATATCATTGGCACATTCTTTTAAGATGGTTGAAAAGGACTGTCCTATGCTGAAGCACCTGTGTTTTCACTGACTTCTTTGTTCCTCACCCTTCTCTTCTCAAACTTCCTATTTCTTCTCAAACTTCCTGAATGAATCTTGGCAGAAAGTTTAGTGAGTCTAAGAGATGGTAAAAGGATGTGGGAAACCCTAAGTTTGGCTTTTTTGAATCCTGAAGAAATACTTCTTTAAGGAGTAAAGGCCAACTCTATTCTTCAAAACATTTCACAGATAACTGCCAATGGCATTTATGTTACAACACAACCAGAGTTTTCAATGTGAAATAACTCAATTCATTAGAAGCAGTATTTCAAAAGAATAAGAACTAAAGGATTTAGAGAACTTAGACCCATTCCCAATAACTCAAACAGCCTTATTTTTCTCTTGGAGAAGTCATTACCAACACTGTCATTAGAGGAATCTACCCTTATTTATTTAAAAACAAAATTGACCTGAAAAATGGAGTGAAAATTACAAGAAGCAAATGCAGCTCTTCTCAATTTTGATTTTTATTTTACTGTTTAGTGTAGAATTTTGGAAAACCTCTGGATTCAGTGGAATGAAGAATCTTACAGTGTAATGAAGTCTACAAGAACACAATTGAATTGAAAATAAATTACTAGCTAATAGGGAGTCATCTACAATTTTAACTTTGGAGGTAAATGAGGCATGATGCTATTGTTATTCTACTTGTTATTTAGGTTTTTTTCCTTAGTGAAAATATGTTGAATAAGAATTTTTTTTTTATTATGAACGCTTTGGTATTATTTACATAATTTGCTGGGACTTGGAATTTTATGGAAACAAATAGTCTTTCACCAGTTCTTGATTTTTTTTTAAGATTTTATTTTTAAGTAATCCCTACACCCAATGAGGGGCTTGAACTCACAACCCTGAGATCAAAAGTCATGCACTCTATCAACTGAGCCAGCTAGTTGGTACCCCACCAGTACCCCACCAGTTCCTGCTTTGAAAATATGTATTCCTTTAAAGCTCACTTGAGAATTTAAGATCTTATTCACTAGTGTTCTTCAGGATACTTTGAAGAAAACATTGTTGTATGAATCCATAAAAAGTATTAGCATAGCTAATAGCTGGGTATTTTACAAATATTTATATTTTATGAAAATTCAAGCGTACTTGAAATTTATTTTTTTTCATTTTCTTTCTTTTTTTTTTTAATGTTTATTCATTTTTGAGAGACAGAGACAGAGAGCAAGTCGGGGAGGGGCAGAGTGAGGAAGACACAGAATCCGAAGCAGGCTCCAGGTTCCAAACTTTCAGCACAGAACCTGACATGGGGCTTGAACTCACGAACTACAAGATCCTGACCTGAGCTGAAGTTGGACGCTCAACCGACTGTGCCACCCAGGCGTCCTCACATTTTCTTTTCTTAAGCAGACAATTCTGTGTTGAAAAGTATAAGACTACAAAGATCAGAGCAATATATCAAGGGAGAAGGGTGTCTACATGTTTAAGTGTGGGAAAAGACTCTGTGGATGTTTTCTCTAGACATTAAAGAGATGATATGTTAGACAGTTCCTGGTACATGGCTAGAGCTTTGATGTATTGTTTTTGGTTAACTGATACACTAAGGATATGGTTGCCCTTCACAGTCAGAAGTAAACATAGGATGTGAAAAGTAAATAAAGTCTGAAAGAGCAACTTGTACTAGAGCATTTAATATTCTTTCTCTGTTAGCACCATTCCCCACCCCAGTCTGTTTTATAAATACCTATAGTATGGTCAAGCATCAAGAGGAGGAAATAATGGGACATCTGAACATGGGAAAAGAGAAAAGATGAGATCTGAAGTGGGGGTGGGGCTCAGAGTTGGAAGCAAAAGCGTGCTTTGTCAGTTAACTACTTGGGGGGAAGTGGTACAATCCATGGGACCAAAAAAAAAAAAAAAAAAAAAAAAAGAAAGAAAGAAAAAAGAAAAAGAAAAAAGAAAGATAACAGAAAAGTAGAACTGGAATTTAGGGCTTGGATCCAAATTGTACACATAACTGGCTTCTCCAATATCAGCTCCGTGTTCCCAGTTTATGAATAAGAAGAGGGCACCCAATCATTACTCATTGTGTGGTAGCTAGAATTCTGAGGATGTGAAGTAGTGACTACCTCCTGATACTGTGTAGCTCTAAACTCTTTGCTCACGTGCTTTTTTAGGATCCCTAGGAGAGTAGAGGGGCCCCTTCTGTGGTAAAGTTAGCTGTTCTAGAATAACTGGGGATTGCTAATTATTGTTATAAACTATCAATAAAGCGTAATAAAGAATTCCTTTGGGCAGAGCCTTTGGAAAACAGGCTTCGAATGGCAGCCTTATAACTAATGGGATATGTGAAATATTAGGTAACAGTCTGTACATATCAATGGCCTCTTTTAATAAGTCAATCTCTACTGATGTCCTGCTGTTAAGATTAAAGGACACCAAATATATGCAAGACTTTGAGAAGAATGAGGCCCAAGGTTTATATTTGAATTATAGAATTTATTTTATGCTTAGTGTGGAAAAAGCCTCAGCCAAGGTAGCTGTGTATAAATTCTGAATTATATACCATGAGAAAAGTAAATCTTAAGGTTCTACGCCCATATTTATTTGCAGGAGGTTTGGGGCAATAGGGAGAAGAGCAGGATATGGGAAAGGGACCCAGTGAAATGACAGTGAAGAAGACCAAGGATTCTTCTTATCTGAGTCTCTGTATCTCTCTCTTTTTAAGTTTGTTTGTTTGTTTGTTTGTTTGTTTGTTTGTTTAGAGAGGTTGTGGGGGAAGGGAGTGCACATGAGCGGGGTAGGGGCAGAGAGAGAGAATCCTAAGCAGGCTCTGCACTATCAGTGCAGAGCCTGATGTGGGGCTGGAACCCAGGAACCGTGTGGCCATGACCTGAGCTGAAATCAAGTCAGACACTTAACCAAGTGAGCCACCCAGGCACCCCACTTATGTGAATCTCTTAAACATTACCCCGGATTATACTTCTGTTTTTTACATTAAAATAAAATGGATCTTTAAGAGGACCTTTCTTCCTTATGACATAATTACTTACATCAATGTCTCTTTTCCCTTATTTACTTATAAACTCCTTGCAGAAGTAATGTGTCATATTTTCTACCTATATAAGACAGTACAGAGCTTTGCACACACAGATATTCATAAAACGTCTGGTGAATGAACACTATCTGTTGATTTTCCAGCTGTTATATAAAGCTGAAGTTCTATTCACATGTTATCAATGATAGCTGTGGCAGCAGATAATAAAAAGAGCTTTGATAGGTGGTTCTGAGTGGCATGGCTTCTTTTTCCAAAGAAGTGCTTTGAAAGGCAAACATTTCAATAACTGCCTAAAAATTCATCACTTATATCTGGCCATTGACCAAATTTCTCTGAATTTTTAAAAAAAAACACTCACAAAGTATATGTTCCTCAATATACAGAGCCTATTCCTCAGTAATAGAGCCTAGGTTTCATCCTCTGAAGGACAAAGGATGCCAGTTTTTAGAAGTGTATTTGAAATAGCTTCTTATGTAATTATAGATGTAAAATTGTATCTTCTAGCTCAAAGAGAACTGTTGCAAGAAAAACAGCCACTTCGTTTGTCTAGAATGTCAGGGTCATTATTTTTATGGGAGGCTTTTGAGAAACACTAATTTGTGGAAGAAAAGCATCGCAGAAGGCAAATTTGACAGTTTAAATTCTCATGCCCAGATTGTTCTAGGGATCATAGTTAATTGAAAGATAATGAAAGGCTAAATGCAGCTTTGTTTAACTACTTACAGAGCCAGTGAAGTGATTCTGAGTCTGATTTTCACAATCTGAAAGATGAAAATGTACTATGCTGTAGACAGAAAAATGCAGAGTAATTGAGAGATTATGAAATGCTGATGGGCATCCCAACAACATTCTAGTGTAGTTTCAACTGGTTCTAGACTCTTAGAATAAGCAAAATCCCTTCCCACACTGATAAACACATACTTGTATATAGCATTCCATCTTTGAGGCAGACTTAAATAGTATGTTAGTTTATTATTGTCTGGAAAGTGATGCCAATGAAAAACTGCCAATCTGGCCCTTTTAAAGAAATAAAAACCTAATCTGGTCTCAAAGTCAATCATTTTTCTTAGGTTTAACAACTAATTTTAACAACTAAAACCATTTTGTGCACAAACCTCAAGAAATGGAATCTGTCATTTACACTGCAGAGGAGTTTCAAGAACACAAGTTCAGCTGTGAAAAACTGTGAAAAACTGTAAACATCAGGACGTAGATTGCTTTATACTACCAGGATAATTTATTTTTGAGGGTTTTTTTGGGGGGTAGAGAGAATATTTTGAGTAGCAATCTGTTATTACTGGCCCTTGCCTAACACCTCCTTGATGTCAATAAAAAAGATGTTCTTTGGGAACATTTACGTTTGGAGAGAAATTGAAACTAGTTTGTCTTATGTGGACCAATCAGGGTCAATCAGCCTGAATCTGAGAAATAGACTTGAATATAGGCCTTGCTAACGCCATGGAACTATTTCCAATGCTAGAAGGCCCTGACAGGTTAGAGAATGAGCTCTGTGAAGGAGAATGTCTTGGTATCACTCATAGAGCTTCTGTGCAAGAGGATTTCATAACCCAGAATCTACTTTTCTGAAGAAAATTATCATTGATACACACCTACCAAAACGAAGGTGCTAAAAATTGTTAGTTCAGTGAATGAGTAAGTGAATGAACAGGACAGTTTTATATAGTCAACCCAGATATACAATGAAATTTATTTGTATTTATTGACTTTCTGTGTCCTCTCTTATGTAGTCTGGGAATTTATGCACTACGGTAACATTGTAAAGACCAACTATTTCAAATTTTAAATACCTTATTTAAAAATAGGATTTTACAAATATTGATTATGATAATTGTCATTTGAATACTAAATTTTATATATGCTGCTAAGTCTTATATATGTATTAATTCTTTTTGTACACACAAAGAACCAATGGGGTCAGTATTAGCATCCCCATTTTATACCAGAAACAGAAGCTCAGAACAGTAAGTCATACATTCAAATGAATGTCATCACAGTCAGGGAGTCTGATTCCAAGGCTCACATTCTTAACCTCTAAATTGCAACATGAACACAATCAGTGAATATTTCAAACTTTTTTGAGACATACAAATTAATGTAGATCCCCCTGTGACTAAATATACACATGCACATTGAAATGTTATTTCCAAGGCATGTAGATAGACATACACATAGCCAACTCCTGCCCTTAGTATGAATCCCATGTTTACTCACAAAAACACCATACTTAAGAACGAGAAAAATCTGGGGCGCCTGGGTGGCTCAGTTGGTTGAGCATCCAATTTCAGCTCAGGTCATGATCTCGCGGTTTGTGAGTTCGGGCCCCGCATCAGGCTCTGTGTGGACAGCTCAGAGACTGGAGCCTGCTTCTGATTCTGTGTTTCCCTCTCTCTCTGCCCCTCCCCCACACATGGTCTGTCTCTCTCTGCCTCTCAAAATAAAGAAAACCAATAAAAAAAATTTTTTTTTAAAGAACCAGAAAAATCTACAAATCATGTAGAGATATGGGAAGAAATATGAAAATTACAGTAAGTAGACTTCTAAAGTCTTTACCATAGAAATAAACAAGCATTGAGAGAAAAAAATATGTTTGTACCTTTATGGCTCACCTGTGAATAAAATTTACTTGCTTAAAAAAAATAGAGAGAAGGTTTGGCACAATATTTTAGAGCAATTATATATTCTGTAACAAGTAGTTTGGAGTTTACTGCACCAAAACTTCAAACATAACATCTCTTCTTAAATATTAGCAAAATGAAATTATAAAAGATTTATTTTCCCCTTGATTTTTTCCCTTCTTCCTCCCATTTCCCCCTCCCTTGTCTCCTTCCTCCCTTTAACCCCTCAAATTATTTAGTGCATATTATACGCTAGGCACTATTTTGGATGTTTATAATATACAAAAATCACTGTCCTCTTTTTCCATATCTACTTTTTTTTTACAGTTTATTTTTGAGAGAAAGAAGTAGGGAGCAGGGAGGGGTAGGGAGAGAAGGAGAGACTGACATATCTATATTGAAATTATTTATGTCCTACATTTAAAATGGCTTTTTTGTAGAAGCATATAGTTTGGTCTTGCTTTCTTATCCAATTTGACAACCTGAGCCTTTTAGTGTGTTTATACTATTTATATTTAACATAATTAGTCTATGGGTAGGTCAAACTCTATCATCTTGCTGTTTTTTTTAATTGTTTAAATGTTTATTTATTTTTGAGAGAATGAGAGACAGACCATGAGCAGGGGAAGGGCAGAGAGAGAGGGAGACACAGAATCCAAAGCAGGCTCCAGGCTCTGAGCCTGTCAGCACAGAGCCCAATGTGGGACTCAAACTCACAAACTGTGAGATCATGACCTGAGCCTAAGTTGGCTACTTAACCAACTGAGCCACCCAGGTGCCCCTTTCTTGCTGTTTTCTAATGTTTTATCTGTTCTTCATCTCTTTTGTCCTCTTTTTCTGCCTACTGTTGAATTCACTGAGTATTTTTTTTTTAATTTTACTTTATTTCTACTATAGGAATATATGTCTTTTTATACAACTTCTGGTAGTTGCTGTAGGTTTTTAAATATACAACTTAGTTAGTCATGATCTACCTTAAAATAATGTATCGATAATTCCATATGTAGTAGAAAGACCTTAACATACTATCCATCCAATTCCTCCCTTCCATCTGCTGTTGTTGTCATACATTTTACATTCACATTTTGGATAAATATATAATAGTTACCATTATTTTTGCTTTAGACATCCAGTTATCTTTTGAAGCAATTAAAATAATAAAAATTAATTTTATGTTACCTTGCTTGATTCCATTTCCAATGCCCTTCATTTCTTGATGTAGATCCAAGTTTTATGGTTGGTCTTATATTCCTTTTGCCTGAAGAACTTACTAAATTCTGAATATATTTTGAAGGCAGAGCCAATAAAATTTCCAGAGGTATTGATGTTGCCTTTGAGAGAAAGCAAGTCAAAGATAACCCCTAGGTTTATAATAAAACTGCTGATTAATCAGTGACAACAGAAAATAACTGAATACAAAGGAACACATTTAGGAAGGAAGAGATACTAGTGTAAAAAAAGAAAACACAACTCCAGAAAAATACTACTTGAGACACCAAATGTATTTTGTAATTTACTTATTTGCCATGTATTTTTCTTCCCCTCAAAGCCCCAATTTTAAAGACCTCTTAGAAGTCCCAGGGTCAGGGCAGGAGTATAGACTCTGTCTGACTCTTGTATCTACCTCCTCTCATCAACCTGGATGCAAAACTCAGTCCCTTCACTGGTTTCAACAAGAAATCTTTCCCTCTCATGTTTATCAAGTTTCTTCTTTTCTTTTTTGATTTTTTCTTTTTTTTAAAACTCCTTCATGGGGCGCCTGGGTGGCTCAGTCGGTTAAGTGTCCGACTTCAGCTCAGGTCACAATCTCACGGTCCGTGAGTTTGAGCCCCGCGTCAGGCTCTGGGCTGATGGCTCAGAGCCTGGAGCCTGCTACTGATTCTGTGTCTCCCTCTCTTTCTGCCCCTCCCCCGTTCATGCCCTGTGTCTGTCTCAAAAATAAATAAACATTTAAAAAAACTTAAAAAAAATAAAATAAAACTCCTTCATGTAGTTTTTGTTCCCTCCTTATGAACTTGCTCCCTGTGAATTCTGAATTCTTATTTTATGTGGAGTTTAACTGTCTCCTACACTCAGCATTATATAAACAAAACCCCTTAAGGAGGTTATCAGAATAAAGAAAGCCTCAGGATTTCCCCTTCCCAGCCATTTAGGTTTATGAATTTACCCCACTGTTGCAGGTAGTCTCCCCAGGATTTGCATGCAGGAGGTTTACTGGAAGTGCTCTTAGAATCAGTATATGTGAAGAAGCAAGGAAGACAAGACCAGGCAGAGAGAGAAGTTAAAATGAGATTCAGTTGAAATAGTAGCCTCAGTCAACCCCACAGAGGTCTCTCAAGGCTGAGATGATCCTACAAAGATGTCCCACATTAGCAAACATACCCTACAATCATTGGATACAGCTGCAGCTGGGGACAGGTGCATAGACTTGCTCAAGGCAACTTCCTTCACATAAGGGCAAATCCCAGAGTTGCAGGTAACTGTGGATCATTAGCAAACACTACTAGTATCTGAGACCATGAAGCCTTGACCATGAAGGAGAATCTGGGCAGTGTCCAAATGCATCCACTATAATCCATCTGTATACCATTCAGTTCTACTTGCTTCATATAGCATATTGTCTCCACAAAGGGAACAACTCCAGGATTAATACTGATATCCTTTCCTAGGAAAACATTATGAGGAGTTTAATGGGACAAGTTTAAGGTGCCCCTTGCAGATATTCTCCAGGATGCATCTGATTTTGTAGTCTCCCTCATCTATTAAACCATCTGTTAGATTCTGCTTACTTTCAACTATCACATCAGTTTGTCTCATTCACTTACTTGGTGGGATGACCCAGGCTCACCCCAGGCCCTGAGAACCTTCTTAGGATGTGGCTTCTGCACATGTCTGTTTACCAGAAAAGTTAGTCTAGGGAATACCAAGAACCCCCTTCTACCCTACCCTTTCTCTAGCACATCACCTGGGTGTCAAGTGTATTTTTCTCCATTTCTATTACATAAAAGCAGCCCTACCCTCTTCTGATGATCAGAGACAATTACTCTTGCCAGGATGTGGATCTTTTCTTTGGCCTACTGGATCCCTGGCACAAAGAACCTCAAGTAACCTCGTGGCAGTCATAGCTAAAGTTTACTGGGGCTCCTGCAGAACCATCCTCCCTCTGAGAATCACAACCACTAGACTTACAGAACCTAGAGTTGTGGGGATAGAAAGTACAGATTTTCCAAATGGGTCACTGGGAGTGATAATAAGTGGAGTCCCTTCTCCCTGGTTCCCAGATCAATGTATGGTTGATGGTTGATGATTTAGGGTGTGCTCTTTATTCTGGAGAATAAAGATGGGCACCATATCCTTGTAGAGTATAATTTCCAAGTTGCCACCTTAGACGTACCTTAAAAAAGCCATTCCATCACTCCATCAGGCTGGCAGAATCAAGTGATAGGATATGTGATAGGACCAGTGAATCTCATTGTCAGGTGCCTATTGTCACGTCTTATTTGCCATAAAGTGCACTGCTTGTTCCAATGTAATCTATGTAGGATCACATGTTGGTAAATCAAAAATTCTATTGCCCTTGAGTAATGGTGCTGCCTGTGTGCCTAATGGGCAGAAAAGGCGATCACATAGAGAACTCTACTCAAAATAAATTTCTGCCTTCCAAGATGGAATGGCCACAATGTAATCAACTTTGGCTAGTTGGTCCCCTCAAGGGATGGTGCTCTATTAGAGGGTGCTCTATTAGTATTAGTATCACCGCTCTCAGGTTAGGTAATTGGCAACAGCAGTACTAGGTCCACCTTGGTGAGTGGTAATTCACGTTGTTGGGCCCATACGCAGCCTACATAGCTTCTCCCATAGAAGCCCTTTGTACAACATTGGGGTGGCTTTTGACAAAGACTGACTAGTATCAACTAGCTAAGTTATTCTATAAGATTGTTTCTATAACCTTCAATAGTAGATTCTCTCCAGGCTACATGTTTAGGTGGATCAGAGTTATCATATTTCACACCCATGGTGACATGTCAATTCGCATGTTCCTTCCCCAGACCCCTCTGTCTCATTTTTTTTAACATTTCTCCTTCCAAGCCCTTGACCAACAAGCCCAAACATTTGTCACTGTTATTGAGTCTATATATCTAATCTTCTTTAAAAAAATTTTAATTGTGTATTTATTTTTGAGAGAAGGAGGGAGCGAGCAGGGAAGGGGCAGAGAGAAAGGGAGACACAAAATCTGAAGCAGGCTCCAGGCTCTGAGCTGTCAGCACAGAGGCCCACGTGGGGCTTGAACTCACAAACTGTGAGATCATGACCTGGGCCGAAGTTGGACACTCAACCGACTAAGCCACCCAGGCGCCCCATATATATTTAATCTTATATCAACATACTTGTCTTTTTTTTTTTTAATTTTTTCTAACGTTTATTTTTGAGACAGAGAGAGACAGAGCATGAACGGGGGAGGGTCAGAGAGAGAGGGAGACACAGAATCTGAAACAGGCTCCAGGCTCTGAGCGGTCAGCACAGAGCCCGACGCTGGGCTCGAACTCACGGACCGCGAGATCATGACCTGAGCCAAAGTCGGACGCTTAACCGACTGAGCCACCAGGCGCCCCAACATACTTGTCTTTTGACGCGAAATAGATGATGATCCACACCACCCAAACCTCTGCCAATTGGGAAGACTGCACCCTCTGCCCTTTCTCCAGGCCACCTGTGAGTGAGGCTATTGTGAAAGAGTCCAAAGGATATATGGGTTGTCTCCTGTTGTGTATCACACCACCTCAAAACTAAGTGGTTTAAAACAGCAGTGTATTGTTTCTGGAAAAGAGATGACAAACATGGTCCAGGATGAAGGCACATGAGGTGGAATGAAAGTGAAAGTCAAAAAATGAGGATGTGAAGAATAGGGACTGTGATATCACCATCAATAAACAATGAAAGGATATGAGATAGAGAGACTGTGAGATAGACAATGAAGTTATAAATAAATATAGGAGATAAGCTAGAAAAAATCTTTATGCTTTATACTAAACAAAGGCATTATTCCTTATCTTTGTTTTCAGGCCTCTCCCCCACTTAGGACCCCAGTTGCACGGTAAACATTCTATTAACAGCTACACATTGAAAGATCCTATCAGAAACTACTGTGAGAAAAGGGTCTTCCATTTACTGCCTTCATGCTACTACTTCGACCTAGAATTTTCCTCCCACTCCATCACACCTCAACCCTCCATGAAATGCTTAATTCCTTTTTATGATCCAACTCAAAATTGTGTGTGGGGGGAACTTAAATAAACAAATTGAGGCTCCGTGAAGAAACTCCTGTCAATAATGGATTTCCCTTCCCCTGAACACACTGAAACCCTTAACAACAGAGGCTATTTTACTTATCCTCACACTGCTACACAAAGCCCATGGTAGGTGTGCTGAATGAATGCCTTAGCACCTTACACTTAGGCCACACAGCCTTGTATTACATTTTATTATAGTCATTTATCATTTCTGTAAGTTAAAATCTCCCTGAAGGCAGAGACCAACCAGATCATAATTTTGATTCTCACAGAAGCTGATAAAGTGTCTTAACATCAAGTTATGAACAAATATTTAAATTAACTTGTTAAGGGAATTAGTGAGAATCCAAGACATGTGAGAAGTTGACCCACGATGTAATTACAGGAATAGCTTCATAGCCTCAGTGAATCCCATGAGGATCTCTGAAGGTGGAGTGGCCCTTTAGATATGTCCCAAATCAAGGCAAGGGGGGCAAGCCTTTGTATCCTGCATTGCCCAGGCATTGGATCTGTGCTGTGTCACAGGAAGAGGGCATAACCTTGGGTGAGGCAGCTTCCTTGAGCCAAGGTCAATGCCTGAAGGAGGACGCAGCTGTGACTCTTCAGCATCCAGATCCCAGCCAATAAGGGGAGTGCCTACCTTGATTCTAAAAGACATCTAGGTGGTATGTGGCAGCATCTATACAGCCTTCCCTGAGGCGAAAATGCAGCCTCTTTCTCACCTTCCATAAAAATCCTCTTCTTAAGGTATGGCTGAGAAAACAAGAGGGAATTTACTTTTAACACCCAAGCCTCCAACTCTTCCTTTGAGCACCAAACAACTTCTTTTTCTCTTTGAGGGTTTGAACTGGCACTGGAGGCATTTCTTTCTGGCTCAGCCCTGTCACTGAGATACTGGAGAAGTTTCTCACACTCACCTCCACAATGCTCGTCACCCATGCCAGTTGTGCCACTGCCCCAGACCAATTGAGCAGGGTCTCCCTGCACCAGCAAACACCTCGGTGGCGTGTGGCTCTCTAGGGGCCATGCAGCTGTCCCTAGCTTGCAGATCACAGCAGTATAAAATATGGGCCTGAAAAAAATAAAATTCTCACCAGTGCCTTCTATCATCATTTGCACTCAGGATCAAGGCTTACTTCTAAGTTAATGACTCCTACATACAGGAAAAAGCATCAGCTTCTGTTCTTTTCAGGCCCTGCATGCATGATCCCTGCCTCCTACAGAAGGAGCCAGAATACTTATTGGGCAATTTTGCTTGCAGGGATGACTCACCTCCTTGCTTCCTCCTTGCTTTCTGATCTTAATTTCTACATGGCTAAGGAAAGTCTCCCATGGAAAATGTTGTTTGCTAAAAAATACCCATCTTTTCTATACCCAAGTGTTTTTTTTTCAAAAATGGAAAGGAAGATACTTTTCTTTCACCAGGCAACACTATGCATTGAATAAGCACCATACAAATGGGTAGTTAGAGGTGGTTTGTGCCTGGATGATCCCAGCTGTTCTCTCTCTGAACTCAGGTGTCATACGCTAAAACTAAATTAATGGAGTCTCTCACCAGGGTTCCCATTTTTGTCTGGATTTCTGATCAGAACTGGAGATTGTAAGCCACTCTATGGGACCTTACTTGCAGGACAGTCGACTTACTAGGAAGGCTAATGAACCAGCATCATCAACTGCAACTCCCCACGTTTCAACTAAGGCCTCCGGTTCAACTCTGCCATTTGGTTGAGTGCCACAAAGACAGCATTTGTTACCCCTCCTTTCTTTTCTTCTTGAATAAAGCCTTGCTAACAAGGAGAATTTAGATCTCCCATGAATTCTAAAGCTTCTCTAATAATGCCTTGCTGTATGTTGCTCTTGTAATAACATGCTTTGACTGAATCCGATTTTCCAAACTGTTCAATAACACCTTGTCATATGGCTCATTGCAAAAGACTCTCTATTAACACATTTCCAGAGAACTCTTCTCCTTCCTGTTGATGCATGGTGGGGAAGTGGATTTACGAGTCCCAGCAACTCTCCCCATTATCAAGTGCACTACTCGATGCTGTCAAGTATTTCGTCACAGATGTGAAGCTCTGGCAGGACTGAGATCATGTGTACCTCCTAATGCCAAGTCCATAAAATTCCTTTTAATCTTCACCATCTTTGACTCTGAAAGCTGCCACTACTGCAACACAGCCTGCTCTCTTCAAACTCGAAATCCTTCTGTCTGTTCCCTGAAATCAGACTGCCTGAGAATATATGCAGTGTATGGCTAACAGGTTAGCAGCCTCTAGTGGGGATCCCAATGCATGCCTGATGCCTGCTACAACAGTAGTTGTCCTTGCATCTTAAGGACTCCACAAACATACCTTTGTAGGAGCCTTTGATCAGGCAAAAGCACAATAGCCATGTATATACTTCCCATAAAAAAAGTTGTATTTTAGAATCTGTTGGGGAAACCTCTTAAAAATATATCTCACCTGTAACTTGGCATGATTTTGGCTTTATATAGTGATACGATACCTTGATTTTTGCTTAAAATATTCAATCTTAAACAGTGTGTCCCTATGCAAAAACGGAAAGCTGACCTCAGAATAGACTGCTACCTTGGGTTCCTTTTGAGACTATTGGGGACCCATTCCTTTAAGATTCTTAGAAGAGCTATTATTAATTGAAAATTAATAGGCATATCCTGAAAACCCATAAAAGGCTTTTTGAAAGGGTCTATGAGAAATCACCTCAAATAATTCAATTCTTAAGAAAGGGTTCTACAGCCATACATTTTGCTTCATAGTGTTTGAGACCACATTTTCTGACAGCACCCTGGATTCGATCTTTGCCTAGAGGCTCTGTCTCACTTTTTGAGTGTCTTCTTCAGGAAGAAACTGGGGATGAGAAAAAATTTTATCTTTGAAACTCACAAATCAGGAGCCACTTTTATTTGTCCTACATTCTGCTTAAAAATGGAATAATTTCTTCTTTAGCTCCTATCTCTTTATCTTATGCAGCTAAAAGGAATTAGTTGTCGCTTTCAACATTTAGCTCAGAAATACCCCTAGCCAGATCAATTAGTTCACTAGATACATTTCTATTTTCTGCAGGTGACAGTTTTCCCAAATTTTCTACCACTATATATCAAAGATCTTCCATCTTCTAGCTCCCAATACTATTCCATTCACTCTCCTTCAAGTCTTCACTGACAGTCACCATGAGGCTCACCGGTGCTGGTAAAACCCACGTCCAGGTAACAAAATCTGCTACTCTTGCTAGATAGCAAATCCATACAAAAATCTACATTCATTTTATTCTTCTCAGGATTTTGTTTCCAGTAATTTGGGGAAGATCCTACCTGGAGCCACTCATGCAGTCATTGTCAAATGTGGTCCAGAACTATATGGTCATGTGAAGATTCAACTGGGCTGAATATCCAGTAGCGCTCATTCTCATGTCTGGCAGTTGAAAGCTAGCTGTTGACTGGGAGCTCAGCTTGATTATCAACTGGGGCATGTTCACGTGGCTTAGCTTCCTCACACCTTGGTAGCTTTGGGTAGTTGAACTTCTTAAGTTAGAACTCAGGATTCCGAGTGTAAGTGTTCTCATGTGCAAGGTAAATGCCGTTTCATCTTTTATGACTTGGTCTCAGAAATCACATAGCATCATTTCTCCTTAGTCTATAGTCAAAGTAGTTATAAACCCACCCACATTCAAAATGAAGGAATGTATACTCACCTCTCAATGTGAGGAATATCTAAGAATTTTGCAGTCATTTTTTAAAACCACCAAAAGGGCTTTGCTGTCTTGCTTTCTTTTGTATCACCAACCCTTATAATAATGCCAGACACATAGGGATGCTCCTTAAGTGTCTGTTGAAATAATGAATTTTGACAGGAAAAGAAAGGGAGTTCTGTGGTTTAGGTTAAAACTGGTGAGGCACCATGAGAGTTCTCTACCTCTATCTTTAAGAAGAGGGGACACCATTACTGGCTACCTTGGGTGATGTAAGCAGTCATTTGTCTAAAAGCAGAGGGCTGACCCTTATGTTCTTCTCTTGACCCTTTTCAGTTTTTGATTATTCTAGGCCTGAGGGAGATTCCTACATTATCAGAGATTTTACTTGCATTTCAGAATGACAGTCAGGTTCCCATACTCCAATTATATGTGGCATTTTGATAACCTTGTAGCAGCCTTGAATAACAAATGGCAAAGAAATGATGTGGAAGAACTATGGATGCTCTTCAAGTGGTCTATTAATAGAGAGCAACTCTGGCCACACGGATATGCAGCTGAATATTCCTCTCTGCTCCATGTTAGCTTAAGTATGTAGTAAAGTGTTTCCATTTATTGTGCCATGGGATACAGAGCAATTCTACATATGGACGAGGGGAGCTACAAGAATATTATATGCCAAGACCTGAATTAGGATGAGTTTCAATAAATGCATTTTACCCATCATACAAAATTATAAACAGGACACAAGCCATTAAAACCTTTGTTATTGTCCATTAACACCACTATCTAACAAATTACCACATTTATAAATGGAAATATCTTCCAAAAAATGTCAGGCATCTTGTTTGAATCCTCTGAAACAAAATAATTTCTGTGATGCATGTATAGTGATGCCAAGAAATCCATCTGCCAGCCAGAATTTCATCCTTGAAACATACCTTGTTATGGCAGCACCAAAGAACACAATGAGTTTTGTTTAGAGTGTCAGTCTTCCGTCCCTGGACTGAAAGGATTAGTTCTAAATTGCACATTATTACATAAGACTGCATGAAAATGTTTGCTTCTTTTGTCCTTAAAAGAAATTCATGGTGTTTTATAAATAGCAAAAAAAAAAAAAAAAAAAAAGTAATTGCACTAAAGAAATCCATTCTGAGAGCTACAAGCAGTGGATCTGCCAGGCATTCTGTTTTATGTTATTATTTATTAAACACACAAAGGTCAGGGGTCTTCCAAGTTGGATGTGGTGGGAGGCTAAGGAGAGGCCATATAGTGCAATGGCTAAAAGCATAAGTTCTGGTGTCAGTCAGATCTGGTTTTAGCTTCTCTGACTAATAAATGTGACTGGGAAATTTACTTATGCTCTCTGTGGCTCATTTTCCATATCTGTAACATGGAGATAAAAGTATTCACCTTCTAGGATTGGTTTATTGGTTAAATGAGATAACACATGTCATTTACTCACCAGTGCTTGGCACAGAGTAGATGCACAGTTAACAAGGCAGATAAGAGTAAACACTTTCAATAGGTATTGTGTGTGTGTGTGTGTGTGTGTGTGTGTGTGTGTGTGTGTGTGTTGTGTATGAGACAGGAGAAAGGGGACGAAGAGAGATGGGGGAAAGAAAGAAAGAAAGAAAGAAAGAAAGAAAGAAAGAAAGAAAGAAAGAAAAAGACATAGAGAGACAATATTTTGGAATACACATATAAAGAACACTGTTGGAGACACAGTATACTTTTGCACCTGCCCTGGCACTTCTATGTACCCAGTGTCAGAGGTCTGTCCATTGAACAGGACTCAGCTGTCCACTAAGACAATTGGAAAGCCACCAAGCCATTACAGTGTCACTACAAACAACTTAGAGGTCTCTTCTGTTATTATGGGAGGAAAGTCCCGTGTGATATACAAATAAAAGTGGACTTTTCTAAGGAACAAGAATTGGGAAAGGAGTAAAGAAAAGATTTTGAGGTAGGCAAGGCCTTTTCTCCCTTTTCAGTGAACTGGTGAGGTCATTCCTATCTTTAATCTTTGTATGTCAGACTATTTGGGAGAAACACATTCTGCAATATAATACAGTAATCTTGCCATTATTAATTAGAATAATAATTTCCATTGCTTAAGGATTATTTCTGTAATGGTTTTATTCAAAAAATAATATGCAAGTTTAGCCATGTATGTTAAGAAACAGAATATCAGTGGCCAATTTCTAATTTTTAATGGTTTTTCAAAAATACAGATTTTTATTTTACCTTACCACAGCTCTGTTTAAAAACAATTCTGTTAACAACCTTCAAATAACCTTTTAAAATATTACTCATGAATCTACGCACCTCAATAAAATGTTTCCTGTTTTTCATTTCCCCAAGGCTAAAGTGACACAATTATTAGCTTTCGATAGGGTTAAACAATAACTACCCATGCTTACTTTTGTTAAAGAAGGGAACACAAATATACCTTCAAGCACTGTAACAGTTGAAAAGATTCCCATACTTCAGTTCTTTTTTCTTTTTTCAAAAAATTTTTAATGTTTATTTTTGAGAGAGAGAGAGAGAGACAGAGAGAGAGAGAGAGAGAATGGTGGAGGAAGAGAAAAAGGAGACAGAATTCAGAGCAGGCTCCAGGCTCTGAGCTGTCAGCACAGAACCGAACACTGGGTTTGAACCCATGAACGGTGAGATCATGACCTGAGCTGAAGTCGGACGCTTTACTGACTGAACCACCCTGGCACCCGTCTTCTTCTCTGAAACACAGAGAATTTTTTAAAAATCAAATATTTTAAATGAAATTTTTCTCTACTTCTAGTGCTGAATAAAATCCTTTTCCTTTTACTGGGAAACCTCTTTAATCCTGTGTAGTACTAGTTATCATTTATCAGGTAACATGTAGATGCTGGGGATATATCTGTAAACAAAACAGGTCAAAATCCCTGCCATCACAGAGCTTACAGTCTAGACAGAAAATGAACAATATGAATATGGTAATAAATGATAAAGGGAAAATTAAGACAGGAAGAGATTAGGGAGTGTCAATGAGGTTGGCAGTGGGTGTGGTTTTAGGTAGTGTGGTGACAGAAGGACTTTTGACATTTAAAGAAAGATGTGAAGGAAGTAGAAAAAGATACCCTGTTTTAAGGAATAGTTAGCAGGCCAAGTGGAGACAGCTAGGGAAATACTAAGAAATGAGAGATAAGAGAAGCAGCCTGGTAGTCTATTTTAAGGATGTTAACTTTTATACCATTACATTAAATGTCACTATAAGTATGAAATAGGACATCATTAAAGATATCTTCCCTTTGCCTCTCAAGATTCATGCTCTACCCTTTTCCATCCTTGTCTCTGGCCCAGGGAAGCTGAGCTGTGTTTTTCTACTCTTCCTCATGACCAATTGCATTTCTTCCTTTGGGCCACCTTCCTCCTCTTTCAATTGTCCAAGTGTTCCCTCTGTCAGAGAAGCAAAGATTGAACCAAACTGTGTTTCTCTGGATGGATAGTTCTCAACTGTGCCCTTAAACTCACCTGCATCCATGTGAGGAAAACCTACTGAAATACAGATTCCTTGGGCTCACTGAAGATGTTCAATAAGTATCTCTTGGTTTGTGGCCAAAGAATCTGCATGTTGATAAGTTTCCCAAGGTCAGTTCTTTCTTACTGTGAGGCTTGCAGATTAGAATTCTAATTTATAGAAACAGCACCCTTCTGATGGGCATCCAAGCAACTTCTCATACCTGAATTTTCATACCTGAATTTTCCTTGCTCCAAAAGGGAGAACTTAGAAAATTTGGTTGGGCTCTATTATATTTTGACTGAGTATACTCTACTAAAATTTTATTCGTATTTTTAGCCAATGCTTATAAAATATTTTATTTTGCAAAATATTTCATCATTAAATACTACCCATAAGAATTGTTTTGCACCGTCCTTATCAATTTGTGTCATGTGAGACAATGTCTTGTTTGCAAATTGATAACTTGTGGGGATTATCTATGACCTCTACATGTTTTTGTACAACAGCACTGACTTTATTTTTGTTTAAGTGCTAATATTTCCCATCTGAATCATTTATCAACATCATACTTTAATCAGAAATAAGGATACCCAAACGTTACTACTAAATACCATATGTTATGCTATGTTTTTGTGCTGTTCAAGTTGGTAGCACTGAACTTTGAAGACTTTTTTCAGAGTTATATGGAAGGAAATTCACTCAGTGACTTAGATTACCACAGAATTTGTGGGGAGGAATTCACATTTCCCAGCAGCATATACAGCACTGCTTTCATATTACATGCACTCTTCCGTGAAGAGAGACACTAGATTGATATTTTACAGAGTATTTCTGTTACAACCTCCAGAGTTCAGCAGTTTTACACAAATATTGTCCTTTCAGGTTTTTTTTTTTTTTTTTAAGATTTCATAGGTTAATTTGCCCTGTGCCAAAATTTGCTATTTCAGGATACTGAGGCAAACAAGACTGTCAGAAATAAAGACCAAGGGATGCAACTGTCATATACCAAGCAGATAATAGTAAATATCTACGTAAGTAGCTGAATCCAATCTCTCTGAGGAAGACTGGTTCATTTGACCTCTTACTAATTTTAAATTTTTTTCCTAGCAGAGAGAAGGTGAATATTTTGATTGAGGGAGCTGCATAACGGATTCAGCAGAGACCTCAGGTTAAACTTGCCTTTCAAGCTGGAGAGGATCCGATGGAGTCTTTATGGCCCACTCTGGCAGGACTATGTTTACAGCAAATACTCAAAAATACATCCAAATGAATGCCAAAAGCTGAAGCAAAAGCTTGTGAACCTTTTAATAATTGTATTGCATGAAATAAAATGTCTTGAAAAAAAATTCTTACAGAATTTCTGTTTCTCTATCCCTTTGGTTAAACTAAGGCAATGTATTTAATATGAGGGCATTTTTCATAAAATAAAGAAACTCCCCACTTTTCAGAATAAGTGTGCATTTTCTTTTATTACTGAAAAGCCATACAAAAGTTCTAAATGTTAGACATATTAGACAGTAAATGAGGATTAACTATTAAAAAGAAAAGATAATTTTATATTATATGCCTCTAGAGACTTTTTTTTATGTTATTTTAGATTTTTACCTAAGAATTCTATAGAATCTTTGAAATCCTAAATCTGAAAAGGACCTTGAAAGTTATTTAGTTTAGGAATATTAATAACAACAACAATGATGTTAAAAACACAGCTAACCTTCGGGCCCTTACCATCTTCTGGCCACTGTTTTAAGAAATTTTGCATATGTAATCTTGGTCAATCATCACAACAACCCTATAATGTAAATATTATTAAATTCATTTGACATATAAGGGAACTGAGACGCAAAATGTTTAATCTGCCTAAGGACATAGAGCTAGCAAGGGTAAGGGTTAGCACTAAAGCTGAAGAAACACTTGTAAAATTATGCCAGGCTGTTCTATCCATGGTAAGTGGATAGACACTTCCCATGGGACACAGCTGTCAAGAGTATGATTTGAGGTGCCAGAAGGTCTGCCTAAATACATCACCTTCAACACTATACAACACTGCCTCCAATTCCCACCAACAGAGAAAGTGCTTTATGAAAACATAATGCCCCCAAAAGGATATGTTTTTAAAATAATACCTAAGAAAAATTGCCTGTTAATGATAGCAAGATGAGGTAGATGCATTTTATAGAAATTTGGATGATAAAAGGAGAAAAAAAGAAAATAAAAGAGCTGTTGAAGTTCAACACCATAATATACACTCTTAGTCAATTCTGGCAAAGTGAAGGGTGATAAAGACAGAATTCAAGCAATTTGGCTTTGGTTGGATATGGAAATTATCCATTTTAAGCTATCTTCTCATTTGGGAGATGTAACCATACAGATAGCTAAATCTTTTCTATTTAAAATGGTAAAGTGTAACAGCAAAAATTATTTGTGTATAACTTTTATTTTCCTCACCACTTGCCTTTTGGAACAGAGATTCTTAAATAGGGTTCCAATACAGGATCCCTTCTGAAACATGAAATTTCCAATCTATATGTAAGAATGCACAGCACCGTAAGAAGAAGGCCAGATTCTCATAAGTATATATGAGCCCTTTCAAAACAGTTGATATAGCAGAAAATCAATTTAGCCCAGCTGCACTTCTTATATATCACCTAAATGTGTGCCTGCTGAAGGTGGTCTTTAGCGGCTACAAGACCATAACATACAACTGCTTTGAATTATGTATCCTAATGAGCATCCAGGGCCACAGTGAAGCTGACATTTTAGAAAGTGAAATATGGCATACAAAATGACCAAAAGCAGAGTAACATTACATGCCTCTGCTTTGCTAGAACCATTGTTCCTGCTTTCGCTGTTTCTGCAGCAACAGATGCAACTATTCAGGACTGGGTTTTAAGTAAATAATATACAACAAGGAAGTGAGACAGGTGTGTCAATGAAAGGTCTTAGGAAAGGGTTAGGCAATTGGAATGGGCAGTCAATTAATTAAAAATGCTTTTCAAAATGAACAAACTGATCTGACTTTCTTGGTGAGCTATTACCAAGTTCTTTTGAGTTCTTAAAACATTTTCTTTACTCTGTGTTTAACAACAAATGTGGGCCAATTGCTGTGAGTTAATTGAAAAGGATTGTTTTCTAGTTGCCAAGAAACGGCGCTTTCTTACATTATGCAGGCCATTATGTGCACAGATCAAGCTTCCTGATTTTTCTTTGAGGGTTTAAGAATATAGGCTGCCTGATTTAGTTGTCCCTTGAGGAGGAGCACAAATCAAGAAGGCTTTCAGGGGTGTTGTTCCATTTCAATTGACCAGGTAAGATTTGGATTTGAAAGTGCTACTACCTTCCTAATGCTTAACTTTTCCTAAATCATTTAAATGCTTTTATGTTGAGTGAATGAGGGGATCAAAAATGATGACTTTAAATACTTAGGGTGGTTTCATGTAAAATCATGTTAAGTTGATTTTCTTCCAGCTGAAGTTTCTGAGAGAAAAAAAAAAAAAGAGGTAGAGATAATAATAGACTTGTGAGACCAGCTCTAGAGTTTGTTTCTTCTTGATTTCAGAGTAGCAAATACGTGTAAACCAAGAAGTTGTCAGTGTGTGTAGAGTTGAAATATTAAAATCATTGCTATGGAAGAGAATATCACTATTTCTGTTTGGAGAAAAGATTTCAAATCTTGTTTGACTTGTTCCAACTGAGAAAGGGGCTTTATATTTGTTAACTTCAATAGGAAGACTTGTTGATTTTATTTATAACGTGGTTACTCATCTCTTAAAACCACACATATTTTCATTATCCGTTTTCTGTTGGCTGTTTTCTTCATATTTTTGTCTTGAAGTTAAAATCAGCGTCCTTGTACTTAACACTAATACTACTAACATGTTTGATCCAAACAAAAAAGTCCCCTTTCTTCCTCAGGAAGGAAAACCTCATTCCTTGATTTAAAGTCACTTGTTCCCAGGCTTACTTAATACAGTGCTCATGGTGGGTACAAGTACTGGAAAGGGACTCTTTGAGTCAAGTTTGTTGGTTCAAATCATCCTTCCATTCTTAATTCATATTTTCATAGGTTTAGGTTGAACTCTACAATCCCATGAATTTACACTTAAAACATCACAGAGTTCATGTGTACTATACGTTGAAAACAAATTGATTTGAATTGCAAATTTGAATGCTGTTATTAATCTTTTTTTCAAAATCATATTTTACTTCATCTCTTCCATGGCTCTCGGTTTCCTGGGAATATAGTTCGTTTACAAGAAAAATCATCAAAATGGTTACAAGTCAGGTCAAATATTTGTTGTCTTGTTAGGGAAGTTTCCATTTGTTCAGAGTTTGAAGACACTTGAGTATAAATATGACCTGTGTAATATGAACCCCAGTTGATGCTGGAAAGAAATCATTGCAGCATGCCTTTACCTGATAATATGATTTGGGTTTTCCACAAGTGAACCAATACCCTGGCAATGAAACTATTATGTGGAATGATATTGATGAAGTGATAGTTAAATCCATTTATTTTTAACGTGCCAAACGGGATTCTTCTTTTTTGAATTCCTCCACCTTTTTTAATTAACTAAAATAAAGAATCACAGTGTTATTGGTTCTCACAAATTTTCATTACGCTCTATTCTTTATTTATGTAGTAGTGAAATTGAAGCAGCCATTTAAATAAATGCATGGTTTGTGGTTATGTATACTTGGTGTAATGTGTTCCTATTTTTTGTTGGAGCTGCATTTGTTTTCAGGTAAGATGTAATTAAACAATTCTTTTCTAGTTTACATTCCTTTATTTACCTTGTCAAAAAGTGCTGGTTGCCCTGAAAATACACTTTTGATATTACTGGTACCATGGTGCTTAAAATATCTGTACTCTAAAGATTTTGCTCATTTTTGCAATTATTGGAGCAAGGTGACAGGTGAATATATGGGATGGGTAGAGTGGAGTGAAAGACTGATACAGTGTCTTATAAGCAGACTTCTCATATCTAGCACACAACTTTTTTATCAGTATAACAGCAATTGCGATATTAATAAAACAGCTATAAAGAAAATATTTAATAGTATAACAAAAAGTCTTGACCTTTTTTCTGAATGGTATTTTCTTAATTAAACAAATATTAACTGATGTTGATTTGCTTCTCTGTGAATTGGGAGTTTTGCAAAAAAAAAAAAATGATGTCCATCTAGGCTGGGATGGAAATCAGTCTATAAAATTTTGTTCAACCTTAATTGAGAAGACACTGAATTCATTAGTAGTTTGTGGGTCACAGTGACTGAAATACTACAAAATGATAGACTTTTAAGGGCATTTACTGATATGTGATTCTAACGGCTTTGGCCCTTTATTTTGAGAGAGTGGGTGAATGTGTGAAGGTGGGGAGAATGGCTAGCTGATGGTGTGGGGGAAATAAACCGTATTGGTAACGAGAGCATGCTTTTCCTGTTTGTCTGCAAGAATATGAACATCCTAAGACTATTTGACAAACGGAAATCAAGTTACACTGTATTTTTCGCATTACCCTGATGTACGATTCAAGAAACCCAGTCAAGTATGAGATTAATTTGACATATCTCATTTATAGTGAACTCAAGGTTTTTGACAATCATTTCTTCTACTGTAGGCTCTTAACATTTCTTTCATCTTCTACAAGTATGTTAGGGATCTTTACTAATCAGCATATCAATTTTTTAACATCATCTATTTTTTTATTTTTTGAAAAATGGGATTATTTACTTCATGGTACTACTCATAAACATCATTTCAAAGATTCCTAAAAACATTGTGCTTTTGATAACTAATTTTCCCATGCACTTTTGATATGAAATTACCTAACTTTGGAAATTCAGAATAATATATAAAGTACTAAAGTGTTTTCTTATTCTCTTCTTACCTAAAATGATCTCTAATATTAGAAAATTATTTTCAAAATGGAGAAGACATATGCAACATATTTTAGTAATATTATTTGTCCTACTGTTGATACATAATCAGCACCAAACTTTACCTTGCTCTGATAAGGCACTGGGGATATTTCTTTCTTTTGTCCTTAAAGTTGTTGTTAAACTGAGATTTTTAACTCCTCAACTACAATGATATTTTTGAATCACTCTTAGAAGTTCCTTTTTTTTTTTTTTTTTTGGTTAAAAGTATTTCTAAACCCTGAGAATGCTGTCTCTCTTTTCCTTCTTTTTTTGAGCAGCTGTCCTCAATTTGGCAATGTCTGAAGATATTTTTTGGTCTCAGCAACAAAGGGGGTGGAGTACTCAGCATCTAGGGGTAGAGGACAAGGACGCTGCTGAACATCCTGCCCAGGACATTCCCTACAATAAAGAAGTATGGGATGCCAAATGTCAATAAAGCCGAAACTAAGAAACCCCGCTTTACAGGTCTCAGATACTTTATTGTGGCTAAATGCATGATTATGGGTTAGAATTTTTGTTTTCAAACATCCTGAAATCTCATGTTCCTTCTTTATTCCACTTGCTTATAAATATTGGCCTACAGGATCACACCTAATTTTTAATTGAACTTTCTGAAAACTGCCTATGGAATGCCTAGGAATCATGATCTGACTGGATTATCCACTTTTCCCTTTCTTCATTATGAGTAGTACCAAAATGACAATGGTCACATTATCGTTAAGCCCGTGTTATGTCCATATTACTAAACAGTGCTATGTTTTCATGATTTGTAGAATATTTCCCTCATTGCTTCAACTCGTGGATAAGGAAGGATTCATTAAGGCAAGCAAGACACTAATATCATCTATTTAATTGCTGTGTTCCTGATTTCATGTGTAAAGTCAACTCTTTAACAAACATTCACAATTCTATAGATATTTATTGAGCACCTATCATTTTCCAGAAATAGTTTTATGTTGGAAATTCAGCAGTGAATAATACATGAACCTTAATTTTGTAGTGATTATGTTATAGAGGATGGGAAGATCTCAAATCCCCTTTTCTGTCAACCATCTTTGATTTTGGTCTATAATATACCAAAAACAAAACAAAACAAAACAACAACAGAATCTGGTGCATATAAATGGTTGCAGAAGTTGATACTTCTTTTGCATGTAAACTCTGTTTCTTGGGGACTGCCAAGAACCTTTTCATTAATTTCTGAGCTTCACTTTCTGGCAAATGTCTCTATTTTCAACTTGCTTGGTGTGCATTTCAGAGAACACTGACTTTGAAGTAAATTTTGAATGAAAGGAAATAGAATATTTGATGAGTCGAAATAATGTTAATAAGAATAGTCAATCTGGCATTTAGGGGGGAAAAGACATAAAAATAAAGATGGAAACTTGTGAGAGGAAAGAGGCCAGTCATGCCTGAAGTTTATTTTATTTTCTATGCCAAGAAAAATGGTAACAGGAAAGAAAAGAAAAGGAAAAGAAAAAAAAAAGGAGAAAAGAAAAAGAGCAGTAATGTACCTTTCCAGTATAAGTGTAACTTGGAATAATTCTTTTTCTTCTGGTACATAGCTCTGTCTCTGGTGAATTATTTAGAATTCCTTATCTGTTTTATACTTTATTTCTCTGTAGTCATTGATGAGATTATTGGTTTCTTCTTTAGATAGAAAATGAGAAACATAAATGAAGCAATATAATACAATTTTAATGTTCTGGTCTCAATATGTCTTTTGATTTTACTTTATAGTTTCTTTCCTTTCCTAATGCTTGTTTTCTTAGTATATGCAAAATTATTTTCTTAGGATGTGCAGGAGTTAAATGTACTAATATGTTAAAATGTGAATAAAAGGATTTGATGCTCTAAAATTCTCAGGCTCTGTAAACCTACCAGTTTTTAAGTAATCATTTAACTTATTAAGATGGTGTTTACCAAAAGCTGAGATTTATCCTCCCTCTTCTTTTTCATTTAAACATAAGTTGAGATCTTACCCAACTAAGGAGTTATTTGTGTAAGAAATTCCAAAGGAACAATATAAATGTGGCTACAAAAAGTGGTTTTAAATTATGTAAGTATATTTCCTGGAGTTTACTGAAAAATGAGAGAAATTCTAATACTATGGCTTATAACTGGTTTTCTAGCAATGAATTTGAAGAAAAGGTTGAATTTCATCTCAGAAGTCTTAGTGGTACTGACAGCAGTGTAATTGCCTTTGTTGTGTGAGCAAAACAAAGAGAAGTATTTTCTTTTTTGTTCAAGTACAGGCTTTGCCATCTATCTAGTGGTCTGAATGCAGGCAAATTTCTTAATGGATTGAGTAAAAATACTGATCTCACAGTGTCATTACAGAAACGAAATGAGATGGCACAATTTAGTACTTGTCACAGAGAAATTACATAATAGTAAGTGTTCCCCCTTCTCACTCAGTCGTAGGCTATCCTAATTCATTTCATAGAAAGAATCTAAAGGAACTTTATTTTCTTAAAAATTTTTTAATGTTTATTATTTATTTTTGAGAAAGAGACAGACAGAGCATGAGTGGGGGAGGGACAGAGAGAGAGGGAGACACAGAACTTGAAGCAGTCTCAGGCTCTGAGCTGTCAGCACAGAGCCCGATGCGGGGCTCGAACCCACAAACGGTGAGATCATTACCTGATCCAAAGTTGGCACTTAACCAACTGAGCCACTCAGGCACCCCTCTACGGGAAATTTAACTTTTTTTTTTTTAAATGTTTATTCATTTTTGAGAGAGAGAGAGAGAGACAGAGACAGACAGAGAGAGAGAGACATAGAATCCGAAGCAGGCTCCAGGCTCTGAGCTGTCAGCATAGAGCCCAATGCAGGGCTCGAACCCACAAAATGTGAGGTCATGACCTGAGCTAAAGTCAGATGTTTAACTGACTGAACCACCCAGGTGCCCTGGGAACTGTAAAGATCAACTAGTGCCTTACACATCTGATGCTTGTTTTCCCGATGTTCTCTTAACCACTAGCCTATGCTTTCCTCATGCTAATGAAGTGTTAACCTCCTAAGGCAATGGACATTTATAAATGTTATGTTGAAACATACAAAGTTGCCACTTTTATAGGTCAAACAGTTACATATTGGCCAATTTCATATGATTCAGCTTTCTATATATAGAGATCTAAAAAACAAATCTTATTTACCAAAAAAATTTCATATGATAAGTCTGCCATAATTTGATAATGCTAGAATGTAAATGCAGTTCCATTAGCTGTTTGAAAAAATTATAAAAAGACACAATTAGAAAAATAGTATAATCAAGAAGAGCCTTGAGCAGGGGTTGACAAACTAATCTGTGGGCCAAATCCAGCCTGATATGTGTTTTTGTGGAACCCATGGGGTAAGAATTGTTTTTACATGTTCAAACAGTTGAAAAAAATCAAAAGAAGGATAATACTTTGTGACACATGGAAATTAGATGAAATTCAAATTTCAATGACCATAAAAATTTTTTTATGAGTGGGAACAACTCATTTGTTTATATATTGTCTTAGGCTACTTTTGTTCTGCAAAGACAAAGTTGAGTTGTTGCAATGGACTTTATGGCTTCTAAAGCCTAAAATATTTATTACCTGGCCCTTTACAGAAAAGGTTTGATGACCCCTGTTGTAGAGTCAAACTGCCTGTATTTGCATGCCAATGCCAATACTTCTAGGTAAGTTACTTAACTTGTATGAACCTTAGCTTACACATTTTTAAATAGGCACACTAATAGTACTTGACCTCATAGAACAATTATAAGTGCTTGGTACATCATAAATACTCTATAAATGTTACTATAAATATTAATATTCTTTCAGAGTGCCATTGTAAATGGGAATAAAAACTTACAGATGCTTGAAAAGCTCAGATGGGTGATAATTGTTGCATCAACCATATCGGGATAAAACAAGTCACCAGCATTCTGTAGACTTTAACAGTAGATTGTAACCACTTACTCATACAAATGATTGTAATATTTACATCTCATACCGCATGGACCATCTCAAGTTAAAAATATGTAAGTTTCTAAATTTGCAAGTGTTAAGCTGCAAAGTAGAGGCTGTTTTCTCCCTGGGACAATGAACATCTGCTGAAACAATTTGTCCAACTGAGCATTTGCCTCTGCTGGCCTTTTTTTTTTTTTTTTTTAAGAAATGGAAAAAAAGATCATTGTTTAACTTCAACTCTTCTCATCTTCTCAACCAAGAAACGGTTTCTCTTGGGACTAGATGTTTCTGAGATATGGAAAAGTAAAGGGGCCTCAGCTTTTTATTTACTTTTTCCTATTTTCAAGTAAGGGTAAGTAGAATTTTACTCAGAGTGCCATGTTCTTCTCTCCTTTCTATTTAAATATTGTTTGAAAGACCACAGGCTTTTCTAGATGATTTAAGATTTCTGTAGTGAATTGAGCTTTGCAGCCCTTTCTGAGAGAGACTGGGAGGTGGGGTAAACCACAGCAGAAAAAGGGTCAAGTTTTAAAATAGAAAGACTCTTAACAAGTAGCTCAGATCTATTACTTGTATGCAAAGTCAGAAGGGTCTGGAGGGAAGATGATCCAAAATCTTGGAAGTAAAAGAAAATGTTCCCAAAGCTAAAATCCAATAGCATCCTAGAGATAATAGATGGTTTAAGTAGAACTGCTGATAAACTTCAAGTCCAAGACTTATCAGTCAGGCTACCTCTCCAGCTTTTCTACAGTGGTTTCCCCTGGGAAAGATGAAGAGAGGACTCTTCAAGCACTTAGCTTTATAATGTTGTACTTAAGAAGTTGGTGAATAATAACTATTAGAGTTCTCTGGGTAAACCAGCTTGAATTAAAGGTGCTTCTTTTGTTTCCTTACTTTAAAGTAGAGCTTCTCTGGTCCTTGGGGATTACACCAAGAGCAATGAGTCATATCTGAAATGAGGAAGGGAAAGTGTTGTCAAATTTCATGTTGATTCATAAGAGTAAGCATGAAAGGTTGTTTGCGTATTTAAACGGGCAGGGAAGCACAAGGGGAGAGCAGAGAATCAAATGTTTGAGCACTTAAGAGTTTCTATTTACTACGAAAGATTGAAGAAACTTGCTGTTTTCAAACAGAATGGACTCTATCATACATAAATTATTCCTGATTTTTGTTGTTTTCTAATTACTATTTTTGCTTATAATACAGTCAAGTATAAAAGAAAGAAAGAAAGAAAGAAAGAAAGAAAGAAAGAAAGAAAGAAAGAAGGAAAGAAAGAAGGAAAGAAAGAAGGAAAGAAAGAAGGAAAGAAAGAAGGAAAGAAAGAAAGAAAAGAAAGAGAAAGAAACTGTTCAGCTACCAAGTCAAAAAATATTTTGCCACCTGCTATGTATTTTGCCAGCCAGTTAAAATCTTTAGCATTCTTTGGTACCAAGCCTTAAGATGCTTGTGGGGTGGAGGGAAATTTTCCTCTGTTGGAATCTTTTGGATGATAGTCAAATACTTCTGTAATTTCCTTCACCATTTTTAGCTACTGTTGGCATCATTTATTTCAAGAATGCCTGTGGAATGTCAAGAAGATGCCAGATATTATTTTGAATGTTGTATTTTAATATAATATGAAGCTAAAGTTGTTCCTAGAGACTTCAGAGATAAAGGTAGGGTGCTTCTTTCTTATCTTTTAGCAAAATGGAAAGCTTTAATTAAGGACCAAATAGTTTTTTTGGTCAGTCTCCTACCTGTGAAAGTAGATTAGAAAGGAATTTTTAGCCTTTGGCTACAGGCAGGAACAGATTTACGTGTCAGGGTGGAGGAAGTAATGGAGCAGAAGGAAAACCAGAAGCTAGACTTATCACTTAAGTTATCAAATGGTCCAAATATTTGGTCCAAAGGCAATGACTTCATTTGAATTGTTTTGTCCTGGATGTGGGCATTTGAGTCCTCCTCATTTAAACCTTTGAGAATAATGATTCTAGCAACACTCTGAAATAAACTTTCTACAGTTATTTCCCCAGTCGAATAAGTCTATAATTAGAAATTCTATCATTGCTGGCTAGCCTAATTCCCTGAAACATGCATATGAGGTTTGTTGTGCTGGCACCAATAGAGAAAGAATGATAGAGCTGGGAGGGACCTTATGAGATCATCTAATCCATACTAAAAATCATTCAAAATACATGGTTCTTTAGTCACAGGTTTCCCAGGGATTTGTTACACCAGCAACTGGAGTATGACTAGGCCTATAACAATAAAAGAGGCTTGCTTGCCTTTCTGATCAAGAATCATTGCAATATCAAACAAAGGATAAATTCTTTTCTAAGAAGCTTATGACTAATTCAGGTCTCTACAAGCATTCCAGGAACAAGATTCTTTTTGGTTACCAAGATCGTAAGTGTGATTTTGGCCCAGAGGCTTAAAAACCAAAGCACATATGCTGTGTCTCATTTGTTCTGTGGGCCATTTCTCTTTTCATTCCTATGCTTTCATTCCTATGATTTTTTTCCCCTTCTCGTTTTATTGAGAAACAACAAGTACAAGTATTTTTAGCTGGCTTACCTGAATTAATCTCTTATAGGGCTAACCTGTTTGAACTAAGAACCAGAAACAAACAAACAAACAAACAAAAAAACAATTAAAAGAGAAAACTCTTTCCTGCTCTATATTTTTTTAGCTCCTATCCCATTATTTTTAGTTTGTGGTCCTGGGCAAGTCATTTAAACTCTCTGAGCCTCAGTTTCTTCTTCTGTATTGAATAAGAATATGAGCCTAGATTACTGAAAGAGTCTCTTTTAGCTCCAACAATCTATAATGCAATCTATCATAAAGCAAAATTGTGACCTTTAGCATGAAGAAAGGGCAGTGGGAGAGAAACATGTTAGGAATTTTTCTCATTTCTCCCACTCCACAAATGCTGCAAATGGCTAACATCAGTGACTCAGAACTTTAGTAGGTATATTAACTTGGGTTAAGTTTCACCCAAAACTTATGTATTTAAAGCTGAAAGGGAGAGAAATTCTAAGCTATAATCTTCTATTTTTCCCACTTTAGACCAGTTTCATGACTCGAAACCTGTTCTATTTTAAAAAAGTGTTTTTTTAAGTTTATTTTATTTTTGAGAGAGAGAGAGAGAGAGAGAGAGAGAGAGCGCATGAGCAGGGGAGGGGCAGAGAGAGAGGGAAACACAGAATCCGAAGCAGGCTCCAGGCTCTGAGCTGTTCTGCACAGAGCCCAACGTGGGGCTCAAACCCATGATCTGTGAGATCATGACCTGAGCTAAAGTGACCTGACTGGATACCTAACCAACTAAGCCACCCAGGCACCCCAAAACCTGTTCTATTTTCAAATAGAATACTGAATAACATATCATGTGTTAGTTTCTTAAGAAACAACAGCTAACTGAAGTTAGTAGTTAACATTGGAATTGAATTCTTCTAATTAATAAAATATACCTTTTTACTTTTCCTCATATTTGGGGGATAAATGTGATTACTTCTGCAAATGCCAGGTATTTTTTCCTAATACTCCTTTGTTAAAATCCTCAAAACACATGCACACACACATGCACACACACACACACAAAGTTGAAAATATAATCCAGGAAGAAAATATTGCTAAAAATTTACTTAAAATTTTTTTTAATGTTTATTGATTTTTGAGACAGAGACAGAGCATGAGTGGGAAGGCAGAGAAAGAGGGAAACACAGAGACCCAAGCAGGCTCCAGGTTCTGAGCTGTCAGCACAGAGCCCGGCGCAGGGTTTGAACTCGTCAACCACGAGATCATGACCTGAGACGAAGTCGGACGCTCAACTGACTGAGCCACCCAGGCACCCCTAAAAATTTACTTTTAATGATTTTATTCCATATGTACAAATAGAATATTTTCTCTTTTTATTAATGGCTTTGAGTATGGGGAAAAATAAGAGAATATTTTATTGATAAACCTCCTCCTATTTTTGAGCTTTCCTCAAATGGCAGACACACCTATAGCTATTGGAAACTATTGGAAAGTTCCAATATTAATAAAATATCCAGTTTTGGTTAGACAGTATTATTAACAGACTGAGAAAGGAGCTCATATAAAAGATCTAGTTATGTTTCATTTCCCGAATTTTTATGTCTAAAAACAGAAACATTCTGTCCACTTCCCATTTTGTGGAGCTATTGCAGAAATTTCCTGCCATCACAAATCTGAGAGATAGTGAGTTTTACTTAAAAGCTGTATGTGGAAAGCCTACTAAATTTATGCCAATGTAGACTTGGTTCATGTGAATGATCTAGGAGCATATCTTTTCTATTAGATGATGTTAAGAATCAGTCTTGGTGACACATTAAATCTTTCAAAGACACCACTTTATTTTAACTCTCATCTACTTCTTGTCAGGCTGATGAAGTTTAGGTTAGCTCAGTGACACCATTGAGCATTATTAACCATTGTAAATAACTGTACATGGAGAGATAATAGCTCCAGGAATAGCTGGTGACCAATTATAATGCTCATGTGTATATTTTTCTATCACTCTGAAAAGATAAATTTAATTTAAAAATTTCCACAGTATCTATAAAACCTGATTATGCCAAGTTAAAAAAATTATCCATATTATAGAACCAAAATAATATAAATAGTTCTATGCCTTTTATGCGTGGAATACACAAATTCAGAGGACATTCTGAAACAGTATCTGTGGCTTTCAACTTCAAAAACACTTCAATTTCAATCTTCTAGTTTGTTTTCATGGTATGTTCTGTTAGTTCTTATTTGAAAATTAAGAATATACTCCAGATAATATTGAACTCAATAGGAAGAGAAAACAGTCTATTTTTCATTGGATTCATGGTGGTAACCACAGTAAAAGCCAGTAACTTGGTGAATATAGTAATGTCTCTGGAAATCTTGAATGAAGAACATATTTTTTGCAAGATGAACCATGATGATAATTTCCAGGTATATCATTTATTTTCTAGATTGCTGTGCTTCAAGGAGACCTCTCTGGAGAATAATTCAAGCAATAAGAAAACAAATTTTAAAACATTAGATAAGACATTCAATATATTTTTTTCAAAATCTATTTCACTGACTTAGTATATATTCCAAGTAAGAAGCCATTAGTTTTATAATTGGAATTTAGACATTTTAATTAGTTCAGAAGTCTCTTAAAAATATATTTATTTGAGAGTGAGAGAGCGCATGCAAGCAGGGGAGGGGCAGAGAGAGGGAGACAGAGAATCCCAAGCAGGCTCAGCTCTATCAGCACAGAGTCCAATACAGGGCTCAATCTCATGAATGGCAAGATAATGACCTGAGCCGAGATTAAGAGTCAGACATGATTAACTGACAGCCACCCAGGTGTCCCCAGAAGTCTTAATTAAGAAAAACCTGTACCTTGATGAACTACTAAGAAGAGTCATAAGATGAATGAATATGATCTGCAGACTGAAAATGATCCAGTATTGCTTACCCCAGAAATTATTTTTTTGTGTTTCAACACTCAGCTTTCACCTAATTGGCACATGATACAAATAACAGGTCTTTTAATACTCTGAGCCATTAGATGTGTGTCCAATGTAACCTACATTCACAAATAGAGGAATACATTAAGTTTTGCACAGATATGAAGGATAAAGAAATTCAGAAGTTAGATTTCTGAAAAGAATGTAAAAGATTCTCATTTAGGTATTCACTCATGTGAATAGCTGCCTGATGGTTCTAGTCATTCAGTTTTCTGAGAGTTGCCTTGTTATACAATAGTTGACTGGAAATGGCCCAGCTTTTGCTCCGACCATGAGTTTCACATATAATTTTCTGGTTTCCCCTGCTGCCATCCCCCACCTCCTCCCCCACTTCCCATCAGATGTGGTGAATGTCAAGGGGTACATCCTCACTGCTTTACTCCTTGTTCTCAGTTCCTACTATTGCTAAATTATGCCTTTTACATCCTTCCTTTCCTAGCTACCCTCTTCTATCCATTCTGCATGGACCCAAATGTGAAACACATGGGTTTTCATACCAGGTAGTTGGGTTAAAGATTTGGGTTATATCTTAAGATATGAGGACATTATACCACAGCACAGCAAATAATGTTACACTGAACAGCAGACATCCCTGTTCACTGGCAGTGATCCCTGGTAGCCAGCACTTTTGCTCAGGATCTAGCTCCTGATGTCTTGCTGGGCCATCTTCCCTATTTCCTGTAATCTCCCACTGCTTTTCCTGGTTTTGAAACACTTGAATCATCCATCTCTTGCTGAAGCAAAATATTCTTCTCACTTTGTTATGTGGGCAATTTTTCCTTTGTCCAATTAAAAAAATTTTTTTTAATGTTTATTTATTTTTGAGAGAGAGAGACATAGAGCTCAAGAGGGGAAAGGCTAGAGAGAGAGGGAGACGCAGAATCTGAAGCAGGCTCCAGGCTCCGAGCTGTCAGCACAGAGCCTGATGTGGGGCTCAAACTCACAAACCGTGAAATCATGACCTGAGACGAAGTCGACGCTTAACTGACTGAGCCACCCAGGCACCCCTCTTTGTCCAATTTTAAGCTCATTTTTTTTTTTTTTTAATTTTTTTTCAACGTTTTTTATTTATTTTTGGGACAGAGAGAGACAGAGCATGAACGGGGGAGGGGCAGAGAGAGAGGGAGACACAGAATCGGAAACAGGCTCCAGGCTCCGAGCCATCAGCCCAGAGCCCGATGTGGGGCTCGAACTCACGGACCGCGAGATCGTGACCTGGCTGAAGTCGGACGCTTAACCGACTGCGCCACCCAGGCGCCCCTTAAGCTCATTTTTGACAAGCTCCAAGTGCAGAGCCAATGATGGCTCATCAAAGTGTTTCTGCTTAACAAGGCAGTTTTTCCATGAGGAATTGTGTCATCTGCTTTTGAGTTATCTGCCCACGCACATACAGGTGTTATAGCACATTCTATATTTTGAAGTCTATTCAGCCTGCAGAGTATTAAGTTTGAAGGGCCTTGGGAAGAGACCTAGGATTCATTCCCTCATTCTCCCTATTCCCTCCTGACTATATCCACATCCCAAACCCTGTTGATTCTATTTGAAACACCTCTCTTCCCTCTGCTGCTACCCTAATCCAAATCAGCATGGTCTTTTTACTAGCTTAGTGTAATGGCCTCCTAACCTATTGTTGGGAGGAAACATTTATCCTCTACCAATTTAGGTCAATGTGTTTGGGGGCCTGTGAATTAACTGACAGTAGATTAATAGAAAAAATTATTTTCACAGGCCTGTGAGAACACCCCATAAGAAGTGACTCCCTGAACAAGTAGGAGTAAGGGTTTATATACCAGCTTAATAAAGGAGTGTGAATTTAGGCCTTCAAAAGATGGAAGGTTCTGATGAGACTTCTTTACACAATTTTTTAGAATGTCCTAGTGCCCAAGGCCAGTTGCCTCCTTGAGTCGAGACTTCCCTGGAGAGGAGGTTTGTGATAACCATGCTCATAAAGCCCTGCTTTAATCATGTAAGGGTAGCACAGATAAGATTTCTTTCCACAGATGTTTTCACTTTGAAGTCATCTTCATACCATCTTGGTGGGTTGTTGGTCCCTCCACCATCTCCCTACAGTCAATCTCGTTCCCACAAATCTTCTCTCCACACTGTAGCCAGAAGATATTTCTACAACACCAGATCATGACACTCCCTTTCTTCAAAACACTTCAGTGGCTTTTCACTGCCAAGGATTATGATTTATAATCCTAGATTTACCACTTGCCTACTAAAGCTTAAAGAACAAAAGGTATGAGTCTAATATATGTGGCTAGAGTTTATTTACATGGTAGAAAAGGTAAATTATGACATACAAAAACTAATCTTTAGTTCCTTCCTACATTTTATGTCAATGTTTCTCAGATTTTATTTCTAAAATCAGTGCTTCAGGCAGTGTTCCAGGTTCCAAATCTTTTTCTCTTCCCTTCAGTTTTAATTAACAATTCATTCCTGTAGGGCCTTACTGAAATGCTTGGCTAAGTAAGTTCATAAGCTTATTCTTATGAGTGTTTATAAGTTAATGTACTATGCATTTCCACCTTCAGTGTTGCTATTTTAATAAGGTCCTTCATGACTTATTCCACAAGATGACCTATAAAAGGCATTTCAAACCCTGAAGCAACAAGCTGAGGAGAAAACTTGAGCAAATGGGCTTTTGAACACCTCTTAACTTCAGGCTCTTGCTCTGCCTCTGAATAGAAGTGGCCCTGAAGGGAAGAATTCCATTGCCTTTGTATAAACTGCATCCTTCAGGAGTGGGTTTCGTGCTTCTCCATGGAACCCAATTAAGTAGCACAACTTAAGGTGATACTTTGCTATACAGCTGTGCTTCATACTTATGTTTTTTTTTTAAATAGCTTTATTTAAATGTAATGTACATGCCATAAAATTCACGTATTTAAGGTGTACAGTTGGGTAATTTTTAGTTATTCTCAGTTGTGCAATCATCACTAGTATCTAATTTTCAAGCATTCTCATCATCTGAAAAGAAACCTAGTACACGTCAGCAGTCATTCCCCATTCCTATAACCCCAATCCAACACTAGGTAATAATACATAATCTACTTTCTGGCTTTACAGATTTGTCTATTCTGGACTTTTCATATACATGGAATCATACACTATGTGACCTTTTGTGACTGGCTTCTTTCACCTAGTATTATATTTTCAAGATTCATCCATGTTGTAGTATGAATCTTGTAGTACTTCATTCCCATTTACTGCCAAATAACAATTTATTATATGGATGTACCACCACTGTTTATCCATTCATCAGTTAATGGACATTTGGGTCATATCTACTTTTTGTCTATCACAAATAATGCTACTATGAATATTGCTGGACAGGTTTTTGTGTGGATATATGTTTTCAGTTTTCTTGGGTATATATTTTGTTGTAGAATTGCTGAATCACGTGGTAATTTTATGTCTAACATTTTGAGGAACTGCCAAACTGTTTCCAAAGTGGCTATACCAGTTTTGATTCCCATTAGTAATGTGTTAGAATCCCAATTTTTCTACATCTTCACCAACACTTGTTATTGCCATCCTAGTGGATGTGAAGTGGTATCTCATCATGGGTTTGATTTCCTTTTCCCTAATCACTAATGGTATTGATCACCTTTTCATGTGCCATTGTTTATTCCATTGTTATTGGCCATTGTTTGCATTCTCTGGAGAAATATCTATTCACATCCTCTGCCCATTTTTAATTGTGTTACTTGTCTTTTTATTATTCAGTTGTAAGAGTTCTTTATATAGTCTTGATATAAGTTATTTGCCAGATATATGATTTACATATATTTTTCCCATTCTATTTGTTGTCTATTCACTTTTTGGTGGTTTCTTTTGAAGCACAATTGTTTTTAATTTTGAGGAAGTCTAAATTGCTCATTGTTTTGGAGTTGTATCTGAGATAATATTGTCTAACCCAAGGTCACAAAGGTTTACTTTTATGTTTTCTTCTAAGAGTTTTATAATTTTAGCCTTTAACTATAGGTCTAGCACCCATTTTGCATTAATTTTTGTACATGTGTGAGGTCAGTGTCTAACTTTATTCTTTTTCATGTAGATACCAGTTATTCCAGCACCATTTGTCAAAATTACATATGCTTTTAAACCACACCTAGGAAGCTATTAAGTTAGCAGTTATATTAGCTATCCATCACTGAGTTTCTAGTAAGCAAATTCCACCCTGAGAGGCTTCAGGTACTAGTATTTGGTTCTATAGATTTGTATACACTGTACTTCTCTTCTTGTTTCTGAATAATTTGTGAGTTTTGTTCTGTTGAATATTTCAGGTGTTTGGATGAATTTCTCTTACCCAAAGTAAATATATCATTTACATATTTAAAGTTAAAATGGGTGAGAACTGTTACAAGTAATTAATCTTGACCTACAAAGAGCTAGCAATTATCCATTCATTTCATCAAGAAAAATGTATTGAGTACTTACTGTACTATGTGTTGTGGACATAATACTGGAAATATAATGATGAACTAAACAGCCCTTGTCCTCAAGAAACATATTTTAGGGAGAAGAAGCAAAAATTAAAAAAAAAAATACCCAGGTAGATATAGAATTTGCAAGTTTGATACATGTTTAGAAGAACATTAAATTAAAAGCATATTAAAAAAATTAAAAGCTGGCATCTGGGTGGCTAGGTTGGTTAAGCAACTGATTTCCATTCAGGTCATGATCTCATGGTTTGTGAGTTCAAGCCCCACTTTGGGCTTTGTGTTGACAGCATGAAGCCTGGATGGAGTGTGCTTTGGTTTCTGTGTCTCCCTCTCTCTCTGCCCCTCCCCAACTTGTGCTCTTTCTCTCTCTCAAAAATACATAAACATTAAATAAATTAAAAGCATAAGCAGAGTTAGAGGGAGAGAGTGACGCACAAAGAGGTTATTAGTTTATAAAGAGTGGTCAGAGGTCTCTGATTAAGGCAACATTTAGTCTGAAACTGGAAGGTTGTAAGAAAGTATCTATGCAGATATACTAAGCAAGAGTGTTCCATACAGTGGAGACAAGGGCAAGTGACCTGAGAGGGTACATACCTGGCTCAGCTCCAATTTTCCTACTCCCTCTGTATTTCTAAAACAAACAGCATAATTTCTGTACAAATTCCACTTTCACCATAGTTTCTTTTCTACAACTAATTTGCCATAAAGGAGTGTACATTTTACCATACCTAGGAAGATTCAGTCTGAATAATGTTCAAAATTAGATAAATTTAAGACTAAGACAAAAACAACAAAGAAAAAAACATTTTCCTACATTACATTTTGCATCCTGCTGAAGCACCCTTTCTGATGTTGCAACTTCATTTCAATTCAGCAAATTAAACTGAATGCCTGTGGTGACATTTCCCAAATCACAATTTGTTAGGCCGTATTTGTGGTTCAGAGCTTTCACTAGGGACTTGACAATGGTTTAAGCAGTTAAAGATAGTCAGGTCTCAAAAATTTATGGTAACGTGTTTGCATTCTGACTCAATTTCAAGGAGCTGTATGTTCAGGAATGTGTATGGCTTATGAACAGCCTACCTTGAGCATCATTGGCTATGACACACTGGGTGTGTATCATGGGTCAGTTCATCAGTTATGCCACATATAACATGAGAAATTCAATGACTCATTGGAATTAATGTTAGAAAATCAGTTGCTATTGCCTATATATTATGTTCCCACTAAATATCAATATTCAAAGAGAAGATATATTTACTATGAAAATTTCAATGCATTTTGCAGTCCATTATTTTTCTTAAAAAGTCATCACTTTTCCAGACTAATGCCCTGAAAATCAATGCCTGACCTTTCACTATTCCTCCTTGCCCATTTTTGTGATCTCTGTTGCAGATTGCCTTAGGCAGTTGGCAGATCTTAAGTGGCCTGGATATACGAAAGCAAGGTACTTTAATACCTTCAATATTTAAACTTGTAATATTCCAGACGGCCCTAAACTAAATTAAAAAGTAATCAGGGAATGCCCTGATGTCTTTTTTCGCAAAATATATTCAACTCCTACCCACTGCCTAAAGTAAAATAATCCTTCTTGCCCCTGAACTCACATTAAAACCTTTTATCTTGCCTTGCCTAGCATTTCTTGTGTCTTATTTTCCACACTGTATTATACATACATCCTTTGACTGCTATTATCTAGGAGCAAATGCTAGGGTTGTAGAGAATTGTTAATAAATATTTACTCATGTATTATTGCATTATTATGACTTAGAAGTATTAGGGAGATAAATATTCAGAATGATCCCATGGTGTTCAACTTTGTTTCTATTTTGCTTTTTTTTTTTTTTTTTTTTTTTTTAGTCTTGTTTGGTTAATTTGTGTGGCTTTGATTTAAAAAAAAAAAAAAAAAAAAAAAGGAGAGGTGCCTGGGTGGCTCAGTCAGTTAAGCGTCCGACTCCGGCTCAGGTCATGATCTTACAGTTCGTGAGTCTGAGCCCCACGATGGGCTCTGTGCTGACAACTCAGAGCCTGAAACCTGCTTCAGATTCTGTGTCTCCCTCTCTCTCTGCCCCATCCCTGCTCGCACTCTGTCTCTCTCTGTCTCTGTCTCTCTCTCTCAAAAATAAATGTTAAAAAGAAAAAATTTTTTAAAAAGGAGAGGAAGAGTGGGAAGAAAAGTTTAAAGTGTATTATTCCTTTAGGGATATTTTTTCTTTGGTTTTACCTGCCCTGTGGTCAGAAATAGAATATAACCTTGAAAAGAAAGTTATATTCAGTTCTAATGGCTATTTCTTTTAAATGTAGCTGGAATATTGGTCTTTAAAGGGTGTCACCAGATTAAATCTGCCAAGTAAGGAAGGTGGAGCTGTGTGGGAATGAGGCTTTGTTTAATCAGGTTGTATAATGTTTTGCTGAGACATGTTGGGAAAAGCAATCCAAAGTAATGTGGACTTAGTATGAAATCAGTCTGAAGCACACCTTATAAATTTAGAGATCTTTTGACATCCTCTTGGAAATTCATTTATCAGAAATAATAGGGAAAATTAACTTTTTAATATATATATATATATATATATATATATATATATATATATATAGCCCCTTCGCTAACATTTGTGGGATCTGAAAAACAGTACAAAGAGAGACCACATACAATATATCAAGTTATAAATTGTGGTAAGTATCTGTAAATGAAGTGTATTCTGTCTTCCTACCTTAAAGTTATCTTCAGGCAAAATTCAAAGTTAAAATTGTTTGATACCTTGGAGTTTCATGTTTAAAAAGTGGAAATCCTGGGAGAGCCTACTCAAAAGTACACAGCCCAGCCCCCCTTCTCTTCCCATTCCCAGCTCTATCCCACAAGGTGAGAGGTCTAAAGACAAGGTGAGAGATCTCAAGATTATACAGGTGGCCACATCAACCCACATATCTGATCCCCTGCAAACAGCGGCTGCTTGGGCATCCCTCAAACCTAGGGGAGTTTCACATAGATAGAACAATCCATGCTTGGAAACAGTCCTGGGGAAAAAGCTGAAGCAGGCTCCATGGCCATTTGGGTGGGGAATTCTGGGATATTAGGTAACCAGAGAAGGCATAGAAGGGGGCATGGCTCAGGCTCTGGATGGGCACAATCCTTGAGTTCCTGAATTATTTGTCTTGTGCAATGAGCTATAGTTAGAGGATGTGCAGAGAGATTCTCTGATGCCTAAGGCCCAGAGATCAGAGGCCCATCTTGCCTGTGTGTGTGTGTGTGTGTGTGTGTGTGTGTGTGTGTGTGTGTATGTGTACACCAAGCACTGTTGCCTACGTATATTTTAAAGATATGGAAAACTTAATATGCAATCCTGTAACTATTATCTAAGAAAGAGGTATAACCTTATGGATGATTGAAAAGGATGAGCAATATACCATATTTGTCACTTGGTGTACTTCAATGATTAGTTGACTGTAGATATCTACATTCTTCAAATACATAATGATAACTATAAATTAATGAGATTGAAGTTCCTCTCAGGAAAGGCCTGGGAAGCTGTCAAGTTTCCTTACGTACTGAAGAATCAACTTCATTTCACCTCCTACTATATTGCTGTGCATTGTGGGAAAATGAAGAACATTATCTCCTGCTGAGCAGAGCCTAGCAGGGGGCTGACATGGGGATGCTTCTTTCAGTTTTGTGTCTCCTCCCTCATTGGTGGTTTCACATGTCTTCCCTGGAGTCTCCTTGCTGCTCTTTTGGGAGGATTTTCTTAAAACTTTATAACCCTTTAATCTGCCAACTATCTTTGGCAATGAGAGAGTTTAAGTCTTTTGAACATAGAGTATTTAACTGTATTTACTTTTTTGATACAGTGATATTGAAAGGAGATAATCAAGAAAATGAAACATGCAAATAAGAAAAAAATAATTTTTACGTGTGATTGTGGCTTTTAATTTTTAAGAGGTAATGTTCCAGCTAGTGTATTTTGGAAGTAGAGAAGTGACAGACTGGAGTGTAGGTAATAGAGGAAGACATCAAGAAATACAATGTGCAGTTAAGAATTTTTTTAGTAAAATGAACCCGGTGTTTGAGCAGATATTACAAATACATGTATTTGAACTACCCAGTTCTATACTATATTTAATAATCTTGGATAACTTGAAGTAGTAAATTTAATTTGTTATGATCGGATTTTCCAGAATCTGTAATGAGTCAAGATATTTTACTGATATTTTAAGTGATCCACACACTGGACCATGATCATTGTAACTATTTATGGGTTTCCTTATTACCTAACCATGTTCTCAAACATTTTATTACTTTGTGAAGAAGAAAGTGGGTAATTGGCATATGTACACAAACAAAGGAAGCAAGCAGCAATGCCAGATCCTTGGGGAAAAGAACATCTTGCTGGTTCACCACCCTGTTTCCAGAACCTAGAATCTACAATGGCCCATAGTAGTGTCCTCAGTAAGTATTTGTTGGCTAACAAAAGAGTAAGTGAATTAAGGGAAGTAATTTATATCAAGTACTGACTCTGGTCCAGGGATTAGTGTTTTAGTTTGATCAGTGTTTTGTAAATTGAATGGCATTAAACCTTCTGTTATAAGCAGACAAAATGAGAATCAACGAGGTTATATGACCTACCCAAGATAGCACAACTTGTGAAATGATGGACTTACTACAAACTACTGACATTTTATTATTTCAAATTTAGATCTTGTTAGCTTTAATAGGCATATCAAGAATATGATAGATATATAGTCAGTAGCCTCCTTTCAAGGTTACCAACATAGTTTGAAATAGAAAAGTTAGTCATTAGTGATCTAAAATGGCAAAAATCTACACCAAGTGATCCTGATTTCTCTGCTTCAGTGAGAGGCAGAATTCTCAGGCTGACTTCTGACCTCTTTCTGGTAACAATCAACAACAGGGGCCTGTAATGGCCACACAGATCAGAAAGAACAAAGTGTCACCTGTTCTCCAGAATCTTTCTTTCCAATTCGCTCTAACTTCCTGGACTCTGGGCCTTGGTTACCTAGAATGATGGCTTTTGGCAACTGTGCTTGGCCTTATATGACTTCCCTGGACTCTAGCCTAAAGTATAATAACTTTGTGCCCCTCCCAGCCTTGTATCTACCTCCCATGGTCTCCTGAAGCTCTAAAACTACGGTATCTGCCAAAATCTACCTGGCTAGACTCCTCTGTGTGTTCTCTTGGCTTGCATAACTTCATAACCACATAACCAATGAACTGCAGAAAACCTTAGGAATTCTAAAGAAAAATTAGGAAGTAAATTATCTCTAAGGGCAGGGCACCTGGGCGGCTCAGTTGGTTAAGCATCTGACTTCGGCTTAGGTCATGATTTCACAGTTCATGAGTTCGAGCCCTGTGTCAGGCTCTGGGCTGAGTGCAGAGCCTGAAGTCTGTTTTGGATTCTGTCTCCCTCTCTCTGCCCCTCCCCCACTCATGCTTATGCGCACGCTCTCTTTTTCTCTCTCTCAAAAATAAACATTAAAAAAATTTAAAAAGAAATAAATTAGCTCTTATTCTAAATGGTCTTCTTTGTTATTGCATTATAATACTTACATGGGTCTTCCCTCTGTTTAGATAGGCCTGAGAGATGAACTTTCAAGAAGAGTATCAGGCGACCATTTTCTTTTATCTACCGATACCCTACATTTGCAAAAGGTGTGTATGTGTGTTTGTGTGTGTGTACATATGTAATGGGTACTGGATCAACTTTGGGTTGTTTTGCTCAGGTGTTGTTAAATGTTAGTTTGAAGTGATACAAAATGGTCTTGTGAAAAACAAAATAAAATCTGAACTGTAAACACTGATGAAAACCAAATGAACCCAAGTCAGATATTGTTCCTACTATTAACAACAAGCATCTTTACGTGGGATGACAGTGATGGCTACAGTTTAAAAAGCACAGTTTTAAAAACAAAATCACATGTTTTTAATATCTTTAAAGCCTTGTTTTATTTGTCAAGGACAGAGAGGGAGGGGGAGAAAATATTAACAGGCTTTCCCTAACAAAAACTTGAGTTAATGTTATCTTGACTGTTTTACTGTAAAAGGATATGTACTCAAAAAAATACTCATTCTTAAATGTGAATTGTATTAGTCATTGAAGCCATGCCAAAGTCCTCATGGAAAGGTAAAACATTTTCTAGTTCTTAACCTGTGAATCTAAACAACAGGCAGATAAAATCTGAGAAACTGTTCAACTGAACTAATTTGTTTTAAACACCTGATATTAAATATTTGATTAAAATTTTGCTTACCAAGAGTTAGTTTGGAAGAGAAAAAAATGTTAATTTCAGAATGCCTTGGACACTACTTGCATGTTGTGACCAGATTGGTTTACATAGAAAAAAAAAAAAAAAGAGCTTTAGAACATGTCACAGCTGAAATGGCATTTGGGAGTTTTATGAATTCAGTTGAAGACAGTATGGCTTATAAAACAAGCAGGGAACAAGAATTACATTTGATTTCTGGTTCTAGCTTTGCCAATGACTAGTTTGGTGAACTTCGGCAAGTCACTTGACCTCCTGTGGCTTTAAATGTTTTTCACTGAAATGAGCTGGGCTCTGATTCCTAAGATTGATTAAAGCTATGAAATCATGTGATTTGTTTAGAGGTCTCTATCAAAATACACATTGCTTTTTTACTTATTTCTGGGCCCATCCTAAAGGTATTACTGGATCTTATCCAATCACAGCCTCGGCAAACAATATAGCCACAGAAAAGCTACTTGCGTCACTTGGTTTTATTTTTTAATGTTCAAACAATACCTGGCAAATAAAGAAAGGTTCTTGGATTGTGATTGGCACAATGATACATGGTTAGCTGCACTGAGAATTTAAGCAAACCCTATATATTGTCAGGGTGCAGAATGCAGGAAAAGGCTGATCTGCAATTACCTGCATTTGTGAAGCAAACCAACGTAAATCATGGGTGTATAACATGGTTTCTTTATGCATCTATTCAGTTTTGTTATTTTAGCAGTTTCCACTCTCCTACTCATTGGCTTTTCTACTAGAATATACACACATTAAGCAACATTTTCTAGTCCCCCCACCTTCCTAGTCTTCTACTGCGTTTACCACCACAGTCCTCCCTTTATTCTTTATACTCTTCCATTTCTGTGACATTACTCTACCTTATACCTTGGGTCTCACTGCTCTCTCCACACTTTAAAAATAGGTATAGCACAAGATATATTCCCAGACCCTTTGCTTTTCTGTATTGGGTCTTGCTCCCTTAGCATGTTCTTGACAAATTGTCACTAATATGTGGACAGCTCCAAAATTAGCCTCTTGATTTTTTTTTTTGTCACTTTTGTACAGTTTAAAACTAACTGCCCACTGACTGTATTCTCATTCATTCATTTACTGGACAGAGTACATACAATGAAAGGACTGTTTTAGGGCCAGTGGAGAAGTTGAGAAATTGTTTTCTCAATACATCATTTCTAGAAAGAAATGTTATATGACATGTCTCAATACTTGCTGGATATTTTAAAAAGCATCTTCAGTTTTTTACAGGACTAAATTAGATATCTTATTTTTAAAGAGTTAATAACTCATGTTTTTTATGATTTAGAAATTAGGAGAAACAGAATTTTTAATAATAGGTTTTTAGGCTATATTAATTTTCAACTCAAGCTTGCTTTTGTTTGAAAAATATAAGATGCAGATGTAGTGCCTTATATAAAACATGTCTGTAGTCGCATTACTCACTTTCTCTCCTTTCCTTGTTCAGCACCCTGAACCAGTTTCCGTGCCTGCTGCCCAAATCAGCTCTTCTCATCTCTGTGTATATCATCTTTTGGTCACTCAGTCTGAAAGCAGATAAAATATGGCTTTTCCCCTTCCTTCTTCCCTGGCCTCTGGTATCCTGTCAGGCAGTATGTGGATCCTCGCTTCACCCTATTTTTCAAAAGCATCCCTCTGCATTCTCTTGGTCCCTCCCCAAGCGAGAACACCTACATCTGCAACAGTCTTAAGTTTTATCTCAATCCCTGATTCCCTTCCAAGTCTCTGCTGTCCCTGGTCAGCTGAATCTTTGTGAAGTGTTTTACACCATACTTTCATATCATCAGTAGCTCTCCAATGACTACAACATGAAGTCTAAACCCTTCACATGCAAGACCACAACAACTACCTGATCTCTTCAAGGAAAGTTAAACCACTTTTGAAAGGAAGAGGGGTTGTTCAGAATTGAGAATTTTAACATAAAGGGAGTTTTGATTCTTAGCATAGTTTGTATGTTTGTTTCATCTCCTATCTATAGGTTTTTTGGGAGATGATCTTTCTCTGAAAACAGAAATAAGAATCAACAATTATGGAAATAGATTTTTTAGAATAAATACATTGACAAAAGGAATAATAAGGGCAGAAAGCAGAGGGATTTGGCTTCCTGCATGAGTGAGTCTGGAGCCTCCCAGACACACTAGGATAGTTTGGGAGTCTGAGGAGGTAATAATTTAAATGAGAGCATTTAGTATCAAGGTCCAACTAGAAGGGAAGCAAGAATTTAATGCATGTATGTATTAAGGCTTATGATAAAGACTCGTGAGTTAAGAAAATTGAAATTATTCTAAATATTTGATAGTGCTCCACAAATTGGAATAAAATACATATTTGAAGAAGGAATTGTTATTAAAATCCTTTCTGAATCTGCATAATTTTCTTTTAAGTTTACTCTAAATAGAAAACACAAGTGTCTCGTGAACGTGCTGAAAGGTAAAAATACATAAAAACAAAGATCATCAAAATACAATATCCTTATGTAGTAGAACTGACAACTTAATTCTAGGAGTTAGGAAACACAGTGAAATGCAGTATAGAATCAATGAGTGCTCTGGGGTCAGACTGCCAGAGTTCAAATCCTGGTTATGCTCTTATTCTGAGTTTCTGTGGGCAAGTTACTTAATCTTTTTATGTTTCAGTTTCTTTAACTATAACAATACATATTTGAGTACTCATTAACAGCAAGTATTGCAAAGTATTACATGTATTTTATAGATGATGAAACGGAGCCATAGAAAGATTGATACTTGATGAAGGTAACACTGCCACCAAGCCTTAGCAAGTCCAAAATTTTCACTCTATATCCATACTGCCTCCTTGTTTTTGTATTGCTGGAGATATAATAATAGAAACTGGCCCCGTCTTCAAGATAGCACTTTAAATAGACAGAAAAACAAAAAGTGAATGGACAGTTCTATAAAGGTGCTCTGGAGCATGGTTAAAAGGGTATTTACCCAAGCCTGGAAGGGCTGGGGATGCCTTACTCAGAAGTTGACAGCTAAACCAGGTCGTGAAGTATGGGTAGAAATTAGAAGGAGGTTTGGGTGTGGTGGAGAGTGTCCTCAGCAAAGGAAATAGCAGGCAGAAGAGTGGAGAGGATGTTCTGCGTGCAAAGGTACAGGCTGTGAGGGAGGACACAGAACATTCAGTATTTACGAGAGGTCAGCTAGGCTGGAATGCAGAATTTGGGGTAGGGCAGGGGCCTGATTTTAAGGGTATAAGGTTGAAGCAGTTCTTCTCTACTAGTTATGAAAGTCACAAGTCAAGAAGAGGCAGCACAAATGCTTATACACAATGATGTACACACTGGCCCCAAACCACTAGTATCCCCTTAGATGTACAAGCTGGTACTTGTTAATTGTGAGGCATAGGTCCAAATCCTTTTATTTATTTATTTATTTATTTATTTATTTATTTATTTATTTATTTTTTCTTTTTTTTTTATTTATTTTTTTTTTTTTAATATATGAAATTTACTGTCAAATTGGTTTCCAAATCCTTTTAAATATAATGTATGCCTCTGGCCTGGGGAGGTCATATTTGCCTATAGGTAGTGTATACTTCTAAGGAAAATAACCTCATTAACAATTGAGAGAAATCACCCCTACTTCCTTCTTCCAGGTATTCTTTCTCAAGGAAACTTAATCTATATTAGAATTATGTGTTCAAATTCCTTTGTTTCTAATGGGAAACCATCTTCCCAACATCCTGCTTAAAAAATATTTGTGGTGTATTAATCTATTTTCATGGCAGAAGATAATCTGTAGCATAGGTTACATTCAATGCCCTATGGGTGCACTACAGAGAAGTATGGGTTTAAGGGCCTCCTTAAACTGTATTCCTAACAATAGATTATCTCAAGATAATAGTGGGTTTCAGTAGTGCAAGCTTATTCCTTAAAAACATTTATTAAGAAGTAATTGAAATATAAGCTCGTTGAGCACCTGAGGAAATTTCAGCACAGTACCTTCTTTACTCTGAAAGACAACTTTGTCCATCTCATGCCTCCCCGAATAGTTTCTAGAAAAGTTATTTGTATGGTGCCACTACGATGAGAAACCATATATCTTAACAAGGTTAAATCAGTGATAGTGGAGCTCCTTGTGGTATAGTCTTTAATTCAATTTAACCAATCAAGTATGAGGGAGTACCAGGTACCGTGTTATGCACTAGGAATGCTGTAAGATCTAGCTCTGTTCTTAAAGCTCATTTTATACATATAAAAATATAACGTTTCCATCATGTAATATGATAAGCACTAATTTAGAAGTATGCATCATATCCATATCAGACTTGAGAATCAAGAGAGACGATCCCTGGACCTGGAGGAAAAGATAAACCAATTTGGTAATATTTTTATTTTTCTCTCAAAGCTGGATGTGGGAAGGTTGAATCATTTTATATAGGTCAGAAAAACATCTGATTAGCACTAACTTGTCTAGTGTTCATAATTCAAACAAGTGATAATGTTACTGGAATTGCTAGTTCCCTTATCTTTTAAAACACCTTGGTCTCCCTTGTAAGTGTTCTAAAAATGCAAATTATGTGATATGTACCTGCTTAACTAGAATTATTTCCCTCTGTTATGTAATATATCATAAAATACTTTTAAAGTCAAGTCACTGCCTAAAGGTGATAGTATTTCTAAGAATACTTAATGTGGCTATCACAACTTATATAGAATAAGATTTTGACACTCGGAAGGCTACAAAAATATTTCTTTAAAACTCTGAAGCAATATTTTGTTATCTTTGAAGCAGAAAAGTTTTAATGTGAATCTGTGAGCTATTTGTCAGTTTAATTTGAATTATTTAATCCATTATGGATAAATCACAATTCTTAATCTGAACAGTCTTCACATTGGAATAAGGTAAAGGAATGTCATTTGACTAGTCTGTGTTAGAACTCACATTTCCCAGTTTACATGAAGAATTTCAGGGTTAGCATTTTCTTGGCTTTTTCATGTGAGGATAACATCAGCTTCACTGTCAGCCATATTGTTACTGTCACTTCTTTACCTCATTTTTTCTTTCCTAACTTCGGCAACTCCATTAATAATATGGCAGTGACACTGATTTTACAGTAAACTAGTGACATTGTTGGCCATGGGAATTATATTTTATGTAAAAAGTTAGTATCTTCCTATTTTTTCACGTGTAGAGGAAAAGAAATGATACTGGTTCCATGTATGTCGAATATGTTAAAACATTCCAAATTCGTTTCAAACAAATTTCCCATTTATGACAGAATTAATTATACAGAAGGTCATAAATAATACCACTTTATATATTTGTATTATATACTTATTACATTTATTATATATATTATAATATTAAGATCTTTCAGGGGCACCTGGGTGGCTCAGGTTGGTTAAGCATCTGACTTTGGCTCAGGTCATGATCTCGCAGTTCGTGAGTTCCAGCCCTATGTCAGCTCTATGCTGATGGCTTGGAGCCTGGAGCTTGCTTCAGATTCTGTGTCTCCCTCTCTCTCTGCCCCCTCCCCGGCTAGCTCTCTCTCTCTCTCTCTCTCTCTCTCAAAAATAAATAAACATTAAAAAAATTAAAAAGAAGATATGTCAAATCTCCTCACATGTTAGAAACATGAAATAATTTTCACCAACTATAATATTAGAAAGGCATCCTGATAGGTTGAAGGTAGATAATACCCATTTTAGCTATGAATATTGGAACATCTCGTTTTATTATCATACTGCCTTTCACTTATAGACAGAAATACTTCTAGTCCCCCCCCCCCAGACTTATTGAGCTGTAACTGGCATTTAACATTGTATAAGTTTACTGTGTACAGCGTGTTGATTTGATACATTTATACACTGCAAAATGATAACCACCTATAGCGTTAGTTAACGCCTCTATCACATCACATAATAACTGTTTCTTTTTTGTGGTGAAAACATTTAAGATTTACACAGCAGTTTACAAGTATAATACAGATCATAAGCTGTAATCACCAGGCTATAAAATAGATTTCCAGAATTTATCCATCTTTAACTGGAAGTTTGTACCCTTTGACCAATACTTCTAGTTTTTAAAGTGCTTTCCCATGTGTTTGATCTTCAAAAATCTCAATATATAAACATATATTATTTATAATATATAACATATATATTAATAAACATATCCTATATATAATGTTATATATTATACATATAAAATACATAACAACTAGAGAGAGTGGGAAATATGGTTCAAAATCATCTCTTTTTTTATTATTTTTTTGAGAGAGTACATGCATGGGCAAGTGGGGGGTGGTAGAAGGTAGAGGGAGGGAATCTATTTATTTATTTATGTATTTATGTATTTATGTATGTATGTATGTATGTATGTATTTATTTATTTATTTATATTTTAGAGAGGAGGGAGAGGTGCAGAGGTAGAGAGAGAGAGAGAGAAAGAATCTCAAGCAGGCTCTATGCTAAGTGAGGAGCCTGATGTGGGGCTTGATCCTATGACCCTGGGATCATGACCTGAGCCAATATCAAGAGTCTGACGCCCAACTGAGCTACCTAGGCTTGCTAAAAATCGTCTTTGTTAAACAGACAAAATGTGAAAAGTTTTTATCATCTATATCCAGTCAGCAAACTATGGCCAAGAGGCCAAATCCTACCCACCACCTGTTTTTGAAAATAAAGTTTTATTAGAAGACAGCACTACTCTATGGGTGCCTGGGTGGCTCAGTCTGTTGAGTGTCCAACTTCGGCTCAGGTCATGGTATCGCGATTTGTGAGTTTGAGCCCTGCGTCGGGCTCTGTGCTGACAGCTCAGGTTCCGGAGCCTCCTTCAGATTCTTTGTCTCCTTCTCTCTCTCCCCAACCCCCACTTGTGCTCTGTCTCTCTCTGTCTCTTAAAAATAAATAAATTAATAAATGTATAAAAAAATTAAAAAAAAAAAAAGACAGCACTACTCTTTCATTTACATATTGCCTATGGCTGCTTTTGTGATACATGGCAGAATTCAGTAGTGACAGAGACTCGCAAAGCCTAAACCATTTACTTGCTGGGCCCTTAAAATGTCTGACCCTGTTCTACAGCAATTTGTCCTTAAAAATCATATTTAAATAACTACTTTAAAACTGTTTTTCTTACTTCATGATGTCAAATTTATAGTATGTGGTACATTTTCCATGAGAAATCTGTATAGCATGAGAGATGAAATATAGAATTTCCCAACATTTAATGTTAATATTTTATAATATAGGAAGAGCATATCAAAATATTCATGCTGGCAGTAAAATAATTGGGGAAGTTTTGATTTCTTGATAATTATGTGACTACCATGTATTCAGAGAGGTACAAAAATGTCTCCTCTTAAAGTGGAACTAAGTTCTAATTTAGTATAGCATGCAATTCCATTCTTGCCAACAATAAGATTAGCTTGTACTTAGCTAGCTCTTAACAGAAACAAATACTAAATAATTCTTACAGCCTTAAAATGTGCAGTAAGGTTTATTTAACCTTACTTTTGAACATTATTCCCTATTAGGGAGTTTTACACGTGAGTACAAATATTTGGCTCTTTTCTTTAGAAACATCTTCAGACAAGATGTGCTATAATTCTATTATTTGTAATATAAAATTATACCAATGATAACAGATTCTCACCAGTTGAATGTACAAATGAATTAAATGTGGATTTTTCTGGAAGGCATGCATAACTTCCAACTATTGCCTGCCCCTTGATTTTCTACTCTTAAGATATTTAACTTTAGTGAAACTGTAAAATCCAGACTCACCTTTATTATTGCTAGAAATTTCAGGGAAATTTAATTTGGAGAATAAAATAACTGATGTGGATAAATGAAACACAAATATATAGTAAAGTTAGATATTTTTCTTTTAATGTAACTACATTTTAACTATCAGGATGCTAGGCATTTTGTTTTTATTTTGATATATTTGAGCTAGTGAAAAATAATGATATCTTTTCCTCAAAGACCCCAAACTCAACATTTTTCTAAAAAGACATATGCAACGTTCGAGTGTCTTTTCTTTTCAATATATGAAATTTATTGTCAAATTGGTTTCCATACAACACCCAGTGCTCATCCCAAAAGGTGCCCTCCTCAATACCCATCACCCACCCTCCCCTCCCTCCCACCCCCATCAACCCTCAGTTTGTTCTCAGTTTTTAAGAGTCTCTTATGGTTTGGCTCTCTCCCACTCTAACCTCTTTTTTTTTTTCCTTCCCCTCCCCCATGGGTTTCTGTTAAGTTTCTCAGGATCCACATAAGAGTGAAAACATATGGTATCTGTCTTTCTCTGTATGGCTTATTTCACGTAGCATCACACTCTCCAGTTCCATCCACGTTGCTACAAAGGGCCATATTTCATTCTTTCTCATTGCCAAATAGTATGCCATTGTGTATATAAACCACAATTTCTTTATCCATTCATCAGTTGATGAACATTTAGGCTCTTTCCATAATTTGGCTATTGTTGAGAGTGCTGCTATAAACATTGGGGTACGAGTGCCCCTATGCATCAGTACTCCTGTATCCCTTGGGTAAATTCCTAGCAGTGCTATTGCTGAGTCATAGGGTAGGTCTATTTTTAATTTTCTGAGGAACCTCCACACTGTTTTCTAGAGTGGCTGCAGCAATTTGCATTCCCACCAACAGTGCAAGAGGGTTCCCATTTCTCCACATCCTCTCCAGCATCTATAGTCTCCTGATTTGTTCATTTTGGCCAATCTGACTGGTGTGAGGTCATATCTGAGTGTGGTTTTGATTTGTATTTCCCTGATGAGGAGTGACGTTGAGCATCTTTTCATGTGCCTGTTGGCCATCTGGATGTCTTCTTTAGAGAAGTGTCTATTCATGTTTTCTGCCCATTTCTTCACTGGGTTATTTTTCGGGTGTGGAGTTTGGTGAGCTCTTTATAGATTTTGGATACTAGCCCTTTGTCCAATATGTCATTTGCAAATACCTTTTCCTATTCCGTTGGTTGCCTTTTAGTTTTGTTGGTTGTTTCCTTTGCTGTGCAGAAGCTTTTTATCTTCATAAGGTCCCAGTAATTCATTTTTGCTTTTAATTTCCTTGCCTTTGGGGATGTGTTGAGTAAGAGATTGCTACGGCTGAGGTCAGAGAGGTCTTTTCCTGCTTTCTCCTCTAGGGTTTTGATGGTTTCCTGTCTCACATTCAGGTCCTTTATCCATTTTGAGTTTATTTTTGTAATGGTGTGAGAAAGTGGTCTAGTTTCAACCTTCTGCATGTTGCTGTCCAGTTCTCCCAGCACCATTTGTTAAAGAGACTGTCTTTTTTCCATTGGATGTTCTTTCCTGCTTTGTCAAAGATTAGTTGGCCACACGTTTGTGGGTCTAGTTCTGGGGTTTCTATTCTATTCCATTGGTCTATGTGTCTGTTTTTGTGCCAATACCATGCTGTCTTGATGATGACAGCTTTGTAGTAGAGGCTAAAGTCTGGGATTGTGATGCCTCCTGCTTTGGTCTTCTTCTTCAAAATTACTTTGGCTATTCGGGGCCTTTTGGGGTTCCATATGAATTTTAGGATTGCTTGTTCTAGTTTCGAGAAGAATGCTGGTACAATTTTGATTGGGATTGCATTGAATGTGTAGATAGCTTTGGGTACTATTGACATTTTGACAATATTTATTCTTCCAATCCATGAGCAGGGAATGTATTTCCATTTCTTTATAGCTTCCTCAATTACTTTCATAAGCTTTCTATAGTTTTCAGCATACAGATCTTTTACATCTTTGGTTAGATTTATTCTTAGGTATTTTATGCTTCTTGGTGCAATTGTGAATGGGATCAGTTTCTTTATTTGTCTTTCTGTTGCTTCATTGTTAGTGTATAAGAATGCAACTGATTTCTGTACATTGATTTTGTGTCCTGCAACATTGCTGAACTCATGTAGAGCAGATCAATGAAACCAAGAGTTGGTTTTTTGAAAAAATAAACAAAATTGACAAACCTCTAGCCAGGCTTCTCAAAAAGAAAAGGGAGATGACCCTAATAGATAAAATCATGAATTAAAATGGAATTATTATAACCAATCCCTCGGAGATACAAACAACTATCAGGGAACACCACGAAAAATTATATGCCAACAAACTGGACAACCTGGAAGAAATGGACAAATTCCTAAACACCCACAATCTTCCAAAACTCAATCAGGAGGAAATAGAAAGCTTGAACAAAGCCATAACCAGCGAAGAAATTGAATCAGTTATCAAAAATCTCCCAACAAATAAGAGTCCAGGACCAGATGGCTTCCCAGGGGAGTTCTACCAGACGTTTAAAGCAGAGATAATACCCATCCTTCTCAAGCTATTCCAAGAAATAGAAAGGGAAGGAAAACTTCCAGACTCATTCTATGAAGCCAGTATTACTTTGATTCCTAAACCAGACAGAGACCCAGTGAAAAAAGAGAACTACAGGCCAATATCCCTGATGAATTTGGATGCAAAAATTCTCAATAAGATACTAGCAAATCGAATTCAACAGCATATAAAAAGAATTATTCACCATGATCAAGTGGGATTCATTCCTGGGATGCAGGGCTGGTTCAACATTCGCAAATCAATCAACGTGATACATCACATTAATAAAAGAAAAGATAAGAACCATATGATCCTGTCAATCGATACAGAAAAGGCCTTTGACAAAATCCAGCACCCTTTCTTAATAAAAACCCTTGAGAAAGTCGGGATAGAAGGAACATACTTAAAGATCATAAAAGCCATTTATGAAAAGCCTACAGCTAACATCATCCTCAACGGGGAAAAACAGAGCTTTTTCTCTGAGATCAGGAACACGACAGGGATGCCCACTGTCACCGCTGTTGTTTAACATAGTGTTGGAAGTTCTAGCATCAGCAATCAGACAACAAAAGGAAATCAAAGGCATCAAAATTGGCAAAGATGAAGTCAAGCTCTCACTTTTTGCAGATGACATGATACTATACATGGAAAATCCGATAGACTCCATCGAGTGTCTTTTGATGGCTATGCTATACTTCTTGTTGGCCTTATCAACAGCAAGTGCTTATGGGTAGCATCCAGCCCAAAAACATATTCCTGTATCTTCTGAGCATTACTTTTATTTATTTTTTGCCTTACCTAGGTTTACTCATTTTTCCTTGTATCTTACAGCTTTGTTAAACCAAGTAAAAATATTGATGATCTCCTAAATCAAGGCATGAATACAGTATGAAAGAAAATCTTACTTGACATTCTCCATTAGTTTGGTGCTAGATATTTTTCCCTCAAAGACTAGTCAATAGGGACAAGGTTGAAGAGAGCCAAGATAAAAAAATTCTAGTCTGTTTGTACAATTTCTTCTCCTGCTTTCACCTCAGTGATTTCAGCTGCTTTGTAATGATTTCCCTTTAAGACGAAACACAATGTCATAACAGACATAAAAGGTCAATTGTTAAGTAGTCTATAAATGTTAGATTCTTTTTTTTTTCTTATCTTACTTCTTTATCCTTCCCTTCTACTACAGGTTTCCTCAAATCTCAAAGTCACTATTCTCACCATTGCCAGACTTTTTAAGCCCCCAATAATCGTGCTTTTAAAGCTGATTGATGTTGGTTCCATAGGACGAGGGAAAGAAAATGTGACTAGGAATCTCTCACAGCTTCTCCAGGCAAAAAAGTTCTCCTTTGATTCATTTCAGACCTCATTTGGTTTTTGCCATTTTTTAAAGTGGTACATTAAAGCACTTGCCTGTACTAAAATGATAATGAACTTAAACTGCAGTTCCACATTATAGCCCTCATTAGTGTGCACGTTCCTGGGTATCAGAAACAAAATCTTAGCACTCAATTCCTATCTGAGTCAAGTAAATCTTGTACAAAAGCACAATACAACTATTTATTTAATGAGTAAAAATGTGTGTGGACTAAATGACTCTTAAGTTAAATGTATTTAAATTTTTATGTAACCTTTTAGTAATGAGGGTACTATGGTAAAAACAAATTTTACCTAAATATTCTACTAAATATCCTACCTAAATATCCTATCTAAATATCCTACTTTGATTTACAAAGTTTAATTCACCAGAAGTAACTTTATTTAACAATAAATATTTCTAAAATTTTATGTATATACACATACATACATACATGTATATATATACACATAGGTTAACTGGGTTTTTTATTGAAATTTTCACATTATAAACATATTTTGGAAAATAAAACATTTTGGTAGAAGACTAGTGGCATCAAAAATTGCTTTGATTGGGGCGCCTGGGTGGCTCAGTTGGTTAAGCGTCCGACTGGCTCAGGTCATGATCTCACCATTAGTGACTTTGAGCCCTGCATTGGGCTCTGTGCTGACAGCTCAGAGCCTGGAGCCTGCTTCGATTCTGTGTCTCCCTCTCTCTCTCTCTGCTCTTCCCCTGCTCACACTCTCTCTCTCTCTCTCTTAAAAATAAATAAATATTAAAAAAATGTTTTTTAATTGTTTTGATTAAGCCAAACTGACAGGTAAGGGATTTTTATATTGATAGCTGAGTCAAGTTTATCTGATGGGGAAATCAGAAATTCTAAAAAAAATTAGAGACAGCAGTTACATTTAAGTACTCTGCAGTTAAAAGCAGCAACAGTTTATTTAACAGGTTGCTGAGAACCAAGTAGTACTTACTGTTTTGGTATTTTGCCTGACTTTTTCCATTTACAAATGAATCAGTGCCCAATAGAAATAGCTTTAAAATATAGTTAAAATGAAAAGTCCCAAGTTCACTAATATATTTTATTAACTAGAATGATAGTTCTCTTTAATGGTATTTGTCTGATACTGGGTTTATGTAATTCTTCACACATTCTGTAAATGAACACCAACCAAAACAAATACTTTAATGATATTTATACCAGTTTCTATGTAAGAACATTATATTACACTGTTTGTTTTCTCGAAGGAATACAAAAGATTAGAAGCTGTGAATGTTGAATACAAACTTTGGTTTCTTTTTTTGAAATGCTACCTCAAACTAGAGTTTTCAAAACTGAAATTTACTGATAATAAAAGACACTCATAAACCAGAATCTAGATAAACCAAAGAAAAAAAATTGTTTAAATCTATAATCAACCCTCAATACTAATTTTTATCAAACATCAACCAATGTTTTTCCTAAGAAAGTGTCTAAAAATAATGACCCAATACAACAACAGAACACCAAAATAGGCATGATTTTTTTTCATTGGTTTTAAATGCTGCTTACATTTTGAAGCTTTATAATTTGTATGAATGCTCTTTGAAGATCAAGTTCATTGTTTTTATGCTTGAGGAAAGAGACTTGCTCCAGCCTGAACAAAGAGAAGACAGCAGAGCCAAGGCCAGGGTTTCTGAAGTTTCTACATCGGGCCTCCAGAATTCCTCCAAGGAGCCACAGGAGCCACCTTAGGGGCAGGGGGTGGGGGTGCAACTGTGGAAGGGCTAGGCGGTCTGGACACCTTACGTTCCCCTCACACACTGCACTGTCTTTAACAAGAGGTGCTCAGCTTGCATCTCGTTGACATATTTGAAATTCTGGGTAAGAATGAGTTTGAAAAGAAAAAAAAAACAATTCTGTTCCTCAAAAATAAATTTGAAAACCACTGCATTACCCCGTGCACCCTGGTAAGAAAAAAGGGGGAATATCATGGGGACTCAAATTTGAAATGATGTCACTGTTAATACCTACCATGAGAAACACCTAGAAACTGTATATCAAAATAAGGCAAAAGAGGTCATGAAAGTAGATTTTGTACAAGTAAAACCTTTATTATTTATTTTTTCTTTAAATTTTTTAATGTTTATTTTTGAAAGAGAGAGATAGAGTGTGAGTGGGGGGAAGGGCAGAGAGTGAGGGAGACACAGAATCTGAAGCAGGCTCCAGGCTCTGACCTGTCAGCACAGAGCCTGATGCGGGGCTCAAACTCACAAACCACTACTAGATCATGACCTGAGGTGAAGTCAGATGCTTAACCAACTGAGCCAGCCAGGTGCCCTAGTTTTTTCTTTTGTCTTGTACTTTAATTACTGACCTGGTGTTTCTAGAAATTTGAATCACACAGAAATGAACAGTGAATAAACAAAGTTTAGTAGAGGAACTTCCAATGTTTCAGAATACAAGGACAGGTGGAGCATACAGAAAAGCACAAGAATAAACTAATTAACAGAAATCAGAACAATGGAATGCTAAATGGACATGTCAACAGTAAGAGAACCAACTAAATGGGCAAAACAGTCAGGAAAAGCTTTCTGGAAAAGAGGTGCTCAAGTAAGAGTAGAGGTAAAGGAAATTACATTCCTGGTGGAGTGAACAGGGCTGAAGGAGGGGGGTGGGTGGAAGCATATTTACTGAAGAGAAAGATAGATCCAAATGGAGAGGAGTGTTTGTGTCAGTGATATATAAGCTTGAATTGGTAAAATGGGGTTATACTGAAGAAGCCCTTTCAAGGCAATAGAGGAAGACATTTAATTTAAGGTATACGTAAGGGGCAATATGGTACTACCTTTGATACTCAACAAAAGAAGTATTTTAGTGCTAGCAACCTGGTAGTGTGTTCTGAATTATCAAGGCACTTTTCTTTTATTGTATTAAATTACTGGTGGTGGAAAAAATTTAGGTGATACTTCAAAAGATGCTAGATATTTTCATGGATTTAAAATCACATATGCAATAATGGATCACACGGATGGATATTTTACACTCTTTCACACTTGTGCTGGCAAAAAAAACCCCAAAAAACTTAGGAGGCATATGCCATTACCTAATCTATCTCTTTCACATCAGATTTACATATTACATATCATTTTTAATTTCTATCATCCCCTTTTAAAGCATTTGGAAAATGAGAAATTTTGTTTAAAATAAGTGCTCCAGGTTTGAGAAATATTTGAAATAAAATAGTCTCTCCTAGGGTGGTGTAGAAATATTTGGATACATTAGAAAAATAATGGATATTATTAGACAATTAAAATTGAGGAAAGAACTTTCCCTAGAAAAATTTGGATTAAATGACCCTGGAGAAGTGTTCTTTTCCATTTATAGTTTTTATTTCTGTTTCTTCACTGTGCAACACATGGAGACAAAATTTTACCTAGTATAAAAAAATAAGTAATATGAAAAGGTAATCAATGGACTGGGAATATCCTTCCAAGGTCAAATCAATGAATGGTCTTTAGAAAGAGTGTATCATATGATTCTTAATATTTAGAGGAAAACATAAACCATTATTTTTTAAAAGTAATACATCCTGTATATACATAAAATAGGTCTCAAATGAAAATTATCTCACAAATAAGATTTTTTAACTCCTAAATATAATTTTCCAATCTGCAATGTTTTCAGAACATCCAACTCAAAATGTTACATGTTTCTCCCCCTCCTTTTTCTTTTCCCAAGTTCATTGTTGAGGTCTGTGGCTATACGTGCATGTACATGCCATGGTTCTCCTTTCTAAAATCTGGTACAGAGAATATTTTTTTAAGCAGCAAATTTTTTCCATCTTGGAAGTTACCTAGTTTTGCTGAATAAATACTGTGATATGCTTGCTTAGGGGTGTGCATAGAATTCTGTCACGAAGTGTGCTTGAGTGAGAATAGTGGTAGTTGGGCAGTATTTTTCAATGAATGGCTTTTATAACTGTAGTGTTTGTTTTTCTTAGAATGCAAGCTTGGAAAAAGAGCTGAATTGAATTTAAATAAGACTGTTATGAAAGGAAGGAGAGAAGAGTGGCAATAAGGATAGTTTTAGATCAGAACATAATTTTGAAGAGTACTGATATACCAGATAATCTCAATTATAAATTTGCTAAACTCACTCCATTTCCCAGCTCTGAAAACTGACTTCACCTGCTTTGGTTTTGTGCCGCTGGATCTGCCTTGACCAGGGGTATGGGGGAAAAAGCAGAGGCTTCTTGATCAAATAACCTCTGGATCACTCACAAGCATAAGTGTGCATACACTTATATACATGTGCACACACTTGCAGACCTGTGCACACATGCACACAAGTGTATATCATCATACAAAAAGGTTCCTGTCAGCTTAAGCCATTTCTCCATTGACTAGGGGAGACCAGTTCATGTAAAGATTACTTGAATCACTGTGGTTATACTTATAGTAAAAAAATAGAATTTTAACAGCATTCACAAACTGACTTGGCCATCTGATAAGCCACTGGAAACAGATGGAAAATGCCAACTTTTGGTGCTTACAGGACCACACAGTTTGTGACTATAATCATTTAGAAATTTTCCATTATTTATCTTCCTTTCTTTTGCCCAAATTTACTTTGTACTTTGAGGATATTGAGAATAAAAGCTATGTATCTATACGGATAAAGGACTTCATTCTAACTTCTATTTGTAACCCAAGAAACATCACATCAAAGTTGTATTACTGTTTTTCATGGTGGTGTTATTATGAATCTAATTCTGCTAATTCTTAAAACAAATAACTACTGTCAAAAGAAGTCCTTTGTTACATAATTAGTTTTAACACTGGATAATTTCTGTTGTATACCTTTATTGTTAGGTGCTTTATCAAGTAAGAAAATATCTGCCTATCTTTATTTCATACCTACATTTGTTTTATAATAACTAATATTTCCTAAACTAGAATATATCTTAGAGATCATCCAATCCAGCTAAACTGTGCAGAGAAAGACATCACATGTTACATATTTCATGAAAGTAATTTTTATGGAGTACTACATAAAGATGTAAAACTATGAATTCTGAAAACATAGATGTATTTCATACTAAGGGATTTTCACAAAGAAACCTTTTGAAAATACCAATTAGAATTTGTAAGTTGATACTTAGGGATGAACAATATGTGCATTGACTTGCTCAAAGACAAGGCTGACAAAACTGCATTAGTTAGGATGCCTTTGGCTGTAAATAACAGAAAATGCAATAAGAACTGGCTTAATATTAAGGGAGATTTACTTGATACTAAAATGTTTTGAGTTGAGGTGGTCCCAGAGGTGGCTAACTCAACAGCTCAATTACTTCATCAATGACTTAGGATATATTTAACTTTGCATTTGTCATCTTGAGAATCTAGGGTTGTCATTAAATACAGGACATCAAGTTAAATTTGAATTTTAGTTAAATTATACATGTCTCTTGTGATGTTACTCATTATTTGAAATTTCAAATTTAACTAGGTCCCTGCATTACTGTTTCCTAAATCTGGGATGCTTATCAGCATCTTGGTTTTTCTTTCTAAGCTAGCTCCACTTATGGTCACAAGATGGCTGCCTTATCTCTTAGTGTCATATGTAGATGCCAACATCCAGTGGCATAATAAGGATTCTGTTGGTAAGGAAGAAGGTGGAGGAGTGGTGTTTTGGTAGGCAACTAACATTATAGGTCTCCAAGGCAAATCTGAATTTTTGTTGATCAAAACATAGTTTCCTCTAATATTAAGTAATTATATCCTACTATGTAATTCAGCCTGCCTTCTGATTCAGGGATAGGAATTTTTTTTTCTGTAAAAAATTTTCTTTCTTTTTTAGTTTCTTTGTTGCAACCGGGAAAGCCCCAATCACCACATGTAAAATAACAAATAATATTTATTGAGTATCCTGAACCAAGGGAAAAATATGGCTCATTTGCACATTTCCCCTTCCCACTTTATTCCTAGGGCACATATAGGAGCTTCTCCATGTTCACGGTTGCTGGTTCTTTCTTCCTCCTTTATGCTGGTTGTTCACATTATGCACGGCCAAATTACATCTCAATTTCCTATGTTCTCTTCCTCTTTCCACTCTCCCACCTTTGAAAACTTAAAATATCCATGAGGCCATATTTGTACTTAAGTGATAATGGTTTTATGTGGGCTAGATAAACCAAGCTGTGTTAATATTTACTTTACTAATGTGTTGGACCTCTGAGGTAATTTAAGTCCTTAATCATTTCAACAGTTCAACCTCTTTAAAAAGCTCTTCAGGAATGCAGCCAGTTTAGGCATCTTAGTGACATGGCACTTTTGGCTTCCCTATCACACTTCCAGAGGCAGGTGGCTACAAGAAAGTTTGGCCTATATGACTCTGCCGCTTGGAGTATGTTCATTATGGCTGTTTGGTCTCACTTATGCCATCTTTCATTCCCACATCACACTCACATTGCAATCCACTGGTTTCTGCAGCCGTTTTCTCCACCCCATTTCCTGTCTCATCTTGAATGATTCATAAGTGACTTCAATATTTATAGATGTGCCCCACCCAACACCCTAGACTCATCATTTCTTGACCTCTCCTGCTGCACAGGCCTTTAACCTCTTTGGACTTCAGTGATCTACTACCAGGGCCATCCCCCAGTGCTACCTACTCATTCCCAGCAACTCTTTACCCCCCTTAATTACACTTCACAATCTTACTGTCTTCATTTGAGTTCCTGCTCTTTTCAGTGATCCCTTTTCCTTGTTTCTATCTAATTATTTGACTTCAAAGGAACCTCAACCTTAAGAATATAGCAAAGATTCAAGTCTCTGAACCCCTATACAACCTTGCTTCTTTCCCTCCTGCCCTATGTCTTCCAACTAACCCTGCCTGCTGTGGCTCATCTCATCAACTAATCCCTCAACTTCCATCACACACAACCTCTGAGCTCCTATTCCAGATGCGTCTAAAATTTTGTTTTTTGAAATTTAAGACCTATGTACCTAAACCTGATAAGTAAAGTCATGCCATTGCCATCAATCAGCATTGTAAAGTGGTTAAGAGCATGGACCCTGGAGCCAGAACATGGAAACTCAGTTCTAGGCTCCTCTACTTACTAGCTAGGTACCCTTAGAAAAATAGCATAACCACTATATCTCATAGACATATTATGATGAATAAATGAGCTGATATTTATAAGGTGTTAGAGAAATATATAATGGTTAAATAAATATTTTATTTCTCCCCTATACTCTTGTTTCCATTTTTAATAACAGTTATCCCAAACCTTTGCTCTTTTAAATTTTCCAAACAGCTCATGATCCATTACTTCAGCAGATGATCTGGCTAATTCTCCGAGTACAAAAAGGACATTAGGCGTTAACTCCTTTAAATAACCTTCCCCTGAAAATTTAACTACATTGGTACGTTGTATTTCTTTCCGATCTAAAAGAAAGAAATGACCTTCTAAAATAAATTTTCCTCCCTTTCTCAAGATCACATCCCTTCAAATACCTAGCTTTTTCTGTGTATATCTAATCTTTCTGTCTACTTGTTTTGTTTTTAACCAGTAAACATGTTTTATTCCTCAAAAGAATAACCAGAAATCCTTCTTCAACTCTGTATTTCCTTTTATCTATTTCCTATCTTCATCCTTTTCTTCATCAGATGTCTACATTTACTGTTTCTATCTTTACATCTCTCAAGACTATTCTTGAGAAACGATAATAATTGTAAGAAGGTCTAATAATAAAATTAAGTGGAAATAAACTCAGAAGAGTCAAAATTTTAGAACTTGGCTTTCCCCAACTAAGTCCAGACATAGGTAATCATGATTTGGAATGACCATATATTTATATAATGGCTTTCTTGCTCTTTTGTTCTATCTTTACCAACCAATTAATTGTTTTAGTTTGACTACCCCTGCTATTTCCTGTTTCCATCTTCTAAAAGGAATCAGCCCCACATAGTCGCACTACAATCAGGGTTTCACTCTCCGCCATTCCACCACAATTATTGTCAAGGGCAGCAGTAACATCTGTACTGCAAAATCCAGGGATTGATTTTCAGTTTTCATCTTAATCAACTTCTCAGAAAGTTGGTAGACTTAATCATTTCCTCTTCTTTAAAACCTTTTTGTTTCAGTGGCCTTCAAGATACCACTTCTCTTAGTTCTCTTTCTACTTTACTAGTTGTGCTAGATGATCTTTCTTAGCCTCCTTTGCTGGATTCTTCTCCTTTATTTGCCTTGAAAATGTGAAGTACCCCAAGCACTATCCTTGGACATCTCTTCTAACAATTCTTCACCAATTCCCCCTTGGTGGCCCCAACTAGTTTTTTAGCTTTGGATACTATTTATATGCTGACGACTTTTAAATTTATATTCCAGTCCAGATTTTTCCCTTGAAGTCTATATTCATATATCTAAATGCCTACTCAACATACTCTCTTGGAAGTCTAACAGGCTTTTCAAACAATATATTCAACAAACTTTCATTTCTCCCTAAGCTCCTCCACTCTTAGACTTCTCCATCTCAGTCAGGGAGAGTGTGTAAACTTAATAGAGGGGAATTCTCAAGAACACAACAATAAAGCTGGTAAAAGAATAAAAGCCAGTAAAGGAGATTGAGAAGTAGGAGAATAGGAAAATATAAGATCAAGAAATAAATGAGAGGAATAGTCAATCCTGCAAAAACTATAAGGATAACTATAAAATGAGAGCTGAAAGGATCCAGCAGATTTGGCATTTTTGAAGTCACTGATGACTACTGCTTTGGTAGGTTTGAAATAGTTTACTTGGGAAATAGAAAGAAGGCTGTCTAGTATTAAGGATTCAATACACACACAACACACCCTACAATATTTTAACCAAACTTTCATCCAGAGTTCCAGTTCTGTGCTGTATTTCTGAATGCTTGGGGTTACATTTCCATCAGTATGATTTGGAAGTACCTCCTATCTAACATGTCCTATAATGAACTCATTTCCTTTCCTCTTTTTCTCCTCACTTCTAAACAAATTAGTACCAAATACACGATTCTCCTAAATTCTTTATTAGGTTGAATGACACCAATACCTATCCATGCACCTGCAGTGGAAAACAAACCTTGAAGATCATTCTGTTTCTTCCTTCCCACCCATTTCGTAGTTTGTCAAATCTGATTGCATCCCCTATTTCCCTCAGTCTAACGTGAATTTTTGTTAACCTCCCTGTCCCCAGGCCCCATACATATAAGCCTCCTAATTGGCTTCCTTGCCTAACAACTTCCATGACTCTTTCTGCTATATAGTTACTAGTTATCTTTCAATAAAGCAGTTTAGTTAAAAACTGGAAGTTGCTTTCAACTTCTATTCTAAGATTGCAGGAAGATAGTCTTAGAATAGCACTCCGAGGCCTTTGAAATTTGGCTGTCACTTACCAGCCATTTGAAACTTACCATTTCAAAGTTCAAATAATGTTTTCCTCCCTAAGTTGTAAATACAATTTCAAAATGTTTGGAAAATAAAGGAAAAAAGTTAGCTATAATATTGTAATGGTAGTGGAACATCTTTGTTTCACTCCTAACATCCCCCTATGGATATACATATTTGTATAGTAAACATAATTTTGCATAATATTCTTACATATTTAGCTATTCCTTGTCATGGTGCAGAAAAGGAATATAAAAGTTATAAAATATTATTTTGAGAAAAAAAAATGGAAGTAAAAGAAGAAAAAAGGTGGGGACAAGTTAGAGGTATGAATAAGGTTTAGGATGCATACCATGATGACCTACTCATCTACCATGAGTGAGCCACACATTTGGCTCTCAATTCTCTACTAACCAATGTTAAAAACAGAAACTTTGTTAGTTATCCAAGTCCCAGTGCCCATGAGATTAAAATAAAATGTCCCCGTAATTTCAACTCATCTTGGAACAAATATTATAAAAAGACTTCTTCTGAGGTTCTCGTAAAGAGAAGGCAGGGTGATGTACTTAACAAGTTCTGGGAAGACTCCTTATTAGAAGTAGCACATCTCATTTCACATCATTGTTCATATTGAGAATCAATATAGGCAGATGCTATTTTACAAATCAGAGTGATTTTGTGAAAACCAACTTTTTGGAAATCATTTGATATAATCAAAGCACCCAGCTCTTTGCTGATCTGCTTTAAATCATGGCTAAATATTAACATATTGAAATGCTCATATGTAGTATATATTAGTCACAGTAGTGGTTGAATTTTTTTAATGTTTATTTATGTTTGAGAGAGAGAGAGAGAGAGAGCATGCGCCTGCAGGCACATAGGGGAGAGGTGGAAAGAGAGGAACAGAGGATCTGAAGCAGGCTCCCTGCTGACAGCAGTCAGCCCAATGTGGGGCTTGAACTCACCGTGAGATCATGACCTGAGCTGAAGTCAGATGTTCAACTACTGAGCCACCCAGGTGCCCCAGAAGTGATTGAATTTTACCCTTCAGATAATCTTTCTGAATATTGTTTCTCTTCAAAATAAATTTTAAATAGTTCTTAGGTGAAAAGTGAAATCTTAAAAACTTCAGGTCTCCTATTGGGCAATTAAAGCTTACTTGGAAGGCCAGATTTTAGGTTGAGAAGCAAAAATTCTTCTGGATCATCTGTGTGATTCCTCTTGAGAAAGTTCTCTGAGTACAAGAATGTGGCTGGCCCAGGGATGCTATAGTCGTGGGCTTTTTTATGTAACAGGGAATATGATGTTATCCTAGAAGGACTCAAAAATTTACTGATAATTTAAGAAGCCTACATACTAAAATCTTTGTTTTTATATTCTCCAAGTTTTTCAGAACATTTGATAAGATAAAAGCAGTTTTTCTACCTTTGCCTTTATCAATGTTTGCAGGGCTTTTGAGATATGGATTCTTGTCCTAATTAATTCTGTCACTAACTAAATGGCTGACCTTGGGCAGGCTTCTTAAGTTTCCAAGCTCATTTTCTCTCCCTTTGTAAAATGAGGGAGCTGTTGTAGGGTAACTGCCTCTGTAGAATTCCTTCCAGTTATGAGTCATACTGACCCCTCTGCCCACTTCTATAGGTGAAGAACCTCCTCAGTCAGAGGAAAGTAAGTGATTACTAATGTTTCTTTAACAGTGGACCTGGAGTACTAGGAGACAGTCACATATCTTAGGTGAGAGCATGGGCTTTGCAGGGGAAAATCCTGGTTCCACTCTGCCACTTACTAGTACACAGCCTGGGGCAAGTGTTAATCTCTCTGAAGCTCAGTTTCCCTAACTATAAAGTGAGAAAAATACAAATGCTTTTATAGTTGTTGTATTAAATGAGACACTGTAAATCTAGCCCTAAGTAGAGTGTCTGGCACAAGGCAAGTACTCAATCAAAAGTATCTATTTGTCACATTGTTATTTCCTTGGGTCCACTGAAATAATTGTTCTTTTAATAACATTTCTCCAAATTGAATATCAGCACTATTATAATTACAGTATTTAAAGGTTTTAAGGTGCCAACTTGGCTGACTAGTAAAAAAAAATTGGAAAGATACAGGCTCAGGGGATTTTTAAAAAATTAACCAAAACAACCTGTGTGTTGACCTTTACCCTGTAGTTCTTTTATTTAATAACAGTCTATTAATAAATATAACTTTAAGCTGTTTGATTTAGTGCTAATATAATCCAGGCCAAATACGCTACCTTTCTTGTCTGCTCCAAAGAAATTTTAATGGAGGTTTGGTTCACGTTTCTGTTTGATTTGAAATAAGATTGTGGGAAGTTCTTAGTTTTGGGTCCCCATCAGTAGATATGTAGTCACTTTAACTTTTGATCATTTGTGGATTATATTTAAATGCAACTAAATGTGATAAAATCATTCTTAGATGGTTAAGGTAAGCTTTGAAGGCTGTATAAGTACTTATCTTTTAATTTAAAAACTATCGCCTCACCATAAAATAAAAGGAAAAAATTCCCCAAATGTGGGAAAGCAGAGTTCTTGGCGATGTTCTTAAACTACAGCAGGAAATATGTGTTTGTTTATTATGACCCTAGTGCTTTCACAGGCCAGATGAACTTTCAAACACAGAGTTTTCATTCTGTTAACCAACAACTGTCACCCGACTTGTGGAAAACGATAATTTTTGCAGGGAGTTCAAGGAGAACATTTGCATAATTCCATCTGGTAGAACCTGGCTTGTCCCCACAGCTTGCAGATAGACGCTTTGTGAACAATTCTAACTGTAGGGCTACCTATGGGGTGTGTCAATTACCACAGAGTAACTTGCTGGATCAATCTGTGTTAAAGGTGGCTTTTATGGACTATCAAATTTTATAGCAAAGGAATTTTGAATTATCATTATATGTTTAAGAATTTTTTTTGATTCCAGGTTTCTCCTCATTCATGAGATGTGAGCCTCAACTGATTTGTACCAAGTTGTGGAAGAATAGTTACTTGTATTTCTGCTAGAAAGTTCTCTGCAGGATAAAGGGTGAGTAATATATAGATAGAGAAAGAATCTACACTGATTCATAAATCTTGAATACCTGATTGTTAAATATCTAAAATGTATCAAGCTGTTGAATAGACTTTCATTACATGAATTAAATTTCAAAAGTTTCTTAGGAACTAGCTTATTATTTTCTGTCTCTGTAGCTCTATTTCCTTTAACATTTCATTGTTTAATTAACTCTCATGGAACTTCACTTATTTTAAAAGCAATTTTAAAGGACTATACACTGAATTTATATACAACTTTCTAAAAATTGCCTACAATTATTATTAATTTGTCAAAATTGATTTAATTAGAATAAAGAGATTATTCAGTAGATACATCTTATAGCTTCTGAATTGAAGAATGACAAAAAGGGCGACTTAAAACTGACGCCAAGATAGAGGGATCTGCCGGTTCTGCTCTATATCACAATGGTGGTTGATATGAAGTATCCTTGTTTTGATGTCCTACCTGCTCAATCTTCTACTTTTTGGTTAGTGATGGTAAGAGAAATTGGTAGAGTTGAATGTAAGGAATAGACAAAAATGGTTTAGCAAAATCCTGTCTGAGTCTGGCAGAAACCCTGCTCTCTCCCCATTTTGTCCACCCTCAAACTTGCCAAGCCTTGTTCACTTTGGCTTTATTTTAAAAATGCATTTCTGGTGAGTGAGGAAAGGTTTTGTACTGTGTTTTCAATGACTCACCCAAAATAACTCCATTGAACTTGTAAACGGTCCTGTTCTGAATGCAGATTGTGTTTGTTCTGAGATGGGCATGAAGGAGCTGCAGAAAGGAGATTAGAGAAGGGAAATGTGGTGGGAGAGGCAGTGCAGTTCAGGCACACATCAGAATTATTTTTAAAAAATACATTGTGTGTGTGTGTGAAAGATGGTTGTCTATGAGGTCAGTACCATTTAAAGTTCTTAAAGATACATCAGTATTAAATACGGTTCATCTAGCCACCAACCTCTTTCTTTTGATTCTCATAAAATGTGAAAGGAAGATTTATCTGTGAATATATAATTCCAAATACATGCATTGTGAAACTTTTTAAAGTGCTAAATGGCTTCAAATAGGAAATAATCATATATATAACACAAGCTAGAAATTAATCTTAAAATAGGAAGAAAATGTCTATCAATACATTGATCACATAATAGGACAGTGTTAAAACTGGGAAGTGTAATAATGACATCCTCTTGTGTACTGCATAAAAATGTTTAATACCAAGTGGCACTGATTATTCAACATCAATAGATGTACCTCTTGAAAAGCTTTTATGATTCAAAATGTCAGGGACCTTTAAAAACAATATTTTAGGGCAGGACTGAAAAGAAAAAAAAAAGAACTGATCTAAACTTTCATGAATTCATGAAACAGACCAAATAAAGTTTATTCTGTTATATAATCTTGCTTCAGTCAATTGTTAATGAAGAATAGATGAGCTATTTTTACCTGTTGCTCAGAAACACCAAAGAATTGAGCCACTGAAAAGAAAACAAGCTATCTACAAGGTTTTACCATGGAGAGGGTAAATTTAGCAGTATGTGGCAAAAAGAAATGGTGATCTGAGGACAGTGAAATGGATGATAAAATGACAAGTCTTCAACATGCACAAAATCAGAAAGTATGTAAACTTACCAAGATTTTGTAAATAATCTGCAAGGCAAAGTTCCAGTGGTATAAACACCTGCTTCTCTCTCTGGTGTGTACTTGAGAAAATAAGGGAAATAAAAATAGCAGATTGTTACGCTATATTAATGCTTACTTATGAGGACAATGAACTAGTATAATAATCCCTCAATTTTTGCTAATGTGGAAAAACCCTAAGAATAATAGGTTCAAGTTATAGACTACATAAATGAATTTTATCACTTTAAAATATACACAACTAGAAATACTGTAATGATTAATAATGACTCAAATATATATATAAAAAAAACAATCTTAAATCAGACTAACCACCTTTCCTCATAGTTCATTTGTATGGTTTGTAAATAATACTTTGAAAATTTTCAAAGAACTCATTTGTTGAGTAATATTTTCCTTTCATCCTCTTTTACCTTAGTGTAAATTATTCCACTAAGTATCCCTGGAAATGTTAGTAGCTGTACTGAGTGAGCCCAAAATATTTCATGTTGAAATGAATTTTAGAAATACTGGGTTAAACAAAGTTAAACAGGTTTTTTTTTTTCCTTAATAAGCCTTGAGAACTTACTTCTCAAGTCTCTTACATTCATTGTGACTGGGTTGGGTGGGAGAGGTGAGAATATAATATACAGTGTTTTCTAAACTTATTTCATACAGAATTCTGTTCTCCATGCACTCCTTTGAAATATATAATGCTGCTTTGTTTATTTAACCTGCAGTTCTACTTAGCTTACACCTCCCAACTTCCTTTTGTCTTAATAAGGGGTGAAAATTTGGTAAACTGCAATGCTACCACTTTCTGATCAGAGTCTGTATCAAGATTTTGAGGCATAAAATAAAATTTTGATTACATAAATATTCTTGAACAAACAATAACTAGAACAACATGCTTTAACTTACTCAATAGTAAATCTTACTTAGTAATTTTGAGGCATGTGTTAAGGTCTGGAAGAGTAAAAAATAACTAAAGTAATTAAACTGAGCATGATGTTTCATTTCTAGAGATAAGCTTTTCCATTTAAAAGTGTCTAACCAGAATAGGTTTTCTGTCCTAGCCTGAATTTATGCGATTTTTAAAATTCATCTGCATACACATGAGGACAGATGTCACTTAACGGTATAAGAATAATCCTTCTATTATAACATTGATTTTTGCCTCTGCAATATAACAATCCCAGCAGCTATCCTGAGCGCCTACTTCCATGTGATTCCATGTGATGCTCACATCAGTTTGGGAAGGCAGTTATCATGATTGCTATTTCACAGATGAGGAATGTGATGGCCAAAGATATTATCTGTTTTGCCTTAGGCCATAAAACTAGAAAGATAAAGAAACAGATTTCAAACTTCAGTCTGACACTCAAGACCCTACTGTTTCCACTACAACTTGCTGGATGGAATTATCCACATCTAACTTAAATTTGTTTATTTCTCTACCTTGCAAGTATCAGTGAATCAGACATGACTCCTTATGGAGAGGTTCTGTAATGGGGATATGCAGTTGGTCAACAATATAGTACTTGTTGGGAAAAAAATCTTTGAAGAATCAAATAGATTCTCCTCGTGTGTAACATGGCATTCCTCACTGAATAAAGGAAACACCTTGGGCATTTTTTAATATCTCAAAGTTGAGAATACAATTAAAACCCTTCACAGTTCAAAACAGCTTGCTGTTTCAAGGATTTCCTTCCCTACTACTTCTGTACCCTCAACATATTACATTAAAAATGATCATGTAGAAGAAAACATACAATTGCGCTATTAGATTTTAAGCAATTTCTGTATTCTATTCCAATGCTACCTGCTGGCATTTCCCCCTCCTTTCTTTATAGCTTGATTCTGGTGGTTGGCTTTTATTTTTATGTTTTTAAATGTTTATGTATTTGAGGGGCAGAGAGAGAGAGAGAGACAGAAACAGAGAGACAGAGACAGAGAGAGAATCCCAATGTGGGGCTCGGCTCCCGGAACTCATCAACTGCGAGATGACCGGAGTCAAAATCAAGAGACCGAAACTTAACCGACTGAGCCACCCAGGTGCCCCTGGTTTTTAAATATAAAATATACTTCACTATTGCCTTTCTCAAAAGTTCTTTGTTGTTTAAAAGTATTAAACAACAAAACTGAATAAAAAATAGGCCTTAGAGAAACAATGTAAAGCAAATACTTTATCCATTTGTCTGTCCATGGTGAAGAACATAAAGAACAGAAAAATTTACCTCAAGAAAAGTCATCCGTCCTCTGTACTAAAAGTGTAAGGAGTACAAGAGGAATACAGAATGTTCTTTAATCTCTCACGGTTTACACTCCAATGTGGCTGGGAAGTCAAACATACCCTCAAAGGCCAGTCATATTATTTACTGCACAATTCAGTCTTAAAATAAGTGATCCAGACATTCAGTTGTGAATCAGGGCATCATGGGAGAGATGTGACCAGAAGTGGTGGAAAGATACGGTTGAAGAAAAGTTCTGGCTCAGGTGGATCTTGAAGTTCATAAAGGTATTGGAGAGAAAAGAACAGGAGTAAATCGAGAGGCAAGGACATAGAGTCAGCAAACAGCATGTGGAGATAATGGAGTTGAAGCTGGCAGCCCCAGATGAGTAGGGTGGGGTCTGTTAGGGCCCTGCATGGAACTGTAAAGACAGTATATTTTGTTCTGTGTGGCTTTTGACCACCCCTTTCAGTGTCTCTTCTCCAGCTACTTCCCTCTCTCTCTCTTGCTTACCTTTCCTACAGGCAGCTAGGCCCTAGCCTATTCTGAAGGGCAATTAAACTGTTAGCTGCATTTTGCTACAGGACTCTTGAAGGCTGAAAAGTCTTTAAGATTCAAGGAAAGAATAACAATGAAATTTCAAGCCGATGAGATTCTAGTATCACTGTTCTAGCTCCCCTTGTATTTTCACAGTACCTCTACCTAGACCCAGAATATAATGGTGGTTCTGGAAAGTTAGTCTGGGTTTTGGATAGGATTTTGTAGGTATTGATAAACCATCAGAAGTTTGTGTGTGATTTCAACAGGATTTTATAGTCTTTATGCTAATGAGATTTTAAAAGGGGGAGAATGCCCAAATGCATTTTTAAAATAGTTCTGAATCTTGACATCAACCTCTATCTTTTCATCTCTCCACGTCCAACGTCAATGTGGAATCTCCAGATTAAACGTTCTTTCTCAATTCGTTTTCATACATAACCACGATAAATAACTTTCTTAAGGCAGGAAAGTAGCACTTCACGAAGTTTGGTCTTTTCCAGGTTTGACATTTTGACAAATACCAATTAGGAGGCTCTTTTCTTTCATCTTCATCCTCAATTCCTTGGACTTCGCCAACAATAGTAACTCGGCGAGCCCAACCAGACATTTGTTTTGACGCGGTGAAGATGGGCAGTTGGCCTTTCCACATTTTTGCTGTGAGAGAAGTTGACAGGAAACAAAGATTGCTACCAAACAAACAAGCAAACAAATCTCGCCCACTCCGCGGGCCACCTCAGGGGAACCCAACGCCCTAGTCCGCGCCGCCGCCCCGCGCTCCGCCCCGCGCGCCCCCGGCCGGAAGGGGGCGTGGGACGCCGCCGAGGGAGGGGCGCGCAGACACGCCGCGGCCGGCCGGGCCTCCGGCGCGTCGGGCGGAGGCGGGAGGCGGAGGGCGGGAGGCGGAGGACGGGAGGCGGGGAGCGGGGCCAGGGGGCCGGCCGGCGCTCGTTCTCTGCCGCGCTCGCTCGGGCCACTAGCGCTCCCGCGCCGCGCCGGGCCGGCTTCATGTGAAGCGCCGGCCCTCTGCCCCCTCCCTCCCCTTCCTTCCCTCCCTCCCTCCCGTCCCCTCCTCCTCCTCCTCCTCCTCCTCCTCCTCCTCCTTCTTCTCCTTCTTCTCCTCCTCCGCCCCCTCCCGCGCCCGCTGCCGCTTCCCGGGGGCCCCCCCAGCCCGGCTGGGCGCTGACAGCAGGGGCGGGGGTCCCGCCGCCACCGTGTCTCAAGCAGGCTCCGACTAGGGCAGCGGAGCTCCCGGTGCGGCCATGGACCGGCCCCTGGTGGCGTCGGCGGAGGCGGAGGAGGAACTGGAGTGGCAAGTGGCGAGTCGCAGGAGGAAGGCCTGGGCCAAGTGCCGCGGCTCCTGGCAGGCGTCGGAAACGGAGGACCTGTCCACAGAAGCGACGACGCAGGACGAGGACGAGGACGACGAGGAGGACCTCCCGGGCGCGAAGCTGCCGGCGGCCCCGGGGAGAGGTCTGTGCGCCCGGCCGTGCCGCGGCGGGCGGGGGACTCGGGGAAGTGCAGGCTGGCGGGCGGGGGAAAGTCTCGTGCGCTCTGGGCAACTGCTCTAAGTTCTGGCAGATCCTGCGGGCAGGCCGGGGGAGAGGGGACACTTGGGACCTTTAAATGCGCGCCCTTGACAAGGCGTCTCCAGAGTCAGCATAGACACCCCGGTGCCATCTCGTTTTCCTTTAGATGGACACTGGGACGTGTTGCTTAGGCTACATGTTACCCCCAGTAGATTTTCCTACATGGGAGCGTCCAGGTTGACCCCGACGTCGGAGTCCCCCAGGGGTCGGTAACCACGCTGTCCCCTCACTCTGCCCCGCAGGAAACGTGCCCAACGAGAAGATCGCGATATGGCTCAAGGACTGCCGGTGAGTCCTCGCTTTCGCCTCTCGCGTCCCAGAGGGAGATCCACGGAGATGGCCCTCCCGAGTGGAGCAGAGTCACCCGGGCCGCAGTCCCTGTGGGTCCCATGGCGGTGTGAGCTATAAACCGGAAAGTGAGCCGGCGGATAGCTTCCTCCTTTGAAAGATTAGAAATGGAAGTACTGTGACCGCTGATTATTTGGTGACCGTGTTGACTTTACAGTTGTTAGGACTTCAGCCCCCCTTGCGTGATGTTAGCATCGGAGAGCAGAGACCTAAAACGAATAATCATGCCATGCCTCGTTATATGCTTGCCTTGTTTTTATTCGAAAGGATTTTCACATTTCACACGGTATTTTACTTTGCTTTTGTTTTGACATCTGTATATCTGGCATGAAATGATTTCCCTTTCAAATGTGTTTTAGATGAATTTAATTTACTTAACAACTTAACTGGCCTTAATTTTATTTCTGTGCCTTAATTCTATTTGGATAGCTATAAAACCAGCTAACTTGTTTTCTTGTAGTTTACTCCTTGGGCACGCATTTGTCAGACGGCACTGGAATGCACTGAAGGGACATAGAGAGCTTTGAAGGCATTCAAACGGCATAAATCTGTTTAATTGCATACTTGGGCAACTGGTACCAATCTGGTTGATAAAGTACAAGGGGAGATAGATCATTTTGCAAGTAAATCTTACTACAGTAAAAAAGCTTGTTATCTACTTTAATTTTTTTCTATTTATTTTCTACTTGTAGAATATCATATGAAGAATGTTGCTTTTTAACTTTGGTTAAGTTGTTTGCTTCTGCACATATTTCTGCCATCTCATTTTGGGCTTTTCTTAATCTTTTGTTCAAGTATACCAGAGGTAGGGAAGTGTTTTGGGGGGGGAAGGAGAAGTGATTTTCATATATGCCAGTTTATTTTTCTTCCCTAAGCACAGATAAAATATTGGCCACTACTCTGTTGATATCCTGTTTTAATGAATTACCTGGATTTTTGAGTAATGGTGAATAAATACTCTTATTTAGGAGGATCATTGACTCTTTGAGATACGGTGAAATATATGGTCTGTCTTTCTAAAGATACACCGAAAAAGGAAAAAAGAAAGTTTAATGGCAAGTGAAAAATCACATTATTTTATGATGTATAGGAATTAAGATTATATAAAAGATCACATCAAGTAGACAGTAAATAAGTAAGTTTATCTTGTAAGGTAAATGCGGTAGGCAAATGTTACTCATCAGACATACCATCTCCGAAAATTTCAAGTTTTGTTGCTGGTCTTATGTAGGCAGATTCTTTGGTCTGCTGCTCCTTCCCTTTTAGGTTTCCTGCATAGGTTTCCTTCTTGTTCCCTACAGTTGCATCTATTCTGTACAAAAGGGACATTCATTTGTACCTGGGAAAGCTGGAACAAATAGTCTTGTAATGCTAGCTGTATTATTGCAGATTTGACTGCTAGGACATATGCAACTCTAGGGTTTTTTTCTCTAACAGGTTTTTCAAAGTTGGGCATTTACCTACTTTGTATACAGTGTTTACAAATGATCTAAAGCTAGCTTTTTCCCCTGGATACATTCTTATTTATTTATTTATTTTTGTATTGCTGTCCATATTCTGAATAAAGATTCCATTTGTTGTTCCTTAAAGGATGTAGGGGTCTTTGATAATCTTTTTTTTTTTTTTTTTTTTTTTTGCTAAGTGGAAATAATTGCTTGGATTAACATCTAAGAAAGGATAGTTTTTGAACGAATTTAGAAGAAAGCAGTTATAAGAGTGAGAGACTTGTTTCTGAAGGAGAATGGCAGTTACAGTCTCTTTATTTGCCATTTTCTGTTAGTGCATAGACCAGCAGAGACATCTGCAGGAGTAATAGTGTTTTATCCTAAGAAAGTAGCCATCAAGAAAGAAGGACTTTATAGAGGCATAAATTCAAGTTTCATTAAAATATATGTAAAAACTTGGCTCAGTTTTTTATTGTTTTCATGGTAGTTGTGATTCGTTAACATTTCAAAAGCACTAATTTTCGAAGAACTACCATTGCCTGTGTATTTGCTTGCAGAAAGTTTTAACATTAAATTGCCATTTCAATAATAAATTTTTTTAGACTGATATTTTTATGATTGATTCCATGACTGATGTGAATTTGTAAGAGATATAAATTGTTACTGATGAAAGGTTTATATCAAAACAGAACGTTCAAAATAAAACATTTCTTAATATAATTCAGTTTTTAGACAGAAGCGAAAAACATTTTCACATTGAAAAAAGATTTCTAAGTTATCTGCATTTGAACGGGAAGAATGTGTAGGAATTTTAGCAATGGCTGGTTCTTAAGGTTGATTCTCAAGCCAGCTTTTTAGTTTACAGAGTTGAATGAAGATATATGTATTTTACAGTTTCAAAGCAGAAAAAAATAATCTCAAGTTTCTCCGTTAGACCAAAAAAGATAGTAGTTGGGGTTAAGGGAGGCACTAATTGATGCTCTAAAATGCTGGTGATAGATTTAACAGATGAGGTTTAAAAAACTGTTGAACCTTACTTCTCACTAAACCCTGACTTTTACATTTTATTTAGATAAAGATTTGTTTTCTTTTAATTCTGTTTCCTGTTTCTAGGGAAGGGATTGAGGGGAGCAGACATTTTTTTAATGCATGTTGACATTCTCTTTTTCTGTTTTTGTAAAGAAAATGCTAATTCATATCATTTGTAATTATAATTCTTGTTCTTAATTGCTGGCAGATCAGATGTGTGATTAAATCATTCCTGGTGAACTGACTTGAGGATAGGTATTTGCTTAGTTAGGAGGATATTACTTATGTAATACTCTTGCATTCCTTTTGTGTTTGGGGAGGAGAGTTAAATGTGATTAGAAGCTTGCTGGCTATGACCTTTTAAGTGTAAAGTTGTGCAGTGACAACTCTCCAGACAGCTTTTCAAGACTGAGGTTTATATGTTTATGTGGTTTCAGTACCCCTTTGGGAGCCTCACTGGATGAGCAAAGCAGTAATACACTCAAGGGTAAGAGAAAGTTGCCTTTCTAAATCTGTTCTTTATGTGAAGGTCCTACTTTATTTCACTGCTTTGAGTGAAAGTATACATATGTAAATTATAAAAGTGATGTTCATTTTATAAGCTATACCATTCTGAGAGAAAAGCCAAAAGAAAGAAACCTTGTCATGAACCGTAAAACAGTGGATAGTTTAAGAAAATCACTAAACCTTTACACAGTGTGAAACTCATATTTTTATTATCCAGTTAGATATTATGAAAACTAATTAAATACAGAAATAGAATATGTAAACTTAAGGAAAATATTGAGTGAACTGGGTCAGCTTTAGTACAGCATTTCTTTGCTTACATTACATTAACCGAAATTGCCACACCTGAAATTTTACCACCTGTGTGAGACACAGTTCTAAAGTTCAAAGTACAACAAGAATGTACAGGTAGTGGCAAGGCATATAAAAAAAAAAACAAACAAAAAAAAAACACTTATAGTATTAGAAAAATCTAGCTTGAGCTTCTGACTATTAAGGGAGGTAAAAGGAGTGATTGCTCCGGGATCTGATTTTCCTTGAAACTCTTGGATACGATGTTAGCTAAATGAGTATCTTCAAAGACATAGTGAGTATAGAATAACTTCTATCAGGGCTTATAACAATTTTACCTTGATGCAGATCATGGTTTCTTTGCGATAAAGTAAAGCTTATACTTGCTTTTTGAAATTATATAATCAGAATAATGTATGAGTATATTCAGGTTTGAAATACCTTATTGTAGCTTACATTTTGTTTGGTCAATTTTAGCTAAAACTACGATTTTATATGTGAGTCCAAAAGAACAGAACACTAGAATGCATCTTACGTTTCTTTCAGGTGTGCTTGTGAGAAATGGAGGCAGTTTTGAAGATGATTTGTCATTGGGAGCTGAAGGTAAGTTTTTTTGGAAGAACTGCATTTTCATACAGGTTTAAAATGAAAAAAAAAAAAAAAAAAGGTTGAGTGCTTTCAGGTTTACAGTCCTCAGCCAAAGTTAAAGGTCTTGAAAATGGCTGAGACACATTTTACAGAACCTTTGACATGTTAATAATCTAGTCAGAGCTTGTAGGATACCTGTAGGAATGGCTCTAAAAATCGTTGTGGAATGTCCTTGTCTTCCTTGGACTTAATTGCTTAAAGGAACTGTTTGGGGGCAAACAATGGTCATAGAACTGAGGGAAGAATTGTCCCGCAGAAGGAAGGAAACTTAAATATTTATACATGAGAAGACTAAATTGAAGCTTATTTTTAGTGTGAGGTAGCCTTATGTCAGACTTACAGCTGTGGCTTGTCTATCTCCTTGCATTCAAGTGTCTCCCATCTTCCCCCCCCCCCCCCCCCCACTCTCTTTCCAGATTGTTAGAACACTGAAGAACAAAAACAAAATTAGAGTTATTAGAATTTAATTAGAAAACATTATGCTGATGTCTATTCCAGACTGCATTAACATTTTAAAAGCGTGTCGTACCATGTTTAAATTTTCACAGATTGTATCATCTTTTCCAGTGGATTTATAGTGAAATTTTCCACAATGTAGAATTAAACATTTTTATTGTTTTACAGGTATTTGAAGATTATTGGTAGTTGTACAGCTGGGTTATTAATGTGTACTTTTTTATCAAAAAGAAATTAAGGATTTTATTAAATCTTTTTAGATTATAAGTTGATGAATGGTGAATTTATCCACTGAATGTAATAACCTTGATCTTTTGCTATTTTAAATCAATCTGTATGTATATTACTTCTAACATTTAAGACTCTAGAATATGTGAATATGTTAGTTTTTATTATTGAAGTTAATGTGCTTTCAAGGAATAAACTCTGTAAAGAGCTTAGACTTACTGCTTCCTAATTAGTACAGTTGAGCATGTTGCCAACCCCTTACTGAAAATGCATTTCAATGTTACAGTAAATAGCAATTTTGATATCTGCCTTAATTTCACAATATGGAATTTTTTTAAGACTTTTTTTTTTTTTTTAAAGCAGGTTTAGGTTTACAGAAAAATTTAGAGGAAGGTATAGAGATTATCCCTGTACTTCCTGCCTCCATATATGCATAGCCCTCCCAATAATCAACGCCCCCTACCAGAGTGGTACTTTTGTTACAACTGATGAACCCATAATGAGGCATCATAATTACCCAAAGTTCACAGTTTACATTAGGTTTCACTCTTGCATGTGTACATTCTGTAGGTTTGGACAAATGTATGATACCATGTATCTATCATTATCATATCATAAATGTATTTTCACTGCCCTAAAAACTGCCTCCGTCTGCTTGTTCATCCATATTGAATGATTTTTCTGGAAACCAGAACCTAAAAGGAAGTTTCAGAGAAGAATGGAACTATTATGTTGTTTTACTGAAAATTATTTCAAGATTATTTACATTCATTCAGTAAATATTTATTGAATATTACGTGTTAGGCATCTTTCTGAGTGGATGTACAAACAAACTAACAAATTGCCATGACTTTGTAAATCAGAAGTGAGAAAAAATCTGGTGTGCTGAAATAGATATGTTTATAATTATTTTCCTTCTTTATATTTGCCTATAAAAGTTCAGTGCAGTAAATTTAACTGACTCTACACTTAACAATACTTACCTGTTTAAGACTTGTAAATCTAGGATAAAGTTTAAAAACAATTTTTTAAAGAAAATTTACTTTGAAACGAGTAGAAATTTTCAAAATACGTGCATGAAAAATTGGTTGTAACTGGGATGAATTTTCAGTCTTTGAAAAAGCACCTTAGAAACTTATATATACTGTTGCCACACTTAAATAATGTTAAGTCATGTTTTTGCTCTTGAAAGGTCTTTAGTAATAGCTTTTAAATTTAATAATTAGAAACACATTTACTACAGATGCTGTATATCTTCTTACCATTTATTTTTAATTGTTAAACATAGAAATTTAATTGGTTATCTGTATAGCTTTTATTTTAAACATTCAATGAAGGAAGTAGTTAATTTTACATTGCTAACAAACAAAAACACCATCTAGATGCTACTGATTCTCTTCATATTGATCTGTATATTACGTTTAATGATCTAGATTTAATGAACCAAGACATGAGTTTGGGATATTAGGCATTTAGCTGTAATATTTGACTAATATGCTTTCTTGATGATTATATCACAGTAGTTACTGTCCTACTAACAATTATGCTCTGCATTTATTCTTTATACATGTAGCCAACCACCTCCATGAAACGGATACTCAAATTGAAAACTGGTAGGTAGCTGTGGTGTTTATTCTCTTCCTTTTCAAAAATGAAGAGCATTTTGAAAATAAGGTCTCATATAGTCTAATTTTGTTTATAGCAATAATATCTTGGCCAAAGAGAGAAGACTGCAGTTTCATCAGAAAGGGAGAAGTATGAATTCCACTGGATCTGGGAAAAGTAGTGGCACAGTCTCAAGGTGACTTATTCTGAAATTATACTACAGTTACATTGTGTTATAGGCAATCTACTCTTTACTGTTTTTTCAGTCTTGGATTTGGCTTGATAGTATGAAATCAAAAGAATACAAAATGTTTCATTCATTGCTTTTTTCTTTTTTTTAAATTAAGATTAAATAAAAAGCAACAGTTGTGTTTATAACGCTGCTGGAATTCTTGTTATAATGAGTATTTTGAGCCCTATCAACAACTTGAAATCGGAACTCCATAGTGGAATAACTTCTTCCAGAATTCTCCCATTTTGGGGGAGGGCGTGGTCTTAAATTATTCTTACATAACAATCAGAATAAACCTTTCTAATTTAAAGCTTGATATTTAAGCATAGATGTATCTTCAACATATTAAATCAAAGATCTTCAAAATATATATTGAAATAGGCAAGTACATGTGTCCACGGAACCAGTTTAAATTGTTACCCAATTTATTGTATTGGAACCTGAGCATTTTCTGTGAAACAAATTGAAATTTTCTTCTGTTCAAGCTTCATCTCTAACATTCCTGTTTTCCTCAGTGAGTCTCAGAAGGTGGATTATCACTAGTATGAGGAAGAAGAGATAAGAAATGTTTAATTCCCAATCGAATGAGAACAAGATTTTCCTTTGAGTAACCCATTCTCTCCATACCTTACTCCTCCTACTTCCTGAGTGAAAGTGGTTAGAGAAAATTTGAAAGTAAGCTCCTCCCTCACTTTTCTGAGTTCAGCTTGTTACCTGTGTTGCATCTTCAGTGACAGCCAAAGAGAGCAGAAAAGCTCGAGTTCTGCAGGATGTCCTGTGCTACCAACTTCCCAGTATATTTTCCCTTTCCATCTTTTCCTTCATCTGTTTATTCCTTATTCTCCCTCACCTGTTCTCTAATTGTTTTAGCTGCTTTGCTAGGACTCTCTTAAAATGACAAAAAATATAAGGTGAGGAATCATTTAGGGAGTCTTATTGAGTGTCTTCTTGGGGATTAGCTCTTTTTTCCAATAGTAACAGTTTGAAAGAATGGACTCTTTTTAAGAGTAATATATCACATTTAGTACACAATGTATGAAGAAATAAATAATAATGGTGTAAAGAGCAGAAGCTCTTTTTTATAATGTGATGTGGACTATAAACTTATTTTATATCTTGATGTTTCTTTTTTTCTCTTGTAGTGTTTCAGAATTGTTGGAACTTTATGAAGAAGATCCTGAAGAAATTCTTTATAATCTTGGATTTGGACGAGATGAACCAGATATTGCTTCCAAAATCCCCTCCAGATTTTTTAATTCATCATCATTTGCCAGAGGGATAGATATTAAAGTATTTTTGAGTGCTCAAATGCAACGGATGGAAGTAGAAAATCCAAATTACGCTTTAACAAGTAAGGTTTTTAAATATTAGCATCCACAGTGAAATGGTCTTATTTTTTTAAAACCTTGCTAAGTTTTAGGAATAGCACTGGGAACTTAATTATTGAGGTTAACACAATAGCTGTTTTACTAAAAGTTAACTTTTCCCTCTCTTCATTCTTGACTTACTTGTTACCATAACTGACGTATGAAACCTTGTACTTTTCTTAAACTTCCCTCCAGATTGCTGATGTTCAAAAAGGAAAGAAATAGGGCAGAGGCTTGTTACTGTTAACTGAAGTCATTCAATTTTAGGCATTTTCTATAAATCTAAAATAGCATAGCTAACTTGATAATTTTTATTTATATTATATCTTTGCTTATTTTCCTCTGTTGAACAGAAGTTCCAAAATAGGGATCCTCAGATGGTCCTTGGAACAGCTTTAAGAGATCTGTAAATCCAATCCTACCATCCTCCCTCCATAGGAAAACATTTGGAAGAGTCTTAATTAAGTCAGACATAAAAATAGAATCAAGCTATGGAACAATAGCTGTTCTTTTCTCTTCAGTATTGTCACACTTTGTGCTTTTTTTGGTTTTAAATCATAAAAGATAAATTTTTAAATTCTTAAAACATAACTTCTGCTGTTGAGAGTGAAAAATCTTCCCTTTCCCTGGTAAAAGTAGAGAAACTTTAAGTGTTGGATAAGGAAAGAAGTTTTGGTTTTATAATCTTTGTGATTTAAGTTCGATTTTTGGCACACTAAAAAGTAGTAATAGTTTAATATATGTATACATATATAAACATATATAAAATCAACATCCTTTTCTTTTTGTAGGCCGTTTTCGTCAAATCGAAGTGCTTACTACTGTGGCCAATGCATTTTCTTCTTTATATTCCCAAGTCTCTGGGACTCCCCTGCAGAGAATTGGAAGTATGTCCTCAGTGACTTCTAACAAGGAGACAGACTCACCTCCACCTTTAACCCGAAGTAACACTGCAAATCGTTTAATGAAAACACTATCAAAACTAAATTTATGTGTTGATAAAACAGAGAAAGGAGAAAGTAGTAGTCCTTCCCCAGCAACTGATAAAGGAAAGATTCCGAATGTTTCGGTGATGGAAGAAAGTGGCAATAAAAATGATCAAAAATGTCAAAAACTTGTAAAAAAGAAAGACTCATCTTCTATGTTGGCTACAGTTAAAGAAGAAGTATCAGGTAGTTCAGCAACTGTTACGGAGAATTCTGACATTGATAGACTTTCTGATGTAGCAAATAGCAATTTTAACCAAAAAACTGAAAGTGAACAAAATGGAGAAACCCAAAGCCATGAGAATAAACTGGGTGAGGAGTCTGGTATTCTAGAATCTGACTTAGCTAATGATTTCAGCATGTCCAGCCACAGTGAGCTGGAAAATGGCAGTGAGCTGAAGGGTGTCCATGTGTCCACACCTGAAAAAGAGCCATGTGCACCACTGACGATACCATCCATAAGAAATATAATGGCACAGCAGAAGGACTCCTTTGAAATGGAAGAGGTAGGTAAAATATTACTGAGACCTGTTTCAAATAATGAATTAGGGAAGAAAATACAAAACATGTCTATAAGATGAGTGGTGGCTAATAGATTTATACTAGAAAAAAAATCATTCTGATTTTGAGTTTTCAAATTTTGGTTCTGTGCTTCGCAAACTAAGAATTGGTCACAGGACCGTCCATTGCCGGGGTAATGAGACAGTTACTTCATCAGCTCCTCTGCATCCTCTGTCATTTACTGCTGGATACTTGAACTTTTATCCCCTTTCTCTCTCAGTTTAAGATTTTGATGCCTTGAGAAAACCCTTGAGAATATATTTAAATTACAATCAGTGTTGCATAATAGTTAAAAACATAGGCTCTGAAAGCAAAGAGGAGTTTGAGTTCTTTTTTTGCTGCTAAATTGCTATGTATCTTTGGGCAAACTTTTCGCAAAGTATCTTAGTGGAAAGGATAAGTGAAGTGTGAATAAGGCTTCGAGAAGGATAGATTTTTATAGTGGGATTGGAAAGAACCTGAAGATATTATGCATCTGAAGGGAAGGATAGGAACCTCAAGGAATAAGGTTTGAAACACCAGGTCAGGGAACATGATTTCTGCAAGCCTAGAAGACCAATGTTTGCTTACTTTTCATTTCTACCTGGAGGTATTACTATATTTACAAAAGTTTCAAATTGGCAAAATAAAGAGATTCATTTTGATGAGGTCAACTAAAACACCTTTTGAATGGCCAAAGCTAATGCTTATGCGTTGGTACTGTATGACCTGAGACAGGAAACTGAAGTTTATCAAGCACCTACCTTGTGGCAGGCACTGTACTAGGCCCTTCAGGTACTTTTCTTTTTAAGTCTATGAGGCAGGCAGTGCTGGTCTTGTTTTACACATTAGAAAACTGACATCTGTGTACTGCTGAAGAGCTGTGGCCATGAGTTTTATAATGTACAGTTTTCTTTTTAAAATTTATTACAGAATGGTGTTAGTAATATAGTAGCAACTGAGTAATTTTAGAATCACATGCCATTATTTTAGGGAGTTGGCAAATGGGATAATTGACTTTGCCCATAAGTGTCCTGTTAGGTGAATATGTATCTCTCACATTAATGAATATCAGGCATTTATCACACAATTTTGATTGCTGATAATAGCTATTTACCTTGTGGTCTTTGAATGTATCTTTTGTTACTTTAATTGTAGCTAAAAAGTGAAATGAAAAGGGAGAGAAGTAGCCCTTTGAAATAGTCTACATTATTTGTAGTTATTTGTAGGCTTCTTTTTCCCTTGTTTCTTTTTTTTTTTTTTATGTTTTTATTTTATTTTTGAGAGATAGAGTGCTTGTGGGGGAGGGGCAGAGAGAGAGGGAGACACAGAATCTGAAGCAGGCTCCAGGCTCTGAGCTGTCAGTACAGAGCCTGATGCAGGGCTTGAACCCATGAACCATGAGATCATGACCTGAGCCGAAGTCGGACGCTCAACTGACTGAACCACCCAGACGCCCCTTCCCTTGTTTCTTTATATTTTTTTATATTTTTCCTGTTTAATCCCTAATACATTTCTCATTATAATGAGTTCATAAGTTGAGTACTTGCTAAATTAAAACCTCTTTGTTCTGTTTCACTATTATCAAATAGTTTGTTTTGGTCTGAACTTGTCCTACCACTAATAAAGTGTAACTTCCTGCCATCCATTGGGGCCCCTCTTCTATGACAGATATGAGAGTCAGTTTCCTGGTGTTAATTTAACAGCAGAATATGAAAATTTAAACAAAATATGTTAGATACTTGCAAATCTGATGTTGGCAGCTCAGATGAGAAGTCACTCTTATGTGTTACTTTCTAATTTCTAGAGTTCCTGAATTTTAAACTATGTATTTTTTTTAATTGTTGGTACCCTACACAGAAGGTCTTTAAAAAACATAAAGTGCTAGATAGATATGCTTTGGTGGCAAGTTTTCATTTAATGATTTTACAGGATTTTTTTTTTCTTTGCTCCCTCTGCTGGCAAAAGCAATTAATGAAGAAAGTAATGTCACAAGGAAGTGAACTTTAAAAAAAAAATTTTTTTTTTAAGTTTATTTATTTTTGGGAGAGAGAGTGAGCAGGGGAGGGTCAGAGAGAGAGGGAGAGAGAGAATCTCAAGCAGGCTCCACACTGTCAGCATAGAGCCCGATGTGGGCTTGAAATCACACAAACCAGGAGATCATGACCTGAGCCGAAACCAAGAGTCAAATGCTTAACTGACTCAGCCACCCAGGCGCCCCTGACTTTTTTTTTTGTTTTCAGTACACAATTCCAGGCATTGGTGGTTGAAGAATAATAGAAGATTTTTGTTTTCAAAAAAAGGATATATGGATATAGTCAACCATAGCTGCATTGTATATATGGAGAATTTTAAGGGTAATGAATCCTTGTTCTTCAGGTATATTTAAAACATGGATAAAAACCTCCTGGAACTGTGTTTTTATCCCTTTGGGAACTTTAAAGAGAGTTGTAGAACAATGGATAAAGAAAGGAAATAATGTGTTTCTTTAATTTCCTCTTCTCCCAAGTGTGACTTGAATTATACTGACAAATGAAGAGAACAATCTTACCGAAGCAAACTTTTAGATCCCATTCAAAGTAGATTGTTGCTGTTTTTCTTTTAGACTCCTTTCCCTTGAGGTTTAATTCCTGTTGGGAACTTTCTTCCTGTAAAAACAGCAAATAAATGTAAGTTAGAGGACACTCCCTTTCTCTCTGTCAGTAAACCAGTTCTCAAAGAGATTAACTGAATGCCAGCTGCTTTGGGTAGCTGGGTGGAGGAGAAAATGTTGCGCTCTGTGCGTGAAGCTGCCTACTCCTGAGGCTAAGGTAAGATCTGACAGCCACCAGAAGTGAAGAGAGGAAATATTTAAATGTAAAGGGAGTTAAGTAGATGACAAGACTGACTCAGGCCTTGGAGCGTGAGAGTGACTATTTCTCATGTTAAGAAAAAAAATAATAAAAGGCCGGAGACTACTTTCAATTAAAAGTCAGTTTGCCTTATGAGAAAATGTTTTTGTAGACTACCAGATGTTTTGTAGACTATTTAAAGTATTCTAGTGTGTCTAAAAGTTGTAAAACTATATTCTTGAGTTTTCAGATTTTTAATGACTTCCCTAAATAATACTTGGGTTCTCAAAATGGTTTATTTTTAATAAGTACATCATGGTAACTGTCTAGAGTCGTAGACTTATGGATGAATGATTCATAGTTAAACCAAAAGGATCCTACTCAGTAAGCAAGCGTTCATCTTTTATGTCAAGGAAAACTTTCTCACACTTAAATGTTAGAGGAGGGAGAACTTTTAGCTGTGTATTTTTGTAAATGGGTTGTTCTGTGTCTTCTCACTCAACAAATGAATTTACATTCAAATAGAGGGATTACTGGAAGTATATATAATTTTTTAAGCTACTGAAGTTTGGTAGTGTCTCTGCACTGATTGTTGAGTTAAGTACTACGTCTCTTTGTTTTTAGTTGTTAGGTTTCAGGATTTTCTCCCGTTTTATTTATTGGCCTGAGTTAAAATAATCCGAAATCCATCAGATACTTGATCGATAGTTAAATTGTTCTTTTGGCCTTTCAAATTTGACTGTGTTTTGAAGACAAGCATTGTGTTTGCAATAGAATATGAACTCTCCCGCATGATACATGGACCAGTGTCTGTTACTTTGAAGCCCAATTAACCACTAAATTTTATTTGACATTTATCTAAAAGACTTATGGTAACTTTTTAAAGAAGTATTTATGTGACAGTAAAAAGTAAACCTTGCAAGTAAAACCTGAAAGTTTGTTTTACGTAAAAATTTGCAACAAATATAGAATAATAAACTAGCACAGAAAGAGATCTTTGTATTCATTCTCCAGTTTTCTCCTTTTACAGATGAGGAAGCATTTTTCCTCCTCTAACATTGGATATTACTTGATAGCAGGGATTCTTCCTCATCATTCTGAGGGATGTAATGTTCCCGTCTATGTCAGTGCCTTACTTTGGGGAGGGCTGAGGGTGTGTCAATGTAAGGAATCCCTGAGTCATATCAGAGAGAGATCTGTTGTAAATTGTTACCACTTTACTCTTTCAAGATATTTGATTATCCCAAGGACCTGTGAAGTAGGAGTTTTAGTCTTTATTTTTCAGTTTTGAAAACTGACATAATTGTCACAGATAATTCTGATAACTATCTGAAGCCATTTAGCCACTATGCGACATGAATAAGACTTGAATTTGGGTCTTTGTACACACATGCCACTTTAGACTACACCGTACCACTTGGTAAAGGTCAGACTGGCTGATAAAGTGTCAGACATTGGACAAGAACTCAAGTCCTCTGGTGCTCAGCCTCATACTACTACTTCAGGAAAATAATTCTTTCATTTAAATTTTTTGACATGTCATTAAAAATTAGATTTATAATTTCTAAAGCTCCAGTTTTGAGTTCTTATTTTTTTTTTAAACTGCTATAAATGTCTCCTTAAACCTTAGAGGAAGGGTTATTTGAGTTAGAACGTTCCATATATTGCTGCTCTGTAGAAGACAGTACAGTAGTGTTGTGTTGTGCCCAGAAGATGTATATTAGTCAGAATAAATGTGACAGATGTTAAAACAACAACAATAACAACAACAACAACACACACACACACACAGAAAACAACAACCACAAAAAAATCCAAAGCAGGTGCCTGCCATGGTAGCAGGACATTGATTCAGAAGGATACAGTTTTAAGGGTGCCTGGGTAGCTCATTTGGTTAAGTGGCTGATTGTTGATTTTGGCTCAGATCATGATTGTGGGTTCATACCCTCCATTGGGGTCAGCACTGCCCTCGTGAAGCCTACTTGGGATTCTCTCTCTCTCTCCCTCTCTTCCTCTGCCCCTTCTCCACTTATGTGTGCATGTTGCTCTCTTCTCTCTCTCTCAGAAAGTTTTAATAAAACATTTATTAAAACTATATCTTTTTAAAAGTTTATTTATCTTGAGAGAACACACACAACACATAGTCCAACGGGGCTCAATCCCACAAACCGTGAGATGATGATCTGAGCCGAAATCAGGAGTCATGCTCCGGCACCTGGGTGGCTCAGGTGGTTAAGCCTCCGACTTCAGCTCGGGTCATTATCTTGTGGTTCGTGAGTTCAAGCCTTACGTCAGGCTCTGGGCTGACAGCTCAGAGCCTGGAACCTGCTTCAGATTCTGTCTCTCCCTGTCTCTCTGTCCCTTCCCCACTCTCAGTCTGTCTGTCTCTCTCAAAAATAAACAAACATTTGGGGCACCTGGGTGGCTCAGTCGGTTAAGCGTTTGACTTCGGCTCAGGTCATGCATGGTCTCGTGGTTCATGAGTTTGAGCCCCACGTCGGTCTCTGTGCTGACAGCTCAGAGCCTGGAGCCTGTTTCGGATTCTGTGTCTCCCTGTCTCTCTGCCCCTCCCCGGCTCATACTCTGTCTCTCGTGTCACAAATAAATAGACATTTTTAAAAAATTTTTTAAAATAAACATTAAAAGAAAAAATTTTTTAAAGAGTCATATGTTCAACTGACCGAGCCACCCAGGCGCCCTTTCAATACAGTTTTAAACCTCAAAACATTTGAGACCAAGCGATTTTATCATTTTGGCATGGGGGTTTTGGGGTAATTTTTATTATGGAAAATTTCAACTTACCTAGAGATTAGAAACATTGTGTAGTGAATACCCATTTTCCATTACCCAATTCAGTTATCGATATTCAGCTATAGTTAATTGAATAAAAGGCAATCTGTAACGAATGACCAGAACTCCACTGAGGATCTGAAACCGTTGAGTATCCTGCCACATAAATAGATCCGAGTTTTGTTTGCTTCATAATTTTCTGTGCTGTACTCCATGTCAGATTTGACTACTTTCCTTTGCACAGCTGTGACCAGTACTAACACATGCTAAGCTATGAAATGTAACTTGCCCCTAGCATGTCTTCTTCTGTCTTCAACAAGCGATTGATGATTTTTTGTTAAGTGGTAAGAAGAATCCTCACTTTAGTAGTTTTATTAGTAAAAAATGACCCTCAGTTCTTTTTAAAGGGTCCTTTTCTTTGAATTAATTAATGGAGTTTGTAGTTTTTGTACTTTAAAATTTTTACTTTGTTTTGGCATTGAGTAGCATCTTAAAAGATTATTGAAGATACATATTCATTAAAGACATGTTTTGTGACTAATTTTATAAATCTAAGGTTGTGACTAATTTTATAAATCTAAGGAATGCACTATGTGATAATTCTACATTTTAAAAGGGGAGAGTAGAATTTGGTATATCACAATGCCGTGCCTTAACTGAGAATCCTAGAATAAAATCAAAGAGGAATTTGGATTTCTGTTATACTTCTTTGGTCTGTTTGATATTTCCTTTAACAGAAAACTCTTTCAAGTAGGGTAGGCCTGAATAGAGACTAATAATAGAGCTTTTGTTGAATTTAAAAAGAAAATGCATTTTGTCTCCTTGCACACAAAACAATGGTTTTCCTGTTGAACTTATGTCTGCTGCTTTGAAGAATATATACATAGTTTCTGAGTAATAACAAAGAGGTTAGAAACTATTTTATATAATAATTTATAGGTGGTGGTTTAAATGACCAGTGTGTTTTATTTCTCAAAAGATTCATGAACTTTGGGTTCATGGAACTGTGTAGAACAAAAATATCACAAATCAGAGCAGTTTTTAAATTGGGTAATATCTTTAGCCTTTGAGCATTTTTTCCCCATGTTTGTCATTCCGCTCTCATTCCTATGGAATATTTCTTATTCTTGAAGGGGTTCATACTTCAAAACTACCAGCATTCTACCTAAAACCTGTTTGCTAATTGCTTTCTTATTTATTCAAGGTTGAAAACCTTGTTTGGCTAGTTTGTCTACTAGGATGTGATTTATTATTTCAAGTACTAATCATTGCAAAGTAGTGTTAGAAATTAGTGTCTCACCCTCCCCAGATGTTTATTTTTAATATAGAGTTAGTTTTATTAGAATAGAGTATTTGCAGGGGCACCTGGGTGGCTCATTTGTTTAAGTGTCTGACATTAGCTCAGGTCATGATCCCATGGGTTCCTGGGTTCGAGTCCCATGTCAGGCTCTGTGCTGACAGCTCAGAGCCTAGAGCCTGCTTCAGATTCTGTCTTCCTCTCTCTGCCCCTTTCTCGCTCACATTCTCTCTCAAAAATAAATAAACATTAAAACATTTTTTTATAAAATAGAGTATTTGCAGAATGGGATAGATGTGGTGAATAAGGAGTCTGAAAATTCCTAAATTATGTATTTGTACAGGTGGGGGGGAGATAGCATAAAAAGAAAACTTTTTTGGTTTATATCTTCTCTGAATATAGTTTTCAGGGAGGATTTATGGAAGATCTTTCAACAGTTTAGTTCTGTAATGAAACATTTTTTTTTTTTTTTTTGGAACTCCTAGTTTATATCTTAGAAGACCATTTATGTTAGGACAAAGCAGTTGTATACAAGAGTGGTTTTTCATAACTCAGAATTTGGGGGATCTTACAAACTTTTCTAATGGGAGCATAATATGCATTTTTTTAAAGATACAAGACTTGTAGTTGCCTCAGCTGTATGTCAGTCATGGTCTGCTGCAAAGTTATTGGCATTTCTCCCAGGATTGGCCTTACACTTTGAAGTTTAACATTTACAGAAAAACTTTTTCTTAGGGGTCAGTTTTTTATTTAATAGCAAATTTTTTAAATGAAGTAGTTTACACATGTAGTCATTTTTCATTGCTAGCTACAGACATTCAGTCCTATTGTTAACTGGAAAATAGACTGTAAAATTGAGATGTCAGACACTCTCACAATTTTGAGATAAGATGTTTTGCCTTTTTTAAATACAAAGTTTTGATACCCTTTTAGTTGTGTTGATTTGTTTAATAAGTAATTATCAAGAGGTATTATTCTTCATCATAGATTTTTCAAGCTGTAACTACTTAAAACTGTTTTTAGGTTCAGAGTACTGAGGGAGAAGCTCCTCACGTTCCAGCCGCTTACCAGCTAGGTCTCACCAAGTCAAAAAGAGGTAAGTTGACTAATGTCCACTAGTTCCCAAGCACATTGCCAAAGTGTGTCATTCATTGGTTTGGAAAAGGGGTTTACCTATCAGTATTTGAGTACCTGTTAGTGGAAAAGAAGGTTATGATGCTTAACCTTAAGCATCCAGGTATGGGTGCTTCATTATACTTTGGTTATAGAATTTTTTGTATCTTCTTGAAGACTTTTGTGCCCATAAAATAATTTTTGTTTGCTTATCCTGAAATGCAGTTCTGTGCACTCTAATTGTTCTTCAGCTCTGCCTAAGGGCTAGATGGGAAGTGATAGAGCAACAGATTCAGGCCTGCTTTTAACGTGGTTATGATTGAAATATACACTTGTATTATCCACCTCTGCCTTTCATTATTTAAACATGGCTCCTAATGTTTAAATTTAAACATGGCTCCACGATTTAAACATGGCTACTAAACATGCATATGCCTCTGGCAAAAAAATACCCATCTCTCAGTAGTGGTTAAAGCTAGTTAAGTTCAGTTTAAACTATGGATCAAAGGTGAGTGTCTGCAGATACCATTCTTCTCTTGAATTATTAATTATTGACCAAAGAGCCTTTGAATTCATTTCTTTCACTTTTAATTTGCAACAAGAAAAACTTGCCTGATGTTTAAAATCACAAAGCTTTTGAGATTTAGAGAAAAGGAGAGAGGAAGGAAAGAAGTTAAAGTGGCCACTGAAGGTGGCTGTTTATTTTTAAAGCTTTACACATGCTGAACCACCCTGTTTTGTTTTGTTTTTTTTTTAAACAAAGGATCATATGTATGTTCCTGGAATAGGAAATTGCATGTTTGTTCTCTTCTGATCTCTGAAATGACTTCATAAGAGAGAATTTGCATATAATTTTTCTTTTATTGCATCGTGGTACTAAGTGCTCCTGTCTCACTAGGTCACTACAGTTCTGGTCGGACACAAAATGAGCTTTCCTGTTCTTTGTCCCCTTTTTAAGTCCATAAATATATGTATGTGTTTCTGAGCTGTAAGGCAGGCTTCACAGCCATCAAGAATTTTTTCCTTTGGATAGGTTGACAAGGGGTACATTAGAAAAAGCAGTTTGTCTTGTGTCAAAAAAGGGATTAAAAACTGTAGAAGTACTTCAAGATCTTTCAAGAGCAAGCTCCTTGTGGTAGAAAAAAACAGAATGTGGTTTGTATCCACATCTGAGTTTCTTCCTCTTACCAATAAGAGGTCTCTTATTTCTGGTGGCATATGTAAAAGTGTTAACATTTTTATGAATCACATTTTTATAAATTAACAGTAAAATTGTTTCGTGTGTACATGAGAGGGAGAGGGAATAATATAGCGTTTTCATCATTTTTAAGCATAGCTTCTATCAAGTTTTGATAGTGTGATATGGAAGTATCTTTAATTATAATTACAGAATTAGAATCACTGGTAAAATACTCATTTCACAAGTTTAGTACATATAGTGCACTATACATATATGCACTATAGTGCATGTAGTACATGTATATAAAAAAAAAAATACTTGCACCTTAATGATAGGGCTTTTGAAGTTAGAGTGATCTTAATTCTCCTATCCAGTCCTGGGATTTAAGTCTAGAGAAGTTTAGTGACTCAACTCTTGTCACAACTAACATTCACTAAGCTATGTTGAGAGCTTATTCCTTATTATAGAAGAGGTACAAATTTTCTTTAGTCCTGCAGAGTGTACAGGTGTTCTGTTCTATTTCTTTATGATATTGGACAAACACAAATTCTAGGTTTTGTTTTGTTCTCACTTTAATGTTTTGCTCTAACATCCTCGTTTTTAATTAGAAATAGTGTTAAATCTCTTCAGTTAGGACAGATGTCTGATTGTTTTTAATTCCACATTTTTCTGTGGAGAACGGTGTTTTTTGTGAAATACCTGCCTAAAGAACATAGGTTATGATTTACAGTTTACAGAATAGTTTCGCCTACACCCTACTTAGTTCCTGAAGTAGCCCTGTGAGATAGAAGGATTATTCTGTTTTGTGAAGGAGAGAAGTCACTGCTTATTATGATAAGTAGGAACTTGAACCCAGGCCTCCTTGTTCTTTCCACAGCCCAACTCCTGCTGTGAAGGCTGAGTAGGCTATAATCTGACCTAGTCTATGTGAACTCAAGGCTAACAACCACAGAGGTGAACTCAGCATAGACTGTATTCCGCAACAGATAAAACTGACCTGAGCGGAGCTAATCACTGGCTTCCCTGGGCTCCAGCCGCTGCCCTTTGCCCAACATGATAGGCAGTTTCACTTCTAAATCCTTTAAGGGACTGTTTAATTTTATTGTTGCTTTAAAAAGAAAGTTATCGTTAGAGTGGGAGAGAGCCAAAGCATAAGAGACTCTTAAAAACTGAGAACAAACTGAGGGTTGATGGGGGGTGGGAGAGAGGGGAGGGTAGGTGATGAGCATTGAAGAGGGGATCTTTTGGGATGAGCACTGGGTGTTGTATGGAAACCAATTTGACAATAAATTTCATATATTAAAAAATAATAAATTAAATAAATACATAGATAGATAAAAAACATGAGAAAAAAATAAAAAGAAAGTTATTGTTTCATTCAGTATACATTTATTTATTGTTTAATTGTTTTAGGTACTGGGATACAAAATAGAATAAATGAGGTTTCTGTCTTCAGAAGACTCATAGTCTAAAAAAAGACATGCAAACACATAATTATGGTGATAACTACTGTGACGTTAAGATGTTAATCATTCTCTCAGTTGATATAATGCATAATTAGTACCTATGGTAACAGCTCATTCCAGTTCAGTTTCACAATTGTTCCAGTTTACCTAGGCCTATCAAAGGTATGGATCAATTTTTTATATGTCATTATACAATTTTGTTCACTTCAAAGCAATATTACAGAATTTTTCTAAATTATGATGAGAAAAAATTACGCTATTCTGTGATACTCTTAGATTAAACCTGAAGCTACAAGTGGGATATTTTTCAAAGTGAGGCAAAGTTTAATTGATTTTGGATTTTATTAAAACATATTATCAGGTTTTTGGTAAAACACACTTTGTTTAGCTTGATGCTTTTATTTTTTAATGCTTGCTTATTTATTTATTTATTTATTTATTTATTTATTTATTTTGAGAGAGAGAGAGAGAGAGAGAGAGAGAGCATGCATGCATACTGAAAAAGGGCAGAGAGAGGGAGAGAGAGAATCCTAAGTAGGCTCCAAGCTATCAGTAGAGCCCAACATGGGGCTCAATCCCACAAACCATGAGATCATGACCTGAGACAAAATCAAAAGTTGGACACTTAACCAACTGTGCCACCCAGGTGCCCCTAGCTTGATGCTTTTGAAGTTCTGCAGAACTTGACCTTGTCATGAAGCTTCTCCCTTAGTAAATGTTATAGATAAAAAGTTTCTCCCAAACTTGCAGTGTGGATGGCCATGTGATCTGCTGTGCTTAGGTGGCCTTTTTATTTTAAAAAGTGTTTTCAGGTTATACTAACCAGGAATTAGAGTTTTTAGGCCAAAAAGCAAACAGGGTTTCTTTAAGATTAACAACATTATGTATCAGTTGAACCTATTTGAGTTTCATGCAATTGTTATGAAATCATTGTTTCATGACTTACAAATGTTTGCATCATTTGAAACATCAGAAACATTTAAGTACTCTTGCCTGCAAATTATTTAATTTATTGGCACCTTAAGTATATTCTTATTTTGTTATTAGGAAGATAATAGAACTTTTTTGCACACTACATTTAAACTTCTAATTTCACCTGCTGAATATCTACATATTTACATAAAGGAAGTGGCTTCCTTTGGGATTCCTGTTTTTATCAGTGTGGTTCTTGTTTTCAGCCAGTTGTCCTCCAAGGATAGGAAACTAATTGGTTATACCAAAATATATTAAAACCGGAACTTAATTAGCAACTGAACACAGAATTTCTGATAGATGTGATTCAGTTTTTGGTTGAATTCAAGCTGCCTTCTGTGCTTTGAAGCCACATTTTGCATAAGTGATGCATATTTTTCTAAGAAGGAATCAATACGTATCAGACATGTATCAGGAATTAGGTATCTGTAAGACCTTCTTTCCAGTGAAGTCCTATTTAGCAGTTCTGCCCTAACTGCATGTCTTTTGATAGATCATTTGTTACGTACTGCAAGTCAACACTCTGACAGCAGTGGCTTTGCTGAAGATTCGACAGACTGCCTCTCCCTCAGTCATCTTCAGGTAAAAATTTCTATTGTAGTAGGCACTCTGATCAACTTCTTCCTATTTAGGTGATTTTTCACTACCTATATATTTCAAGACTGAATCTGTATAATCTTTATTTTTCAAATGACAGTAAGAATAAAACTCCAGGACGTAAGTGTTATCTAAGCATTTGATTACAGGTTTTAGTTTTCACTAATTCTGCATCTCTTTCTGACTAAGCACTGACACATTTTTTAAAATGTTTATTTATTTACTTAGAGTCTATGATGCAAGCAGGGGAGGGGCGGAGAAAGAGGGAGCGAGAGAGAATCCCAAGCATGCTCTGTGCTGTCAGCATGGAACCTGATGCGGGCTTAGTCTCATGAACTGTGAGATCATGACCTGAACCAAAATCAAGAGTCAGACACTCCACCACCTGAGCCACCCAGATGCCCCCTCTCTGACTGAACATTTAAAAACAAAGAGAGTTCCTCCTTTATTTTTTGACTTTCAGGAAATAGAGGTTATTTTGATCATTATTCTGTCTGATACTTTTCTTCTATTTTCCCACTATTGCTTCAGTTTGTTTGTTTATTTAATAGCTAACGTTGTGTTACATAGCTTTCTGGATATTCTATGACTTTAATGGTGGAGTGTGTTAGATAACCCAGGTAACAGGCACATCTTTATCCTTAAGGAGTTTATACTCTGTGTGTGTAACATATGGAGCCCTTGTATGCGAAGGTACAGAAGCATTTTGAAATTGTCTAAAATATCTAGGAGCAAACTTTAAAGAAAATTGGAGGTAAGAGAAAAAGAGAACCCACAAGAGCCTCCAGGAACATAGTACCTGAGGGGCACACAGACGAGAAGTGTTTAAGGAGACTCAGAAAGAATAATCCAGTGGGCAGAACAACTGGGAGTTGGAGGAGAGCGTTTTTAAAAGGAAATCTGTGGACGTGAGCATAGAAAGATAAGAATTCAGCTTTCTGGTGAGTGGTTGAGTGAGTGGTTTTGAGGTAAGAAATGAGGCAGAAGCATGAGGGCAGAGTAAAGTGATAAGGAAAAGAAGGTACGGATGTTGACTGTTTTTTTCAAATAAGGGTGATAGGTCTTTGTGTCTTTTTCAAAGGGGGATGACTCAGGAAAGTTGTTTGGCTAAGGGAAGGAGCTCTAAGAAGACAGATGCAGAAAAATCTGGGATAAAATTGCGCAGAAATACCACAGTCCTGGAGAGGATGTGATCAGACATATAGACTGGAGGATTTGCTTTGAAAAAAAGCACATTTCCTTTCAGAACGGAGAGGAAGGAATGGCAGGGAGAGGTAGGCGAACATTTGTAGGTGTTGGGGAAGAAAGTTAAGAAATTTCGGTCCATCTTCTCAGTAACTCAGTGTCATGTGTTGGAAGAAAAAGAAATGGGTGCTGAAAAGGGGACCTGAGGTAAATGGTAAAGGTCTGGAATAAGCTTTGTGGGAAAGTGAAGGAGTTGCTGACTAGGGGCAGTAAAACACAGTTTTGAGCAGCACCAGGGCCGTCACCAAGGTGGGAGACCCTGGAAGTATAGAAACGGCATATCAGTTTGGCATTTTGTTAGTGATCCCTCTTATCCAAATTCTCCATTTTTCCACCCATTTCCTTTCACAGGTTCATGAGTCCTTGCAGGCTATGGGGAGTAGTGCCGACAGTTGTGACAGTGAGACAACAGTCACCTCATTTGGTGAAGACCTTGTCACACCAACAGCACAAGACCAGCCTTATTTTCATGAGTCAGAGGAGGAGTCTCTGATCCCTCTTCAGAAGGGAAGAGAGAAGGCAGCAACAATTGCTGATAGAAGGTCAGATAGCCAGAATTTCCCCCAGTGCGAGACTGTTGAGCCTGCAGGGAACACAGAGTCCCCCTGTGGGGGAGGGGACCACATTACTGCAATTACTGAAGTGAAAGAGGATTTGTCTCCAGCACAGCCAGTGGATCTGCTGGGGGAAGCAAGTGCCGAAAGTGATGTGGATAAAAGCAGTGAATGTGAATTTGCGCAGTATACCACACACCATATTCTCAAATCACTGGCTTCCATTGAAGCTAGATGCAGTGAGAAGAGCTCGGAAAATACAACTGGGCCTCCCTCTTCTGTGGACAGAGTTAATACTGCTTTGCAAAGAGCTCAAATGAAGGTTTGCAGTCTGTCTAATCAGAGAGTAGGGCGTAGCTTGATAAAATCGAAAGATCTGTTAAAACAAAGGTACTTGTTTGCAAAAGCTGGCTATCCTCTAAGAAGGTCTCAGTCTTTACCAACAACCTTATTGAGCCCGGTAAGAGTCGTATCCTCTGTCAATGTTCGGTTGTCCCCAGGAAAAGAGACCAGATGCAGTCCACCGTCCTTCACTTACAAGTACACACCTGAAGAGGAACAGAAATTAGAAAAAGAGGTGATTGAGCACGATGGTCAGTCTTTAGTTAAATCCACTATTTTCATCTCTCCATCATCTGTGAAGAAAGAAGAAGCGTCTCAGAGCGAGGTGAACCGGTTGGAGGAATGCCATCATCGAAGGACTCCTTCCTGTTCGCTCTATGCTCCGGCACCAGTATCTCAGTCCACCTGTTCTCTTCACTCTGCCCACTCGGAGTGGCAGGAGAGGCCCCTGTGTGAGCACATGAGAACTCTGAGCACTCACAGTGTTCCCAACATATCAGGCGCCACCTGTAGTGCCTTCACTACCCCTTTCGGGTGTCCTAACTCGCATCGACATGCTGCCTACCCTTACCGAGCGTGCTCTGTGAACCCCCCTTCCGCCATTGAAATGCAGTTGCGAAGAGTATTGCATGATATTAGAAACTCACTGCAGAATCTTTCACAGGTATGAGGGGGAAAAATGGTTTTTTTTCTTTTACTGATCTGAGCACCTTTTAATTCACTAAGAAGCAAAGTCCCATCAGGCATGAACCACCTCAGCCTCATTTTCTTACATGCCTAAACTTCTCTGAACCTGCCCTCCTCCTGTACTCTTCCCTCCTATCTTAAGGGAAAAGCTATAATTAATCCTGAACAAGGTTAATTTCTCTGCTCATAATCTCCCTCTCTTCTGGAGAAGAGATTTTGCTCATTAGGTAACCTCCCTTCTTTAGCCTATCCTCCATTGTCTTTTTTTTTAAGTCAGGTTGTACCTATTACTAAAAAAATCTTCCCTCTCAAATGCTGCCTCCCTTTCTCTGCCGTTTGATCGTGTTTACTGCCTCTTTCCTTTCTAAGCTTTCCTTCCCTCGACCTCTGTGTCGCCGTGTGTTCCCCTGGCTCTGCTCATAGCTGTCTAAGCTTCCCCCTTCATCTACTGACTCCTGATGCTGGTCTCCTGGCACAGAATTAGTCTGCTTCCACTGGGTTCAAAGACTGGAACTGCCCCAGAAAAAGAAAAAAAATCAGGTAAAGTGTGAATTTGAATAAAAATAGTCTGTCTTGTCACTTTTAAAATTACTGCGCTCAGATATGTTGGTGGGCTGCAAAAAATTTTCCAAAAAAGCTTTGAAAACAAATTGTCTTTAGGTTTGCCTTTCTAAATCTGTCTCCACACTACTTGTGTTTAGATAGTTTGAGGAAATAAAGAAAATGACAGTGTAATGTCCTGATCACAGAGTTCAGCTAGGAGTCAGGAGGTTTACAGTGTATATAATAGATCTCTTATGATGACATCATAGGAAGGATGCCACTAGGAAAGGCAAAATCAAATTTGCAACTTATTAAGTGGCAAAGTATACTTTCTTTTAAATACAGATTTTATCCTTATGAGGATGGTCACCTAATGATTTTCTCCCGGTCTGACCAGAATGTGGGTATTTTTTCTTCCTCCTTATAAAAATCTGTGAGTGAGATACCTAACTCTCCAGCTGTAATTGCGTGAAGCACAGGGTTTCCAGGGCTCAACCCACCTACGCTTTGATGGTGCACCTTTCTAGACCAGCTGCTCTACATGTGGTCTGCTCCTCTTGGGTGTCCCATCAGTAACTCAGCTAAATAATCTTCTCACCACCTCCCACCCCCCACCCCCCAGTAGACAGATGCTCTTCATGACTTGTCTCTGACTATCTGTCCAGTCTCGTTCTTCATGCGTGTGCTCCAGCTGTGTTGGACTGCGTGCAGTTCTTTAAATAGCTGTGCGTTCCTGTCTCTGTCTTTACAAATGCCACTGTTTTTTGTTTGTTTGTTTGTTTGTTTTAACCTGGAGTCCCTTGCCCTTGCCTTTCTCTGCCTGATCAAGGCCTGTTTCCTGTTAAGGCTCAGCTCAGGTGTCATCAGTGCCAGGATCATTCACCTAATCTAGATTTTTGTTTGTTTCCATCACTGCACTCCCCTCCCCCACCCCAACATTGTAAGTTTTTTCCCACTTCCCTTTTTTTTTTTTTTCCCTTGCACTGTGAAAACATTTGAAGGCTGGGAATGCCTTTTGTGCTTTCTTTTGTCTTTTTTCTTCACTGTCTAAAATAATGACACACAGTAGATGCTCAAATGTCTGTGAGCAGTATGATGACTGCCTGCTACTCTGGCCAGCCAACTCAGTAATTTCCTATAATCCGAATCTGCTATTGCTTCTACATTTTTGAGTTTTGTTTGTTTTCTTCTTTCTCAAGGCAAGAGGGAAGTCCCGTAAGATGTAGATTTGAAATATACCTGTTTCTTTGCCTCTTCTTTGTTCCATATAGACAGACTTCTACCTGACACAGATAGGAGTAATATAGGTAGCATTGGGGACTGAGGTATTTGGTTCCTCCTTACAATATGAAGTGGGGTTTTGGTTTTTTGTTGTTGTTGTTGTTGTCTCCAAGAGAACTATATATAGACCCCCAATTGCACCTTTTTAACACCTTAGATTAATTTGGAGGTAAGCACTTTAACACTGATTTGTAATCAGACTCTTACTTTTTTGAAGTACCCTGTGACGAGAGGACCCGATCTTGCTGCTGCTCCATATAGTACTCAGAAATCATCTGTTCTACCTCTGTATGAAGTAAGTGCTTATTTAGATTTTTGTGTTACAAAGTTTTTTGTCTGATTTAGAAGTATAACTTTGTCATATTGTATTCTAGAATACTTTTCAGGAGCTCCAGGTAATGAGGCGGAGCCTGAATTTATTTAGGACGCAAATGATGGATTTAGAGTTGGCAATGCTACGTCAGCAAACCATGGTTTATCATCATATGACCGAGGAGGAAAGGTAAAAAGTTCATTTTGTCTTAATGTAACTCAAAATACTTTTAATTCTGAAAAAGCATCATCAGCCTTTTTTTTTTAAGCTGGATTTTATGCCTACTGCTGTGTACCGTTTATTTTGTGAACCCCTGTGAGTGAAATTAGGCAGAGTGTCTTACTAATGAAACCGCTTTCCATGTATTGAGGAAGACGGTGGTTGTAATCTTTGTTCACTGTTTGGGAGAGAGGGTAGAGGAAGAAAGACCATTTGTCCTCCTGGTCCCACCTGTGGCAGTCACTGTTGTGCTAATTTTCAGAACTTGCAATCTCAGTACCTTCTAGCAGTTTGTGAGAGAGTTGTGAACATGAATCTCCAAACTGCTCTTTTCAACCTTGTGCCTATCGTTGTACCGACAGGTATGAAGTTGATCAGCTTCAGAGTCTGAGGAATTCAGTCCGAATGGAGCTTCAGGACCTGGAGCTGCAGCTGGAGGAGCGCCTGCTGGGCCTGGAGGAGCAGTTCCGCGCTGTGCGCATGCCCTCTCCCTTCCGTGCCTCAGCTCTTGCGGTAGGTGCCATGGGGGTTGCCAGCGGATTTCACTTAGGACTTACCACGGGCCGCACAGTTTAGGGCAAATGCCTTAATGTGAAACCACTTATTTTAATGGCAGTGAGGCAAACGGAATGTTTAAGGATCCTTTCCCACAAATCAGTTGAATGTACAAGTTGTGATTCTTCTCTTATTTAGTGTATTTAGAAATATATTGAAAATTGTTAATCATATTTTCTTAATAATAATAAGGAGCAATACAAAATTTTTTAGTTTTAGAAGAAAAATGATAGTGGATTAACACATGACTAATTTAGATTTTAATCACTGCATGTAACTAACTGCCAAGAACATAAACATATATTTCACTCAGCTTTTTTTGCCTTTGAGTAAATAACTATTCCCTATAAATTTTTCCTTTATTTTGGATTTTTTTCCCGTCTTTATGGTTTTTACAGAATCAAATGAGATCTTTTTAAAGGCAAAAAACATGTATACAGCCAAGAAAATAAAACACTCTTTATTTTGTATCACTGTTCAAATTTCTAATGTTTCTTTCCATGAAATTTAAACTTCAGCATTGGATTATTTTTGCTATGACCTTTGCAGTCATAAAATGCATTGTTTTGAAATGTTGAAATTGTGAGCTTTTCTCTTTGTTATTTGAACAACACAGTTGTTTTTGTTAACAGTGAATGATTCTGTACATACATATACATATGCACACATATGGAGTAGAATAAGAATGTGTGTGTATTACATGTGTATATGTAGAATAAGAGTAGCATAGAATAAGAGTATTATTTATCATTGATGAATATCTTTTTCCATAAAATGTTTCAATCCATTATTCTGAGAAATGTGTGTTGGTGACAGTGGAGAACCAGAACATCTTTTATGCACTTAGTCATAATAACACATTTTATAGGGTGCCATGTTGAGAGTGACCTTTGCAACATAAAGGAATGTTTCAGGGTAATAATTAGCCAATTCATTTTATTATGGAACACTTGCAATTTGAAAAAACAATTTATTCATACACACACACACATATATATATGTATATATTGTTCTTATTTTTCCAGGGAATGTGTGGCAGTAGAAGCGCTGATAACTTGTCATGCCCTTCTCCATTGAATGTAATGGAACCAGTAAGCCTCTCTCCTTTCAAATCACTGGGGAAGGGAATGATAAAACATTTCATAAACACACAGTTTTCCTAGTGTATATGAAATGTTTTTTGTTTTTACATACAGAAATAGGTATTATCTAAATTTATTGGAAGGGAGTTTGGCACTTGTGAAAGTCTATTGCCATATTAGGCCACTAGTAGAAAGCTAGTTAATTGCAATAGTGATTTATCTTTATGGTGTAAAAGAAGTAATGCAGTATAAAAAGTGTTTATGCTGCAGGGGAAATATGCTTTCACAGTCTGATTACGGGTCCTTTAGGTAGTTGGATCTGTAAGATGACTACTTCGTGAACAAAAGTCTGATTTTTATTATATTTAAAAAATTTGTTTTACGTTTATTCATTTTTGAGAGAGACACAGAGCGTGAGCAGGGGAGGGTCAGAGAGAGAGGGAGACACAGAATCCGAAGCAGGCTCCAGTCTCTGAACTGTCAGCACAAAGCTCGATGCAGGGCTCGAACTCACAGACCATGAGATCACAACCTTAGCCAAAGTCAGACGCTTAACCAAGTGAGCTGCTCAGGAGCCCCAAATTTTTATTATCTTTTAAAGAAATTGGTTAATTTGAGGGCAGAAGCATTATGAGTAGCTATTTTGTTTTTCTTTACTATTCCTTAACAAGTAATTTGGATACCATGTGGTAACAAGTAAAATTTCATCCACCTGTATAGTCCAGTTACATACTTCATGGTTTTATCTCACCATAAATTTATATTTTCCTATATTGTTGCAAATGCAACTGATTAGTTCCTAAATGATTGAATTAGAATCATGTCTTTACAAGCTAAGTGATTTCTGGCAGTCATCACAGTTAGAATTTTAATCTTCTTTTAACTACCAGTCTTAATTTCAAGAGAGAAGAATTGCAATTTTTCTGATTTCCAGGTCACTGAACTGATGCGGGAACAGTCCTATCTGAAGTCTGAATTAGGCATGGGACTTGGAGAAATGGCATTTGAAATTCCTCCTGGAGAAAGCTCAGAATCCGTTTTCTCCCAAGCAACATCAGAGTCCTCTTCTGTATGTTCTGGTCCCTCTCATGCTAATAGAAGAACTGGAGTACCTTGTAGTGACTCAGTGGGCAAACCCAAGACCCATCTGGTACCAAGCAAGAAGGTATTCCGAGCGTCAGTGGCCCTGACGCCCACTGCTCCTTCTAGAATGGGCTCTGTGCAGACACCTCCAGATGTGGAAAGTTCTGAGGAAGTTGGTGCAGCTGAAGAAGTGTCAGAGGCTGTAGGACCTAAATCTGTAGTGGAAGAAGGGAATGGAAAAATCCCATTAATGCCAGCTACTGAGGAAATGCATAAAAATGTGGAGCAAGATGAGTTGCAGCAAGTCATACGAGAGGTGAGTAAAATCTATGCCTAATTTATCTGGAGATATGAGTTGGATAATAATGTTACTTGAACATTATAAGATACTGCTTTGATTCACTGTATTCAGTAATTTTCTGAGCTTTTAAATGAACTTTCCCATTGATCTAGCTCGTGTCTATTAAGATAGGGTTTTAATGGCATTTCTACAAATTTTATACTCCAGTGTGAAATAATTGCAATTTTCTATATTCACTCTGATGAAGAAAGTGTTTGTAGGATTCAAAATATCTAAACATGTGACAAAATTCTTAGACCTCTTATTTCTACATTTGTAAAATAGGGAGTATGATTTAGATCTCTTCCAGGATTAAAAATCATCACTGGGTAATGTCAATTGACATGAGAAAATAGTGTTGTGATTTGTATAAAGAATTTGATTTGGCTTAGTGGGTGGAGATATGTGGAAGATACATGAGTTGTTCAAAGATAGAAATACAGAAGGAAAAGGTTTATCCTGGGTGATAGTGTGTAAACCTGAAGCATTTAACCATAGTTCTAGGTTACTACAAGGACTGTAAAAAGTTAGGAAGATTAGTAGTCAGAGGTCAAAAGTTAATTGAGAAGATTAGTAAAATAGCTGTTTCAGGCACTGGGAACTGGCAGTTAGGAGTAATATATATATCTTTTTTTTTTTTTTTTTTAACGTTTATTTATTTTTGAGACAGAGACAGAGCATGAACGGGGCAGGGGCAGAGAGAGAGGGAGACACACAATGGGAAGCAGGCTCCAGGCTCTGAGCCATCAGCCCAGAGCCCGATGCGGGGCTCGAACTCACAGACCGCGAGATCGTGACCTGAGCTGAAGTTGGACACTTAAGCGACTGAGCCACCCAGGCGCCCCTATATCATTTAAAATATGAGACTACAGATCAAAAGTTTTGATGGTTTTATTTTTTTTCCTTTCCTTCCCACATTACACTGTGCTTGGGAACAAAATGCAGTAGCATGCACAGGATAAAAATAACACGTGTTGAATATATTTTTTTTACCATTGATATATTAAAAACATGATCAGAAAGGATCTTTCCATTAGTTAAAAGGGGGAGATAGCCTATACATTTAAAAAAATCATTTTATAAGAGTCTTAATGAGTATATGCTCTGTAAGGGATTTCATATAAGATATGAAATTCTTGGGGCACCTGGGTAGCTCAGTCAGTTGAGCATCTGATTCTTGATTTTGACTTGGCTCGTGATCCTGGGGTCAATGAATCAAGCCCTGTTTCAGGCTCTGTGCTGAGTGTGGAGTCTGCTTGAGATACTCTCTCTCTGCCCCTCTGTTCCACTCCTATGCTCTCGTCCTCTCACTCACTCTTTCAAATAAATGAATGAATGATGTGAAATTCTTAAGCTTAAAGACTAGTAGGAAGACAAACAAGACTAATTCAGGAAACAATCCAAAAATTACACAGAAAAACATGTAGTATAATGTATTTAAGAACTAAGAATTTAGAAATGGAAAAGGTCAAAATGGGCCAGAGAAATTAGGGTCAGTGGCTACTTGTTTTTAATTTGCATATTTACAATAAATTCAGCAATATGAGCCTAATGTATTTTTGGAATTAATTCGTGAGTAAGAAAGAACAAATTTCTAGTGGTTATAGGTCAAGAATGGTGGCAGCAGACCAGACTCTTCCCTCAAATGGGCCATTGATCCTCTGGGTCCAGAGATTAGTTCATGTGTATTGGGTGCCATCATTCATAGCTGCATAATAGTAGCTTGAGAAGTATGTTAAAAATAAATACAGTCTTTTTTGCTATGATATATATATATATATATATATATATATATATATATATATATACACACACACACACATACATATATATTCCTAAAAATTGTTGGGCTGTGCACATTGGTGCAGTAAAAAACCACAGAGCTTATTTGGAAAATAGAAGCATAACTAAAACTTTGTACGTGACATATTTTAAAAAAGATAGAAATCTAGCAAAAATAGCACAATAGTATACATGTGAAATGGTTAATAAATATTTAAGTACTACAATAAATATGGTACTTGACCTTGAAAAATACCTGAAATTTGCTTGTAGAACTGGGGTTTGGAAGGATTGCAGCTTGTGAGGTATTGCAAAGTAGCAGAGGAGAGTAAGATGAAATCCAACGGAAAGTTTTAATAGCAGATGTGGGTAGGTGTGGCTCCTAACACAGTGACCTGAGATAGCTCGTAGATGTTTCTTTGTGTGCACTTTGTGTGTTCTGTTCCTGTGTTCAGCTGAGTGCAGTTCTCTGCATTCATCCCGTGTTTCTTATGGATGAAACTACATATAAGCAGACATGAAATTTATATTATACTCAACTTTCCTAATATTTCAATAACTCATGTTGAGACAAATTTACATTTTAAAAATATGCATTCTAGCAGAAGAGACTACATGTTTGTAATTTCTTTTCATGACATGAATTATCAACTTCAAGTTTAAAAGGTCCTAGGGGTGCCTGGGTGGCTTAATCAGTTGTGTCTGACTCTTGATCTCAGCTCAGGTCTTGATCTCAGGGTTGTGAGTTCAAGACCCGCACTGGGGTCTGTGCTGGGCATGAGGCCTACTTAAAAACAAAACAAAACAAAACAAACAAACAAAAGCATATAAAAGGTTGTAATTCTTGATATTGATTTGTTCTGTAAACGTAATTCTTATAAGTTCATTGTATGTACCTGGTGAACATTTAGCAAGCTCTGTACATCCACCTTGCTCATTAGGTGCAAATGATTATAATCCATTCTTATTTATATGTTTAATATCAAAGATCAATTGTCGAGTAAAATTAAGTAATTATTTTTCTCCACACTATATTAATTAACTGAGGAAGTAAGTTTTAAGGTACTTTTTCTTTCTCTAGAAATGTGGTATTTTTGTTCCTTTTAGCTTGCTTTAGCTAATAGGTTTTCCTTGAAAACTCAACTTAATATTGTTCATTTGGCATAAATATTCCCTTAATGCACACTTGAGTCCTCATTTTTAAAGTTGTTTGTTAACAGGTGACCTGATATGTGCTGTGAGTAATTTCCTAGGAGTAAGGTATTCCTAGACCAGAACATTGATTCTTTGGCTGATACAACACAGCATGTAGAAAAGATGGTTGTTTCTTGGTCCTACAGTAGTACTTAATCATTTATAAGAACTTCCCATAAAATAAGAACGATCTTTTGATTTTGAAGACATTTAAATTGGCATGCAAGGCAAATGTTTGAGGAATTTTTCAGAATTTGTTACTATTCAAAATTTGGCAGAGTCTGTAGGACGTTGGCCTTAACATTTATCCTTTTGCTATTTACAAATAAGGATTTATCAAGCAAACTATATAGATCAAACACGGTGTTAAGAGGAACATTGATGTACTTAAGAAAATAAGCTGTTTTGAAGCGCTTTAAAAACATATGTTATTAAATAAGTTAATCCAATCCCATTTATAATTTTAAAAAAGTAATTTGCGTTGATACGATCTTAACTCAGTTACAGTGGTGTTCTGTTCAACTTTATTTACAAAATATGTAAAATTCAGATTAGTCCTGGTTCTATTCATTTCAAATCCATAATCTTTTTGCCTAAATACACATGGTACTGAATTCCAGTTTTTGTCAGAGCTATCATATCAGCCACGAAGAAAATTAAATTAGACTCTGCTTTTCCAGTAAATTCTGTGCCCCTGACATCATTAACAAAGCCGCTCTTCAGGACAGCAAGATTTGAGCTTGTGTTGAACAGTTTTGCAGGTGAGGATTAGGCATGTTTGGGAGACACTTAACAGGGAAGTTTTCTTCCTGCACTCATGGGTGCATGAAAACAATGATGTCTGTCAGGCTTTTGTTTGCATCATTTCACCATCTGTGATGTTTTTAAAAAGTGTGCTTTCATTATAATGTGTTAATACAGCAGAATTCTTTTGAAAGAGAATTCTGAAAGTCCTTTCAGACAAATATTTAATATTCTCATTCAGTAACAAAGCTTTTGTCAGGTTAAAGGTAACCCATTTTTCACAGATTGTATATGTTGTTGGAGGGAAAACTACACTCTCTTAGAATTTGCCCAGGTGGTCTGTGATGTATGTAATCAGTGGCCTGATACTTAAAAAAAATAAAAAGATTACTTAATAGAATAAATGAGCATGTCCCATAGAAGCAGATCAACAGAAGTTAAATATCAAAGAATAAACATAGATTGCTTTTCTCTTTAGAGAGTTCTTTTTGAATGAAGTTCCTAGGTTTGGTTCATGCCTATATGTTTCTTACAGTCTATCTAACACGCTTGAAATGTGTATTTTGGTAAATACATAGCTTGTCTGTATTCTTAGTGTAACTTCTTGTAGTGATCACGTGGTCTGATGGCTGCCCCGAAGTAGTCACTTAGTAGATGCCTGTTGAGTAGATGTTGTTAGTACCCCACACTTCAGACTGGCATTCATTCTGCTTATATTGCCAGTGAGCATTCTTTTCTTAATCTCACTCACATCTGTCCTCCCCCTGTGCCACTTCTTCTAGAAATTGTGCTCCTAAAGGCAATTTTCCCATCCCAGTGGAGTTTTCTTACTCCTAATCCGTAGGATGCGAGACTTTGGAGCTAATTTTGTTTGTCCATATGCTTCTTCCTTCAGCATATTATTAAGTGCATTTTGTTGTTTTCGGTGCTGGTTTCTCTCTAATCCTTTGTTTTTCTACTTTCTATTCCCTTTAGTGTCAGATGTTTCTCTCTCTCTCTCTCTCTCTCTCTCTCTCTCTCCTCTCGTGCCTCTGCTCTCTCACTTCTCTCTCTCTCTCTCTCTCCCTCTCTCTCTCTCCCTCTCTCTCTCTCATTGGTGCTTTCATTTATGGAGCACTTACTTTATTCTGGGATACATTAGTGAGACCCAGTTCTCTCCCTGAATTACAACACTCATAGCACAGACACTCCCCATTTGGCCTCACCCTTCCTGTTCCAGTCTCCTTCTCCCTGGTAGGAACCATCTGTTAGCTGCACTCCTTTCTTGCTCCCCTCTCATCCAAGCTGCTCTTGCTACAGTTCTCTGTCCTGTCATCTGAGATTGCCCTTACTTTTCATGGCCTAGTATTTTAAAGTCTGTTATTCTCTAAACGCTTTTTATTTTTTCCTCTTAATATTTTATGAAACAATATCTATTTTGTGCCCATTCAGATTATAACACACTTTTGTTATGCTTTATTCTAGTAATGTCCGCACTGGACATTACTCAAAAAATGTTGGCACACATTTTGGTTTGAAAAGAATACTTTTTGGCTTTTGTTTTGGGTTTTTTTTGGATGATAAAGAACAATGGGGGCATCTGGGTGGCTCAGTTGGTTGAGTGTCCGACCTTTGATTTTTGCTCAGATCATGATCAGGTTCATGAGATTGAGCCCTGCATCGGGCTACTCTCTGCCCCTCTCCCCTGCTCATGCTCTCACTCACTCTCTCAAAAAAACAAAACAAAACAAAAACAAAACAAGGAAAGTTAATAAAATTACCATATTGCATGGAATAACAGGACTGGGAAGACTGTGCTACTTATTGTCTTTTTGTAAATACACATTTGCAGAGGTTCTGATTCAACACATTGTGTTTGTGCATATAGTACATTGCAGCAAAGAGATTCTGGTTTTCATAATATTTGTATCCAACATGTACTCATTTAAAAATAAATCTCAAGTACTGTGAAAGTCAGAAACTTTCATGATGTTTTAAAGTTTAGAAATATTGGTAGGAGGTAAAAGAATCTTGTATTTATTTAAATATATTCCAATACAGATGGTTGGTAACTAAGGAGCATTTTTTTTATGAATACTTCTGTATAAGTCTATGTATTATGTACCAGTTTTGCATGACAGATTAATACAGAACCATTCTTGGAAAGACTTCAATTGAGATGTGTTCAGGATGTACTTAGGAACATTTTAGGAAATAGATCAGGCTGACAGGAAACCGTGGATATGTAGAATTTTTAAAAGCTGGTTTGAAAGTGTCTCAAGTTCTAATTTGGGAACACATTATCAGTTTATTTCAGGAAATCCACATTTAAAGCCTTCACAAAGAGCTATTTGGAGGTGATGCTGTATCATTAGAAAGAAAATGGCATGGATAGGCATGTGTAGTGTTTGAGCATCTGGACAAGAAAATCTTGATGGAATTATCATTGTCCCTAGGTCTATGTGCCTTTTCCAACAATAAAATAAGATTTAATATCCTTATCTGAAACAAAGTTTTTAAACAGGTGACAAACTTACCATACAAGTAAAGAAAACTTTATATTTCTTTAAAAAAAAAATTTTTTTTAATGTTTATTTTTGAGAGAGACAGAGACAGAATGCGAGTGGGTTAGGGGCAGAGAGAGAGGAAGACACAGAATCTGAAGCAGGCTCCAGGCTCTGAGCTGTCAGCACAGAGCCTGATGCGGGGCTCGAACCCACAAGCTGCAAGATCATGACCTGAGCTGAAGTCGGATGCTCAACCGACTGAGCCACCCAGGCGCCCCAAGAAAACTTTTATTTCTTTAGTTTATGGTTGTTTAGAGGATGTTTTTCATGTTTTAAAATAAATTGTACTAAATTTTCATTTTTTCTTTCCACTTCAGATGTGGATGTTAGATCCTAATATTTAACTTCTTTAGATACTTTGCCTTCAGTTGGTATAAACAGGCAATATACCTGTATATTATTTTGCCACTAATGAATTTTCTTAACAATGAGAACATTTGAGTATACTGTTGATTACCATACAAAAATAGACATTAATAAAAAACATAAAAGTGAATCTAACGTTTAAACGGTTCTTGTGGGTTACTTTGTGTCATGAAGCAAATAAAGTTTTTTAATCTATGGAGTAACACTTTTAATGTTTTTAACTTAAGAATTGTGATGTTTCATAGTGGAGTTATCTGAGTTATGCTAGACTGCACAGTGACCTCACAGTCTGACCTGGGCTTGAGGAGAGATGGACATGATTCCTCACTATCTCTGTATTTCCTGAGGGTTTCACATGAAGGCTATAGTTTTCTCTGTGGCTTAGCTGGCTGTATGAATTAAGTGCTGTTTATGATTTTCTGAAAACAAAAAAAGTAGATTATGGTCATATTGTTGAGTTCTCATTTTTCTCTTTTTCTATTCTAGATTAAAGAGTCCATTGTTGGGGAAATCAGACGGGAAATTGTAAGTGGACTTTTGGCAGCAGTGTCTTCAAGTAAAGCATCTAATTCTAAGCAAGATAGTCATTAAATGGAATTTATAGGTAACATTTTCTGAAATTTTTTGCTTAGCCAATTATAAATTATTACTTATTTTTAATGCTTTGTTTTCTTAGTACCCAGGACTGTTTCTGTGGCTAAATTTTAACTTTTAATGTATATGATATGGTATCCTACAGTGTGAAAAACTACAACCCCTTGCACTGGAAATGCAAGCGAGTGAAATCTGATAATAATAACTTCTAGGGGATTATTAATAGTGTGTTATCTTACTGAAACTTCATTATAGTACTTAAATTAGTACTGGAATTGAGGAAATCAGAACTTTCAGGGGCTCCTGGGTGGCTCAGTCAGTTAAGTGTCTGACTTCAGCTCAGGTTGTAATCTCCCGGTTCATAAGTTCAGGCCCCGCATCAGGCTGTGTGCTGACAGCTCAGAGCCAGGAGCCTGCTTCCAATTCTGTGTCTCCCTCTATCTCTGCCCCTCCCCAGCTTGCATTCTGTCTCTTGCTCTCAAAAATGAATAAACATTAAAAAAATTTTTTGAAAAAAAAATCAGAACTTTCAAACCTGGGTATTATTTTGATAGCATTGATTATAATGCTATTTCAGTGTACAGTTTATGGACCAGCATTTTGAGAATTAATCACAAATTTTTAGTATCATTCTTAATTTTTTTGTCTAAAAGTGTGTGTGTATGTGTGTATACTGTTTATATACATATACTGTATATAGAACATTCTCATCCTGTTTTTGAAGAACCTTTTGATAACGATATTTGAAACATGATTAACGTTCACTTCTCTTTCTTTTGCAAGGTTGGCATGGATCGTGCTAGCTGTGTGATGTTGGAGTGATCAGTGACTGACACTGGTGGAGGTGTTACTTGTGCTTCAGAAGATACTTGCTGCTGAGCTGGGCTACTGTATACAGTGTATAATGTTTATTTCTTCTATGCATATCTTTTTTAAAAACGTACATAGAAACTTAGGCACTTTGCTGACTTTATTTCTTTTCTAAACTACCAAAATTATAGCCATTTGGAAAGCCTAATATTTATTTGTATGTCACTATTTTCCAGTTGATTCCCTATGTAGAATTAATTTTAAAACTTGAAAACTTCCAGATTTAACCAACTTATAAACGACCTATTTCTTCAGACTAGCTTCTTAAAACACTGACCTCTGTGAGGTATTTACTGTGCAATAACTGATTCATTTTTTGAGAGCTTGAAGCAACCAATGATTTTCCCTCCACTGCTGTTAATTAGTGTCACTTCCAAGAAGAAAAAACTGTTCTGTTGTAAAAATTGCTCTTAATTCTTGAGGAGGTTACTAATAGCAGTAGGATAGAATTGTATGAGGTTACCTACAACTACTTAATGTTCTTACACTGTAAGCCTTGTTACTTTACCAAGACAAATGTAATTTTATTATAGCTTATGTACTATTTTTCTTTTGGAAACATGCCTTATGTTAAACACTATACTTTTTGCATTGTCCAGACTTCCTATAAGGAGATGTTTCTTCTTCTGTCCTTTAGACTAATTAAGTAGAGTATTGCCAAAATAATGGAGCCTTTGACTTGAATGGATAGAAATGAATAAGCTGGTTTTGTTTTGTTTTTTTCAAAATGAAAGTAATTTAGATTTGTTCTCCTCAAAATAGATGGTTTTAATTCAGTTTTAACCAGTGAGAACTATTTGTTTTTAGGGACAAAAAAAGGAAAGTGGTTTCCTGGTTGGTTTTGTATGTATTAAATAAATGTGTAAAGTAACAATGAAATTTATTGGAATTATTCCTTTAGCATTTATAATTTTCAATTCTTATTCTATTTCTTTGTGTGAAATTTTAATCAAAAGTGGTTGAGATGTTAACAATATTCTTTGAAAGAATATCTAGAAGGTTTATAAATGTTTGAATTATCACACAAAGGCTGATTTCTAAAAATAAAACAATAAAGTATTTATTTTGCCTAATGTCTTTTAATAGTTTCTTTTCTTTTAGTATAATTTGAAGAATTTGGATTAGATTTGATAAGTAACAAATAAGGTCCAAAAGAACTGGAGCATATAGGTAATAGGTTGATGTTCTCATTTCCTAAAGAGGCTTCTATGAAGCTTTGAAAAATACAGCTAAGACTAGACCACCCTGGAGAAAGAGCTTGTACTGATGCCTCTTGGTCTCCTCTAGTGTTGTGGTCCTAATGATTACCATCTGAGGCCAAATAAAACTTTCCTTAAAAATTACTGTTAAACTCCAAAGAATAGACATTAGAGTATTATTTTGTTCTTTGGTCAAATTAATTCAATTTAGTTGATTTTGATAATGATACATATAAACCACACACCCCATATTGATAGTAATACAGGCATAAATGCTTTTAACTATTCAGCTTTGTAGCCACTTACAGTTCCTCTCTGACAATACAAGATACCCAGAATCTGATAAAATTAGAGATATAACAGTTGCAGTAATAGACTGAGCCAATGGGCGAATCATTTTATATAGCATATAAATGAAATAAAATAAACTTCACTGTTAGAGTTTCATCTTTCTTCTCTCCATTTTAAAACTTTGTGTTTAAAAGCCACCAGGCTAGCTGCTGCTATGTAGAAATGAATGAGAGAGGGTCTACAAACTGTATGGAAGAACAGGGCATCTTTTTTATATAGGTAAGTTTACAAGTACCAAATGAAAAATATGAAGAATCATGAAAGGAATTTGACAGAGTGTAGCCTGGGAGGTCCAAGAAGTCTTTACCGAGAAGATAATGGTTTGTGTAAAGTCTTTAAAAAAAAAAATTTTTTTTTTAATCTTTATTTTTGAGAGAGAGAGAGAGAGAGGGACAGATTGTGAGCAGGGGAGGAACAGAGAGAGGGAGATACAGAATCTGAAGCAGGCTCCAGCCTCTGAGCTGTCAGCACAGAGCCCAATGTGGGGTTTGAATTCATGGACCATGAGATCATGACCTGAGCCGAAGTTGGATGCTCAACCGACTGAGTCACCCAGGTGCCCCTGGTTTGTGTAAAGTCTTAAGAATGGGAGGTGGAAAGGAAGGGGTTAAAATAATCAGTATTAGTAAAGGTTATTCAGAATGTATAAACTGAGTTTGAATTACTCTGTGCACGATGAAGAAATGTTTTTAAGAATCCAGGTTGTCTATAGCTTTCACATACTTTGTTAAAAACCTGAACGAAGAAAGCAGAGACGAAAAAGAATCTTGAAAATGGTGATTTGGAAGTTGGGACTCACCGTGAATGATATACCATGGACAAAATTGGGCAGCTTCTCAGACTTGAAGGACATATTGTTTCTCTAAGAACATTCAGTTGAATTTCAGTAACATGTAAAATATGCATTACATCAGCTAAGACTATTTGCTCAGCTGGCCATCTTCAACTTAAAAAAAAACAACTACATATTTTCAGAGCAGTTTTAGGTTTACAACACACTTCAACTTATTTAGAGGACAATGAAAATGTAGTAAAGTGCATGTAAAATAATGTAAAGAAAAAGTACGTTTGAGGGATTCCTGAAGAGGTGCTCCTCACCTGTCCAGATGGGTGTGTGGTGCTTGTGGAAGAATAGTACAAATAATACAAAATACAAAAATAATAAAAAACCAATGCATAGGTTCTTTTTTCTTCTGGAAAAGAACTGGTAGCTTCTAGGTAGTGAGAAGAGGAAACATTCTATCTTCTAATTAAAGCTGAGGATCTAAGTTATAGTAAGTTATGTATGACTGGTTTTCAGAATCTTTTATAAATATTGAAATCATTTAATTAGCACTTAACTCTAGCTGCATTCTAAATGTAGAAAGTTAGGATGTTATATCTCATTAACAGCTCCTCTCCTATATGGTTTTTTATTACCGTTTATTACTGTTAAATTGAGCTCTTTACCTCATTCATTTTATTCTCATTTTCACCACTGATGCTCTTTTACACGTTGAATAAATAATAGCTTGCATACAGAATGTCAGTGTGCTCAGCAATACATTAGAAGTGTACTCAAACATTCGTACCAAACAGTGTCCTATCCTCACAAGGGTCTTTTTAGATTCCCCAAAGGAGACTAAATCTTGTGAACAATGATTAGCTTACTTGCTCACTGTGTTCACTCGAAAGTTTGCTGGATAGCCACCCTTTACAAGGCTCTGAGCTTATGAAGAGGGATCTGTAAGGAATAAGATCACATTCCAGGGACAGGCAATAGAGTACATTGTTCAGACCTTTGAAGAAATTGATACTTTTAGGAATTAGATTGTCTCTTTTTTGTCCATTTTTTAAAAATCTAATGAGTTCTTTGGATAAAAAATATATTAAATACATTGTAGGTAATGCAAGTTGTAATGATATGAAAGCTAATACATTTTTAACTTTTAAAAAATTTTTTAATGTTTATTCTTTTTTTAAAATTTGTCTTGCCTTTAATCTTACAACAATTGTTTAAAGTTTTTAGTTAGCAGTTTGTATTTCTAGAGAGTTGATTTCTGCTTTTTTTTAAAAAAATATGAAATTTGTCGTCAAATTGGTTTCCATACAACACCCAGTGCTCATCCCAACAGGTGCCCTCCCCAATGCTCATCACCCACTTTCCCCTCCCTCCCACCGCCCATCAACCCTCAGTTTATTCTCAGTTTCCAAGAGTCTCCTATGGTTTGGCTCCCTCCCTCTCTTTTTTTTTCCTTCCCCTCCCCCATGTTCTTCTGTTAAGTTTCTCAGGATCCACATAAGAGTGAAAATATATGGCATCTGTCTTTCTCTGTATGACTTATTTCACTTAGCATAACACTCTCAAGTTCCATCCATGTTGCTACAAAAAGCCATATTTCATTCTTTCTCATTGCCAAGTAGTATTCCATTGTGTATATAAACCACAATTTCTTTATCCATTCGTCAGTTGATGGACATTTAGGCTCTTTCCATAACTTGACTATTGTTGAAAGTGCTGCTATAAACATTGGGGTACAAGTTCCCCTATGCATCAGCACCCCTGTATCCCTTGGGTAAATTCCTAGCAGTGCTATTGCTGGGTCATAGGGTAGATCTATTTTTAATTTTTTGAAGAACCTCCACAGTATTTTCCAGAGTGGCTGCACCAGTTTGCATTCCCACCAACAGTGCAAGAGGGTTCCCGTTTCTCCACATCCTCTCCAGCATCTATAGTCTCCTGATTTGTTCATTTTAGCCACTCTGACTGGCGTGAGGTGGTATCTCAGTGTGGTTTTGATTTGTATTTCCCTGATGAGGAGTGACGTTGAGCATCTTTTCATGTGTCTGTTGGCCTTCTGGATGTCTTCTTAAGTGTCTATTCATGTTTTCTGCCCACTTCTTCACTGGATTATTTGTTTTTCGGGTATGGAGTTTGGTGAGTTCTTTATAGTATAATTTTGGATACTAGCGCTTTGTCTGATAATGTTTGTTTATTCTTGACACACAGAGAGAGTGTGCGAGCAGGGGAGGGTCAGAGAGGGAGACACAGAATCCGAAGCAGGCTCCAGACTCCAAGCTGTCAGCACAGAGCCCAATGTGGGGCTCGAACTCACTAACTGAGATCATGACCTGAGCCGAATGAAGTTGAATGCTTGCCCGACTGAGCCACCCAGGAGCCCCTGAAAGCTAATACCTTTTGAAAAGTAGACTTCAGAATGATTTAGAAGTGGGACTGAGAAAAGAATGTTGCTTTATTTTAGAAATAAAAATATTTGAAGTAGTGATAAAATATTTTACTTTTTTAATGTTTATTTTTGAGAGAGAGAGAGAGAGTGCAGGGGAGGGGTAGAAAGAGAGGGAGACAAGAGAATCAGAAGCAGGTTCCAGGCTCTGAGCTGTCAGCACAGAGCCCAACGTGGAGCTTGAACTTGGGAACAGTGAGATCGTGACCTGAGCTAAAGTGGGATGCTTAACCGACTGAGCCACCCAGGTGCCCCGAGTAGTGATAAAATATTCTAAGGAAAACTGATTTATCCGTATGCTAAGGAGAAAATAATTAAAGGAAACTTGAGAAGTTACTTTAAATACACTGCTTACATGAGGACCATACAACTATAGAGAAAGCATGCACTTGTAAATATTTGTATGTTCTTGTGGTTTTAGAAAACCTACATTCTGTTGTTTTGATGCCCATATTGATTTAGATTTACAAAAATGTCCTTTGAATCAACCTTGATGTCATACATTTTTTATGAAATCAACAAAAATACTATCGAATGACGAGTGCATTTAATTTGGACACTCAAACGGTATATATAACATCAACAAGAAAGAATGTTTTAAAGCAGAGATTAATGTTTTATGCTAAGTTATTTTCTGTTCTTAATTCTAATGTGCATAAATCTTACAGTTTTCCTAAGAAAGCAATTTGCCATTGTAACACACTTTATAAAGTAAACCTCTTTATAATTTTCTTAGATTCCTTAGTGTTAAATGTTGTATCTTTAGCTTCATAAAATACAGGAAGTGTAAATGCTATTTTTTTGTTCACAAATGCACATATTGATAAAAACACCTATTTATTTACTCCAGTGTAATTAAGCTTAAAGCTAGTCATAAGGAGTGCTTTTGTTAAATAAAAGTGGTTAAACATTGTATTTCTAAAAGTGTTTTCTCAGAAAACAAGGTACCTGATTATTAGAAAGGGTAATAAAATGTTTTAGGCAAGAGAGCTAGTACATATGAGATGCAAGAACATCACTGACTTGATGTACACATTTCCAGTAGTTAAGGCTCAAGCTGCCTTCAAATTTCTGCTACATAGAACTGGGAAGGTGATAACAGTGCCTCTTTTATAGAATTGTTAGATGAATGTAAATGCACTTAGTACCATGCGTGGCACAGCTCAGTAAGGTTTGTGGTGATGGTGGTCATGACGGGTAGAAATAGTGTGTTAGGTACATGAAGTTTGACAAATTGGAAGAGAGAACATGAATTTATAGATCCAGGTCTGAATTTTTCATCTTCATCATGTTCTTTCAAGCAACAGGACCAGAGACTGGCAAAAGACCCCTGATTCTCCTACTATATGAAAGGTGAACACTATTGTATTCAAAACACAATACAAAAGACATTTAGTTCTTTGGAACAAAAATTTTTGCTCATGGAATACCACTTAGAGCAAACCTTAAAATTCACAGAAGTCAAATCACCTCAGATTGTGTAGACATGAAGGTTCTGTTTAAATAGGTGTGGGTCCTATTTTGGGGATCCAATTTTTTGTGTTTCTAGAAGCTTCCAGGTGAGATTGATCCTGCAAGGCTATGAATTGTACTTTTAGTAGCAAGGATTTAGATCAGTGGACTTTATTACCTATGTATGCTAGATGCTTTGAAGGGAGAAATTGGTTAAGCAGGAAAAGGACTTTATATCTCCAAGGAGATGTCACCTAAGAGGCTCCCTTCAGGAAACTTTTCATCACAGCCCCAAATTCAAAATTGAGAACAAAGGTAAGCACAGCACATAAGGAGGAAGCTATGAGGGGAAGTACCTAAGGCCTCATGGAAATGTACAGTCGTCAAGACAGGCCTGTTGGCAACAACAGCAGCCTAAGTGCTATCGTGCTGTTAATGATAACAGGTAATAAGTCTTTATACCATGTTGATTGGAAATTAAGAAAATGCAGACAGTCTGAATGTTTTGAGAGTCAACCACTCAAGAACCAGGATGAGATCTAAAAAGGAATGAACTAGCTTTGGAGATGCTGCAGAAAGAGGAGATCATCTCTAGAGTGTGGAATTTGTTCCAGTCATTGGTGCTTGAAGAAGGTTACCACTCCTTTTGGGAAGGGATTAGTGAATAAAAACAATTACACCTGTGTCAAACACACTGGAATATGTTATTCATGTTTTTGATTAATTGTTTAGTAAATTCATCCTCAGGTGATTCATGGTTTTGTTTGGCACATTGCAAGTAATTCCTTTTATTATTTCTCCAGTCCCGAGGTAAAAATCCCTAAAGGCACTGCAAAACAATTACTATATTATATTATAGTATAGTATAGTATAGTATAGTATATTTATTATATATTATGTAAGCCTCCTCAGTCTATGAGGACACGTGGAATTGTATTAACGATGATAGACTTTTTTTTTTTTTTTTTAATCTTTTTCCATCCCCTCCTCAGGACTGCTGAAGGATATCCTCTTCCGGGAAGAGTGTTTACTTGTATCTCATTCATTTATACTGGAAAGTGCTCAAGAACTATTCATATAGTGATCTCCTCTTCTCTTTATCGGGGGCGATAGTGCTCCGCTGCTCTTCTCCTGGGGTCCCCAACCGGCCAAAGTCCTGATGCTCCCGCGCCCTAGCAAGTGGAGAACTTCTCTTGCTGTCTCACTGTTCACTCCGCTGGCGGCAAAGCAGCACTGCTGATCACCCAGCCTTCTACGTGAATCCCCTGCAAGTGTGTCTTTGATCACTTATGCTTTCACGACCATCTCCAAGGGGCTTGGCCATGGGTGAAAAGCACTTAAAACAGACACGTTGCCGTCCTTCCCATCCCCTGTTCTCCTCCGGTGCCAGCAAGCCCCCTTGCTGTCTTCCAAAACACCAAATTGACCTGGCTAAATATTGAGCGTGAACACACATTAGTGTGCATAGGCACAGACTAGTTCTTTTTTACTCCTGGAAACAGACAAGCATTTAATGACAGATGCTGAACATTCCTATTTTTATCATATTTTAATTCTGAAATTTCACCACAAATTCGTTGAACACACATTGAGTGAATAACTGTCGAGTACAAGGCGCTAATGACAAAGTTGGTTTTTATATGGCCTTAATTTACCGTTTGCTAATTTGCTAATTTTACTAGCATTTGAATCAAGTTTCTCAAGATTCACAAAGGAGAATTTTTACTTTCGTACAATTTTTAATTGTTCTTGTTATCTTTCAAGTGCTATAGAAGAAGCCAAAAGTAGAGCATAAATAATATCACGGATCAGTAAGGTGTAATCCTAATCAATTTTTTAGAATAGATATTAATTTCCTAGAAAAGTATTTACTTGGTCCATTCTACCTGTGATGCCCATAATGGGAAAGGGAAATGAATGAAACAGCTCATCACTTGTGAAATGTTCTACTTTTTTAGACTCTAGATACACATTTGACAGAAATTATTTGTAGAAAGGCACAACAGTGAAGGAAACTTCATCCATTATGTGAGTTATAGAACACACTTGTAATTATCACTCATGATTTTGGGGACAGTTTCCTAAAATAGGTTTAACCTCCCAAAGCTTTTGGATTTGGATTTGCCCCTCGATAAATGATCTTTTATTATTTTCTAAATTAATGCATTTGTTTAGAAATCCATGTAACAGAATGCCTGGTTTCATAAAAACCAACCCAGAACTCAATAAGGAACATCAGCAAAACTGATAATAGTCCATTTACACTATCTTTTGGTTTATGAATTAGCTGAATTATAGCAAATCTGGCAACAAAGCAAATTTTTTTATAATCTCCAATTAATAACAAAAAAATGGGAAGAGGAAGAGACAGTTGGGGGAATCAGTAATAGCCTGAATTTAAGCCATTTGGTGAGGAAATACTTCTATGATGGAAAAAATCTTAACCACAGGTACCTATTCAGCAATTATACAGATTTCTTTTACACTATGTTCTCAATTTCAGTATTTCCTTTCTGCTTTTATCTTCTTTTTTCACTTCTTTCTCTTCAAGACTTAGAAATTATTTCCTTACAGAGGGATTTTTTTTAATGTGTTTATTTTTGGGGAGAGAGAGTGAGTGAGTGATGGAGGGGTAGAGAGAGGGAGACAGAGGATCTGACACCAGAGAGCCCAATATAGGAATGGAACTCAGGAACCCCAAGTCAAATGCTCAACCAACTAAACCACCCAGGTGCCCCCTTACTGAGGAATTTCTTGCACTCCACGTTTCTGCTCTGAGAATATTGTTTTATTCTTCACATCTGTGCATTACAGTATCTGATAGAACTGGATTAAATATCACATTTTGCCAACAAATATCCCTTTCAATATCATTCTAGTCTGAACACTAAATTTGACACTTCAGGTTTTATAAAACAAGTTAGGTTTTTATGTGATCTGGGCTGCATGTTTGAGTCTGTACTGCGTTTGCTAAAAATCAAAGACATTTATGTTTATTTTCAAGAAAATATTGCTAGAAATATACATAACTGAAGGGAGTAGAAGAACATAAGTAAGCATTAAGATGTCCCAATATAGAGGCAGACAGGCCTCAGTTCCAGGCTTAGCTCTGCCACTTTCTTACTCATTTTAGCCTCACTCTCCTGAAAATAACATGAGCACTTACCTCTTTGGTTTATGAGGGGAGATTAACAAGGCCTAATAACATAAGGATACTTAGCATACTGCCTAGCATATGGTAAGAGCTCAATAAGTATTAGCTATTAGCAAGAGGTAGTAATGATAGAGAAGAGAAAGCACAAACATAGCAGACTATTAAAATATCAGGATATACTGTATTGATTATCTGAATCAACTGAATGAAAATACAGCTGAAGTTATTCCATCTTTATGCTAAACCATTAACTATCAAAATCGTGTGATTTGTCCTGCCTAAGTTTTATTTAATTCAGGAAAAGCTCAATGTTAGATACATTTGTCAGAAGCTTATCTGTTCTGTTATTTTTTTGAAGTTTATTTATTTTGAAAGAGAGAGAGAAGGAGAGGTGGGGGGGGGGCGTGTGGTGGGGAGGGGGGGGGGAAGCAGGGGAGAGGCAGAGAAAAGAGAGAGAGAGACTATCCCAAGCAGGCTCTGAGCGGTCAGCGAGGAACCAGATTCAGAGATCTGTGATTTCACAAACTGCGAGATCATGACCTGAGCTAAAAAGAAAAGTTGAACGCTTAACTCACTGAGCCACCCAGGTGCCCCTCTCTTCTCTGTTATTTTTAATACACTTAGCTGGCATCACAATAAATGACCACTTAGAATAATTGTCAATGATGAGATACTTTACCCTGTTTCATTTATTTAAAGGATTTAGGGCTTCAGAAAATTAGAATCCTTAGTTTTAGCTATTTGTAGACCTTTGTTGTTTTTTATATAAATGCCCTTGGTAACAACATTCTCTTAGCATAATTCTCCTGTTTCTTTTCCATCTCCCATTTTTAAAAAAGAATCAATGAACAACTGAGTTGAGCTTTTAAAAACCATCTAAGCATAAAAATTCTCAGCTGGACAAGAGCATTGCAGAATGTGTAGTGTGTGAGTTTGTATGTATGTGTACTTATGCACATAAGCATGGCATGTTGTTTTATTCAGTTTTATAATTGTGTATTTGGAGAAATGTTCTTTTGAAATATATAGAAAACGCAACTTTTTAAAATCTTCTGAACTGGCAGAGTATGGGTTTTAAAAAGTTGAGAAAAACTAGCAAATTAAGCCAATTTAGTATCAATTTAGAAATATTACAAATAAGATGTACTATAATACACAGAGCACATTATAATTTACTTTCGAAAGGTTCTACTATTTGCAATATTATAATTCTAGCTGGTTTGTAATAGCTAAGATATTTTCAAGTTAATATAATTCTGAAGGACACACAATTTAAGGTTGAATCAATATTCAACTCGTAGAAACTACAAATTTTGACACTCTTTAAAGTCACTACAATGGAACAGTCGGCATCTTCTATCTAGAGGGAAGAATTTACAGCTCTGGGTCACAAGGACTGCTAAGGGAGTAATAATTACTTAACCATGACTTGTATATCTTAGAGACTGAAAATCAGGAAGTGTGGACATCAGTATTTCATGACCTTGATATCTCATTACGAGCAAGAAAAAGAAGAGGCACTTTTGAGAAGTTATGGCTACTGTCAACTTCCTGGTTTCTTCTTTAAACAAGGAACATTTAGAGATCTCCAAAATATTCTGGTATAATACTAGAAAAACATGCCGTATGCAGCAGGTGTTTCTTCCCAGCCCACCTATATTTATGCTTGTTGGTATGAAATATCATCATTTCTCAAAGATGATGGGAATTCTAATTAACAATAATGCTGATCTACAAAAATAACTATGAAAAGAACTTCACAATATTTATTACAAGTCTCCGGTTATATAGTTATTAAGATATATATATTTGGCTGCTGCCTGGGAAGAAATGTATAAACGTTTTATATAGTTGAGCTCACATTTATAGATTCTAAGTACATAAAAATACATTTATAGATTGTGCCATGTCATTTCTTTCCCTTCTAGAAAAAATTTTATGTAGAGGCACCTGAGTGACCCAGTCTATTGAGCATCCGACTTCGGTTCAGGTCATGATCTCTGGTTCATGAGTTTGAGCCCCTCGTCGGGCTCTGTGCCAACAGCTCAGAGCCTGGAGCCTGCTTCGGATTCTGTCTTCCTTTCTCTCTGCCCCTCCCCCCGCTTGCTCTCTCTCTCTCTCTCTCTCTCTCTCAAAAAAAAACATTAAAAAAATAAAAAATAAAGTAAATATTATATGCAAATATCATATCATTTGAAGCACGAACCATCTCAGATTACCTTTCATGTTTTTCCCTTTTTTTTTTTTTTTTTTCAACGTTTATTTTATTTTTGGGACAGAGAGAGACAGAGCATGAACGGGGGAGGGGCAGAGAGAGAGGGAGACACAGAATCGGAAACAGGCTCCAGGCTCCGAGCCATCAGCCCAGAGCCCGACGCGGGGCTCGAACTCACGGACCGTGAGATCGTGACCTGGCTGAAGTCGGACGCTTAACCGACTGCGCCACCCAGGCGCCCTGTTTTTCCCTTTTTGAAACAACTAAGTAAAAGTCCCACCAACTTCCAGTTCCACTTACCAAATACTAATTGTCTTTCTTTGCCAGGTACCTTATTTCTTCACAAGTCCTGAGTGTCTAACTCCTTCATATCTGATCATCTCCACTCCTAATACCTTAATTCAGGCCCTCTTGCTTCTTGCCTTAGTGCACTATTTGCCAACTAGGCCTTTCTGCCTACAGTAGTTCACCCGCGGTCCATATTCCTCCATACTATGAGAGTGAGTGAGCTAAATGTAAATATGCTCTCATCCTTAACCCCTATTGCTCAAAGCCATCCAATGATGTCCCAGTCTTTTTGAGTTAAAGTCCAAATGCACCCCTTTTTGCATCTCCAAGCCTGTATCTGGAAAGCCTGATATAGGCAGCTGTGCCTTGGCCATACTCAACTATGCTGCTCCGTCCTTCCCTGTATTTGCATGTTCTGTTCTTTCTGCTTGGAAATCCTTTCCCTCTTCTCCAATGTAACCCATTGTAAGCATTTCTTCCTCCGAGAAACCCACTGTGGTCTACAAAGTGGACATCACTTCTTTGTCTATGCCTCCACTCTACGAAGTACATACCTTTATGTTTTAGTGTGTGTGTGTGTGTGTGTGTTGGATGTGCGTGTGTGTGTGTCTTTGTATCAGGTTTATTAAAATATAATTCACATACACTACATTTCACCCATTTCATGTGTAAATTCCATGGTTTTTAATATATTCACAAAGTCGTGCAACAATCATCGCAGTTAATTTTAGAACATTTTATTACCCCAGAATACCCAGTATACATTAGCAGTCACTCCTCATTCTTTCTCAACCCACCTCCATCCTAGGGAAGTGAAATTTACTTTCTGTCTCTATAGATTTGCTTATTCTAGACATCTCATATAAATGGAATAATATGTAACCTTATGTGACTGGCTTCTTTCATTTAACAATATTTTCAAAGTTCACCCATGTCACAGCATGTATCAGCACTTCACATTTTATTGGTAATGATATTCCACTGTACGAATATACCACATTTTGTTTATTCATTCATCATTTGATGGACATTGGGTTGTTTTCACTTTTTTGTCTATTATGAACAATGTTGCTAAGTACTTTCATGTGCAAGCTTTTTTTTAGAATTTTTTTTTTTTTTTTTTTTAGAGAGAGCTGGAGAGAGGGGCAGAGGGAGAGGGGGAGAGAGAGAGAGAGAGAGAATCTTAAATTTATTTTTAATGTTTATTTTTGACAGAGAGAGACAGAGCATGAGCAGGGGAGGGGCAGAGGGAGAGGGAGACACAGAATCCGAAGCAGGCCCTGGCTCTGAGCTGTCAGCACAGAGCCTGACGTGGGGCTCGATCTCACGAACCTCAAGATCATGACCTGAGCTGAAGTCAGATGCTTAACCGACTGAGCCACCCAGGCGCCCCAAGAGACAGAGAATCTTAAGCAAGCTCCATGCTCAGCAGGGAGCAAGATGCAGGGCTCCATCCCATGACCCTGGGATCATGACCCGAACTGAAATCAAGAGTCAGCACTCAACTGACTGAGCCACCCAGGTGCCCCTCATGTGCAAGTTTTTGTATGGACATATATTTTTACTTATCTAGGGTAGAAGTGGATTTTCTGGGGCATATGGAAAACTGTATGTTTAACTTTTTGAGGAACTGCTATGCTGTTTTCCAAAGTAGCTGGCTAAACATAGTTACCAAAGATTAAATACGGTTACTATATGAGCCATTTTACATCCTTACTAGCACTGTAAGAGAGACCAATTTCTCCACATTCTCCATAAATCTTTTATTATATTATTGTTGTTGTTATTATTATTATTATTCTAACATCCTAATGGATGGGTGATAGTATCTCATTGTGGTTTTGATGGGCATTTTTCTGAATGATACTGAGCATCTTTTCATGTGTTTATTTACCATTTGTAGATCTTCTTTGAAGAAATGTCTATTCATATCCTTTGGCCATTTTGAAAATTGTGTCATTTGTCTTTCTATTATTGAGTTGTAAGAGTTCTTCATATATTCTAGGTGAGTCCTGTATCAGATGTATGATTTATATTTGATTTGCAAAATTTTCCCTCTATTCTGTGTCCTGTCTTTCCACTTTCTTGATGATGTCCTTGAAGCACAGTTTTTAATTTGAATAAAATCATTGCCTAACCAAGGTCATGAAGATTTACTGTTATGTTGTCTTTCAAGAGTTTTATACTTTAAGCCCTTGCATTTAGATCTTTATGGATTTTGAGTTTTAATTTTTATATGCATGAGGTAGAGATCCAACTTCATTAATTTTCATGGAGATATAGTACATACCTTTAATGTTTTTTTCATTTATTTTACTACTGTGTAATTAACTGTATAGTGTATGTCTTTCAAACTACAGTAAGACTGGAACATGCCTTATTTACCTTAGTATACCTAGAATGGTGCTTGGCATGTAGTAGATGTTCAATAAATACTTGTTAAATGGAAGTTAACTGGATGGAAAACTTGACCATTTTTTCATTATTACCATAAAACAGTAAGTTATTTTGACTGAAATATGCAAAATTATTTGATTTTTAGGATAATTATATTTTACAAGGATATGTCTATTTTAGAAGGACACAAAAAGATCCCCAAGCTGGTTTATATCTATAATCCATCTCAACAGATATTGTTCACTTTCAGGGGAACAAAAGCTATATTATAAAATGTTTAATTCTTCTCCATAATTCTGGCATCAGTGACAGGACTGATAAGATTCTTTTATTTTTTAATTTATATGTTAACATACCTCCCCCACCAATATTAATTTCCTTATGCAATCAGTTTTTACTTGATGTAGATTATATTTTCTAAAGATGGGTTCAACAATATCATCCTGTCCCACATAGTCTTCTAAACCTTTGCCATTTCCCCATCAAGAGCTGGAGTTTATATCACTTTCCTTTGTAAGTGGCTGAAATTTTAAGACTGCTTTGAACAATGGACTATAATAAAAGTGAAGATCTATGATTTTCAAGGTTAGAACATTAAAAAAAATGCCATGCATTGACATTTGGTTCTCTCAGGGTGCTTGATCTGTAAACCCAACCACCATGCTGTAAGAAAGGCCAACATATCTAGGAAGAAGAGGCCTATGTGAAGAGCAGAAGCTTTGGTCTCTGGCCTTGGATGAATGCCTACCCAACAGACAGCACCAAATTGCCAACCATGAGAATGAGTTTCCTTGAAATAGATTCTCCAGTTGTCAGTCATGCCACCCCAGATATTGCCATATAGAGCTGAGAAAAACTGTCCTTGCTAAGCCTTTTCAATTTGTACATCGATGAACAAAATAAACAATAGATGTTGCTTCAAGCCACTAACTTTTATGCTTCAATATGTAACTGCTACTAATTTTGGAGCCTAGAAATGGGATGCTGCCATAACAGAAACCTAAAATGTAGCACTGGCTTTGGAATTGTACTGTGGGAAGAAGTTGAAATGGTGTTGAGGAGGCTGTTGGTGAAACCCAAAGTGTCTCAAGTAGATTGTTAGTGGAAGCCTAAAAGGCCTAAAAGACTGTCAGAAAAACCTTAAAGGAAACAGAGGAAAATGTTGGAAGCTGAAGGAAGGGGAACTCTTGTTAAGTGATCACAGAGAGTTTGCCAACATAGTCATTTGTGATAATGTGACAAAGAGAAAATGTACCTTTAATAAACTCAAAGATCTAGCTAAGGAGATTTCCAGACAGAATATTCAAAATGTCACCTCATTTTTTTTTCTTATTGCCTACAATAAAATGTGAGGAGAGATGAGCTGAAGAATAAACTATTAAACATAAAAGAGCTAGAACTTACGGGGTTTGAAATAAAATTGTTTTTTATACGCAGATTCTCTAAAAACAGTAACTTAAGAAAATGACTTCTGGAAAAGATCAAACCCAGTTATAAGTCTGTAAGATCTTTGTTAGTATCTCAAAAGGATTTAGGATAGTTACTCATAGAACATTTCAAACAGAGGAAAGGTCCTTTAAGGATCTTAATGCCTGCTTGTCCACATCATTTCAGCTAAGTAATAGTGCTTCTAAGATTTCCTTTATTTTTTAATTTATATTTTAGTTAGTTAACATACAGTACAGTATTGGTTTCGGGAGTAGAATCCCATGATTCATCATTTACATACAACACCAAGTGCTCATCACAAGTGCCTTCCTCAGTACCCACCACCCATCTCACCCATCACCCACCTACCTGCCTCCATTGATCCTCTGTTTGTTCTCTTTCATTATGAGACTCTTGTGGTTTGTTTCCTTCTCTTCTCTTTCCCCTCCACTTTCCCATATGTTCATCTGTTTTGTTTCTTAAATTCCACATCTGAGTGAAATCATACAGTATTTGTCTTTCTCTATTTGACTTTTTTTACTTAGCATAATGCATTCTAGCTCCATCCACATCATTGCAAATGGCAAGATTTCATTCTTCTTGATGGCTGAGTAACATTCCATTGTACATATACATATATACCACTTCTTTATCCACTCATCAGGCAAAGGACATTTGAACTCTCTCCATAGTTTGGCTGTGGTTGATAATGCTGGTATAAACATTGGGGTACATGTACCCCATCAAATTTGTATTTTTGTACCCATTGGGTAAAAATATGCAACTGCTGGATTCTTTAGGAACCTCTTTACTATTCTCCAGAGTAGCTGCACCAGTCTGCATTCCCACCAGCAGCGCAAGAGTTTCCCCTTTCTCTGCATCCTCAAGATCCATTGTTTCTTGTGTTGTTAATTTTAGCCATTCTGACAGGTGTGAGGTGATATCTCATCGTGGTTTTTATTTGTAGTTCCCTAATGATGAGTGATGTTGAACATCTTTTCATGTGTCTGTTAGCTCTCTGAATGTCTTCTTTGGAAAACTGTCTACTCATTCCTTCTGCCCATTTCTTCACTGGACTATTTGTTTTTTGGGTGTGGAGTTTGATAAGTTTTTTTTTTTTTATATATATAGATTTTGGATACTAACCCTATCATATTTATCAGATGTGTCATTTCCAAATATCTCCCATTCTGTAGGCTGCCTTTTAGTTTTGTTGACTGTTTCTTTCGCTGGGCAGAAGCTTTTTACCTTGATGAAGTCCCAATAGTTCATATTTGCTTGTTTCCCTGGCTTTGGTGATGTGTCTAGTAAGACATTGCTCTGGCCAAGGTCAAAGAGGTTGCTGCCTGTGTTCTCCTGTAGGATTTTGATGCTTTCCTATCTCACATTTAGGTCTTTTATCTATATTGAATTTATTTTTGTGTATGGTGTAAGAAAGTGGTCCAGTTTCATTCTTCTGCATGTCACAGTCCAGTTTTCCCAGCACCATTTATTGAAGAGATTTTTTTTTCCATTGGATATTCTTTCCTGCTTTGTTGAAGATTAGTTGGCCATATACTTGTGGGTACGTTTCTGGGTTTTCTATTCTGTTCCATTGATCTATGTGTCTGTTTTTGTGCCAGTGCCATACTGTCTTGATGACTGCCGTTTTGTAATATTGCTTAAAATCCAGAATCGTGATGCCTCCAGTTTTGTTTTTATTTTTCAGGATTTCTTTGGCTATTTGGGAACTGTTGTGGTTCCATACAAATTTTAGGATTGTTTGTTCTAACTCTGTGAAGTATGCTGGTGGTATTTTGATAGGGATTGTATTAAATGTGTGGATTGTTTTAGGTAGTATAGACATTTTAACAGTTATTTGTTCTTACAATCTGTGAGCAAGAAATGTTTTTTCCATTTCTTTGTGCCCTCTTCAGTTAGCTTTGTAAGTCTTTTATAGTCTTCAGAGTGCAGATCTTTTACCTTATTAGTTAGGTTTATTCCTAGGTATCTTGTTTTTGGAACAATTGTAAATGGGATTGATTCCTTGATTTCTTTGCTGCTTCGCTATTGGTATATAGAAATGCAACAGATTTCTGCACATGGATTTTATATCCTGTGACTATGCTGAATTCATGTATTAGTTGTATTTTTTGGACTCCATCCAATTTTTTGATGGAGTCTTTTGGGTTTTCTACATAGAGTCATCTGCAAATACTGAAAGTTTTACTTCTTCCTTGCCGATTTATATGCCCTTTATTTCTTTTTGTTGTCTGATTGCTAAGGTTAAGACTTCCAGTCCTATGTCAAATAGTAATGATGAGAGTGGCCATCGTTGTCTTGTTTCTAACTATAAGGGAAAGGCTCTCAGTTTTTCCCCATTGGGGATGGTATTAGCTGTGGGGATTTCATATATGACCTTTATGATGTTGAGGTGTTTTCCATCTGTCCCTAACTGTCAAGGGTTTTTATCAAGAATAGATGTTGTGTTTTGTCAGCTGTTTTTTTTGCATCAATTGACAGGATCATATGCTTCTTATCCTTTCTTTTATTAATGTGGTGTATCACACTGATTTGTGACTATAGAACCAGCCATGCAGCCCAGAAATAAATCCCACTTGATCATGGTGACTAATTCTTTTAATGTACTGTAGAATTCAGTTTGCTAGCATCTTCTTGGGAATTTTTGCATCCAATTTCATCAGGAATATTGGCCTATAATTCTTTTTTAGTGGAGTCTTTGGTTTTGGAATCAAGGTAATGCTGGCTTCAAGCATGAGTTTGAAAGCTTTCCTCCTATTTCTATCTTTTGGGAACAGTTTGAGAAGAATAGGTAGTAACTCTTCTTTAAATGTCTGATAGAATTCCCCTGGGAAGCCATCAGGTCCAGGACTCTTGTTTTTGGGGGGAGATTTTTGATTACTGACTCAATTTCTTTGTTGGTTATGGGTCTCCTCAAATTTTCTATTTTTTCCTGTTTCAGCTTTGGTAGTTTGTGAGTTTCTAGGAGTTTGTCCATTTCTTCCAGGTTGTCCAATTTGTCACCATATAATTTTTCACAGTATTGTCTTATAATTTGTATTTTAGTGATGTTGGTTGTGATAGCTCCTCTTTCATTTGTGATTTTATCTATTCGGGTCCTTTATCTTTTCTTTTTGATAAATCTAGCTAGGGGGTAATCAATTTTGTTTATTCTTTCAAAAATCGGTTCTTGGTTTTATTGATCTGTTCTACTGTTTTTGGTTTGTATGTTTATTCTATATTGTTTATTCCTGCTCTAATTTTTATTATTTCTCTTTTTTCTGCTGGCTTTAGGCTTTATTTGCTGCTCCTTTAAATATAAGGTTAAGTTGTGTATTTGGGACCTTTCTTGCTTCTTGAGATAGGCTTGAACTGCAATATAATTTCCTCTTAGGACTGCCTTTGCTGCATCCCAAATGGTTTGGACTATCATGTTTTCATTTCCATTTGCCTCCATGTATTTCTTATTTCTTCTTTAATTTCCTGGTTAACATTTTTTAGTAAGATGTTCTTTAAATTATTTTTCATTTTTTTTTTTACTGTTTATTTTTGAGGGAGAGAGAGAGACAGAGCACAAGGGGGAAGGGGCAGAGAGAGAGGGAGGCACAGAACCTGAAGCAGGCTCCAGGCTCTGAACTGTCAGCACACAGCCCGATATGTCGCTTGAAGTCATGAACTGCGAGATCATGACCTGAGCTGAAGTCGGACGCTCAACCAACTGAGCCACCCAGGTGCCCCTAGAAGGATATTCTCCATGTATTTGAGGGCTTTCCAAATTTTTTCTTGTGGTTGACTTCAAGTTTCATTGCATTGTGATCTGAAAATATGGATGGTGTGATCTTGGTCTTTTTGTACTTGTTGAAGGGTTGATTTGTGATCTAGTATGTGATATATTCTGGAGAATGTTCATGTACACTTGAGATGAATGTGTATTCTGCTTTAGGATGATAAGTTCTGAATATGTCTGTTAAATCCCTCAGTCTAGTGTGTTGATTTCCTTGTTGATTTTCTGCTTAGATGATCTGTCCATTACTGCAAGTGGGGTGTTAAAGTCTCCTACTATTACTGTATTATTATCAATGAGTTATGTTTGTTATTAATTGATTTATATATTTGGGTTTCTCCACGTTGGGGGCATAAATATTTAGAATTGTTACATCTTCTCGATGGATAGATCCCTTAATTATGATATAATGCCCTTCTTCATCTCTTGTTACAGTCTTTGTTTTAAAATTTAGTTTGTCAGATATAAAATGGCTACTCTGGTGTTTTTCTTTTTTTTTCTTTTGATGTCCATTAGCATGATAGATGTCTCCATCCTCTCAATTACAATCAGCAGGTCTTTAGGTCTAATGTGTGTCTCATGTAGGCAGCATATAGATGGATCTTTCTTTTTTATCCATTCTGATACCATACATATTTTGATTGGAGCATTCAGTCCATTAACATTCAAGGTGACTATTGAAAGATATGAATTTAGTGCCATTATGTTACCTGTAGAGTTGGCGTTTCTGGTGATATTTTCTCATCCTTTCTAGTCTTTAATGCTTTGTGGGGTTTTATTTGGGGGGGGGGCTTTCTGTCTCCACCCAAAGAGCCCCCAGAGCAGGGCTGATTTAATGATCACAAAGTCCTTTAGTTTTTGTCTGGGAAACTCTTTATCTCTCCTATTCTGAATGACAGCCTTGCTTGATAAAGGATTCTTGGCTGCATATTTTTCCTATTCAGTACATTGAATATTTCCTGCCACTCCCTTCTGGCTTTCCAAGTTTCAGTGGATAGGTCTGATGATAATCTTATGTGTCTACCCTTGTAGGCTAAGGATCTTTTGTCCATGGCTGCTTTCAGAATTCTCTATCTTTGTGTTTTGTAAATTTCACTATGATATGTTGTGGTGTTGACCTGTTTTGTTGATTTTGGGAAGAATTCTCTGTGCCTGTTGGACTTGTTTCTGTTGTGCCTTCTTGTTTCTTCTTGTGTCTGTTTCCTTACCCAGATTAGGGAAGTTCTCAGCTATAATTTGTTCAAGTAAACTTTCTACCCTTTTTCCTGCTTTTCTTCTTCTGAGACTCCTATGATACAGATATTGTTTCACTCGATGGAATCATTGAGTTCCCCAAGTCTCCCTTTGTGATCTAAAAGTTTTTTTTCCTTCTTTTCAGCTTCATTATTTTCCATTATTTTATCTTCTGTATCATCTATTCTCTCCTTCACTTCTTCAGTCTTCACTGTAACTCAGTTATGTTGATTTTGCATCTCAGTTATAGCATTTTTTTTTTTTTTTTATTTTAAGCTGACTAGTTTTTAGGGATTTGATTTCTGTAGCCAAGTTTTCTCTGGTGTTGTCTATGCTTTTTTCAAGCCCAGCTAGTAGTCTTATGACTGTTGCTCTAAATTCTTATTCAGATATATTGCTTATATCTGTTTTGAGCAAGTTCCGAGCTATGATTTCTTCTTGACCTTTCTTTTGGGGAGAATTCTTCCATCTTGTCATTTTGGCTAAGTTCTGTCTTTTGCATGTTTTGAAAGCTTATTATGTTTCCTGCACCTGAGAGTAATGCTACATTAAAAAGAGGTCATACACTGTTCAGGGTCTGGCACTTCAGGAAGTATTTCTGGTGTATGCAGTGTGCCCTCTGCTCTTGGATTTGGGCTGTGCTTTACCGCTGCTCAGTCCTCTACAGAGCTCCTCCTTGCTTGCAGTGGGGAGTTTCTGGAACTTTAACTGGGTGTGCTTTGAAATGTTTGTTAAAATAAGCCTGGGGGAAAAAAAAGGAAAAAAAAAAGCCTCATCTCCCTCAAAATTAAAAAAGAGAGAGAAAGAAAAGGCAAAGAAATGAAAAAACAAACAAACAGACTGTCAAAAAACTATAAGCCTGATTCCAAAGAAAAAGACTTGGTGGGAGGGAGAAGCAGCAGCCTGATTCCAAAAAACAAAAAACAAAAAAAAAAAAAGGGAGGAAGAAAATGAATAAAACAAACAAGAAACTATGACCATGATTCCAAATGAAAGAAGAAGAAGAAAAGGTAAGCCTGGTCCTATTTCTACCAGGACTGCAGATGCTGCTTTGAAGCATTTGAATTTCAGTGCACTTGGAGCATGGGGGTCTTCTGGAGGAGAGATCTGCTGCTTTGGCTGAGAGTCATTCTTGTCCCAGTAAATAAGCAGTTGCCAGCCACAGAGAAGCAGGGTTTGGTGTAAGCAAAGGGTTTGGTGTAAGAGTTTGGTGTGAGGTTTGGTGTAAACAGGTCCCACCTCCACTGGGGGCTGTTGTGTTGCTCTCTGAAGTCCCAACATGTTGGTGTTGGGGGGGAAATGGTGCCACCCCACTCTCTTTTCCCTAGACAGGGGATCTCACACACACCACACTGTTCAGGAAACCCTCACAGAATAGCAAGAGCAGTCAGCTGGCCCTGTATGACAGCTCTACTGCATTTATTTATTTATTTATTTATTTATTTATTCATTTCCTTTGGTGAACAGCTGGCATTTAAAACTCGAAATCTTAAAGGACCCGGCACAGCGCAGGCCCACCTCCTCTTTTAGAGTAGAGCCTCTCCACGTTGTGTCTGACGTCTTTTGTCCCAGAAAAAATAGTCCCACACCTGCATGGTTCATGGAATCTATGGTGTAGCACCGCTAAAAGCAGTAACAAGGTTATATGCCCTCTGTGTGTGCCTCTGCCCCCTTCCTACCCCCCTACCTACGAAAGGCCTTTTGCTAGAGCCTACAGGGTCCTTTGTCCTTGGAGAGGCAATATACCCTCTTCCAAATGTGCTCCAGGAAGGGAAATGTTCTCTGCTATTGTGACTCAGGAGATCCCTAAGCCACACTTGCACTCAGAGGCCAGTGCCCTCCTCCCCAGGAACACTCCCACAGCTCTACTCTGGAGAAAGTCATGCACTTCCAAAACCTCAAAATTTGACCTACATGTGCTCTTTGCAAAAAACCTGTGACATTTAGTACCTCTCTCTCCCCAGTGCATGGTCCTGAGAGGGTTTCCTCTTGTGCAAACCCAACACTGCACTCTCTCAACCTCTCTTTTCTCTCCCTTTTGTCTCTCCACGGACAAGTTTCCCTCCCTTCTGAGGCACCACTATTTTCCTCTTCCCCAATTCACATCCATGCACCTTGCATCAGCCATGCTGTCTCCCTCCAACCATGGAGATCCTTCTCCCAGTGTCCTTTTCCCAGTGTTCCAAGTGATCTTACCTCAATATAGCTGTGTATGAGGGACAAGTAGAGCCTAGGGTCCCCCTACTTCTCTGCCATCCTAACTCCTAGGGCTTCTAAGATTCTTCAGGGTGTTCTTCCACAGCGGTCTCAAAAGAAACCTAACTATGATGTGCTGTTTTTGTCAAAGGTCAAGGCAAGGTTGTGTCTTTTGTTTACCAAAGTACTCTTGCTGATCATGGAGATGGTATTTGTCTTACTAAATTTTATGTAATAGAGATTTTTTAGAAATACCTTTAGCCATAAATCCGAGCACAAGAAGATTGCATAGTTAACAGGCTCTATTAGAAGCAGTTCATGGATAATGTGAGATAAAGCAGGAAGCAAGCAAGTATCATATCAACTGTGGTCAGTAGAAATAGTCAATATTGCCAGAATCCTATTCAAATACTGAGAAAAGATTATTCCATGTGTTTCCTTTTATTCACTTCAACTATGTTAGTTTAAGAAGGTGAATTCAAGTTTAAATATATCTGAAATACTTCCCTTTGCATTTGGCATTTTGGCACTGGAAACCAGTGTCACAGCAGGTACATATTTGGAATTGTCTCAGACCCTCTGTGAAGTATGTTCTTCCCTGTGCAGCATGCATTTGCAATGTCAACAGTAGCTAAGTACCAGTTGAGCTACATTCCTTGTAAAGCAATCTAATTATGGCAAACTTGAAGACCTGAGCCCTGGTGATAATTTCCAGAATGAAGTGTTCACAAGATGAAATGGAAAAGCATCAGCAGGTCATCCTTTTCTCTGTCATCCTTGTTTATGAAAGCCTAAAAATGTGAATGAGTTTCCATTGTTTGTTTCCCAAGCTTCATAGAGACACCATGATCTACTGTTTGAACAACTAGTTACTTTTTCTGGATTCAAAGTCACTTACTTACAAAGAAACAAGCCTAATTTGATCCAATGATTAATTCAAGACTTAATGTTGAGTAATGGTGGAACCTCACTTTTTAGTTGCATTTGATTACTTCAGTTTTGTATAGTTTAACAGAGTCATTATGTGTCAGATCTTTATTCCTGATTTACTTTGACGGGATAATATTTTCATATTACTTTATGTTTATTTCCTTAGTATTTTTCTGACTCCAATTAGAAGACAGCAGCCAAGACTTATAATCGCTTGCTCCGGGGTTGTGATTTAGGGGCTGATTCTCTAACACTAGAGGAGAGCCTGCTGTCCTGGATTCTGCACTCAAGAGGATTCCACTCTGGCTTTCATCTTTTGACTGTTTTGAAGAAAACCCACTAATACCACAAAACAGCAACCACAACCCTTCCAAGACAGGGTCTCTGGAGAAGTGGGAATGGTGTAGGCTGAATATTCTCAGACCAGATACATCCACTGCTCAACTCTTATGACTTATGTAGAACACAGGCTTTCAGAGAAGGACTTCTTTAGAAAGAAGCCCAAACATCCTTTTAAGATTATTCTCAGAAACTTTGTGAACTGCAAAGTTCTTACAGAAGTAAATAATCTAATAGAACTTTCTACCTCTAGGAAAGAAGAAAGTTAGGAACTCCAGACAAAGGATAATGTCCAAACCAATTTGAGGTGGGGGGGAGGGCGGTGGTTCTTAAATTTGTAATTTTCCCATGTTTTAGTTGTTTTTTATATCATCTGTTTTCCTAAAATGAACACCAGGGACACATATGAATTGAAAATTATCTGTGTACTTGTTCTGGGAATCAGCTAGTGAGATTGTGCCCAGTGTGGAGATATTCTTGGGAGATAAATCTAAGGGACAATGTGGAAAATAGAAATTGAAAATAGAAATTCCCAAATGAGTTTTTAATTCATTTATTGTGAATTAAATGTGCAGAACTGCAGATTTTTCTTCTCTAAAATGGAGCTTGCTCATCATCTCTGCATTTGATACTCATCAAAATCTAATTTTCAAAAAAATAAAAAATATGGCTCTTCTATAAATATAAAACTAACAACCGTCAAAGTTGATTTAGTTCATTACTGAGGGAACCAGAGGGATAATAAAGCTAATTGAAAAATGTACTGGACAGGCAGAAATACTGTAATTGAAAAAAAAAAGGAAAAAGAATATAGAATAAGATTGTTAAACTGAATTCAAAAAATTGTGTTTTAATTTTTTCTACTATATAGAAACCATTCACATACCTATAGGACAAATTCATTTGCAATGCTAGTAAGGAAAAATTATTTGAATGCTATCAGTTTTTCTAAGTTAACATTTACTTTTTTTACAGTTGTAATTTACCCTAATTAATGGAAATTGTACATCAAAACAAAACTATCTACCCTTAAAGAATCAATCTTTTTCCTCTTCCCCCTTTGGAATTTTTCTTTTTACTACGCTGATGCAATTAATTATATTTTCTCTCAAAATGAGAAATGCAGAGATTTTTTTTTCCTAAGTTGTGATTCTAATAAGGGAATGAAATTATGACACAAATACGTTGGCATTTACTTTATGCAAATTAAAAACCACTATCAATGTTACTTTTTTTAATTTTGAAAATGTGTTCAAAATAGCTAATGAAATTAAATGGTTATGAGTCTAAATACAAAATTCATGAAAAATTATAAATCATAAATTTGAAAATAAACGCAAAAGCATAAAGTCAATGATATTGTAATAGCGTTGGTGAAAGATGGTAGATACACTTGTGGTGCACACAGCATAAAGTATAAACTTGTGGATCACTAAGCTGCATACCTGAAAATAATGTGGCACTGTATGTCAACTATACTCCAATTATAAATAAATAAATAAATAAATAATAAATAAATGTTTTAAAATAAAGCTCAATGCATAAAAATATAAATGTCAAAAATTTTGTCTCTACTATAAATTAATAAAGATGGAAGAAAAATTAAAATATTAAATCAAAGGTTCATAAAATTCTGAGAGTTTAATTAATCATAAGAAACAATATTATTCAATTTTTAATTACAATTAAAGGAAAAAAGTGCCCTTGTATACTGGTATAGTTAAATGACAAGGTTGTTTTTGTGTAAATTGTTGCAGATATTGAAAATGTCTTTTTTGACTTTTATTTAAGGTAATATGAAGTAACTTCAATGAGCATTGTGGTGCTCTAAGAGGATGCTTTCTAAATGAGGGCACCGTTGTTTAATGCAAAATTTCAAAGGTGTATAGTGATTCTCTGGTAATATCTCAACATATAAATGATACCAATTCTATTCCTTACTCCTCAACACTGGCTGCTTTTAAGATTTTCCCTCAATACTAGTTTTCGGTAATTTGATTATGATTTGCCTTGGTGTGGTTTGAGTTTCTTGGATGAGATTCTTGGATATGTGGGTTTATATTTTCATCAAATGTGGGAATTTCTTAGTCATTTAATTTTTTTTTTTTCTGTTCTCCTACCCCTCCTTTCCTTCTGGGACTGCAACTACATGTATGTTAAACTTTTGATATTGTTTCTCAGGTCACTGAGGTTCTTCCTGTTCTCCCCACCACCACCACCACCACCCCCCAGGCATCCCTCTATGCTTCATTTTGTGTATTTCAATTTCTATGTCTTCAAATTCATGATTTTTTTCTATATTATCTAATCTGCCATTAATATAATTCAATGAAACTTTTAATTGGCAAAATCATATTTTCATCTCTAGAGGTTCCATTTGGTTCTTTTTATAGCTTCCATTTATAGCTCTCCTCATTGTGTTTATGTTTTTCTTTGAATCTTTAAACATATTTATAATAACTGTTTTTAAAGTTCTTGTCTTCTGGGGAGCCTGGGTGGCTCAGTTGGTTAAGCATCCGACTCTTGGTTTCAGCTCAGGTCATGATCTCAAGTACATGAATTTGAGCCCTGTGTTGGGTTCTGTACTGACAGTGCAGAGCCTGCTTGGGATTCTGTCTCCCTCTCTCTCTCTACCCCTTGCCTGCACTCTGACTCTTGATTTAGGCTCAGGTCATGATCTCACACTTCACAAATGGGAGCCCTGTGTTGGGCTCTGCGCTGACAGTGCATAGCCTGCTTGGGATTCTCTCTCTGTCTCTCTCTCTCTTTCTTTCTCCCTTGTTCTCACACACACACTCTCTCAAAATAAATAAACTTAAAAAAAAATGTTTGCCTTTCAGTTTTTCATACAGGTCGACAGTAGCCTTTAAATCCACTGCTATCCCTGAATCTTCTGGTTTCTCTAATGAAATGCCATGTGTATTCAGACTGATGTGAATTCCAATGATTCCCAGGTTTACATAAGTTCTGAGGATAATTTAATTTACACTTCCTAGTAACTATCTTCTCCCAGCAGTTGTTTTTTGTCTGGCCATGTTGAATTTCACCTTACACTCCAAAGACCTCTATGCAGATTTCTAGAGCTCATTCTTTTCATAGCTCCCTCTTCTCTGGTAAGCCTCCCTGCAAATTCTAGCTGCCTCAGATTCCCTCATCTTTAAGCTCTGTCTTTTCAACTGATTGTGACTGCCAGCATCTGCTTGTGTTTATCCTCCCTGGACGACAGTCCAGAAATTGCTAAAGCAATCATAGGGTTCATCTTGGTTAGTTCTCTTCTTTCAGAAAGCACAGTTATTCAATGTATAAAAACGCTTGTTTCATCCATTTTGTTCAGTTTTCTATTGTTTGTAGTAGGATGGTAAGTTCTGTGCACAGTTGTGCTTTGGTACAGGATACATTAATTTAAAAAAATTTCAGAAGAACGACACTATGCCAACAAAAATAAGTGTTTCCTTACATAAATACACCATGGTATATTGGAATAGTAGAATGCCAACAAATGGTAGCAGCCACTGTGTATGAACGAAATAGACCACCTTCCATTGTTGACTAGAGCCTATTTCAGCTTTGTTAGTGTTTCAGATCTGGTGAGATTGTCCACGATTCCCATTCAATGCCTGGTTTAGGGGACTCCTTACAGTCTTCTGCTAAGGGTTGCAGCAACTCCAACTTGAGAATGTGGAAATTTCTGCGGATGGAAGGGATGGTGCTGCACGCAGGGTGCTATCATAGGTCTTCTCAGTCTAAATATTCCTGATTGCTTTCTAATTTATGGCACCCATGCCAGTTTGGCATGGAAAATTCTTTGAGGCTGCCTCTATTAGAATTCCAGGCCCTAATCAAATGCAAGTTCCTTTTGCCCATAGAACTGAGCTATTTGAGAGTTTTCTGCCTTATTCGTTGTCTAATCCACTCTCCTCTTCACTTGGGGAAGAGGCAGGGCAGGGGGCTCTCTAGAAGCTCATCTATGACTCACTTACTTGCTTTACTCACCCTGAAGATCCTTTCCACATGCTCTGGACTGAATTGTGCCCCCCACCCCCGAATTCATATATCAAAGCCCTAACCCCCAGACTGGCTGCATTTAGAGTAAGGAAGTAATTAAGGTTGAAGAAGGCCATAAGAATAAAGCCTTCATCCAACAGGATTAATGTCTTTATAAGAGGAGACACCCACATGCTTGATCTCTTTGCCAGTGAGGGCACAGAGAGAAGGTGACAATTTACAAGCTAGGAGGAGGAGCCTCACCAGGAACTCAATAGGCTGGCACCTTGTTCTTGGACTTAGCACCCTCAGAACTGTGAGAAACAAATTTTTATTGTTTAGCCTCCCAGTCTGTGATATTTTGTTACAGCAGCCCAAGCAGTCTAAGGTATCACACCTAATGGAGGTTTTGTTATTTTTTTGTTTCCTTTCTTTGGGCTAGAAAATTGCCTTCCTGACACCTCCTATATTTTTTTCATATTTAAAGGTTTTCAGATAAAAACACTTTTCTCAGTCTTCCAGAAATTTTTTCCTAACATTTAAAGGAAAAATTATGGAGTTAAAAACAAGCAAGAAATCCACATTAAAACAAAAACAAATACAAAAACTTTCTCTATCTCAATCTCTTGCTTGCCTCTTGAAATTGAAGACCAAATTCAAGACTGTCCTTACTGAATATGATTTTGGGAACCTAATTCTGAAAGCCAAAAGCCAAACTCTGATTACCAACTCTTTTTCCTTTTCAGTCATAACAACCTTAATCCTCTCAAAGGTAATGAACAGCCCTAGTTGAATGAGGATAAGATTACACAGTAAAAACAACAACAAATACAAGGAAGTGCCAAAAAGAAAAGCATAGTAATGTAATTCAAAATATTACTTCATTGCACAAATGTAATACAGATTTCCTACCCAGGCATAAGAAATAATTGAGAAGAGGGTCGCCTGGGTGGCTCAGATGGTTAAGTATCTGACCCCTCATTTCAGTTCAGTCATGATCTCAAGGTCATGAGAACCAGCTCTGGGGCATGGAGTTTGCTTAAGATTCCCTCTCTCCCACTCTGCTGCTCTCTCTTTGAAAGAGAGAGAGAGAGAGAGAGAGAGAGAGAGAGAGAGAGAGAGAAGAACTAAGTAACAACAATGTTAAAAAAAAAAAAAAGCAGCACTCTTTTCTAAGCTACTTTTCTTACCTGTCTCTATCCCTTGGTATTGCTAGAACTCCTATGATAAAGTTCTCTTCTCTGGCAGGGTTTTCTGGTATAGAGTTCTTATGGGTAGTACCTGCATGGCCCCCACATGGTCTCAGGATTGCCGCCTGTCTGACATTATCTACATCTTACCTTGGAGTATGATACAGGGTTTGCTGAGGTCTCCGTGTCTCCTCTTTGTCCTGAGTTCAGGTGAGCAAGGGCTCCTTTAGATGAGCCTACTAATGGTGATAGAAAGTGTACTCCCCTTAGCAATATTATTATTGTATGTAATTTCTATGTAGAAAATAAACACTTTCTATTTTTCAGGTCCTATTTGTATTACCAGATGTGACATTTTTCTTGATATCCTCTTTAATTTCTTCAGAGAATTAGATTTAGAACAATAACCTTCATTGGCAGAGTTAGAGGACAACCCATATGGGATCCCTTAAGGTCACCTGGAAATACCATCTTTTACTACAAAATCAGCCAGTTTCCTATGATTCAATTCAAGCATCTTCCTATTCCTTTCCCTGAGTTTTGTGCATATCTGCTATATTCACTAAGAGGTTTTAAGATTGCTTTTATCCTCAGTTTGGAGGGATTTAAATCTTGGATTCTTTTTTTCTAGAGTCCTTTTATAATATCCCCTTAGGGAATATCAGAATTGCTTGCAAATAGGGGCACCTCTGTGGCAGCTGGGTTGGTTAAGTGTCTGACTCTTGATTTTGGCTTGGGTCATGATCTCACCGTTCATGAAATCAAGCCACATGTCGGGCTCTGCTGACAGCACAGAGCCTGCTTGGGATGTTCTCTCTCCCTCTCTCTGCTCTTTCTCTCTCTCTCAAAATAAATAAATAAATAAACATTAAAAAAAAAAAAAAAGGAATTGTTTGCAAATATACTTACTGACAGTTTGTCCTGACATGTTAGGATTTTGGGTGAACATACAAATTAGATCTTTCTGGAATCTGATCCAAGTTGATCAAAATGATAGGATTTTTGGCTCATATAAATGGAATTTGACATATAAGTTGGCTTTAGGGTTGGTTTGTCAGCTGCTCAATCATGTCTTCAAGGTTCAGTTTCTTTTTATCTCCCCTCTCTGTCTCATGCAGGTTCAGCTTCTTCTTAAGCCTGGTTCTACTTCATGGTCACAAGATGGTTGTGTTAACATCCTTGGGGAATGTGTTTCTCTAGGCACATCTATGGAGATAGAAGGGATCGTTTCCAAGAGTGTTCTTCTCAGGAGGGGGAGGACCTGTCCTTTGATTTGGTCAGCCTGAGATGAGTCATTCTGGAACAAATACTGTGACCAGGAGAGGGACTCTTGTGTTCATTAGTTTAAGCTTCAGTCACTCTTCCCACTGCTACTGTGAGATACCCAGTGGAGGTGAAGATATCAGAATGAATATTTCATTCGTGACTAAGGAAAAGGGAGAGTAATGTTGGGAAGCTAACCACAATGCCCAGCATATCTATTTCCTCAGAAGAGAATAAATGTCTTGAAAGGGGAGAAAAACACGCTAAATATTCACTTATGCTAGGCCTCATGCCAGGTAATACATGTATTTCTAACACTGTTGGGGAGTGTCTACCCAGCCTATTACCTCCTTTCTTTGCGAATTTCCCTGCCTTCAGGGAGATTCTGATAACCCACCCATTGAACAAAGATGACTGGATCAGGGACAGACACCTGGTCCAGACTAGGCCAATTATCTTTCCTCTCTAGAAATTTTGAAGTGGGATTCAAACTAGTTAGTCTCTCTGCTGGTCTGTGGGAGCACACATAAAACATTGGAAGCTGTGGGGTAGCTGTTTTTTATATGTGCACAGAGAAACAAAGACAGTTTAGAGAGATTCTGAGCAGGGAGAAGCAGAGTTAAGGTTTGACACTAGAGAAAAGCTTCCTTGGTTCTTGATGACCTTCACATGCATGGTCCAGTTACTACTTAAGCCTACTATTCATGTAACACGTTGTTAAAATGGAACCCAAAGAACAATGTAGTAGATTCCAAAGAATACTTCTCTCCCCCCACCTAATGCCCTGGATACTAAAGTGAAGCGCTGGACCACCCGTGCATAATGTACTGAGGGATAACGAGATGCTCCTGCCACCTTGATCATACACTGCAGCTCATAAGACAGAAAAAAGCTGATTAGACAGATGTCCTTGTGTGAACTTGGTGTGATATTCTCTGCTCCCTCCTCATGAGAATAGGATGCTTTCCTTTCACAACTAGTCGATGAGTGAAAACTCTGAGGCGATTTTAGTTTCTGTGTCCTCGAGATTGAGGGAGACAGACAATGCTGTTTGACTTAAGTCTGAAAAGTCTAAAGTCAAGAAGTGTATAGCAAATCCACTGGGGTAGTATGCACTTCTACTCAAATTGGCTTGTGAGCACAAAATGAGACACTTTCCAAAAGTGAGCTGGCCCGGGTCATCTTAACAGAGAATCTCTTCTGAGAGGACTCCTCAGTGGGTTACGATACATAAAGAAATGGTGAGTTGCTGAATGCTCAGAGCAGAGCTACCCAGAGGAGGGCATGCCATGGGCAAAGGAATTTGGTGATCTTGAGTGAGAATCTCCAAAGAACAAAAATGTCCATCAGAGGAAAAGTCAGCAATGCTTCTACAGTCCTGAGGGCACTGAGGTCAGACTGCAGTACACCAGGCATGGAACCCGGTCCCTTTCCTCTAGTCCCTCTCTCCCTAGGTTGACTTTGGAGAGACCAAAACTGTGGCTTGCACAGTGAGAAAGCAGCAGAGGAGGAACTGCTTAAGCAGCCAACCATACCCACCACCTCAACTTGCTCTGAGGAATGAGGAAAGCTTGGCACTGAATAAGAGTTTATAGATATTTTCATTCTTTATTGAACTGGATGCCAGTTTTGTAATAATTAGACTAGACTGGAACTTTCAATACCAAAACATTATCTAAGAGTGAGTATAAAAACTATGGACAGACATACTAAAGTTTTATTTTTAACAGTGAGAAATAATATTTATTTTCTTTTTACATTTTATTACTGACTGAGGTGTCATATAATCATTTTAATGATGCTGCCAGGTGAGTATTATTATGTCAGTAAGAATTCTTTTCTCCACTCTGTAATTGGGGAGCCCATGAAAGGGGAGCGACTCATGAAATGGACTTTAAAAGATGTTCACTTTTTTAGTAAGTGGAAATGAGAGAAAGGGAGTTCTGAGAGAGGAAGAAATGGAGAAGCAGAGGCTGGTGAGGGTGTAGCAGTCTAGAAGGTCTGGAAGGGCTGAGGATAAGTAAGTCTGAAAACATTTTAGAGTAATGTGGCAGATCTTTAACATCACTTTTTGTCTTGTCCCTCCTCTACAACTGCCTCTTTCTCATTCTCTGACAAAAAATGAAGGTATTCTTCCCATTTGATCATGTGAGAATGTCCAATTTGGAAAGTAGGGATTATATGCTAGAATCTCACAAGGTACAGGGGAAAACTGCAAGAGATTCTGAGATAGGTAGATCTGTTTTGAATACAGTACTATTGCAAGAACGTAGTATTTCTGAAACTCAATTTCCTTGTCTGTAGAGCTGGGAAATTTCTATAGGTCTACTGTCAGGGATACATAACATGAGAATGAGGCAGATCCATAAAATAATTGTGTGACCTTCAGTAAGTCACAAATGCTTAGGTCTAGGTCTCTTGATGTGCCCATTGTGTTGTCAGTGACACTTCATGTCAATGTCTGAAGCACAGTTGAGATGGCTTTTTTTTTTTCAGTATCGTTTTCTTATAAATGCCCAATAAATGTCAAGCCTGACTTTTTGTGTACAAAATCAAACCATTTGTTTTAGTTACATAAGAAAGGTCCTTTTGGTGAGGGTAAGAAGGACATTTAAACTGAAAGTTATGTATAATTGGGCCTGAAAACTTTTAATGGCTCTACTTAAAATGAATAGAAAGGTACTTAGGGAAGGTAGCAGTTGTAGGCTTTCTTTTCTTAGGAAATCAATACTCATAAAACTCAAGGTTGGAGTTGAGAATTAAAAACCACAGTGAGTTTATTTTAAAACATGTAGTCTGTCATCTTTATTTTCCCTTTGGATAACATAGTGTTTATACCCTGAGGTCTATTTATGTTGCTGCAAATCTTTCACTGACTTTGAAGTGAACTTTATGTGGTGCTAGAATCAGAACCTTAGGGCTTAGAAATCATGAAGTCCAACCCCCTCATTTAAAAAAGGGTAAACTGAGGCCAGAGAGGAAAGTGAAAGTGCCTAACATCTCCTCCATTTCCTCCAAGTTGTGATGAGGAACCTCCTGTTGTTCTGAACCTCCAGGCCCAAATCCGATAGGCGAGAAGTCCTTTTCCTTTTCATCTTCTACCATGGGGCTTGATCTTCCACTCAACCTGCATGGTGCCTGGCACTTAGCAGGTACTCTTTCTATAGTTCTTATTTGAAAAAAGGACTGTATTTCACTCTGAACAGAGTATTCTGTCCTCACCAGAGCCTAATTAGAAACTCTCTGCCATTCTTGGTGTGGCTTAGGAGAATCACCGATCATGGTTAAAGAAAACAAATCCTTGATGCTCTTCTCCCAAATACATGCTTCGCAGACTTGCCTGTGTGAGAAACTGTTCCGTGGCCAATCCATGCCTGCAGTTTATGCATCCCACTCTTGTGACTGCTCACCTGCAGTTTCCTTTAAAACCATTTCCTAGGGGCTCTGTTAAGCGTCTGACTTCAGCTCAGGTCACGATCTTGCCATGGGTTCAAGCCCTGTCTCTGTGCTGGCAGCTCAGAACCTAGAGCCTGCTTCGGATTCTGTATCTCCATTTCTCTCTGCCCCTCCCCCACTTGTGCTCTGTCCCTGTCTCTTGCAAAAATAAATAAACATTTAAAAAAATATTAAAACCACCATTTCCTGTGTCCAGGGCATCTTACTGCATCCAGCACCTCTCATCCAACTAGCAAGCACACAGATGTGCTATCAAAGCTCGTTTTTGGGTCAGAGGACTACCTAGTTCTTTGGGGTGTCCCTTCAGGGTCCCTGGGAACGAACTGCATTTATGCTTATATTTTAAATCTGGCTGAACCAAACAAACGTCTAGTATTTACAAAAACATGTTTAGTTCTTTTTGTGTGATTCAGATACAAATAGAGACTGATTTTATTTGTATAGGTATAAAGGTCATGTGGGTTGGAGAATGAGTCATAGACAATGCAAAAGTAAAACGAGCAAAGCAAACCAACTTAGAAGGTTTATAATTTTGGAGGTTTTCGTCTGAAGAGGAGATAGCTGAACCTCACACAGCAATGGCTATTACATACTGGGTAGGAGAGACCAGCTGTTCCCCTCTCTCCTAGGGAGAGCACAGCAGTAATTAAGTTTAAAGGGCAGCAGTAGGCATTTTTATTGCAACCAGGTAACTTTCTAGAATTCCTACAATGAGAGAATGAGAACTCCGTGGAGTCTCTTTCACCTATTCTCAAATTCCTCCAACACCAGCTCTGCTGTTCACTCCACCTGGTTCACAGATGATGTAGAGCCTTGGGTCCCAAATGGAACCCATGTGTCCAGTAGTCACTCACAAGGAACTGTCAGGAGACCTGCGGAAGTTTAAATTGTCAGGGACGAGCATAGCACCATCTGTTGGGACATCACACCAACTACTATTATTACAGTGTTCCAACATAACTACTTAGTAAATAAAACTGTTAGGTATTTCTTTTTTTTCTTTCTTTCTTTTTTTTAATTCCAGTATACTGAACACAGTTCACATTTATTTCAGGTGTACAATATAGCGATTCAACAATTCTCTACATTACTCAGTGCTTGTCAAGAGCACTCATCCCTTGACTTGCCTCCCCTATCAGTTTGTTCTCTATGGTTAAGAGTCTGTTTTTTGGTTTATCTCTTTATTTTTTCCTTTGTTCATTTGTTTTGTTTCTTAAATTCCACATATGAATGGAATAATATGGTATCTATCTTTCTCTGACTTATTTTGCTTAGTATTACACTCTCTAGTTCCATCCACATTGTTACAAATGGCAAAATCTTTCTTTTTAATGGCTCAATAATATTCCGCTGTGTGTGTGTGTATATATATATACACACACACACACACACACACACACACATCACATCTTCTTTATCCATTCATCTATTGATGGACACTTAGGATGCTTCCATAACTTGGCTAAAAACATGTTTCAATAAACACAGGGGTACATATATCCTTTTGAATTAGTGTTTTCATATTCTTTGGGTAAATACCCAGTAGTGCAATTACTGGAACATATGATATTTATATTTTTAATTTTTTTGAGGACACTCCATACCATTTTTCACAGTGGCTATACCAGTTTGTATTCCCACCAACAGAACCCAGGGGTTCCTTTTTCTCCACATCCTTGCCACCACTTGTTGCTTCTTGTGTTTTTGAGTCTAGTCATTCTGACAGGTGTGAGGTGATATCTCACTGTGGTTCTGATTTGTTTTCCTGGTAATGAGTGATGTTGAGTATCTTTCATGTGTCTGTTTGCCATCTGTATGTCTTCTTTGGAGAAATGTCTGTTCATGTCTTTTGCACACTTAACTGGATTATTTGTTTTTGACATTGTGTCAGTTTCTTTTGGTGTTGAGTGGTATACTATTAGGTATTTCTTTTGCCCTAGATACTAGATACTAGATGCTAGATGCTATTTATCTATGTATATGGATACATAGAGAAGTTTTTTTCTAGAGATGTCTCCTTAAAAATTACTTCAAAAAGGTTAAAGACATAGCTTTCACGTTACAGAATGTGGAAGCTGTGGAGTTCTCGAATCCTAATAGAGACCATGATGGAGGGAGGTGTTGATATGGAATCAATCTCATTCTAGGTGACCTTTGTCAACTTTACAAGCTCTTTGATGACTTATTATCCATTTATAAAACAAAGAAAATAATGCAGATGTTGTTGAGGTTTTGTGTTTATAAAATATTCTAAGATGCTCAGATGAAAGGTGTGACTCACAGGAAATGCCAAAAAGAAACCGTCCCACAGATTCACAGCTGATCCCTTTCAGTGTGATGGAAACTTGATATTTAAAAACCTCCTTGATAAGAATGCTGTTCTCATCAGCTGTGCCTCTTCTCTGAAATTTGTTCCATTTTTCTCTCTCCTTTTCCATACCTTCAAATTGGTTGACATTTATAACTGCAAGGGAGTCATTGAGCAATTACTTAAGGGAGCCCTGCACAAATATAGTTTCTTTTCCACCAGGTAAAGGTCATGTGTGTATGTTTGGATGTATTTATCCTTTCCTTTTCAGTATTTGTCCATCAAGGAAACAGATGTTAGAAAAATATCTGATTGTTTAATCTCACCACTACCAACAGTTCTATTTTGGTCTGCAACACTCCTTTATTTTAGAATGTTTCCTAGGCAGTATATGGTAATTGAAAGAGATCAAAGTGAATCTACTTAATTTGCACAAGCCTTTCTAATAATATATTTTCATAAAACATGCCTGTGATCAGGTGACATTCATCAAATAAGCCATTATTTGAGGGAACTTTGATTTGGAGAAAGGATCTTCTATGATATCTTTTTCATAAACAACACTTTTCATGATGAAGGAAATAAATCGATCCTCAATCATTTTAGGATACAGAGAGAAACACTACTGAATTGCTGGTGTGCTTCAGTCTAGCCTTTTTTCTAGGCACATATTTATGTTATACACATTTTTTTTTTGTTTTATTCACCTCATTGTGTGTCAGTTTCTTTTGTTAATGTTTATTACCATTTACTCCAATTAAGGCAATCATGCAATATTTAACACCTTTATTTTTTTGCACAAGCTATTTAAAAAGGTCAATCGAAGATTATTTTGGATACAAGTAAGTTGAAATTGAGAGATATAGATTTAAAATATATTATTTTAAAGATTCCTGTCTGAAATGTTACATAACTTAATGTTTATTGACTCACTCTGTAATTAATTCTAAAGCTCACACCACCAGCTGTTCACATTGTTAAAACTTAAAATGGATTTTGGACAAAAAATATTTGATCAGCTGTTTTAATTGGAATAAGTAGTACTGACGTACTTTCCCACTGGATAACTGTACTAACTCTTACTAAGCAAGCTCCTGAAATCTCACTCAATTCATGAAGTCATCTGGGTTTCCTGTGGGACAGGTAGTAATTTACCCATTCTCAACCACTGAAAAATATTATAGTATAATATATAGTATATTATGACTTATTAAATCATAAAATGCATTCATTACATTGGTTATACATAGAATTAACAAACATTACTTAGTTCAGGGCTAGTCCTACGTAAAAATCACAAATGAGGTTGGATCATCTTCTGCTCAAAACTATTTCCGTTTTGGGTCTTCTTTCTTCCCTTTCTGCAGCCAAGTGATCAAAATCTGACACTGATGCTTATAGCCTGAGGAATGTGTCTCTCCTACCCTACTCAACTCACCTTTCCAGGCAAGGCCTGTGCTTCAGACCTTTCCTGAACATCATTCCTTGCCCCCATCATCACAGCCTTTGGTGGGTCTCCTGGTGGCTGAGGGACTTGTCAGATGACTGCGTTGCTAATCATACTGCATTTTGCTAAATTGCAAATCATTGACAGATGTTTCATAAATCATGCCTCCCAGATTGTGTTCCCATTCAGTTAATGGAAACCTTTCAAGACCTTGATCCCTAAAAGGAACTGTTTGGGGTATAAACTCTAGGCAATAAGAAAATTGTGGTAAGTATTTGGAAGGGTAGCAGGAGAAAGAAATCTACATCCATATGATACTGGATTTCCAATATGACCATTGGGGGGTCTGATTCTCATTAGGTCTGATTCTCAAAGGAAGACTTTGACATGAGGATTTGTGAGCAAGAGATTTGTTAAGGCGGTACTTCCAGGAAAATCCAGTAGAGGCATACAGGAAGCCCAACAACGAAGGGAAAGAAGTTAAGCAAGAGAGCAGTTTTAGGTCAAGCTTCAGCCTGATCTTACAGGGAGCTATGCAGAGGACATTACATTTCAGAGCTTATCTTGTCTTGAGGAAAAGGAGCTGGGCTTTCACTCTTCCTCATCGGTCAGTCACTGGATGTAGGCTGCCCTTTGAGAGACACAAGTTCCCTGGCACCTCCAGCTCTATGCAGGTTTGGCCAAAGGGTAGTCTTCTGAAGATTACAGCTGTGTGCTGTCAAAAGTGCAACATATAGAAGCTGAGGGACTCATAAGGAAGCACAAGACTTATGAGGAGATCTAAAAGGATATGGGTGGAGCACCTTCCATATCTGCTATAGCACAGTGGGTGAGCAATGCCTATGCAGCCATACCTTGGGCAGTGGAGCCTTCTTCCCAGGGGTAATTGCAACTCCAGATCAGGATATGGAGTAATACAAGCACCCCAGAAGTCTTCCTGGTACTGCCTCGCAATCAATAGACCCTTTGAAAAGGTAACCAGTTCTCTGATTATAGTTTTGCTTGCATGTTTTTTTTACCCTTTTATAAATGAATCTTACAGCATATACTCTACTGTGCCTGGCTTTTTTATTCAACTTATTGTGAAATTCATCCATGTTGTAGCATCTAGTGGTAGTTCATTCTTTTTCATTGCTTTGGAGTATTCCATTATATGGCTGTCTCACAATTCATTTTACTGTTGCTGGGCATTTAGTTTGTTTCCATGTCACATACCCTGTATGTGATACATACTCCTAGAAGATAGAGAATAAACTAACAATATGACAAAAGGAAATCACAGCAGCCAATGTGAACTTCTCTAGCAGTTTGTCAGCCCCCAGCGTAGAACTTAAAGTATCCCTAGAGATAAGCTAGAGTAGTTCGCCAACATCCTCGGAAAGACTTTGGTGAGGCCCAGTGGACCGAACTGACATGGCAAAGACCCTCAGGTGTAACCATTACACCCAGCTATACAGACTCCCTAGAAGAAGTTGCGGACTAGCAGCGGCTCAAAGACTGGAGGACCACCCATGCTGTACTTGTGGAGATACTGTTCCAGCTGGACTGCCAGAGGCTTTGTCAGCCCAGAAGGCAGCCTGACTACAATTCTGGCCAATGTTTGTCACAGGACCACACGTGTGCCTCACTCCTGGCATTTGATGCCTCCTTGCCAGATTCTCTTCCAAGTGGTTCATTAATTCCCTCTTCTACCTTTCTTGTGTAACTAACTTGTGTGATAAAGTTGTACAATACACAGCGTGATTCATGAATTTAATATTTGTGCTGCATGGTTTTTTGAAACATGTCTCAATCTCATGATTCATACCTGGCCTTGTGTTTGCCCTGCTTCATTCCAATTTGAGGCTATTATAAGTGATGCTGATATAAATTTCGTGGGAGTGTATTTTGAAGCCCAGATGTGTGCATTTCTGGGAGGTCTGTGGGTAAGTACCTGAGAGTAGAGTTGCCTGCGTGGACTGTGCATTTATTAAGCCTTGGTAGATACTGCCATTGTGCCCTTTCAATTCTCATTAGCACCGCATAAGAATTTCAGTTGCTCTGTATTCTCAGCCCCACTTAGTGGTCCTGGTCTGTAGCTTCTAACCATTCTGGGTGTGTAGATTGTTTTTTAAACTGGGGTTAAATTGAAAACTCACAGTTAAAAATTTTGTAGAAACTTTTGAAGATAGCAACCTCATTTTGATAAATGCTGATATTGGTGAGTAATTTGTCTTCTCACAAATAAAATTGCGGGTGCTAAATATTTCTTCATTCAACTGATAATTTTTTAAAGTTTTTAAGTCATTTAGGTGTGAATCAACAAAATCTCTCTTACATTGTTCATTGTAGAAATCAAGGGTTTTATCTGTTTGAATTTGGTCTGTGTAGAGCAAAGTTTAATGCTATCAACTAAGAAAATTTATAAGAAATATTTCATGTTGACTAGCTTTCACCCTAAAACTTTCTAGCTCCAATTTAAGACTATAGCATCCTGGCAGAAATATGTGGAAATGTTTTGATATCTGTATGAATCAGAAACAAGTCATTTAGCCTCAAATAGGAAAAAAACAAAATTAAACACACTTTCAATGAAGATGCATAAGACTATTAAAAAAAAAAGCTGTGATTTGCTATAGACTGAAACTTGACAGTTAGGCAGGAGAGAAATGTCTATTTGACCATGGACTAGAACTTGAAAAGGTTTACAGGAGTATGCCTGTTCTCAAATATCAATGTCACTGTATATCATTATACTAGCATTTCAGGACTTCTGCATTAATTATGTTTTTAATTTAGATAATCATGCTGTAGAATCATGTGTCATTGAAGGAGGCTCCAATGATGTGTGTGTGTGTGTGTGTGTGTGTGTGTGTGTGTGTCTTTGATGGCAAATTTGTTCAACCACATTTTTATATGTTGATCTTTCTCCTTACAGCTGAAAAAGTCTTGGGGGCACCTGGGTGGCACAGTCGGTTAGGCTTCCGGCTTCGGCTCAGGTCATGACCTCACAGTTCGTGAGTTTGATCCCCACATCGGGCTCTGTGCTGACAGCTCAGAGTCTGGAGCCTGCTTCAGATTCTGTGTCTTCCTCTCTCTTGCTCCTCCCCCATTCACGCTGTCTCTCTCTCTCAAAAATAAACACTAAAAAAAATTTAACAACTGAAAAAGTCTTGAAAAATTTAAAAATTTTTAATTAAATGCTTTTAATTAAATGCTTTTAATTAAATGCTGCCTCAAAAAACTGTATATAACTCTATAAAGCATCTGCCCTCAGCCCTTACTAGTTAACACTTTCCTTATCAGTTAATGCCTTATCAGAAATTTGTAGAATTAGCCACAAAGTAAATCACTGGGAAATCGTGCCTGAAAGAGGGAAAATCAAGAATAGTAGTGGAGAAGTGTCTGAGGGAAAAGAGAACGGCTCACACATCACAGAAAACAGTAGGTTCTCCCATTTTACTGAAGTCTGGTCCTACTCATTTTAGGATGAGTGCAAATCATATGGTTTCTATGTGGAGGGTTTTGGGAGAAGATCAGTGGTCTGATAAACTCTATTGAGTTTTAATATCTAATTCATACAATCACACAGTGATTTAAACAGGAAAAGAATATAGGTGTCTTGTAGCTATGTTCTCTTTCCCAAATGGGAGAATTGGGGCTCAGAAAAGGGTTACAAACAACCTGAATGAGGGGCACCTGGCTGGCTCAGTCAGTGGAGCATGCGACCCTTAATCACAGGGTTGTGAGTTCAAGCTCATGTTGGGTGTAGAGATTACTTAAAAAAATAATAATAAGGGACACTTGGGTGGCTCAATTGGTTAAGCATCAAACTTTGGCTCAGGTCATGATCTCGTGGTTCATGGGTTCGAGCCCCACATTGGGCTTTGTGCTGACAGCTCAGAGCCCGGAGCCTGCTTTGGATTCTCTCTCGGTCTCTCTCTGTCTCTCTCTGTCTCTCTCTCTCTCTCTCAAAAATAAATAAAAATTAAAAAAATAAAATACATAAAATAAAAACTTAAAAAAAGAAGAAAAAAAAAGAACAACCTAAATCCCACATAAAAAGTTTCCCATTATTCTAGAGTTTTATTTTCTCCATATACACCCCTCTCCCTCCCATCCTTCTCACCAGTTTCTATTGTTTTCCATTAACAGAAAAATAAGAATTCTCTCTTCCATGAGGCCTCATGTTTTTCTATTTCTGTGCTCTGTTCATGCAGTCTCTCCACTTACAGATTACCACTACGATTACCATGCTGTCATCCAGGAGTGATTTTCCAGCAAGTGAGACTTATGTGAGCAGAGAACAATTACTCTAGTGTACAATGCAATACATTCATGAAAGTTATGAATGAAAACAGGCTCTAGCTACTGTTTTGTACCTATAGGAATTGCAGAGATTCTACTGAAATACATAGACATTATAGAAAATGTTTCACTAGATAATAAATCCATAACACAGCCTAAATAAAAAAAGATAAACTCAGCAGACCAGAAATTTTGAGGAATTTTTTGATGGTAAGGAACAGATAAATAGTATCATCTAGCTGGAGAAAGCAGAAAAGATAAAAAAATATAAAGGCTATAACTGGAGATGGCTCTACATTATTTAAGCATTTCCTAAAGAAAACTAGGAGAAATGTGCTCAGACTGAACAAATCAGAGAGGGAGGGGCCCCTGTGGACAGTTAGGGCAATTAATTAAAGACTTATTTGAATAGCTTGGGCCAGCCGGCTGCCCCCCCCCCCAACCCCCCAAAGCGGATGGCAATAGTAGTGTTTGCCTTGGGATAAATCCTAGAGGACTGTTTCATATACACAGTGAGTTACTTCCTTAGGAGAGAGTCCCTTGTATGAAGGTTGGGGCTGGAGATGAAGGAAAGCAGAGTCTGAGCTAACCTGGAACTTCTGAATCCACAGCAAAGATGGAAGGAAGGAGAACCACTTATTCTCTTTGTCCACAGGAACAAATTGGGAATGGGATAATCTGAAATGCGAGTTCTGACACAGGATACCCCCAGATAAAGTGTAACAACCAGCAGGGCCGAGAAGCCCTCAGACCCTAAATAAAAGTTATTTGCACATTTTCCCAGTGTGACCCCCCCTTCCAAACATCCAAAGCAGTCATCTACATTCAGAATTTAATGGCACCTACTGCAAAAGCAGTTCTCCTTTGATCTGATAAAATACATTTCAAATATCCTGTTATGATAAAGATACTCAACCACAAATATAAATAGCAACCCCAAACTACAAACTAATTGAAGAAACTTAACCATGTAAGTGAGTCATTCAAAATACTGAAAGGATCCAAAAAGTAGCATGAAGAGAAAAATACTACCTACATTTTGACACACCCCAATGTAATTTCAGAATGCCAAATCTAAAGACAAAATCCTAAAAGTTTCTCAAGAGAAAAAAACAGATTGCCTATGAAAGAGTTCTAATTAAAATCAGCAATCTTGGATACAGGTTGACAAAAGAGAAATATCATCAAAATTCTGAAAGAAAAAAAAAATTAACCTGGAGTTCTTTACCCAGCCAAACTCCCTCATGTGGGAGAGCAAAATATAGATTTGCTTTTTTAAATATGCAAAGACAGAGAATTTACTACCTATGAATCATTTTTTTAAAAATTACTGAAGAACACAGCCCAGCAAAACAGAGAATGAATCTAAAAAAGTAGGATATAGGAACAATGTGGGCAAAGAAACCAATAAAATGAAACCGCCAAAATATACTATAAAGAAAAAAAAAAAGACACCCTGAAATTAAAATAAAAGATCCTTTTACCATCTCAGGTGAGTGAAGACTGGGGAGAAGGGCATGCTAAGCTTCTTGTTTTTCCGGGGGGTAGATGTTGAGAATGAATATTATTTATTACATTAATTATTAGTATAATTAATTTTTAAAAGGAAACAATGTATGAACAAAGACTCGTGAAAGCTCAGAGGATTCTAGGAAGACATTTCAGAAGAGGGGCATTTGAACAAGGTTCTATAGGAAGAAGTATATTTCAATAACAAAGGTGGGGTAGAAGGATATTCTGAACAAAGTGTCCCCATGTAAAAAGGGTGCAGCACTGTGCAAGGGCCTGGATTATTCGAGATAGAGTAAGAAGTTCAGTGGTGGCTGTAGGATGCATGGCCTGAGATGTGTCTAGAAAATAAGGTTTTTTAACCTTTTGTTTCTCTAATTTGCCAGGTAATGATGTAAGTTTGACTTCCTTATCATACTTTCTTAATTATCTACTCTTATCATCCATTTTGTTCCATGACTCATTATGTGCACTGGAAAATAAGGCTCAGCACATTACAACCTGATAGATATTTCATGTTCTTTCTGAATTAAGAATATCTCTTTGCTTCCAAAATCATTATGCATATATTATACAAACAGTATAGTGAGTCATATTCTCTTAAAACTAAGTGGTTAGAAAATCATAAAAAAGGTTTATAACATTTTGAACTCTCAAGAAACAGAGACTGTGAGATAGCACTGATCATCCCCATAATAGGTTGCTAAGAAATAAATGTGATCAATAAGCAATTCTGATTTACAGACCAACTGATTTCCTGTCACTGCAGTCCAACACGACCAGGAAACCATGGCAAACGCCCTCAGCTGTTTAATATAGGTTTCATGTTCTTACTAAAAGGTTTGCGTTTACTGGAAGTGACTCATCCTAATCAGTGAATTATTCTATTTTTTTAATTTCCATTACTTAAGATTACTTGTGGATACGAATTAGCCTATGTCATGTGTGGAAACACAGGCAAACACTCAAGAATAGCTATCATGTGCCTTTTTAGATTCCACTCAGACCCAGAAGATCGCTAAACTGCAACATGAAGCCAAAAGTTGTAATCATCTTAAAAACGAATTTACTTTTGTGTAAATGGAAGTTAGAACAAAGAGCATACACAAAGTACCAGATGTGTAAGTAATATTTAGGTAGTAGGAATATAGATGAGCAGAAAAGTAAGACAGAAGAGAATGTGTATCAAGTTTTATACTGATAATAAAAAGAGGCAAAATGGTTAAGTGTTAAAGTACCAACTTAATTAATCATTTCTTGATTTAGTTTTTTTTTGGAAGAAAAGGATTTTTGCCAAAGCAGATCTTTCTCTGATCCTGAGAGCACAGGAAACAATTGGCTTCCTTCCACAGAGATGTTCTAATCAAATATACTTTTTAAAAAGGGAAAACATACTCAATATGAACTGAATATTCACTCATATAATACCATGACTTCACTGACTTCTATATTACATGCAACTTTCAAATCACATATATACTTAATTTACATCTTGTTCTCTTAAAAAAAATTGAGAAACTTGTCAATTCAATTACTATTAGCATCAGCTTTCTGTTTCTGGAGATTGATGAATTAATTTGTGGCTTATGCCGACATTTGCCTCCAGTCTTATCTTCCCTGTATCCTGCCTTTTAAGCAATCTCCTAAGCATTAGCATTTTACCCGAGGCAGGAAGATTTAGGGATAAGAGATGAGACTTAAGTCAGTCAATTATGCCACCTTGGAGTACTCCTAACACAAGGTTTATATATACATGTATAGAGTTTTAGGTTTAAAAAATCATTATGGAAAGAAAATTGGAACCAATATCTAGAGTTGGTTTGAATTATGTATGTGCTGTTTGTCACTCATCCCACAGGAATCTGAGATGGGTGTGCATATTAATTAAAGTAACATACAGAAGATTATACTGTGAGACTGTTTCTTACTTGTTATATCCATTTCAAATTGGATTTCACAGAGTATATTTGCAGGTAAGATAATGTTAAAACATTTGACAGAACCACCAAAAATTCAATGAAAAAATCTTATCTGCTTTTTTATGTCATTACAGAACTTAAGTTCTATTTTTGGTCACAAATTGTAACTGGAAGAAACTTTGGTCATGCCTCTTCTACAAAGATTTAGTATCCACTCTGAGATGTGATTTTTCTAGAATTAAGATAAATCTGAAGCATATCAATCACAACCTTACACACAGGATGGGCCCTTCCTGGAATTCCTCTGGGGAACTCAGGTTTTCTAGCTGTGTCCTGGGTTAGAAGAAACTGTGAGACAGTCCAAGCACGAAGGGGTGAGAGGGGAGATGAACTGAAGCAACAGTGGAAGGTGGCTTTTGGGTGTCAGAATCCCCTAAACTGAGAAGCACAAATCAGAACCCTCTCTGGTTCCCAGAATTAGGTTGGCGGCAGCAGCTGGCTGGGATCTACTTGATAGGCTACTAGGTACACGTGAGTATCCTTTAAAAGATTAAATACATTTTATTTTATTTATTTTTAAATGTTTATTTTTGAGAGAGACAGAGAGTGAGTGGGAGAGGGTCAGAGAGAGGGAGACACAGAATCCAAAGCAGGTTCCAGGCTCTGAGCTGTCAGCACAGAGCCCAAAACAGGGCTTGAACCCACAAACTGTGAGATCATGGCCTGCGCCGAAATAGAACGCTTAACTGAGCCACCCAGGTGCCCCAGGAAAGATTACAAAGATTTTAAAGTAAAGTGCCTCACCATCTCAGGAGTACAGTCTCTCCCTGTCTTCTTCAATCATTTAAAAATAATCTCTCAATAAAGGTAGGGCACAAAATGTTTTTCCTGATATCTGTAAAATGAATGAAAGGATTTAAGAGTCTACCAAAATTTTTATGACAATCAAGATTGTGCCTGACATCAATCAAACTAAGTTACAAGACACTTACCTTAGGTGACTCACAAAACCCTACTTAGAAAAATTATGAATCTAAAATCTTGGCAGTAATTGATATTGATTGTTCTCTAGCTGGCATTTGATGACATGTTTAAGGAACTAAATTGAAGACAGTATTTTACCTGGGAGTTATCTGTTGCCTATTTTGTTTTCTTCAGAATGTATTGTCCATTTAAATTTCTCTTTTGAAAGCCGTCTTAAAAAGTAACACTGGGCAGGACTTTGAGAAAACTTGTTCCTTCAAGCTTCTCTGACTGATAAGTATTATCTGAATATATTTCACACTTTGTCTGATCACATTTTTGTATGTATGTAATACCATTTACATTTCGAACATTTCTTTTGAGTAGAAGACTTGAAACTCCTTAAAGTTTAAGGAGCTTCATTTTCTTCTGTGTTAATTCTCTTTCATTCATTCATTCATACTATCATAATTATGCAACAATAAAAGTAAGGATATGTTTTACTTGTTACGCATAGCTTAGAGAATGAAATCAACAAAGCTAAACAAGAAAATAATAGTGGTCTTCAAGGAGATTATAAGAAAACAAATTGCTCCTGATGTTTTCCTAATTTCATTGTAGCTTATATGCATTATACTGCATACATCAGCAAGTATATTAGAAATGCTTTTGTGTAGTTACAGTCTTTCTTGCAATATTGCTCTTATAGGTCAATATAAAAGTGTTAAAAACTGTGTTCTTTTGCATTTAATAGGTGAAGTAAATTCAGTATGCTTATGGAAACAATGATCTCATCCAAAGCAGTTTGTCTTTAATTAAAAGACAAAATACCATTTTTTGAAAAACTATTTTAGTTTAATTTTTCTGATTTTAGGGAGTATATAAAATAATCTCTTTATACATGAAAATTAAAACCTTTTAAAGAAAATATTATTTTAAAAATTATCTTTGTTATTATGAAAGCTGATTTTTACTACAAAATTAATACTTGCCCATTATATAAAATACAGAAACATAAAGAGCAAAGATAGGATCTATAATCCCATCATCTGAGATAATTCCTAGTAACATTTCAGAAGAGGTTATCCCAAACATTTTTCTCACATCACACACAAAAATACAAATATGTGTCTATGTATATATATATCAATATGTGTTTTATGCATTGTACTTGTGTGTATAGGTGTTTGTGTGTATATACCCAAATAAATATGTAATGGAATTACATTAGACATACTTTTTTTTTAAACTTAACTGTGGTTAACAATACACCATGAAAAATATTTAATTACTGAAAGCCATACCAACAACCAAGAGTGTGATTTTATCTCACTGCGTCATCAAAAATTGGTAAAATGTGAAGAATTTTACAAATGGACTGTTTATGCATTCATTTCCTTATTTGTCTTAAGAGGAAAATTTCTATGGCCTCCTAGAAGGAAACTGGCCTACTATTTAGGAACCGTGAGTAGTAATTCCATAACAGAAAATAGACGCATAATCTGAAATAAATTGCCTACATTTTATTGTCTTCAATTTAAATTATATTTACATTTCTTTTTAAAAATTTTCCCCTCTCTCTTATTTTCAGCCTCTCTATTGGCCACCTCCTTGTAACACAGGATATACTCGAGTCTTGTTCATCTATGAAACAAACCTAAAGATCCCCATTCTCACTCTTGCTGTCTACTGTTAGGTCCTGTGTTTGAAGGAGGCTTTTTTTTAACTGCCATGGTGTTTTTTGTTTGTTTGTTTGTTTGTTTGTTTGTTTGTTTTGAAGGACTAGTTTCAATTTTTGTTTTCACTTAGATAATCTCTCACTCTCTCCCTCAGTCTAGTTACTAAAATTCAACAGATATTTTTTAATGATCACAATTACATCCTCTACCATTATTTTTTAGTGCTGATTACAATGCTCCTAAATAAACTATCTTCAACTTTGATTTCCATGTTATGATTCTTCCCTGATCTTCTTACCTCTATAGATTTTTGTTTTTCATTCTGTCTTGCCTTTTCTCTTAACCTTTGGGATTCTTAAAATTTTTGACTTCCTACTCTGCATTCTACATACGGCTTGGATTAATTTATCTACTTCCATGTTCCTAATTGCTTAATTGATAATAACTCATATATTTATATGTATATCTTTATTAAGACAGACCTTGCTTCTGAGTTATAAACACACATATAAAATGGCCAGCTGTAAGAAGTAATAATGATTTTAAAAGTAGCCAACAATTACTGAGTTTTGCCTCTATATCCCTGTTCCAAACTTAGTGCTACAAATAACAATCAATTTTCATCTAGATTCTATAGATCAAGAATTCAGGTAGGGTAAAGTGAGGATAGCTTATCTCTGTTCCATGATGTCTGGGGTTTCAGCTGGATCACACAAACAGCTGGAGGTGACTCACAGTTAAAGGCTGTAATCATCTGGAGGCTTCTTCACTTAATGTCTCATGGGATGGCTGTAGTGATTCAAAAGCTGGTCTTCACTGAGGCAACTGACTGGCGTCAACACATGACCTCTCCATATGGCTAGGGCTTCTCACGCATACCAACTGGGTTCTGAAAGAAAATGTTATAAGAGGGAGTATCTGGAGTGTAGACAGACAAGGCAGAGCAGGAATGCATTCTTTGCACTTTGATGTCATCAGCTCTGAAGACTCAAACAGCTGGGATGACTTGAGTAGCTAGGGACTAGAATGCTCTGGAGGCTTCTTAACTCACATGTCTGGCACCTTGACAAGGATGACTTGAAGGTTAGGCTCATCTGAGGCTGTCAGCCAGAGTGCTTACATGTACCCTCCATGTGAATCCCCCAACCTTCATAGTGCCGTGGCTGGTTTCTAAGAGGGAGCATTCCCAGATGGAGGGAGTCTCTAGAAAGTAAGTGTTGCAAGAGAACTAAGAGAAATTAGTATGGCCTTTTATGTATAGCTTCTGCAGTCATGCAGCATCACTTCCTTTGTATTCTATTGGTTACAGACAAGTCACTAAAGCCAGGCAGAGTCAAGGGCAGGGGAATTTGACTTCACTTCTTAATGAGGGAGCAGTAAGGGCACATTGCAGACAAATATGTGGAATGCTGCAACCATCCACATTTTAGTGCGTGATATCCCCATATGCAAAGCTGCTGAATCTAAACTATTAGACACATTCTTCCATTTATCTTTTCCCTTGTCACCATCCAATTCCATTAAATAACTGTATCTCCCTCTCTCCATCTTCACTACTATTTCTTTAGATAAGGCTTTTGTCATCCCTTGAGTAGAATACTATAATATCCTCAGATGTTCTCACCTTTGGTCTTGTACCCTTCCAATCTATCCTCCACACAGACATCACAGTGGCCATTCTAAGACTCAAGTCAGATCATAATACCCTCCTACTTAAATCTCTCTAGTTATACTTGTTGCCTTCACAGTAAATCCCACATTTCTTTGCATAGTATGCAATGTTGTCATGCCTATCTTCCTCTTCTCCAGCTCAGAGGTTAGCTGAAGCTAGTTGGGTTATGTAGCAATACCATGCATATACTGTTTTAGAGTGATTACCAGTGTAGAAATCACCGCCATGCTTACAGAAGGTAGCTTTATGTCACTGGAGTTGATTGTAACCTTGTGGATATGAGAGCCCAGCTTTCTATCTATTTTAAGGGAAGCTGGATATCTTTTATTTTTATTTGTCTCAAAATGTCATCTCAATTAAAAAAAAAATTATGTGTAGGCAAATAAAAACTGTTTGTGACCCAGAGTCACCCATCAACTTCCTACCAAGGTCTCTTTTCTATTTCCTATTACCTCTTTCTATCATAGCATCTTTAGCTCTATGCTGCTCACTTGTTTAGGATTTTGCTTTCTTCTCTTACCTATAAGTTCTCTGAAGGTTGAGACTTTATCTTGCTCATGTTTACGTCCCAGTGTTTGGCATAGAATAGGATGCTCAATACATAGTTGTTGGATGAATGAATAATATTTATGAAAATATTTTATAAATTAATACATTTTTATGTAAATTCAAGAATTACAATTTCTATAGTTCATATAATAATCATCTCCTCCAAATAAAAGGCAGGGGAAGAATAAAATTAAGCCATGGAAATGAATGAAAGTGAAAGTTACCAAAACAAATGAAAAAGGGGATGGATATGAAGAGAACCAAGAATGGATTCCAACTCTTCTTCCCATTACTCCTGTGCCTTTCCTGGACCTGAGCTAAAAATCTTCTTAATATTTCACCTGGCCTGACATTTCAGAGGTCCCATGGTCCACACCAAGCTGTGACTGACTCTGTCTTTGCATGCCGTTCCTTTGCCTGAGGAAATTGCTTCCTTAAGAGTGGCATGAACAAAATCCCATAGTCCTTCAGATGAGGCCCCAGCTCTACAAATCCCTAGAGTTCCCTTTCTCTCAGGTGAACTTACTGCTCTAGCCTCATGTTATGCACTTGCTGAAAACCCTTCATGAGCTTCTGATTTTCTTTAGTGAACCTGCCTCAACAAGAATAGAGATGAAACAATTGAGTGATGATCAGGAAAATATTATACATTAAACAACACAGTAGTGATTCTTCAGTTCAACACATATTGTAAAAACTGCATTAATTGATATGAGGATCCCAGAGTAAATCAAAATTTAAGTTGGAGGAAGTGAAGATAAAAACATGCAAACATAAAGCAATTAAGGAACAGTTTTAAGGAATATGGCAGGCACTAAATAAATAAAAGAATGTATCAATGATGTCAGCCTTTAAGCACAAGAGTGATTGCAAGTACATTTCTATAGTTAAGTAGTGTGGAGTTCAGATTTTATTGTAAGATTGCAATATAGTGAGCTTAATCTCAGGAGTCTTCTTTTAAGTGTAGAATTTGAAAAAAAAATTATATAATATTTTAAGAAAAATTCTGCATGTTTATTTATTTTTGAAAGAGAGATAGAGCACAAGCAGAGTGGGGCAGGGGGATGGGGGCGGGCAGGGAGAGAGAGAGGGAGACACAGAATCCGAAGGAGGCTCCAGGTTCTGAGCTGTCAGCACAGAGCCTGATACGGGGCTCAAACTCAAGAACCGTGAGATCATGACTTGAGCCGAAGTTGGATGCTTAACTTACTGAGCTACCCAGGCACCCCAAAATATAATATTTAAAATGGCATGGGTGAATTTAAAAGATGTTCTGAAGGAATTAATATGATTAATGATTTCTCTGGGAGAAATTTAATTTAAATAGGTATTGGGAGACAGTGGTCCATTTCATTTAGATTAGTGGTATCGACCACATTTTACAGAGGCACATATTTGTCTCTATTAGGTATCGGTGCTTTACTAGTAATTTGTCAAAACAATATTCAAAGTTTGGGAATTCTCCATCTATTTTCATTAAAAATAATCAAGAGGGGCCCCTGGGTGGCTCAGTTGGTTAAGCGTCCAACTTCGGCTCAGGTCATGATCTCATGGTCTGTGAGTTCGAGGCCCGCATTGGGCTCTGTGCTGTCAGTTCAGAGCCTGGAGCCTTCTCTGGATCCTGTCTCCCTCTCTCTCTGCCCCTCCCTCATTCATGCTCTGTCTCTCAAAATATGAATGTTAAAAAAATTTTTTTAAAATAATCAAGATTATTCTACACGATCCCAATAATAATGTCATTCTTGCTTGCATTATGATAGGCTTTCTTTAATGGAAGAAGTGAATAAAGTTACAGCTAGAGCTGAAGGAGGGAAGGCAGTGCATCTCATATATGCCTGCCATCGTCAAAGTGTTGAACACATGAGGTTGAAAACCATTATATTAGGGCTATAAACCTTACCAACTAATATGTATCTACACACTTCGATATGTTGTCTGCTTTTGTTCATTATGGTATTTTCAGCATTTAATGTAATCCTATATATTTATAAACGTGTGCAATAAATATTTGCTTTTGTTTTTGGTGATAGCCATCTGAATGTTAAATAAAATATCTCAAGATTTGTGAAATCAAGACATCTGAAACAGAACTTTGAATAGGAAGTACATTAAAAATTTTTTAAATTGTTTTATTTTCTTAGCAAACCTTTTTCTCTCCTCTCCTCTCCCTTCCCTTCTCTTCCCTACCCTTTCCTTTTCTTTCCTCTTTCCAAAAATAAAGCATTTGTTATATGTCAGGTGAATGCAATGGACTGAATGCTTATGTTCCCTCCAAATCCATATGTTGAAATCCTAATTGGTAAGGTGATGGTATTAGGAAGTGGGGCCTTTGAGAAGTGAGGTCATGAGAGTAGAGCCCTTATTAATGGGACTATTGTCCTTATGTAAGAGGCTCTGGAGAAATTCCTTGCCCTTTCAGCAAGGTGAGGACACAGTGAAAAGACAGCTGTCTAGGAGGCGGGTCCTCACCAGTCACCAAATCTGCTGGCCCCATGATCTGGGACTTCCCAGACTCCAGAACTGTGAGAAATAAATGTTTGTTATTTATAAGACACCTTGTCTCTAGTATTTTTTACAGCCGCCTGAACAGACTAAGACAAATGACAATTTATAAATGTCTACTGGAAATCATCAGATAAAGAAAAACTCCAGAACAGTCATAGAACTATATATCTATGGAATTTGGAACCAGTTAGGGTAACAAGGAATACCAATAGCTTCAGATGGCATCTTTGTATATGCGAGTACAACTGAGGTTTATATGAATGCTATGAACGAAAAAAGACAAATTGTGGTTGATATATACTCTTTTAAAAGGCATGAAAATACTGAATATTTTTTTTTAATATTTATTTATTTTTGAGAGAGAGAGACAGACAGAGGATGCGTGGGGAAAGGACAGAAAGACAGGGAGACACAGAATCCGAAACAGGCTCCAGGCCCCAAGCTGTCAGCATGAAGCCTGATGCGGGTCTTGGACCCACAAAGCATGAGATCGTGACCTGAGCTGAAGTCGGATGCTTACCTGACTGAGTCACCCAGGAGCCCCTGAATATGTTTTAAGTGTCCACTTAAAATATCAAAATAAAAGCCTGGCATGGTGCTTAAAAGGTTGAACTGTAGTCTTGGGGAAAATTCACTATATTGAAACATCTCATTTCCTGACAATATCAGATAGGAGATTCCTAAGTAGAATTATTTGGTAACTACTACTTGGCCAACCTTATGCTTTTCTGGATATGTTTAAGATAGAACAGAAAAGGGTTTGCAGTGTAGGAGGGGAGGCTGAAGGAACACATAGGACGTTGTAGAATAACATAAAAGTACATATAAGTAAATACTAGGAGAAGAATGAAAGGAGTGGTGCATCTTATCTGGAGAATCTGAGGGTGACATCCTAAAGAAGTACAGTCAGAGGATGAATTCAATTTGGAGAAAAGGAGGGAGGGCAGGAAAGCTTCCCAGAAAGGTAGGGGAGGCCACAGAAAAGCTGGCTGTGGGGTCAAGTGCAGCCTGAAGGGGCTGTGGAAAATAGGGTCAGAGATTATAAAGTAAAATTAGGAAGGCCTAATGGACTATTCTCCTAATGTACTACCTTCTTTATTCACAGTATCACTTATCTTGAAGAGAGACTACAGTTATTGCTTGTTCTAGAGGCATTTTTAATCTTTAATGATAGAACCCATTACTTTAAAAGAGAGAGAGAGAGAAAGTAAAACTGTCTTCTTTCAAGTCAGCTTGGTGACAAAACCCCCAACTCTAGAGTTTCCATTTTATTCTGATATCTAACATGAAATGTAAGATCTTGATTACTAGGATCCTATAATCATGCTACTTTCTTTCCTTTTATTCATATGCCATGTCATCTTAAGATCTCTTACCACGGAACTTGAACCGGTAGAACATCTAACCATTGTAGGTTCTGGTACTTTCCACCACCTTCTCTGTAGGCCCTTATAGAATAGCAGCCATCTGATTAAAGCCCAGGCTCTAGGCAAAATTGATTGCATTTGAATCCTGTTTCTGCCAGATGACTTTGGGCAAATTATCTAAATTCTCTGATTCTGTTTCTTCATTTTAAATTAAAAATGAGGACAGCGATAATATTTGCCTGAAAGGATTATGAGTATTAAATAAATTAGTGCAGATAAAGCACTTCATATAGCACCTGGCATGTGCTAAGTGTTATGTAAGGGTAGGCTATTACTATTATCTCTAACAGGGAGAAAAAAATGTACACCTAATATTTAGTATAACTATACTGCCCACATAAACATATTAAAGTTTTTGATTATTTCAAATTTAAGTTGCATTTTAAGTGATACTTGAAATAGCAATTTAGCTTGAAAAGGACCCCAAGGATCTTTTAACACAGTTTCTTTTCTAATGCCATAGCAAAAGGCCTGGTATGGAGTAGATGTACTATCTACTCAATAAATATGCACTATGTGAATGAGTGACATTGTGAAATGCTAAACAGAAAAGATAAACTGGTAATTATTATACTAAGTAGTGGTTAAGCTGAGTGCTTTGGGAACACAAAGATGAGTCTAGACCCTCTGTGGATAGAAATAAATTTTACTTTATCACCTAGTGTTCTGATTGGTATCAAAATATTCCAAATAGGCAGAGAGCCTAGAAAATTCAGATTAAGAACGTACATCTTCAAGTCTTTTGAAGTCTAGTTTAAAAAAAATACTAGCTCTCTGAGTAGTTATCATGTACTGGCCTTACAATGAGCTCTTCTAAAGAATTAATTCATCTAAAACTCACAAGAAGAAAGTTCTCTTCCTGCCAAGTTGATAAACTGAGTAAGTAGCAGAGCCAGGGTTTGAACCCAAGGCTGCCAAGTGCATGCTCGAAATTACTCTGCAAAGTGAAGTTCTGGATTGATTATTCACTGGAAATACTGTCTTGTTTTCCTTTTGTATAATTTGAAGAAATAGTCAGAGAAATTTACTTCATTAATCATATTGATTCCGGTTCCACTCCGGGACTTTGTAAACGGTAACACAAAATGTAATTTCTAAGTTTCCCTTTGACACTGCAAGGATGAGTGCATCACAAGATGTCTTGCTGGTCAGCACTGTTCTCTGACTGAAAGTGCTTTCACATCCACATCTTCATTTGCTTTTTCCCCTAGTGGGTATAGAAAACTACTTGAATAATGCATACTACTTTCCATATTCCTTCAACAGAACACCACATACTTCAATCATTAAGATGGATTCCTAGTATGGACTCAGAATTTAAGCAAAAGAAAGAAAACCTCATTTGTAAGTGCCTGGTATAATATTCAGTGTCTAAATGTATTATATAAATGCAAAAACATATTAAAAATCTAATGTTCATCAAGCAAAATCTTTCAAATAAGAAAGTAGAGTACTCAAGTTCTCTCTTGCATTTAAACAGCTTCGTTTTCAGGCTACCTTCACAAATGGAGTTGAACGCAGGAAGGCCATCTAGCTATGCTGCTGCCTCCCCTTAGATATTAACAGATGTGGAGATCAGGCCACCGTCTCCCTCTACCTTCACCACTACCCACCATGACCATTATCCTCTATCATTCTGGAGATAACCCCTTTTATGCTTTTTTTTTTCAAGTCCTTTTCTTTACATATATCCCCACTATTGACAATAAACCACAATGATGGATCATTAGGTTGCCACTAATGTTTTCTAGTCACTTCTGTATTCTTCCAAATCAGAGGATATAACTGGCTCCACCAGGAAATGAAATAGAGGTCATTACAGCAGCAGTGACTTTCAAGCTATTTGCTAAATTTAGCTGTCCAATACTTTCCACTCTAATGAAACTGTGAACTACAATTATAGAATGCTGGAACAGAACAGGAGCTTAAAGGTCACCGAGTCCGATCTCATCGTTTTTCTGATGAAGGTTTGGGGGGCCTAGACATAGCCTGTGATTTGCCTCAGGGCACAGAGCTTATTAATGGTAGAGATGGAACTTGAACTAAAATCTGCTCAGTCCGGGACGACAGTGTCCTTACTATACCACAGATAGTCTGCTTCCCATGGTCAGTCTTACCTAACCAGATCTCACAGCGTAAATATACCTGATATTATTGGTTGTGGCTTACTGTCTGTGACCATTCATCAGTTTGGTGGCTGAATGTGAAATGGCAAAGGTGTCTGACTTACAAGTTGCTACAAGAGAAATGAAATGATTTCATACCCAAACCCTGCCCCCAACCGTATAAACTTCCTGCTTTATGTTCATCAATAATGAATGGCCCATCCCTGCAATACTCAGAGGGAGCTTACATTGCACTTTTGAGCAGCCGGTTAGTAATGTACAGTGGATAGAGCCTTTCTTTCAAATCCCAGGGCAGCGGGTCCTTCAAGGCTAGCATTGCATTTTCAATTAGCTGCTGAGTGAATGCTTGGCATGTGTATTAGTGAAGAAGCACACAATTAGCTTATTGTTCCTTTCTGTATTGTGCTGAGAGGTTCCAAGGGATTGGTGGGGGAACAGGCAAGCCAGCCATCACTGCGGAGTTGAAGAAGGGATTTACTCAGACCTCCGCATCTTCACTTGCTCGCTCTGGAATTACAGCTATTTATTACGAAGTGCCCTGTGTGGCTGGGTGGAGTGTGCCTGAGGAAAGACATCCCAGACATCACCTGGGGTTAGTCTTTCTGAGCCCTTCACGTCTCTAATTCTCATCATTATCATGGAGCCCAACAGTCCCAAAAAGATACAATTTGCTGTGCCTTTATTCCAGAGTCAGATTGCTCCTGAAGCAGCAGAGCAGGTAGGTGGGGTTGGGTGGGGACCAGTTCCTGTATCTAAGGTAACATGGACATAGGTTCTTATTAACCGAAAGCTTTTCTGCTTCTTGAATCTGCCTCGTTGTGACGTTCCACGCTATGTGAACAAGAAATAAGTTGGTTTCCATATGGCACTTGTATTTGAGTTGCATTGGGTGACCTATTGGCTAAAATGCAGCACTTCGTGTGATAAAAAATTAGCCCCAGTTAAGGAGAAAAATGCTTATATTAGTGATTCAGATTTGGATCCAGAAATCTGTTTGCTTTTGCTTACTAAATTAACATGTTTAACATTCAGAGAAACTTTAAAAATTCTCAGAATTAGCAATCTTTTATTTCATTATTTATAAAATAAAAAAGATTCATCTAACAATGAAAACATTAAACCTTGCAATAATTTCAGATTATAGGGTTAATATTTTTTAAAGACTTTTCATTATATATTCAAAGCAGTAATTATATGTAATACACGATAGACAGGATTTGTAGGTGTATGTATAATTTAACACATTTTATTCAGACATTAAATAGTAGCAAACATTTACCAGATTCCTTTTCTATGTCTAATATATCTATGTATCTATATTTCTATATTTCTCTGTCTCTCTCTTTCATGTAAGATTGATTTACATGTATCACCTTTCATATTCGGATTTACTTAGACTCTTGATGCAATGGAACCACTTAAAAGACCATTTGTGGTAAAATTACAACAGTAGGGGGGCAAAAGCAGATACAATTTATGGGGTCATCAATCTAATTCATTAATTTCTTAAAGTCTAAATTATCCCTGAATCCTTTTACAAATACTTTATACAAAGTCTTAAAAATGATTACTGAATCTAGGGCTCATAACTTTCTAGGATATTTTGATAACCTGAAGTAGATCATCCAGATAAACATAACCTTGAACATGTATCTATGTTGAATGGGACACTGGTTCTGTCCTGGACAAAATGTCATTGGTAAATTTTATCTTCTGTTCTACTGACATAGACTTTAAGAGTTTACCTGTATGTTTAAGAAATCAAGAGCACGTTAGAAATTCTAATCTTAATATGCTTCTGTAACTCTTAACTAAGAAAAAAACCTACATCAAACCTATTAGTTTTAAATTAATTACTCTCATAAAATCCATACTCATTCTTTATTTGTCCTAAATATTTTACTAGAAAATAAGAAAGCCTTATTAATTGAAATTAAGAACTAATGCTGTTAAATTTAACCTGCTAGAAATTTAAGTTTTGCAAGTGTCTTTACTCTGCTTAAGAATAAGGACAATGAATCTCGAAAGCATCATCAATATTATGAGGCTCCAAGAGAGCCACTGAAAGTCATCCTCCTACCTACACTGCATACTATTCTAGTGGCATCACTGGATCATATACAACTATTTCTTTTCTGTGGAAAGGTACCTTTTTAGATCAAAGAAGGTAATACTACAACCTGACTGTTCTATTATCTGTCTTTCTATAATTCCCAATAGTGAGAACCTACTGTGTGCTCTCCCCAAGTTTGCTTTTTTTTTTTTTTTTTTTATATATTGGGAAAAGATGAGGATGGGATAGCTTTGCAAGCTGTAGAGTAACCGGGGGCAGTGTCTGATTCTCACTGACCTCAGCTGGGCCTTTTTTGTTTACAGATCAGAAAAAGAAGACCTACACCAGCATCACTTGTGATTCTCAATGAACATAATCCCCCAGGTAAAGAAGCATGATGTCTTTTGCACTGATGGGACAGACCAGAATTGTTTGAAGAACATGAAAGAGTGTGTCATTGCCAAAAGATTTCAATTTAGGATTTCAGCCAATTATAATCTAACGAGCTAGTCTATAAAATGGATCATAAGCAAAATCAGAAATAAATATAGTAACTATCTCAGTCAACAGTCTGCTTTTCCTCTAGATAATGACACATTTGTGATGATATGCTATAAAGTGTTTTGTTGTTTATGTAGAGTCTGGTTCAGTGCTTATTAATGCAGCTGGTGGAAAGTTGTTTAATTAGGTTTCAAAGCTCAATTTACAGTCCAAGAGATGCTTCTATCTTTACAGAGTAGGTTTTTTATTTATGAAAGGTTGTCATGGGCTGGGCAATGAGCTAGCACTGGCTACAGCTTTGTTTCTGATGTCATGTCTGAATAATGCAATTGACAAGTAACCAGATCAATTTTCAGCACTGCCCATTTGAGAGCCATTCTGAAGGGTTGCATCCATTTGTTGAGGTTTTGCTTTCTATTTCCTGTAAAAAAGTAAAGCTGCCTTATTCCTGATAAATGACTGTGATCTTCAAGATGCAAACATTATTAGTTACTTACTGAACGGACATGATTTTAATCACACATTTAAGTGCTGTTTCTAGAAATGTAAACAAGACAGCAGAAGTCATGGCATTAATTTGTACACAGGCAGGACTTGGTGTTGGGTTTTTGCAGGTCTAAATAATACAGGTGGACAAACGGAGTTTGAAGAGTAGAAACATAGTAAGTCTAAGCTCAGTTATTTTAAGAATACCAAGGCAAAACAGTCTTTGATTTTTTTCAGATTCCTTTCTAATTAGAGAAGCATACATATGAAAGTGAAGCTGTAATAGAATATATACCATTGAGCCTAAATACAAGAAGGTCTTCAGCTAATGGGAAACCAAAGCAAAAATATTACTGATGAAAATAGGATTTTTTTTTCTATTTCTTCTTCCTTAAGGTGCTATAGCACTTAAAAATTATTTTCAGGGGTGGCTGGGTGGCTCAGTCAGTTAAGCGTCCAACTCTTGGTTTTGCCTCAGGTCAGGATCTCACAGTTTCATGTGTTCGAGCTCCACATCAGGCTCTGTATGGGCAGTGCGGAGCCTGCTTGGGATTCTGTCTCTCTCTCTCTCTGCCCCTCCCGCACTTGCTCTCTATTTCTCAAAATAAATAAATAAACTTACAAAAATTATTTTCAAATATATTATCTCACTTAATAAATGTTAACTTATTTTGGTTTAATAACAGGTGCAAATAGTTTGCATTTATAGTTCATAAATAAATACAAGAAAGTCAACATAATACTAAAATCTCAGATTGAAGGTAATTTTACAGCAAGTTTCCACCACTGTCTTTGCTTACAGTGGCAATTTTTCCACAATGTCCTAGAACTTAACTCCCTAGTCATCCTTAAAAGGTACTGCCCAGCTTGATTTTTAAGTGTTCTGCTACGGGTATTGCTACTGTTTGAACACAGTGAAGCCACGTAAACGACCCTTGTGGCTCTCATTCAAGCCCCCAGAATAGGAATTCATGTTTTTTAAAAGCCAAATATGTGCCATTTACAGATGAGGAAAGTAAGTAGCAGAGAGGTAAAGTAATTTCTGCGGAAGTTACTCCACTATAAGAGTCAGATTATACAGACAAACTCAGATAAAGGTCATTCTAAAGCCCATGCATTTTCTACTGCATGATGCTGGCCCTACAAATTTCAGTTTGCATTTCAGTATGAATTCTCTGTAAATGGGACCAGACTTGAGGCCCTATTGACAAGCGAACCTAAACTTTAAACAAACCTTCTGTCTAGACCACTACATTTAGCAGATTAGAATTATACTTAAATATCCCTGTGAATCATATTTAGATTTTCTCTAGAAATTTTTTTCTTACCAGATCTCCTAATCATGAGATGGCATTGTCCTATTTCCCTTATTGACTCCATACTTCTCCACGTTTTTAAGCAGCATTGCAGCAGAACTTAGATGCAAATAGCATCGCACCGAGAACCAAGTCATTTTAGTAATGTCATCTCCTTGCATCTTCATCCTTTTGGAAATCAGAACAGTTTAGGAGAGACCCATCAGCCTATGCCTGTGTATAGCAATGTGTATGGCAAGCAGAGATTTTTGGACTTGGGTTCCTGCAGGAAAAAAAAAATCACTTATATAGCTTCCCCAGTAAAAAATGATCTAGAACCATGATTACTAAAGAAATAAATCTAAGGACCTAACAAAACAATGGCAACAAAAGAACAAATACCACATTGAACCAAACCAAACTTGGATACTAATCTTTATTATCCGTGTGGTCTTGGTTGGGTAAGGGACAACATCTCCAAACTTTATGGTCTCATCTATAAAACAGAGATAATATTCATCCTTTCTACTTTACAAGGTTGTTGTAATGATTGACTTATTGTGAACACAGCTTAAAAACTGCAAAGTGCAACAAATATTAGGTGTTATTAGTTGATGTGCTCTGGGATACAACCTTTGCATGGGATATTTAAAAGTTAAGAATAGAATTTTCATAATCTCCTCTATACTAAATATTTCTGCCCAACCCAACAATTCTTTATGTTCCATATATTATCTGACCATTCCCTATCAAACAAAACAAAGCAAAATAACAGCAACAACAAAAACCTCAAGTGTTAAATGACCTTCCTAAAGCAATTGCTTCTTTTAGCCCTAAAAAGCAATATGTGCTGTGACAAATACAAATTGTGCGCAGCACTAAATCCTGGTAAGATAAACAAATCTCTTCAATTTTACTGAGATTCCCCAGGAAATAACTGAATGTTCTTGGAATCATCTGTCATTAATGCTGTTTAAAATTAAAATCCCCAAAAATCTTTATTTCCAATTAATGTAGCAAAGAAAATTAAATTTTCCATTAGAGAGACATAATTAACAAACCCTCCCAATTCATATAATGAGACAGGTATATTATAATCACTGTTAAATGAATTAAACATAACTTACTTTTTTTTTAATCTTTCCTGGAGTTTGCAGAAATAGTTAAAAAGTATTTGAAACAATTATTTGCTTTTTAAAAAATGTTTATTTATTTTGAGAGAGAGAGACAGAGAGAGAGAGAGAGAAAGTGCATGAGCAAGGCAGGGCAGAGAGAGAGGGAGAGAGAAAGAATCCCAAGTAGACTCCACACTGTCAGCTTAGAGCCCAACACAGGGTTCAATTTCATGAACCTTGAGATCATGACCTGAGCCAAAATCAAGAGTAGGACACTTAACTGATTGAGCCACTCAATGCCCCTGATTTGCTTTTAGATTCAGAAAAACATATGCATTGTTTATATCTGATAAAGGGGAAATAGAAGAGAAAGATATTTGAACATGTAAATCCAGATTGTTGGTTTGCTAGTTCATCTATGCTGGTCAAAACACATAGATGAGGTAGGCATGTGATTGGTAGGATTTCAGGCACAGCAAAATGTCTCCTTAGTCCTTTTCTAACCAATGGCCCAGAATTCTCAGCAGTGAAGCACTATGGAAACAGACACATAACCTATTTAGGATATGTCATCCTTGGGCATACATAAACCATAATTTAACTCAAAATAATGGGAAATATCACTAAAAAATTTGCGTTGAAGTCATCATGCCTGAAACAATTTAATAACAAAGGGTGTGTCTTTATGATAAAGGGAGCAGAAACTATGCGTTTGCTGCTAGGAATGACTCTGAAGAGCCAGATGGAAGTAAAAAGATACCTGAAGCTTAAGATGTAAAGTAGAAAAGCACCAAAGACAAATTTCATTTTTCCAAATGTTTTCTGGGGCTGTTAGTGTGAATGACCTTGCAACAAACTGCTTATTTTTCTCTATTTTCAGCTCACCTTCCGATTAAGGGAATATTTATGATGAGCTCTCAGAGGCTATACAGCAGAGCTTCATTGCTCTTATACTGTGTGCTGTTTGCTTTTACTCTTGTATGATCTGTAGTTAACTGGTTTGGTTTCTATGTTTTTACTTAAAGGAATACACACAAATCCTCTCCATTTAGAAGTAAATGGCAATGCCATTTTCTGCAATTTATTTCATCACATTTCTAGATTTACTTAAACATTACTTTAAGTAGACCTATGACAAAACTGTATATTTGGCTACCACAATCAGAAATCTAGAATTGAAAAGAACTTCAGAAAATACCTAATCTAACCACACATCTTTGTGAAAGATGCATAAATCAACCCAAGTCCCTGAGACTTGTTTTATTTTGTATATGTCAAAGAAAAATCTATAATTACCCCTACTTTTCAATTCCAGATCCAGTAATTTTAGATGTTAGAAAATAGTTTCATCAAACATGAGTAATACCCCCACTTTATTCTAAAATAACTCCTTGTTCATGCTCTTCAATAAAAGTTTATTTACCCACTTCTTTAAATACACAAAAGAATTCTTCATTATTTTCTTTCCTAAATTGAATACTTTCAGTCCCTATAAGGGCCTTAATGAATTCTACCCAAATTTTCCTTGTCTTTCGGCCTTTGGAGACAGAGCTGGAGATGGTCTTCCAGTAAAAAGCCATCCTAGGCCTTCTGAATATTAAAGTTTGTGGCATTCATTCTCTCCCATTTACTTTAACCAGAGACAATATAGATACAATTAAACTTAACGGATCTGATGCCTATTATGCATGAGTGAACCATAAGAGGTCTGGAGCTTAGTGAAGGTTTGGATAAGTACCCAAGGGTTTTGGCATCATTTAAAAGTTTGTTGTACATCTAAAAAGTGGGACCAGAATTACAATGTGTAATAGTTTTCTGGGGATATTTATTGAACTTTCTATCACAGCTGAATTTTGGAGAGATTGAATCTCTTTTTTATTTTTAAATCTTTTAATGTTTATTTATTTTTGAGAGAGACAGAGCATGAATGGGGGAGGGACAGAGAGAGAGGGAGACACAGAATCTGAAGCAGACTCCAGACTCTGAGCTGTCAGCACAGAGACTGACTCGGGCTCTAATTCACAAACCGCAAGATCATGACTTGAGCTGAAGTCAGACGCTTAACTGATGGAGCCACCCAGGCGCCCCGAGATTGACTTTCTCTTTGATGCTTTTGGCTTTAAACATTCTTAGAAATGAAGAATAAAACAAAAGCATTTTCACATAGGTGAGGATCCTGAAAATTAATTGAGACATGAATTAAATATCACACTATCTCTCGTCAACCTTGAGAGAGTAAGACAGTAAGTCTAGTCAGTAGAGAGAACTGGGGTTGCCAACTGATCAGGCTCTTTGGCTCCACAGACTGAGAAAGAAGCCACAGTCCATTCTGGATGTAGCATATGACTTTCTAAATGAAGCCTGCATTTTCAGACTCCAACACTAAGATACCTAATGAGGTTTTGAAAGCTCTGGATTAATAACGCTGAGACAGTGGATGATAGATAGATAGCTAGAGAGTATTGCTGGACTGAGACTGAGTTATTTAACATAGGGGGCCCCAGGAATCTCTGACCAATGAGAGGTTTTTCAGGGTCAACAAAGTTAAAGTGGAAATTTATATCCAGTTGTTGGGGCATTCATATGCAAACAATCTTTTATCATGGAGACCCTCTATTTTACCAAATAAATGATTTGTAGTCAAAAGGCAATGGGCACCTTGAGTGCAAGCTCCAAGAATACCACTGAGGGTTTTCCTGGGACTTAAGGATGGGTAAGACATCATCAACCCCATACCTGGTGGTGCCTGTCACCTCCAAGGACCTTCAATCAAATGCACTCAAATAAGAGCTGAAAGGGATTCACAGTCCATACAGTTTTGTTTCATTCTGTTTTCTCATCTTCTGTGGGAATGTCATTTTAAATCATTCTGATACACAATCCTTGTTGATTATTCAGCATTTATTTTGCCTTCTCACTGTGAATGGCAATATGAAACAAAGAAAAGCCCAAGTTTGAAGGTTATTTAAGAGTTAACTGGTATTAATTTCTAAGGAATTTTCAGAAAAGTCTCAACATTTATTTTGCCTTTTTTTTTCTCCTCAGCATTTATTTCTATGAGTTATTGAATGCCAAACTATGTTGAATGATTTAAAGACAAGTGATGCATGTGGCTTTCAGAGATTCATGTACTGCACAACTGATTGACTTGTTTTCCCATAAAGACTCAATCTGTGCAGCAGCCAAATCGCCTATTCAGTCAGAATAACTATAAGCCAGGGATGAGGTTCCAGTTCTTAGTAATGCCAAGGTTTGCTACACTTTAAGTATTCAAAGGAACTAGTATAATCTTCAAATTAAATTAAAGAAAAAAATTAAAGGGCAAATCATAAAACTACAAAATAGTTCTATTTTATTTCAGCAAGATTACTACTTTTGCTTATTTTGAATAATAACATATCTTGCTTACTTTTTATGTTGATTTTAATTAGAAATACCTTAGTGAAATATGAGAGAATTATGGTAGGGTCAATTCATTTCATTTTTCTGGTTTTCTGTCTGCCTACTTGTGGAGGGATACTGCAGATGAAAATAACTCTGAGGTACTTTTGCATGATGTAAAGATGCAGTGTTGGTAGTAGGTAAAGCACTGACTGGAGTAAGGCATGGGTTCAAATCTCAGTTTTGTTAGTTACTGGTGGTGAGACATTGTGTGTATGGTCAGCCTCCACGGGCTCAGTTTCCTCCTTTCTCAGTAAAATGAAATGCATAGCACAGTGCCTGCAACCAGGCAGATACTGAAGACATGCAACCCCCCTGCATTATTATACCCCTGCTGAGAAACACCATGTTCTCCTAAAACCTGTATTTCTTATTGGAAGATGGCTTAGCTCCTTTCTGATTTCGATTGCATTAGGCCATGTCAAACAGTGTCCTCAAGAGTTGGAGTTCTTGACAAGAGAGAAGATGTATCACATCTCCTAATTCATCAGGATAAGAATACACAATTAGGGAATTGTTATGTATCTTATACTGTGACATTTGTCCAACTGAGTTGTCTTGCTTACAAATATAATTTCCTGAAATATTAGTCCTTTAGAATTTTCTTTAAAAAAACAAGGTACTGATGTCTGTAAAGTAACAAAAAGCAGTGGAGATCCTCGTAGCAGATTTGTATTTGACCAAAAATGAAATTCATATTCTAATGGTATGTGGACTGAAAGAAGGTTGATTACTGAGTATAAAAATCTTTCAGAGATATCTATCAAACATTCATTTGATTGCTCACATTTATTTCCACTCCATTTCTTCTCCCTTCCATACACCATCCTAATGCCATATTTTGGCTAAGCTTTCTTTTTTTGGTTCCTTCTTTTGGTTCCTTTGCCAGATCTTAAGGCTTAGTCTAGACAGACTCATTTGTGTAAATCAGTCTCCAACTTTTCCAACAATTTCTTTTATTTAAATTACGGTATGAAACTCACTTAAATCTCAAAAATTTTCTCTGACTGGTTTCATCCATTGTCTGGCTTTTTTATTCTAATACTCTCTTCCCACTTCCAACTATTGAAGCTATTTATTGGATTATATATTCAATTCAATTCAATAAATATTTATTGAGTCCTTATTCTAAATCCTCCAGGGACATGCGATTTAGGTAATAGAGAATAAATAATATATCTCCATGAACCAGAATACAATTGTAATAATATAAATTCTAACTGCTCAGACCAGGGTAAAATTAATTCTGGCCAAGACCTAGAGGCACTTATTTCTCATGTTCACTAATCTACAAAGCATTTGTATGACTTACTTTGATCTTAGGGCTTTAAGCTTTTAATGACTAGGGTCAGAACTAAAATTCTACTATTTATTTCAAACTAGTATAATAGTTATATCTACTTAAACTAGTAGAGTGAATATCTAGTTGAGTAGATGTTATATACCGGTGAGCTATTAAATTTAAATGGATTAAAAAAAAAAACAGATCCTCAAATCCGATGGCAATGCATCAAACTTTTTGGGTACTTACTTTGATTAGGACACAGTGTTAGCTGCTCTCGGAAATAAAACAGGTTAAGTCACTATCTCTGCCCTCATGGAGAAAACTACCTGAGACATCTATAATTTAATACATGTATATTGATAGTGGAATCAACAGCATGTGGCAAAAATACAAAATATATTTCAATTCGGCACAGAAATGTCTACTGATGGACATTTTGGGAAATTCAATTATAATATTAGACAGTACAGTATAAAGACTAGGTGCTTGATAAATGGCAACTCTGATTTTGGGGAGGCAGGCACATAGCACTTAGAAGCAGAGATGTTGGAATCACTTAGGTCTGGATATGGATCTCAGATGGCCGTATACTCCCTCCCTGTCTTTACCCTAGGGAAGTGGCTTATCCTCCCAAGGCCCATTAAGTGAGGAAGCTGGGTTCAAGTGGCTCTGAAATGCATGTTTCTTTTTTCAACACTACCGTATTTCACTAAATATAAAATACATTCATTAGAAATAAGGCTATTCTGAGTCCACTGAACAAGTAGATGTACATTTTTGTGCCTGCAGAATAATACATATGGGCTACATATGTCATCGTCAGCTGTTCTGGAGAGTTTAAGGGCACATTCAGTTTCAAATTTAAGACTGAAAAAGTCACTAACAGCTCTAATTGTTTCTAGTTCATAGTCACATTTAAGGCAAATAGTAAATTAGTAGTACTTGACAACCTCTAATGAAAAAGTCTAGCCAAGCTGTGTAATGAATAGAGAGGAGTTATTTCCACGTTTATTTTAGAACTGCTCAGGAACAAGCCTTCAAGCTTTGGGACTTTTTTCCCCCTTTCTCCCACCATTTTCTACTCTTGAGTTCCACTAAACTGTGATCTGAAACTGTTCCAGAAATTCCAGACACAATTTGGTAGCAGAATTGAAATGCCCCAAGGGCTCAGGCAGGTGACATAGATGAGTACCTAGGCTCTGTGTGGGACACTGTGATGGGGACTGTGGTCTACTTGGAGGGTACAAGCTCCATTCAAGTCTTTCAAATGAAACATACAGAAATACGCAGAAAGAAAGAAAACAAAACAAAACAAAACAAAACAAAAACAACATTGTGAGCGATAGGGGCGCCCAAGTGGTCAGTCTCCACGCTACCTAAAATTGTACCTTTCAAAGTTCTTATTATTGTTACTATACCCTATCTTCTATACTGTAAGAACTGGATCAGATGTAACACATCGTCCCTGACACTAGAAAAGCAGTCTACCTGGAGCTCAGAAGGAACCTGTGAAAGCCTGAGGTAGAGAGAGAGGAATATCCTGAAGCAAATATTCCAGCTGCAAAGTAGGGACCTCAGAGTTCATCTCCTACTCCCAGTCTGTTTGTGGTCATTGCTTTCTTCCCTTCAGGTCTTCCCCAGTATTTCTGAGGCCCCAAGCCCATACTGGGAAATGTTACATCTGTATCGGTGAGTCTTCCCTGTGCTGTGGATAGAAGATTATCTTTGAATTTAACTCTATGACTTTGTATCACTCAGAGTAATTTGATATAGTGACAATTATAGTGCTTAACAAAACTAATTTGTTAAGCCAAATAAGTTGCCAAATCTGCATCATCAAAGGGAGATATATTGGCAGTCTGGTTAGAATACAATTACAGTTTGACCTTGGCAATAATGCTAAGGAAAAAGTACTATATAAAGTAAGAAAAGCTAAGAAATGGGTTGCTTTTCTTCCTCCTCCCTCCCTCCTACCTACTTCTTCCTTCTTTCTTTCCTTCCTTCCTTCCTTCCTTCCTTCCTTCCTTCCTTCCTTCCTTTTTCATTCTCTGGGAGTAATTTTCCACCGTTTATAGGAAACAATTTTCAGAATCACATTCTTTACATATAAATACATATTGACTTGCTTGTAAAAATGGAACTGAATGCACAAAATGAAAATTGAAAAAAATGTTTATTTTAGAATTCAATTTTTAGAATAATTTGGTTCAATGCAGTATCATTTTATGCTTTCTTTGCTATCTGACAAAAAAATGAAATATTAGGAAACATATCCACAGATATACATGTGCGCACACGCACACACACACACACACACACACACACACACATAAGTTGAATACCCAATTATGTGTACAAATATCACAGGCAATTTATTCATGTAATAAAATCCACCTCCACTAAGTGATCTGACTTACAAAAAGGCCAGGACCTAATAAAGTATCTAGAAAAGCTTTGTGAATTCAGTTTATAAATGGAATAAAGTTAAAAATAATTATTTAAATTCCTAATCCTTTGATTTAAAACCAATAGATCAAAAACTAATCATAATATTTGGAAAACCATGAATAAAAAAACATTGAAATTATGGATTTAAATGATGAGACTATTTTTTAAATCAAAAGAGCATTTAAAAATAAGTTACATGTATTGAATATTAATTGCTTTAAGACTATCTTCTCATTTGGGTAGATTTTGTATTCCCAGTTTCATAATTCGTGAATACAAGAAGTATTATAACAAATAAAAAGTGAGCTCCTCCTGCTACCACCTAAAAGTCAATGTCTAGCTGAAATGTGTCATCCAATTTAAAATCAACATTTAAACTCTTAACCTCAGCAATTATGTTAATGGTATCCCCATTCCTCTAATCTGAACCATAACAACCTAGGAATCACCTCTGACACCTCTCTCTCCCCACCTGCCCCCTAAATCTAGCCATGGCTTTTCTGTTGATTCTATTGTGAAGGTTGACTCTATCCCCCATGTTTTTACTGCCTCTGCTCAGGCTAGGACAGTTATTGCTTTATTCCAAAATAAAGTACAGTAGCTTCCAAACCACTTTTCCATGACTTTAACACTGGGAGGTAGTTTGTGTAGAGCTGAGCCTTAATGTTAGAATAAGTGAACGTGGCATGACTTAAAATCAAATCGTGGCATGACTGTGAAACGCTGTCTTAGTTTCTAATTCCACGAAGCACAGATCATGCATGGTAACTCCAAAACTAGTTTTCCTGCTGGATCAAGTAAGATGATGTATGCTAGCGACACTATTGGTGGTAAATTTGCTTTTTTTCCACTCTGGCTTGTGTGAGAGGCTTTGGAAGATGTAATTATACAACGGGTGATGGACTGGGGCAGCTTTACTTTTCATAATTCATTTGTTATGAGCTCTGATTTGTATCCTATAATTTACCTGTCCAAGCTCTTAATTGGCTATGATAAGGCACATGAGGTCTTCCCAGGAGGAGCTCATATATTTAAATATCATTTACACATCATTCCTATTTCTTGCTTAAATAAGTCAATTGTTTCCTCCATAGTCTATGGAATCTTTGTTACCTAAATTGTTTATAATTGTACTAAGGCTGAGATTTAATTAAAGAAAAGAAATATACAGACAAAATGAAAATTGTGTTATATTATGGTTAACATTACTGCTTTATAATTTCTTTTCTATTGCCTCCTTTATTTTTGGCTGAGGGCTCTAAAACTGAATACAGGAAACTTGCTCATTTGCCATAGGTACCTTCCTACTGAAAATAACTTTTCCATATGTGGAGGAATTTCAGATCAAGCAGGAGAGACTCAGACTGGATTTGGTTTCCAAAGTACTCTAAGGATTATCCACTTTCCCTTCATGGATCTTAAGCACTGCCCACTTGCCCCCAATGATTAAAAGGTTTTCAGGAAATAATGCCAGAGACCCACTCACCATCACATTTCAGTGAAGTAAAATGTCATGAATGATTGAGCTAAAATGGCTCATCTCAAATTCTGCCACAGGTCATTTTACTTGGTGAATAGCCCAGAATTCCCGCTTTACTCAGCCAATGAAGGGCACCTTTTTGCTTAAGGTCTTGGAGACAAAGATATTTTCATATGCTAGCTCCATGGTTCACAGCCATCATTGGAGTCAAGGCAAAAACCAGCTGTACTGTTTATAAGGACACTTACAGTATAAAAAACATATTCAAATATATTTTGAAATATCTTTAGGACATAAAAGACAAATACTTCTAAGCTACAAATAATTTTAAAAACCTGTATAAACTCAAAGGCAAATTTAAAGAGATTAATAGTAATTTATCTTCCTTTTGGTAGTTTTATACTTTGAAAACATATTTTTCACCTATGATATTTATGCTCAAGAACTCTGTGAAATAAATATTATAACCTTCATTTTACAGAAGGAAGGTGATAGGTGAGCTGCTCAAGGTTAAAGAAGCTAGTAAGTTAGTAGGTCTGAAATTTAAACATAGGTTATCTATCCCAGGTTAATGCACTTTCCACTTCAATAATAATATTTTTCCTTCTACAAATAAGCAACATTATTCTCTTGCTATTTTATTTCTATCTTCCTCATGGAAGTAACTATAAGCAAATTCCTCATTGTGGCTCAGCCAAGTGAGATCCTGTTTGATGTAATAACAGAATGTACTTCTTTCTATCCCAATGTAAGTGAGTTCACTTTGGAGAGGACATACTACACTTTTTTCTTTTCTTTGATAATTTATTAGATAAGAGTTCTTAGAGTTACTAACATCAGATTTTTTTTATTATATAATCAGAAAGATAGCCAAACAGAAAAATAAATCTCACCCATTATTCCACTCTTATAGTTGGATTCTGTTATTTATTCATGTTTCTGGTTGCCTACCTATATGAATTCATTTATTTAAAAAAACCACTTCTTGATTTAAAACTTTAGTTGGAAGGGTAACAGTTTACATTTGGATTCTAGTTAACTCTGAAAATGACTGATTTGTACACTAGAATGTCATCTTCCCTTCTTATCTGTATCTACTGTAGTTTTTCTTATCCTCCTAGACTAAGATCAAATCCCCCTTTCTCTGTGAAACCTTCACTAGCCACTCCGGCTGAAAGGCTTTATTCCAGTAAAAGTAACAAGTCAGTGGATCCATTAACTCATTTGCTCCAAACGATTGTCAATGACTTTCTGTCACCTAGTAATGCACTGAAGGAATGGATTATAGAATTAATACATTTTAATGTGAGTCAGAGGAAGAAAGATTGAGTCACAAGGCCCTTCCATGTGTTCTCAAGCTTTAGTAAGTCCTTTCTGGGTAGCAGGGCTGCAGAATAAGGTTCTAAGGATTGAAGAAAGTAAATTTTAATAGAAGACTTGAGCTGCTTGTTTCATTATTTTCATATAGAAAATGTTCTGAATTAAGCACCATAGGCAGCTAGTGACTGTGGATACATAGATCATTTTGCATAATAATAATATTTGGGGGATTTCTTATGTTTTGTAGGATAATATAAAGCCTCAGTAGGTTTTGTTTAATGACCAATTTTATTCTTTAGCTGTCTTTAAATTATTGAAACTGATTTTAAAATGTCAGTAAAATGGTGATGGTGGAAAACGTAGTATTATCAGTTTGGTTGCTTTCTTCTAACAGCATGGGAGTTCAAGAGTTCAAATAGGAGCAATCTATCCCTCTGAATGGCTATGTACTTTCCTTCTATGTTAACTAATGTATGAGTCCATAAATAGGAGGTAGGTCTTCTTTTCATTTCCATTGAGTTGTGAAATAAACATTTTACCTAATAATTCCCCTTAAACAATTTCCTTTTTTAAACAATAAGCTACCAGGAAATAGTTAGTAACCTGTAGCCAATACTGAAAATCAAACAGTCCATTACTTGTCAAAAGCATTTAAAATTATACAACTTTACCTAAAAAATCCATTCGACTGGTTTGCATATAAGATTCCTTTGTAAGCGTAACTTAGTAACTACAAGAAAAATAATTTGAGTGGACCTTGTACCGTATTCTTCCTTTCCCTCACTTTTTACACAAGGAAACCATTGAAATAATTTACATTGGCCCCAGTGAATTATTTGTAAGCATACTGATACATAGTTTCACATTACAACATTCCAGCTGCTTTATTATTTTCTGACTGAGTCAGATAAGATTGTAGTCTATGTATTTCTGTTATCTGGGTACTTCTTAACATGTCCATCATTACGGGCATACTGTTGGTATATTACATAAAAATGAGTTCATTGCAGGCATCAGCTCCATTTCCGTATTTCTAACTCAGTTGGACATTCTTGGCAATTTTTCCAGACATACCACAACTCACTCTCTATTGAGATTCTTTTTTTCCCTTTTAATATTAAGTTTTTCTGTGCAGCAGTTAGAACTTGGAGCTGCTGTCATTGTTTTTAGAGCTATAGGTCTACGGTTCACTTTAGTAAAAAAAAAATCTGAAAAACTTTAGCATCAAGCTCCTTATGAGAACACAGCTTTCTTAGATGTAAAAGAAATTTGAAACTCTGACATAAAAGAATTAAGATGAGGGGCGCCTGGTGGTTCAGTTGATTGAACACCAACTTTGGCTCAGGTCATGATCTTAGGGTTCCTGACTTTGAGCCCCGCGTCGGGCTCTGTGCTGATAGCTCAGAGCCTGGAGCCTGCTTTGGATTCTGTGTGTTCCTTACCCCTTACCCCTCCCCTGCTCTCCCTCTCTCTCTCTTTCTCTAAAAAATAAAACAAACATTAAAAAAAAATTAAGATGAAGTAGAATATGACTTCCTACTACAAATCTTACAGACTAATGAATATATGCAAACTACAACAAGCAAGACAAAACAAAAAATAAAACAACTTAAAACAATTTATATATGCCATCAGATTTATATTTTTTAATAATGCAACAATCAGTAAGATTTCTTAAAATAGGATACTCAGAGTTTTCTTTTTAGTAATAGCTTTAATTTAACATTTTGATGAAAGAAAAAAGAAAATGACTAAGACAGAAGGTACTGCAATGATATTTCCAAACTGGAAAATAAAATTATTGGCATTTAACATTGTTCATTAATATGCTCCATTATCTACACTGATTTACATGCTTTAGACACTTCAAATCCAGATTACAAATACGGTAATACCCATATTAATCGCCACCAAACCTTTGGTAGTAGGAAGTGTACATGAGAAAAGATGTGCTTATAAGTTGGTCCCAAGTATCTGTATGTTGTAATTCCTTTTCTTCTTCTGTAACTTGTAGAACTATTCCATGCAGAGCCATGGTGAAAACAAAAACAAAAAGCAATACCCAAAATACTGCCATCAACCATCCTGTTCGGACAAGATTGGTCTGTGTTTTCTCCCATAACCAAGCAGAGCAAGGAGCTTCCTCAGGTGAAAGGTGGTGGTAGTTAATAACATGACAACTACAGTTGACCCTTGAACAACATGGGTTTGAACTATGTGGGTCCACTTATACATGGATTTGTTTTTTGTTTTTTTTGTGTTTTTTTTTTTTTATAAATACAGTACAGTATTATAAATCTATTTTCTCTTCCTTATGATTTTCTTAATAACATTTTCCTGGGGGAGCCTGGGTGGCTCAGTCAGTTAAACGTCTGACTGTTGGTTTCAGCTCAGGTCATGCTCTCATGGCTCATGAGTGTGAGCCCCACGTTAGACTCTTTACTGACAGCATGGAGCCTGCTTGGGATTCTCTCTCTCCCTCTCTCTGCCTCTCCTGCTGATGCACACGCTTGCACATGGCACTCGCAGACACACACACTCTCTCTCAAAATAAATAAATAGATAAATAGATAAATAAATAATAAATAAACGTTAAAAAATAACATTTTCTTGTCTCTAGTTTACTTATTGTGAGATCTGCTTATAGTGCATTTTCCAAATGAGGGCTTTTTAACAGAAAATGACTTTGAGAATACTTACATGCAGCTGTATTTTTAGCACTCACAGCTGAAAATAATACATAATGACAAAAAGTGACAATAAAACCAGTAATGCTTGAAAATGCCATATTTTATAAGTACAACAGTATCTCCACTCAACTGAAAAATAATTACAGGTGCATGCACAAAAACAAATACAATTCCCTGACCACATGCAGGGTACATACATTTCACAGACTCCTTGTCATTGTCATGGAAATAGCCTCTATAGAAAGTGAAATACAAGTCAGACAGCTTTGTGATACACTGTATTCGATCAGAAGTTATTTAAATATGGAGGTTTGGAAAAGTAAAAATTCAGAAAAGAAGGTAGTCATAAATCGGTTAACAAAAGTTAAGAATCATAGTTTACATGTCACTTTGCCAGTAAGGCTTCCAAATCAACAGTATGCTATGAGTAATTAAATTTGGGGGGAGTCAAAAATTATATGCAGATTTTCGAGTGCAGGAGCAGTTGGCACCTCTAACTTCCACATTGTTCAAGCATTAACTGTTATCAACATGGTTGGAATTATAAAGGAACACCTAAATCGTCAAACTTTTAAACTATTATGATAAAGGCATATGTAATTTGTGCTTATATTTGAGATCCACTCTAGATACTCTTGCCTCATCTTTTCCAGATAGTTAGTACTCTTGTATTTCACTGCCTTGGCTCACTTTCTGCTCCTTACAGAAGAGTACTTAGATTCTTTCCTTAGCCTAATATCCAAATCTTTGACAGTCTGGGTCCAGCCAAATTCCCCAACTCCACTCTATTCCTAGACTTGAGCCTGCATCTCTGGTCAGACAGGCTACCTTTCACCTCTATCTCATCTCCACCTAAAATCTCTGAATAGAAATTATGTCCTACTTAGAATGCCCTCAACTATGACTCTATTTTACCAAATATTTGCAGTTTTTAAAATACTCAGTTCTATTTCATTTCACTCATTTCTAGAAATAGATATTTATCAGAAATATATCTTCAAGCAGCTCAGAGCTGAAAAATACTGTAAGTGCAATTTGATAGTGGCTTAAATTCACAAGTTTCCTACATTTCATTACAGGTGGACATTAACTCAGTCTTGTGGCATCTCCAACTTAATAAACTCAATGATAACCTCTATGATTTTTGTCAAATTACCATGTTTTTTTTTGTTTTTGTTTTTGTTTTTGTTTTAATAAGCCTTACTGGGGCAACCTGGGCAGCTCAGTTGGTTAAACATCTGGGTCTTTGATTTCAGCTCAGGTCATTATCTCACAGTATCTCACAGTTTGTGAGTTTGAGCCCTGTGTTGGGTTCTGCGCTGACAGTGCAGAGACTGCTTGCGATTCCCTCCCTCCTCTCTCTCTCGAAATAAATAAATAAACCTAAAAAAATGAATCTTACCATTTGGACTTGGAATAGTGTAAATAATCTTTGAAAAAAAGGAATGCTCAATAGCCACCCTATATTCCACTAAAACCATCCTTTTTCATTAATTTTGACAAGCAAAGGAACCATGAAGGAAAACTGGTAAAAACTGTGGTATTGGTTCTACTTTGGTTTCAACTCTATGCAGGATTACTTTCTCTAGGAATTCCAACTGATGATTAGTCTGATCTACTTGACCATTTCGTAATGAACAGTTTAGCTCTTTTTGAAACATCATGGTTATGACTGGATAGCTCTAATCGTTATAAAGTCCTGCCTTATATCTAGCTGAAATATCCTTCTTGGATACTGGTATGTCCTTCTAAAAGATACCAGGAAAAGTTTAATACCTCTTCCAACTGAGAACCCTTCATGTGTTTGGGGACAGATATCTCCTTTGCCCTCAGTTCTCTCTTCTCTAAAACTTTCACTTACATTTAGCTTTACAATCATGATATGGTTTTCAGAAATCTCACTGTTCAGCCCCATGGTAATACTCATATTTTTCAGTGGAGGGCCAAAATTTTACTCATTTAACAGTTAGTTATTGATCATCTATCATAGGCCATGTAGTGTGCTACAATGTGAGGCTTCACAGTGAAATGCAATGTGAGTTTGTGCTAGCAGAAACATGAGATACTTTAGAAGCACACAGTAAAAGGACATAACTCAGTCAGTAGGCTTAATGGAGAAAACAAGTTTGTGGAGAAACTTGGAAAAAAAGGAAGTCAGGGAAGACTGATCATTTAAGACAAAGGGGAAAACAAGGATAAAGACTCAGAAGCAGGGCAAGGCACTGAAGATTCACGGAACTGAAAGGGGTCCAGTATGATGCAGCATGGAATGGCATCAGGTGGGGGTGGAAATCAAGCAGACACTATGTTGGGGGTTATTGTAAACATTTTTAAGGAGTTAAGATTAGGAACCACTAAGCAGGAGGGTTCACATGCTCAGATTTTATCCTAAAAAGGTCTCTGAGGCTGCAGACAAGGAACGGGTACATGGGAGAAAGTCTGAATGCATGGAGAGTCAGTGGACTTGATTAATTGAATGGCAGAGAGGGAGATGGTGATAAAAAAGAAGTTTGAGTTAAGTCTATGGATGCCAGGGCCTTTCCTAAGAAGGCAGAGCACATTTGCAGAGGAGTGGAGAAAGGTGATGACTTCACAGTGGAACACATTACTTCAGTTATAGTGGATAAAATAAATAGCTCTCATTCTAATTCCATATGAAATATTCATAACATCCCTGGAAGTAATACCTCAATAATGGAGCCACTGGTATTAAAAACCAATTTACTAGAGTCTCTTAAGAGTAAGCACGATGTGCTTATGAGAAGGAAATGTTTACCTAGTAATTACTATCTTAATAATGTTGGCAATACATCTACTATAGGCTCAGTATAACTACCTGAAAAACAATTATTGCTCTTAATCATTAAAAAACTCCAATTAGACACATACATCGCCAGTCAAGCAATTAACATTAACTACTCACATCTACTTATGTGCTGAGTCACTAACATGCTGCCAGACTATCTAGAGCATGGCTATTATCCTGCCTCTGACAGCTGTTCCATATGCACAGGCTCCAAGGAATAACTTATCCCAAAGTGTATGACCTCAGTTCAACACATCTACTTAAATTCAAAGTCCCGATTAGAACGGCATTTTCTATTCTTCTTTGATGAGTTTTATGTCCTTCTCATTTTCAACATTTAACAAAGTGAGTATGTGTGACTGAACAAGTTATCTAAGTATGGATCTTGGAAGTTTTAAGGATTTTGGGCAGTCAGAAGCAGCAAATTATTTCAATCTGTAACTAAGGGCATTTGTTATAGTCCATATAAACACACATATTTTCTATCATTTGTGTTATTTATTCTATCATTTTCAAGTCTCAAATAAATGCCTGACTACACTATATACTTTGTCATTCTGTTGTTCTCAGTCCATTTCATCTCAATCTTAGAAAAATTATAAGTCTGGAAGCATGGTATAATCAAAAGATGTAAAGTCTGGAAGCAGAAAGGCCTAGACCTGAATCCCAGCTCTGTCATTTACTAGTTCTGTGGCTTTAAAGTAAGTCACCCATCCTCTCTGAACTTCAATTTGCTCACATATAAAATATAAATTAATAATATCTACCTTACAGAGTTGTTTTGAAAATAAAAATGAATAAAAATGGCATGTCATCACAGTATTAGAATCAATAGCAATAAGAATAAAACATTAATACTTTAGATTGTTGAAGCAAAGAATATGTGCACTTTACTTTCCTCAACTGGAAATCCTGTCAATCTAGTCATGGCACTTGTTGGTTGTGTTTAATGGTGATTTTAGGAATTGGGGGGGATGAAGTGTCCCCAAAGAATACTGGTTGAAATTAAGGAGCTGGTAACTCAAAAATCATTGAAAGAGAATTTGGACTAATATCTGTTATTACTGCCCAGGATTTCACTGAACAAAACAAAAACAATGGTATTTGAAAGTAAGGCTGTGGTTATGAAAGATCAAAGACATTTACTTTGATCTTCACTGGAACCTTCCCAAGATTCTTTAAAAATACGGTCTTGTAATTTCTTAGAAAAAAAGGATTAGGTGAGAGAGACTAAAAGTAGACTTCAAGTTAATCAGATCTTCACAAATCATCTATAGCATTAACAGAATAAGAAGACTTAAAAAAAAAAAAGTGATACTTCAGCCAGTTTGTCTATATCTGATGGTGACAGATTGAAGGTTCTCAAGATTGAAGGATATATGTTATTGTTGAATGTGGTTACAATTTTGAATAAAACCACATGGACTAACTTCATAATTGTCTTTAAACTTTCCTGACATCTTTTCTGTTTTATCTTTACTTTTGTTAACAGTGGCCTTGAGTTTTAAGCAGTTTACTCTTGAAAGGCAGATGTGCCAAAACATGCATGTGAGGCCATGTACATTATGAGTGAAATACAAAGAAATTGAAATCCAACCTTACACATAAGCCATTATTGAAATATTTGAAGTATTACAAAAAAGCAAGAAGCTTAAAGTTGTGTGCAATGATCAAAGTAAAAACGATGGGCTGAAGAAACACTGACATATCAGGATCTGAACTGGTTAACTTGGCTTGTCTCACTGCTTGTTAATGATTTTCAGAGTACTCATCATATTAGTCTTTAAAATGAGGTGCCTGGGTTGGGGGTGCCTGGGTTGCTCAGCCGGTTAAGTGTCTGATACTTGATTTGGGCTCAGGTCATGATCTCGTGGTTTGTGAGACTGAGCCCCGAGCTGGGCTCTGTGCTGACAGCATGAAGCCTACTTGGGATTCTCTCTTTCTTCTTCTCCCTCTGCCCCTCCCCCCATTGCCACACATCCACACACACATGCACATGCACACACTGTATTTAAAATAAACATTTAAAAATTAAAAAATCAAATGAGGGTGTAGAGTACAAATTTCCTTGCCTATATTATCATGTTTTATCTACAGAAATTGTTTGCTTTTTGTTACCTTATTTATGCAGCAGCAGCATGGGAACAATTAAAAACAAAAGCAAAACCAGTGACTTGTACACTAGGATTCAGGAAATCTGGATTTAATTTCAAGTTGTCCATTAAAGGGTTAATCACCTCATGCCTTTTAGTGTCATTTTCTGTATCTATTGAAGAGATTTGATGAGATGACATCTTCTAACTTTCCCTGTATTGAAATTTAATAATTTTATATTATGCCAAATGCCATTAAATATTCAATTGAAATTCTGCTCAAAGCCTGGGCATCATAGGAGAGACCATTTATTTTATGTCTTATATATAATGCCTTGTACAGAATTCTATGCTTTTGAGAGTAATGACATATTGAGGCATATGATGGTAAAATAAAACTAGACAACAGGGGTTCTCATCCTTACTTCCACTAAGCAAGTAAGTTTGGTAAGGCAGTTTGTCTTTATTTTCTCAGTGCTGGCTTTTCCCCATTAGTCAATAAAGGTATAATGCCTGGAGACTGAGTTCTACTGATCTTGAAAAATGTAGGGCCTAAAATTTTTAAAGGGATTTAGTGTATTTTAAAATATTTCTTATTTTCTTAAAGTTTATTTATTTATTTTGAGAAAAGGGGGGGGGGGTATGAGCTGGGGAGGGGCAGAGAGAGAGGGAGGGAAAGAATCCCAAGCAGGCTCTGCACTAGCACAGAGCCCAACATGGAGCTCAAACTCACAAACCATGAGATCATGACCTGAGCCGAAATCACGAGTTGGTTGTTTAACTGAATGTGCCACCCAGGCACCCTTTAAAATATTTCAATATAAATCAATGTATTTGAGTAAATTTCTATAAAGTGTAATATCAGCTAGTTATCTGCACTCAAAGAATGTAGTTATAAACAAATTATATTTAATGTGAGCGGAGTATATGTGATATCCCTGATAAGATATAGGAGAGACCCCTCCAAGTCACTGCTTATACCTTTGGTAAAGGCACATTGCTAAAGGGGAACAGAATCAATGCCTTCAAAGAACATAATCAAAGGATTATGTTCACTTTTTAAAGTGCTGTTATTGTAATTATCGATGGTTTGCAATCAAAGAAAACTTACAAAATATTTTGTGATAACTTTATCTTTGAAAGTAGCAGGGCAAAGCATAAGGGTTTTGGAGTAAGATGGTTGTAGGTTTGCATCTCAGTTTTACCACTGAGTAGTTAAGTAGTTATGTTACAAAAGTAACATAATTTTTTTGAAGCACAGTTTCTTCATCTGGAAAGCAGTACAGGGTTATTCATCTCATGTGACTATTACATGAAGATTAAATGAGATAATAGTGACTGGCACATGTAGTTTCTTAATGAAATGTTAGTTTCCTTTTTTAAACATAAAATTTGATTAATTTGGCATTTTAAAAGAAATAATTATATACATAAAATATCTGAAAGAGAAACTGATTCCTATTCTTCATAGATAAAACATGTTAACATTCCAGCTTCTTTAAACCATCATTTAGTCAGACTAAGTATCTAATTTTGTCTCTGTTTCTGATAACTAACAATGAGTCTAGGTTCCTGATTATATGGTCAATTGCACTTATCCGTCTATTAACTGCTTAAAAGTGGTTAGACATCTGTTTAATTTTTGTGTCATTTTATACGCCAGGTCCTAAAATATTAAATTTCTGTGATTCATAGCCAAATTTCCAATTATAGAACTAAAGTTTTAATCTCACTTTCATCCATGATCCAAAAGGAATCTTTCTTTGTCATCATAAATACATGACTGTATACAGTTTATCCATCTTTACAGAGGTTCAGCCATCTTTGAAGTCTTTTCCAAATACTTGGCAGGCCAACAGGTTTTGTAAGTTTCCACTAGCGGTGAGCACTCCAAGTGGATCAACTCTACTTTTAGGTCATTTGTTTATTTATTTCATATGAATTTATTTATATACAAATAAAGAAAAAAAGCTACATTTCTGGAAGCACATATATGTAACCAAGATATGTCAATACATTTTAGAGTTAATAATTTACATTTTGTGCATAATACAGTTAATAGAGTTCTAGTCTAGGTCCGCTTCCAATTTGTTATGGTACTTAGCAGGTTAATAAACTTTTCCAGGAATTTGGTTTGCTTGTATATAAAATGAAGGTGTGTCTTATTTATTTTCCTTGATGAGATGAGACCAGGGAAGGCTTTCAGAATCAAGGCTAAGTCCAAATCATGGTACAGCTAGGGTTTCGATGCTAGGCAAGTGTGAGGGTGATACTGGAAGTTTGTTCAACAGAGCAGATTTGAGGTATAACCAAAGACAGGAGAGAAAGCAAAATCGTTGTGCAAATCAAACATGTTCACGCCTGTGTGTGTGCATGTGTGTGTATGCTCACGTGATCACTCATATTCAGGAGAGGGGGTATGGGAGCAAAGAAATATTACTTGCCAATTATACCTCAATAAAGCTAGGGGGAAAATGAAAAAAGGCAATAGAGGAAAAAAATAAAGAAAAGAAAAGAAAACTATGGGGACCTAGGAGGAGGTTTCCAGAAGGCTAAGGTAGATCCTTAAGATGGAGGTTGCTTACTGCTTCATTAGAGGTTTTTTTTTGTTTTAATTTTTTCAATGTTTATCTATTTTTGAGAGAGACAGAGACAGAGTGTGAGCGGGGGAGGGGCAGAGAGAAAGGGAGACAGAATCTGGAACAGGTTCCAGGCTCTCAGCTGACAGCACAGAGCCTGATGCTGGGCTTGAACTCACAAACTGAGAGATCATGACCTGAGCTAAAGTTGGACACCTAACCAACTGAGCCACCCAAGGGCCCCTCATTGGAGTTCTTCTTAGTGAATGTCGTGCTTAGCTATAGGTGGAGAGAAAAAAATTTTGTACAAAAACACAAATGAAGGTTACATAATGTGAAGTAAATATGCCATGGTAGAAATTCTTTAAAAGAACTCTCAGAGCTGTGCCAAAGTATTCTTTAATCTTTGACAGAGCTACACATTTTGACTCTTTAAACCATTATCCAGTTACCTTTTCATAATGCTAAATTCAATATTATCAAAATAGATTTTTCATTTCACTTTTTATCCTACTTATTACAAAATTCATACTACTTTCTCCTTGTTCACTGTTCTTGCCCGTACAGCTTTAGGTTTCCATACAAATGAAAAATTAGTGATGTCAGAATGAGATTGGATAGGGGTATTTATAATTGCTCACATCTCATGACTCTAGAACAGACCTCAGTTAATTCAATTTGATTGTAAACTACTGAAAAACAGTTCTGTCTTTTTCATCTTATTTATTCTTCATGGACTCCAGCCCTGCTTGCACATTAGAATGTTAACATTTAAAGACTTCCAGAATTAAATTGAAATAATTTTTCATTCATTCATTTATTCAATAAATTAATAGACTTTAAGCATTGACTACATGTTCTAGGTATTTGAAGACGCAGTGGTAAAGTGATGCATTCTTTTGATACACACATTCCAGTGAGAACTAGTGGGAGAAGGAGTCTAGTCACTAAGTCCTTATCTCCAGTATGAAGTTTCTGTGGAATTGTGTTCGTCATATCAGAGAAATAAGCTAAAATGTATGACCTGTGCTATATTTGGCAAAATACAGTCATTCACCCACATTTTTTACTACCAAATGCATTGTTGTCATTAAAACTAACATACTGCAAACCCTCCGTAGTCTCAAAATAGATGTGTGATGCTTAAGTTCTAGATTTCTGGGATAAGTCAACAAAAAGAAAAATCATGCTCTTTTGTTTTGTACTTTAAAATTATGTACTGTTTATATTGATGAAAGGCTGTTACTCTGAGTTAATGTCAGCAAAAAGAACATGGTTATAGTTCAAGTTTTTTGAGACTTTATATCCATTTAATCAATAATAAACATTTCTATTGCTATCTCTCAACTTTTGTCTTTGTGATCCTAGGTTCTTAAATATTTAAAGAAAAAAATGGTAACTAATATAAAAAAATGACTTCACACTGTATACCTTTTGGCTGTAATGATCTATCTAAATTAAACCAAAATAAAAATATTGAGAATGTAACAGACCAGTTTCTGTGCTATGTGTGCTAGATAAAATAGATTGCAAGGATCTGATTTGTGAGCTTACAAACTAGTGTTAGGAAATGACATGGAAATTAGAACAAATAATAGAAGTGAGAAACAGTGTAAAGTAGGTGCAGTAAGGCAGATGATTCATTAATTAAAAAAACTCTTTAATGTTTAATTATCTTTGAGAGATAGAATGTCTCAAGTCTTGCTGGGGCACAGAAAAAGACACAGAATCTGAAGCAGGATCCAGGCTCTGAGCTGTCAGCACAGAGCCTGACGTGGGGCTCGAACTCACAAACCGCGAGATCCTGACTTGAGACAAAGTTGGATGCCCAGCCGACTGAGCCACCCAGGTGCCCCAATGATTCATTATTTAATGAATGATGTCAACAGTATATGCTTATAAGAGTTCAGAGGAGTGAGAACCCTCATTATGCTCTTATAGAACAGGTGGAGTTCCATTCCAGGCATGTCTTGTGGGAATTTTCAGAGGCAGAACATGTGAAGTTGATTGCTCAGGTCAATTGGACTGCAGCAGATGGTCCACACAGGAGACTAATGAGAATTTAGGTATGTGGGAGCCAATGTGTGGAGGCTAAAATGAGTAGTTCTGAATTTGTCTTGCAAAGTGGACATTACTGGCATTGTATGAACTAGTGCATGCTGTAATCAAATGAAGGTCAGTCTTACAGCACATGGTGCGGAATGAGGAATAGCAGGAGGGTCAGCTGGGAGACCAATAGTGGTCTGGGAATTCGTGGTGAGGTTCTAAACCGGGCAATGGCAAAGTAATGGATTGTGAAAGACTAAGTTGTGAGGCGTTGAGGAAAATGAATCAATTTATCACCTGAATCCTTGACTGCCTGAATGGGCATTTAATAAGGAAGCTCAGAGAGTAAAGCAGGGTTCCAATGGGGAGATTGGGAAACCCAGAGTAGGGAAATAATTTTGTATTAAAATTAAAGTTAATCATAAGTGCAAAAGTAATAGTTATGTAGCTACATAATGACACGTTAAACAAATTCATATAGTATATGTAACATACACATTGATATTTTTTAAATTTTGAACATTTATTTTTGAGAAACAGAGAGAGAATGAGCACAAGCAGGGGAGGAGCTGAGAGAGAGGGAGGCACAGAATCTGAAAAAGGCTCCAGGCTCTGAGCTGTCAGCACAGAGCCTGACGCAAGGCTCAAACTCATGAACTGCGAGATCATGACCTGAGCAGAAGTCAGATGCTTAATCAACTGAGCAACCCAGGTGCCCCACACATTGCTGACATTTTATATATATTATGGCTATGACCATATTTATGTCATGACATATACATGCTTATACACAAAATTCCAACTTCAAAAATGAAGGCAAATGATAGAATCTATTTAAAAATGAGATTCTTTTTTTTTAAGTTTATTTATTTTGAGAAGGGAGAGGGGCAGAGAGAAAGGGAGAGAGAATCTCAAGCAAGTTCTGCACTGTCAGTGCAAGCTCGATGCAGGGTTTGATCCCAAGAACCATGAGATCATGACGTGAGCTGAAATCAAGAGGGGGATACTTAACCGACTGAGCCACCCAGGTGCCCCTAAAAATGAGATTCTTTTGAAAAGTAGAGGTTTGTATTTTCATAGATGCAGCTTGAAGTTCTCTACATTTTGCCAGTCTATGGCTACAGATATTACTTTCTTTATAATAATTCCTAAAGTTCCCTTGTGCCATTACCTGCTAATGTGAGTCCTCCAGCCCCATGCAAAGTGCTTTCCCTAATCAAATATTTTCTTGGATCCCTTGGGTGAAGCATCACATATGTACCACTTCTCATTATTTTTACTGCTTCACTGGGCCCAGCTCCTACTGCTTTCAGCTGTTTCAACCACCAGCCACATCTTTTTTCAGTTAGTAGCCACCCTCTGCCCTGGGCCTCCATGTCATTCAATGGCACCGTGCTTTGTTTGGTCAAATACGTATCTCTCTTCTTGGTATTAACCCATTAGTGTGGCTCTGAAACACTTACGAGTTGTGTCTCTTTCAGGGTTTGTTTATAGCTGCTTTCCCCATTTTTGGATGAGGAAATGAGTTCAGAGAAATTGAGTAATGTAGCAGATGCCATATGACAAATCAGTGGCAGAGGTGGGATTCAAACTCAGATCTTACTGTAAACCCTGTACTCTTAAACATAGAATTTTTAATAATTATGAATGTCATTCAGTCTCATAAGACAGCATAGAAATAAGATCTGGGGATCATATCCAGAGCCTTATTAAATCAACAAGACAGAAACAGAAATCCCTGAACTGAAGCCAAGCTTAGTAACTAATTTGGTGAAGTTTTCTTCAAAGTAGGCAATGACATGTAGATACATCTCTGTAACAGCAACTTAATATATCAGATATATAAAATAATTGAGAAGCTTCAGAAATCAGTTCCCTAAGGGGCACCTGGGTAGCTCAGTCGGTTGGGCGTCCGACTTCGGTTCAGGTCATGATCTCGCAGTTTGCGGGTTCAAGCCCCACGTCGGACTCTGTGCTGACAGCTCGGAGCCTGGAGCCTGCTTCAGATTCTGTGTCTCCCTCTCTCTCTGCCCCTCCCCCACTCACACTCTGTCTCTCTCTCTTTCAAAAATAAATAAACATTAAAAAAATTAAGAAATCAGTTCCCCAAAGATATGAGCATGTTGAAACTGGTTTTAAAAAAATTAGATGTCTGTTTGACATTTAATATTGAAAACTCATTCGATATCATTGGTTCTCAGCTTAGAGCATGAGATTACAGATAACTGAAGGAAAGATGAAAAGGATTACAATCCCCTATAGGTATTTAAGTAAAAGAAGCATTATTTTGATTTTTGATTTGATTGATAATTGTTTTAATGTATTCATAAATATTCATACTATGAGTCTTCACAGGAAAACCTGAGGTAAATAGGTTGTACTTTTTAATTTCCACATTATGATTGCATAGAATTAGAGGAAAGAAAAGTAATATCGTAAATAATAAAAACTGTTAGATTCTAGATTTGGGGTATAAGAACCCCAAAAAGACTATACAACCTGTACTTTCCTAGCTCTTTTTGTGAGAATCACAGAAGGTTTCTTGACCATGAGGGATCTAGGGGTAAAGGTAGACATTTGAAGAAAGCTAAAGTCGAATAAGTAGCCCCTTGAGGTCTTTCCCACCCTGACCACTGTTTTGCATGTTTCCCCTGACAGCCTCAGAGGAAATCATAACTCTTCTCAACATGTAGTTTCTCCTTCTATTCTTAGACTGTTTTCCTCTCTTTTTATTAAAGTTCTTAGTCCCCCAGGCTCTGGCATCTTAACCCTCTTTCTTCTGCCTTGTAACACGAATAGGAGCCTATATCTTAAGAAGATGAAAACTCTTGTCCGATCTTGGCCACCCCTTTCTATACCACCCTTTCTTGCCTGATTTCTCTCTGGCCGGTTATGACTCAACTTTTCAAAGGTTAGCCTGCCTGTCCTTGCTTTTAGGGTCTCTTTAATCACTCATTCCAGTTCCATTTGGCTTTCACTAAATCATCTAAGATCATTTTATCCAAACATACTTGACTTTTCTCTGTGCTTCTCTTTCTCAATCTCTCAGCTACTTTTGAAACTATTAACAATTTCCTTCTTGAAATTCTCTCCACCTTTGGCTTTTGTGATTCCATGCCCTCCTTTTTTCTCATGACCAGGATAAATTCTCTTTCTCTGTATTGTTGACAGGTGGTTCTTTGTCCTGACCACCTCCAAGAAATGGTGATTTTCCAGGGCTCAAATGTTTACTTTAAAAAAAAAAATGTTTATTTTTGAGAGAGAGCGAGAGAGTGAGAGAGCGAGCATGGGGGAGGGACAGAGAGAGACAGAGGACCTGAAACAGGCTGCGAACTCTCAGTGCAGAGCCCAATGTGGGGCTCAAACTCAGGAACCTGAGCTGTCAGCACAGAGCCTGACGTGGGGCCAGAGCTCACGCACTGTGAGATCATGACCTGAGCTGAAGTCGGACCCTTAACTGACTGAGCCACCCAGATGCCACTCAAATGTTTACTCTTTACTCTGCTTCAGAATAAGTGTCACCAACTGCATGTCTTCCAGCTAAGTCTTTATGGTTTACCCACTGCATTTTGTATCCCTTCAGCATTTACCAATTTAAATAACAATTTTCTTTAATGCAAACAACTATGATGTGCTCTGTATACTCCAATTGACAGATTTACAGGGTGAGATTGTTCTACAAATGGTAGGGAGTTAATCGATGTTTGCTGACTATATTTCCACTTTAAAATAATTTAGTTATTGAAAAATCTGAATTTTCCAAATGTCTTTCAAATCTAGAGTTTTGTAAATGGAAAAATTATCATTCTAATTGTTTCTGTTCTAAAATTTTTCTGGGATATATCTGTCTGAGAGATATACTTGAACTTGAATGGCACCCCAAAACTTATAGTCACAAAATATTTTTGAAATGAATTTAAAAAAAATAGCCTCCTGAGTACATTTACATCATAGACAAAATAGAACTGTATGTATATTTTGACAATTCCTTGAGAGTGGCAGTAAAGATTTTTTCTAATAATATCAGTACAATCTCAGAATTTTCCAACTAGTGAAAGTCAAGTGTCTTAAGGAAAGAGCACAGTAGAAACCAGCTGTGGACCTCAACAGAGAAAACAAACATTTAAAAAAAAAACTTTTTTAATGTTTTATTTATTTTTGAGAGAGATAGAGTGTGAGTGGGGGAAGGGCAGAGAGAGAGAGGGAGACACAGAATCTGAAGCAGGCTCCAAGCTGTCAGCACAGAACCCAATGCAGGGCTTGAACTCACAATCTGGGAGATTATCACCTGAGCCAAAGTCGGAAGTTTAAGCGATGGAGTCACCCAGGTGCCCCCCAAATTTTTTTAATGTCAAGGGAGCCCTTCTAATAATCCAAAATATGTATAACATAATAGACCAAGCAAAGTACATTATTTTGATGCAGACCATATGGGCTGAGGTTATAGGGACATATTTTAATGCAATATAAAGCATTACATTATAACAATCAAAGTCTCCACCATGGGAAATATGAGCTGGAATGGAAGTGAATCTTCTGTAACTCAAGCAGAATCCAGATGACTGTCTCTCAGAGATGTGGCAGAAAAGCGCCCTCCATTATTTAAAGAGGAGCTGGGGCGTAGACTCTTAAAAAGTTTCTTCTAGCTGTGAGAATTTATTACTAAAACTCAAGTCATCTAACCTTATCAATTAAATAAAAGGAGTGCTGGGAATACCTGAAGGAGCCAACCAAGTAGCCTGTCAGAAGAGACCACCTGCCCCACCCAGGAACAGAAGCAGGGGTGCCAGAGACTTGAAAACTGGTGAAGCTGGAAGACTGGGACTGGAACACCAATCCATGGGCAGCTCCCAGACTTCCCCAAACAATTAAGGACTTTGGAAGTTAGAAAGAAAGAAAAGATGTTAGAATCTCTAATACAGGAAAACAGTCATTAACTATTTCTTTTTGCATTTTTTAAACTTCTCCTAGAAAGAAGAACAATTAGGCAGAAGGGAGCTAATGATGAAAAATAATGTCAGACAAAGGGGCATTTGGGAAACTCTACAAAGTATCAAGAAAGTATTTATCCCTTTCCAGAAAAAAAGAAAGTGATTATTACAAAAAGGGACCAACATTTTAGATATCAGAGCTACTCACTGTAATACTGTAAGTGATCAATAATTATCTATAAATGAGACAGTCAGAAACAGCAAGAAAAGGAGAGACCACAGTTGAAAAGCCTAAGTTCATGCGGTTTACAATCAAGGTTAGATGATAAGACAGACTCTATAATGGGTTGGTTGTCAATGAATAACTTGTGAGTAGATGTTTCTTCTAGTCTTGTTTTAAACTGTATTTTTTTAATGCTTATTTATTTTTGAGAGAGAGAGCATGGGCACAAGTGGGGAAGGGGCAGAGAGTGAGAGAGAGACACAGCACCTGAAGCAGGCTCCAGGCTCTGAGCTGTCAGCGCAGAGCAGGAGGTGGGGCGGTGAAGCTGGAAGCCATGAACTGTGAGACCATGACTTGAGCCTAAATCAGATGTTTAACCCACTGAGTCACCCAGGTGCCCCTAAACTGTATGTTTTCTTCAGAAATATTGAACAGAATTAGTAGCCAATGCTTAGTTAATTTATGCTATTATTTAAATGAAATGAATAGTTTAATTAAAGAAGTCCCCACCATACGTTGTAGAAAACAAATAGATGAAAATTTTTGGTTAATACAGTCTTTACACTCAAGTCAATTTACATTTTCAATGAAATTCAAAATGTATTTTGAACCACTGTGCTAGGTTTGCGGGGGGGGTGGAAGGTGGGTGCGGGGAATCAGAGATTAAGAGAGCATAACTCATAAACCTGGGTAAAGAAAGTTTAATGAAGCTGCATTACATTCTGTACCCTCTCAGTTCTTCAAAATATTCTTTTTAAATAGTAAAACCAGCAAGAAAATAATAAGATAAAAAGTAGCAGAACCTAAAAGAGTTAAAAAGTAAAATCACATGCCATGAATTTTAAAACGTGGCAGCCAAGAAAAGAAATAGATGATTCTATCTCAACTCAGAGTAGCTCCTCATTCCTCCTCTGTCCTCAACCCCACCCCCATAAGAAGTGCAATAATACATCCTTATTTTTATTTAAAAACTTCAATTTGGAAAGACCTCTATTCTGGGGCATCCAATAAAAATCACAGGGAAGAAAATAAAAGCCTGATGAGTAGGAAGTTGTCATCCACTACTATAAAATCTCAAGGTCTCAGTAGAAGCTTGAAAATCCATTAGAGATCATCATAATCACACTTCCATAGATCATGGGAAGAATAAGGTTATCACCCTTATGAATAACATACATTACTAACTGGTGGGGTAAATCCTGAGGTAGGGAATTTAATAAGATGTTGAAGAAATAACAGAGCCAAGACCAATGGAGTTCTCCCTCCCCGCTCCTCCCTTATTAAATCCTTAAGTTATTTAAAAGTTATATAAAAATTCTCAGTCCTCCACTGTAAGCTGGTAAGAAGGTAAATAAGTCAAATATAAAGTGGGAATTCTATCAAGACTAATGATATATAGTTTATCATATGAAATAAAAAAGAAATAGGATGGCAATTTTGTAAACATAATACAGAGAAAAAAATAAACACTACAATGCAGCTTGCTAATACAGATGAAGAAGCCAGTATGGAAGAACATAGTATGCAAGGAACAGAAGAAAATATACTCATCAATGCTTAATACAAAAATACTTACTAACAACAGGAACATCATGGTACCATAGCTAAAACTTCAGATGAGGAGAAAAGAGAATAAAATAAAAAGGAGACTATAGGCCAGCATGACACCACTACAGGATTGATGAATACCTTACCAACAGAAATGAAACATAATAGGCAAGCCAAGAATAGAATTTCCAATATGGAAGAAAAGCTTGAGATACTTTGGATTCATGCAAAGGGAAATTACAGATGGAAACAATTAGAAAAAAGAGAGGGCAAAGACAATCCAATCCAATTTAAGGACCATTGGTCTCAACTTCCTCTCTCCACCAAAGGACAATGAAATAAGAAACCCAAAGTTATAGCAGCAAATTTTTTATTGTAATAATGGAAGAAATAACTGAAGACTGAAAGGGAATTTGATGATCCAATAAAAGATTGTGTAGTGTGACTAAGATAAAATAACATTAGTATTACATTATTACAATTCAATAGTAAATGATTTTTCCGATGTGCAGGCATATAAAAAAAAATTGCTCCTTCTCACAGAAGGTGGTAGGGGAAACATTTATGTAGTTCTAAAGGAAAATGTAACTCAACATATTTACTCTAGTCAAATTATCTTTGTATATCAAAGTATGGATATTCTCAAACATGCAAGAACTCAGGAAAGAGTTTTTCTGAACTTCTCTGAGGTCTTCTGAAAAAAAAAAACACAATAATGATATCCAGCGAACTCAAAGAGAAATTAAAACAAAAAATATTCAGGATGAAGAAACTGTTATGTTTGCAAGCATCTATATATTCTTACCATTAAGGTTAAACAACTATGTTTTGAAAAAGAATGTAAATATTACAAAACCTGAAATAAAAGAATTTGAATGAAAAAGTTCAGGGCTTAGAGAAGAAGCTCGAGGAAAGACAGAAGTTCTAATTTCTTCATTTTTCATTGTATAGTCACAATTGATAATAACTTGAAATATTAGTTAAAATAATGGTGTCTATTACTTTTTTTTTCATAATGTTACAGTGATCTTTAAAGAGCTATTACCTCTTAGGTGAAAAAAAATTATTGAACTTTACCAACTTCTTTTTTTAATTTATTTTCTTTTTTTTTACATTCATTTATTTTTGAGGAACAGAGTGAGACAAAGTGTGAGCAGGGGAGGGGCAGAGACAGAAGGAGACACGGAATCTGAAGCAGGCTCCAGGCTCTGAGCAAGAGGTCAGCACAGAGCCTGATGTGGGGCTCGAACCTACAAACTGTGAGATCATGACCTGAGCCAAAGTCAGACGCTCAACTGACTGAGCCACCCAGGCACCCCTGAACTTTACCAACTTCTAAGTTTTACAACCTCAGTATCTTTTCCTCCCGTTACATTGTAGAAATATTAGAGCATTTATTAAAACTAGAAAACTGTCAAACATATACTAATGACTTCCAAATCAGTGTCTTGAGTCAAAAATATTGCCTGATTTTTAGATGTCTACATTTAAAAATTGTCTAGACATCTTATTTTGGGTGTCCCAGAGGTATATCAAACTTAACATATAAGAAAGTAAATTTAACACTTCCTTGCACTTCCTCACAACTGCCACTTCTCGTGTATTCTTTGACATCCAACCAATCCCCAATTACTGCCAATTTTATCTTCTATTTCTCAAATGTACCCCACATCTCCACTGCTACCACCAATTCTTAAGTCAGGCCCTTACCATCTTTGTTCTGCAATAACCTTGCACGACTCAGGCCAACTCTGATTTTATATTTCTCTTTTCTAACAGAGTGATAGTCTTAAACATCTAACCAGATCCATGCCCTATTTAAACACTTTAAAACAGCCCCCAAGAAATGCAGAAAAGGTCCAAGTTGCAGAAAAGGTCCAACCAAGTTCATTTGCATGATGTTAAAGACTCCCTATGACAGACTTTTTATTTTCATCCCTACCCTAAACCATTCTGAATTGCTTCTAGGTATCAGGGCACAGCATACTATTTTATAAATGTATCCTTTTATTCATCCTGTTTGTTTCTGCCAGGCTTTTCTGAATCTTCCAGTGATCTACTTCTTCCTCTTTGTCATGATTCAGGTATGGATTCTGGAAGCTCTTTTTTTAACTCTAGGCTAATGTGTGTGTCTTTTCCAGGTTTCCTTAAATTTGTGTGTACATAATATACTTAATCATTGATTTATTCATGCAATGAAACATTTTTGAGTGCCTACTATAGCTAGGAAACTGTCCTACTTGGGATAAAGGCTAAGTTCTTTCCCTTACTGAGTGTGTGTTTAGGAAGGGAAGACAAATATTAAATAAATCAGTACACAAATGATTAATTTATGATAATCATGATAAATGCTATCAAAAAGACTTAAAGGTGTCATCAGACTGCATAATGAGAAATATATGTAGCCTAGTTTGAGGAATCAGAGGTCTTCTTCCAGGAATTAATATGTGATGTGTAAAAAGGGACCAAGGTAGAATATAAACTTTTTCATGTAGAAGGAAGAACATATGCAAAAGCCCTGACTGGGAAAGAGCATAGTGCTTCTGAGGAACGACAAGGCCACTGTGACTAAAGAGCAAAGGTTGTGCAGCAAAAGTGTCATGAGATGAAGTGTTTACCATATTATATTGAAACTATTTCTCCATCAATACACCATGAGCTTTTTTGAGGGCTGGACTGGCCCAGCTGATCTTCTAGTCACTCATACCTATTAAACCAATTTGGACCAACTTAAATAAAAAGTTTAAGTTGGAAGATATAAGGAAGTCATAGACATGGTGGGAATGCTGATCAACAGGTTGAATTCAAGTAGATCCTGGGGTCAAGAAAGCAAATTATAACCTCTCCACATTCATCCCAAGAAGAAAATCATTATTCCTCAAAATCTATCAGGTTGCTGTTGGGCAGAAAATGAGATGCTAGGCCAATAATTAACAAATGACTAGAATCAACATGTGTTGACCACAATCAACAAAGATTCACAACACTCACCATGGTCCTTGGCACATATTAAGAATGCAAAGTTTGTTGGAATGAACTGCGCTCCCATAGCCCTTACACACTTTTAACATACGACTTATTTCGCTGCACTGTGATTTTTTGGTCTGTGTCTTCTTGAAAGAAAGGACTATAACTGATTTCACTCTGTATTCCTAGTACCTAGCCCAATGCCTGGTACCTTGTTGCTCGATAACTACTTGGAGAGGGAATGACAAGTGACTATGTGCCCATGTACATATCTGTTAAATATCTCAGCAGTCTAAGAATCTGGAATCTCCATCACTATATCACGTTGCTTCTTCTCACCCCCACATGGAGCAGGAGACCTGATTCATAAAGAAAGTTTACTGAATGAATGAATGAGTGAATGAATGAAGAAATGGTTGTTATGATACAAAGCTAGGTTTTAAAATCAAATGCCTAAGTAAAACATTTTTACAATGTTTCATCAGTTTTTAACAACTGCTCAACTTATTTTTTGAAGAATAAACCTCTAACCAATCATGTAAGTGCCTCGGGTATAAAAAATAATTGCCATGAGGATTTATGTATATATTTTTTCCACATACAGTTTACTTCTTGGCATTCTTACTGCCAACTCTAAATACGCTAGGGGGATAAAAGAAGCTAAATTTGTTTCTGAATCATCCAACAAGGGCTTTACTATAGAGACCTATGTTGTCCTCATTAATTTCATTGTGCTTTAAACACAACTTATTTTGCTTCTTCATAGACAAGGGGTTTGACTAAGTGGTGGAAGGGAGAGTAGATTCTCCAAAACAAGCCCCTTCCATGAAACGAGGTAGAAGGCTGGAACTACAAAGTCAATGCGAACTGGGTTTAAATTTATTTGGTAGAGGGGCGCCTAGGTGGCTCAGTTAAGCATCCGACTTCACCTCAGGTCATGATCTCACAGTCCGTGAGTTTGGGCCCACATCGGGCTCTGTGCTGACAGCCTGGAGCCTGCTTCAGATTCTGTGTCTCCCTCTCTCTGACCCTTCCCCGTTCATGCTCTGTCTCTCTCTGTCTCAAAAATAAATAAACATTAAAATTTTTTTTAAATTTATTTGGTAGAACAAGAGCTCCTTTCCCTCTTACAGTCTGTAACTCTAGAAAGTTTCTCCTCTCAATGATTCAGTGGGTCTGCTCAGATCTGTTTTCAAATCCTGATTTTACCACTTACTATTTGATGTGTCCCTTTCATTGCCTATAAACTGAGAATAATCAAAACTACCCAATAATGTTGTTTAAAGCCTTAAATAGGATAACATATGTAAAGGACTTAGCAAGTCCTGATACAAAGTAAGTACTCAAACAGCAGTTATTAGATTATTTTATTATTATTTACTGCTCACTTCCATATGCATATATAAAATTAACAGACATTTTAAACATGAAATTACTACACAGGCATACTAATACTTAATTCTGATTTTCAGCATAATTTTTAGTATTTGGACAGCTGCAATAATCAACTGGAATATGTTCATTTAGAAGGTGATTCCTAAGATATTTCTATGCAGTTCCAATATCAACATTCCACAGTTCTAAATTCATTGAGAACAAAGACAATGTAATAATTATAACTTGCACTTCCTGACAAAATATTTGATATAGAGCCATAATGTATCTTATCAAAATATTGTTTTAAAGATCACTATAGGGGTGTGTGCATGTATATATAAATATGTGTATACAATGTGTGATGTATATATATATATATATATATATATATATATATATATATATATATATACACACACACATATATACAAAACATTAAATGATCCATTCATAAGTACTTACATTGTAAGTCACATTTTCAAGGTAAACTCACTAAAGGCCTATATTTCTTAGCCTATCCTTCTGTTACGCTAGTTAGCAGTTTTAAAAAGAATAAAGTCTTATACATTTAGTTTTGAGAACACAAAGATGAAAGAGGCAACATATTAGCAACACATAAATTTCAGAGAGTTTTGTGGATCTGTAAAAATTCTATCAGAGAGGCTAAATACCAGAACAAGTTGAAGCTTGAAAATAAAACACACATATAAAATAGCTTTTAGACCCTTTAGGAGCAAGAAAAAAAAAAAGGCATTCCCAATTGTCTTAAGATGCAGTAATTTTAGTTTAAAAACAAGAGCAAACAAACAAAAAGAGGTCTTCAACTTTTATATTTCCTTCATCCCTTTCTGTAAGGAGAATTTACCTCTAAGTGAAGATGTGCTATGAGCATTGTTAAAACAGACCTGAAGATAAGCTTAGTAATAAAGAGAGAGAGAGAGAGAGAGTACTGCTTGTTACTTTAAGTTCAGGTTCCCAGGCTCAGAAAAAAAGTATATCATAATAAAAAAATAGCAATTATGACCAAAGAGCTATTGCTGTCAACATTTAAAGATACAAGTAAAATAAATGAACTGGCAGAAGACTGCAGGGAGTCTTGATGTTTACAGCTGAGAGAACAGCAGAGTTTAGAAACTGTGAACTCTTAATTTGACCTTAATTTGAAGCAAACTCTATTCCAGACTTCTCAGTAATCTAAAATGTTGATTCCTAGACACAAGTAGGTTCATTAAAAACAAATCATGTTCCCACAACTTTATTTTTACTCTTTTAGCAGATATACTATATTAATTGATCTAGGCAATGCTTAAAACATATGTATACCAATAAGATACCTAGCAAATATCTCCTGATATTCATATATATAGGATGAAAAATAACTTTGGATTATAATGCACTTAGTTCATAATTTTTTATGTAACCCTACCTAAAGATCAGTGGATATATACGGGCCTAGTAACTAAATGATTTGCCTCTTCTTAAGCCATTTTGTTTGACATTTTTATTAATGACTCTAAGTGAAGTCTTGCTAAAGCCCCAAAGCTGGAAAGACTTATGTAGATATCGGATGGCAGAATCAAAGACAAAGGTTGAAAGCCTTCCAGATTAAATACATCAGGGAAGAATATAAGATCCTTTGTTTAACTACTGAAAGTGAAAGAAAGAAAGAAAGAAAGAAAGAAAGAAAGAAAGAAAGAAAGAAAGAAAGAAAGAAAGAGAGAAGAAGAAAGAAAGAAAGAAAGAAAGAAAGAAAGAAAAAGAAAGAAAGGTTTATGTGAATCAAATCCATAGACTTAGACAAAATAGGCTATGTGACCCTATTGTATATGGCAACTGATGTAGTATTTTGCAACATTAAGAGAACTATGATGTACCTCATTTGGGATATAGTGTTCAGTTCTGAAAATCAGCTTTAAGAGGGTCATCAACTGACAAAGAGTAATGTGGATGTGGGCTGAACCTCCAGGAGGGTAGATTTTAGCTCAGAACAGAAAACAATATTCTAATGGTTAAATTTTATAACAGATTGCATAAAAATTCCTCAATTCACTCCCTTTTACTAAAACTGTTTAAGCTGATATTGAAAGACAGTCTGTTAGGATTCACAGAAAAGATTCTTGCTTTGAGTAGGATTTTATTTTCCCAGCTTTATCAAAGTATAACTGACATATGGCATTGTGTAAGTTTAAGGTATAGAATGTAAAGATTTGATTCATGTACATACTGCAGAATGATCAATAATTACCTTTTGTGTGTGCTTGTGCGTGTGTGTGATGAGAATACTGAATATGTGCTATCCTAGAAATTTTCAAGTATATAATACAGTATTATTAACTATAATTACTAGGCTGGACATTAGATCCCCGGAACTCATTCATGTTACAATTGGAAGTTTGTACCATTTGACTAACATCTCCTTATTTCCTCCACCCTTAGCCCCTAATAACCACCATTCTACTCTGTGTCTATAAATTGAGGTGTTGTTTTTTTTTTTTTTTTTTCAGATTCTACATATATGCGTAATCAAACAGTATTTGTTTTTCTCCATATGTCTTACTTCCCTTAAACATAATACCCTAAAAGTCCATCAGTGTTGTCACAAAAGGCAGAACTTCCTTCTTTTTTTTTTTTGGCTGAATAATATTTTAATGCATGTGTGTATAAAATCACATTTTTAATCCAATCATCCATCCACAGATACTTAGGTTGCTTCCAGGTCACACCTATTATGGATAATGCTACAATCAACATGGGGGTATAGATACCTCTTTGAGATTGTTGGTTTCATTTCTTTCAGATATATACCCAGCATTGGGATTGCTGGATCATATAATTTTTTGATAAATTTTTTTGATCATATAATTTTTTAATAATTTTTTTACAAAGTACAACACAGTGTTCTATAGCGACTGCTCTCAATTTATAATCCCACCAACAGTGCAAAAGGGTCCCCTTTTCTTTACGCCCTCACCAGCACTGGTTCCTTCTTGTCTTTTTGATAACCATTTTAACAGATGTGAGGTGATATCTCATTGTAGTTTTGTAGTTTTGATTTGTACTTCCTTCCTTTAAAACTATGTATGCAACTCCAAACATTGAGCCACCAGAGAAATCAAAGAAGCAATTGACTAGGAAAGGATGATGGCCAATTATTGGGAGAGCAAAAGAACACACAAATCAGCATTTTAAAAATTCAGTATTTATAGAGTTATGTTTAGATGAGTGAAAAATGCATTTGGTCAACCACTTCATATTCAAATTCAAGTGTGTGGAAGTAAATTTGATCCATCTGTCCCTGAATTATTTTCTTAAACCACCAACATTTTGTTTTATAAGAACTGATTTCCAACGAGTCTTATGATATCCCCAACCTCCTGCCAAACCTGCTCAGAGTCTGAAATATAGTTATTGTACCGAACTTTCTCAAATATGCTGTTTTTTTTAAATTAAAACTAAGAAAACAGGCAAAAGAGTATTTGATTTGCCTGTTACAATGCCACTCATACTGAAATCAAACATAAAATATGCACAAAAAGAAAAGGATCTACATAGTATCTATTTTTATTATATATATTCCGGATATAGTACAATACAAATTATCTAGACAGCAAGCTTTGTGTAAGCAGTTTACACATATGAGTTTAAAAGTGGAATGAGTGACCCAGGACAAATTCAGGTCCACTCTGAAGAATGACTTAAATCATATACATTGCCAATGGAGTTTCCCCATCTACCCTTTGGCTGCTCCTTTGTCTTATAGGCATGTCTTCCCCAGCCTACCTCTTCCCTTTGTTTTTAGGGCTGTCATGCGGGCCCTCTGCTTCTCTAATTCTCCACCCTCTCTCTCATTGTCATCCTTTCCCATGGCATCACTGACCACCTACATGCTGATGACTCCCAGATCTGTATCTTCGCTCTGCTTTCACTTCCAAGAGATGATTTCTGAGTTCTTCCCACTTGAAACATTAATAAGTACCTCAAAATCAACATTCCATAAGTACTCCAATTATGATCCAGAAATTGATATAATATTTGACTTCCTTCTCCTCTTTTGTCACTCCCCTCCCACATCCAGTCAGTCACAAAGTCCAGTCCATTCTTTCTCTTAAACATCTCTCTAACCTTGTTCAAATCATCATATTCCATCGTGGGAATTACTGAAATACCGTCCTAGTTGAATTAGCTATATATCCAAGATGGACCCCTGCAATCCATTCTCCACACAATTGTCAGAATAATCTTTCTACAAGGGAAATCTGATCATGCCTTCACCTGGTTAAAACCCATCAGTGGTTTCTCATCACTTTAGAAAGAAGACCAAACTTCTTAATATCATTACAAAGCTCCAAATTATCTAGATCCTTCTTAAGTTTTCACTCTGTTCTCTCTGAACCTACTCCTATCATTCGACAGTCCAAATATTTGAGTTTTGTTCAATATCTAAGAAACTGTCATGCTCTTTCACACCTCGGGATATCCCCACAAATAGCCTCTTCTGAGTAAAATCTCTTCTCCTCCCCTGTCCCCTCATCTAACTTCCTTGTCCCATCAACTTTCCCTATCCCACCTACCTTTGCTGTCACATCAGCTTGGATGTCCTTTCCTCTGAGAAGTCTCTGTGGCTCTGCCAAAACTAAGCTTGATGTCCTTGGCATATGCTTGTACCACACCTTGTGCTTCCTCCATCACAGTCTTTATTTATAACACTGTACTGTGGTTGTTTCAGGCTGAACCCCAGTTCCTAGCAGGATTCCCTAAATGTATTATACATGCAATAAATTATTATTAAAATATTGGATGCATTTTAGATCCCTGGTGACAGCCTTCTAAAAAACACAATCTATCATATAACCGATAAACTGCATTTATGTGTTTTCATTTAATTTTCTTCTTATATCACCATTCATAGGAAAAAATGTTTTAAGACTTAAAAATGTTTAAAATATAAAGCTATTTTTCCCTCCTGATACACACACATACAGACACACACATGATTTTTCTGTTTTCCTATCTGAACTTGGTGATAAACATGTTGAAGTAGTATCTAATTATAATACTTTTTCCTCTAATAGTTCTTCCATGTATCTACTATAAATAGTCATTGCTTTCTATACTGTGAAATCCTCAAGTAAATTATATCTGAGATAATTTTTTTTTTTTTTTTTTTTTTTTTGAGAAACAGCATGAAGGTTAAGGTTTCCAGGACAGGAAAAATACCAAGAGTTGAAAAGACAACCTGACTACACAGATACTTAATTCCTTCAATCTTTAAAACTGAGTGAATGAGGGACACCTGGGTGGCTCAGTCGGTTAAGTGTTTGACCTAGGCTCTGGTCATGATCTCATAGTTTGTGGGTTCGAGCCCTGCATGGGGCTCTGTGCTGACAGCTCAGAGCCTGGAGGCTGCTTCAGATTCTGTGTCTCCCTCTCTCTCTGCCCCTTCCCTACTCATGCTCTGTCTCTCTCTGTCTCTCAAGATGAATTAAATAAATAAATAAATAGGGTTTTAAAAAATTAAAAAATAAAAATAAAACTGAGTGAATGAAATATCTTTTTTTGTGAGAAATATTACCTAGAATGTGAAATAATGTTTATAGATGATCTACTGACGAAAGCTAACTTCTGTACTTTCCAAGACTTTCAAGACTTTTTCTACAAAAAGTTATGTAAAGTAGAGGAGAATTATAGTTCCACTGACCTTTCCTTCCATAACTAACAGAAGCATATTTACCATCAGTGATAGGAATGCCTTCAGTTGATTAAGCCCTGAAAATATTATCATGTTGTTTATATTATCATGAGTAGTACATGAGTACTCACATGTACTCAATGTGTTGAGTGACACCTTGTAATTTTTAGGAATTTATCTTCCATTTAAACTAAAAAAGGGATGTTTGCCTCTTGTTATAGGAAATTCTCATTAAAAGGAGACTGGTGTTTCATTTTAAGTCATTTTACAATGGTCTACTCATAACAGAATTACTCAGATAAAATTATTTTGAAATTCACAGTGGTGTGTCTACACAGTTGAAACACAGAGGAATCTGGAAAAAAAATAAATTTTTTTCAATAGAGAATATCAAATAGCATGATTAAGAAGTAAGAATCTGACTTAAACAAGAAATCCTGTAGTTTAGCAGTTTGATGAAGGTAGAGAGGCTCCAAAATTGTCAAATATCCACTTATATTTGGCTTCGTAAGAATACACAGAAGCCTAATTTTAAGTTTAGCTTTGCCTGCCAGTTTTTATGCATGAACTGTAGCCCCAACTTGACCTTTGAAAATTAGGAGCTAATAATTCAAATTAGAAATAATTTCAAGTTGAATAATCATGTCAAGTAATTAAATTTATAAGATATAAAGAAATATTTTTGAAGTTTACTTTATATTCCATTATCTTTTTTACAAACTGAAACTATTATATTTTCTCTAACGATTGATGTAAGTTGCAAAGCAAATTTAATAAGTCTTGTCAATTTTGACAGTCAGTGTGAAAAAAGAGGAAATGTTCTATGCAGTGCAAAGAGTACTAAATATTCCAAATATTGGTAAACAGCCAATTCTTTTCCAACTCCAATGCCACTCAGATCCATCTCTAAAGTTCTCAAAATTTCTTCGAAATTTTCTATCATTACCATTCAAATGATTAACCTCTGAATATTGTTCTCATGTTCACCTCAATCATTTCTTCTACTCTTATTTATAAGGTGCCTAGTTATGGGACTTCATTCGGGGACTCTGCTAAGAATATCTTTGTGACATTTTCTGTGATAGAATAATGAAATTTTAGTGTTTTAAATTGGTTAAAACCTATTCAAATCCTAACCAGATTTAATTTTATTAGGTCAAAATGACATAGAGCACATTGTGGGGAAGATAAGTGTTCATTAAATAATTACTTGATTGTTGTCCACATTACCTGAAACATCTGATAATTATTTTTAAGTAAATGGATAAAATTGATGTAAAAATAAAATGTATAATTTATCATCAGTTCTCTAGGTAATTCTAAGAAAAGGAGATGGAATTTTTCCCCCAAAGTTTATTTAATTATTTTGAGAGAGAATGCATGTGAGCACACAGGGCAGGGGCAGAGAGAGAACCCCAAGCCGACTCAGCATTGTCAGGACACAGCCCTATGCAGGGCTTGATCTCATGAACCTAACCATGAGATCAGGACCTGAACCAAGATAAAGAGTGGGACACTTAACCAACTGAGCCACCTAGGCACCCCAAAGGATACGGAATTTTAAAAAATTAGAGCTACTAAAACAAGTGTGGGTGATTAAACTGATGTCATTCCCTACCCTCTCCTAAAAAAAATTTTAAAAAACATGCATTAAAGGAGTAAATTTATTTTCCTGGAGCAAATGTGAGAAATGCAAACTCCAGATAGGCAGAAAAACTTTACCTATGATTGAGAATCACCACTGATGGGATGACGCAACAGTTCTTTGGCCCTCATGTAAGCTGATTCTGTGGTAGGATAAAATATGTTTTATAAGAGAAACCAAGTTTACAAAAATCAAGAATACTAATGAAAAGCAGACTTTTGAGGTTTTAAATGATCTGATTTTTCTGTTCTTTTTTTACTGTGTTTGGAAGTGGCAGCAGAAATGATGAAATATAAGCATAAAAGCAGTTTGGAAGATTTCTAACCTCTCTCATAAGACAATTGCTGATTGAGAGTTCTTAATAAACCAACACGATCCATTTTGTTTTCCTTGTCATCTCCTTCACTATTTCCACATAGAATATATATCTGATTCTCACTGACTGCCACAAAAATGAACCATTTTGTAGGGGGCTCTGAGAGATAAAAACCTATTTGGTAATGAGGTTATATCCCAACTTCTATCAGTTAAAAGTAGAAAGCTATAAATAATACTGAAAGAACAATACAGCTGTGTGAATCTTGGCACAACAGGATGAAACTATTTCTACTGTTTGCTTCTTTTCCCCATGTCCCCTTTCCAGCGCATATAAATTCATTGCTCTGGTGGTTTTAATTTGGGCCCCAGTTTTGGCTAAATCTAAGAACTCAAAGAAAAACACAGCTGAAACCACTGCCTAGTGGCTTAACTCACAGCCTCAAATGATAGGCCTCCAACAGAGCCCAGCAGGCTTTCTGCAAAAAGGCCCCTGACTAGAGCTCATTTTGAAAAGTGGAGAGTTTGATAACAAGTCAGAAAGAGGTTTCACCATAGCTGTCTTAGGAGATTCTGCATTGCCCTACTAAAAAGAAACAGTGAGTGTTCTATGTAAGAAACACATGATAAATTTCTCTGGCACTTTTAACTGACTGATTCTATGCTGGAATGCTAAAACCACAAGGTAGTGACAAATTTACATGCCCAATGAAGAGCTGAGCTATGCACAGCAATTTCTTTCATTTGCATTTGATTTATCTTATTCAGTTCTGAAGGCTCACGGGTCAGTGACTGTTCTCGAACTAGTAGACCTAAAGCCATCTATACAATTTTTGTCTTTAACTCTGCCCTTCTCTGTATTACACAGCCATAGATGATCTCGTCAATAGTTGTGATCCAAGGGTTTCTGAGAAGATGTTCAACCTTCAAATATGTTAGATACCAAAATATAGAATCTGCTGAAAGGTAATCATTTAGATTTCACTGCTGTTTTCAGAGATCTGATGGTAAATTCCTTCTGAGACTGTCAAAAATGGCACCAATGCCCGTGTGATTCAGTCTCCACGGCACCTCAGAAAGAAGACTATGAATTGCTTTTCTCTGCTGCTACTCCTCTATGGGAGAGAATTAATTCTTTTTTCACAAATTAGTGCTAGGAAAAATGAAAAGGAAACACTGACTGAAAATACACTAGGGATCTAGCATAGTATCTGCCAAGGCAGATAACTCTATTTATTAGACAAAAAGTGGAACATAGAACAGAAAGATATGCTGGGCAAGTCTTCAGTTTTGTTACTCCAGTCCCACATAATCACCAAAATCTCTGGATTCTGTTCCCCCACAGTAGTCCTCTGCCAGGGGCCAAATCGGACTTGGTGGCCTGGCCTGTCACTCTGCAATGTCTTTGGTCTCTGTAGTTTGCTCTGCAGATCTTCATGCATTCTTTACTTTATCTTGATTTCTAGTTGTGATAAGTGATATCACTGGCCTGTGGTGAACTGATACATACCACTCCAAGCAAAACCTCAAAATTTCATATTAAAGCATGTTTTATTATTGTTTACTTTCTTAGCTCTGTGACTATCCCATCTAATTTCAATTCAGTCTTTTAGTAATCTTTCTCTAATAGTCCAGACTCTCAGTGGCTGTTTCCCTAATCTTAAAGCTTAGTTTCATGAAAGCTGATCTTTACCACCTACTTATATGATCCTGCCAGCTTGTACTATAGCTTGAAATCCCAATTCTGGTCTTTAGGACTGAATTGCCTCTCAGAATTCGAATCTATCTGCTGACATTGTTCCAGTTCGGTATTTTGGGTACAAAAATGCTGCCTCTACTACCTACTCAACACTGCAATCTTCTGCTTGTCCACGTGTTAACTCTTAACGGTACCTCCAGACCACCTGTTCGGATGCCACCCTCACCAGTTCTCTGATCAGTGTCACACTCTGGTAATACGTCATGCATTGATCCCACAGCCTGGCTTAATTACCTTATTCTTCCAGACCCCTGCCAAAATACTCATCTTGCTTCACTTAGTTATATCTGTCTTCCCGTCATCCATAAACCAGCACTTGTATTTTTACAATAAAGTGGAGTGCAAAACAACTGCAAAGCTGAGAGGAAACTTCAAAAGAAAAACATTTTAACGTAGAAGGCTTTTTCCACATCATTTATCAATTTGGGTGTGCTTTGCATACATTTCCTTAGAGTGTGAGTCCCAGAACACATTTGACCACAATTTCAACCAGATTGTATTATAGCAGTCAAACATTCTCTCTTGACTAACTTTACAAAGGAGAGAATCAAAAACATTCTCTCTGAATGTTCAGAGAAGCTTCCCATAGAGAAGGAAGTACATTCTGGTTTTAAACAAAAACAAAACGGCAGCTAAGCCTTTTATAATCCAGCAACACACACAGGCTGGATGCGAAAATAACCTATCCTTATCTACTTTGAATTTTACTAAGGAATTTGATGGCAAAAGATGGGCATTCACTTCAAACACTAGCTTAACAGGATAGAAAAAGAAATGGGAGAAAGAATATGTGCATGAATGAGATTTATTCTGCAATTTTATTAATATTTTCTGTGCCCAGTTTATTATTAGTGTTCCTGAAAAAGAGGAAGAATAATTTAGATGCTGGCTAGTGTGTAAAATCTGTGCAATTGTAGCGTTTACTCTTGGTAGATTAGTAGAAGAAGGGAAAAATCAATTTCTAGTAATATTTAGTATGGCAGCTGGAATCCTGTGGTTTAATGAGGGACGTTTCAGAGTTCTAGAGCACAAAGTGGTAATGTTCATAAGAGCCAGTCCTGGTTTTTCTTGGTAACTAAATATCATTACCACATGGGTTGTAGTATTTCCATTGGTGGACATTTTTAAAAAGTAAAAATCAGTCAAGAAATTACTACTTTGTCATCACGTCTTGTAAACTTACATGACCTCTATTTTTCAATTCAAACTTTGCTAAACGCATATGCGATTCTTATAGATCTATTAGATGAGTCTCACTGCCTCCGAAGACACATAGAAAATATTTTTTAATCAAAAACTTGACTAGCGTATAGGAGTGAATGTTGACAGCCAAAAAATAACCTCTCCATATCTATCTCCACTCTTTGAATATATTTAAACCATCAATTTTTGGATTTAAAGATGTATATGAAATATTTCAGGTTTAGTGAAGACAGATGGTTAATATTTTATAAAAATTTTTAAAAATGTGATAATATAATGATTCATAGTATATACTTTTCCTACATTTTTGAAAATACGATAAAGCACTGATTGTAGATTAATGATTTTTAATGATAAATTTAGTAAAGTATTAAATGACACTGAAACAAAAATTTTAGCAAAATAAATAAAAAAGGTAATTCAGGAAATTAGTCTGATCTCTTCCAGGATTTATTTTAAGGGATGGTTTTGAATAATTATAGTTTAAATATAAAAGTGTCAATGACCTCTGCTCCTACAATCGCTGCCTTTAGAAGGATCTGTCTGCAGAGGCACTGTCTTAGATTGCTTAATATGGAAGAGATGCAAGATTTTTTCAGTTATTAATGAAAAAAATTATGGAAAGTGCTGTAAGTTAATGGATTGAACACTTAATTCCACATACAACAAAACATTCAATTGATAGGAAATTAAGAACCTTGAATCAATCTTCATCCAGGTTTTTGTCATACAAAATTTTTCTAGATTTTAGAATCCTTTTCACTTGACTTTGTAACCATCTCCCTAAGTAGATAAATATATATTAGAACATCAAGTGAAAATCTCAAGTACACCTATAAAAAGGCAATCCAGTAGAAACTCAATGTGGATGGCAAACAGACTTTTAAAAGAGGCCATTCCAATGTTCATTCCTGAACTTTCCTTTGGTAGAGACAATAGGGATGGGAGAATCTGATTTTTCTTAACCTATTATTCCAACAAAGTCACAGGCAACTAACTAACAGATTAAAGCATGGTTTTTATGGCAATTGGCTACAGAGAAGAGAAACTATGGAAACTGAATTTATTACACTGCAGTTAAATGATGGAGTGGACACATTAATCATGTGAGTGTCACAAAACAATTCAAAATTGTTATTTGTAATAAGGTTTTGCATATGCTTTAGGTGGCCAGAGTTCTGACTCCATGCTAAATTGGACAGATAAAATAAGAATGCGTGAAAACAAACCTATAGTCTTTGTCATTGAAAGAAAAGGACATTGGGAAATCTCAATTTCCTTCCTCCTGTTTGAGCAGTTATATTTGGCTGTTACCCTGTCTGCTAAGTTATGTTTAGACAATGCCAAAGGAATGCCGTGATAAATAAAACAATCTATAATTTAGCCGGTGTGTGTGTGTGTGTGCACGTGCGTATGAGACTTGTCATCATACATAATAATGGTGGTTTTGTCAAATTCAATCCTCTTATAATGAATTCTACTGTACTGGATGATGATTAGCCACACTAGTTTCTCCTATAACACTCTCCCACATCAATAACACAAATGTGAGATCATTGCAACAACACAGAAGAATGTTGTTTTGCTATTTCAACCTGCAATTTTGTAAACTGAGAAAGGAAATTATTTACTGCTTTTTAGGATTAGTTATTCCTGATTTGGTCTTTTGGTGTGAAATTACCTAAAATCACAAAATATGCAGGTTTTTTTTATTGTGTTCTAATATTTTCAGTAAAAGAAAATGATTATATGATCATATAACAAACATGTATGATTATAATTTGTTGTCAAGTGGCTAAAAGAGACTAAATTCCTGTCTATTTTACTTATTCCTGTCAGCTAACTAAAATAAGTCCCAAATGAGTGAAGTGGGAAAAAAAACATGTTTAAATTCTGAAAAAAATGTAATTTATGTTACCTTTTTTGATACTCCCCAAAAATTCAGAGAAGAAACAGAAGCTATTTTGGAATCATGAAAAACAGACTCATAATATAAAACAAAATTGTATACTTTTTAAAAGTACTTTTAACTGGCTAACTTAATCAGTTCGAGACTGATATTAATAAGAAAAACTAACCAACAAGAAAAAAACCTTTTTCATTGAATTATGAAATGGTGAAGTCTATACAGTTGTCTTGAAAAGACATTATTTTAGTGTGTGTTATATTCAGACAGTAAGAAGGCACAAGGCTGAATGACTGGACACCATTTTGTTCTCAAAACAATAGGTTCTGAGTCCTGGGATAAATTTTGAAAACTTCTAAGGAATAAATAAAATCTTAAGAAACACAACTGACATTTAACCAACCAATGGATCACAGTACATGCATTGTTAAAGTGGATCATATTTCATATTTACTTAAAAGATGATAGCAAAAGATTTTGCTTTGATATAACTGCTCAATTCAGTGTATTCACAGTTACCTGATAATGACCCAGATACTTCCAGGAATATCAAACAATTGTGACTGCTGTCCTCAGCCAATAGTTCCTGTCTGCTCACCCCTACACAAGGGAGGGCAAATTTATTAGGTTCCATAATTCCATAACTTCTAAAAGTCTAGTAATCAAGATATAAGATTAGAATAAATTCCATATACTATCCATTCTAGCTGCTTGTCTTTTGTTTTGTTTTGTTTTTGCTGCTTGTCTATTTTGGTCTCCTACTACATGAAATACCGACTGTATGCACTGTGGACTTCTATAGAAATTTTACTACCTATATATACGTGTTTCTGTATATCCACACGATACGTATACATAGTTTTTCATTGTATGTACGTAATGTATGTTCACTAGGAAAAGAAACAGTACAGGTAGAGTGTTATTCAATCACCAAGAGATAACTACTGTTAACATATTGAATATATCCTTTTATGAATATACATGCACTTCTCTATCATCTCTCTCTCTGGGTTATCTATACTTTATGAAATAAAAATGCCATTCCTTTGGTTTTGAAATCCTTTTAGTACATGTTTTCATGTCAATTGATGCAGATCTGTATCACTGACTTGAGACAGTTATTCCTTGATGAACACCTCGTTCAGTGTTTGGACCATGGGCTCAGCCTCTCAGCCTTGGCGCTCACCTGAGGGTCAGGAAAGGGTAACCGGGACAGTAGGTCAAGGCAGCGAGACCAGGGACGGCGGCTAAGGTGGTGGCGGCAGAGCAGCTCCGGCACCGCGCGAGGCCGGGTCCCGACCCGGCCCCACCCCACAGACAGTTCGGCGGTGGCGGTGCTTTTCCCCATCCCGGCTCTCTCCTCCCTTATCCGGACTGCCCACGCCCATTTTGGCTACAGTGGATGGACAAGAAAAGTTTGAAATTGAAGTCACCACGCTGGATAACGCGCTTCGTGTGGCATCCCCAAACAAGTTTGGAGAATTTTGTTCGGTAGGAATTCTTATTAATTCAGAATCGAGATATGAGACAAAATACCTTATTGGAAAAGTCGGCACTTTCGCCAACCAATGGATTTGAGCACAAGTGAAATTCTGCTTACCTCCAAAAGCACAGGTCTCTTCCGGGTGGCGGCCAGGCGGCGAGAGCACGGCGTGCGGGTGGTAAAGGTCCGCACGCGGCGGGCATGTCCGGCGAGGTCCCGCACGCAGGCTCACGGAGGAAGGCACAGAGTCGGCGCGAACGCCTGAACCTCGAACCGCGTCCTGACCCGGAACCGCTTCTCCGGGAGGTGACCCCTGAGGCTGCTTACCCGGAAAACACAGTTGGTCTCCACTGCCTCAGCGCCACAAAAGTACAGCAAAGATCTGTGGAGAGGGACTTAATTCCCGCCTGAGAAACGACTACACGCCCCACCTCGTGGTGCTGGCTGGGGTGGGTTGGAGCATGAGCACCTGGTGGAATGTGCCAGAAAGTGCCTCCCGGGAACCCGAGCCTCCTGGGCATGTGAGAAGGCTGAGGACGAGGGAACCCGAGCCGCCTGGGCATGTGAGAAGGCTGAGGACGAGGACAGATCGGTATTGCAGTGCACGGCGGGAGGCTGCCAGGCTGGAAGACGACAGGTCCAGCGTCAGCCCGGGCCCTGCCCTGTTTCCGGAGCCCACGCACTGTCAGGACAGGACTGAAGAGCTGTTCCTTCTTGGAGGAAGATTCCATCCCCTGCGCGTGCTGAACTGGTTGGCAGGCGGCGGGGCAAGGGCATGTTTGCCAGAATGTCCCTCAGCGATCTCAACAGGCACCACTGGATGTCCGGCACAGCCTCCCACCCCCACAGCCAAGGCGACTCGGACCTCTTGTGAGTCCACGCCTGCGCCCACCCTGGCCAGGTTCGAGGAAGCCTGGAAATCTTCATCAAGAAATTCATTTTAATGGCTGGGACTGTGGGTGTGGTGGAGCTGCGGGGAACGAAGACGTAGCCGATGTCCATGCACATGCTGAACCTGGAGTCCAGGCCTGTGATCTAACAGGATGTAGGGAAGCAGGTGCTGACTACCCGTTCCAGAAAGCTGCCCTGCGAGCCGTGCACACTCATCTCCAAGGGGAAGCCAAAAGACATCCGGAGAGTTGCTTCTAAAATGCTCCACAACAGGTCACGATCTCACAGTTAGTGGGGTGGATCCCGCGTGGGGCTCTGCCCCGACAGCGCCCTCTCTCCCTCTCTCTGCTGCTACCCCACCCCTATCCCTTCTCTCTCTCTCTCTCTCTCTCTCTCTCTCTCTCTCTCTCTCTCTCTCAAAATACATAAATATTTAAAATGCTCCGCTGGAAGCCTACATTTGACTGAGCAGCTAACTCTTGAGCCCTCTGCCTGCTTTGTGGAGCGGAGGTGGGGGGTGGGGGGGAAGGGGCGGGACTGAGCAGGATGTCTGGGCTCTTCCGGTCAAGGCCCTCTGAGATCCCACCCAGGCCAGGAGCTGTGGACAGAGCCGTGTTCACGCGCGTTTCTTTGGATGTGAATTTAAGGCCAAATTTCATAAACGGTGCCAAGGGTGGGACATTTCTCTTACAGTTGAACACATTTAACGCCACCGAACATAGCTCGGTTTCCTTTCTTCAGAATTGGATAAGCCACTCAGTTTATCTTCACCATTGCAGCTAGAAGTGGGGTGAAGTGCAGGTAGGTAAGATACAGCCTGCTGTAGGAAAACCAGGTCAATGTTCTTACCTCTGCCGGGTGTTCCCTGAGATTAGCAGTCACCGGTGGGTTAGCACCAGACTGTCCCTTCACAGAGGCCAGAGGGCCTGTCAGCCCTGCCCAGCCTCCAGTGGTCCCAGGGCTAGACAAGGACACGTGTTCTGCTTCGCTGAGCGTTTTTCTCAGCACAGTGTTTTCCTTCACCCTCAGTTAAGCACCGTTTTGTTCCAGGCCTAACTGTCAATGTTCCTAAGACAGAGAAGGCTCAAAGTGGGTGAGACACACCTTTGTCCCTGAGAGTCGCCCAGTTGGACCCAATATTGTGAAGCCTCTTGCCTTTTGTTTTTAATTTTAATTTTAATTTTTTTATTAAAAAAAATTTTAATGTTTTATTTATTTTTGACAGAGGGAGAGACAGAGCATGAATGGGACGTGGGAGGCAAAGAGATAGGGAGACATGGAATTTGAAGCAGGCTCCAGGCCCTGAACTTCAGCACAGAACCTGATGCGGGGCTTGAACTCACGAGCTGTGAGATCATGACCTGAGCCCCAGTCAACAGCTTGACCTACTGAGCGACCCAGGCGCCCCAACTTTGTTTTTTCGAGAGATAGAGTGCAAATGGGGGAGGAGCAGAGAAGGGGGAAACAGAGGTTATGTGCTGATAGCAGCCAGCCCTATGTGGGCTTGAACTCATGAACCCTGAGATCATGACCGGAGCCAAAGTGAGTCGCTCAACCTACTAAGCCTCCCAGGTGCCCTGCCTCTTGCCTTTGTAAGATGCCTTCCGATCGCAGATGTGCCAACATGCATGGGGCAGGGTTTCTTACAGTTGATGGCTGGGGTAACCAAAGCCTGTGAACGTTTTAAAAGGTGGGAAACTAAGGAGCTCTAGGTTCTCCATGTCTAGATGTTTAAGGATAATCAAAGTCAGATGACTTTGCTAATATAGGATAGCTTTGTGATTCTCAAACTTGAGAACAACCCCTCCACCCCCCGGGTCCCATGTGGGAACCCACACTGACCACCCCAATAGTTGCAATGCTGTGGTCGTCCCTGGCACATGGTAGTCAGGGGATTGCACAATATCTGGCGGCAGTTTGGTTGGAGAAAAGAGTTTCCTAGTCTTTTTTTTTTTTTTTTTGAAATATTGAGAAACCTAGCCTCTGCAGTACAGATGAGAGATGGAGGAATGTTTTAGGGAAGTCAAATAACCATTAAGAAAAGTCAAGATCCATATAAAGTAGATGAGGGGGTACAAAAGAAACTCAGAAGGTCTTCCTTCTGTTGAAGGGGCAGTATGTGAGCGCCTCTTCCTCCTCTCTCCCCTTCTCGTTTTCGATTTTATACAGACAGCATTTGTACTATTTTCCCTAGCATTGTCATAAGAAATATTTCTGACAAAGCAAATGATTCTTTCCAGGGGCATATAGACAAGAGGGTGCTGCCTGTCTCAGAATCAGAGTGATTGGGCAGAGTGGGAAAGGTGCTTTGTTCAGCTTAGCAGCAAACTTGAGGAAATTTGACAAGCTACAGTTGAGCAGACAGAGGCAGCAAAATCCATGGAGGAGGTTGTTTATGCCTTAGCACTATGAGGTTGGTGACACCAACAGTTGGTTCAAGGGCCATTTCCCTGGTTTCCTTTCTGATTTCTGGAAGGTGGGCAATTTGTATTTCAAGAGAGATACGTTTTTTTTTTTAAACTGCCTTTTTTAAAGCTTTGGGAGAAGGTTATCTCAGAAGGAAACCACCTCCTCTGTCCCCCTTTCCCTAAGCCACAGATGTTGTATAAATATAAGGTAATTATTAAATTATTTTTTATCATATTGTTAATGTTATCAAAAATGTTAATATGCATATTATAAAGAAGAAATCACCTTTCTAATAAATTGTATCTACTTCTGTTACAGAAATAGATGACAAGAGGGTGACCAACACACAAGCTGAAGTAAGTTTCCTTATATTTTGTATAAATAGGTGTTCAATTAAAGACATAATTAGTTTGGCTTGATGTTATATAAAATATATCAATATAACTAATGTAAAAACTAGTTTGCTTTTCCTAACCGAAGAAACAGTAAAATGGGGTTGTTAAATCTCTGCCTCTATGCTACATTGGTTCTCAACCTATGAAATGCCAACCCCTGAAAAAACTTGTAAAATAAACCATTGCTTTTAGTGGCAAGGTATGGTATTGCTATTTTCAATTTAGTGACTCATTTATGACCATCTACAGGCTAGGACCAGCCAATGTTGGAATCCTGGAGCAAGAAGACAGGGGCCAACACCTCTTAAAGGGTCTTCTGGTGTGTGAAGCCAAGAGCACACCCTGAGGCCAGAGGTTCACATACACATGTAGGAGTTCAGATGGAAAATAGGAACCAGGGGAGGGTAGGAAGCTAATAATATAGAATATATGGAATACAAAAAATTAAGTAAACTTGTACTCAGAAATAGGACAAGGATTGACTGCTGTGCAGACATACTAGTCAACTCCCATAGCTGCATTAGGCATATAGCAATACCCAGAGGAAATGTAGAAAGAACAAAATGCCAAATAATATCTAAGACTTTTCTAAATTTTTAAAGAGATTATAAATGTGAAAATGCTTTGATAACTGAACTCTTACATAAATATAAATCAGTTTTTATTACTTAACAAATTGTACTACGTGTTACAAAGCAAAATTTTCTGTCGAATTAATTTTCTACTTGATCTTTGAATATATGTATGGAGATAAATATATAAGAAATACCAAAAGTGATTGCTTCTTGAAATCAACTGGATGAGACGAATACAGTAAAGGAACACCAGAACTATCTGTGTTCACACTACATGTTTAACATTAACATAGAGTCCCTCTGCCTGCATCTGGGCATAATGAACTGGTACTCACATATTCCATTCTGAAGAAATGTGCTTGGACCATTTGCTTGTTGATATGGATTTGGCAATATTTGGTTGGATTTTTCCTTTTTAGTATATTGTTTTTGCATCAGGTAAGTGTCTACATCTTCATGATATTTTTGAGGGCAATTAAGCTTTAGTATGTACAAGGAAAAATACCTCAAGTTCTATTTACTGTTCAATGAAATAGTTTCTAGTTTTTTTCAGACTGTAGGTTATGTTCTTTCTAATACACATGAAAGCCTAGAATAATCCCCAAAAAAGCATCTTGTTACCATTTATACCTGACCTTTTCAAAGCAAAAATAATTGCTCTACACACTAAAACTCATTGATTAAGACCCCTACTTTTGCCACAATGAAATATAAATCGATACACTATTAAAAAGGAATCTTTGACATAATCCAATTAGAAAATAGACTACATATGTAATTTATCATAATAAATAATATAGTCATATGTAGGGATAGTTTAATTTATATATACTCATATATATATATATATATATATATATATATATAGTTTGTGGTTTTGACCCTGAAATATGTTTCTGTGTTCCAATTTTTATAATTTTTAATACAAAAATTCTCTCTTCAATAATTCAATCCTGGTCTAGTGTGCATAGGTAAGAGTGTTAAATATCAGTTTTGTTAGGAAAGAACTTATTTATCTTTTACAAATAGAAGAGAATATTATCTCAACATTGTAATTCCAAGTCAATGGAAATATTAGATTGAACATGTCAATTCCAGAGGTTTATAAATAGGTATTACTTACCAACGACCTTCATTATGTACCTAAAACCACTCAAAAATCCTATGAGCAGGTATAGTTATCCCATGGACATAGCATATCCCAGGACATACTTTGTCCTGGCCCTTATGTTTTTTCTCGCAAACAAAAAGGATTGGTGTCTCTTTTTCTGTTTCTTTTTAAAATAAACAAACATTACTAAGTGAGAAAATAAAAGGAGTAATTTCAAGACTGCAATGGATGAAGAGTTTTATGATAAAATAGCTTCGTATACTTTTAAAACTGTGATATCAAACCAATTTGACAATAAATTTCATAATAAAAAAATAAAAAATAACAAAAAGTAAAAAATAAATAAATAAATAAATAAATAAATAAATAAATAAATAAAACTGTGATATCAATGAACATGGATATAATTTCTCATTGATTTGCATTGTATTTCATGACGGGGAATCAGAAAGCTCTTTGAAATATGGCAGTGTATTTCCCTCACAGGGTCAATTTTTATTCAAATACGCCTTTTCCTCTTTTCTTTTTGTCTGCAGTCACAAAATGCATCCCCTAAGCAAAGGAAGCAGAGCGTGTACACACCACCGGCCATGAAAGGTACTGTTCAGGTACTGTTTCGGGTTGCCGTGAATGTTGAGCTCATGGCTGGTATGCTGTCTGTTCTCAAAGACCATATGCTTGAGTATAAGCTTGATCTGGTCGCAGTTTTACAACTTGGTAATGCTACTTTCAATAAGATAGTTTATCCATTTAAAACTTAGTTTCATCAAGAGTAAAACAGGTAACCGAAGAAGGAATAACTAGAGAGGTCTCTGAATTTCAGTCTGGAAATTCACATTTTCCAAAATAATAGCAAAGGCTTTTCTTTTACCCTTCCTTATATTTTTTTTGAAGGGATCTTTCCAGAATCCCTAATTACTCTTTCCAGTGTTGCCAGAAAATTGCCATTTTTTTTCTAGGCTTATGCAAAGTAGAATAACTTGAATTGGGGTCACAGTTAATGTAAAGTGTTGCCTCATTGCCTTGTGTCAAGAGCAGCTCTGAGAAACCCAATCAAACAGTTATTAGCTGTACATGTAACAGCTGTTCAAATAACAACTAAAAATGCTAGCTCATATCCTGGCATTTTTCCAGATTTCTTCCCCCAAATTGGAACTGCTAAAAGAACATCTAAGGGTATCAGAATTTTGACTGACACCAGTTCCAGGGAAGGCTTCTTTTATTTCTCACACAAAAATGTTCCTGACGTGAGGCAGAGTGCTCAGTCCAGTAGCTCCTGCACCAGGCTGTCACCTGGGCCATTGGCCCGGTGGCTCATCAAGCTCCGTTTCAACTACAGGAGAGGCCAGCTGGGCAGCTTCCTCTGGAGTCTGGAGAGATGTCTAAATTGGGAGTGAAATTTTCCACTCTGTATTCTCTCTAGATTTGAGGCTTTTTCAGGGAAGTGGAATATAAATGGACACATTAATCGCTACTCTCAGTAAACTTCCTTCCTGTGCAGCTATAAAACCCCATGTTTGTTTGTTTGTAAGACTGCAGTAAATAACACAATCATCAACATTGTAGTTTATTCCAGGGTAATTGTTGAGATTATCCGGCTTCCCTCTCTGATGACAAATAAGATCATTTGAAGGTATATTTCCTATTGTAAGTCATCTTGTACTTTTAATACACATCAGTTTTGGCATGAGTGGGCAACAGTAAAAGATATATGTTCACTTGTTTAATGATTTCCTCTGTTCTATTTTAGGTTGGCTTAACTAAATAAAGTAATACTGTTCTCGTGTCCTCAGAGAATAATAGTATTATTTTTAAAGGAAATTCTTAAAATCAAAACCCCAAGGGCTTTCATTATATTTAGCTTTCAAATATCATAAGAATGTGGGATCCTAACATTTAGGAAAGTTAGTCATATTGCACATTTTCACAGGCGACCTTACTGCTGTCAATCCCTCCAAGATGGCTATTCAGTGACAGTCATTTTGGTCATGAGTTAAAGCCTTGAGAAAGCACAGTAATTCTTTCAAGAGGATACTAGTGTGTTACTATAAGCCACCTAGGTCCTCATTTTAACCAGTAAATACCTAGGTAAATCTGCTTCTGATAAAAAAATAAAGAGAGAGAGAGAGAAAGCTAAATCCACATGTTTTATTCAGTCTACCTGTCCCCAAGAGCTAGAAATGAATATTTCAAGACAAAATTAAGCTATGGTAACATATGGTGCATTGTGAGCACATTAACAAGCTTCAATCATAAGAAAGATGAATTAGCAAAGGAAATGTTATTGAGATGCTAAATACAGTAATACAATTGCTCCGAAATGTGTAATTCTTCAAATTGGAGTGGAACGTGATTATCCATTATTGAGTATAAAAAAAAGTTTTCTGAGAGAGCAAAGCAGCAACAGATGTGATTAATAGTTCTGAAAAAATTAACTCTGACAAAAAGGCCAACTAGGACTTCATGAAGGACCTAGCAAATAACTGGTTAGTGAAACAAAACAAAATACAACGAAACAAACACAAACTAGCCAGATTCCTTCCTTCTCCCCTTCCTTTACTCAGTTGTGAGGAGTTACCAGGTACAGAGATCAAAGTAGCAGGAGAGGAGAGAGGCGACATCCTACCTATAGTGTTTTGATTAATGCATGGACAGACTGATTTCCTCTCTCCTAAGTGCATTTAGTTTTTCCTTTTTCGGTAACGGTGGCACTTCTGTCTCCAGCAGGTTTCAGGAAACAAAGACATGTCCAGGTTACCTCTTGTGATGAGGGCTTTATATGAAGGTATGTGGATAAGAAATAGAGCAGAGGAAACCATTTTAACAGTCATACTGTCAAGACTGATATACTGATGACTTCCAAATTTATATCTGCAATCCTAACATATCTCCTGAACTTCAGATTGCCAATTCCAACCAACCTCCGATTTTTTTTCCCCTGATTGTTATTAGCCTTCTCAAATTTAGTATGTCCGAAGTGAAACTCTTTGGCGCTTTTCTGGTTTTCCCTATACTAATAAATTATATTCAGCTGTTGAGAACAAAAGCCTTCATGTAATCCTGGACTTCTCTCCCTTACCCAATTGACTGTCTGTTCTTGTTAGCTCTAATTTCAAAGTGCACCTCTTAATCTGAGTACTCCCCACATCTTCCACAGCTGCTATCTTATGCAAGTCACCATTCTTTCTTTCTTTTTTTAATTTTTTATTTATATTTGAGTAGGAGAGAGAGCAGAGCGTGAGTGGGGGAGGGGCAGAGAGAGAGATGGAGACAGAATCTGAAGCAGGCTCCAGGCTCTGAGCTGTCAGCACAGAGCCTGACATGGGGATCGAACCCACAAACCGTGAGCTCATGACCTGAGCCGAAGTCGGACGCTCAACTGACCGAGCCTCCCAGGTGCCCCTGCAGGTCACCATTCTTTCTTGCCTGGACTGCTGGAGTCTTTTTCTTACTGGTCACCCTGATGCTGCTCTTACCTCTCTCCACTATCTAGTGCTCACCCAGATGCCACAGTAATTCCTCTGACTTACAGATGATATCATACCCTCCTCTTGATCAAAGTCCTCAATGGCTTCCTATCACATTCAGAATAAAATTGAAAATCCAACCAAGTCCCTAAATGCTCTGCACCAGCCTCTCTCTTTGACCTCATCTCCTTTCACACTGCCCCTTTTCAATGGAGCCCAACTTCATGGGCTTGTTCACTATTTTTAAACATCCCAAACAAATTCTGTTCTAGAACATTTGTCCTTTCTATTTTGTCTGCCTGGAATACTCTTTGCCCAGTGGCCTCACAGATGCCTCAGCTAATGTTACCTCCTTAGAGGCCTTCCTTCCCTGTTACTAACTCCTCCTATATCACTGTCTATGTCTTTACACACTGCCCTGTTTTTTCCATAACACTTATCGTGAAGGAGGTATCTGTGATAAGTTTTGTTCATTTGAGTATCTGCAGCACCTAGAACAGTGCCTGACAGACACATTTAGCTGCTTGATAAGTACTAGATGAATAAATGAACTGTAATGAACTAGGAAATCCAGTCACACTGTCATCTGCTGAGAAGAGGATGTCTCTTAAGCCTTGTTCTACTAATTTTCATATGTGTATTCTGCTTATATTTCTCTTTGCTTCTCTCTTTGCCAGATTCTCCCTTAAGTCTTGTATTCCTACTTACACATATACTTCTGCTTTACTAGTTTTACTTTTTCCCACTCCTGTCCCCTCTGATCAAAGAGAAACATATAATTTGGTACATTAATTATCGTCCAGAATGGTGCATCGGTTGGGCTGGCTTCTTAAGAAAGATCATCTCAAGGACCACCAGAACCATTAGGTGGGCCCTGGATCAATAGTTTATGGCCAGGGTGGCAGCACCATATGATATAAATATGGCAATGTAAATAGAAGAGTCTGGATATGGCTCTCTTCCTTCAGAGGTGTTTCGTGGTTCATTCAGCACATTTACTTTTAGGATATAATAATAGATTTGGTACTGTATCTGGCTGTTTTTCTATTCATAATATCATAGGCATTCAGTGTGTTCAAGGAGCTTAAAAGTTAACTAGTGTAACTACCCAGTGATGATTGAATTTTATCCACTGCATATAACCTCAGGGTAATACATTGGCTGTGTTGTCTTGAGGATTCTAGTATATTAGGCCTGGAGGTAGAGCTAGATAATCAAAAGTTCCAAGTGATTCTGCTGCAGCGAGTCTAAAGATTGACCAGACTCAAATATCCAATCACCTACTTAACATGTCTCATGGAGATCAAAGAGATAATGAGATCAAAATTAATATGGTCAAGACTGACCTTTGAATTTTTTCAAAACCAGATCAGTTTGACCTGCACTGTTTCCCTTCTCAGCAAGCAGAATATCCATCTGCCTAGCTGCATATTGCTGAATTCTGAGAGCCTCCAGTGAACCTCTCTCTTTCTTCCACTCTCTTCAATAATAGAACACCAGGTTTCATGGATTTCACCCCATTACTATCTCTTATCTCTCCCACCTTTTGTCTTCTCTTATCTCCAACATCATCACCACACTTCAAATCACAATCATGTCTTTGCCAGGATATATAGGCATACCTCGAAGATACTCTAAACCACCACAATAAGGTAAATAAAATGAATTTTTTTAGTTTTCCAGTGAATATAAAAGTTATGTTCACACTATACTGTAGTCTATTAAGTGTGCAATAGCATTATGTCTAAAAAATAACGTATATGCCTTCATTTAAAAATAACTTTATTGCTAAAAAATGCTAACCATTGTGTGTTTTCAGCAAGCCATAATGTTTTTGCTGGTGGAGGGTCTTGCTTCCATTGTGATGGCTGCTGACTGATCAGGGTGGTGGTTGCTGAAGGTTGGGGTGACTGTGGCAATTTCTTAAAATCAGACAACAATAAAGTTTGCCACATAAATGGACTTTTCTTTTCATAAATGATTTCTCTGTTGTATGTGATGCTGTTTGAAAGCATTTTACCCACAGTAGAACTTCTTTCAAACTTGAAGTCAGTCCTTTCTAAGTCTGCCACAGCTTTATCAACTAAGTTTATGTAGTATTTTAAATCCAATGTTGTCATTTCAACAATCTTCACAGTATCTTTACCAGGAGTAGATTTCATCTCAAAAAACCACTTTCTTTGCTCATACATAAGAAGTGATTCCTCATTTGTTCAAGTTTTATCATGAGATTGCAGCAATTCAGTCACATCTTCAGGCTCCACTTCTAATTCTAGTTTTCTAGCTATTTTACCCCATCTGCAGCTACTTCCTGCACTGAAATCTTGAACCCCTCAAAGTTTTCCATGAAGGTTGGAATCAACTTCTTCCAAACTTCTGTTCTGTTAATGTTGATATTTTGACCTCTTCCCATGAGTCATGAATGTTCTCAGTGGCTCCTAGAATAATGAATCCTTTCAAGAAAGTTGTTAATTGCTTTACACACATCTATTGGAGTAATCATTATCTATGTCAGCTATAGTCTTAAGAAACACATTTCTTAATGAATAAGACTCAAAAGTCAAAATTGCCCCTTGACTCATGGGCTACAGAATGGATATTATGTTAGTAGGCATGGAAACAACATCAATCTCATTGTACATCTCCATCAGAGCACTTGAGTGACCAGGTGTATTGTCAACAAGTAGTAATATTTTAAAAGGAATCTTTTTTTTTTTTGAGCAGTAGGTCCCAACAGTGAGATTTAAAATATTAAGTAAACCATTTTATGAACAATGTGCAGTCATGCATGCTTTGTTTTTCCATTTATGGAGTACAAGCAGAGTAGATTTACCATAATTCTTAAGGGCCCTAGGATTGTCAGAACATAAATGATCATTGGCTTCAACTTAAAGTCACCAGCTACATTAGCGCTAACAAGAGATTAGCCTGTCCTTTGAAGTTTTAAAGCCAGGAATTAACTTTTCCTCTCTATCAGTGAAAGTCCTAGATGACATCTTCTTCTGACAGAAGGCTTTGTCATCTACCTTGAAGATCTGTTGTTTAGTGTAGCCACTTTCACTATATTATCTTAGCTAGATCTTCTAGATAACCTGCTGCAGCTTCTACGTAAGTTCTTGCTCTTTCACCTGGCACTGTAATGTTATGGATATGCCTTCTTTTTTTAAACCTCATAAACCAACCTCTGATAGCTCCAAACTTTTCTTCGGTAGCATCTCAACTTTTTCAGCCTTCACAGAATTGAAGAGAGTTATGTCCTTGCTCCAGATTCGGCTTTGGTTTAGGGAGTATTGAGACCAGCTTAATCTTCTACCCAGACCACTCAGACTTTCTCTACATCAGCAATAATACTGTTTTGCTTTTTGTAATGTGTGTTCATTGGAGTAGCACTTTTAATTTCCTTTAGGAACTTTCCTTTGCATTCACAGTTTGGCTAACTAGGCACAAGAGGCCTAGCTTTTGATCTATCTTGGCTTTTGACATGCCATCCTCACTAAGCTTAATAATGCCTAGCTTTTGATTTAAAGTGAGAGATGTGTGACTCTTCCTTTCACTTGAGGACTCAGAGACCATTGTAGGATTATTAATTGGCCTAATTTCAATATTGCTGTGTCTTAGGGAATAAGGAGGCCCAAGAAGAGGGAGAGAGCTAGGGAACAGATGGTCAGTGAAGTAGTCAGAACACACATTTTTCAATTAATTTCACCATATTATATGGGCGCAGTTCATGGCACCCTAAAACATTTAACAGTAGTAACATCAAAGACCCCTGATCACAGATCACCATAATGTGATAACAATGAAAATGTTTGAAATATTGCAAGAATTTCTAAAATGCGGTGCAAGACACAAAGTGAGCAAATGCTATTGGAAAAATTGTACCAATAGACTTGCTTGATTTAGGGTTACCACAACCCTTCAATTTGTAAAAAAAAAAAAATGCAGTATCTGCAACATGCAATGAAGAGAAGTGCAATAAATCAAGCTATACCTATAACTGACTACTCAACATCCAGTCTTTCTCTCCTTGCTTCCCATGAGTTTTCTATACTGTAACCAAAGTGAACATTTAAAACTCAGAAGTGGTTATGCTCCTTCCTTGGTTAAAACTCTTTTATAGCTCCCCATTGCCATTAGATAAAATCCATATTCCAGAGCAAAGCTTTCAAAGCTTACTGGCCCAAGGCTCCAATCTGCCTCTTCTCTTTCCACTAGGTCCCAGACATGTTGGTATTCTGCCAGCTTCTGGATGCACCAAGTTCTTCCCTGATTCAAGAAAGATTGACACATTCTTCCCTTCACCTATAATGTTTTTCCCTACCTCCTCCTTGTCGTCATTCTTCATTGGCTAACTCCTACTTAACATTCAGGTCCTATGCCTAGAGATCAGTTCCTGAAAGAAGCTTTTGCTAACTCTCCATCTAAATTCCCTATAGCTATAAATTCTGTTGATAGTTATAATCTCTAGGGTTTTTTCATAGCAAGTAATTATGTCCAGTTATTTACTAATGTCTTTGTCTTCAACTAGATTGGAAGTAATGTATGTAGTAGCATCAATAACAGTGTCTATTTTAATTACTACTATATTTGCAGGGCTTAACTTAATGGTTGAGACATAAGCAGTGCTTATAAATATATTTTAAAATAAATTTTAAAAATATACTCAACACACAAATGTTGGTGAATGAATCATTTCCTGTGGATATCTACTTTATCTCTGGTCTATTAGAAAGGCCTTTTTTTTTCTGTTGAGGCCCCTAAAAATTTGTATTCTTGTATTCTTGTTCTATATCTTATTACTATTTATGACAAATTTAAAAAATGGCAGCTATCTAAATATTTCAGGACATCTATCAGGTCCCTACCTCACCATTAATTTACTTCTTTCAAGGTTAAAATATCTCAATGTCAGTTATGCCTGCCACTTTGTTTTTTCACATTCTTTCTTGATCTCCTAATAAGCTCCATTTTGATATATAGAAGTATATCATTCAGTATCAACCTAATATTTAAACGTGGTTTGATCAGAACAGAATGGAGACTTTAATGATGCCTATCACCCCCTTTTCCCAGATTATTTAATTATAATAAGGCAACCTAAAATCTTATTAACTTTTCTGGCAGGCATATACATTGGTGAAAAATAGTGAACTTACTGTAAATTCAAAACTTCCAAGTCTTTTTTATTATTTATTTTTGAGAGAGAAAGAGCATGGATGTGAACACAGGAGCAGTGAAGGGGCAGAGAGAGAATCTCAAGCAGGCTTCCATGCTGTCAGCACAGAGCCTGACATGGGGCTTGAACACATGAACTGTGAGATCATGACCTGAGCTGAAACCAAGACTCAGACACTTAACTGAGCCATGCAGGGGTCCCTTCCCATTTTAAAATTATGTATTTTTTGAACCAAAAAAGCAAGACAGTGCTGTCATCCCAATTGAACTTTCTCTTGTTAGAATCAGGCAGTCACATGAACATGTCATATTTTGTATTTTGATTCTGTCATCCATTTCTTATCTCAGTCACGTTTCATCCACAGATAAAATAAACTTATCTTTGGTATTTTTATCTACATCTGTAATAAACATATCAAACAGAACAGGGCAAAGAGAGGGCCTTGTAGCACACATTATCTCTCTCTAGTTGACATGGATCTCCCTGAATGCCACCATTCAAACAATTATGAAATAGACTTATATAACAGGACTCCAGTCCTTAAAACCAGAGGATATTGTGAAGGATATTGTTAGATACATTGTTGTGTTTCATTTATTTTTATGCTGACCACATTTTTTCATCTGTGCAGATGAATCATAAATTTATAATGTATATTATAATATAAAAATGACAAAAGTTGAAGTTTGCATAGAAAACAGATTTACTCTTCTATTACCTTTTGTAATATAGTGCTTCATAATTATATAAGTAGAAAGTTCTGAGGATTATCAGAAATTGATAGCTGATCACTGAATTTTCATGTGCACTTTTTTTGTGTTTATATTGTGGTCAGCCTTGTAATTTACAGAACAGCCAGTTAAGGTTTTGTTGAAGAGCTTGAATCACGTTTTCAGAAAAGCACAGCAGATTTGAATCTTGGGACAGGAAATAGCTGACTCATTTCCATCCTCATTGTGTGTGTGTGTGTGTGTGTGTGTGTGTGTGTGTGTTTTACTGGGATGCAAATGCCTTTAACTGAAGAGAGCAAAGCAAGTGCTATCGATTTAAAAGGAAATTTGAACATGAAATGAATCAGCTGACTGAAAAATAGCATTGCATAGCAGGGTGTTACATTACTATTCTTAATGCAAAGCAAGTCAGATTTTACATGTACTTCTGAAGAATATCTTCTTTCTCTCACTGTTTGTAATTTCTTTAAGAGAAAATTGTAGTTACTTCGGTGTCCAGAGATTGTTCTTCTCATATGTCTAATAGTTCATATATCAAACAGGTCTTTGAATGCTTGCAGCACTATAACTCCTACATTCTGTTTCTCCAAGGATGATTGTGATCTTGATATTTTATCTTAACTCAGCCTCTTTTCGTAGTTAAGCAATAAATGCAAATAGGGAATAATGCAAGATGGGAACTAAATAAAACTGGATCAATAAAAAAGGCTAAGTAGGTTTTTAGAGCATGGCAGATGATAGTGGCAAGGATGTGACATGTCATATTAACTGAAGGATAATCTTCAAATCAGAGAAAGCCATTGATCAAAATGATTTTACTGGACCCAACATGAAAAGACATGGACTTTGGAGGATAAGCAATCAGGGTTCAAACCCTGGTGTCAATGTTTATTAACTATTCAATTTCAGCAAGTCAATGAGTTTAATTTCTCCTTTATCATTGGTAAATGTTGATGATACCTACCCCAAAGGATTGCCCTAGAGACATAATGAAACAATATGTGAAAAGAGAATGTTTAGGGCAGGCATGCAGTATGTGGGAATTACTTTGAATAATTCTTTGAATTCTGGATTAAGTCAGAAGCACTTCTTTTCCATTTCCACTGAGCCCTGTATAAGGGAGGCAGGAGGTCAGGAGAGAGATGGAGGAGAAGACAAAAAGACTTGGGGAAGAATGAAATACCTGCCAGGGTTTTGCTCTGGTGGCAATTGAAAAGTCAGAGTTAGAGGTGCCCAATCCTATAAGGTACCCATCCACCTAAGAGTGCCCACCCAATAAGCATGTGGATTATCCAGCTTTGCAACATTTGCTCCACTTTTATTTGCCCCTGTCTGAGGTAGATTTGTGCAGCTAATCTTTGACCTTTCACTTTCTTTTCAACAAAAGCCAGCTGGCTTTTCCTTCATTTCACCTCAGGTACTGTGTACCTTATTTCCCAGCTAACAGCCCTCTCAGAAGTATTTATATTTAATTTAATAAATCTTGTGTTTCAAGAAAGCATAAGAACAAAGTGATGGCTAATGGTGAATTTAGGGATTGCTAAAGATTATGCCATATATATGTCTAGCCACAGGGATGAGCAGGAATCACATCATCTAAATTCAGCCTTTAATTAGCCAATGAAGGTAGACTAACAATGATGACATGGAATTGCAACCAAGTCTCTCCTCCTGATTTCAAGTCTCTTATAATTGTGACTGAAAAAATACTCAGAAGGAATAGACCAGATTGTTCTTATCACCCCCCTGCACAGTGAAAATCAAAGGCAGGGAGAGAAGACAAGATCTTTTAATTTCTCATCAGGCAATCTCTACCATACTACATTCTTTTCTTAAACATTTCTATCCTTCTTTGGGTATTTTGCCAGGTATTCAGCACATTTGCCTTTCTAAAACTTAGCTGTTTTTGTTTGTGCTGGCTTGATTTATTTACTAGTAGGGTACGGCTTATTTATGCAACTCAAGAAACATTTCAACAGATTTCTAGATAATAAGGTACACAAGTCTTGCTTATTTCTAAAAAAAAAAAAAGTAAAAAAAACCCCAACAACAAAAAAACAAGTATGCTTCTATTTCTGGATCCACTTCCTTCACTTCTCTTTAATTTCTTCCACTAAGTATTTGTACATCTTTCCTCCTATCTTTAAATGCAGAGGGTGGGGTTAGGGTGGAGAACTGATCTGAGAATGTACTTTTCCTGAAAGCCACTAAGATGTCTTTTTTTTCTGAGTTCAACATTGAGAGAGAGTAAAGCAAGTGGAAAAGGCCAGCAAAAATGAGTAGACTTCATATTCCATAGCATTGCTGATGATTATTAGGTTGAAAGGTCTAAAAGATCTTGAGATGAATTAAGTTGAAAATTTAGTATTTGGGACAAGAAACTTAATCTCATGTGGTGCCACTTATACTTTGAAAAGGAGACCACTGTTTGTCAATATGGTTCCATTCATGCGTTTGTGTATATAGTAAAACCTTGATTTGCTAGCATAAGTCATTCCAGAAACTTGCTTGTAATCCAAAGCACTTGTATATCAAAGTGAATTTCCCCATAAGAAATAATGGAAACTTAGATGATTCATTCCACAACCCAAAAATATTCATATAAAAATGATCACAATACTGTAATATAATACAAAATAGTAAAGAAAATGCAAAATATAAGGAAAAAGAAAAAAAATTAACCTGCACTTACTTTTGAAAACCTTTGTGACTGGTGTGAGGGAGACAAGAGAAGAGGGTTATTGCGAAGGACAACTTTCATTATCATTAACAGAATCACTGCTATTTATTGGCTCAATGGAATCTTTCTGCATAGGGGCCATTGTATACACGTGCATGGATGTTGACTACAGTACAGTATTAATAAACTCTTGTCATATACTGTATTTAATGTAACTGGCAATAAGGTGCAGAGGAAAGGGTCTATATCTGCAGGCAGCCTGACCTAGAAGGAAGCAGAACATTCCTAAGCTTACTCTTGTTTGGAAAAGCAAAGGACTGTCCATAGGTGCTTTGAAGTGACAAAAAAATAACACTAGTGCCAGTTGTGGGTACCTTCCAACATTCTGAAAAATCACTGATTTCTGCCAAACACCATAACCTGAGACTGAGCATCTGAGCAGCAGCACACTGAGAGAGTGTGGGGGAGGGGCAGAGACAGAGAATCTAAAGCAGGCTCAGACGTGTCAGCCCAGAGCCTGATGTGGGGCTCGAACTCATGAACCATGAGACCATCACCTGAGCCAAAGCTGGACGCTTAACCGACTGACCCAACCAGGTGCCCCAATAATAATGATGCAACTTTAAAAGTTGCTTCCTATCTTAGAAGCAGGGAAGGAGATGAACTTTTGCCTTTGGTTGGAACAGATGAATTAAGATACAGTGTCAAGATGTTTTCCAAATATGCAAATAATAAAATTCAGTTATATAAGCACTAATCATATATTGCCACAAATCACATATCAGCCTCCACTGCGTACCAAGTACTGCAATAGAGTGCCATTGCTACAGAGATGAAAAGCAAAGTTCTCTGCCCAATGGGAGACCAGTCTAGAGGAAGCAACACATAAGTAGACAGGTAGAGCACACCCAAATGAATCTTGGAATAGAGATTTGACAGAGGTATCAGGGGGTCTGAAAGGACTCACTAGGCCTGGGGGACAGGAGATTGAAGTCACTTTCATATTACAGAAGGAACAGTTGTCTTTACACATGTGCCTAGAAAGTAAAATGGACCAGGTCATGGAAAAGTATAATACATGGCTCATCATTTTCATTCCTCTTGTTCATATGAACTTAGAAAGCATTTAAGATGATACCCTAATATAGAGTGAATTTCTGCATGGATCATTACAAAGACCTCTGCTGCAGTACAAGGTTTAAGTAGGTCCCACGAATGGACTGTGTAGACAACGTTTTCCAAAGTATTTGGAAATCCGTGTGCATTTTATTCCATTTTAAAAGTTGCTTTATTTGGAGAGAAGGTGTGCATGCATGAGTGGAGGAAGGGCAGAGCAAGAAGGAGAGACAGAATCCCAAGCAGGCACCATGCTGCTAGCGCAGAACCCAATGTGGGACTTGATCCCATGAATTGTGAGATCATGACCTGAGCCAAAATCAAGGGTCAGTTGCTTAACCGACTGAGCCACCCAGGTACTCCAATAATATTCTTTTCAAAACAGTAATTTCCAGCTCAAATTATGCTTTAAAAAACAAACTTTATATTTTAGAACAGTTTTAGATTTTCAGAAAAATTATGACAATAGTACAGAGTCCCCATGTACCCTGCATCCAGTTTCCCCTACCATTTACACCCTATATTGGTATAGTACATTTGTTACAATTAATCAACCAATGTTGACACATTATTATTAATTAAAGTCCATACTTTATTCATTGTTTAGTTTTTACCTAATGTCCTTTTTCTGTTCCAGGTACTCACCCAGGATATAATATTACATTTAGTTATCAAGTCTCCTTAGCCTCCTCTTGGTTGTGACAGTTTCTCAGACTTCCCTTGTTTTTGATGACTTTGACAGTTTTGAAGAACAGTGGGTGGGTATTTTCTAAAATGCTCTTATATTGCGATTTGTCTAATGTTTTTCTCTTGATTAGACTGGGTTTGTGGGTTTGGGAGAGGAAGACTGCAGATATAAGGTGACCTTTTCATCACATGACATCCAGGGTACATAGAGATAACCTGACTTATCACTGTTGATGTTGACCTTGATCACGGGTGAGGTGGTATTTGCCAGGATTCTCCACAGTACAGTTACTGTTTTTTGCTTCCTGTCCATGCTGTACTCTTTGGAAGGGAGTCATGTGTAGCTTACATTTGATGAGTGAGAAGTTGTGTTCCACCTTCTTGAAGAATGTATAAATTATTTGAAATTCTTCTGCACAAGACATTCGTTTCTTCTCCATTTATTTATGTATTCAATGATTTATTTTTGGGGCGCCTGGGTGGCTCAGTCGGTTAAGCGTCCGACTTCAGCCAGGTCACGATCTCGCGGTCTGTGAGTTCGAGCCCCGCGTCAGGCTCTGGGCTGATGGCTCGGAGCCTGGAGCCTGTTTCTGATTCTGTGTCTCCCTCTCTCTCTGCCCCTTCCCCGTTCATGCTCTGTCTCTCTCTGTCCCAAAAATAAATAAAAAACGTTGAAAAAAAAATTAAAAAAAATAATAATAATTTATTTTTATCAGTATTGAGTCATAGATATTTATTTTATACTTTAGATTATAAACCAGTGCTACTTTATTTTGCTGCTCAGATTATTCCAGGTCTAGTTCTGGGAAGCTTTTCCAGTTAATTGCCGTTCCCTTTGATATACCCATCATTACGGGGTTTTTGTTGTCGTTTTATTATTTTTGTTTGTTTGTTTTAGCATATTGTTACTTTCTGGCACTACAAGATACTCCAGGTTCATTTGTGTATTTTCTGCCCCGGTCTAAGAATCAGTCATTTCTTCAAGAAGCCCTCAAGTTACAATTTTGTGTTCTATTTGAGTCAGTATACTGTAAAATATATGTTTGCATCGGGACATAGTTACTAAAAATAGAGAAATCTATCTCTTGCTCTGCAGAAGTGGATCATATCCATTAGTGTTTAGGAGGGTTAATGCTACACTATCAGCATACAGATGTACACTCTTTACTCTTATTAATGGTAATGGAAGTTCCTGGAAGGAAAAAACAGCGGCTAAGAGCAGATGTCATCTTCATGGGCTTGCCTTCCTTCATTTAAAACCTAATACAATGTTTTCTGGGATGGCATTTGTATTGCCACTTTATAGATGTGGAATTAGTAACAGATTTGCTTCTTGGAGATTGGCTATTTGCCTTGCTTAAATCAAAGATTTTAGAAAGTATCATTTATAACACTTTATACTTGTGTAGTGCTTCAGTATATGCAACATATGTGTTTTTGATTAATTCATTTGTTTTTACAGAAAACTTGTAAGATAAATAGGATATTTATTTTAAAAGAAAGGTTCATGGAAGAGCAGAATCCCCATTAAATGTCACTCTTCTTGGGGCGCCTGGGTGGCTTGGTCGGTTAAGCGTCCGACTTCGGCTCAGGTCATGATCTCACGGTCCGTGAGTTCGAGCCCCGCGTCGGGCTCTGAGCTGACAGCTCAGAGCCTGGAGCCTGCTTCAGATTCTGTGTCTCCCTCTCTCTCTGCCCTTCCCCTGTTCATGCTCTGTCTCTTTCGGTCTCAAAAATAAGTAAACGTTAAAAAAAAAAATTTTAAAAAAAATGTCACTCTTCTTTACAAGGCTAACTTGTGACATGAGCCTTTCTTGCTTTTCTGATGGAATAACAATAGAACTCATTTTTTCCATTTATTCTACCCATCTATCCTGTTTGCCCTAATAAAATCCAGTGATCCCTCAACTTTATAACTTAATGGAAAGTTTTTACAAGATCTTTTATATCAAAGTTACTACAGAATGCTTAGCACCTTTGCTCTTAATTATTTTGTATTTTGAACTCACATTATAGGTCCCTATATAATAACAGTTTTGTACTCAAACTAAGCTTGCCTTTAATCTTGTCTCTCTCCAACCCACCTCCCCCTGCACCCCCCCAACCTAGCTCCCAGCAGCTGAACCACAGAAATCTGGCCCCATGTCTTTTTGTTTTACAACCCTTTAAATGTGCACTGATTCCTTTAGAATAAAGCCCTGGAAAGAATGTGCAGAGCTGTTTAAGATCTGGCCCCTCATACCTGTCTAGTCCCACCTCCTGCCACAGTCTCCTTGTATTTCAGGCTGCAGCAATGCTGAGCTGTATTGAGCTCCTTGAAAATAATACATGGTTTCTAGCCTGCACATTTGCTCTGTAGCTTCATTTGCATGAAAGACTTCTCTCTCTTCCCCGTGCTTCTAAATTCTTTGAGCTGTGCTGCCTTGAGACTCAGAATGTATTACACACACTTATTTGTGTGTGTCTGTAATCCCATGTAGCTAGACTGAATTCCTTGGGGACAGAACCAGTGACTTACTTGTCTTCCATTTGTCTTCAGAAGGTTTTTAGTAAATGCTGAATCAGTGAGTGAATGAGGTTTCTGGTTTAAAAATGTGAATTTAATAGCTTAATTTTAGCCATATGGAAAAAGTTATAAATTTGGTGTATATTTTATTCAGCCACTTACTCATTCTGTAACCATTTATAGATTCCTACTCTCTGCCCGGTCATGTAGTAGGCTCTTTTAGTTTGGGATGAGTTAAATGCAGTCTCTGTCCATAGGAAAAAATGTAGTCAAGTGAAAAGGAAAGTTATGGAAAAAAATAACAATAAGTTCTGTATGATTATATGGACAGCAGTATTTGGAAGCAGAGACGGAAATTGCTAGCTCTCCCTGTCACCGATAGTGAAGGCTTCACAAAAGAGATGAACTTCATCTGTTAGTTGAGGGAATGAGTAAGATTTTCATTGAGAAGCCCAAGGGATGGGTTCCAGGCAAAGGGTGGAGCAGACATGGAGGCACAGAATGTGAAAGGGCTCATGAACCTGGAACATCGTGAAGCCAAGGGTAGAATGTGTGGACGCAAGAATACTGGAGACATGCTGGGGACTTGTCAAAAAAAGGTCCTTCCTGTGTGTCTTGTGCTCAGGTGTTGGGAATTTATCCCAAGACCACAGAGGACTTTTGGACAATTCTTAAGAGTCCTTGATATGTACCATGTTCTCTTGAGTGCTTTGAAAATATGGGGCAGGGAAGGGACAAAGAAGTCGATTTACAGAGCTAACTTTTAAAGATTAGTCTACCTTAGATCTTATTTGCCTCAGTTCATCTGCCTGCTTCCAATGCTCTTATTTATATAAGAATGGCTAACTGCTAGTACTAACCTCACTTTCTTTTTCTTTAATGCATTTAGACTTTCTAAATAATAGTTATGACTTGTGAGAAGCCGAAATAGTCATTATATTGTCTTTCCAGATAAAGTAATGGAAACCCAATTAGCAATGTGTTGTAATATAAAAATGTCAAGATAAATTGAGAAACTGGTGCTTAGTGGGGAAAATTTAAGATAGAATTACATTCTTTACAAATTTGTGCCAGTCCGTGTAACTTTTCTAAACATTTTCCCTTAGAACCTTATATTCTTGTCTAAACCTTAAAAAAAAAAAAAAGGAAGAAAAGGTCTGATCCTCAAGATAATTTTTAAAACAGCTTCACTAATTCCTTTCTCAAAAGGTCCTCATGACAAAATAGCCCACATTTCAATTGCCAGATCTGGCTGTACTCTTTCTGTGGCATGTTTATTATAGGATAGTAGAGGAATCAGCATTGCTGTCAATCAGTATACAAATATTTACTTAACTCAAACTCTGTGCTAAGCTCTGAATTGTATGTTACCTTAAACAAATGACCCTAGGTCAAATTTTTGAGGAAGGTTTACTGTTTCAGTTTTTTCATTAAAAGATACCAAGTAGAAGGTTACAGTTTTAGGAAATTAATAGGCCTCCAAGATAAAAATTACGTAATATGCATTGCATTTATTTATTTATTTTGAGAGGGACAGAGACAGTGCGAGCAGAGGAGGGGCAAAGAGAGGGAGAGAGAGAATCCCAAGCAGGCTCTGCACTGACAGTGCTTGAACTCCCGAACCCTGAGATCATGACCTGAGCTGAAACCAAGAGTTGGACACTTAACCAACTGAACCACCCAGGCTTCCCTGCATTTATGATTTATATTGTACATCTCTTCCTTTCTGGAGTAATCACCAATGGGGTCCATTCTGTACTTTCCTTATGCTTCATAGTTATGCTGAAGCTATTTTTTTTTGTTTTCTTTGAACAGAAATTTTACTCACTGCACTTTTGAGTAACTATGTAAGATTTTATTTTTAAAACCAAACTTAAAATTACCTTATTGAGGGGTGCTTGGCTGGCTCAGTCCATAGAGAATGCAACTCTTGATCTTGGGGTTATGAGTTCCAGCCCCAAGTTGGATGTAGAGATTACTTAAAATTTTTTTTTAAAAGTCTTAAAAAATTGATGTCTAAGAAGCTGTCTTAGGGCAAGGCTCTCACATGTTTCCATCAGTATAGCAGCCAAAAGACATCTTAGCTTTAAATAGAGCTGGACTAGAATTGATAAAAGACTTTGAGCATTTGAAATGACATCATCCTGCCTCTTCTGCATTTGAGGCTGTTGCTTAGTCTATTATTAAATGTTTAATTCTTGAAAACCTATGGTCCTCCTGGACCCTGGAAATCTGGAGGCAAATGAAAAAAGAAGTAAGCAGTAGAAGTAACAAGTAAAGTGACTGCAAGAGCTACAGGAGCTGTCTGGGCAGGGATGAAGCACAAGCAAATGACCCTAGGTCAAATTTTTGAGGAAGGTTTACTGTTTCAGTTTTTAAACTATGCAGATAGTTATAGCACCACATGGGACAAAGGTGATCAAAACAGTGGCCTAAAGTCACTAAGGAAAAACTTGTACTATTTTAATATAATATGTATTTTCAAAGGTAGGAAGGGGTACCTAGATGGCTCAGTCCATTAAGCATCTGACTCTTGATATCCATTCAGGTCTTGATCTCATGGTTTGTGCGATTGAGCCCCATGTGGGGCTCTGTGTTGACAGTGCAGAGCCTGGTTAGGATTCTCTCTCTGTCTCTCTCTGTCCTTCCCCTGCTTGCATGCTCTCTTTCTCTCTCTCAAAATAAATAAATAAGCATAAATAAATAAATAAGTAAGAAGGTAAATCCTACTTTATTTATTTATTTATTTATTTATTTATTTATTTATTTTTGAGAGAGAGAAAGGGCATGCACAAGCCGGGGAGAGGGAGAGGGAGAGAGAAATTTAGGCAGGCTCTGTGCTGAGTGGAGTCGGAAGCAGGGCTCGATCTCAGGACCTTGGGATCATGACCCCAGCCGAAATCAAGAGTTGGACACTCTACTGACTAAGCCACCCAGGTGCCCCTTTTTAGTAGTTTCTATTCAGTGTGGTATGTGCTTCTCATTCCATGGAAATACAAACACGTAGACTCTCTCATGCTTCCTCTTTCTGAAGCCTTGATGCCCAGCCACTGTTGTTATCTTGAAGAGTGATGACGGGGTTAATGAGAATGTGAAGTGACAGGAAACAGGGAGGGGTCTAGAGCTCAGTAGCTCATCAATTGGCCTTCTAGTCATTCCGGGACATTGGGAAGGGTATGTAAACAAATTTGGCCTACTTAAGCAATGTTCCTACATCAGCACCTTACCTCCTACTCACAGCAGAGGTTTCCTTTAAGATCTTTCTCAGAAATCTAGAGGTAAAGACCAACTTTCAAGTTTTATTCCAGTCCCTACAAAGAGTTTCATCTGGTTTGGAAAATTTATTAAAATAAGAAACAGTAGGAAGTATTTTTATTTTTCACTTTGGAGTGGTGAGCTCTCTGGAGCCAAATTGCCAATGCCATAGGGATTCATTATCACAGATAATCACATTGAAATGGTCTTTTTATGGACTATTTCAGAAAGTAAGTAATAATTAGAGCAATAATAAATCTTTCTTCCATACTGTGATGCTTGGAGAAATATTTCACCTAATTTAAAATTCTTATTGACTGTCGACCCTCTGCAAGATTCTGTCCATTTCATGTGAAACTGTGAAGTCTAAGCATCTAGTTCAAATTTTGAAGACAGTTTCCATTTTGAGTTCATTTGATAATCTCTAGATTATCAGTTTTGCCTTTTATTGTAGTTAAGTGAAAAATAAATATATTTCATGTATTGAAAATCGCCACTGCATGATAACCCTTACCTTGTGTAACAATAGGTCTCAATACAGCTTTCTGTATGGCAAAAAAAAAAAAAAGTTTGAAAACTGATTAAAAATGTATTTTACTGTGTATTTATAATGAATGTTATTTTAATTTTAGCTTTTTAATTTAGTTCCACTATTTATTATTTTGCTGTTTGCCTTGAAAACATTTATTCTATTATTGTGGGAATTAGTCTGGATCTTTCGGGACAGTTGTTAGTGTCTCTATCAAGGATTTTGAACTTCTAGAAGAATGGGGCAAGAAGAGAAGTCCCCTCCTTCCATCTGTTCATCTTTTTAAAATTCACAAGCATGGGGCGCCTGGGTGGCGCAGTCGGTTAAGCGTCCGACTTCAGCCAGGTCACGATCTCGCGGTCCGTGAGTTCGAGCCCCGCGTCAGGCTCTGGGCTGATGGCTCAGAGCCTGGAGCCTGTTTCCGATTCTGTGTCTTCCTCTCTCTGCCCCTCCCCCGTTCATGCTCTGTCTCTCTCTGTCCCAAAAATAAATTAAAAAAAAAAAAAAAAAAAAAAAAATTCACAAGCAAAAGGTACCTGACCTTACCTTTGATGTTATGGAAGGAGAACACATGTAAAAATTAGGTCAGAGAGATGGGGGGAAGGATTATTGGAACTGAGATTTCCAGTACTGCTTCCCTTTCATTCTTTCAACCTTCATGGTTAATGAAGTTGATCAGAGTTTTTCAAAGCTTCCAACCCTACTATTACTCTTTGATGCAATTCCTCCTCTAAACAATAAATTAATTACCACTTGGGTAATAATTTCCTCCAAAACTTTTCCTATTGCTCATTCCCAATTATATAAGCCTATAGTATTCTGCTTATGCTATTTTCTTCAACATTACAATTTTTCTACTATTAAGTAATTCAACTGGATTTTTATACCACACCTGAAAATTCTAGCATGAAGAAATATGGGAAAGAGATTTGTTTGCCAATCTTAGAATATTTGATAATGTTGAACTCTACATTTTGTACCCATCTTGCTCATCCTAAACATTGTGCAAAAATAATAATAGAATTAATATTACTTTGGGCTTTCTTGGAAGATGATAGGCAAAATGTCATTTGATTATTATTTAGTTAATCTTCTGTAATTACTAGGACATACAGATATATTGTAGAAATAATGAAAACTTTAAAAACCTCTACTCTATATTCAAATTTAAAAAGAAGTACAACATGAATGCACACTTGAAAAATGAAAACTAAAACTGCCCTTTATGACCTCAAAGAATCACAAACCATGGCAAAATATGCTTCAAATTTCACATTACTTAAGCATTGCTACTTGTTCTTGAATAACTTGAAATGTCATGAACTTAAATGATTTTTTTTGGATTAAGATACATTTTCTAAGAGTTGAACCAAGATAAAATAGAGAAACACTGGCATAGCCTTAATTTTAATGCACATAAATTCAGTTAACATATCAATTTATTGAAGTTAGCAATGAAAAATATTCCAAAAGTAAATATCATAGGGCCTTGTTAATGCCAAAGCTTTCTTTCATCTTATTAAGATTAATTAATTGTTGAATTACCACAGGTCCCATGTTTTACTTGTAAGGCCAAACCAAAGAATTCTTTGCATTTATATCAGCATTCCTAGTTTTCCAGACAGACATTTTAATCCCTTTTGATCTCTGAGATAAATATATTTTTTCACGTAATTATATAATTACTCAATAGAACAGAACAGATCCCATGGAGCCACTCCAGTGTGTGCTGTGTAAATAATGTTCTGTTCTACCTCCTGGTAATTGGCCACTAGACGCCCCCAGGAGGGTTTTGATCCCTTAAGTAAACACTATATAGGTTGGGGGGGGGGGGGTGGTCATATTTTCTTCATTGGCAATGAAGCCAGAAAGAAGAGCTTCACATTCAGTACGTATTACATCATTTTAAAAAGAACAAACTGCTTTTGACCATATAGCTCCCTCTACTGGTTCACAAAGTTTAAAAAGTACAAAAGAATATGTTCCAAGAACTAGAGCCTCTTGGGGCGCCTGGGTGGCTCAGTCGGTTAAGCGTCCAACTTCGGCTCAGGTCACGATCTCGCAGTTCGTGAGTTCGAGCCCCGCGTCAGGCTCTGTGCTGACTGCTCAGAGTCTGGAGCCTGTTTCAGATTCTGTGTCTCCCTCTCTCTCTGACCCTCCCCCATTCATGCTCTGTCTCTCTCTGTCTCAAAAATAAATAAACGTTTAAAAAAAATTAAAAAAAAAAAAAGAACTAGAGCCTCTTAAGAGACAAATGTGTGAGACAAATGTGTCATTTCAGGTATGCAAGGGGGTTAACTAAAGAAATAAGCAATAGATAGGGCACTAACTAAAGAAATAAACAATAGGGCACTAACTAAAGAAATAAGCAATAGGGCACTAACTAAAGAAATAAGCAATAGACAGGGCACCTGGATGGCTCAGTCGGTTAAGCTTCTGACTTCAGCTCAGGTTGTGATCTCACGGTTGTGATCTCACGGTTTGTGGGTTCGAGTCCCGCGTCTCACGGTTGTGATCTCACGGTTTGTGGGTTCGAGTCCCGCGTTGGGCTTTGTGCTGACAGCTCAAAGCCTGGAGCTGCTTTGGATTCTGTGTCTCCCTCTCTCTCTCTGCTCCTCCCCCCATTCGGTCTCCATCTCTGTCTCTCTCTCAAAAACAAATTAAAAATAAAAATAAAAAAAAGAAATAAGCAATAGACAGACTTCCCATTTTTATGTTTCTTAAGTTGTGAGCCACCCTACTCACTTTTTGTCTTTAATCATTCTACCATTGTGTGCCTGTACTATCTTACTCTTTGCAATAAAAGGCAGGCTTTAGAACAGTAGGCAGACAACTTTTCTGGACAACTCCAATGCAAGTAAGATTCATGAGCCTATCAGCTGCACGCTAATAGCTCTATTCCTCCATAAGGCAGGGCATTATTCACAGGGAGCCTTATGTTACCCTTACTCCAGCTACAGGGGTGGTAAGTGAAACATGTAAACATCTTTTTCAAACTGATCAATTGAAATCCTGTGCCTCTCATTTTTATGGCATTGATGGCTGTCTTTATTTGGTATAGACTAAAAGCTATAGGCTGAACGTAGTCAAAAAAGACAGGACAGAAGTTGGAGAAACATGGCCTTGAGTCCCAGCTTTGACAAAATCTGTGTAGTCTTCTTCAAGTTATTTATTCTCTCTGTTCCTTCTTGTTCACATCTATAATATGGCAATAAAATTCCCAGAGAGTCATTGTTTAGCTTCAGAGGGCTAAATAAAGTAATGTATGTACAGTGTCTAACATGTAGCAGATGTATGTTAATTGTGGTTAACCTATTACTGAGTAATCTGGGTTTCTCCTCCAATGAACCAAATGATCTAGAGAGTGTCAAAGAGAAACAACTTCCCTTCCAAAAATTCAAAAAGCGTGACCACATAACATATGTTCAATTGTATAAAACATATAGTTTTTATTGAAAGAAAATATGATTTGACTTCACCATAGTCACTCAATCTATAATCTAATCCTATTTATTTTTTGATGTGGAGACAGGATCAGAAGTATAGTTGACCCTACATAAGTGTAGGTCCAAGAAACCTCTATTATATTGGGCTATAAAAGAACTTAGGTAAACAGTATATTCTGATGAGGGTATTTAGAAAGTGAGTTGTAGAACTTGTCATAGAGTATGATAGATAAATTCATGTCTTTAATAGCTCCCTTTTGCTACTTATGTAGTAAATGTGTTTATTTCATTATATCAAGTTTTTTTTTTTTTTTAATTTTTTTTTTTTTCAACGTTTTTTTATTTATTTTTGGGACAGAGAGAGACAGAGCATGAACGGGGGAGGGGCAGAGAGAGGGAGACACAGAATCGGAAACAGGCTCCAGGCTCCGAGCCATCAGCCAGCCCAGATGCCTGACGCGGGGCTCGAACTCACAGACCGCGAGATCGTGACCTGGCTGAAGTCGGACGCTTAACCGACTGCGCCACCCAGGCGCCCCTCATTATATCAAGTTTTGACAAGACAGTACCTAATGGTTTCACAATCAAGTAGCAGGATAGGGAAAAGTGGTTTGACCTTAACCTTTATATTTTCTGAGTAACAGTTTGCCTCTAGGGAACGCTGTGCTGTCTCTAGTTCTATATACACAGCTAGGTCACTCTTTATCATGAGGTAATCAAAAAATAATAGAGGCAGTATAGGTGGTGGTTAAGTGCAAAACTCTGAAGCCAGAAAAGCCAGGTTTGAATTTTAGTTCTATTTAGCTCTGTGACCTTGAGAGAGCACGTGGGATACCCTCATCTGTGCTTCACTGTCTTCACTTATAAAATGCTGATGTAAAAGTGTACGCTTTGTATCAGTTTCCTAGGGCTGCCTTAGCAAATTACCACAAACTTGCTGGCTTAAAGCAACAGAAATGTATGTTCTCACAGATCGGGAAGCCAGAGGTCTGAAACCAAGTTATCAGCAGGGTCATGTTCCCACCAAACAGTCTAGGGAAGAATCCTTCCTTGCCTCTTCCAGCTTCTGGTGACCCCAGCTGTACCTTGGCATGTGACAGTGTAAGTCTAGCCTGTGGCTGTGTCGTCACAGCCTCTCTGTCTCTGTATGTCCCCTCCCCTTCTTATGAGGACACTAATCATTGGATTGAGGATATTGGATACCCAATCCAGTAAGACCTCGTCTTAATCACATCTGCAAAGACCCTATTCCCAAATAAGGTCACTTTCTGAGGTTCCCAGTGGACATGAATTTCAAGGGGCACTATTTAACTTACTACATACCTCAGGATAGTTTTGAGGATTAAATGAGTTGTAATTAAAGCACTAGATAAAACAATGCCTGTTGTGGATGTTTTAGCTAAGGTGACTTCTCAAACTTTATCTGTAGTTCAGGCAGCTTCACTGACATTACAGATGCCCAGTTATGAATATGTGCTAGACAGCATCCCCTAGTGGCCCACGGTACTTTAAACACAAGCCACTTAAAACTGCTTTCATTTATGAGGTGCCTCAATCTGTTAAACATCCAACTTTTGATTTCAACTCAGGTCATGATCTCACGGTTCATGAAAGCTCCATGTCAGGCACAGCACAGAGCCTGCTTGGGATTCTTTCTCTCCTTCTCTGTGCCCCTACCATGCTCACTCACGCATGCACATGTGCTCTCTCTCTCTCTCTCTCTCTCTCAAAATAAATGAATAAAGTTAAAAACAAAACAAAACAAAAAAACCTGCCTTCATTTTCACCCCAAACAAGAACCAACTGGATTCCTCAATTCTTATAAGTGGTATTACCAACCCCATTTACTTAGGCTATAACTCCTCCTTATTTGTTATTTTGTTTAATCAACCATTTGGTCCTATTGAGTGTACCATGAAAGCAATTAACTTGTTCTGCTCCCATTTCTCCTTTCTAGGTCAGGCTGCTTTAATATTCACCCGGATGAGAAATAGCATAAAACAGTCACACAGTAAATCACAATAAATGCACACACACACACACACATACACACACACACACACACACACACACACACACATATTTCAGAGGGCAAAAATAACTACATTTCCGGGGCGCCTAGGTGGCTTAGTCAGTTGAGCATCTGACTTTGGCTCAGGTCATGATTTCACGGTTCATGAGTTCAGCCCCTGCATCAGGCTCTGTCCTGACAGCTCAGAGCCTGGAGCCTGCTTTAGTTTCTGTGTCTCCCTTTCTCTCTCTGCTCCCCCACTAGTGCTCCCTCTCTCTCCTCCCTAAAATGAATAAACATTAAAAAGTTTTTTAAAAAAACTACATTTCCTTTAATTCAGACAATAGGTCTGACTTTAATGATTTAATGAAAAAATATAATATACAATAAAGAGGGCTTGGTGGCTCTGCATGTGAACTAGCTCAATTATGGAGAAAAGAGAAACTTTGAGGGGAAAAAAGGAAAATGTTTACTATGCTTCTAATCTGTGGTGTAAACAAAGGCATGGTGATCTGGCATGGATTCTGTCCAGACATTCCACAAGTCTGGCCTCAGTTCCCTTATCGTTAAAATGTGACTTTGAAAGGGTTATTTACATTTTTTAATCCTACAGATGATGCTTTGTCATTCATTAATTACGATTATACTTACCCACAAGTTTGACATAATTAAATGAGAAAACCATATGTAAAATGCTTTGGAATAGTATTCTGCCCCTACTACATGCTTAATAAATGTTAGCTATTAGATATAATTTTAGATTCCTATAGACATTGATTCTCTAAAAATCTTGCACCTATCTGTTGTTTCATTTGATGGCTCATTTCATTTAAAGTATATTTCCAGATTCTGTTGCATTTTAACAAAGCAGTGTCATTTGGGTGCAGTGTATGCAATTGTTAAGAAGAACTTGGCTTCTCAGTCGTTAACTGCTGTTGGGCAAATCCTTAGGCTAGGGATGTACTCTTCCTGAGCTGAGTGCTCCCTGGTGTCCTTACGTATAAGAAGGGGTACGATGTGTTATAAGAACTTAACAGCACACAGTGAGCATTCAATAAATGGTGGCTGTCCATAATAAAGTTTTTTGGGTCTCAGATTCTAGGTAAATTCTCTTAACTTTTTTTCATTCTTTTGAAAAGAAGATGAGACCTGGGTAGGGGAGATGGGCAAAATGGGTGAAGGGGAGTGGAAGATACAGGCTTCCAGTTACAGATTGAATAAGTCAGGGAATAAAAGGCACAGCATAGAGAATATAGTCAATGGTATTGTAATAGCAGTGTGTGGTGACAGATGATAGCTACAGTTGTGGTGAACAAAGCATAACATACAGAGGAGTTGAATCACTATGTTGCACACCTAAAAGTAATGTAACATTGTGTGTCAACTATGCTCAAAAAAAAATACTCAAAAAAAATTTTAGAGGAGTATGCAATCCATTATGGCGCAGAAGTTATATGAGGTCTCTGGACAGAAAGAATTAGAACATTGTGATAGAAACTTTAAAAATCCCTGTATTTCTAATGTTGCAATAATCAACATACCTTCAGCACCTATTGAATGTTGCCATTCTGAAGCATATTGGATCAGCGGAAAGTGATCACCTAGCAAAGGGAATGAGAGCCTTAATTCTGAGATAGAACTAGCAGGATTAAAATAGAGATGAGCTTTCATAACTTCTGGATGACTTCTTTTAAAAATGTCACACCATCAATAAAAACTGCACTTAACAGCAATTACATTAACTGAGTCTAATGTGTGTGGTTGAAAAGCCATTCAGACAGCATTTCGTGAATACCTCATATCCTATGTAAGGCCATGCCCATTTCACTACGGATACATATTTCATTCCGCGTATTAACAACATCCTCCATAGCACTAGGTCGTAAATGTCTGGGAGAGAAGCCTCATGTACAGAAACTTTATATTAATGGGAAAATAAACACCCAAAAGTTCAAACTATATATATACACACATCCAATTTTAAAATACTTTTTCTACTCAGCTTAAAGAAATAAACGCTGAACTATTACTTTGACAAAGCAGATAAGAACGTATTGAGATTTGCTCAGGGTTGTATATTGTCCTGTACCTACCCCTTCTGTCTCCCAAAAGGACACACAAAAACATATTTTTACTCATAAGAAGATTATGAGCTGGTTAGGAATTCTCCCTGCACCCATGCAAAGGATAGAAACACATCATAAAGCAACAGATGAATACATGCATGTGATATTGTAAGTCATTTGCTTTTAAAGTGATAGAAATATGATCAGAGGGGGTACAGATAGGAAAATACTTTGTAGCAAAGGCTCACCTGGTTTTTAAGGATACAGATTGTATCTGACAAAATTAGGAAGCATTACCTGTAAAGCATAATTGCATGTATATGGCATAGAAATCACGGTCGGAAAGTTACTCCGAAGGACAAAGGTACCAACCTCACTGAGTTTCAGCTTGATACAGTAAGCCTTAGTCATAGAAGAGGCCTGCTCCTGTCACTCACACTTGTTTCCCGCTCTGCTTTCATTGACCCCATGTCTGAGTTCAGAAGAAGATGGGCTCATTTAGTGCTGAATATATGTTGACTATGCTGGCATGAAAGATATGAAAGACTAAGAGATTCAAAGAGTTGTTTCAAACATGGAAGACCTAAGCAATGTGATAGGGGGCCTCTCTAATCAACCAGGAGATGAAGGGAGAAAGGGCATTTTTTTCCTACTCTGACCACCTTTTGCCCTGATGTCAAGAAGAGTCTTAGCTGACCATGGTTGATGGAGCAAAGATGTACCTGATGGGAAGCTGCAGCACTTAGTGGAGTCTGGTGACACCCAGTGGGAGATCGCTGTACCTGGTGGGACAGAATCCATACAGTCCAACTGGATTACACTTATGTGTGAACACTGTCACACACTTACACTCTAAAAAGTCCTGAATGCCTTGGAACACAAGATCAGGGCAGAGTGGATTTTAAAAGAGGCCTGAGAGGGGCGCCTGGGTGGCTCTGTCGGTTAAGCGTCTGACTTCGGCTCAGGTCATGATCTCATGATTCGTGAGTTGGAGCCCCGCATTGGGCTCTGTGCTGACAGCTCAGAGCCTGGAGCCAGCTTTAGATTCTGTGTCCACCCCCGCCCCTCTCTGCCCCACCCCTGCTTGTGCTCTGTCTCTCTCTGTCTTTCAAAAATGGATAAACATTTAAAAAAATTTTTTAAAGAGGCCTAACATGGGTCCAACAGTCAAAAAAAGGATTTGAAGTATTGCTGATTTTAAGATCCCATTGGTTCTTCAGTTTGCTAAAGTCTAGGAAAAGTCAAATGATAAAAGATTAAATTTCATATTTCCAATTGTTTCTAGGTTTCTAGTTTGAGTCTTCTCATTGACAGAGTTAAATAATTAGATTAAGGATAAAATTAATTTTCCTTTAAATATTTTATTTTGCAAATTTTCCCCTATACACACTCATGTCCATGCATGTAAACACGTATACCTCTCTCTAATAAAAATAAAACATTCTAAGTATCTGTCCTTCAGTTGTAGGGAATGTACAGCTTTCTCCAATAAAAGTAAAACATTCTGAAAATCCATCCTTTCATCATAAGAAATAAGTAGTTACTAAAAATTGTTTGTTAAAATGTTTATCAGTATTTTATGTAGCTTTACCCTCCGGCCCTCACTGTAATAGAACCGTGAATATGGGTGCCAAAGATGATACTTCCAAGAGATAATTAAATTCTGGTTCAATTCACTTTAGACAAACTGGGAAATATCTTGTATTTTATTGCCTCTAGCTTCTCACACTAAAACAATCCCTAAAGAATTTCCTGCATGGAATGTTTTTTCTGTAATGCAACTGTCTGCTTTGACTGTATGACAGAGTCAACCCCAGTTATACTTCTTGAAGTTCAAATATTTGGTATTTCTTCAATGAATAAACTACACTGCAACATGCCACAAGGGAGATTGGTTTAAAACAGAGAAGGGACAGGTAAGAAAACTGATCATATAACACACGTTTGGTCTATTTTGCCCTCCAGTTTATTTTAGTGTTTTGGTCAACTGAAAGCATATTGATAAATACATTTTAAAAATGAATTCTTGGGGCGCCTGGGTGGCTCAGTCGGTTAAGCGGCTGACTTCGGCTCAGGTCATGATCTCGCAGTCCGTGAGTTCGAGCCCCGCGTCGGGCTCTGTGCTGACAGCTCAGAGCCTGGAGCCTGTTTCGGATTCTGTGTCTCCCTCTCTCTCTGACCCTCCCCCGTTCATGCTCTGTCTCTCTCTGTCTCCAAAATAAATAAACGTTAAAAAAAAAAATTTAAAAAAAAAAAATAATAAATAAATAAATAAAAATGAATTCTTGGGGCACCTGGGCGGCTCAGTTGGTTAAGCATCTGACTTTGGCTCAGGTTATGATCTCGCGGCTCGTGAATTCAAGCCCCGCGTGGGGCTCTGTGCTGACAGCTCAGAGCCTGGAGCCTGTTTTGGATTCTGTGACTCCCTGTCTCTCTACCCCTCCCCTGCTCATGCTCTGTCTCTCTCTCAAAAAAAAATTTAAAAAACAAGTTTTAATGAATCTAGATGGATCAGAGAATAAAACTTTTAAAATGATACTACAAAATCACCTAGAAGACTATATGGGTACATAGGAAATATTGCTCTGGAAAAAGAAATATATTTACAGAATCTATCTAAGACATAAATGAAAAGTTAAGGTGAGAATTTACAGAAAATAAAAAAATGAAAGACAGGACTATAAAAATGAATACAAAAAAATCTGAAAATGAAAACATCTTTGAAAGGTAAGTGGCAGACTAGAAAACATGGCAGATAAAACATTATCATCATTATATCAGGAGCTCTCATAAATCAAGGGGGAAAATATGTTAATACTTTGAAAGAAAAATGAATTAAAGGTATGAACACTTTATAGAAAAATGTTCTTTTCCCAAACAGCTAAATCTCCTTCATAATTAAAGAAATATAAGATGAAATAACCAATAAATTTAGAAATCTCTTTAAAAAGATAATATTCAAACTTTGTGAGAGTGTGGGAAAAGAAACATTCACACATTGTTATTGGAAAATATAAATTGGTACCACTTTTGCAAGAAACAGAAAAATACTCAACCTCTTATTACAAAATTCTGCATTTATGAATCTGTTATAAACATGACATGGAAAAAATAACCAATTAAAACATGAAGTGAAAAAAACCTAGATTGACAATGATACCTACCTTATCTGAACTCAATTTTATAGTGAAAATGGAAAAACTCTTGGTTTAGACTCAGGTCATGATCTTGCAGTTCGTGAGTTCAAACCCCACATCAGGCTCTGTGCTGGCAGTGCAGAGCCTGATTAGATTTCTCTCTCTCTGCCTTTCTCTGCTCCTCCCCCACTTGTGCTGTCTCTGTCTCTCTCAAAATAAATAAATAAAATTTAAAAAAGAAACATGTAAGTCAATTAATTAATACAGAAATACCTATGTAAGACCTATTATATGACTGATACAATTTTTAATGGATGGGTGATATTGAAGAAGTAAATTTTTCTTCTATTTTTCTTGTCAGGTAAAGAATATAGTCTGCAAACAAATTGGAAGTGATATATATCACTATATCCATAGTAATATAAAAGTTGTATAAAGAATCTCTCTCTCTCTCTCTCTCTCTCTCTCTCTTTGTTGAGGTAAGCTTATATAGCATTAACTTAGGATATTACTATATTTGACATCAAACCTTCTGCATTAAGATTAGGCCATTAAAGTTTGTATATGAATCAATGAGAGAAGAGATGAACACCACACAACTTAATATCTGTAGAGTTAGAAGAAAATTTATTACTAGATGGTGATCAGCTAGTACACATCACTGAGAAGTTCTATTGTGAACAGTTCCTTTGTGACTTTATTCATATTTTTAATGATTTTTCTGGTCTTTCCCTTTTTATGCCAAATCTTGTCGTGAATTCTTACCACAAGATTTACTTGGCAGGATTTGACACGTGTGATTACTTCTTCCTCCACGATGTACTTTCTCTGGGTGACTTAGATCTAGGCACCACACCTACCAAATACTCCTCCTACCTCACTGGTTGTGCCTTCTTGGTTCCTTTTGGTTTTTTATCCTTCTTGCTCAGACCTCTCAATGGTGGTATGGCCGAGCAATTGGTTTGGGTCCTCATCCCTGTCCATATTCACCCCGTCGATAATGTCATCCAGTGTTGTAGCTCTAAATACTTTTATACGCAGATGATTCCAAAATTTATATCTTTAAATTCCATGTTCACATATCAAACCACCTTGGAAGTAAAAGGGTATTCACTTGGATATGTAACAGACACCTCAAATTTAACATATCCCTAACAGAAACCATGATCTCTAGTTCTGTAGCCACCTCCCTCACTAAGGAGGAAAAATCAACCCAACAAACAAAAAGCCAAACTTGCTGCCTTGCAACCTTCTTCCTCCCAGTGAATGACACTTCCATTCTCCCAACTGCTCAGATCAAAAACTTTAGTCTTCCTTGACTTCTTTTTTACTCTCACATTTCATATCCAGTCTAATAGGAAATCCCTTTGGCTCTGGTTAGAGAAGACATTTCACTCTTGTTTGAGCTATCAATACTCTTCACCTGGATTATGGCAATTACTTTTTAATGGGTCTGTTTTTAACTTTGTATACTAGAGTCTATTCTAACTACATCAACAAGAGTGATTCTTTATGGTTCTTACAAGACCTACAAGGCCTAGGATCTAGATCCCTGTTACCTCTCTGACCTCTTCACCTGCCACTTTACCACTAGCTCACTCTGCTTGAAGCACAGTGGCTTCAGTTATCCACTCACCTTAGTGCCTTTGCACTGTCTATTCTCTCTGCCCCAGTACCTTCTTCCTCTAGATATCTGCATGGCCAACTCCTAGTTCCTTTGAGTCACCTTTGAGTCACATTTTCTCAAATGTGTCACCTTCTCAATGAAACTTATGTAGACTACTAGATTTAAAAGTACAGCCACTTGAACTGAACTTCTGAGACCCCTTTCCCTGGGTTATATTTTGACATAATACTTTTGTCATTCTAGCACGTTTCATCATTTATTTATTTATCATGTTTGGTGATTATTATTGGAAACTTTCTACTAAAAATAAGCTCCACAAATGAAGAATGTTTTTTGTTTCTTTTTTGTTTACTTGCATATTCCAGTATAGAGAAGAATGCCTGGCATATAGCAGATACTCCAGAAATACCCATTGAGTGAATTAATGGACTATGATTGTCTATAAACTGTGATCATGTCTGTGTGGGTCACTGTTGAATACTCAGAGCCTAGCCTAGCACACAGTTTAGCACTTAGTGTACTACATGAATATTGGCTGAATGAATGAAAGAATGAGAATGAGAATTTAATTACAACACAACCTTTGGTCATAAGTCTATCGTTTATGATAAAATTTTTTGTTGTTGCTCAAAATTAGAAATACTTATAAAGCTTTATGAGCTACACAAAGATAGTACGTACTTAATGAATTCCCATAGGGCATAACCATAAACTAAGAAATGGAGCAAGGTAATCACCTGCTACTACATCATTTGTAGTAAACTGATCCAAATGCTATCCCTGTCCTCTGGGAGCAGAGAGATCTCTTGTTGCTCCACAAGAGTAATTTTATTTTACTATTTTTTTTTTTGAGTAATAAAATTCTTTCCAGTAGTTCTTAGTAGCTTCTTTGAATTTTTGTAGTGGTTCTCTCTCTTAGTTTTATTTTGAAAATTTTAAAACCTACGTGCATTCTCTAATTGTAGACAGACATTGCATGGAAGATTTAAAGCTTTGCAGATAGCTGCCTTTCTCAGGCAACTGCCTTGAACATTTTCTGTCTCTGGTTTACTGGGATAACCAGTAAAGAGACAGTGACGACTCCCCATTTCCTATGCAAGGACTTTACCATCAGTAGATTCTGATCATCATGCTTTAGAGTATTAAAAACAGTTTACACATGTTTTGGGGACTCTTGCTATAGAAATTTTCTAGTCCACAATTACATTTCAAGAGACTTCTAAACTGTCACTAAACTGGAAACCACAGTTGTATAAAGTTTAGAGGAGGATTGTTGATGCCGATCCATAGCTGCCTCATAAGTGATGTTTATCTGCCTGCACAGTCATCAGAGTTCTTGGAGAGTAGTCAGGGTGATGGGGACACAGAGTGAGGCTTTAACTAAGGAACATGTGTGATTTCCTATAACAATGCAGAGACTGACATTTGGCAAGGCTGGTTGAGGGTTTGGCAATTTTTCTTATCACTCAGTTCATCTTGCCCTGAAAAGCTTAATGGATATTTCTACTACATTGATTGTTCCTTTACCCCTGTTCCTTGGTGGTGTGTTTCTTTTCTTCGCTCTACATGTTTGGCTCAATGTAATCAAAATTAATGTAAACAGTTTTGCTCACAGGGTTTCTAGTAGCAAGCATGCCGTAAACATACTTACTGTAAATGAATCAGAATCATTACGTGGTGCACACAACATTTCTTACTTAAATTCATTTACACTATCTTAACAAAGTTCCACTAGGAACTAGACCACTAGACCTTTTTAATAGAGTGAGATAATCTCAAATAGTGGAGGAAAAGAATGAATAAGCAGTTACGGTTTCTTCTATTTAGGCAACCGGGTCAAACTGGCCCTGTGTAGGAACACCATTTATGGCTTGGTTTTGTAAACTTAATTCTGTGATTACAGTGAAAATCCAGCTCTGAACAGAAGGCCTTTTTTTTCAAAGGCATATCCAGGGAAAGCCAGACAATTCTGAAATAGATTCCAGCTGTTTAGATTATTTCAACACGAGAACAGCTAAATACTGCCACAAAAAGGACTCTCAGTAGTAAATTCTGGTTTGGAGTTGCAGGTACATAAAAGCCAAATCCTTAAAGAGCACTCCCACTCAGCAGGAGCTTGGAAAGGATAGTAAGAGGAAGAGATTAATTCTTGCTTGTGGTTTTAACTGGCCCAACTACCTCAAATCTCTTAGTGTCTCAAATTGTTCCAAGCATGAGCATGAATATTTGCTACATGTGCATATTTCCAAGTTGAAAAGCTAGTCCTTTTTCAGGAAATTTAAAAAAAATTTCCAGTTTTGAGATAAACTTTTTATGTATTTCCTCAATAGTCATAATTGTCCGTGGATTGTACATTTTGTTTCACAATTAGCTCTTTTTACCTTTTTAAAGTTTTTATTTAAATTCCAATTAGTTAACATAAAGTGTAATATTAGTTTAAGGTGTAGAATTTAGTGATTCATCATTTACATACAATACTCAGTACTCATCCTTAATACCCATCACCTATTTAACCCATTTCCCACCCTACCCCCCCACCTCCCCTCAAGTAACCCTCAGTTTGTTCTCTATAGTTAAGAGTCCGTTTTCTGGTTTGCGTCTCATTTTTTTTTTCTCTATGTTCATCTGTTTTGTTTCTTACATTCCACATATGAGTGAAATCATATGGTGTTTGTCTTTCTCTGACTGACTTATTTCACTTAGCATAATACTCTCTAGCTCCATACACATTGTTGCAAATGGCAAGATGCCATTCTTTTTTATGGCTAATATTCCAGTGTGTGTGTGTGTGTGTGTGTGTGTGTGTGTGTGTGTGTAAAGAAGATGTGTACCCCATTTTCTTTATCTATGCTTCAATCAATGGACATTTAGACTCTTTCCATAATTTGGCTATTGTTGATTATGCTGCTATAAGCATCCAGATGCATGTACCTCTTTGAATCAGCTTTTTTTAAATGTTTGTTTATTTATTTGTTTGTTTTGAGACAGAGCGTGCATGAGCAGGGGAGGGGCAGAGAGAGAGAAGGAGAGAGAGAATCTCAAGCAGGCCCCACACTGTCAGTGCAGAGCCTGATGTGGGGCTGCATCCCAGAAACTGTGAGGCCATGACCTGAGCCGAAATCAAGAGTCAGACACGTTATTAACCGACTGAGCCACCCAGGTGCCCCAGTACTTTTGTATCCTTTCGGTAAACACCTAGTAGTGTAATTGCTGGGTAGTAGGGTAGTTCTATTTTTAACTTTTTGAGGTACCTCCTCCATACTGTTTTCCAGAGTGGCTACACCAGTTTGCATTCCCACCAACAGTGTAAGAGGGTTCCCTTTTTTCTGCATCCTCACCAATATCTGTTGTTTCCTTTGTTGTTAATTTTAGCCATTCTGAGGTGATATCTCATTGTAGTTTTGATTTGTCTTTCCCTGATGATCAGCGATGTTAAGCATCTTTTCATGTGTCTGTTAGCCATCTGTATGTCTTCTTTAGAAAAATGTGTATTCATGCAAAAGAATAAACCTGGACTGCTTTCTTATACCATACACAAAAATAAATGCCAAATGGATTAAAGACCTAAATGTGAGACAGGAAACCATCAAAATTCTGGAGGAGAACACAGGCAGGAACCTCTTTGGCATTGGCAGCAGCAACTTCTTACTAGATATGTTTCCTGAGGCAAAAGAAACAAAAGCAAAAGTAAACTGTTGGGACTTCATCAAAATAAAATCTCCTGCACAGCAAAGGAAACAATCAACAAAACTAAAAGGCAACCTACAGATTAGGGGAAGATGATTACAAATGACATATCTGATAAAGGGTTAGTATTTAAAACGTATAAAGAACTTATAAAACTGAACACCCACAAAACAAAGAATCCAGTTTAAAAATGGACAGAGTTTTTTGTCTTTTTAAAATAGCAAGCAGGTATAGATATTTCTATGGATTGTCTCATTTTAATTACACAGCATAAAGTATGCAAGAATACAGAGCAACATGGTAGACAACCAGTTGGCAACTTCCTGTAACCACAATAATCATCACTATATTGCTAATGAATTAGTACTCTTCTTGGTTATATACTGTGTTACTAATAAAATGAATGATAGTACATATCAATCTGTGAAAGTTAGATTGAATAATTTTATTATCTAGGCAAGTAAGTTTCCTTAGTTTAATTCTGTGCCCAGCATTATCTTCCAATAGCACAAAATATTTTAAAATTTATATTTATTTAAATCTATTTCATGTTTACATGCTTATAGTTTATTTTGACTACTCACATATTTATAAGTTACACATTTGAATTTGGTTTTCATTTGAACATCTGACCAAAAGCAAATCATTTCAAGTATAAATATTTAGTCTCTCAAGAAGAAATGGATTTATTTTCTCTTAGTATTCATGCATAGTATATATGTTTCATTTGGACATTCTTGTCTATGGAGATTTAACAAACCTATCCAAAAAATATTTTGTATAAAGATAAATACTAATTCTGATTGGGTAGCAGTTCAAAACCTAGGCCAAAATTCATTTTGTCACCTGATGTTATGTCAGATTACTATTAAACAATTCTCTTGAACTATAAATATGTGTGTGTGTGTGTGAGAGAGAGAGACAGAGAGAGAGAGAGAGAGGGAGAGAGAGATAGAGAGTAGAGACAGAGATAGATGAAGCTATGTAGTTGAATATACTTTGTTAAAATAAGGTTGCAGGTGGATAAAAGTTTTTTTCAATCTTAAGTGTAAATTGGGTGACATTTGCTGTTTATAACAGATGAAAACCAGATTAGAATTTCTTTCTGCTCTAACCTCTGATGACTAGATAAACCCAGTTTCTTTAAATTTTGTGCTTAATATTTTTAAACTGAATATTTTGAAAAAGATAGTCTAGGATGAATAGATAAAAACACTCTGAATGTAATCTCCCAGAAATGGCAAGACAATCTTAATTTCTGTAAGAATTTCTCTAAAATTCTTAACTTCTCTAAGACAGTAAATTTAGGTAATATGCCAGGTTTTGAAAGTCAAATGCTTTCAGATGATAACTGGTAAGTTTCCCATAACATGTTAAGCCTCAGACTAAATTTTTTAACATCCAATTTTCCTATGTGCATATGCACAGTCTTCACAGTTACATGAGACTATAAACCATTATTTTAAAAATAAAAACTTTAAAATTTGAAAATGAAAATAGGTAACCTGTTTCCCAGGGCAGATCAAATTATTCAGAAGTTTTGCTTTCCTTTCCCAGAAACAAATATTAAAAGCAGTTAACCAAGATCAAAATTAAAAGAGAATAAATGAGTGTGTAGTTTTAGATATGTTGAGTTTATTGCCTGTATTGGTAAGGACATGTTTTAATCTTGAAGAAGTAATAAATTATGTTGGGACAATACTGACATTTAAGAAGTTAGTAAAAGCAGAAAAATGTAACACAAAGGGGACTGAGAAGGAGGACTAATCAAATGCAGCATGGGGGTTCCTGGTAGAATGATATCTTAGAAGGCAAGAGAGGTTGAATCCTCAAAAGAGAGTGAACCTTTAACAGTGGCAAAGGCACAGGGCACCTGAGTGGCTCAGTTGGTTAAGCATTGACTTTGGCTTAGGTCATGATCTCACAGTTCATGAGTTCGAGCCCCTCACTGGGCTCTGTGCTGACAACTTAGAGCCTGGAGTCTGCTTCAGATTCTATGTCTCCCTCTCTTTCTGCTCTTCCCCCGCTCATGCTCTGTCTCTCTGTCTTTCAAAAATAAATGAAACATTTTTTAAAAATTAAAAAAAAAAAAAACAGTGGCCAAGGCTGAGGAATGGTGAAATAAGATGAAAGCTTAAGAAATGCCAGTTGGGTTAGGCCAGTCAAAGGTCACCTACAAATAGTTTTGGCGAAGAGATTGGAGTGGAAATCATATGGGAAATTTATATGGGTTGAGTGCACAGGAGGTGAGAAATTGGGCCCAGCAACATAAACAGCTTCATTTCTTACAGGATGAGATACAAGCAAGAGGAATATGCATGGTTAAAGGAGGTTTATGTTTGTTTGCTTATTTTTAGTATAGAAGATACTTGAGTGTGTATTACAAACTGAGTGGAAGAAAGGAGTAGAGAGAGGAGAGAATGAAGTTCTAGATAGAAAGCAAATGCAGATCCCTGAGCAGACTAGACTGGGGATGTGTATGGGAATCCTCCCAAGACAATGGGCACTCCCAATCTCCCTTACCCTGCTCTATTTTTCTTTTCTCTGTAGCATTAGTTACCTTGTATAATACTATATAATATATGTATTTGTTACATTTATCACTTGTCTTTTCCACCTCTCCACCCTCAATCTCCTTTGTGACCTTTTTAATAATATTTTTATTTAAATTATAATTGGTTAATATATAGTGTATAGTGGGTTACAGGAGTAGAATTTAGTAATTCGTCACTTACGTGTAACACCCAGTGCTCATCACAACCAGTGCCCTCCTTAATGCCCATCCCCCCCTCCCCTCCATCAATCCTTTGTGACCTTTTCATTTCCTGCTATTCCCACTTATCCTTTAAATGGAAGTGTCTTCCCAGGGCTTTATAAAGTTCACAGGGGCAGAGATGTTTATCTTTTATTTATTCACATATTTCAAGCATCTAGAACATGATGGGCACACAATAAATACTTATTGAATGAAAAGCTGTTGGATTGTAGAATTAAAAAAATAAAGTTGGGTTTAGCTTGAAATATTTTATTTTCTTACCTCCAAAGTAGGAATAATTAAGCTATAACTTATAAGAACGGTAAGGTGAAGAAAGATTTCATACATACTGAAAGTTAAACATTCTCTGTATCAATCAGATGTTATTTGTGGAATAACTCACAAGCCCTGTTTAAATAGCTCACATGCCCTATTTAAGTTCATGATTTGTTTATCTCATATAATAATTTATTTTTATTTTTAATAAGTTGTCATCATTTAAACAATAGACTTAACTCAAAGCTTCAGATGTATGGCTTGTTTTGGAAAGCAAGAGGATGTGGCAATACTTGACTCACACCTCTGCATGACCTCAATCACCTGGATCTGATTTGAGGCTGTCCCCTCACCACCATCCTCCAGGACATCGGCTCACAAGATAAAGCATGTGATCTTCATTTGCCAAAGTCCTAGCCATTCACTATTGTATCCTCAACATTTAAGTCTACTGTCAACCATCATCTATTATGGAACATGAGCTACTATTTTTTATAACATGGCTCCTTCATCCTGCTTGGCCTCTTTGGGCAAATGTGTCTGCAGTATTCAACTAACAAGTAATTTGTGTTCCAGTGAGGTTTTCCAGTACCCTTAGAAGTAGATTCAACTCCACACCATGGCTAGTCAGGCCCTACATGAGCTGGCTGCTCCCATCCTCTGACTTCCATTCACAATCTCCACTTGACTTTAAATGCACTTCTATTTTCTGTCATCAGTGGCCCTCTTCCCTTTTCTTAAATATATCAAGCTCCCTCCAGTTTCTGTGCCTTTACATTTTCAGTTTCCTTTATTGCATTTGTTTTTTTTTTTCAGCTAATCAACATGGCTGGCTGCTAATTTTGCCACATGTGCAAACATTTATTAACAAGCAGCTCCTTCCCTCAGAACCACACAAGTTGTTCTGAAATCTCAGTGGATTTTATCTTTCTGCCCTTTTAAATTATCCAACAAGCAACTTGCATGAAAGGTTTACTCAAGGCAAGGGGGACAGTTTCCTAGTAGCAGGATTAATTTAAATTGCTAGTCAGAGCCAAGTGACAAAGACTGCCCACAGAACATATTGGAATCCCTAGCTTCTACTTTGAAGAATGTTGCTATTAGGCTTACTAGATATTTAGACCTTATTCATGCAAATGCAAAGGTGCCCAGTCAATTTATCTAGCAGCAGAAATACCTTAACTACCACTCATTTCCCTGAAGAAAAACAATTTCTAGCACATTATATACTAATTAATAAACTTTCTTATATTGATTGGAGTTACAAATGGTGCTCTTCTGAAGTGGACTTTCCATTAGGGTCCTTCAAATGCTAACTAGCTCTCCCTGGAGTGTTAGTCCTGATTAGTGTACTTGAATTATTAATCAACTATCCTTAAGGGGTAGATAAAATTAATACATATTTACTCCTGTACACATACACTCACACATATCAAACTTTCTATTCTGATGTGTTTTGTAGTACATCATAAGGAAACATAATGATTAGAAATCAGTCACTCAGGGTCAAATGATGAGAATTCTTTCCTCCCCACCACTCCCAAACCAATTCTGATTGAATTGACATGGGAATAAAAAATTAGTTTACTACTGGGACTAAGAATGCAATTCAACCCTTTACTCCATCCGTGGAAAGAATGGAATTGGAAAAAATTATTTGCAAAACAATTTAAAATGTATTTGGTTATAGAAATAAGGCTAGTCTTGATTTGGCTTAAAATGGATATGCTGGTTTTGCATTTCTGGATCTTTATGGGTTAGATAGGCATTGAAGTCTTCCCTGGATAACTGTCATGAAACCCAAACTATGTCTTCCCATTTTTCTCTTCCTGATCCTTCAAGTACATTTATTGCAGTGGTGTAGTATTTACTGATAATTTCATAAGATAAAATGAGGACAGGGTCTGCTATCAAATATTCCAAGGTAAACTCTCTAAATTTTCATGAGATACTGGTCTCCTTTCAGGTCTCTCTACCTCTCGTGTGACCCAACCGATATCCTTCCCTCTTCCTTTCCTTGAGATGCTGCCCAGGCCCTTCTGATTCTGTCCCTTCTCTTCCAAAAGTAAAAGGTTCCCTTTTCTTTCACATGCATAATAACCCTACAGTTTTCTCTGAATCCTGGATGCCAGTTGATAGCATAGTCCCCAAAGCCTCCACTATTAATGAATCAAAACAGCAAATGTAGGTCTATTCCTCTGGAGGTTTTGTATGTCAGCAATCTAGAAAAGTAAAACAAAATTCCCCACATTTTACATCTGTCCTTATAAAAAAATAGATTGAGTTCCAAACACCTTACAAACACATTTTTGGAACACAAACTCTTCTTAATTTGTAGACTTCTTGACTAATGGAAATAGAAAAAAAAAATGCTCATTAATTTTGGATTTTTTTTCAAATATGATGGATGTGGCTTCTTATGATGATATTTGGTATGTAACAAAAAGGTACAAGCTGTTCTGTCTCAACACACACTAATCTACAGTTACTTGTGTACAGAGTATTAACCTAAAAACAAATACCTAAAAGTAATTGGGAGAATATAATAATCTTCCTAAAATAACTTTGTAGAAAAAAAAACATGAAAAATTTGATTCTAGTAATCAACTCTCCAACAGATGTAATCTGTCTCTCTACATTCTTTTAGTGATGTTTTCTAGGAAAAAAATCAGGACTGAGGTTATCTGCAATTTTGCAATAATATTGGTGTAGGAAGTAGTTCAGGAGATGTTGGAATTCCTAGGACATTTCCATAATTTATGGAAAAGTACTTAAGAATATTTGAAAATAATCCTGTCCTGGAAAAATATCAGCCTTATTCCTAAATAGCCTCAGCCTTGCAAGCAGAGAACAGAGACCTATCAAAATATTGTGATGTAAAGGAGCAGTACTAATTTCCTATATCATCTCCACCTATCATGATCTTTCTTGACACCTGGATTAAAATTGCCATTACTTGAACCTTTCTTTAGAGGTCTGAGAAAAGAATCCATATTCTCCAGGAAAAAATAAATAAATAGTTAAAATGTTCATCATATTATGTCACAAGTGAATGGAGGAAGAGCTTGTGACTGGAATAATGAGATCTTGACCCAAAGGGAAAGAGAAATTGGGTGCCAGAGTGTAAAAATAACTAGATTAGAATTTAGGAATTTTGAGTTCTGATACCAGTTCTGATACTGTCTTGCTAGGGGATCTTGGGCAACTCATTTAATAATTGGCAGACACAATTTCTCCAACTGTGAAATGGGAGTAATAACAGTAGTCCTTCCCACTTTTCAGCATTATATTAAGGATAGAAAAATATATTTATTGCCTTGAAAATTTGAAAAGTGCTATAATATGTTCTTACTATTATTAAACAGGATGATAGAATTAGAATCAGGAAAATAATAGGGAAAGCAGAAGGGAGGCCCATATTAGGTTAGCTCATGTTAATCACAAATATTGATAATACAGGATGAAGGTGCAAAAAAAGAAAAGAATGAAATTTCCAAAGTAATCTTCTACCCCAAGACAGATTGAATGTCCCACCTGGGGGTTGAGGTAAATCATGTCTAAACTGATTGCTTCAAATTGGCGGAGATCATGACACAAGGGTAAATTAGGTGAATGGGAAAACATAGATGGACAGCAAGAAAAGTATGGCATCAAAAATTATAGATCCAATTTATTTGTATTTCAAAGCCAAATTGAAATAATGATAAGGAGGAAGCTAAAGAGCTAATTTGGGGATTTTAAAAAAGTTTTTCTTTGCTATGTTTTTCTAGAGTCTTCAGGAGATTGCTTTTAATGTGTTATGACATCATGTGTGTTAATACCTGGTATATCTTCACAATTTACTGAAGTAGATGTTTCGCCTGAGAAAACTGACAGATTTTAAGCATTATAAAGCCTAGGTTGTGATAATTCTGGGCAAAACACTTCTTTTAGAATCACTCAAATTCTGTCATCTGGTTGTTTACAGATCTACACAATAAGAGCTGACCATAAATGTTCAGGGTTTTGTAATAATAAAACTATTGCCTCAGGAACCAAAGAAAGCATGAAATAAGTTGCAATGATTTTGACCTCTGACCTGCAAGTTTATGATATATCCATCCTTCAGAACTTGCCTTGCCATAAGGAGACAATTACTGATTTTGTAAAAAAAAAAAAATAAATAAAAATAAAAAATCTCCTAAATCTCCTCTATTACTTTACCAGTAATGAATCTAAGGTTTAGATTTAATTTGAAGGACACTCTTGAGACATATTGGGAACATTTCTCATTTTTGTCTGGTTCTGAGGTCATCATATGTTTCATTCAAAGCTGGAGGTAGAGGCAAAAAAAAAAAAAAAGAAAAGAACAAAAAAGAAATATCCCAGTTGCCTTTCATTTCTCTCTTCTGTCTTCCATGCCAAGAGAAGATTCCAGGGAAGATACAAGATAAGGAGAATAGACTGTTCAGGACACTTTAGGTTTTACATGTCAAAACCCAAACCTAATTAGTTCAGGCAAAAGGGAAATTTATTGAAAGATTACTCAGTTACCTTATGTTAAGGGTAAACAAACTAGGAGCAAAGGAAAGAAAGGAAGCAGCTGAGTCTCAGGAAATGGATAATCAAAGGCTGCCTGTCTTCCATTTCCTTTACTTTGTCTATTGACTTCATCCTCCTTGTGGTCCAGGGCAGACGGGCCGTCTCCTCATGTAGGAAGTATGGTCATCAAGAGTAAGCAAGTTTAACTTTTTACACCACCTATAATTTCAAAATGCACTTGTAATGACTTGGTTTCAGACAGCAAAATCACAAAGGAAGCATTATGATTGGCCCAGCATGGGTCAGGTGCCCCTCGTGTTGGCAACGATGGCCACAGGGCAAGGTAACATAAGAACCAGGCAGTGCTGATGATTACCCCATGTTTGGAGTGGTTCCTTAAAGAAAATGAGTGAAGAGAAGAGTCATTCCCTGTAAGCAGGGGAGGGTAAGGAGCATCGTGTGGAAAAGACTAATCAATAGATACTCATTATAAAGTACAAATCAAGAATACATGGATAATAATAATATTTGTTGAAAAGTAAACAAATCTTCCTTAGAAACTTAGAAAATCATACCTCTTATTTCTGCCCACTTCTAATTATATTCTGGTAGTACTATTGGTGAATTTTCACAACATGCAACCTCCAATTATAAAAAAGGATCGCATTCTAAAAATTGGTAAGGGATTTGGCTCTGAAAATACATAGAATCAATGCTACCAATGAGTGGTATTTTTTAAATCAGTTTATAGAAGCAGAATCCATAATATGCCTAAATTATTATAGTAACAGTCCATTTCAATGTCACCAAACATTCATCAGAGTATCTTTCTAAAGAGCCCAGCTTCCACACACCATGGAATACATTTTACCTCTTAGTGATTTACCTCTTAGTGGACATCATGCAACTAGATCATGGTTGGGTGAGAGAGGGCATGAAAAGTAACTCTGCTGGGATCCCTAGGCACTCTCTATGTCTAGTGTGGTATGATGCAGACAGTAGGGAATAAAAGTCTGATGACCTGTATTCTGCATTGAGTGACTGCTACTTGCTATGAGACTTCAGAAAATGGGCCTTGGTTTCTACATCTTAATATGATGGTGGTGCTGGTGGTGGTTCTGGTGGTATGTACGTGTTAGGAGGAAGCTGGACTGCTATTTATATTCAAGACTACCTTTTAAAGTTCTTTCAACCCTTAAAGGTTGTACTTCTGTGATTGAGAAAATGTGCTTTCTTACAGCACTATCGCTACTTAAGGGAAAGCAACTCTCTGGGCTAATAGTTATATGGGGAGGAGACTATAAGGGGATGGAGCAGGAACACAGGCTGTTCTCGTTCTGTGCCCATTGGTTTCTATGTCTTCCTTATTAAACTATCTGGATGACAGGAGACTCTGGCCACTTTCCTTTTTTTGAGGTTCCCTGTATTAATAAATGATGTAATACCAAAACAGGATTACAAGCATGATAGATTTGTCAATATTTTCATTTGACATAAAAATACTTAGGATATAATATAATTAAACTGTTCATAATTATGATATTTACAAAAAAAGAATCATTCATGGCATAATCCAGGTACTATGATCTAATAATCAGATGTGTGTAAAGTTTTATGAGATTTTTTAAAAAAAATTATCACTAAATTTGTCAATAAATATATCTGTGATTATATAATCACATATATACATATGAACCCATTTGGAGATTATATCAATAGCCCAATTCATGCCAAGTGTTGCATAAGAGGTCCTAGGCAAATGACCCGTCTCACATTTAGTGTGTGAGGTGCTGCTCCCTTGTGTTAGTAAACTGGAAACTATTTCTAGTTAGTATATCAAACCAAAAATAAAAGTGCTGTCTATTCTCAATAATTTCATTTTATTTCTAAAAATCTTGCGATTATCTTATATTTTTCCTCAGAGTAGTTTCCATTATTTGAAGGAGAAATAAAAATAAATAACTAAGAAAAGTTAAACAGATGAATGGACAGCAAATTTGGGGAACAAACTGAAATGCTTTGACATCATTTGGGGGTGTGATAAGCCATAAACATACTTCAAGAGAATTTTTCCTCTCCAACTGAGGGTTTAAATGAAATTCAACATGGGGTTTTGAAAAAACATACATTAATTTTTATTAATAATCTTAGAAGATAATTATACATTTTTATAAATTGAATGAAATGTTTGTACACTGAAAATAAGATTGTTTACCTTTTTAAGAGAGAAATTTGCAAATTCAAAAGCCAAGATTTTAGAGTAATTGATTTATAATGTTCGAGAGAGTTGGGGGTTCCAATTTTGGTAATGAAAAAAAAAATTTCAGGTAAGTGTCGAGAAACTAAGGAAATTAGGTAAGTAAATGCTTTTTCCCCCTAGCTACTACATTTGAATATCATGAGGTAGAAATAACAGAATATTATCATTTTAAGCAAAAAAATGTATTAATTATTTTTCTTCGTCATGTAAACTATGTAAAATTGCTACTGCCTGTAGAACTTGAGTGTACAATTGCTCCTTTGCATCAAGTATGTTTAATAAAATCAATATTTAAGAAGACATAAGAAAAAAAATGGTATCAGTTCATCCGAGGAGAGTTTGCTAAAAATCTATGTAAAAGAAGAGATACTGTGATTTTACATCTGGGAGACAAGTGAAACAGACCAACTGTAGGGCAGCAAATCAAAGAAGAAAGTAGGTCAGTGAGCCCCATGGCAATACAAAGAATTGCTGTTATTTAAAGGGATGGTCAGAGAGTTACACTGGCTATGAACCAGAATGGCTAACAGAACAATGGTAAATGAACAGAAAAGCAGGGTCAGAGCAAAACAGTTGCAAGGCTCTGAGTGTGAACTGCATGTCCTTGGGTCGGGCAGAGGATGAAACAGCAGAACAATCTCGTCATTCAGAAGCTTCCTGGCGGCCAGCAAGCTGCATAATGAGAAGCAAACTGAGCTGAGGCCCTCCACAGACAAAGTGGAGGAAAACAGCCTCAGGATATAGAGAGAACTGAGCAGAGTTTTGAGACTGGATGTGAACTATCAACTCATCAAGATTAGCACTTTCCAATAAAAGAAAATGTTAAGTAACAAGAGAAACACTGAGGAGACCAAAATAATTAAATCCATTTGTTGTAAAAGCCATATGCCCAATGGGATTAATTACCTGTGTTTGGTGATCAGAGCAACATTGTATACTGGGGAAAGTACCATTTCTTGTTTCCATCTTTAAGATTTACTACACATTTTCTTGAACTAGGTGGAATTTTAGAATAATAATTGCTAAGTGAGTCTAGACTGATAACCTAAAAAAGCATAGGAAACTGAGAAGAACAAAATAACTCCAGACCAAGAACACTCTACTTTTTCTATCATAGAAGATGTGACTTCAGTCGGTGGAAAAGAAGTTCATTCATCTGGGGAAAAAAAAAATTGGCCAGATTGAAAATTATTTAATCTTTGAATAGGAAGTGTTTTTAATGAAAGTGCGATTGAAGTCAGTTCTTCACTTAAAATGAACTAAGCATCTATGATGTTAAGGCATTGTTCTAGGAGTGAAAAAATTAAGAATGATTGAAACAGGAAAATGAAGTATATCTTTCAGGAAATGTTGAAGCTTACTTAAGAAATGTGGTTAAAAGTTTTATGTGAAAGCCATCTTCATGGTTGTAAGTTTTGTGTCAGTTGTGTTTACTTGTCTAGGTTTAGGCATTAGGACTATAGAGAGTTGGGCTTTATATCAATTGTAGTTCCGTCAGGTATAATGCTCTACTTTATCTCTGATAATCTCCCTTGCTTTGAAGTCTGTTTAGTCTGAAAGTGAAACCAAACCAAAGTGAGTTCGCTCCTTGGTGAGTTACAGATACACCAGGTGGAAATGTCGCACAAAGTAAACTTTATTTTTGCAGCAAATAAGGAGATCACAGGGAATAACTTTCAAAGCCGTGACTCCCTGAACAAGGGTGGATGGGTTCCTTTTATTTAGACTTAGGATAAATATTTAAAAGGGGGAGCCTTGTCACCATATATAGAGGCAGGCATAAGGTTGTGAAACATGCCTATATATACATTGTATGTTATGTAAATGAGGCTTATACTCCTCCTTGAGTGGAGATTTTAGTATTATTATGAGGTAAATGTAATTGTCGGATATTCTAGAGCTCACTCCATGGTCCATCTGTGCAGGGTTGAGGTGGGTTTACTGGTCTGAGTGGTCTGGGCCAACTGGAGGTCTTGTTAAGAGCAGTTGGTATCCCTCAAGGGGTGATTTCACTTTCCATTTGCTTGAGTTTAGAGACAAGCTGGGGAAAAAAGCTTAAGGAAAAGTGTGGGACAAAGGTGGACGAGTATAAGCAGGTGGGCAGTAAAGGTCAGATCTTTGGGTCTAGCTGGTAAAAAAGCAATATAGCTACTCCTGCTTTCTTCGATTAATGTTAGCAAAATATATTTTCTCCACACGTTTATACTTTTAATCTGTATATGTCTTTTTATTTATTTATTTATTTATTTATTTATTTATTTATTTATTTTTAAATGTTTATTTTTGTGAGAGAGAGCATGCACACACACAAGCAGGGGAGGGGCAGAGAGAGAGATAGAGGATCCAAAGTGGACTCTGTGCTGCTCTGTGCTGAGAACAGTAAGCTTGATGTGGGGCTTGAACTCATGAACTGTGAGATCATGACCTGAGCTGAAGTCTGATGCTTAACTGACTGAGCCACCCAGGCACCTCACCTATTTAAAGTAAATTTCTTACAGACAATCTATAGTTGGGTCTTATATTAATAAATACCATGCTTTCTGTTTGTTGCCCTTGTTCTTTGTCTCTATTTTTGTCTCCCACTCTTTTTTGCCTTTTGTAGTTTTTAAAAAAAATTTTTTTAATGTTTTCATTTATTTTTGAGAGACAGAGCACGAGTTGGGGAGGGGCAGAGAGAGAGGGAAACACAGAATCTGAAGCAGGCTCCAGGCTCTGAGCTGTCAGCACACAGCCCCACACAGGGCTCGAACTCATGGACCACAAGATCATGACCTGAGCCAAAGTTGGACACTTAACCAACTGAGCCACACAGGTGCCCCAGCCTTTTGTAGTTTTAATGGAGCGTTTTGTATCATTCCATTTTTTCTCCTTTCTTAGCCTATTGGGTATACTTTTTATTTTTATTTTTTATTTTTATTTTTTTAAGTTTACTTATTTTGAGAGAGAGAGAGAGAGAGAACATAAACGAGAGAGAGAGAGAGAGGCACACAGAGAGAAGCCCACACTGTCAGTGGAGAGCCCGATGCGGGGTTCGAACTCACAAACCACGAGATCATGACCTGAGCTGAAATCAAGAGTTAGACGCTTAACCGACTGAGCCACCCAGGCTCCCCACTTATACTTTTTAAAAAAATTTTTAGTAGTTGCCCTACAATTTGCAGCATACATCTACAACTAATCCAAGACTACTTTCAAATAACACTATACTACTTCACAGATAGTATACCTTATAAAAATAATGCAGTAATCTTATTCCTCTCTCTTATACCTTAAATCATCATTGTCATTCATTTCACTTATATATAAGCAACATAAACATATATACATATATATAACATATATACATAAGCATATATAATTGAATACATTGTTGCTATTATTAATTTTGAACATCTGCTATTAAATCAATTAAGAATAAGAGAAGTTAAGGTTTTTTTACCTTCATTTGTTCCTTCATTGATGCTCTACCTTTCTTTATGTAGATCATGTTGCTGATCTATATTATTTTCCTTCTATCCAAAGAATTTCTTTCAACATTTCTTGCAAGTCAGGTCTACTGGCAACAAATTTCACTCAATTTTTGTTTGTCTGAGAAAGTCATTATTGCTCCTTCATTTTTGAAGAATAATTTCAGAGTACAGAATTGTAGGTTGCTGGGGTTTTTTTCTGTCAACATTTTAAATATTACTCTTCACTCTCTTCTCTCTTGCATAGTTTCTGAGGAGTAGTTGGATGTGATTATTATCTCTGTTCCACTATGAGTAACATGTTTTTTTCCTCTGGCTTCTTTCAGGGTTTCCTTCTTTCTTTTTGTCTTTCTTTCTTTCTTTCTTTCTTTCTTTCTTTCTTTCTTTCTTTCTTCTTTCTTTTTTCTTTCTTCTTCTTCTTCTTCTTCTTCTTCTTCTTCTTCTTCTTCTTCTTTCTTCTTCTTCCTCTTCCTCCTCCTCCTCCTCTCCTCTTCTTCTTCTTCTTCTTCTTCCTTCTTCCTCTTCTTCTTCTTTTGTTTTGTTTGTTCTCCTGTGTTTTTCCTTTTTTTTCTTTATCTTTGATTTTATGTAGTTTGACTACTGTATTTGTAGGTGTAGTAATTTGGGCATTTATCCTGTGTTGGAATTCTCTGAGCTTCCTGGGTGTATGATTTGGTGTCTGACATTAATTAGAGAGAAATTCTCAAGTCATGTCTTTAAATATTGCCTCTATTTCTTTCTTTCTTTTTTTTCTCATTCTGGTATTCCCATTACAAGTATGTTACACCTTGAATAAAGGTATGTTACACCTTGAATAAAGACATTCTTTGTTTCTGTTACAGTGTTTTTGATCTCTAGTGTTTCTTTTTTTATTTTTCCTTAGAATTTCCATTTCTCTGCTTACATTATCCATCTGTTCTTTCAGGTTATCTACTTTTTCCATTAACATCCTTAGCGTATTAATTATAGCTTAAAACACAGTTTCTGGTGTGATAGTTCCAACATTACTATCATATCTGACTCTGGTTCTCATTTTATTCAGTCTCTTCAAACTGTGTTTTTTGCCTATAGAATGCCTTGTAATTTTTGTGGAAAGGTGAACATGATGTATTGGGTAAAAGGAACTGTGGTAAACAGACCTTCAGTAATGTGGTAGTGAGGGGCAGGGAGGAAGTGTTCTATAGTCTATTAATAGATTTCAACCTTTTAGTGAGCCTGTGCCTCTGGACTTTAAACCTCGGTCTCCTTCCTCCCCACTTAGGTAGGACACAATGGCTGAAGGGAATGGAATTAGGTATTTCTCTCTGCTGCCCCCACCCCCAAGTATGTTAGTCTTTGATAACCCCAGAAGGTTAAGCTCTGGTAAAAACCTCTTAAGAGCAGACCTTGTTAAGAAGAACAGAATGCTCTGTTTTTGAAAATGGCCACTATTTGTCTTCCTTGTCAAAAGCAAGAGGATGGGGCACCTGGGTGGCTCATTCGGTTAAATGTCCAAATCTTGGTTTCAGCTCTGGTCATGATCTCATGGTTTGAGCCCTTGCCTTGGGCTCTATGTTGACAGGAGCAGAGCCTTCTTGGGATTCTCTGCCCCCCACGGGCCCCCCCACCCTGTCTTTCTCCCTCTCTCTTGCTCTCTCTCCCCGACTCATGCTGTCTCTGTCTCCCTCAAAAATAAATAAATAAACATAAAACATTTTTAAAAAGCATGAGGAGATTTTTCTCTGCTTTTTATTGCAAGAATCTAGTAGAGCTCCAGGAGGTAAAATTCACAAAAAGGTGAGGGCCCTAAATGGCTGCGCTCCTCCCCCTGGAGTTTTTAATCTGTCCATCTTGTCCACAATGAGCCCTCAGCCATTCATCCAGTACAGCTCAGGTTTTCCTCCCTGGCAGTGCTTCCTGCATGGGTTTCTGCTCCTGTAAGTTGTGTTTTTCTGTATCCACCTTTCTGTGTTTCCATATTTTGGCAGTGGTTTGCTTTGTGTCCTTACTTCTCTAATGGTAGATCTAAGAGTTGTTGATTTTTTTTAGCTTGTTCAGCTTTTTACTTGTTACAATAGAGTGGTGACATCTAAGTCTAAACTCTTTATATCGTGGACCATAGAGTTATTCTTTGAAAATGCAGATCAGATCATGTTACTCTTCTACTCAAACAAACACAACAAAAATATCTGTCAGTAGCTTCACAGAATAACAGCCAAAATGCTCATAATATCCCCTACAAGGTCCTGCATTTTCCTACATCGTCAGGCTCCTCCTCCTCCCTGCCTGGATTCATCTGTCTGAGCTTACCTCCTACTGCTACCTCATTCCTGACACTCCAGGCTCATTGCTGTCCTTTGACCCCAGCAGGCATGCTTGAGACAAAGCCTTTACAATTTTTGTTCCATTTGCCTGGGACGGTCTTCTCCCACTTAGCTTCACAACTCACTCCTACCTTCTTTCAGTCCAGTCAGGGTCTTTTCTCCTTGTGAGGAAGCTCTGTTGTTGTCACAAGGTTTCTCAGTGAGATTAGAATCAGAGCCGGATGATTTGATTATGTTTGGGCATATATTGGCATCAGGCTATGGTAGCCTGTAGTGATCATTGCTTCAACAGAAAAGTACCCCGCTTAGAAGACAGAGCCTTCTAAAATGCCAGCACAGGACATCCTCCTGTGGGCATTCTTAAAAAACACAGACAGCATTAGCTTCTGTGGCTGTAAATGCAACTCCCCTTTCATTATTTTATTTTTAGTGCTTTCAGGGCTAACCACTGACTCCTGCTGATTGATGCATTCTTTATTTTAGACATGCTATTGTGTTCAATCAATGGCAGTCAAGTCTTGCAAGCTAGGGAGCCATTCTGTCCCTTTCTAAAGTGAAATTGCTCAACACATTTAGCTCCATTATATGTAGGCTTAAAAATTTAACTCTATTTCTGAGTTCATAGGAAATGCATTAGCTTAGAATCAAAAAGGGGTATTAGAAGGGCACTTGACTGTAGAGGGCAAAAGAGACACTCAGGCTATCAAAGTGATTCTCATTCTAGGCTGAGTAGCAGGACTCTTGCAAATTTCTGGCCCCCACCTCACACTTACTGCAAAGATGTGGGCACTTTACATTTTAAGGAAGGCTAAACTGCTCCCCAAAGATATTATTTGAATTCACACTTCTAACAAACAGTCTGTAAGTATACCTCCTCCCCTATCTTCTTCTCCGTATTTACTGCTAAATCATTTACCTAGGGTTTACTCTTGAGCAACAGCTTTGGTAAAATACATCATAGTAAAATTACACATAAGACATATAATACTTACAAATAGTTATGAGTATCACATAAACATGCCACCCCGATTCCCATGTATGATGGAAAGAGAAGCATATCACATATTTATTCCTCTCCAGAAAAATGCTTCCCTATGTAATAGGGTGTCAAATGAAGTGATCATGTGTTGATTTGCAGTTTATATTAACTGACCAGTCACCATTTCAGAACAGAGATTAACTATGCTGCATGTGTGTAATTTATTTCAAATAAAGTAGAAAGAGATAGATTTAAGGTAAATTCAGGAGATGATATGCATTTAGCTGTGGAATGAAATCAATATGTCTCTTGATCTTTGTGACCCTAAGTGTATTACTGTATTAGTAGTGCATTATAAGTGAATGACAAGAAGATTAACAAAATACATGCAAAAGCATTTGGGGAAACAGCACATTTTCATCCTGAGGTATGTTGGGCCCTGCTATGCATATTACAGGTTACCTTACATTCCTTGAATATATCTGGTATGATTATTTTGATAAAATTTGAAGGCTCAATACACAAGGAACCATTAGAAAATCATCTTTGTAGGGCCACTAAAGACAGTCTTTTGAGATTTTCTGAAGTAGGCCTTCAGAAAATGAATGGCTGTTAATTGTATTTTGCAAATAGTTTTCATATATAGAACTCAGACTTGCTGTTTCTCTTACTCTATCCAGTGTATTCCTCAGTAAATAGCTCTCCAGATTAATATATCCCAAGTTGGAACCCTTTTTTCTCATAGCAGAACTCTCTAAATGTTTTATTTGTAGTACTGGTCCATAACACATATTCACAGGATTAACTTCATGTGTGTATACGTCATCACCGTTTGACCTACATCCCCATCTAATCTGTAGTTGTGTCTCTCCCATGCTCAACACACAGTAGGGGCTTTATTACTTTATTATATTTAACTCATTTTGCTTGATGATTACTGTCTCATCTGCCAGACTAGACCATGATATATTTTTTGTGTCTCCCAGAGTCCTGTATCAGGTTTGAGCATAGCAGAGAGAAAGGCTGTCTTTTTTGTAATATTCTGAACATTATTTGTAACTTGGTTCTGTTCTGGGAATGTTCCTGGGTGAGATTAAATTCTACATCTTTTTTATTCTAAATTCCATTAAAAACAGCCACAATAACAACAACAGCGACAGACTGAAAAGTTACATCTAACTCTATCAGCTATGTAAGGTCCTTTCAAGGAATGTGATAATGAAAAGGGCCTTGTGATCTTGTCCCCTTATTTTTCTTCAGTTTTTAACTTGGGAAAAGTCAATGACAGGGCAAGATTGAGTCTTGGTGACCCAGATGAAAAGACCCCAGTAGGATTTAGGGGCCAAGATTTGTGTCTCAGATCAGCCAATGACTTCCGTGTGAATTTAAGCAAGTCACTTTGCCATCTGAAATTGTTCCTTCATCTTTAAACTAAAGGGATTAAACCTGGATTCATGCTCACAATTATTTGTGGGTCAGAGACTCCTCTGAGATTCTACTGAAAAACATGGGCCTTTTCCCCCCTAAAGCACAAATACAACTATAAATAGAATTCCAAGAGAGTCAGAGGCTCTGTAAAATCCGCCCACATATTCCCTAGATGACTTTAGAATGATTTTTATGGTCTAAAGTATGTGGCTAAAATTAATTAATTAATTAATTAATTAATTAAAAAAAATCCATTTGCTACTCTCAATGTGAATTAGTTTTAAAATGTTGATTTGGGCCATTTATGTCATTAGAAGTCATAATTATTTTTTTGTAACTTAAAGTACAGCAGAGCAAATTTTTCAGTAGAAGAGATCTCTTTTATGGACTACTAGTGTCTCAAGGCCAGCGAGGATGTCTGTCCCTCCTGCTCCACAATTCTGGCCTCCTTCTATGACTCTTCTCAGAGATAGACATTTAGGTTAGACTTGAACCCACAGAGTGATGAGAGCTCACTCACATGTTTACTGCTGGACATACATAAAGAGTTTAGGATTTTCTTCTTTGTACTAAACTATAATCTGCCCCTACCCCATAAGTGTCAGCTACTGATCCTATTTCTGCTCTCAGAAGCTACATAGATACATTTTAGTTCTTTTTCCAGTCTTTTAGGAATTCAAAGGCAGCCTCTTTTGTCCTCTCTTAATTTTCTGTGTGCCAGGCACTCCAGTTTCAGATACAATTGTTCTAGAAAAGTGATTTCATAAGACTACTTTTAATCTCAGTTAATGGAACTCTTGAAACAGAGAGCTCACAATTAGGCAGCATATTCCAGAAAAGGTCTGACAACCCACGGGTGGAAAGTAGTTCATTAAACTACTGACTGCTGTTAGGAATGCTGTGCTGACACCACCAAGAGCCTGGTCCCTAAACAGGTGATTCTACTGGGTCATGTTGGAATTGTGGTCACCTTAAACCTCTAACTATAATCAATTGAAGCTGCCCTCATTCTATATTTTTTAGAAGCAACGTAATTTTATTTATTGCTTATTTTTGTTTTTGTTTATTTTTTTGTTTTTTATTTTTTCTTCAATATGTTTTTTAATTTAAGTTTATTTGTTTATTTTGAGAGAGACAAAGATAGCACAAATGGGGGAGGGACAAAGAAAGAGAGAAAGGGAGAGAGAGAATTCCAAGCAAGCTCCACCCTGCCCGTGTAGAGCCCAATGTGGGTTTCGAACCCATGAAGTTATGAGTCATGACCTGAGCTGAAACCAAGAGTTGGACACTTAACCGACTGAGCCACCCAGGTGCCCCTCTTTGTTTCTTTTATTTTATCTTATTTTTATTTTGATAGAGAGAGAGAGAACGGGCAAGTGGGGGAGGGGGATAGAGAGAGAGAATCCCAAGCAGGCTCCGTGGTGTCAGCACAGAGCCCAGTGTGGGGCTCGAACTCATGAACTGTGAGATCATGACCTGAGCCAAAGTAAGAGGCTTAACTGACTGAGCCACCCAGGTGCCCCAGAAGAAACCCCCAGAAGCAATGTAATCTTTCTAAAAATGAAACTCCCTGTTGACCTGAATCTTCCTCCCATCAGCCTCTTCCCAGCTCTTAGAAAGCTTCTGGAGTATTAGTTTTGTCTTTCATTATGCAGAAAGCTTCTGGAGTATTAGTTTTGTCTTTCATTATGCCATCTTTTCCTCTAAGTGTTATGTCGTCTACAGATGTAAATAATTAGCCTGCCTTCCATCACTCCAAATTAACTGGTAAACATATTGACCTGTGGCTTGCCAAATAGAAGCTTCCCTCTGTGGATTCATTATTCATAGTCCCTCAGTCGCTTTACAATTTCATCCGACTCACATTTACTCACGTGATCTATAGACTGGAGAAGACCAGAGGGATTATGTCCTCTTTGGGGCAACATTTATTTCCTTTCCTTTCCTTCTGTTACTCACCCTCTGTTTTCTTCATTCCTTCATGCGTTCATACTGCATATTTTGGTCTTACATGGAGAAAAGAACCTCAGTTGTGTTTTGGGGGTCCCTTTGCCTTCTGCCTGTGCGCAGGGCTGGCTGAGTCTGTGAGTGTTCCGGGAGACTCTTTGCGGCGCCATGCCGAGTCTGCTGGTGCCGCTAAGGTGTTTAAATACGTGCTTATTAGCATTTGGCAGAAGAGGAGGCTCTGAGGACTTTTTAGCAAGTCCTCAGCCCAAGTTATTTTCTTCCACCTCTACAATGACCTTAATATTAAACGAAGGTTTAAAGAAAATGTAAGCACAAAGTATATGTGTGTTTGGGAATAGGAGGAGAGAGTGGGGAGAAAGAAATTATTAGATAGTCCTCATGGACCTCACACTTTAATCTTAGTGTTACTGCATGGATAAGCAAACAATTGTTGCTGATAGGAGAAAAGATTCAAAGCACAAGTTAACCAACTATCTGTTATCCAAGGGAAAGATGACATGAATGTAAATTGCTTAGAGATCCAAAGAATGTGTCAGTTCTGTGGAGATGTTCGTATGTTATCAACTCCTGCCTCACCAAATCTTTCACCCAGAAATAGTTAATGTCACACCTGAAAAAAGGCTAAGAAAGGCATCTTCCAAGGTTTGCCCAAGTGAGTTATTTTACTTTTAAAAAAGCTTCCCATTATAACTTTGTGACCATTATTATAAAATAAATCAAATGTGGATCAGGATAAGCAAGTAGGTCTATACTCAAGTAAGGGAAGTGATTGACTAATGGTTTAGTAAGTTGGACTTTTTTGGTTACCATATTTTTTTAATGTTTGAGCCCCTCGTATAAACAAAGCAATGTTTCCATTAAGCTATTAACCCTAATTTAAAGAAAGTAGTCTTGAACACAACTTTATTGCTCTGTAGTTACCTTGTGGATGAAAGGGATGAGCTCTGGAGGTAATAGAACCTTTCAAACTCAGAGAGGTACAGACATTTCAGCTCAGGGGACTGACAGGTGGCTGAAAGATTACAGTTCTTTAATATTTCAGAGGCAATCCCAATATTGTCTGAGCCAAGTTAATAGGTACTGTAAATCTACAATAAATCTTAGAGAATGATAGGAAAATCTAGGTCAGCAACCAAAAAGCTAAAGGTGAAAATGAATTAGGGTCTCCTGACAATGAAACCTTATGCCTCATTCACTTATTCATCTATTCAGTAAATCAGTATATACTGCAGGAATATGATGTGTCATAACTTATCTTAAAACTACACTATCCTTGGGGCACTGGGTGGCTCAGTCGGTTGAGCATCTGACTCTTGATTTGGCTCAGGTCGTGACCTCATGGTTCATTAGTTCAAGCCCTGCACTGGGCTCTGCACTGACACTAGGGACCAGCCTGCTTGGGATTCTCTCTCTACCCGCCCTCTCTCTCTGCCCCTCCCCCGCTCATGCTTGCTCGCTCGCTCTTTTAATCAAAATAAATGAATAAACAGTAAAAAAAAAATATACTACGCTATCCTTACAACCTTGAACAAATCACATACTTTCTTCAAGTCTAAATTTTACCATCCAGGTATCGTCATGGAGTTGTGAGGTTTAGTGACTCAGGTATATAAGACTCTAGCAGAGTAACTGATTGGATGCTGATTGAATGAATGAACTCTCTTCCCTTCTCCTTAACATTTAGACCTCTTCCTCCCACCCTATAATTTGTAATAATATGAAATAAATTCCATTTGTTAATAATAAGTGTCTCTCTTTCTTCAGTTTTGGGTCAACAGGAATTGTGCGTGATCTGTGTTTACAGATGAAATTAAAGTATTTAAATATTATTACAACTGATCAAATATTTTTGCAAGAAAATCCACCAAGCCCAAGGATGTCATTCTTTGCCAAACAGCACACTGGGGCTTGCTGACTACAGTGCATGCAAATCTACACTTTTTTTTTGAGTTTCTTTGTTTCATAGGAAACAAGAGCAAGGACTTCCTTTCACTTACCAATTCTAACTGGAATATTTTTCAGTAATACTTAGAAAAATCTCATAAACCAATTTTCTAAAATATGCAAAATATATAAAATTTTTCATTTTAAGTATCAATGCATGAAGTGTCAGCTGTTATGTGTTAACAGAACAGATCCAAGTGAAATGAAAGGTAATTTTGTAGATTGACTATGGTTGTGGTAATTGCCTTCTGGTTAATACTCAAAATTTGGATTAATTTGAAATTATGAAAGAAAAACATGCCAAGACATATGCCAAGTTGTTTATTAATTAACTATATCAGTCATTTATTCCATCAGTATTAACGAGCACCAACTATTTGCCAGGCATCGTGCCTAGGACCCCAAACTGAAACTACATAATTCTGACATCAAGAAGTTTGCTCTAATGAGAAAGATATGTAAACAAATCACTTCTATAAGGTAATTGATACAAGAGAAAATGATCCAAGAGCAGTAGTGAAATATAAGGAAGATCTAGCCAAGTCCGCTTGGAAAATAAGAGGAGCCTTCACAGAAGAGGCAGGCTGAGGCGGAGGCATGAGTGGGAGATTATCAGGTGGGTGAGTGGGAAGAAGCTATTTGGCAGTGAGAACAGAGCGAGAAGAGCTGGGAGGCTTGAGGGAGCCTGGAGTGATCAGGGAATGTGGAAGAGGTTAGTGTTGCTAACTCCTAACTCCTAAATTACTGTGAAAGGGGAAGCAGGAAGGGCTGGGAAGGAATGAGTCCACATAGGTAGGGAGAGGCTGGATCATATAAGCCTGTGTACCTTGAGAGGGGTGCCAGTGTTTTGCCTCTCTGTGGGCTGTGGGGGAAGTTACTGAAGAATTTTGTGTACAGATGTTTTGTAATAAAAGGAGTATGTTCTGATTCCTAAAGGAGACTAACAATATCGTGATTCTTTTGTTGTTTACAAGGTATAGAAACAGCACACACATCCCTTTTGTTCCTAGGGGTTTCTTCAATGGTTCTCATTGTACTAGATTTCAGGGATGCCAAAAGAAATATTTGAACTAAATGATATATGAAAATTACAATAAGAGTCTGTGAGTGGATTTTTAGTTAACAGGTTTTTAATAGGCTGTGATGCAATTCTTCATGGAGAAGATATAATTACAAAGGGAGCCTGTCTCGAATGGAAATTTGGCTGGGTGTGTTTTTATTTCTCAGTGAATTAAAAGGTTTACATAGGGTTAGATTATTGAAATTCTTGGAGAAAACACATATACACCAGAGAATACTTTCCACTCATTTTCTTCATCTCTTGCAGCAAAGCAGTGAACCTGTTAGAAATAAATTTCACTTAAATAGAGCATAATTTTTTATAATTTCAGGAGTTAAGCATCTGAAGGGCCAGAATGAATCAGCATTCCCTGAAGAAGAAGAAGGTGTAAACGAAAGAGAGGAGCAGTGGGACCATTAATTACGGGTCTGCAGCAAGAAGGCTTCTTGGGAATAACTGAACTATTAACTTTTCTGAATATCGTATGGAAGGCCACTCCTTGACTTCCAGAAGCATTCTCCACCTCTTCTCTCCACACTCATACAGTAGTAATACACCTCCTGGGAAGCTGTCCCTGGTTGAACTTTAGAACTAAGTACAGATTGTTCGATATTACGTCCAATTAAAGAATAAACATTTATTTTATGGTGATTTTTCCTTTTAATGACATTTGCATACATGTGAGTGTTCTAACTTTAATACTGCCCAGCTTAATCCCTGATGTCCTACTGAAGCGGTTTGCCTTCTAAGGTCAAATGTAAATAGCTTCACTTTAAAGAGTAAAAAATAAAAGCTAAATACATTTAGACATGACTGTGTGTCTGGGTTTAACTTACAGAAGAATGTTTAACGAAACTTTTAAGATCTGGATTTATCATATTTCTGTACACAGAGGGGTCCACAGTGTTTATTTCAAAATGAAGAAATGCCAGATTTCTTGATTCAAAAGATCTCAATATATGAGTCTTTAGATGCTAAACATCCTTTTTCCTCCAGCATGTTAATGGACAAAGGACAGCAGAATTTTCCTCACTTTTTGAGCTGTGAGAGATATATTTCCCATCATTTCCACTAGCTATTAAGAAAAAAAAATGCTAAATCTAAAATAAAATATGCCCAAATCTCCCCTGCCACTTTTTGTTACTTGAAATATGAGCTATTTCCTGTTGCATTTTAGGAAATCATTAGTATTTTATAAATCTTCAAATGAAGAAATCATCAAATAAGAAATTCCATTATCATCAAATAAGAAATTCCATTAATTCATACATATAGTCATTCATTAATTCAGTAACTACTTTCTATGAGTTTATCTCTAGCAAACCACTTTGCTGGAGGTTATACAAATAAAGGAAAGATAATTTCTCATTCTCAGAACTGGCAGAGACGATAAAGCATCAGTATAAGGTAAGGTTTTCCCAGACGGTATATGTTTATTGAACAGGGCTTTTGGTTATTCAAAGTTCTGGCCTCCAGAACAGTATTAATTATTTACGGCATTTCAAGGTAAAGTATCTATGCCACCAAATTTAGTGAGGACGGTGGCATGCCACTTTGGTTCCCACACTGATGATATTGGTGAGGTTCAAATGTTTCATGGATGAAAAAAATGACAAGATTTCTCAGACGTCAGTAAAGAGGAAATTAAGATGGGAAGAAAAAAATCAAATGTAAAATCCCTGGTGGGATCTTATATCAAGATTCAAAGAAGTAGAAGTATTGTTTTTAATTTTGAATGTGAGTTTAATAACATAGAGATTAAGAGAAATATGTAGGTCTATAAGACAATGCAGTAGATAATAACAATCATTTTTCTCAGTATCTTTCCTCAAGACCATAGATGTCAAAACTCACTGATAAGTAGTATGAATGAGTACTCTGGTTCCAAGTGTCTGTCCTTCTTCTTTCCTCCTTTTCTTCTTTCCTACCTTCCTCCCTTTCTCTCCTCCTCCCCACCCCCCACCCCTGGCCTTTTTTTTTTTTTTTTTTTTTTTTTTCAGTTTTTGTAGTTGATATTAAGCCAGTTTCAATCAAAACTTTGTCAGAGTTTCTAGACCACCTGCTGTGACTATTTGTTGGATTTCCTAAATTTTCTACTTAAAACATGATTAAGGCACAGATTTGTTTTAAATGACTTTGAATTATTTGTGTTTGGAAAACATTCCAATACCCCTTGAGATTATTTGAGACACCCCAAGGTGCTAAAAAATAAAATCTGCCCTCCCCTTTCCTTGAACACACTTTCGTATTTTTTTTTTCAAAAGGATTCAGGCAAACAAAAGAAACAAAAGCTTTTGCTGATTTTGTAACATCATTTGGGTAAATAAGTAGCATAGCTTCTGGATTCTTCTGTTCTCTATTAAAAACACAAAAACACAAAAATTAAAAGCATAAGTTTTCCTTAGGAAATGTTGGTTTCTTCCATTCTGTTGTCTACTCTCAAAACAGAGATTATAATTAAATAAATTTTCCTTGGGAAATAATGTTGGCTTTCTCAGAAATTTGAAGGAAACCAGCTGAGATAATGGCAATGGCTTTTCAGTTTCCTTTTCGCACAATTACAGTTTACAACAATTTTTTTTCAAGAAGACGGCTTGGCTTCAGTTTGGCCGAGTGGGCAAAGAAACTTTCTGAGCAAAACAAAACAAAACAAAACAAAACAAAACAAAAACTTTATCTTTCCCAGACCACATTTATAATATAACATAATGGTTAGTAGATGGGCTTTTTGAGTCACTCTGGCTTGAGTTCAAATTCAACTTCTATCATATTTTAGACTCCATTTGTAAAACGGTTACCATCATACCTACCCCTATGGGTTATTGTGGAAATCAAATGAGATTAGGTGTATTAAAATGCGTAGTCCACCTTGGCGAGCATTTAATCATTGGTGCCTATTATTATTATCAGGGTGGGAAAGGACCTGATACTCTCTCTCCAAGCCTTACCCAGCACATGACCCTCTTCAACATCACAGACCAGCGATTGATCCCCTCACTTCTTGAACAGCTCCAGCTGAATCCCAAACCCACCCAAAGAGCTCTGTTCTCTGTGTGAAACTCTTTCTCTTGTACTTCACCTCCTTGATCACAGCCTTTCAACACTCTGATGTCATCTCCTAAGTGGCCTGGTCTCTGTGATGAAACACCACCAGTTCCTCCCTACCTTTCTCATCATCCCGGCCCCTTGCTGTTGGATCCTCTTTAATTGTGTATACTGAATAAGAAAGGTTATGTCAGATGGATATGTGGCTTTTAAAAAATCTCCCTAAACATGAGAAACTGAAGCATAGAGTGTGGCAGGGTGGAGCAGAATTCTAGACCAGAGTTCTTTCTAGTAGACAATAATAGTGTATGCCCTTTTTCTTCCCAGAGCTGTCCAGGGTAAAGGTCTTTTTAAAAAACAAAATGCTCAGACTGTTCTGTTCTTAGAAAGTTTTCAACATTCATTTTAAATTTTAATTCAATTATGACAATGTTTTCTACATTGTAGAAACATTTTAGGTTGGTAAGGGATGAGTTATTTTTATCTTTATATTTATAAATACTGTCATAATACATAGTAGAAAAGATACATAATTGACACTCCAAGCCTATGATTTTGTAGCTATTGTTGCTTAAGATGAGGCAAGCTTAATGTGTAAGTATATTTTAGATCAATTTAAAGAAAAATATTAACTATAGTAGAGTTGGTACCTCAATATCACAGCAGTGATATATGATTGAATGATGTTTGGAAACACTGGTTTTGGGTATTGTTACAGCAAATAACTTAAGTATTGCAGAGTTCATTTAGTTGCAATATGGATTAATGAATTTATAAATAAACTACTTCTATTGCATTCATTTAAAATGTCTCTTTCTTCACCCACATCTAAAAGCAGTGTACAAAATGAATAATAGAAAATTATGCCTAATTACATTAATGTGTTTATGCTCATATGTAATTTTCAATATTTGCTTTCTCTGAATATGGAGGACGGAAGAAGTGCCCTTACTTTTCTAAGTCCCTGATCCTAAATATCAGTCTTCAAAGCTCCAGCAGGTGTACTCATTTTTAAAAATGTCTATGTTGCTGCAATGAGAAATCTGTTTAAAGAGATAAAATTATTAGATTTCAAACATCATAACATTCTGGAAAACTAAATATCAGAGGAAGAAGAGTTTCAGGACAATGATAGAGGGCATCTTTGGTTTTAAATGACATTGTAAGTAGGTAAGGTACTAAAGTTTGCAAGCATCCCACATAATTCACACAGCAATGGGAGTAAAGGTTTCTAGCTTGCAGTGTTGTGTGAATTAAATGAAATAATCTACATGAATGCATAGGTGCTTGATTGCATTTTGTAAACAGGCTGCCATCTGACTGTAGCACTTCCCTCGACATTTATACTGCGAGCCCTCTTCATTCTGTGGGCACATGTTGGTGCAGCCAATTTCCTCATTGCATTTCATACTCAATTTATGCAGATAAAGAGATTTGGTGTGGAAGGGAGACGACCGTAAGTATAGAGAGAGAAGCAGGCAAAGGAAGGAACTCAAAGAAGCCTGGAAACTCAAGGGAGAAAAACTAGAGAAAGTCAGTTAAAATGGTATTGGATTCATCTTCATTTTTGTTTCTTGCTCTAAAATATGGCTTAGCATTTTCCCCTTTTCTCTTACTTTTAGTAACAGCGAGGCTAATTTGAAGGAATGAGCACAGTGAACCCCAGAATAGAATCCTAGAAGTAGCAGAATATTAAAGTATGTTTGGCAAATGATTCTTTGTTATTACTCAGAACAAGCATTTGGCAGCAAATAACAGAAAACCCAGGAAACAATAGCATAGAGGCTTTTGTATGTCATGCAATAAAATGTCCAGGGCCGGAATTGTGGCTCAAGACCCCAGTGGGTATCCAGACACTTTTCATTTTCCTTAATATGCTCAATGTTGTAAATTCATGGTCCCAAGAGAGCTACTGCTACAGGCATCCAGTCTGTTCTGAGCAAAAAGAAGACTGGGAAGATAAAGGGAAAGAATCTAGCAGAGAAGCAGAGCTATCCCAGAGCCCCCCAGCTAATGTCTTATGGATCAGAGCTGTGTCACGAGACCACTCCTTGATGCAAAGGAGTTGGAGAAAGTAAATATTTTAAACCAGGAACCTTGCCACCTTCCAACTCAAAGTCCTCTTTGTAAGTTATAAAGTGACCATGGATATCAGTTGAGCAACCAGTGCTATTTCCCAAACAGAATTTGGGGAATTTATTCTTCCCCGGAGTATCTAAAGAAAGTACAAACTATTCAATATATGTCAAGCAGTTGAAAACATTAATACTCATTAGATATCTTTGTTACTTAAAATGCATAAATTAGGTTAATGTTTATGATAGACCTGTAGCTAGATATATCAGTTCAGATATCCTTAATTATTCTATAGTATTTTTCATAGGATAATTTGGTACCATTTATAAAAGTATACTCTAGAAACAAGAGACCAATGTCCTAGTCTATCAGTCAATAAATATGAATGCCTATGACAGGCTAGACATGGTTTAAGTGCTGAGGATACAGCTATTAATAAGATAGCTAAGGTCCTTAAATTCATGGATGTATACTCTAGTGTTTGAAGACTGTCAGTGAGTCTTCAAATAAATTAATAAATAAGTTATTAATAATAATAAATAAATAAATTAGATCATTTCAGATAGTGGTTAAGTTCCTGGAAGGAAATAGAATCAGCGATGTGATACAGGGTGGCATCTCCTCTTTTATCGTAGCTGCGTGACATTGGGGAAGCCCTTTTATCACTCTGGGAGCCAGTTTTCTGAACAGCAAAATGTAGAGAATGATCTGAGGAGGGGATCAGATGATCCTCTGAGGCTCCTTCCAACTCTAAGATCTGTTTCTCCTCTCTGATTCTCTTTCAGGAACTACCGACAAGCAGCAAAGGAGAAAAGAAGAGACAGGAATAGACAGAAAGCAGCAGCATTAAAAGCGAACGGGATCAGAAGAGAAAAAGGGTATCTTTGTATGCTTAGCTTATATGACAGTCAATAGAACAGAAGTGTTTTAGTTAGAACTCTACACACATGTGTATGTATGAATGTAACAGCATTAGCATTGTAACCATTTATGTTTCTGTCTTTTAAAACTTCTCCTTAGAAAATAATCTAAAAAATGGTGATCATTTTTTTGTTTGTTTGTTCTTGTGGTGGTTTTGTGTGTTTTTTGTTGTTGTTGTTAAGATTTCAAAGTCCTTCCAAGAAAAATTTCCAACCACAAATAACTAATTGGATAATTTATTCTCTCATAGCACACATGCTTTGTTGCTATTAAGTGATACATACCAGATTTTTCCCTTTACAAAGATTGATGTGATGTGGTATGAAAGCCTCTGGAACATCTCCATAGTGTTCTGGAGGACTTTGTTATTTTCTTTTTCTCCACCAGGTGCAAAATGGGTTGATAATAACCAGCAGCTGACTTGTGAGGCTGTGCTCCTGTGTGAGCTTGGAAACACACCAACACAAAACAAACACCACCACTACCACCATCGCCCTCCTGGATTGCTTTCTGAAGCGCTTTAGATATTTTATACACAAATATTGACGTTTTCAGAAACTGTTCCTTCGTTTTGTATATATTTTTTAAAATGTATATATGCTATGCTCTTTGCCAAGTTCTTCCTTTTTGTTGTAATTTATTTCTCTACTACTAAAAGGGAGATCTTGAATTTGGGTAAATTCTAAGCAATTTATTTTTAGTTTTTCTAATTCTGGAATCTGAGCCTTCTTTTATAATAGGGAGAGGCTTTGACATATATTTCCTTTGTTTCTTTTCAAGTTCCATCATATGTATTTATTCTTTTCTTTCTTTTTCAAATCCATTGGTCTTGATGGAATTTAGTTCCACAAATATGTCTTGATAAGCTGCTACATACCAACCAGGTATTTACGCATCTGAGTTATAAAAATGCAAAGGCTTTTATTGTTGCTGCCGCCCTGCCACTTAATATTGGTTCAGTTCTTTACAACTAATAAAGTGGCCTCACCTTTGTTTCTCAGTTTACAATCACATTAAATATGTATGACAAGTAGGATTCATTTTATAGATCAGGAAACTGGAGTCTGAAGAAAATAAATGGCCCTAAATGAACTAATAATCCAACAAAACCCTTCTACTAGCTGATGATCTTTTTGAGAAGTTGTGACAGTTTTTCAGATGGAAAAGCCCATCTTCCTTAGAAACCAGAGGCTTTTACAGTTTAAAAAAAATTTTTTTAATGTTTATTTATTATTAAGAGACAGAGAGAGACAGAGCATGAGCATGGGAGGGGCAGCGAGAGAGGGAGTCACAGAATCTGAAACAGGCTCCAGGCTCTGAGCTGTCAGCACAGAGCCTGATGCAGCCCGATGCACATAAACCACGAGATCATGACCTAAGCTGAAGTAGGACGCTTAACCAACTGAGCCACCCAGGCACCCTGGCTTTTACGGTTTTTTATAGTGTCTTGTAGATTGCTTTGGAACTAAACTTTCTACATGTCAGACCTAAAGCATAAGGGGAAAAGTTTGTCAATGATGCTGGAATGGAAAGAAACACCTCAGTTCTACCTTAATTCTTTGATATTGTCCTCAAACTAAAATGACCTTTACCCAATAAAAGACGTACATTTGAAATTCTTTTTAAACTATATGACTCACTTAAAAATATTTTTTATGTTTAAATCTGTACTTGAAAAAAGCAATCTTTAATATCTGAAAAGTAGGAGAGAACTGCTGAGTTTATGACAGTGTTGGGCATAAACTTTTTTTAAAGAACAAGGCATCAGTCTTTTTCAGTTGTTTCTTTTCTTTGATTTCTAATAAATTGAAAAGTCATTTCACAAATTACTATCTTTGTTATGACCTTTCCCTTTCTCTGTACCCTACTGTCCCCAGGATTTAAAGAATTCTAATTTTTACCTACCGTTCCCAAATTTGTTCTGCCCCCAAAGTAAAAATAATATAAACAAGCATAATTACCATAGAACTTAAATGCATAATTGTGGAATAAACTATAGATATTACGGCATTAAAAAAACCATATCCTACTTAATGAGGAACCAAAGAGAACCTTCTAACTGCTGCTCTCCTCAGGCTAACTGAGGAATCAATTTTATTGGTATTTCAAAATACCTTTTATTGCTCAAGAGTAGTGATGGGGTTCAGGTCCCACTGCTGTAAAGTATGGCACCTTGGCATATTGAGTATTGTAAGCTGAAGGAGCTTGAGAAAAATGGCAGAGGCAGGAAGGTCACCTTCCCTCTGTCCTTCTCCCTGAAACAGGCTATAAAACCCTCCTGTAAGAGGTGCCTTATACCCAGAAGAAAGGAGCGCCCTTGTCTCTGAAGTCAAAGGGATTCAAAGAAGAATCTGAAGAAGACTTGCTAAGTTTCCCCCAGTTTACTACCCTTACTACACTCTCCTTAACTTACCATATTCTTCCGGCACACCATTCTTCCTCAGTCCTAGCACAATATTCAGGTCTGTTTCATTGGCTCTTCATTTCCTTATGAAGGCTCCCATGTCATGTAAAACTTGTATTAAATAATCTGTATGTGTTTTTCCTATTAGTCTGTCTTTGTTAGTTTAACTTTCAGACCTAGCCAGAAACCATGTTCTACCCACAGGAGCAAAGATATAACATGGCTTTATATGAATCAAGGCCACAGAACAATAAGAACCTAAAAAAAAAAAAAAAAAAAAAAAAAGCTCATAGATGGTTGGCCATCTCTTTAATAATTACAGGAGAATCTCTTTCTTCTTTATTTTTTAAAGAGACTGGCATTTGTCAAGGCATTGCAATAGATGGGCAAGTTTTCCCATTACATTTCCCCCGAAACATAAATTCCGTGGATGTGTTTCTCTAATCATACTAATTACATTACCAGATGTTCTCATCTTTCCCTGTTGCCTTAATGGGACATAGATTTCCTATTTTGAAATTGTCACTTATTTGTTATATTTGCGAGTGTTTAAAGTCTTTATTCGCTTTTGAGAACACTTAGTAGTCTAAAAATTAAAACTTGATCTGAAGACCAGTGATGCCTAAGATGGGAATTATACTATTAATTATACTTACTAACTATACTGTACTAGTACAATTATCCTGGACTCTCATAGGATAGCCAAGCTTGAGCTACCTATTTTCATGGTCAGTATAAACAGACTTTTCATGGGAAGCAGTTCAGTGGGACAAGTATTAATTGGAACCAATTGATATCTAAAGGAGATTTTTAAGAACAATAATTCTTACAGTATGGGCAGAGAAGTATTAAAAATTAGACATTGTCACCATAAGCTCCCAAAAGCTATTTTGGGGAAAATGTAATTGCCAAAATCAATAAATTTTTACTTAAGTCATAAATAAATCTGCATGCTTGTTTTCCTATTAATTTATTAATTTTTACAAACCTGTTCCTTTCATTGTGTAATGTGGAGTTAAAATATTTTCCATTGAGAAATATATATACGAATGTGTGTGAAGAATTTACACATGTGTGTGTATACATGTACATATGCACATGTATATATAAAAAATATGTATGCAAATGCATATATATATATATAATTGCACTGATATAAAAAAGGAAACTTTTTTATTATAAATTTTTATTTTTAATTTTGAGACAGAGAAAGAGAGAGAGAAGGACAGAGAGAGAGAGAGGGAGAGAGAGAATCCCAAGAATGCTCTGTGTTGTTAGTGCAGAGCCCAATGTGGGGCTCAAACCCACAGACCATGAGATCATGACCTGAACCAAAATCAAGAGTCAAAGGTTCCGTGACTGAGCCACCCAGGCATCCTGAAAGGAAACTGTTTGAAAGAGAAGATAAGTGTAACCCATTTGCTATTAAAGAACAGAGAATTAAAACCCTATTAAAGAAATACTTCCCTAAATTCTCACTTCCATATTATCTTTTGTTAAGGAAAGGCTAAGTGAGAATGGAGGGAGATGTCCAGAATAAACTAGATGAGAGGAAGAAAGCGAGGACATCCTGACAGAAGGCGAAGAGCTGGCGGTAGCCAGGCGGGAGGTGGGAAGAGAAAGGCAGCCAGGGGCTGAGCTAGAGGCAGGGCCAGCTCCTTCTTCCTCAGGGTCCCTGGCCACACAACTTGCTTTTAGTAGGTTCCTGCCCAGGCTGCCAAGTCATCTCCATCTGAATGTGTCTTTGGCACCAGGGCTATTTCTAGCAGCCCTTTTCTCTGTGGTGGGTTTAAAGATTATGGTTTCAATGTTGACCCACTTGGCTTCTAGATTGCATCTGATTTACCACATTTAGTGGACGTGTCTGTTTATGGGCAATTTCCTCATTATGAAAGGTCCTCTCCTTTTTTTGTTTCCTCCAAAGAAAGACCTTTTTGTTTTGCTAATGAAGGTTCTCTGAGATCTGTGGAGAGTGCAGGGGTGTGTGTACCCGTAGTTCTTTTTTAAGAAACTGCTATTGTTGCTCCTAAGTGCACCTGGATGTCTAATAATGTGTTTTATTTAACAAGCCATTTAGGAAGTCTAAAGGTTATTGTTATTTTAATCTTTATGCTGATATTTTTCTTAATATTTGCATTAAAAAATTTCCCCTAGAATTAAACGTCTACATGACCTATATCAACATACACATCAATATAAGCATCTGTCTATAGATGTATACACTAATATTTCAATCTATATCTCCATCTATCTCTGTCTATCTATAGCACAGATATTTTGCCTTGCCTGTCCTCCATAAAGGACATTAAACACTGTGGTTAATGATAATGCACCCTCTACTATAGAATGGCCAGCCTAATCTTTACATGGAGAAATGTCCCCATCATGTGGACTCTTAGGATATTGCTACTGAAGTTAAAACCATGCTGTTTTCTTGCAACTATAATCATGAATTAATTTTTTTTAAAAAGGAGGACGATTCCTTTAAAGGAGAATCTTGGTAGATTCTTATTTTTATAGCTCATACTATTTCAGTATAGGAAAAATCTGTGTCAATATTCCCAGCATCTTACATGGGCCATTTCATTTCATCATTCCCATGATGGTATAAGATAGGTACTCTTACATCTCCATTTCATAGATAAGAAAATTGAGGCTTGTCTAAGATCACAGAGACCATGGCAAAGTCTGAAATGAGGGTCAAATTCAGTCCTTGGATGAGATATTTCTTGCCTCAGATCCTTCACATAAAATCCAACAAGAAGTAATGGTAAATGGATTAATATAAAAATAATGACATTAATTTATGTTAATTGAGGGCCAACAGGATGTCAGGTACTGTCCAGATCCTTTAAATATTATTCTTTATTATCTTGCCATTTGACTTTGCCAAAGTCTTCATGGTGAGAGGTTAGGAAATGTTAAGGTCAACAGCTACCAGCCGCCAAAGACATACTGTGAATTGAGGTCATTCCTGCTTCAAACTTGCATGGTTGCCACTGTTAATCATCAAGGCTATTTGAAATCACCTAGGAAATGTGAGCTTTGGTAAGATTTTGTAAGATTAGCAAATCTGGTAAGATTAGCTACAATTAATATACCTCTGCACCAGCAGACCCATCTCCCCAAGGGTAATAGGAGACAGATGGGGAGATCCTAATGTTTCTGTCATATAATTCAGGTTTGCTTTTAGTAGCTATTAAGTATTAATTAAGAATTAATGCACTCCCCTTGTGCCTGCTCTGAGAAAAAACACAAATGGCTTTTTAGAATTATGTCGATCTAAAGTGCTTGACGAGTGAGTCTCATTTTGATTGAATTAACTAGAGATGTTATCTGAAAAGGATTAATTCGATCCCATATCAAACACATAAGACGAACAAATACAAACTTTTCCTTCCTGCCTTCATTCATTATATTTACTTATTCCACAGTTACCGGACACCTACTGCGTGTTAGGTTCAGGGCATCCTGACCTTAAAATCAGACAGCAGCTGTATGACTAGAGGAGCTCCGGGATTCAGGCAGGGAGGGGTGGAAGTTCCGAGTTCACCTGGAAGAGGGTCTAAGGCTCCTGACCAGGGAAATGAGAAAAGGCTCTCTGGGAGAGCTGGCAAATGTGCAGACCCGTGGAGGAAGCGAGCACGGCGACTGGGAAAGATGGCGAAGATCCTTGCAGAGGAGGCACCCCATGCAAAGGCAGACCAGAAATCCAGGAACAGAGCGAATGGTGAAGTGAACCAGACAGCCCGGGGTTCGACTGCGTGGGGCTCTGAGTGTTAGGGTAAGGAGTTTAAGGTTTACCTGTAAACCAGTGTTTCTCAGAGTGAGCTCTCCGTCCTGCAGCACTGGCATCACCTGGGGCCCCCACGTCACACCTACCGACTCCGCATCCCTGGGGCGTGGCCTTGGCAACCAGTAGTTCAGTAGCCCCACCGGGTGACGCTGCCACAGCGGGTGGAGAACCCGTGCGGTGCAAGCCCTCCCAGACTCCCGTGTGTGCCGTGAAGGGGCAACGCTGATCTCCCCAGACCTCCTCGGGGTCAGGCAAACCCCACCCCCACCCCCCGGGGAAGCTGCAGTCCCTGGGAGTGACTGCTGCCGGCACAAGCATCCTCATTCTTCTACTCTAGGGTCCTGAGCAACTTGGATCTGGGGGGGTGGGGGGGAAGCCCTGTGGAAAGCCGGGACAGGCCTGTGGGCCAAAAAGGCTTCGTGGCCTGTTTTTGTCTGACGCCCCACCCCGCAAGCTGAGAATCACTTTTACATTTTTAAAGGGTTACAAAAGAAGGGAAGGAAGAGGAGGAAGAAGAAAAAATGTTGAGGAAAGAAGAGGAGAAACACTGTAATGGAATATGGCCTCCAAAGCTGAAGTATTCCGTCTCATCCTCTGCAGAAAAATTTTGCTGACGACTGGTGTAGACGAGGAGAAACTGTTTTTGCAGAGAAGAACCAATAGGTCCAAACAATGAACTAAGGAACAGAAAAGAAAGAGAGAAAAGAACTGAAGGCAGAGAAGCCAAATATGGAGCACAAGGAAGACAGTCAAGGTGTAAACAATGCAATGCTCTTTGAAGAGAAAGACTGGGGCTACAGTGCTTACACAAGTAGATTGTTTTAAGGCAGTTGGCCCAAGCACCATGCTGCAGTGAGTTCTCAACAACGGAGGAACTCCCAGTCTGTCCGGTTCAGCCGTCTCTCAGGGGTTGGTTTGGTGTCATTTTTGAGAGTAGTGATACGATGAAAGCATGAACTCTGGAGCCTCTTGTCAAACATGAGAAAAACCACCTCATGTTTGAACGCTCTGTGGGCATTTAGATTCATCTTCCTAAAATTTAGTTATTGTCTCAAACAATGACATGTACAGGAATCACCCAGGCATCTTCTTAAATGCCAATTCCAGTTTAGGTCTGGATGGGGCCAGAGAGCGTTTACTTCTAAGAAGTTCCAAGGTGGGCGGTGGGGGCCACACTTTAAGTAGCAAAGGTCTGCACTGAACACCAGTAGGTTATTTGAAGAACACGCTTTTCAGGCCACATATTAAGCATGCAAAGTAATTCTGTCCACAGAAATCAAAGGCACCTTCTCTGCTATAATATATGATTCAACTGTTCTCCAAAGCACACCACTCTCGCTGTTGGTCACTTGGAATTCTGCTCACTCCAAGTGGTAGGTTTTAAAGACAAGTATCTGGATATAGAATGAAAGGGAGAATGGAATAAAGGGGAGAAAAGACAGGCAATGGATATGGTGGGTGAAGTGAACAGAGGCAGTCTAGCTTCATGGTTTGGGGACTCACACTCCCTTCGACTTCAAATCTGGACTCTTTCCCTGATCAGCTGTGTGATCTCAAATTATTTCACCCTCTGCCATGACTCCTCACCCACAGCTGGGGATAACAATTTCTTAAAGAGTACTTATGGGAGTAAAAGAGACAATGTCAGAAAATAATGTAATGCCACAGTGAGACTATAATAAACACTAAATAATTGTAATGTTTAATTGTCAGAGATAAAAAATATATATCAGCTTCAGATTCAAAGGAAGCTCTCCAAACATTACAAGAGTTAAGCAAATAGCCTAGAAATTTATTAATGTTACTAAAGGATAAATGGCTCCTAAAGGAGCTTTAAATATGCAATGTTGGTCTATATATATAGGACTTGTATCTTAAATATTTGGGATTCCCTCCGAAGTAATAACATGTATATAACGTGGGACATTATTAGGTGTTTCTTTCTGACTCTAAACTATATATTGTCTTTATTGCTCAAGGCTTGTACTAAATGGTAGATAAGCTTTGTAATATTTAGAAAAGCAATTAGACGACCAGAGGCTTCATACAGCTTCCAAAGAAGATATGTATTTTATATCCACATTGTATTTCAGAATTAAAATATGCCCTTTAAGAGCTTTTTGCTATGACATGGAAATTTATCAGGGAATCACATTTAAAATAAAAGTTCAGTCAAATGTCATATATCTGATGACTAGATACGTTTTTATGTTTTAATTGAGTGATTTGGCACTGTGGAGCCAGAGTCTCAGAGGTGACACGGATTGTACCAATTACTCTTAATTCATTTAGTTGACACTCTCTAGGTCTGCACCTTAATTCGATGTTCTTTGCTTTTTTATTACTCTCAACTGTTACCTTATCCACATGGTTCTTCTTCACACAGCTTTCCTTTCCACTGTGCTTCTGCTCCGCCCCACAGAGATGTAGTAGAAAGAAAAAGGGGTTGTTGGTGACAGAGAGACCTGGAAGCAAATCCAGTCTGGAGTCCACCACTTGGGACCTGCATGGCCTAAATGAGGCTGTTTCTCTGAAACTTGATTTCCCTACTCAGGTCAATACACACTTTGCTGGATTATTGAGAATTAGAGATAATATGTGTTAAGTGTTTACACAGGGGCTGCTCATAGAAAATAGGCAATGAACATGAGCTTTGCTATTATTTGTTAAGTAAGTATCAACTCATGTGCAAGCTGTTCTAAGTCTTCTTAGAAGCCCTGAAGATGGATGCAATTTTTACCCTCCTTAATATCCACAGGTGCATTTTACTTGCACATGGTTACTTTTCTGTGTGGCATTTTGGTTATTTATGTGTATGAATTATCTCTGCTATAAGATATAAAGTTTATAGAGAAAAGATTCAGGTTTCCAGATTCCTATATGCAACATGCATCTAGCCAGGAGCTTGTAAATAATAAATGTTCAATGAATTCTTCTATTAAAGAAAGAGCAAAAATCATTTTCTGACAGAACATATCAAAACTCACATCTATCCGGTATTCCTGATTTCTCCAACTTTTCAATGCCCCACCAAATTGAATTATATCAGACACCAAATGTTTCACAATATTTTCCCTCAAGTATGATTTATTTAACAATCATATGTAATAGGAAATACAGAGAACTACAGTAGAATAAAAACACAAGAATTGTAGCTTGTCAAGTTAAAAATTAAAACAGCTACTGGTTAAATAAAAAGGCGCATGAAATTGTTGAATATATGTTGTGGAGCTGAGGATAAAAAGCAAAGCAGGACATCCAAGATGCAGCGGCCTGACTCATTGACCCTCTCACCCATCCCTGGTGTTTGCAGGGGGATGGGCACTAGTAACCTCCACGCCCACTCCCTCTAGTCAGCACTAGTTAGTAGCCCTCTTGGAAGAAAAGAAAGAACAAGGGAAGTGAACAGGGGAGGAAAAGGAGGGAATGGAGAAAGGAGGGGAGATTAGAAAAGGAAAAAGCGTATCAACAGCGTGACAATTCTTCTGAAGTGGAGCGTGTTTTCTCCACTCCCTCTGGAAATTCAGTCACAGTGCTTTATAAGTTAAATAACCTGGGAAATTAGGTGAAAGCCCATATACAGACACTGATGAATTCATTATATTTCTCAATTTTTGTTTTCGTAACAAAGCCTATAGATCTTATCAATAGAAACAAAATAGACAAGTTTCCTATGACAATTGAGAAGCGATGTTTCAATTTACTTCTCCCTGGAGAGATTCTCTAGCTTTCCCGAAAGACGACTGGCTCAAATAAGAACAAAAGTAATTACACTTCCCAGATAGTCAGATTCTATTTTAAATGCAGAATATTTTCTAGCTGGTAAATAGCTACTTTTAAAAAGACTTTGAAAGCAGTAGTTATAATGTCTTCATAAATAGAAATAAAAAGTCCATTTTTTTAAAAGACAAAAAGTCACCATGATGTACATATCTATAAATTTCCCCCAACATATCATCGTAGATCAATTTTACTGCTTACATTTAAAATATCAATTGCATTATAATGTCTATGATACAATTCAGTTATTTAGCTCAGTTCTACACAAGATTCAGGTGAAACAAAAATTAAGGACCTTATTCACAGAACATTTAAAAGCATTTTATGCACAGTCTATGCATAAATATATCTTAAATTAGAATGATGCATACCTAATATGCATATAGAATATGGCTTACACATTAAAGGAGATCTAAGTTGTGGGTTATAAAATCCCACCACTCAGACTTAAAAGCTTCTGATTCTATCAATTTCTAAAATATTGCTTAGCATCATGGAACCCAGGAAAAAAAGCAGGTGCAACAGAAAACTCATTGGATGGATGGACCCTCCTTCACTTTATTCTTTAATTGATGGCTACTCTTGTTTTTTTCCATTCAGTTTCTACCTTTCACAAAGACAGATTCATCGCAGGATCATCGACGTGTTCGCACAGTGAAAAGTTACAACACCTAATTGTGCTTGACTTTTCTTGTCAGGTAATAACAAATAAAAGTAGTTCTTCAGTTTGGAGCAAAGGAAGGGCTCTGCACATGCTCAGGCAAAACATGACAAGGAAGCAGAGTCTCTAAGAATTGCAGTTCGTTTCTTGTAGGAAAATTATAAAGTCACACCCAATACTATTATCTTATTATCTGTACAGAAAAGTGTGGGCTTCCATCTTCATAGATGTTTTTGAGTACAGACACACACACACACACACACACACACACACACACACACACTTCTTGTCACTTATCCCTTGGCCTGTAATATATTTTGTTGTGTCCTAATGGGATCAACACCCCAGAAGGCAAATTCCATTCTGAGCACTAACATCTGTTTCCAAAAATGGCTGGAGGTTCTTGTTAATCCAGAGCGTAGGTAATGTGTGACTTGCATTGTGATGACGCCCGTGTGGGTGACGTATCAGTGCTCTGAAACCACAGAGATGGAGGCAAGTTGGTCCAGTGCTTCCAGGGACAGGTTTCACTGCAGTTTCCCAGCTTGACAGTTACAACGAAGTGGTCATTAGGTTGTGGGACCAGGGTAAAGCTCCAGTGTCATCATGGGGCTTCAACCACAGCTTCTGAACAGCTCCACCCCTCATGCTGTTCCCATGTATTTAAAAGAGAGACAATCTAGCCTGTTCTTCAGAGCTACAAAAAAATTTTTGCCCCTAATTTTGTTTTGCTTTCCTTTTACTTAAAACCTTGAAATATTTGTAATTACACAACTCTGCATAAAACAATACATATGAAAGTTAATTTTAAAAATGCCTCATCTTTTGCACACGTATCACATAGTCACCTATACTATTACCGGTTCAAAGTGATGACAATTTTAAACTATCCAACTTTTGTCTTAAAAATTTCCTTAACTTGATTGAAAAAGCTGGATGAAAACAACCAACACATTTCCTCCAAGACTGTCTTTTGGAGGAAAGACAATGGCAGAAGCACTGACCAAGAAAAATGGCAACTTTGAATGTGTTTGTTTGGCCAGAGTTACTAGCTCAGAATTTATGTTCTTCTTATTAGTTCCTTATATAGGAGTCCATTAAAATGGCTGGATCCACGTGTGTGTTGAAAAGGAGAACATCGCTTTGTGGAAAGTTGAGGATTTAGGATGTTTTTGTCCCGTTCTCATTATCCTGAAATAAAATCTAAATGAAAATGAAGATCATGTTTTAGTCATATACATGCATCAATTACTGTGTGGTAATATCACATTGGGCTTCATATACCTTGTCAGAAATAAAGGATTTATCAGTATATAATATATATTTGTTTTATACCCATTGGAATTCCTGTTATTTCGTGTGTGTGTGTGTGTGTGTGTGTGTGTGTGTGTGTGTATGTTTTATTTCTTTAATTCCAGCAAAAATTTGGATTCCTTGGGTCAGAAGTCACAAACTCAAGTAGCTAAAAACGAGCCTGGAAGGCAGTATAAATGAGGTAAGTGGGCCTGTATGAATGTGAAACCAGTAGAGTCACAAGGACTGTGGTGAACTAATGAGCGTAAGTCCTGCTTAAAGATATTCAAAAAGATATTTCAAATCAGTGTGGAAGTCAAACAAAGCAAATGCAAAACTAAATCTAGACCACAACACATTAGGTTCTGACCTCTTCTTGGATAGTACTCTCAACATTAAAGGGAACACTTCCCTCCCAATGAGTACCAAATCTGATATTGGTTTGCTTTTGAAGTGCCAGAAACCTCTGATATATCCTTCAAAGAAGACAGTATAATAAATTATATGTCCACACCTTTTAAAATCTTTTGAAATAATAAAGCAGCAATGCATTGTACATCCAATTCCAATCTCATTCACTTGAATTAACAAAATCATTTTCAAAAAGTAAGCAAAACAAAATAGTTTTGTGGATAGAAATTTCTTAGAAATAGTAGCGAAGTTATACAACAGTGTTACAAGTAGATTTCAAAGGTTGATTTCTTGCTCTAAGTGTAGTGTTGCACATTGATTTATGGGGCTTCATCATGGTGCACGTTGAATTAGACGTGTTTCCTGGGAAAGTATCTCATACTGGGGCCCACACACTGAGAATGCAGCAGGCAATGGCTCTCAGAGATATAGCCAGGCTTCCATAAGATCTAAATTTTCCATGATGGCTGCCAGTGAAAGAGTAGCTATAGGTCACAAAGAAGGTGTGGTTAATATGCAAACTAGGAGCCTGTAGGCAAAATCTGACCTTCACACATATTTATTTTGGTCTACATAGTGTTTCAAAAAGTTTTTGAGTCAACATTAAAAATGGAAAGATTTTTTCCTAATTAGTGCATGGTGAAAATATGTTGGATGCAAAGACTGGCTAGCTGCAGCCTTTAGTCAGGTGTGCTGTGCCCTTTCTAGAAGTTTCCAAGGCTGACCACTGCTCTCACCTTCCAGACAGTGGGCCTGAGTCATAGTTATCAGTTGTCACCACTCCTGTTGGTTTTTTACTTCCCTTATATTAGAGACCTGCCTATTTCTTGAAGGCATATAAATTTCACCTATTGAAGGCCATGATTTCTGGAAGACTGTGCTCCAAAGGCAGAGTTTTCTCCAATTGAGAGGAAAACTACAGGATTTAGTTAGTGCTGATGGAAAAAAAAAATGTCTAACAGCTTGCCTGAGTTTAAATACCACTGTTTAGTTTGAGTGGGTCTCAAATCTTTCCAGCTTTGGAGCCTTTTTAGTTGAAAAACAAAAAAAGAGGCTTCAGTAACTTCCAGTTGAATCCCATTGAAGTCTTTTACTGATGAGATGCCAGAATTTTATAGATAATTTTTTTTTTTGCCTGAGACATCTTCACAGCTTAAATAGTCAGCTTTACAAATGTACTGGTGACCTGTGTTTCCTACACACAATTTTTGGAAAATGTTCATAAATATTCCAGTTCCATATCATAAATACATAAGAAATGCTGATTTTTAACTTTTTTCTTTTGAAGCTACTTAGTGTGCACTGGTCATCGAGTAGGAATGAAGACTCTTGCTTAATTTTGTTTCACTCAGTTTTCTAATGGAATTTATTTGACAGAAACCTTTTTGTACTTACAACATCTATAAATACTCCACTGAATTTAGTTTTTCCTAAAACATACTTTGAGGGTATGTTGTATGTCATCAGAACTTAAGGACTCTTCTGAAACAGCTGTGAGCTCTAAAGTAATAAATTTATAGTTTGGATGGAGGGATGAAAAGAAATTGCTGTAGCTAATATGAGACAATATGTTAAAATTGTTAAATGTAGACATACATCGGTTTTAGTTGCTGAACACCCACTTTGTGGGCTTGATATCTACCCAAGCTTCATATGTAAAATAGGAATCACAACCACCGACTCTGAAATTGTTAAGAGAACTAAGTGAGATACTATATATGTAAGATGTTGATCACAGTGACGGACACTTGATAATTGGTATTAAGGAAACTGTTATCAAGAAAAGACAGTCTTACAACCAACTCAAGAATACTGAGAGATAAATCATCTTAAAATCTAACCACAGTTTAACTCTTTCATATCTAAAGCAACATGTGAGGAGCTACTGATAACATTTCAACGACTTGGTATATGGCACTCAGCATTTTCTCTCTTGCGGCCATCACCCCCAAGAACAGGACTCATTATAGCACGTGGGGTTTGTTTCTTACTTAAAAAGTAAAAGGAAACACTAAGACATCTCCACTATAATTACACAACCTTCCCTTCTAACAGCTTGCACTTCCTCTGTAGGCCCAAGACAATGGTTCTCAACTATAGTGTACAGAATTACCAACAGACGGGATTATTAAAAATTCAGATTTCCAAGGCATCATTCCCAGAGTTATAATTCAATCTATGATTTAGTAGATCAAAATCAGACCCCAGAAGCTGAATTAAAAAAACACTGATGCAAACAAATGTCTATAGATTTTAGCAAATATTGATGTCTGTTTCATAATATGTACTTGCCTTGTTATCACCCAATGTGAACATTCATATTTCCTACGTGAAGTAGGAAGAGAAATCAGGATTAAACCTCTCTACAGCCTCCAGATTATTAATTTAAAGGATTAAAAGGTCTCACTAAGTATAATTTTTATTGATGAACAAATTAAATTCTTTGAAAAAATAAATATTTAAGATTTTGCTTCAGAAAACAGGAGAAACTTTTTCTTTTTAAAGATTCCAGGAGGGCATTGAAATAAGGTAACTTTGCCTCTAATGATATCTACAAGCCATTCATTTCAAAAATTATGTTTCTTGCCTAAAAAATAAAATTACCTCTCATGTTTAACATGACAGAAGCCTTTAAGGTATTTCAAACCTATGAGTGTGTATCAGCATGTTTTTCCTCAGCATTTACTAGGTCTTCTGAGTTCTTATGAAGATCAGGTTCACCTAAAACACAAGCAAACAGATGAACGGAAACAAAATAAGCCTGTGGAAAAAAAACCTCATGAAGTCAGGAATCTGAAGCAAATAGTGAGTGTTGAAGACTCCATTTTGCAATGGGTTTTGTGGCACATTTCTCCACGGTTACCAAACACGTTCTTTTCAGACTGTGCATTTAAAGAGCACAGCAGGTCACACTGTGGTAGTTACACAACGTCATGAAGTTGTAGTTTAATCTGGTAATACAGAACTGAAACTCATGAGACATGCTTAAACATCTACTAAGTCAAACATAAAAATTGTGCATGTTTTTTTCTTGATATTTTTAAATCAAAACATGTTGTTTCAAACAACCCTTCTACTGATCAGTGTCCTTTACCATACATGGCTTAGTTGCTAAGAATTTGAACACATGACTATTACAGAATAGTAATTTTTAAGATAAGACATGATCTGCCAAAACAAACTAATGGAATTTACAGTCTCTGAATCACTCACCATTTATATATACCTTGAAGAAAAAAATTAACATGGAAAATATGCCAACATTTCTAAAGAGGTTGCCTAGAATCTAATCTATCAAAAATAAAAACATAAAGCAGAAATGTACAGATAAAAGAGTCTTATTATATGGAAAAGAAAGTAAATAAAATAACCAATTTCAATTTTGAGCCAATTACTCAAAATACCTTAATATTCAGGAAATAGTCATATATGATGGCATGTTCTTTCTATTTGAACTTAGATAAAAAATATACTAACAAGTTAAGCATCACACCAGTTATCTTTGAGATAATTCCTTTTATATATACTGTAAGACTGTGTCATCTCAGTTGCAACAGATTTTTTATTGAGGTTATAAAATTAATGAACATATAAGACTTATGGGGTGTTTTCATGAAGCAAAATTATTTTGTCTCCTGCTTTCTTTTTAAAACACTCAAAAAGGGAAAGTTATCTTCTGTCCCAGGATGAAATTTTCAGGTAGTGTCATGACTTTTGCAATCATTCTTGCATAATATAAACATTGCCTGATCACGTGAAGTCGCCCAAGTCTTAACCAACATTAGAAAGTCTTGTCACCTATATTGCACATCAATCTTAAAACAAAGATCAAACAAAGATCATAGAAGATCCCTTTCCAACCTTGAGTTTGTGGCAGAGTCCAGAAATGGTGTGCGTTTGGGGACACATGGTTGGTATTTCTTTCTGGGTCATTCTTCCCCAATTGGCCACCTTAACTCCTGAGCTGGAGCAAGCGAGAGAAAGGGCTGAGAGGAAAAGCCAAGCTCCTACTCGACCAGCACACTGTAGGATGGCTCCACACTCACTAGACCTGGCAGGTGTTGAAAACTAATTCTTCTATGAGCACATTCATGGGCTCTTCAGGGACTCTTTGCCAGGGACCATGGCTGGAGACATCTCACCACCTTGCAATGGGCACATGAAACTCTGGTTATTTACAATGTTGACAGCCCCCTGGAAATTTATAGTTGCATCTTTAGCTTCTGTGTGCTAAGGTCCTTTCATCCTTCCAAATAGGGATGGGCCACATCTGAATCACATGAAACACTCACGAAGCAACTGTTGCCATAAATTACTTGAGGAAAGACTGAAACCTACATAGATTCCCCTCATTTGGCTCATCTGTCACCAGCTAACCCTTTAGATCTCATGTTTAAACGAAACTCCATTCCCAATATCTCCTGAGGGTCCTGGTGCAGCTCTCTTCTCTTGATTTGACGTAGAGGGAAGCATTTCTACACCTCTCCCAATAGCTGATAGCTTGTTAAAGAAATTCTACTCGCAAATCCTTTTTCAACCATTAACAACCTGACCCTTTCATTTGTTTGAGTTGGGTAAGGATTATAAGCATCCTATAATTGGCTTTGAATCTTCTTTGAAATTCCTATCTCACAGGTTTTATTTCTGACATTTTAGACTCATGGCTTAAACTTCTGATTTAGTATTCTGTTACTTAGGACTAAATTAGAACAGAACAGAATGAAAAGAACAGGCTGAATTAAAAGAGGAATATAAGTAATTCTCTGGTTCTCAAAATTTTGAGAAAAACTTTTACAATGGGCAAAAAACACTAAGGAAAAGGAACTTGCCAGTAATGAAAGTGGATATGGAACAAAATCACCAAATGGTAACAATACAGCAATTACAAGCTAAAATTCTTGTTAAAACCAGTCTATATGTATTCTAACATGAATGTGTTGTTATATTATTTGTTTATTAAATCATATGTGATCTAGGTAACAAAGAGTATAAATTAATGAGTAAGAATGACAAATTTTATTATTATTAATAATAATATTAACAGCAGCAGCAAAAAGAGTAGTTAACATTTAGGGAATATTTACTCTGTGCTAAGCACTATGCTAAATGCTTCATACATTTTATCATTTAATCTCCCCAACAATTTTTATTACCCAAGTTTATATATCAGCTAAGGAGCAGAGCTAGGCATTCAACCCCAGAGTCATGTACTTCACTACTAAACCAAAGGGTTTGGTTGCACAGTGCTAACTCCCAGACCCAAAGGGGCAAATTTCTATTGGATTTGAAAGAGTGAAAGCATTCCTTGTTGCCTAAACAACAATGGCAAAGGTTCAAGTTGAGAAGTGTAAACATGCTATTTTTCATCTTCCTGCTCTGACAAGCTATTAGGATTCAAAATTCAGTTCTTCAGAGATGAATAATTTGATAGCAAGAATTGTGAGAAGCATTTTCTAAAGAATAAAACTCTTTTTACTGCCACTCTGTGTAGTAAAACCTACAGTAGGAGACAGACTAAGAAGGACTCAGATGCCAAATCCTATATTCAGGGGAATTTCAAAGCAAAGTGCTGCAAGAAAGAATCAAATGTTTTCTTGCTATACCATGGAGGAGAGATAATAGAGATTTGTGACTCCAGGAGCAATGAGAAAGTATTCAATTTAAAATTCAACATTGGGGCGCCTGGGTGGCGCAGTCGGTTAAGCGTCCAACTTCAGCCAGGTCACGATCTCGTGGCCCGTGAGTTCGAGCCCCGCGTCAGGCTCTGGGCTGATGGCTCGGAGCCTGGAGCCTGTTTCCGATTCTGTGTCTCCCTCTCTCTCTCTGCCCCTCCCCCGTTCATGCTCTGTCTCTCTCTGTCCCAAAAATAAATAAAAAACGTTGAAAAATTTTAAAATTCAACACAAATATGTGACTGAGGTGCCTATTCTTAAAAAACCAAAAGTTGTAAATTAGTGAAAACCCTATTATAATTTTTGTCTTGATGATTTCCAACTCTCCACCCTGCAACACTATAGTCAACCATCCACTGTAGATGTTAAGGATCTCAAATTGCACTGTTTTCCCTGCATATTCATCCACACCAAGAGCAATGAATTGTTTCTAACCTAAAGACTGCAAACATCACAAGTTTCCTAATTTTTAGTGTTTATGATCCAATTCTTTAGTGAAGAGAAGACTGTTTTTGTATGAGTTTCCATCTAGAGAAGAGTCAGGAAAGCATATGTCCTTTGATTCTGTTCTTCATTTTTCCCATGGAGACAAAAACCACTTGAATCTACGTCAAGCTGAATACATAATTATCAGCAATTAGATACCTGCTAAGAAAGCATATTCGGCAAATATTGGTGGTATGCATATTCCAAAATTCTAGGAGTCTTTAGATGTCCCTGATAATAGACTGTAAACATTATTTGACAAATTTGTAGACTGGTTGAATTGGGGATACCAAAACCCCAAACAAGTAATTTTTTCCTCCATCTTACTTAGCTTTAAGTCATAAGTCTTAGAGGGCTTAGTTGGTAGCTATCTTGATTAAGGTTCAAAAATCAGCCAAAATAGAAATCAGTCTCACATATCTAGCTATCCTTTAACCTGGGATGAAAAAGGCTAGTGTTCTTTAAAAATGCCTTCCATGCTACTTTCTTTCCTCTCCTATGTACATGCTCCTATCTAACTTAGGCTGGCTATGATGAGAGGCTATTTGAAAGGATGTGTGAAGAGTGTCTCATCTACTTGTAGTTTTTTTTTCTTTAAGTAGTAGTGAAATAAATTGCTTCTCTTGGTCATAATGCAAATTGCTCCTATTAAAGTACACTTATAAATTGTAAATACATGCTTTAAAATAAAAGCACTTTAAGCAATTAGTCACACAGCACTTTATTGATCCACAACATTTAGCTAGAATTGTGGGGAGTAGTACGATCTCTAATCTATAAAGACTCATATAACAGGATTAGCCTCATGATGGAGATGAATTTATTTAAAATAAATCATAGGTGCTTTATCATTTCTACATTACTAATGCCAAAACTATTATCTTATTCTTGTTGAATTCCTTTGATGAGATTTCTATTTCTTACCAATGTCTCTGGGTTTTTTTTAATCAGCAGACTTGCTCCGCATATGTTATAGAAGCCTAGCCCAAGATGGAAGGATGGGAACGTAGGACTCTTCTGAACGAATCCCACGTCCAGAGTAATGAGTTTATTGTACTGAATTCTTTACTTCCACAAAAATTTCCTGATACAAATAAAAATTAGTCAAAGCTTCCAAGCTTACTCACTACCAATTGTCTTGCTAAAGAATGGGCCTAGGTTGGGTTTTGAAGAGGTTATGGAAATGAAGTTTGAACATCAGATTTTTTGTTTTCACCATTTCTTCTTGAAGGCTTATATTTTAAACTTTAACTGAAGAGATCTCTTGGATTATTTTTTATTTTCCTTATTTTTTCATAATTTCTTCATAGAAATTAAATATATGTAAAAAAAGATACAAAATTTCAGCTATAAATCTTTTTTTGCATGATTTCTAGGAAATCCCTAGATTCCTATAGTTAACAAGGGAACATTATATTAGCCAAACCATGAGCAAGAGTCCCAGAAGGAGTAAACTCAGAATTGAAGAATAATTCATCTAAACTCAGGCATACTTTGAGGAGTAAAAATATTAATGTTAATAGATTCTTTTAGGAAAGAAGTGAATTGCTGTAAACTAAGTTTGTTGGGTTAGCTAAAATCTTCTTCTTCTTCTTCTTCTTCTTCTTCTTCTTCTTCTTCATTTTTGGGGCCTTTAGGTCTGCAGGATACTTAAAAAAAATTTTTTTTTCTTAAAAGGTTATATGCCAAGAAAAAATAAAGGCAAGTAACTTAAGTGGCAGAATCCTCAACAGAAAGTATTTAGATAAAGTTTGTTCATGTTCAGCTTTTCCAATTGGGCCACTATACCCACCATTCAGAATAAGCCACTTCATTCCTTCACTCACTCCTGCAGAAAACTGGTTGAATTTGAGACATACTTTGGAGAGATACTCTATAGATAATTTTGATGGATTAATTAATAATGGAAAGGTGAGGGGCATCTGGGTGGCTCAGTCAATTACATGTCTTTGGTTCAGGTGTTGATCTCATGGTTTGTGAGTTTGAGCCCTGCTTCAAGCTTTGTGCTGACAGCTTGGAGCCTGGAGCCTGCTTCAGATTCTGTGTTTCCCTCTCTCTCTGCCTCTCCCCCACTCATGCTCTGTCTCTCTCTCAAAAATAAATAAACAAAAGTTACAGAGAGGGAAGGAGGCAAACCATGAGACTCTTAAATACTGAGAACAAACTGAGGGTTGATGGGGGGTGGGGGGGGGAGGGGAAAGTGGGTGATGGGCATTGAGGAGGGCACCTTTTGGGATGAGCACTGGGTGTTGTATGGAAACCAATTAGACAATAAATTTCATATAAAAATAAATAAATAAACATTAAAATAAAAAAAAAATGGAAAGGTAATAGAAGAGTCAAGATCAAATCACCATACATCAATTCACTTGATATTTTAAAAAAGATTTTACTTTTAAGCAATCTATACACCCAGTGTGGGACTTGAACTCACAACCCTGAGATCAAGAGTTGTATGCGCTACCTACTGAGTCATCCACTTGATTGATGGAATTGATCCACTGCATATTTTCTCATGAGTTAAGCTTTATCTCATATCAAATTGTTATGATCAAGCAGTGTTTTCCCATAATATACTTCTTTAAGGAAGCCTTCTATAAGATTTCCATGTAGTTTGGAGGCACATATATGAGCCCAGGAGAGTAATAACAATTACTGTAGAAAACACTAAGTTCTAAATACTTTATATGTATAAACTCATCTAATCTTCACAATAGCTCTTGAGATAGACATAAGTTTTCTGATCCTCACTTTAAAAACTGCAAATTGAAACAGAGAGATTAAGTAACTTGCTCAAGGTTACATAGCAAGTAAGTGATGGGACCAGAATTGAATAGATAGTCGAGGCCCAGAGTTCTAGATCCTAACTGTACACTATGCAGCTTTCCTGGGTATAGTTTATTTAATAGCCGCTATGTTTTTGTGTTTCCTTAGTATGAGTTTATGCCTTATCTTTGAAATTAAATATCATGGTAAATTATAGCCTTTTTTTCCAAAGGCAGAGACAGAGAATAAGAATAAAAAAATGTCTTCGTGAAAATATGTTCTTCAATATTAAACACAAGGACAGTCTCAGCTAACTAATTAATTGGGGTGTTCCCACTAGTCAACTACAATTAACCATTAGGTCAACTGTTAAGGAATCACAGTAAAGAAAGTATATAAGAGCAGTTTTAAAAAACAACAGGTTTTTCAGGGTGGAAATAACTGGGCTAATCTGACAAATGGAATTATATATTGTACAAGTCATTCTCAAATCCCCCCCCGAAAAAACAGTATATGAAGCCATTTTACTCTTGCTGTTCACTCCTACTATAATGCAAACACTTTTCAAAAATATCTGTCCCTTAAAATTTTTATCAGTCATGTTTATTTAATGGCAGAGAACTATTAAGACATTTGTTCACAAAAATGGTAGAATTAATTAAAAAACACAATGAGTTTATGGAAGTCACATTACCTTTATATTACCTAAATACTTGATGTTTTAGAAAAGGGACATCAAAGTGAAAATACAAGCTTTATTGCAGATGACACAGTGATTAGATGCTCAAAGAAAATTTATTGACACTCAACATATTATCTCAGTAAGGAGAAATGCTACAAAATGTCATTTAAACCAATATTTGAAAGCATGAAGATGCTGGGGTAGCCATAGCAGTTGAACTATGTCAACCAAAGAATTTGTAGCTTTTATTTATGTGGTTAGTGATGCCACTTGTGCAATCTGCAAAAAAACAGGTTCTTTTTCTCTCACAGGGCCAGGTAAATTTCCAGCAGTGGAATGAAATCTCCAAGTCTTTTGGTCACATTAGAGCTGCCACCATATGTGAGGTATTGTTTAAGGATGTTTACTGATCAGGAAAAGTTAATGCTTTGAATTGATTTTTGCTTCTGAAAAAAAAGGATACTCATTTAAAAAACCTTGAGACAATATTATCTAAGAGTTGGAATAATTAAACTGTACCTTAGCATTTATAATTATCCATGTTTGTAGGAATTGTGGAAAAATTAAGAAGATAAATATAATTGATATTTTTTCTTAATTTTCAATATATTTTACTTTTGCTCCTAAAACCTTTTGTGACTTTTGCATTCATCAGTTGTGATACTCAAATGATTCTTTTTTCGTTTACTTTTTTTTAGTTTTTTAATTTTTTTTAATTATATATATATAGAGAGAGAGAGTCAGAGCATGAGTAGGGGAGGGGCAGAGAGAGAGGGAGACACAGAATCCTGAAACAGGCTCCAGGCTCTGAGCTGTCAGCACAGAGCCCAACATGGGGCTCGAACCCATGAACTGCGAGATCATGACCTGAGTTGAAGTCAGACATTGAACTGACTGAGCCACCGAGCCCCCCCCCCCACCTTTTTTTCTATTTCAACTTATTTTTTTTCACCATTTGATTTATTGCCTAAAAAGCCGGGGTTCTAAAGGAGCTCAATTCTAGTTGATTTCAAGTAGAGCAGATACCCTCCGAATCTAATAAGAAGCTATCTTGAAGGACATTAATATTGTCTACTAACAAATAGTATACAAGTATTAGGATATAGGACTATATTATATAAAGAAATAATATGGAATCTGTGACTTATTTTAAAAATAAAAAATATAATTATACTTCCTTTTCTTTTATCTTCTTCCTAGTAATGTATTTTAATAATCCTAACAAAAAATCAAATTCTTTGAAGAAATAGAGTTAGAGGGACCAATGCCCTTATGTAGGTAATAACTTAACTTTCAGGTACAACTGCATTCTATCAATCCTTAATCTACTGAGAAAGCATTGAGAAAATCATTAAGCTTTTCTTATGTGTGTATCTCATAAGTTATGGTCATGTACAATATAATCCTATTTTTTATAATTTAATATAAATATCATAAGTAATTTCCTTAACTCAGAAACATTTGGTAAGCTCATAAACACTATGACAAAGTATAGGAAGACATTTTTGGCTGAATATGGGTTTCAGAACAATTCTTAACTCATTGGAGGTTAAGTTTCTTCCCTTTACTATTTATAAGACTTTATATTGACTATGTCTCTAGTTTAGGAGAGTTATAGAAATATATTTTTAAGGAAAAGAATATCGTACACTGAAAACATATACTGAAACATAGACACTGACATAGGACTTATATTTATTCATTTGTATATAAATGCAGCATAAACTGTGTATGAACCAATATATGTCCTAAATTCTGAGTGATCCAACTAAAATGATGGTAAAGCCAGAATTAGCTGAAATTGTTAAGCATAACAATGAAATAGTGCTCAAGAAAGAAAAACAAATGCTTTGTAATACTCACTAAGGACCATCAGAGTGCCCTTAACAAAACAAAAAGAACAAGAGGCGTGCCTTGGATGGAGAGGATCAGTGGAACCGTCTGGAAATAACTTCTTATATCCTGACTACATCCAACTATGGATAAAATCTCAAAGTTGCCCCAAGATAAATCGGCTTCATTTCCAAATTAAGTAAAGAGCACATCATACCACTTGTGCTCCTACCAATACAGATCTCACCTCTGCTTGTACTATCCCAGTACCCAGGTGAAACCATTTCTTCATCATCCCTGAGCCAGCTCATAATCACTAGAGATGCAAGCCTGCTCCTTCCACCTTCCTTCTAACTTCTATTGTCCATGTAAATACAAGCGGAGAGTTCACACACTCTTCAACAATATCACTTTAAAGTGCCCCTAAGTTCTGCCGCTGTTACTGTTTCTCTATCAACTAACAGGTTGGGCAAGACTTCTGCTCTGGAAGAAAATTTAGAAAATGTAAATAAACCAACCTGTCACAACCAGCTTCTAGAGGATGATCTAGAAACTATCCAGAAGGTTACTGGCTTTGATTTGAGATGAATGAAGCACAAATCCCAGTCTTTTCCAAAACTAAGTGTATGGATTTAGACAATTTAAGTTCTCTGAGCCACAGTTTTATCAGAGTACAACTCCTACCTTGTGAGGTTGCTGTAATAAATGTATAAATGACCCATGGGAAGGTAAATAATGTAAAATTTCACTCCCAAATTCATAATTTCCAACATTTTAAAACAAAAATGTCTATGGGATATAAGTACACATTTGAAAGCTCATGGGATCAGTTGTGTTGAGATAAAAATTATGCTACTCTGGGGTAAGTTTTCACAAAAAGTTGTTACTTCTTTCTGGATTTACTACTGTCATGATACTATTTTCTGTGTATTATATGAAACTGAAAAGGAATGAGGAAGATCCATATGTAATATGTGTACAAACCTGTAATTTGGACAATTTACATGCCCCTCACAGACCTCAGTTTTCACATTGGTAAAATGGTGATAGTACCTAAATCACAGGGCTGTTTGGGGCGCCTGGGTGGCTCAGTCTGTTAAGCATCTGACTTCAGTTCAGGTCATGATCTCACGGTTTATGGGTTTGAGCCCCACATCAAACTCTATGCTGACAGCTCAGAGCCTGGAGCCTGCTTCAGATTCTGTCTTCCTCTCTCTCTGTCCCTCTCCCACTTGCCTTCTGTCTGTCTCTCTCTCTCTCAAAAAAAAAATAACATTAAAAAAAATTAAAAAAAAAAGAACTCAGTATATTGTCTGGCAAATAAATGTGTACTTAGTAGGAAAGGAATCTGCATTCTCTTTAGCATTAATACCAACATGATTACAAAAATCACTTACCATATATACTGTAATATACAATATTGCATTTTAAGATATTTCAAATATAAAGAACAAATATAAAGTTTAATAATGAACCTATCAATATATTAAAATGTCATGTTAATCATAATGTAAATTTTATCTTTCAAATATTTTAATACTTTCCCATCATTTTTAAATATTTCCTTATTTCTGGTGGGAAAATCTTTCAATTTTGTGTTTTAATTTTTCAAGCAATATTACAAGACCTATTTTGGAAAACTTTTTGTTTCCTGTTGAGAAATCTATGACATTTTCTAGCAAAATTGATTTTAAATGAACCTGTTTGACTAAAATATTATATATTCAATACATTTCAAATAAATTATAAAATGTGCAAAGATAAGAAAATATTTAACTTATTAGTAACTCATATGATGATCTGCTGGTTACAAAGGAAGGCATAGATACAGTGATTAAGGTTTTAAAAAATGTCCTGATGCTGATAGGAAATAAAGCTTTTTATAGGAATGCTAATGAAGTTGAAGCCTCTAACTGAACCATGGTCATCTGAGACATGCCTAGGCATGTGTGAAGAACTATAGATATCATTTTAGACCGATAGTCAGGCTTTTGTTTTGTTGAATGGGTTCTTTTGAGGCCAGAACTAAACTGTTCTGTGCAACTGAGGGAGTTTTAGTGGCAGAGAGGGGAAAGAGAGGAGCTGAGGTCGTGAATCAAGAGCAATATAAGACTAAAGGTTTTGGAGACAGAACAGAGGTGAGTGGTGACAAAGTGATTTATCTTTTGCTCAGAGGTATAATGTTAAGACAACAAAGCTTTCAATGTGCTTGGAATTTGGAATTATTGGGAGAATATGACAAAGTCTATATTGCACAAAGTAAAATTAGAGCAAGTGAATAGTTTTTGGGTGTCTGAAAACATTGCAAGTATAGACATTGTGCAGTGGACTTTTGGGGAATACCCCCACATTTAGTTTCCCTTTTTCCATTTATCAGTTGTTTTTTTCTCTTTCGAGATCTTTTAGCTAACAAAAAATATATGGTACAACATAGTGGGTAATGTCATTTCAGTTATAGGGACTCACCACTAAAATCAGGGTTTTATGAAATGGAGTCAATTCTCCTCTACCCAACAGTGACCAAGTTTTTACCTGGCCTTGAGCAGGAACTAGAGATCTAAAGCTGAATATCCCATGAATTCTGTTCTCCAAAAAAACTACCAGCTTGTGTTTGGCACATAGTAGACCTAGGTAAATATTTTTGTAGTGACTTCATTAGTAGTTCTCAACTTCTTGTCAGGTTCCATTAAAGCAACTTCTTGCTTTAATATGTGCGACACATTCTAATCACAATATCTTATAATATGCAGTGGTTCTCATGTGGAGAGATGGTGCACACCCCCCAAAAGGGAATCTTGGAATCTCCTTGAGGCATGTACAATTGGAAACACATCCTGAAGCTCCTCTTATTCCCTCTCTTACTCCCAACACTGATTTTGGGAGGTCTCTTTTGAATGCATTTTTCTCTTCACATTTAGAGAATGCAAGTCTGCATATGATAAATTCCCAACTGGAGTATAAATAACACAGCTATGCTTACATAACTAAGTAACAGGCTTCTTGGAGAAGGTGATTTAATGCAGTTTTGGAAGATAAGTAGGATTTTTTAAATGTTTTATTTATTTTTGAAAGAGAAAAAGAGCATGAACAGGAGAGGGGCAGAGAGAGAGGGAGAGATAGAATTCCAAGTGGGCTCCACACTGTCAGCGCAGAGCCTGTCATGGGGCTAGAACTCACGAACTGAGAGATCATGACTTGAGCTGAGATCAAGAGTTAGACACTTAACCAACTGAGTCATCCAGGTGCCCCAAGATAGGTAGGATTTTAATGAGCAAAGTGCAAGAGGGGACCAAAGGAGTACATTCCATGAGGAAGAAAGAACAAGGGTTAAAGTAGAAAGAAAGTCCACTGACTTTCCTAGTAGTAGAAGGCAAATGTTCCAGAGGAGATGTGTGACCCAAGACACAGATATTTTAAGGGATATCATTATCAAGGTACACACTGCTGTTTCCTGTGTACAGCCTGCCAGGGTGAAGCTGGCTCAGATTCTAATCTGTACTTGGCTTGTCTTGATCATGAAGTGATTAAGTTCCCTGCTCTCCCCCTCCATGTCCTCTGCATTCATTTCAATGCACAAAAGTGTTCTGTTTTGACTTACCTCTGTAAACTGGAGATAAGCCATATTGAACTTTAACTTTTTTTTTTTTTTTTTTAGAGAGAGCAAGAGGGAGTGAAAGAGAGCACAAGCAGGGGGAAAGGGGCAGAAGGAGAGAAGGAATATTAATCTTAAGCCCAACGCAGGGCTCCATCCCACGACCCTGGGATCATGACCTGAACCAAAATGAATAGTTGGATAATCAACCAACTGAGCCACCTAGGGACCCCACATATCAGACTTTTAAAAAATAAAATAGCCCAGAAGATGCTAATGTGCTGCCAGGGTTGAAGACTATTGGGTTCTGCCATTACAATAATTGAATGAGTGAATGAATAAGCACATACTCACTGTTCAAACTGTTATGTAAGCTCTTCTAGGCTTAAGTAACTTTGGTGAGTACCACCTCTTAAAACTTTATAATTCTGATCTTCCAAATGTTCCATTCTAGCAAATGCAAACTCCTGCTCTATTGTACTGATAATATAATATAGAATGTCAGCTAAAGAGATTAAGCTGAAAACAGGAATAAAATAAATGTATAATACAGAATTTAATTTACTAATAATTTTAAATATACAATTTAAAAATTACTGGTAGGATCTCATTTAAACTGCTGTTAATTGCATTTTTAAACCATGATTAGAAAAAAAAATGAGAGCGAGCTCTAGTTTTTATTTGAAAGGTTTTGCTTCCCTCTGTTTGATTAATTGTCCCTTCTGAGCTCTAAACAATATGCATGTATTTTCTCAAAAAGATGCTTGGGTTTAGTCCTGGGAGTTTGAAAGTTGTAATTTTGTTTACATGATGAGTTTTGATTGATTAAAAAGATAATGGGAAGGAATAACTAAAACATTTTAAGAACAAATATTTAGAAACATAAACCTTTAAAGTAACTCAATACAAAATAATATGAACATGTTTTTGTTGTTTAAAAACAATCTATTTTTATTTTCTCTAAGCAGCAGATGCAGAAGAGTTAGGAACACTATTAAGTACTGATAGAGATTGCTGGCAAATAAGAAAAAAAAAGGTGGGGGGGCAGAACTTTAGTAGAGATCTATGGGACAAAGTGCAGCGAAATATCACAGAGTGATATAGACATCTGGGAGGGAAAGTGCCGCTATGTGGCTGGTTTGGGTGTGATGCTTAACAATCAGGTCTCAGAAGCATTAGGAGAAAAGGAGGAGAGATCAAGCAAAAGGGGGATGGCAAAGCTTTGGTGGCCTACAGTGGCCAAACCCGGGGGTCACGTGTCAGAGGTAGAAGATGGAAGGAGCAGGAAGTAGACAGGAGGGGGTATGTCTAGAGAGATGAGAAAGAAGAAATTAAGCAAGGTAGCCATCCCATGGTCACATTAGGAACTTTGATGCCACCTAAGAAGAAAAAGGAAATCAAGAACCCTCAATTGAATAGGCTTACTCTAATTCAACTAAAACATTTGAATGACAAGCTTATGTTTTCTTTAAACATGTAGCATGGGGATTTCAGCTAGAAACTGTATTTGGTCACAGAAAAGTAAAAGAAGTTACATTATTTGTGAACCTGATATGGACTAAGAAATTGATATGTACTATAAATATATTACTTAAAAGACTTAACTACTGGGGCGCCTGGGTGGCTCAGTCGGTTAAGCGTCCGACTTCAGCTCAGGTCATGATCTCGCGGTTTGTGAGTTCAAGCCCCACATCGGGCTCTGTGCTGATAGCTCAGAACCTGGAGCCTATTTCAGATTCTGTATCTCCCTCTCTCTCTGACCCTCCCCCATTCATGCTCTGTCTCTCTCTGTCTCAAAAATAAACGTTAAAAAAAAAATTTAAAAGACTTAACTACTTAATATTTTAAAAAATCTGCATAGTATTTAGATACATTTTTTTTCTGCCTCATGTTTCTATCAAGATCCCCAAATTCCCTGGTGAGACAGATAACAGCTATTTACCTCATCATGGATAAAGCTCAAAAAATATGGCATTGGGTAGAAAGATATTCATTAAAGAATGTGTACCACGTGATTTCATTTACACTAAGTTTTAAAACATGAAAAACTAAATTATGTATTGTTTAAGGTTACAGAAAGAGGAATAACAGCTAAAAAACTAAAAAAAAACTAAAACAAACAAAAAAAGAAATAATTATCATGAAATTCATAGTATTGATTAGATCATGGTAGGGAAAGAGGGAAAACATGATTAAAAAAGGACTTGGAACTTCTAGGGATGGTAATATATTTCTTGGCCTAGATGGTAGGTTTTCTCCCTCTGTCCCTTCTTTTCTCTTTCCTTCCTCTCTTCATTGCCATTTTCTCTCTCTCCTTCTCTCTCTCTCTCTCTCTTCCTCTCTCCCCATGTCTCTCTATTTCTCTCCTCCTTTCTTTCAATGCTTAATTGTTTGAGGTCCTACTTTGTGATAGTCATTGTACTAAGAGCTTAAGAAACATCAGTGATCGACATAAACATCTTTATTCTCATGAACCTTATTCTGAGTGAAGGAAGACAGAAAACAAAAATTAAGCATAGTAAGTCAATTATTTATAGGTTAGACAGTGATCTGTGAAGTGTCATGGGAAAGTAGTTGAGAAGGGATCAGAGGTCAAGGGAGGAACCTGGGGGGAATTTGAAATGTTTGCCAGAGGAGGCCTTCCTGACAAGTGACAACTGGAGCTAGATTGGAAAGTAGAGAGGAGGCAGTCACGTGGTGTTTGGAGGAAGCGTGTTTCTAACAAAGACATGCTGGTACAAAGCACTTAAAGCAGGAACGTATCTGATGTGTTGAAAGAAAGAAGACAAAAGGACAGTGTAGTTGCACTGGAGCTAGTGAGAGAGAGAAAGAGAAATGGGAATTGAATCAGCAAGATAAAGGAGGCAGGGCAGATGTGGATCATATAAAGCCTTATGGGCAGCAAAATGCTACTCCAACCTGTACAGGCTCCTATAACCTGATTGTTGCATTTTAGGAACTTTGTAAGTTGGTTGTTAAACCTAGTCATTCTTAAAAATAAAATTATAGGGACTTACAATTAAATAAATTGTATTAAAAGTAAAGGTGATAAGTGTTTAAAAATCATTTCCTAATTATTTTGACCCATTTTTTCATTATCTATGTCTTCAGGTTAATTATAGCTACCAAATCTGTATGATGCAAACATCTCATGTGCACCTCTTTTCCCAGTTCCCATGTTCAGAGACTTTATACTGACAGCTTGAAACTGGCCATGGTAGGAATATTTACACCATGGATGTCATCAAACTTTATGAATCAGGGCTTGATTTATTGTTTCACTGTTGTCTAAAGTGCTGGAGATAAAAAAAATAGAGATTAAGTTTAAAAGTGTGTCATGTCTAAAACTGCTACATTATAAATAGCACAGAAGAAATTTGAGGAAATTTTTTCCAGTATTCAAAAATCATTATCCACTCAAGTGACCAAGAAGTCATTTGTATTTTTGATGAACAAGTGAAGTTGACATATGCCTTCTATGTTTTTTAAGTTTTGACATATGTTTTTTATACTTTCATCTTACTCCTTGATATAAATGCAAATATCAATGTTCTTACCTGAACAACTTATGTTTGTCAGTTGCAACCATAAGTTGACCATAGACACAGAGTTTGGTAAAAATCAACTAAGGCATTCTGTGAAAACCAATCACCTATATAGAGTTTACAACAAAGGCTACTGCATATTTTATTACTACTCTTAAACATGTGTTACACTTCCTTTATGTGTAAAATATATGAGAAACCACATGTGTATGTGTGTGTGTATACTTTTTTGAGCCAGTTGTTAAACTTGCCAGCATACTATTACCTGTAGGCCACTGTAAGGATTGCCCATACTGTATTATTGACTTATAAATAGTACATATATGTTTTTATATATTTTTGTGGCATATTTCACAATATTTTTTTAAAAAACTAAACATTAAACAACTTAAATAGTGCTCTATGACTATTAAGAAAATTGAATCAGCAGAAAAAAATTATCCCACAGAGAAAGCAGCAGGCTCACATGGTTTTTAAAAGTAAATTCTGGCGAACATTCAATGCCAATTTAAGGCTCACAAACTCTCAAGAATTTAAAAACTCCAACTTATTTTCTGAGGTTAACCTCAATACCAGAAGTATAAGTATTAGAAAGGAAAATTGCAGGCTCACCTCACTCATATAGATTTTTTAAGTCAGCCAAAGTAACACATAAATTTTAAAAAGTTATTACATTACAATTAAGTTGGGTCTAATCAAGGAATACAAGGTGATTCACCATTAGAAAATCTCTTAATTCATTATATGAACTAATTAAAAAGAAAAATCATATGAATTATTTAAAAAGCCACAGAAAAGACATTTGATAAAACTAAATGTTTCATTTAAAATACATTTTCTTAACAAATTATTTATGGAAATGTAATTAACCTCATAAAGAGAAGATCAAAATAAAATTAAGAAATATCACACTTTATTGCTGAAACATTGAATATTTTTCCTTTTGAATTCAGAGACAACCTAAATGCTCTCACCATTTCCATTTCAGATGCTTCTGGATAAACTTGCTAATGCAACTGATTCAAGAAAAACAATCATTAGAGATATACATTTGGGAGAGAAAAAAACTGTCATTATTTGCAGAAGATCAGTTTTCAAAAGAAAATTGTATTTTTATACAGCAGCAAGAAACAGCCACTTGGAACAGCAACAAAAATATAAAATACTGATGGAAAATCCAACAAAATACATTCAAACTTTTGAAATAAATTATTATTAATTATAAATATTGATTACTTGATATATAATATGCTTAATGTAATGCCGGGCATCTAATAACGCTAACAAGTATTTTCCATGACCATTATTATTATTATGAAGGAAACGTATACTTTCTGAGAAACATGAAAGAAGATATATAAGATACATATGAATAGGAAGACTTGATATCAACGATGACAATTCTTTCCAAAATATCAAAGTAATTCTGACCAAAATCCTACTTGTTTTCTTTTTTTTTTGGTGGAACTTATGAGCCACTAAAAGCAGCTACAAAAGCAGGTGTGAAAAGTTTAAATGAATAATATCATACCGAACATATTCTATGACCGTAGAGCAATTACATAGGAAGTCCCCAAAAGAAACTAGAAAACACTTGTGTATTTGCAAGTTTTAATACATATTCTAAAATGTCTTATTTGCCTTAAGCTAGCTCTAGGTTTCCTTCTGGTTCTAAATAGCTATTAATCATAGGGCGCCTGGGTGGCTCAGTAGGTTAAGCATCCGACTTTGGCTCAGGTCATGATATCACGGTTCATGAGTTTGAGTCCCGTGTCGGGCTCTGTGCTGACAGCTCAGAGCCCGGAGCCTTCTTCAGATTCTGTGTCTCCCTCTCTCTGCTCCTCCCCCATTCACACACACACACTCTCTCTCTCTCAAAAATAAATAAAAGCATTAAAAAAATTAAAATAAAATAAATAGCTGTTAATCATTCATAATGCAAATCTCATGGCGTCTCAGTTCCCACATTGCCTCCTTTTCTCACTTGTTAATCGTCTTTAAGCCTAGTGTTTTGGGATTTGAATCTATATCAAATAAATCAGAAAATTACCCAGTACAGTAAGAAACATATTGTATTCCATTCCAGTATGATCCCACTCCCCACCCCACACTCCCAATTCCATTCTGGGATGTAATTTGTTTTTGTCAAAGACACATTTTCTTTGAGAAGATCAGAAGCAGATCTGGGATTAGTTTGCAGTTTTTGTTCCAATTAAGGTGGACTTGGTGGATCTGGTTCAGTTTGTAATTTTTGGTTCTAAACACAAACCAAACCATCAAGTGGCTTACCAAAGTAACTCTTTTGCCTTGAAGGAGAACCAATGTTAATGTTTGCCATTTGGGGGCTACTCTAAAGAGACATGCTTCTCTAACAATTCCAGGCATGAAGCTAAGCCACTCTTCCATTTCAGCTTGTGACACAGGATGGCAGGTCACCAACAAAAACAAGGTACATTTATCTGTTCCTTTAGAATTGTTACATTTCTTTGCTGCCTATGGTTTCCTTGCTTGCTAATTGCGGGCATCTGTCACCAACAGCCACCAGTAGAGGCAAATGTGCTCTTTTTTGTTGTCCCCCCCCCCCCCACCCGCCCTCCTCCCTTTCTTAGGTGCCTTGCTCTCAGAACTGCATCATAGACCTTCAAGTCTCTGGAACATAAATGGGAATTGGGAATGTCGGCTTCTTCATGGGGGTGGATATTACGTGCCCAATAATCACATTTATTGAGGATACGGAAAGTTACGTGGTTTGCCTGAAACTTTATAGGTAGAAATAAAAGCAGAGAGCAACTTTTCTCACTATTTCCCCCCACTTGTGTCACTAGGAGGTTAGCCACAGGCCCTCTTAAATCTCTTGTCTTCTCTGTAAGTAGTGCAGAAAAAGGAAAGACTTTAGATGCTGAGGAATGCTGAGAAATAGATAATGAAGATATTTTCCTCACTCCAAATGGGTAAGTTTTAACCAAAACCAAAATAGTTTGGAATGGAGGAAAGCATTTTTTACTTTTTAACTTCTATCTCTTACTTTTTGAAAAGGAATGTATTTACATATAACATTCTTAGATGCCCCCAGATCCTTAATAGGAGGCTTCCTGAGTGAAATTACTGTTTTAAAAAGTGTCTTCTTTTACTGATGGTCTAGGACCTTCATACCATGGGGCCTAAGTGTCCATACCTGCTTCGGGATTAGTGAAATGTTTTTAAGATAACTGTGAAATATACTGTCAGAGCTGATATGAACACCAAGAATCTGGGGTTCTGTTCAGAGCCTTATTGTTTAATTAATATTCTAAAACTTTAAGCATCATATAACCTGCTTATTTTCATCTCAATGCAATTATAATAAAGTAATTATCATCTTCAGTGTACTTAAGACTAGAGGTGATGGCAGCAGGAAATTACAATGGCAACATCTGATACATACTGGCTTTAAAACTGATGACTATTTTAGTAGATGTATTTTTGTACCAGATTGCATTTTTACTTTTTTATTATGAAACATTCTACTCATATAAATGGGTTATAGTTACACATATAAAGTATATATGTCAGGTATAACCATAATCACAAAATGAACATTTGTGAGATAAACTATTACTAAGGGTCCCATCACTCCCCTAGAACCATTCTGAATATTTTCCCCTTTCTTTTGTTTTATCATAAGTGTATTCTAAAACCTATTATTTAGTTTGTGGGTTTTTAAATTTTTTCTATAAATGGCTTCTTGCTCTATTGTGGCAGCTTGTATATTTTGCTTCATATTATTTGTGACTTCCATCTTTGTTGGTACTCACAACTAAAGTTCATTTATCTTAACAGTGTATGCTTTACCATAATATGAATACACCACAGCCTGTGAATTCATTTTACTGTTGTTTTCAGTTTTTTCTTTTTTGCTCTCAATACCAATGCTATAGTGAATATTTTGTTCGTGTCTTCTGATGCTCATGAGCAAAATCTCTCTAGGGTAAAAATACAGAAGTCAAATTATTGGGAAACATGGCATGTGCGTCTTCAGCTTTGCTAGAGAAAGCCACGTTTTTCTGGAGAATGATTCTATAAATTTACATATATACAATTAATGCGTAAGAAAACCAAAAACTCTGGCATTAGTCTTGACTCTTTTCTTGATTTCATACTCCAGATATAATCACTTAACAAATCTTATCAGTTCTACTTTCAAAATATATCCAGAATCTGATCTCTTGTTGCTATCCTTTCTTTCTCATGCCTACTCATTCAAGTCACCATCTTTAGGCACCCAGAATTTAGACACTTCTCCCTCCATCAGTACTACGTGGTCTAAGTCCCCATCTTTCTCCTGTGTTATAAACCACAGCCTCTTTTCTCACTTCCTTGTTTCCTTTTCTGTCTCCCAAACAGAATATTTTCCATTCTGTAGCCAGAGTGATCCTTTTAAAACTTCAGACCATTTTATTTTTCTTCTTCAAAATGCTACATTTGGCTTCCTATCCCTCTTGGGCCAAAACCAATGATGTGGTGTCATGTTATCCATTTATCACAGGGCCTACATTAGTCCCACTTGCCCGATCTTCTGTTTCACTTACCTCCTGTTATTTTTTTCATGTCAGGCAAACTCCACCTCTCAAATATTGTGCTGATCATTTCCTCTGTTTGAAAATTTATTCCCCCACACCTCCTCATTGCTCTTTCTAATCTCTTTCTTGTATTTATTTAAATGATCACTTCCTTAAGAAAGCCTTTCTTGGCTACCTTAAAATGCAATCCTGCTCCCAGCTTCCACAGCTTCTTTCATAAATGTAGGGATTATTGTTTCTCTCTCTCTCTCTCTCTTTTTTTCTATATCCCTAATTCCTAGAACACAACAGAAACACAGTAAATAATAATTATTTAAATGTTTATTTATTTTTTGAGAGAGAAAGAGAGACAGAGCGTGAGGAGGGGAGGGGCAGAGAGAGAGGGAGACATAGAATCTGAAGCAGGCTCTAGGCTCTGAGCTGTCAGCACAAAGCTGGACGCGGGGCTGGAACCCATGAGCTGCGAGATTATGACTGGAGCTAAACACACGCTTAACTGACTGAGCCATCCAGGAGCCCCAATAATAATTATAATAATAATCAACTCATATAGTGCTACTATTCTAGGTACTTCTTTTTTTTATTATTTTTTTAATGTTTATTTTTGAGAGAGAGAGAGAGAGAGGGCCAGAGACAGAGACAGAGAGACAGAGAGTGTGGGGGAAGGGCAAAGACAGGAGACACAATCTGAAGCAGGCTCCAGGCTCTGAGCTGTTAGCATGCAGCCTGACATGGGGCTCAAACTCATGAACCCCGAGATAATGACCTGAGCCGAAGTCAGACACTCAACTGACTGAGATACCCAGGCGTCCCTATTTTAGGTACTTCTAAGCAGATTCTACAAATCACCTCATATAACTCCCAAAACCCAATGTGGAGAAAGAGGACTTCCTGTTCTAGTGACATAAAACGGTCGAGTGTTTCCACAGAAAACAAGTACACAATTGGAAAATATTAACAAAAACAATTCCACCACAATGGAAATCAACCAAGGCAACACAACAATTTAAGAAGCATTTATTCTTGAAAAACTGCTAGCGATTCAGGTAAGGAAAACAGCAATTGGTGACCTTTTTGCCTGGAGCTACTCCCAACCTCCCTGCCAACCTCAGCTTGAGAATGGCACCGGAAACCAGTTTTACTGCCAGAGGCGGTAGACTCAATTTGGGATAGAAGCAGAGGGCAAAACCCCCTGGTTTCCACAATGTAAAACAGTGGGTTTGGTTTAGAATAAATGGGGAAAATGCGCAGCTTTGCAAGCCTGAGGTTGCAGTCCAAGTTTGGGGTAACTGGTAGATGAGCAGGATTTCAAAGAGAATTCCTAGCAGTTGAAGAGCCATGGAAAGTCTAGATAGCTCTCTCCAATCTCTGGCTAACTGAGGAACTATGCAAGCATGCAAGAGATGTTGAGAAAGTCTTCCTGCACTACCTTGATTTTTGAAAACGTTGTTAAAAAGCTGTTGTCCTCATATTCTTGAATTTCAAGAATACGTTTTAAATTTTTTGGACGATTTTTAAATTTTAATTATTAAATATAAAATCTATTTTAAAAACATTTTTGAACATCAGAGACAAAGCTTTCTAAGGTTTTTGTGTTATTTTGCGGAAGGGTAAAGTAATTAACTTCATTGTCATCTACTATTGATTATGCATTTAAAATTTTCTATTTAATCATGACAATAATAGGAATAAAGTGTAAATATTTCACACCATTAAGGAAATGAATTGGAATGGAAAAAATAAACAACCCGAGCAGTAAAAATGAAGGCAAGAAAAGCAGGAAAACAGAAATACTAGATTAAAAAGGCTCCTCTAATTTTAATAATTTTTATAATGAATAAATACTGAATTTTCCTGAATGTTCTTTCTGCATCTCTTAAGATCTTAGGTTTTTATCCCTTGATCCTTAATATGGTGCATTGCAGGGGCACCTAGGTGGCTCAGTCAGTTAAGTGTCTGACTTCTGCTTAGGTCATGATCTCATGGTTTGTGAGTTGGAGCCCTGTGTCGGGTTCTGTACTGACAGCTCAGAGCCTGGATCCTGCTTCGGATTCTCGGATTCTCTCTCTCTCTCTCTCTCTCTCTCTCTCTCTCTCTCTGCCCCTCCCCCACTCACACCCTCTCTCTGTCTCAAAAATAAATAAATGTTAAAAAAATTAAAAAAAAATATGGTGATTGCACTTCTGGCATAAAAACCCTGTGTGGTGGTCAATTCAGTCTGCAAACCCAAGACTCCAGCAAAGGTAAGCAGATACCTTCCAGAGAGATTCTGGCTCCAAGTTTCTGTATCTCTCTCAATTTCAGTTTTATCTTTATTTGGATGGGTTCTAAGGACATCAATTTCTTTTTCTTTCTTTCATTTTTTGTTGTCGCAAGCAAAGTACCCTTCATTACTTGTTACAAGCAAGGAGACAGGGAGATAGTTCTTGAAGCACTGTCTCTGTCATTTTCTTGTTAGCAATATTTCACCCAGCATTTTATTTATTTATTTATTTTTACCATGAGATATTTCTTTAAGTTTATCTAGTTCACCACTGCATTGGAAACAGCAACCAACCATGCAATGTTACAAGTAAAACAAATCTGGCAGTATTTGCTTTACTCAAAACGTGTGTACCCTACACAACTATCCTTTGGAAATTATATTATCAAAACGATCCATGATTCTAATTTGCTAAAGCCAGGCTGCCTGTGTTCAAATCTTGGTTCTATCTTATCTAACTATAGGAGTCCAATATTATCACTCAATTCCAGAAATGTAAATTGAGAACTTTATATAGATCTAAAGTTTACTGTGTGCAACAAAATATTCAGTAGAGCATAGTGGCAGAAAGTCTATTAAAAAGGGAAAAATTGCAGTCACTAATTCAATTCTGGTAAAGAGTTTTCCTTCACAGGTTTATGACAGATTCCAGGGGACGGGTTGATGTTTGGGGCATAGTGTTGCTTATTTTAATTAAAACTTTCTTAGAGGAGAGTGTGTTTTGGTCAATTGGATTTTTTGGGTTCATTGAAGATAAAGGCTTCAAGTGAACTTTTTCAAACTTTTTTGAAAAGGTAGTATACTAGGAGGTGCTCGCATGCAGTGGGGAAAATGGGTAAAGAATCAGAACAGTTTTAACTCTACCGCTTAGAAGCTATGTGATCCTCAGTTTCCATATGTAGCAAATGAGAGTAGTCACCTCTAGTTAGGAAGACTGTTGCAGGAGGAAATAGGATAATCCATGTCAAATGCCTGGCATACAGGAGGGATTTCAGAATTCTTACTCCCCTCCTCTCTTCCTTGCATTGCTGAATATCTAATATATCTATTTGTTTTCTTTTCTGAATAAATACATTCAAAGTAGAATTTAAGTATTCATTTATTCATTCATTCAAAACTATCTTCACTAAATAATTTTAAAGCAACTACAGTATGCCGGGACATGCCAGCTCTGAGAAAATCATGACAATGAGATAGACATTGTTCCTGTTTTCAAATGACTTATAGTTTTGGGATTTATATCTTACTGTGCTTCAGTAATTGTCCATAGAGAGGGGCAATTCTCATCATTTGAAGTCTCCAATTTGATGGATTTGACAATATTTTAGTTTGGCCATCTGGGTCTTATATTGCATTATATTTTTTATTGAGTGACAATAATGTATTACAAAGACCCTCTGTAATGGCTAAGGCTAGCTACATAATTACAGGTCCCCATATAAAATAAAACTGAGACTGAAAAATTTTTAAGAATTTCAAGATGATGATAGTAGAGGATTTAAGTACAGGGCCATTCTGAGTGTGTGTGTGTGTGTGGCGGGGGGGGGGGGGGGGGTGGTGCTGTGTGAATACAGGAAGTGGCCCTCATGATAGCTGTATAGAGCCACCAAAGCCTGGGAAACTCTATTTCTTCTCAACGAAGATCAGACTTTTAGGAAAATGTAAGTTACACAGTCAGATGAAGACATTAGAATGGTATTTCTTTTATTTCCTAATAGCAGAGGTGGAGAAATAACGTGACACCATTAAGTAGTTATTTAATTAAATGAATATATACTGAGTGCCTATGATATGCCCAACACTGTGCTATGAGCTAAGGAATATACTGGAAAACATAACAGACCATGTCCCAACTTGTGTGAATCATATGTTCCCCTGTGGAAAACAGATGATAAACTTTAAAAGGAATACATAAATATCATCAATTACGGACTAGTGATACCACTTTGAAGCGACTGAACTGGGCCCTAATCAGAGAAAAATAGGACAGACGACATACTTGTCATGGTCAAGGAGGGCCTCCTGGTGGAGCTGCCTACCATGAAGGTTTAGAGCACTGCATTGGGGAGAAAGAGTGAATTCTAGCTCCTTCACTTACTAGCTGTGGGATTTGGGACAAGTCACATCACTGTCTTCTGCCTCAGTTTCCTTATCTGTAAAAGGGGAATAATAATAGTATATACCTTATAAGGTCCATGTGAAAATTGAGTTAATTAAGTGCTATTTTTCAAAATAAAAGTAAATACATACTACAAACTGCTAGCCAAGGAAGACTCAGCCTTGCAGAAAACTCTAAGGGGAGAATCTCTGGCTGAAGTAACAATCATCGCAAAGGCTCTGGGAGTATTTCAAGAACCTGCCAGAGGCCACCGTGCAGGGAGTACAGCACCTGAGAGACACAGGGCTATGGACAGGAGTGAGCATGAGGGGAGATGGGGGCCAGATTTGAAATCAGAAAGCTAATTTCCTGAACAAAGATAATGACTGCTACAAATTCACATGTCTTGTAAACAAAAACAACGAATGTACTTGAATCAGAAAACATGTCAGAAATGGCTAACACTAGCTTCCCATTTGTTTCCTTTAAGGGAAGACTTACAAATGATTCTTTCCAACACATGAATGGAACTGTCACCCAAAGAAGTAACTTAGTAAAATTGAACAAAAAAACACACCCAAGTCTCTGACACTGAGTGTTACATTCCTAATGCAACACAAAAGCCATGTGCAAAGCCTAAAACACAGGCTTAAAAGCACTTCCAGAAATTAACAGGAGGTTAATCTGCCACATAAAGTTTTGTCACCATTTTCTTGCCCCATCCTTTGCATTCATGTCACTGCCACCCACTGGCACAGATTTCTGCAGTCCACATGACATAAACACAGCAGAATCTCTTTAACAGATAAGCCAACCTTGTGATGAATAATCAAAGGGTAGCCAATTCCAAGCACCGCCAAAAGCTTGTGTATTCCATAAAAGAAGAAATCTAGGGGGAAAAAATCCGAAATCCCAGAGGAAGAGTTAAGACAGAAAGAGAGAGTAGTAAGGCTTCATAAACAACTATACCTTGTGCAGCTAACTCTTTCCACCTCTCTTTGTTCTGCTGGATGATGTCCACCAGGTTGTTTTTGAAGCTTTTCAGGTCCACGCTTGCAAGGGAGTAGTCTGGGGAATAGGTTCCATCGTTCATGGTGCCCTTCATATTTGATCGTCTAAACAAATCAACACTGGGTGAACCCAATAAAGGTGCATATGCTAATAGTAACAACCAAAAAAAAAAAAAAAAAGCCCAGAAAACACCAATGTCAAGATATGGAATGAGGGAACAAAGCCTGAAACACTTCACAAAGCCAGCTGCAGAAACAGGATGGCAGGTGCTCAGGCCCAGTTTTGAGCATGCATCAGGGCTGCTCACATCCCTCCTTTTCTCCCATCATGGAGAGGGCCAGGACTCTGGCTGGAACTCCCTGGGTTGGTCAAGGACTCCCAGAGCAGCAGGTTGGAGCGCTCTTGCATTATAAGGTGGCTAGGCCTCATTAGAAAAGCAGATACTTGAGGTGAGCTGACTTGGTGGTGAGTTCACAGGTGAACATAACAAATGGGGCATCACGATTCTGGAGCCCTAAGTGGGGCCAACCTGAATCATTCTCAGGAGAACATTTCCTCAATTTCCTCATTGGGGCAACATTTTGGGAACCTAGTGGTGTGCTATTAGGAAAAGTTGTGTGTTCAGATAGACAAGAATTTAGCATGATTAATCTACAACTGGAAGTTTTAAATAATATCCCTTAACAAATTTGTCAATGAAAAATGTTTAGCTTGAAATATTGTGATCGCATATACAGTGGATGCTACTGTTACCATTAGATGTTATATGGATCTGTTGTACTCACATCATCCGCAAGCTTTATTTTGATATAGGCATCTCTCTAGATCTACAAGTGGGTTGTAACTGGTTTCTTTGTAAGCAAACCAACACAACTATATATGCTAACATCCAAGACACAATACATACATTTGCACAAAAGTCAGATATTTTAATTCTTCTGGTATTGAATACTCTTGTGTTATATTCATTAGTACTTTGATATATTAGTTAGTTAGTACTTTGTTAGTACTTTGATATATTTTGTAGTGGACATGAAGTGAATTTCAAAGGCAGATGCAATATAATAGAGAGCCACTAGGTGGCAATACTATCTAATAATTCTAAGAATTTCCAACCTAGCTATAAGAGATAATGAAGATAATCATTAAAAAAAAAAAAAAAAAAAAAAGATGCAAAAAAAGAGAAAATACCAAACCTGCTTGCCCCATAGGAAGGAGTTTCTGTTTTTGAGGCTTCCTCTATAAGAGGAGTAATAATTTTCTCTGTTGAATCTGTCAGAAGAGAAAATGTTGGCTCTACTATGAAGTCAATGAAACCTACAAAAGCAAAAAAAAAAAAAAAAAGAGAGAGAGAGAGATGAATTGAAACACTACAATTTTCTGAACTCTAAAATCTGTAATAATGAAGAGTCTGATGCATCAGGTAGAAAGCATCAGCTACATACTGGTTTGGTTTACCCACTGAAATTATTTTTAACCCAATCTTTAGAGATAGTTTAATAGCTCTATAAAATGATCTCTCAAGCAGTGGAAGTGATGCAATTTAAGCTTGATAAGTATATTGGCTTTTCTATTTAATATTCAGTTTTTATACTCTTGTTCACAATAAATTCAAGTCTAACCAGAGTGATTATATTTTCCTCTCAGTGACAGGGATCATTACTTTTCTGAAAGGATTCCACTTGTTTGTTGAATTTATTATTGACCGACAAAAAATAATATCTAAGCTTCAAAGAAACAAGAGAATCGAAGTTGCTTCTCAGGCCACAGGAAGGCACCCACTTTTTTGCCCCCTCTGACTATATCAGTCAGAGCTTCCTGCCAGTGTGTTAATATTTCAAATTGCTGTTTATTATTCTCTGGATGTAAAGCGTTAGTTCACAGCACGTGGGTGTGTTCTGTCAAATCAGTAAAGAGAACAGTAACATCTCTGGGAGACAGCATTATTTCCACCACCTTGAGATGTCAGGATTGAATACAGACTTTAAATTTAAAGTACTCGTCAAGATATGAAATGACACACAGAGAGAACGGGGCAATGCCCAGTGTTTATGGGGAGAAGGAGACAACCCACTCTAAACTGTGTACACATTTCAACACTACGTGTCCCTGGAGAGGTATGGCACTGGAAATCAAGTGCTTGTGGCCTTAAACACACCTGGGATATATGGACGATCATCTGAATATAAGAGAAAATTGGAGGGAAGCTTTTAAAGTGATACTGTACCCAGAAAGATCCACATTTGAAGAGTATTCCATCCATCAGATACACAGATAAAAGGAATTTGCATTTTAAGTAACTGGCTTAGTCATGTTATACATTAAGGTGCATTTTTAATTCAAGAAAACTGCAATAGTTTTGTGTTTTAATTGATGCCTTCCACTCAAAGCAATGTTCATTGGCCACCAGTAGGCTATTTCAAGTTCTGTCTGTAGTTTTCAATGCCTGGAATTCGGAGACCGTCAAATGAGGTGTCACCTTGCTAACCGGGTAGCAATTTATATTACAGCAACAAGCCTCAGACACTTCCATTCTTTCCAGTTTCCCTGAGGAGGTTCTTAGCCTGTTATGCTCACAGCTGCTAAACAATGGTAGGTACCAGTGTTATGGTGGCTAGAAAAACAGCTGTTGGAACTTGAATGGGAAGGGGCAAAGGTCAGAGCGAGACTCTTTCTGACAGTTGACTACTGCTCTGTTGGAGGTGGTACTGGAGCAGCTAGAGAGGTAAGGCGGCAATCCTAATGTTTATTAATCTTGCCGTTCAGTAATGAGGGTGCTGGCTCAGGGGATAACCATTACAAATATTTGGAGCATGCAGCATAGCAACCATATGTTATAATAATGGGTTGAACTTGTTGGTTTATCTTCTCATAAGAATTTTTTTTCCAAAGGAATGTAAACTGGCATATTGAATATATTATGCAAACTTAGTGATAACGGGACAGATATATTAACATTTTCATTGAATTGTTCTATATGCAAAGGATTAAATTATAGATTACAATAATCAGCAACACAATACAAAAAAAAGCTGTCTCTTAAACAAGAAGAAAGCCTGTCATTTGTAAGAAGGTTGTAAATAGAAGAACAATTACGTTTACTAATACTGCTTGATTGAATTCATTTTGTGAGAATTTTTCAAAATCCTTATCATTTAGCACCATATAGATCAGTCTAAACATCAAATTGTTAGGAGTGTGAAGTTTCATGGATGTTTGCCCCTTTAAACAACATGGTTTCTCCATTTGAAAACTGGCACACATGTGCCCACCCTCCACAACAGTACCTATTTGTGACTGGGCCACCATCGTTGACTTCCGGTCACAAAGTGGGGAAAATGGAAGTCCTAACTCAGCTTCTTTATCTCCCTGTGGAAAGGAAAGCTCATTAGTACAGGCTTAGTCTGGAGAGGCTTAGACGACGAGCAGTCTAGATACAAAGCCTAAAAAAATTGCATCTTTCTTTTCTTAATTGGCACTGTGTATTTATTTATTTATTTTTTTATAAAACAAAAAAACTATAGTCCAAGTTGGTGTAATTTTACTTGGTCTCCTTTTGAGGACATACTTATTGCTGAAGAAAAAGAAATGAACATTTCAGCACCTGGAGACTCTGCTTTGGTATTACAAACCCCTTGATTATAAAGAGACAAACCTTTGCTCTTTGGAATTTTCTGCAATTGCCATAAAATAGTCATCTTAGTGTGTTATTTGGCATTTAATTAACAATCAAGCTTGTGGATTCTCATGCTTTTTGTCCCCCCCATGCTAAATACATCACAGATCTTCACTATGAAGACTTAATGATTATATTATTTTTTGAAGTCAAAAGTATATGAATATTTTGAAACATCTTTCCACTTATAAAACAACATTAATTGAATCTCCCACAGCAAATGAAGAGTATCTTCAACATCCTTACATTCTGTGTGCATCATTTTAATGTATTCTCAGAAAATGGAAATGTTAATGATTTTTATTACTTGATCCTATCCATAGTAAGTTAATTGAGTACATATGTTAAAGAATTCCATGTACGTTTGGGTTTAACATCACAAGAACTGATTCGATTTTCATCTCCTAAAATAAAAGTGGCTGCTGTGGGCAAAACTTTATTATCACAAGATTCATCCAACATCGAACATAGGTTCTTTCCTTGGCATTCAAGGGGATGTGCTTACAAAAGAAAGAGAAGCTACTTCACTTGTGTCTCTTCACCTTGATCTTCTGGCTATTTGAAGGATGCCTTGGGCTCTATCTTCTCCTAAGCTGTTGGCTGTATACCTTCACAGAACACACGGTGACTTATGTAAGACCACAGTTTAGGACATGTGGCCAGGTTCTCGAATCAGAAGACAAAAGGGAGGGACCATCACTTTTGCTGTGTTGTGGAGCCCATGTAACAATGCAGTGTCTGTCTTGAGGACCTCAGATTTTCAATCCCTCTACTTCTTTAACACCTTTTCATTGTGATCTTTACAATAACATATCAGTATGTTTTATTGGCTTTAAAGTTATTCATTGACAATGTTTTCTGGTGCATTTCCTTGAAACCATACCTCTGATCATAAGAAGCAGGAAGTCTGAAATCAGAATCGTTTGGGGAAAAATCTGGATATGGTCACCAGAGAAGTACGCAAAGTAGCTGTAAACAGGAACATTTGACTATGTCATAGCTTAGAGAAAATGGGGAGTAGAATTTCTGTGACCCCTCCCAGCAGCTGTGCTCCTTCCTTAGAGAATAACAACACCCATTCCATTTGGAGTTAATATTTACACCCAGCTTAAGGGACAGAGGGAAAGGAATTATTAGTGCCATTAGCCTCAGAGTTACAAGATACACACTTCAATCACTGCTTTTCATCTGGCTCTCTTTTATTTCAGACATATCACAAATTTGATGGAATGACTTTTCCTCATATGTTACCTCACTTGGTAATTTTGGTTAACTCAAGTTAGGAATAAAGATATAATAGTATCTACCTAGTAGGACTATCCTGAGGTTATCAAAGATAATTTATGTGAAGGCTACACTGCCTAATATTTAGTAAATGGTCATTCAATATTAGCTAGTAAGAACCATACTTCATACAGGTGAAGAGGATTAAAAGTACACTTACAATGATGAGCACTGAGCTCCGTATAGACGTGCTGATTCACTATATTGTACACCTGAAGCTCATATAACACTGTATGTTAGCTATACTGGAATTAAATTTTTTTAGAAAGAACCATACTTCATAATAGCAAAGATACAGAGCTGTGAGGTATTTATAATGTCTAATGCATATCTTAGATGGTTTTAAACCACGGGATAAATGACTGGTACTTAATTGAGCATGTAATGGAGAGGCATTGGCTCCCCACCCCTGTCCTCAGGACCTCCCCAGTTTTCTAGCAGGAAACTGACATGACAGGACTTTTACTTTTGAAATATTGATTTGTCAGCAGTGTGGGGGATTGCTTGAAGTGAATTAAAGATGAATCTTGGGCTTCAAACCTGAATGAAAAGGAGTCTTTGGTGCCACTAATAGAAATAAGGCAATCTGAATGAGGGCTGTATTTGAAGACTATTATGCATTTGATCTTTAACATAATGAGAATAACATGCAAGAACAATATCATTGTTTATATTAAAATATAAATAATAATATTGCTATTGTTAAAATAGAAATAAAGCTCCTCATAGACTTCATGGGAAATGTGATATTGTAGACACTTATCTGATCTATGCCTATATAACTGGTTTTATTGATTAGGGGGCTGCTATCTGATATTTTAATATGTATATTTTTATACTATATAATAGGAGTTCTTTGTTTGATCTAAAAATGATAATTTGGGCCTGAAAAAGGCATTGTGGTGATTTCCCTTCTATGAGCTAAATTTTATAGAATGCTAGATGGCAACATTTTCATATAGGACCTAGGCACTTGGCAGATATATATAGGGTCCACCGCCCTATATTTGGAGGGAGAAATTTTATATTCTATTTGCTTCTTATATTCCACAATTGAATTAGGGTATTAAATTTCCACTGTTAAAGCACATTGAATACTAAAGCACATTAATTATTTAATTTATTTATAAATATTTCAGGGTGTTATTCTTTAGGGTGAATTAAGACCATGAGGGCAAGACTAGTAGGAGGCCCTATAGCCAGACTATGGGGGCACCACAAACCCAGTACGACAGGGGGGTACTACTAGGGGAGAGGGAAAGATATGTAAAGAGAAAGTTGGGATCCCTGAGTATATTTGATAAACGTTAAAATTTTCCTTATTGGGTCCCTGAATTGGGAGCATTTACTCTCCCTAACGATGAAATCTGGGGTCAAGGCAACAGACATTGTGTAAGTCATCTAGTTTTCTCTTGGAGGATGTGCTTTCATTTGAGGCTGCTGCCTTCAGGAGGCCAAAATATACTTTCAAAAATCAGTAAAATACCAAATATACATATGTTCTGGTGTATTGACTTGTACAGTGGTTGGAATAAAATTACAGGGCCCTAAGGCCACTGACCTCAATTAACCAATGTCACCCAATTGTGCTCCTGGATCCCTGCATCTTTTCTTGGGGATGACCCTGCAGGTGGGAAAGGGGAGAAAGTGACCCCAGAAATGTGGAAACACAAGGCAGCCTGATGTGCTCAGACTTGTCCCTGTATCAGCAATTCCCTTGGAGGCCGTTGAGGTTGCTTCTTTGAAAGGCCATGACAAAGACCAGTAATATTTTTATGCTTTCCTAACAGTATGAAATGCTCTGGTAGTGGTCAACAAGTTGTCAAATCCAGTGACTTAATGGCACTTTTTTTTTTTTTTTTTTTTTTGCATTTTATCTGAAGCCAAAGAATTTCTATAGCTTTCAAAAACTGAAGACAAAATGGTGAAGTATAGAAATCTTGAGAACCTTCTTGCATTGAAAACAAGTTTTAATCACAGAAGCAACACCAACAACAAACATACAGGAAGCTCCTGACCACAGACTTGAGGGCCACTACAAGGCCAAGGGTGAATTTGAGGGGTCACAAGTTCTACAGGGACATTTAACTGAGGGAGAAGGGGAAGAAGTGATAGTTTACATTCTTTGGACAACTTATTTAAGGGATTTAGGCCATCTAATTACCTTCTTTCATTCTTGCTAAAAATTGTCCTTCTAAATTCTAGGAAGCCATCAAAACTGTTTAAATGTTTAATGATTACTATAGCTAACATATTCACTTGCAGCAAGATTTATATTGTATGATTGTATTTTGTGAGTTATAAATATTGTATAGGACATTAGTATCCTTGCATGCCTCTTAAAACTATGAGCTTTGATTTTTAAATTTTAAGTTATTATACAGGCTCATAGCTATGGTTCTTTATATTTATCAATTTTTGGTGGTGGTCGTGTCTGAATTTTTGATGCCAGATCCTTGGCTGAGGTTGCCCTAACTAAATACATTACTAAATAATACATTACCCATATTACTATGGGGAATACAATCTATTTTGAAATAACACACTTCACACTACTTCTTGTAATTTTGAAGAACATAAAGGGGCCTGACAGTATACAATTTAGGATAAAATAATCGTTTTGTCCTGCTCCCCAAAACTTGTAATTCCAATTATTTGTTTCTCCTTTTTTGAAAAGGTAGTACCTATTGGTAAATATAGATTTTACATAACTGACAATTTTTTTTCATGTAACACAAAACAACCAGCTGAAAAAGGAAAAATTCACTTAGTTATTAGGTTTGTATAATATGAAGCAGAAACAAATTTTAGTAGCAGGAAGTATTTCTTTTAACTTTATTTGTATTAACTTCTTGTTATCTTGCCAACACCAAGAGTTGGGGTAACACTGATGTAATTTTAAAGAATAATGCAAATAACTTGGTTTGCATTGATTTCTCCTTCAGAAATACGGTGTGTTTTAAAAATTCTTAATGCCTATTTAATCCCTTTTGTTGGAGAAAATGAACTTAGTAGAAAAATTAATAAGAAATTGACTTAGAAGTCAACACATCTCAAAATTCCTCTGGATTTTTCTGAAACATTAAGTGATATGTATGTAAATATATGTATGTACACACATACATATACACATATACGTTTCTGTGTGTGTAAATTTATATGTGTGTACATGCACACATACAGGCACACCTCCAAAAGGCTAATATATGGGATATGGCAGAGTAAGAGTACTGGGAGATTCATTTAGTTAACTGAATGCACAGAAACATTTTAGCTGTTGGCATCAATGTCATACATTAGCATAAGTCTCATAAAGATAAACTTGTTTTGCTTGTAACCATGTCTGTTGGTAGTACAGACTCACTTGTTCTGACCTTTCACATCACATTCTCCTGTTTTGCTCTATATATTCCTGCAGGGGATTTGAAAGTCACTTACTTTTAAAAGTCCAGAGACTGCGAAATAGAAGATTCCATTATTAAAAGCTCAAATCCTAAATCAACTTATTACAGTCTGAAAGGGATTTCATAGTTGAAGAGGGAATGCCAACAGGGATAATTTGATTTTATAATGGTCCACCTTAACCTGTATGCTTACTCGTCTCAGAGCTGTAAGTTTCTTGCCTTATATATTAAGGTCATTCAAGAAAAGACAGTCATTTGTGAACATTTTGGGATGACACAAATGCCTATTGTTGCCATCAAGAATCCCGTCAAAAAAACAAATGAAAAACCTGACATTTTCATACTCTAAGTAACACAGTCTGAAAAATTCAGATCACAAAAACATTGCAAATATCATGATGTTATACCTATTCCAAGACTTGACCTTTTGTGTTGCATGCATTTTTATCTCTATTTAGATATCTGAGTCACTGCTTATCAGGCGCTGAGAATGACAGAGGAACTAAGTAGCCTTATGGAACGGTTTACCTCTACCCTGAGTTTCAGATGTGAAAAATCACTGCGTGTTAGAAGCTTCATTATTAATAGCAGTCACCTTTCTAGAAAATTCAAGAATAAGGTAGTGAATCTTGAAAACATCTTGACTCAATCTCATTAAATTCATTACTCTCATGATTCTGTCAGGTAATCTTTGTCTGGTTTGAAATTAATAAAAAATAGGGAGAATATAAGTCAAGATACTATTTGGATATCTAAGAGTAATTTTCAAGAGTTGCTGGAATTTATTGCAGACTTACATTAACAGGGTTTTTTTTTAGAATTCTTTAAAAAAATTTTTTTAATGTTTATCTGTTTTTGAGAGAGAAACAGAGACAGAGTGCTAGTGGGAGAGGGACACAGAGAGAGGGAGACACAGAATCTAAAGCAGGCTCCAGGCTCTGAACTGTCAGCACAGAGCCGATGAGGAGCTCAAAGTCACAAACCACGAGATCATGACCTGAGCCAAAGTTGGACTGAACCATCCAGGAGCCTCTTTTAGAGTTCTTTAAGTCATTCTGCTATATTCTTCTTTAAATCAAGGAAAACTTTATGTACAAAATTTAAGTGCATAAATTAGGAACATATTTATGTAATTAACACGCAAGATGTAAAACATTTCCATCACTTCCAGAAATTCCCTTAACTTTTTCCAGTGAATCTCACCTCCTACAGGCACCCATTGTTCAGATTTTAATCATCATAGGTTAATTTTGCCAATTTTGAACTTCATATAAATGGAATCATATAGTATGGTTTTTTTTGAGATTTATTGTTGTTTGTATTAGTCCATTTTTTATTGTTGTATAATATTCCATTATATGACTATGCCATTATTTATTTATTCATTTCTATTTTGGATGCAAATTTGGACTGTTTCTAGTATAGGGCTATAATAAGTAATACTGTTATGACTATTCCACATTTGGTGGGCATAAGCACTAATTTATCCAAGTTATACACCTGTGGGTTGGCATGCTGGGTCATAGGGATATTAAGTCTTATGTTAGTTTCATTAAGTTTCATGGATGCTAGCCAGTAGTTTTCAGAGGAGTTGTAATTATTTATATTCCTACCAGCAATGTCTGATACTTCCAGTTTCTCCACATAATAAAAAACACTTAATATTTTCAATCCTTTTAACTTTGGTTATTATGGTGAGGATGTAGATGTATCTTACTGTGCTTTTACTGTGCAATCCTTTGATAAGCAATGATATTGAGTATACTTGTATGTATTTATTACCAATTTGTGTACTTTTTAACGAGGTGGCTGATCAAATTAGGCTGATTTTTTTTATTACTGATTTGTAGGAGTTTATGCAATTTGTGAACAAGCGCTTGGACAGATATTTGTAGTACAAATATTTTCTCTCACTCTATGGCTTGCCTTAATGGTATTTTTGGAAGAGAAGTGTTAAAATTCATTCTTGTCCACTTTGCTACTTTTTTTTTTCGTTTTTAGGCAGTGTTTTACGTGTCTTTTCTAAGAAATATTTGGCTACCCCTAAGATTAGAGAGATATTCTCCTGAGCTTTCCTCTAGAAACTTCATAGGTTTAGGTTTTGTGTTAAGGCTGGAGTCAATCTTGAATTAATATTTATATATGGTATACGTAAGGGATAAAATTCCTTTTCTCCCATATATTTAATACTATCAGTCTATTGCCATTTATAAACTTTCTTTTCACTGTTTAACTATCTTATTGCTTTTGTAGAAAATCAAATGATTGTATAAGTATGGGACTGTTTCTGGAATCACTATTCTATTTTATTGATCTATTTGCCTGACTCCATGTCAATAACACACTGCCTTGATGACTTTAACTTTCTACTAAGTCATGTGATAAGAAGATGTAAATTTTCCAACTTTCTTAATCTTTTTCAAAATTGTTTTGATTATATCTAGATTCTTACATTTCCATGTCAATTTTAGGATCAGCTTTTCTTTCAACTACTACAAAGAAGTCTGTTAACAGTTTTTGATAAGGATTATGCTAGGTATATTAATCAATTTTTTGAATTGACATCTTTTAAAAAAAATTTTAACGTTTATTTATTTTGAGAGAGAGAGGGGACAGAGAGGCAGAGAGAGGGGGACAGAAGATCTGAAGCAGGTTCTATGCTGACAGCAGACAGACCAATATGGGTCTCAAATTCACAAACCATGAGATCATGACCTGAGCTGAAGTCAGACGCTTAGCCAACTGAGGCACCCAGGTGCCCCTCGTAGAATTGACATCTTAACAATATTAAATCTTTTAATCCATAACATGGTATATCTCTCAATCTACATAGACAGATCTTTAAAAATCTCTCAATATTCTGTGGTTTTCAGTGTTCAGGCATTATATGCATTTAATTAAATGTATTCCCAAATATTTTTTTTTGTTTTTATGCTTTTATAAGTCATATTGTATTTAAATTTTTATTTTCAAGTTGTTTGTTGATAGTATACAGAACTACAATTGATCCTATAGCCCTGTTAAACTCATTTATCAGTTCCAGTAGCTTTTTATAGATTCCTTAAATTTCTATGTAGAAGCTCATATTTGTGCAAATAAAGACAGTTCTTTTTATTTTTATCCAATCTATTCTTTATTTTCTTTTATATATCGTAATGGCTAGAGCTTCAAATGCAATGTTGAAAGGAAGTGGTAAGAGCAGATACCTGGAACTTAGCATGAAAGTGTTCAGTATTTCCCCAGGAAATATTATGTAAGCTATAGACACCTTTTACCACAATGGGAGAGGTCCCCTACTTCTAGTTTGCAGAAAGTTTTGTAATTAGTGTCTTTTGGATTTTGTCAAATACTTTTTCTGCGTCTATTGAGATAATAGTAGGATTTTTTTCTTTTAGTATAGTAAATTATTTTAAATGATTTTTTACTTAAATCAACCCAAGTCATAATATGCACTCTTTTACTATATTGCTAGATTGGATTTGCTAATATTTAAAGAATTTTCCACCTAGGTTCATGATAGATATGGGTGTATAATATCCTTTATTTGCAAAATCTTTGCCAGCTTTTGTCAGGGTTATAATGACAATTTTCCCTCTCGCTCTGTATTATGAAATAATCTGTGTGAGACTGGCATTATTTCTTTTTGAAAAGTTTGAGAGAAATCACCATCTCTCACTTGAATTGAGAACTGAAATAAGAATTAAGAATTGAAACCACCTAAGCCTGAATTTTTCTTCATGGGAAGAGTTTAAAATACAAATTCAGTGTTTAAAAATAGGTATATGGATATACAAATTACAATTTTTCTTATGTTTGTTTTGGTATTTTATATCTTTCAAGAATTTGACAATTTCTCCTAAGTTGTCAAATGTGTTAAAACATAAATTATGCCTAAAATTCCTTACCCTTTTGTTATATGTAGAGTCCATAATGAAAACTCCTCTTTTACTTATGATTTGTGTTTTTTTCTCTTTTTCTTTTTTAAAAACACTTTTTAAATTTATTTATTTTCAGAGAGAAAGCAAGTGAGGGGGGCAGAGAGAAAGAATCCCAAGCAGACTCCCGCTGTCAGCTCAGATCCCAATGCAGGGCTTGAACTCACAAACCATGAGATCATGACTTGAGCTGAAACCAAGAGTCAGACGCTTAACCAACTGAGCTACCAGGCACCCATGTTTTTTTCTCTTTTTAAACTTGCTAACAATCTTATTATTTTTTCTGAGAACAAACTGCTTTCCTTGTTAATTTTTGCTGTTGTTTTTCTTCTGTTTCATTAATTTCTGCTTTTATATTTTTACTTCCTTCCATCAACTTATTTTGGTTTTATTTCCCTAACTTCTTCAAATCATTGCTACAAGTACTGTTATTCTTTTCTAATATGAGCATTTAGAGCTATACAATTTCCTCTAAGCATTGCTTTAGCTGCATTCCACAGAACTTCACATATTGTGGTTTAATGATCATTTAAAATACTTAAAAATTTTGTCTTAACTTGAGCAAAGTCATTTTATCTCTTCATGTTTCTGTTCCTTTATTTATAATATGAGAAAATTGTTCTTAAAGATCTCTAAGTTCTCTTTAGATTTACCATTTTCTGACTAGTGTTTGGTTGAATACATGAAATTGTAATTTTTAATTGGCCATAACACACAGTTCTAGAACTGGATAAGTTTTAACATTTGTGTGTGTGTGTGTGTGTGTGTGTTTATCACAAAATGTATTAAAAATATTTTTAAGACTATTTTTAGTATGAAAATACTTAAATTTGGAAGATGCTACTGAGTAACTTTCTCTAGGACCATGCTATGCTATTTCAAAGTGAAACCATATAGCATATTCATTGACAATGGGAAACAGAAAACAGAGTCATCCAAATATAGTAATGTATTTGGTCTTTATGTCTTCAGAATAGGTATAATGTCAATTGGCCCTTTCTTACTGTATTCTTTATAATTAAAACTGTAACTTTCTTGACTTATTTGAATCATTGTAACAAATTGTCAGACCTGAGGAGGGTCATGGGAATCCTGAATTTATAACCAGTGGTCAGAAGGGCTGGTGTCCTGGGGCCCCACTTGATGTTGGCATCTGAACTAGAGCCACTCTTATGGAAGACTGAGCCTTCACCTTGTGGGGTCTGATGCTAACTCTGGGCGGTTAGCATCACGATTGTATTGTGGTACCTCAGGTCGGAGTGGACTATTTTAAAAAAAGTATACTTGTGGTAGAGACCACTGGCAATTCCCCATGGCTAGGCTTGTTTTTTCATATAATAATCCACTTTTTACAAAGCATACATCCATCTAACGCAAAACTGTATTTCTCAGTCTTCCTTGCAACTATGCATATATGACTAAGTTACAACCAACAAGATGGACGCAGCAGTGCTGTATTTTCTCCCCTTTCCCATTTTATGATGAAAGATATTTGATGTTTCTACTCTAACATTTTACCTCTTAACAGCAGACAACAATACTAATTTGTTTGTTTGTTTCTTTCCTAAGAGTGGCATCTGAGATCCAAGACTTGACTCTCTTTAAAATATATAGTATACTACGTAGGATTAGGAAATACATTTATCTGAAAGATAAATAGTAAGTCACAAGCCCTGAATTCGGAACAAAAAAAGGTGCATGTCAATATGCGTAGTTACTATTTCCAAAAACATGTGCACATAGTGTGAAAGAGGCACCTGTAGGAAAAACTCCTCCATCAGGGCCATGGTCCACCGGTGGTGCAGCTGCCAGGATTTGGCTGGGTGGCTGATGTCTGCTGCATGGAGAATCAGGGACATCGTTTTGGCTTTGTCAATCCTGTCATATCAAGGACATGTTCAAATTATTAGGGCAAAGTAACCAGTTATAGTCTTTTTAAAAAAAAATTATTTACTTTTTATTTTTTGAAAAAAATTTCAATGTTTATTTATTTGAAAGAGAGAGAGAGAGGGAGAGAGAGAGAGAGTATACACGCAAGGGAGGGGCAGAGAGAGAGGGAAACACATAATCTGAAACAGGCTCCAGGCTCTGAGCTGTCAGAACAGACCCCAACGCAAGGCTCGAACTTGGGAACGGCGAGATCATTATGTGAGCTGAAGCTGGACACATAACAAGCTGAGCCACCCAGGCGCCCCTAATTTTTATTTTTATTTTACAGAGAGAGCATAAGTTGGGGGGGGGTAGGGCAGCAGGAGAGAGAGAGAGAGAGAGAGAGAGAGAGAGAGAGAATCTTAAGCAGGCTCCACACTCAACGTGTAGCCTGATGCAGGGCTAAATTCCACCACCCTGAGATCATGACCTGAGCCGAAACCAAGAGTCAGACACTTAACAGATTGAGCCACCCAGGTGCCCCAATATCAATTACAGTCTTTTCTGAATCTAAGCCCACCAAACTTTAACATTATGAAAGAAAATAACCTACCCTTCAGGCTGCTGCAAACTGTTTCTTATATTTTTAATTTGCTGGAAGTGACCTGACATGTCTGTAGACAAAACCATTTCAATCACTAGGTTCCGAAGATCCCTGTGGAGTCATCAAAAGAAGAAAGGTTTATTTGGCCCTTGATGATTCTCAAGTAAAACATTTCTTCAAATATTACTACTTAAGTTTTATTTTTCTTAATGTATATGAGCAAAAATATGCTACTTTTTAAATATAAAAGAGCTCACAAACTTTGACTTTATTTCATCCTTTAACTCTAATGGCTTTAGGAAGTTCCCAGGAGAGCGATCTGTGAATGATGCTGTTTAACAACTCTCCTGCTTTCCCCACCCACACGTACAACCCTCCCCTACTCATAATTACTAAATATTGTTTTTATTTCTGAAAGTATCCTGACAAATCTAAAAAAAAATACTTTTATTTTACTTATTTTTTAAAGTTTATTTATTTATTTTGAGGAGGGGGTGGGGCAGAGAAAGGGAAGAGAATCCCAAGCAGGCTCCAGGCCCAGCCCAGTGCAGAGCCCAGTGCAGGGCCAGATTACAACTAACTGAGATTGTGACCTGAGCCAAAATCAAGAGTTGGCCACTTAACTGATGGAGCCACCCGCGTGTTTCCCAAAATTAATTTTAAATGCAGTATTTGCTATTATTAAAACAACCACTATTTATTCAGGTAAGTCCTGAATAAGTAGTGTCCTAAGTAGTGTCCTAAGTAGTGTCCTAGTGTCCTAGTAGTGTCCTAAGTAGTGTCCCAATTAGTGTCCTAGGTGCTTTTATATAGGGGGTATTATTATTTCACACCAGAGGAGATTGGGGTTTTCCCAGTCACACAGGTAGCTGGTACATGGCAGAGATAAGATTCAACACCAAGAGTTCCCACTCCTAAAGCTTACACTTAGACCACTTCACTGTGCCAACCTATCATCATAAGAACCCCAGAGAAGTCAAGATGCTAACGTGAGTGCAACTCTCTGTTTAAGCTTTTGGGACCCTGACACTACAACATATTGCAGACAGAGCTATTGAAAGTTTGATCAAATTTAAATCTGAGCTATAAATACAGTGACCATATCACAAAACCTATGCATGAATAACTCATTCTCACAGTAAGTTGGAAATAAGTTACCACAGGAAAGGCTTCATTGCTCAGTATAGATAGGTAGAAAAGTCACTTATACTGGAAATCATATTTTATTTTCATTCTGTGGCATGGCCACTGGAGTAAGCTAAATAAAAGGTATGTGGTAAACTTGCATTATAATCTTGTGTCGAAGATATTTTACTTAAAGGTGGTATGACTGGATGCTTTTTTTTTTTTTTAACAAAAGCATATTAGAGGTACTTGCTGAAAATTATGGGTCCTTAATTAAATTGCATTTTTCAGATGGGCACTGTGAGAAATCACTACGCTGATTACTGTTAATGATATTGAATAGCCTGCTTAGCATACTTGCTCCTAAATATTAAAAGAAACTAAAGATAATGAAATTATTTTTAATACATTTTTTTCTCTGGAATTATGAAGAGACCCATATTACAATAGCAGCTGAACCAAAATATTCATTTTAACTAAGAAAAAATGAGATGAATGTTTTATGAAATCTTAAAATTTAGTACATTTTACTTTGTAAGTGATTAGTAAGTGCTAGATATTATCAGTAATCAGCTAATAATGTATCAGTAAACTAGGCAAAATAGTGCACAAGGTAATGTTACTTTATGAATCTTCCTTACCAAATTTTTAAATTATTTCATTTATGGTTACTAAAGTTAAATTAAGAAATAAATAGGTATGCAAACCAAAAACCTACACAGTTTTTAAAAAGCTATCTATATTTTAATTTGTGGTAAAATATTATCAATTTTATACTAGCAAATATATCTTTTGTAGCTTTTAGAAACAGTGTTGTATCTATTAAATTCTACAATCTGTATGATATTATAGTATTAAAACAATTCTGTAAAACCATTCAATTAGGATGATTCTGAGAAGTTACTGTATAGAAATTTATAAAATATTATAGGAATAAATTATTAGAATACTAAAGATGCTGAAGAACAAAAATGTAATAGGAAAAAAATTACATTGAAATTGCAACAGAATCAACTTTGGGAAGGAAAAAGATTAATTTAAAGGAATAACAGTAAAAATTAATAATATAAATGTTACTTCTGGGAGTAATAATCACTGATAAAAATTAAATTAATACTCTAAATGAGTACTCTGCAAAAGAGAGTACATTTCTTGGACCTTAGCAAATACCTCCAAATTTATCTCCCTACTCCTACGTATACCCTTCTATTCTCCACATAGCCCACCAGTGGTAGCTTTAAAATCCCTTCACGATTAGATGGTGGCCTTCTTAGCTGGAAACACAACTGAGCTATTGTTTCCTGCAGAATAAAATGGAAGGCCCAAACTGGGTTCCCAAATTTCTCCCCCCCCCCCCACATCAGATCTGCTTCCAAGGTTGCAAAAGCGAGCCCATGTTTTATACAGCTTCAAAAGTGGCCTTGAAAAACCAGTGGCTTGAGTATTTGGAAAAGTAACCATCAGAAATTAGGGCTTGTTTTAAAAACCATTCATTCTTTAATTCATTCATTCATTCATTCATTCATTCATTCATTTTGAGGCAGCTCTTCATCCCAAAGCATTTCTTTGAACATTTCTTTTTACCTTGATTTAAAGAAAAAAATTAAAAACCTGTGATATTTAAATGGGAACCTTTTCAGCTCACTAACTTTTAACAAAATCTTTGTTAAAGATAAGGCTTTTAAAAAAATAAGTAGGTCTCACTGAATAGTAGGGACATACATATTTGCACTAAATATCTCGATGTTTATCAGAAATTCATACTTAACCGGACACCCTTTATCTTTATTTGCTAAATCCGGCAGCCTTATAGTCAAATGAAGGTGTTGATGATGACCAAAGGTAGAAGGAGGAGGAAAAGTTACTCTGAGCAGTAGGGGTACATCTTGTTATCTCCCCCTACATGGCAACAAGTATCACCAATCCATGAATGTTTTTTGTTGTTGTTGTTTGTTTATCTTAAGCAGATGGATGCCCTGAAGAAAAGGTAAGATTTCCCTCTGCATCTGGGTGATTTTACCATATTATGTTTGTAATTTTTTCCTTCAAACAATGAATTTTTTTTAAAAAAAGCTAAACTCCACATATAGAAAAATAATATAGGAAGGAATCCATATTACACTACAATTTTGAATTTATTTAGGACCACATATTGGTATAATTAAGCAGAGCTCCATTCAAGAGAGTACATAATTACTCTCTGGAAGTATTTGTTGTGTGGTGTGTGGTGTTATGGGTTGGCTATGATGGAAACAGATGCTGAATTAGCCTGGAAAATAGTTTAAGTCCCACCAGCAGAGACTGGCTCCTGGAAGTCTTCTAGGTACTAATCCTTCTTAGAGTCATCTAGTCAAAGGGAATTTTTATAACATGAATAAAAGATTGATTTTCATCCATTTTCTTCACTTTAAATCACATCACTTAACTGTTTCCTGAAATTAAATTTTCTCTAGGCTTCCTCTGAAACTCACCTCCAGTCATCTTTGGATAAATTTATCAAAACATTCATTTCTTCTTCTTGCATAAGCCGATAAGCTGCACTCACATGGTGATTCTCAAGGACTGAGCGATCATTATATAAAAGGGCAACATCTGACCTGATAATTAAAAACAAAATGTAAAGTACAGGATTCTTTAAATTTCATGAGTGTTGAATAAGAATACTCAAGTCACAAGATATCTATCTCATCAGTAAAGTTGATCTATTTGTCTATTCTTTTACCATTACCACACTATCTTGACTACTGTAGCTTTGTAGTGAGTCTTGAAGTTAGATAGTGTCAATTCTCCAACGTTGTTCTTCTCCCTCAGTAACGTATTGGCTATTCTGGTTCTTTTGCCTTTCCATATAAACTTTAACTCTGTTTGTCAATATTCACAAAATAACTTTCTGGGAGTTTGGTATTGCATTGAATCTGTAGATCAAATTGAGAAGAACTGACATCTTGACAATACTGAATTTTCCTACCATGAACATGGAATATCTCTCCATTGATTTAGTTCTTCTTTGAATTCTGTCATCAGGTTTTATAGTTTTCCTGGTATATATCTTATCCATATTTTGTTAGATTTACACCTAAGTATTTCATTTGTTTGGAATTTCAATTTTTTGATGTTAATATAAATGATATTGTGATTTTAATTTCAAATTCTACTTGTTCATTGCTGGTATACAGGAAAATAGCTGAATTTTGTGTGTTAACCCTATATCCTGCAAAGTTTCTGTAATTGCTTGTTAGTTCTATCAGTTTTTTCATCAATTCTTTTGGATTTTCTATATAAACTATCATGTCACTTGTGAACAAAGACAGTTTTATGCCATCTTTCCCAATCTCTATACCTTTTGTTTCCTTTTCTTATCTTATTGCATTAAGTAGGACTTCCACTGTGATATTAAAAAAAAAAAATAGTGAGAAGGAACATCCTTGCCTTGTTCCTGATCTTAGTGGAAAAACTTCGTTTCTCACTGTGAAGTGTGCTAGTAGTTGTCAAGTTTTTGTAGACATTCTTCATCAAGTTGAGGAAAGTCTCCTATATTCCTAGTTTACTGAGAATTTTTATCATGAATGGAGTTGGATTTTGTCAAATGCCTTTTCTGCATCTTGATATCATCATGTGTTTTTGTTCTTTAGCATGTTGATATGATGATTACCTTAACTGATTTTTGAATGTTCAGCTTGGGACTAAATCCCACTTGGTTATAGTGTTTCATTTCCTTTTAATTATCATAGTTTGAAAATATTATGCCTTTTCCTTTAAATTTGTAATCCAGATACCTGTGATTTAATTTAGATATGCCAAACAAAGGGAAAAAAATTACTTGACATTTTCATTCAATCTGAATGAATCAACCCTCTGTTGATGAATCAACCCATTCCAGATAGTTGATTACCCACTATTTCCTATTAGCTTGGACTAAAATTACTTTGGGTGGGGGATGGAGGATGGAGGGGATAATATAAATCATTTGGTCTATTTATGATTCTAGGTTTTTTTTCTCCCATATAATGTTGCAATTCAATTTGAATATTTTGATCCCATAGCATTAAATTAACTGAGAAAATCATTTTTTAAACAAAATGTATGTTTCACCACCAATTTATAATGAACATTTTAAAATAATGAATTCATCAAGGGAAGTTTTCTTTTGTTTTTCACCTGTCCATATTTTCACATCATTTTATCATATCACTTGATCAAATAAACTATTTCAAGTTGCATTGTTGAAGTTAGTATTCTAGCATAAAGTTTGAAATATTCCAAGCATTCTCACATCTGTATAATGGAGCTCTGGTTGCTTATTCTTCTATCTTCTTAGGTTGCCAGATCATTTTGCAAGTGTGGAATGGAAGCAGAACCACTATGTTCAATGAATTAAAATGGTAAATCCATGTATATAAGTTGGCAAGTTGGAAGTAGGCAGCAAAAATAGCAAAAGGAAAGTCAATCTAAAACCTGTACAACTTTGCCTCCACTTTCCCCAATGCCCAGAGTCTTCATTTTTCATTCCTTCTGGTAGGGATATACTTTTGTCTTACTAAGCCTAAGACTTACTGTTTGTTTCAGGCTTTTCAGTCAGTAGTACTGATTATAGCACTCACCACTGAATGTTTACCAAAAAAAAATAGGTGAGGATAAATAAAAGAAAGAACTAAAGAAACCTGGTTTTTGTTGTAAGTTACCTATTCGAGATTTGTATCTAATAATCTACCAGATAAACCAAGCTTAATTATTAATCCAGCATAGGGAAAATGACCTATTAAGAAGAACAATTACGTATCTTCTGTTTCTAGACTATCATAGAAGTAGAAAAACATATGTAATTAGCTAATAGTACATAACTTCAAAATAGTTTTAATTTCAACCATGGCCTAAAAATTCCTTAACTGATAATCATAACTCAATATACAGAAAAGTACACCTGCAATCCTTATTTAAAAGATAATTAAATATATGTTTCCAATCTCTAGAATTTCACTCAGATTATGGGAAAAACTGACTTGTAAATCACATATCATTTGTGTCATATGGCCTCAAATCTAGCCATGACAGTGTTATTACATGATATAGCTCCAAGTAATACTGTCTTCTACTTTCAGCATCAAGCAAAAATGTATTTTTGAACCAGATTTAATTGTAAGAAACTATTATGATTTTGTCTCATAAATCAACAGGATTCTGAGAATACAGCACTGTCTTAATGTTTGAGATGGTCTTTGACTGCTAAGAAAAGAACAACTCTAAGCAACATTCAGTATCCATAGTAACATGTAGCTCAGTATTTTCACAAAAAAATTATTTTTATTTATTTACACTTTCAAGGATTTCATGTATTTTAATGTGTGTATTGAACTCAAATTTAGCACTGCACTATGTTCTAAATTATTTTTCACTTTTCATTACCCAGTATAGAGTTTTCCAAATTAGAAAAGCATTTTAAATTCAAGTAAAAATGAATAATATAAAATACAATAGAATTATTGATATTAGTAACATAAGACCTTATTTTTTCTTGGACAAAATATAAAGGCAACAGAGTTTTAAAAGCACACTATATTGTTAGATTTGTGGTCATTACAACTTTTTATTCATAGAATTTTCAAGTTCTTGTATAATTAATCCTTTAAATTGATCCTGATAAGCAATTTATAACAAAATAAACAAAATACTAGACCTTTTCTCTCCTTTATATACAATTTCTTAATGTAAAATTGGGGGGAAAAAAAGAACTCTTCTTCCTCCTCCCTCTCCTCTTCCTTTACTCTTTTTCTTCTCCTCCTTCCCTTCTTCCTTCTCTTCCACCACCTCCTTCTTTTTCTCCATTTCCTTATCCTTCTCTGCAGTCCAAAGTATAAGTAAGTTAGGACTCTTCCTCCAGTTGTAAATGGATGGTAAAGGAGAAAGCTAGAAGAGACAGCCTGACACTGCTGCTGGAGAAGGCCAGTCCATTGCCTTCACTTTTCAAAGTAGAAACAAGAAGTGTTCATTGGTAACAAATCTCTCACTCCTTTTCTCCTAAAACTATTGCCCTATACAGGGCTCAGTTCAGTAATGAGCTATCTTTAATTAAAATCTCACTCATTATGGATTCAGGGGACGTGGAAGAGTCGTTGACAAGAAAAAATGATCTGCACAGTCTACCTTTGCTCTGATGTTCAGCACAAAAATGGAACAACTCTCTCCACTCTGCAATGTGTAGGTTATTAACACCCCCTTCCACATGACCTGACCTCAGTGTCTCTTTTTTCCCTTCTTGTTCTGCCAATCTTAGGGACTCTGGGTTTACACAGAATGCCTTCTTCAATATTTCACTGTATTTCAACTCTCCCTCTGTGTCCATCAAGGGACCACGTTTTCTAAGCCCATCCCATTTCAGGCTATAGAAGACTGGAACTATCATGCATCTGCCTCTGGCCATGGGATCAGAGTTGTAGGAAGAGGCTAGATTGAGAGTATCCCTCTTCTCAGCTTCTGAATTCTGCTACTGCCATCAGCTGACTATGTGTACATAGATAGATCATTTCACCTCTTGAGGTTTTTTTTCTCTGCTTAGGTTGTGAGACTTTGACCAGATGATCCATAATGTGGCTTTCTGTCACTTAGTCACTTGAGGCACTAAAAATGTCTAATATTTCAATAAAATGTTCCTATGCTCCCCACATTGAAAAATAATTTCCTATAGCTGCAAAATCAGGTGTTAACAATATTGCTATTAAAAAACAAATGAACAGACCACACAAAAACCTGCACATAAATGTTTATAGCCTCTTTATTTATAACCTTTATTCAAAAATTTGGAAGTAACCAAGATATCTGTCAATTGGTGAATAAGGAGAGAACCTTTGCCACATGCATACAATGTAATGTTTGTTGTTCACCAGTGAAAAGAAATGAGCGATATATAGCACAAAGACTACGCCAGAATATGTACTATGGACTTTTAGTGAATAATAATTACAAATAATATTTCATTAATTATAACAAATGTACCATACTGATGCAAGATGTTAACAATAGGGGAAGCTGTAGGGTGGGGAAAGAGTACATGGTAACTATGTACTTTTCAGTTTTTCTGAGAATCTAAAGCTGCTCTAAGAAATAAAGTCTATTAATTTAAAAAATGAAAAAGTAAAAAATAAATTTAATTTTCCCTCAACAAGAATAGACAGGTCTACAGTAGTTCCAGAGAAACATCAGTCTGTCAATGTACATCTCCATCTCAAGCATATTTGACTAGTAAAAGACAGAGAAATTTCAGGATCCAATGTATAGAAAGCGAATTGGATCATGATGGGTCCTAGACACGTTCTGCCTCCCAGGCACTGAGATCTCTGTGCAACCAAAAGAGCAGAGAGCACCTTTCTGTTACGAACTGAATTATTTCCCTCCCAAATCCTTATGTTGATGTACTCACCCTTTGTACCTTAGAATGGGACTGTATATGGAGATAGGCTTTTAAAGAGGTAATTAAAGTTAAATGAGGTCATAAGGGTGAGGCCTAACCAATATGGCGGTATTTTTCTTATAGGAAGAGAAAGAGATACCAGGAATGTGTACCCACATAAAAAAAGCCATGTGAACACAGTGAAAGAGCAGCCATCTGCAAGCCAACGAGAGGGGTTTCAGCAGAAACCAAACCTGCTGACATTTCTTGGACTTCTAGACTCCAAAACTGTGAGAAAATTTCTGTTATTTAAACCACCCAATCTGTGATTTTGTGATGATAAATATATCTCCACTCTGGTATTTTGATTCTAATAACTGCCATTATTACCATCACTAAAAAATACCATTTTCTAATTATTTTAAGCTTAGAACTTCATGCTAACCTGGAAATACAGTTTCTTTGATTTTTTTTCAGAAGTACAATTTTATTACTTTCAAATACATAATGATACTAAACTGATGCCTTAAACAATATGTTGTAAGATTTGTCTCAGTGAGCAGATGTCTGACTTGTGTGATAGTTCAGAATATTAATTCTGGGCAGAAAGAAGTTGTATGACACATTTTTACATTCTCTAAATTGCTAAATATGTCAGCAAATATTTGTACAATTTTCTTGATAAATAAAAATCGTTTGTTAGCTTAAGAAATTTTGCTAAAATCTATTAAAACTATTCTTATTAGACATATTCGCTGTTATTTTTAAATTTTCTTAAAAATAAGTAATATGTGGAAAATAAATTTCAAGTTTTAATTAAAAGTTAATACTTTATATAACTTACCTGGTCTGAATGTGAAAGTTGTTTGTGGTTCCTGTATGCTCATAATCATGAATGGCAGCAGCAAAGACCATTGCTAAAATTTCCAGTTCAGTGAGCCAGTGCTAGTAAATTAAAGAAAGATACCATGGTATTTAGAAAGCAGAGCCATCTTGTATTTCTACAAAAGAGATTTTTCAGTGCATCCAGTATAAGTAGTCATATATATATATTAAATTATTTTTATTGATCTTAAAATACTTTTTTCCCTTATTTCACATACATTAATTGCATAATGGATGCTTCATGAAGTCAATGATTGTTTCATGGCTTGTAAATTCAAAAAGAGACATTATAATGTTCCTTGCTAATCAGAAAAGGAGTAATTTTCTATGATTTAAAAGGTGAACCCTCACTAGGTTTTTGAATTCAAAGGGGTTTGTTGCTAATTAAAATTAGCAATTTGGGTTCTCATGAAATCAGTTATAGTGTAGTGATTTCTTTTAGTTTAGTAATTTTTAACATATAGCCCATATATCATTGAAATGTTTTTAGCTCAACTTTTGTAGAAGCCTCTTCTATCAGGAAATTTCCTAAGAGTTGAAAATATTCACTTTTCTCATTAGAGAAACTGAACTTTGTTTTTATATTTAAAAATTTGGAAGAGTTTCTAAGAATTTACTAAATTTGCTCTTCATAGCACACATACTCTTGACTGTGCATATAAGTTAGTAATAAAAGAGAGAATAAATGTTTCATATAAAATCCAGACCACCTGCTTCAATATACATTGATCGTTCTGTTATCCATTGGACGGTTTAACAAATTTCTCTGCTATTATAAGCCTACTTTGGTAATTTGATAGTTTATTCATCGCTGACATTTAACGTAACAGTTTTACTCCTCTATTATGGTAACCACATGTGACCACTTAAACTGAAAATAAATATAATTAAATAAAATTAAGCTCATTTTCCCAGTCACAGAAACCAAATTTTAGCTGCTTCATAGTCACATGTAGCAAGTAGTTACCAGATGGAACAGTGCAGTGTTCCTATCATCGCAGACAGTTCTATTAGATAGAACCACCAGTAGGTGGTACTTGATGGTAGTAATGGAGGATCCAAATGATATGGAGCTTGCTCTTAGTAGTCTCATTCCATATACTTGAAACAATTAAATTGTACAAAGCAACAGAAAAATATAATGTAAACTACATGCATACTTGATAAAAGATCACAGTTTGAAGTACAATCAAAGAGCAGATTGAATGTCTATTTGATGGCAGTGATCTTGAAAGAAGGATGGACAAAGATTAGTATCTAAATGCAGTGTTAGGAACAGAGAGATTCTAAATAGAGCAAATGCAGAATGAGAGTGTAGAGGCTGATATGAAAGTCGAATTGCCAATTGTGTTGGAAAGTCAAGTGGAATGAGAATGGAAAGAGAGTGCAGCTTATGGGAAGAGTTGATAGACTACTTTGATTAGAGCTGATGAATTTGGATTTTGTATAAAATGCAAGAGGGAGCCATTGTAGGTCCATGACTCAGGAATGAGAGGTGACAACTGGTGAATTTCATAATTGACAAAGGCATGATCTTATTAATCTTTGCTCCCCTTCACATAACCTATCATGGTAATTGGCACATAGTAGGAACTTAATATTTGTCTGTTGACTTGAATTTCACCAGTTTCGTATTAGGAGGAGGTAGTAAGGAATAGTTGAAAGAGATTGTGGAATCAGACAATTTCTGGTTTTAAATCTTTGTCAATCATTAGGCAAACAAGTTATTTACCCTCTCAGCCAGAGCTCTCATGAAAATAGAATTAGTGATCATTCCCTGTGGAATTTTAAAAGAAGTTTATGTATTAAGTTAATGTATTCGCTGTACTTTTTCACAAATCTTGTCATATAGTAAAATACAGAACAGATGCCATTTTCCTGAACTTATTACCTTAAATGCACTGTAGAAGGCATTGAGTCTGGGAAATAATAGTGAGCTAACATATCTTTAGTGATTGCAATTCAAGAATAAATAGTCTCACAGCTGGATGACTGAAGCAGAAATGATTTTCAGAACCAAAGGGAGTTGATATAGCTAGCTATTCTGTGTTTATGGGTGCATTTAATTGTGAGTCATTAAAAGGAAGAATGGGCTGTATTATAAACTGAAGTAAGACTGGGCCTCCAATGTCCCCAGCGAGACCGTGGAATTAAACACCATGAAATGAATAGCAAGCAACTAAAGTTAAACCAGTTCTTGAGCCCCCAGAAACCCATTGTTTTATAAAAAAAATTATTCCTAGAAAAAAGTCACCTGTTTTCTTAAGTATTTCCTATTGATTATATTTAAGATTTATATATTTAACTGTGATTTTAAAAAAGTAACATTCAATATCTATAATAACATAGAATATGAAGTTGCAATTATACAAAAATACAATTAGGGCAGCAGAGATAAATTTTAATTATAGATTATCTCATAAGTATTTAAAATTATTATCTTCCTAGCTGTCAAAATTGATTATACTTATTTCCTGTTTTTAGTCTCATTATTCTCTGCTTCCCATAAATAGTACTTCTTCCATGAATCTCTCTTATTTATTGCCACATTATAGCCCTAATAAATAATTTTAAATTATAAAATGGTTTGGAAAGAGAGAAATGCTGAACCCTTACACTCAATTTAAAAGCACATCTATTCTGCATTAGCAAAAGTAGAATTTGGGGCTGATTTTTTAGCTTCTTGGTTGTTAATTCATTTTACACTGGTGCCAAATGAGAATTCTAACTCAGAAAATGAATGTTTAAATGCATAGATTTTGTAAATGATGCATGAGGACACGCCAGAGAAAATGAGACTGAATCCTATCACTCTTCCCAACTAGCATAGTGATCCATACGTAACCTATACTCTTCTGATTCCTCACGGACAGGCATAAAGGGTAAAAATGATGAGTCATGAGCAGTGCAGACACTGTGCTTCATCTAAACTACAGTTTTCACTTTGCATAGAGGAATGCTTAGGGAGACTAACTCTAAAAATGAGAAGTCCTCAAATTACATCATAGGGAGATACTGACCGCTATCAACAGTTCGCACAATGATGACAGAAAGAAAGAATAAACTAACATTAACTGGACATTTTAGTTATATGGTCTCTAATTTGTATAATCATCCTATTTTCCATTTATGAGGTAAGTATTTTTACCTTCATCTGGCAGCAAACAAAGCTGAATCCTAAAGAATTGAATCAACCTGCCAAAGGCCACATAGCTATCAAGTGGAAGAGCAGGAATTCACTCCCAAATCTGATTTCAAAGTTTCTGTTCCTTCCAGAGATCAAAATATTCCTTCCATGGATGACAACAGCATTTGTTACTTGAGGGAGGTAATATGCAGAACACATTCTTCTAAGGTTTCAAAAGCAGAATTTCTAGATAATTTAACTGGGTATATTGATGGGTAGAAGCTAATAAAGCTCTAAGACTTATGATGTAAATTTTCATACCTCAATTTTTCAGTGTGTGTGTTTATATGTGTAAGGTTGGGAGAATTTCAGGTCAGAAAATCACATTGACATATTAGTTCCTGGTGTGTCTAAAAGAGGATAATTAATAACTCTTTTAGTTAAATTATTGGGTTGGGTACTTTTTCTCTATCCCTTTGAATAAGATGACATAGTTTGCTATAACTTACCCAGTATAGAAAGTGAGTGTTATAATAATATTAATACATAATACACATAAAGTAATATATAATAAAAATAAGTTAATAATTGTTATCGACGTGAGGGTGTGTGTTAATACCCATTATGTGTCAGGAACTAGGTTAGGTGCTTTACATATATGATATCATTGACTCTTCACTGGTGGTCAGTATTATTAACCACATATTAATGACAAGAAAACCAAGGTAGAGAGCGAGTGAGCTAGGGTAGTGGTAAAGCAGGATTTCACACCTATGTCTGATTGCCTTGAAAGCCTGTACCCTTTCCACTCTTCCAAACATTGCTGTCTGGGAAGCCGTTTGTAAAAACAGAATTCCCACACAGTTTGTAGAACACAGAGTGGTACATTTTCTGTAGACTGATTGGAGAACAATTGAGTCATTCCAGAGTGTGGGGGTCTATTTCTGGGTGTGGTCAGTAGACTGCAACTGAAGGAAATAGATCTCACATCATCTTTCTTTCTTCTACTCTTAATGTTAGAACACAGTGCCAGGAGCCCTTAAATACAAGTGTTCCTTTCAAGACCTCGGATGATTTGAAATTCAATGAGATATTTGAAGGTGGCTTGGTAGCACTTGGTGAAGGAATTTGCTCTTTAGCAAATGGATTGAGCTACCACACACCACTGTCACCTTGGCACAGAACTACAAGTTAACTAAGTGATAAAGGATAGAAAGAGACAGAGGCTGTACCGACATCCAATCTCTCTGCAGTGTCTACTCCCAAGCCAAGAGTATCCCATCTGACATTAACAAACGGAAGGACACTGGCTTCATCACAATCCCCTTCAGGCACTGGTCCTTAGAACACTTTGCAGGTGACAGGCTGTGTGAGTCACCTGACAATTTGGGGCTGCCACTGGAGTGCTCCATAAATGTCACACAGATAAGACTGTCCTGAAACAGCAGGACATCAACTAAAATACTGAAGTCAGTGACTTCAGTAACTTTCCCAAAGCTATAAAGCTGGCAGTGAAATCTAGTTTTGGCAACACTGTCAATAAATTCGTAATTCATTTTGCCTTTCCTCTTAGCATCTATCATAAAATTTCTCATTACTCTCTGCAGTTTAAATGTATCTTCCTGATCTTGGACAACAGTGACAATCTTCCACTAGGCTGTTTTTGTAATGGCCAAACTAATGGATGATTAAAGAGCCCACTAACACATTTTTGCTGAAGGATGAATAAATCAGAAACAAGTTCCCCCAAGAAAACCTGCTAAAGTAGAGTGAAGTTATGTTTATGACTGGTAAGTTATGGTCCTCTCAAAGAGTGACTATGTGATCTTCACTAATGTCAACTTCTAGGAGTCCTGCTGGGCTGGACCAGCTTTGTCCAGTATTCTGGAGAAGTTGGAATGGCTTGGTATATCCAGGAAAAAGTCCTCCTCACAATTCCGAGGAAAAAGTTCCATTGTGGATTTGAATTTCTCTATTTACCAATAATACAGCATCCTTCATTTCTTCAAACAGAGATTTCATTTCAGAACAGAGATTCTGAGGCTAAAATAGGAGACTTTTATTTAGCTCCCTTTACACTGATAGCGAAAATAAAATATACTTAAGCAGAAACATTTTTAAATGATGAAATTTTGGTTACCTCCCAGCATAAAATGGCATATATCTTCTCACTGCATGTCATAATTAAAGTAGATATTTTATTAGACTGAAGGCTTTACTTTTCCATTCCATTAAGTTCTGAAAAAACTGAATCACTTCAGTTTCCATTTCAGGGTACCACTTACATGTTATGTTTTTGAGTTAACTTTTTCAAAGCCACAGAACTCAGGAAAGAGGAAATGCCACACTTGAAATCCATCTGGCTATCAGATTCAAGACCAAGGCCTTAGAAAGGAAACAGTAAACAGCTCTAACCAGGAAGGTAGTGAAGCAACTTTTTCAAGTAGAACAGCATTTGCAGCTGTCAGGAGGCAAAGAGTTCAAAAAACAGCTGTGATGATGAAGTCTTATTAGAACCAAAGGAACTTTAAAAGAATTTGTGTGTGTGTGTGTGTGCGTGTGTGAGTGCACATACTAGAAACAGTTATAAAGAAGGTTACATATGCTACTTTTTAAAAGCTTATAATATTCTAAAACTCTATCTTTGAATGCTTTATTTTCTACTTATTATTGTTAACTTCTACTCCATCCCTTTCCATGCCAAATCAGACTCCTAGAAAGAAGAGTGAGTAAACTTCAACCCAGGACCAAGCAAGTCCAGACATGGCTGCATTTGATCTCAGCCAATGGGCATGTTTATACCTTAAGTCTGTGATGCCCATACTTATACCTTACAACAGGAAAACCCAAGGTATGAGGTTGACAATACATGTAAGTTCAGCCTTCAATAAGGTCATGAGAAGGTCATGCTACTGTATCAGTGAAGGTTTTTGAGATTTCTGCCTCACCCAAATAGGATTTAACTCTAAAGCAGCATATATTACTTTGCAATATTGTTGTAGAATGCATATTTCTCTTGAATTGGTAGTAATATTCCAAGAAAATCCTTTATGAAAAGCCCAGCTAAGGGGTGCCTGGGTGGCTCAGTTGATTAAGCATCCAACTCTTAATCTCAGCTCAGGTCATGATCTCACGGTTTGTAAGTTCGAGCCCTGCCTCAGGCTCTGCACTGACAGTGTGGAGCTTGCTTGGGATTCTGTCTCTTTCTCTCTCTCTCTGCTCCTCCCTCCCCCTTGCTACATAAATAACTAAATAAATAAATACCTAAAAATTAAAAAAAAAAAGACAGCTGAGCTCCAACCATTAGCCATTATCAACTGCCAGCCAGTGACTGAGCCACCATGGATGTCTTTCCCAGTGATGTCCTTAGATATCTTCAGCAATACTTGCTAGCTGATTGTAAGCCCATGAGAGACCACAGTGACAACCTGCTAGTTGGGACCCTTCTAACTAGACCCTTGAGAGATATTGATAAATTGTTGTTTGAAGCCACTAAATTTTAGAGTAGTTTGTTTTAGAGCAACAGATAATTGAAACATGGCTTAGGAGTAGGATCTGAGCCCAAGGCATTGATAGATCTGTGATATTTTGGAGGAAAAGAAAGATGAAAAAGTGGAGTAGACAATTTCTTTAGTCATCATATGAGACACTATTGGATGAATCACAGCAAGTGGATGGTATATATAGTAAGCAACATACTATAGTTTCTTAGGAAAAAATAAAATTATTATGAGAATTTCCTGTATATAATAAAGTTTCCTGTATATAATAAAATATAATAATTATGTAACTGTTACAAGTTTTCAATATCTTCAGCACAACATACTGTGGCCCTAGGGACTTTGGTTGGGACCAGGTTAGGAATAGTCTCTGGTGTGGAAAGATGAGGTATTGAGGATCTTTGGGGCCCCAAAGAGCATTAGTTACATAGATCTGAGTGCCAATGACCCAAAAGAACAGGTGTGACTTCTGAAATCAAAATAGGTAGGAAATGCATATTATGGGGTTTGGTGGAACATTCTACGTACATGCACTTTATGGCACTGCTTCAGCATAGGCTGACACATAAGGAATCAAAAAGGTACTCACAGGGACTATATCCCTTTGAACCCATGTCAGTGTGGAATTTTTAGAAGAGTTATTCCTTCCTTTTCATTTCTGGGAGTCACCCTAAACTCTGATACATTTCAGAAATTCCAGGCAGTGCCAGAGTTCCTAACATGAACTCACTGTTGTCCCAGGATTGCACTGCTGGATTATTTATTTACTTATTCATTGATTCATTCAGATGTAAAGAAAAGGAAGGAGAATTTGGAAAAATTCACATAAATAATTTCCAAAATCCCTATTAAGATTTCATTATAACTAGCAATGCAAGTAAAAGAGAAAAATCCACTGAAGTCAGCTTGGGAGAACATGGCAATATGAGGGAAGAGAACTGTAACTAGCTTTTATCCCAAAGACTTTTTATCTAGGTCACTTTTCTTGGTTGATTCCTATGGGAAAACAATTTATAAACAAAATGTTCTAGAGTCCAAATTTTGGCAAATTTGCAGTATATTTACATTTGCCTCTGGGTATCTTTTTATCATTGAGTTAAAATATTTTTTTGGATAATGTATATTATGAATAACTCACTAACCCTAAAAAATACAAAAGATTACTTCTTATAATACTTTTATGGGTATTAGAGGGACAATGGCAATATGGAGAAAAGGAATTTGATGTTACAAACTAACAAACTTCAGTTAGGAAAGCTTTCTTACCATGATACCTGTATGAAGCATTATGTAATGCACAGTTTGAGTGACATCAGCTGCATGAATCAAATTGTGATAAGGATTTTTGTACTTGCTGTAACCAACTTCTAAAGCTTCTGCAAAGCAAATTAGGCAAGAAACAGGAATCTGCGAAAAGTAATAATTATGATTATATTTTGATAAAATAGTAGCACTAAGTCAACATAAGCACAACAATGTTCAGGATGGAACACAATTGTGAGTCAGATGTGGGCAGGAGTTTTTTCTGCAGTTAAATGTAGGCTGTTCCGAAAAATGATTTCATTAACCTGTTAGCTTTCAATCCTAAGATTATAAACCCATGTGTTTAACTAAGAGAGATGAATTAACAATATCACCCATATTGTGGTCTTTAAATGTTTATATCTTCCAGAGTCAAGACAGAAGGCTAGTTCTTAAAAGGGTAAAATTCCCAGTTATAATTGAAGTCTGTTTTTTCTATCTGTAGTACAAAGGATTAAAATAAATGACCTCCCAGTACCCTCTAGCTCTAAAAATGCCATGATTCCATTGGAAATGCTGAAGGGTACAAGTTTCAGAGTGCTCAGAAATCTGGATCAAATCTGTTGCTTAAATGGCTCTAAATGAAGTTAATTAGAAGCCCTTTCATCTCAGTTTAAGAAAACCTGCCAATAAAGATTCATTCTGTGTTTGTGAAACATAGAAGAGCATCTTTTTTTTTTAAGAAAACATAGCTCACAGTCTCTACATGACTATTCTGGGAGTAATTCAGGGGGATGTTGGTATCTTGTTGGAATGATGCTACAATGGCCTCATGACATCCATGTGGATATATGTCAGTGAGTCATGGAAAATGGATATATCGTGTGGTAAACTCATCCCCTAGTTCTGTGACCTGCTAATTAGAAACATTAAAAATGCATTGATTAATGACTCAATGTTCTGCTTTTTCATTCTTATTCAGATAACCAATTCTAAGAGCATTTCACTTTTGTCCCATGTTTCTGACCTTGAAACGATTGATAAGATCATATCTGGTAAACAGTTCATAAATCATAAACTTCAGGCTGTGCTCTCCACTTGCTTCATTTAAGGCAAATACATCAAAAGACCATTTATCAACATCCTGTAAAAAAAAAAGAGGAAATACTTTAAATGGCAATATTATATAGTTCTATTTCTCGCTATGAAAAGATCAAGCATTGTAGATTCAGCAGGTTACATTTTGATTTAGAACATCTGACTATATTTTGCAGAGTTTGATATGACAGGGCCACTTAGCATCCATGGGTTCACAAAAGTGAGGCCATAATGTGTAATGTAGTGTTAAGATTTTCCTTAATCCTTTAATCCCAAAGTTATCAAACTTGATGTAATAAACCTGTTAACACTATAATACTAACCTTATCCTCAATCTCTCTTCAAATTCATACCATAAGTCACTTTCTCAGAGTGGGCTTCATTTTCAGGTAGAATTACGGGTTATGTGGTGATGTCAATGGGGAGATGGGGGAAAGTAGCCCCAACTTCTCTTTCCCATCCACCACCTTCTACACGGCTTGAAATTACACCCTAAGAGTTAGTACTTTGGTTTAAAGCTTTGATATTTTATGTCTTCCTTTAAGATGCAAACACCCTAGAAAGGTAGAGTATATACAACCTTGTTACTCACTGTACCCTTGATCGATTCATTTACACTTTCCTCCAAGGACAGATGAAAAGGAAAAAGAAGTGGGTCTTTTGACTGACGTGAAGGAAGAGGAGAGTAATTGCAGCATTTCAGGAGATTCTTTAGAGAAGTGGTCAGGCTTATAGGCAAACACATACATACCCTTGGAAAAAAACCACTGCCAGTGGGAGAGAAAGCCAAACTGTTACAGCTACCTCCTGATGTTTGCTTTGGGTAATTGCAGGATGAATACTTGCAGAGGTGTTCACAAAATGGACTTGTAACAAGTGATATTAAGTCCTATATACTAAGGAGGTTTTAATGTAAATTTGAAGCTCCAATACTAAACAAATCACTGAAATTTTAAAAATTTAAAGAAATACAACAGTCAGCTCTGATTATTAGAAACTATTAGCAAAGTGTGGGTTTACATACACACAACAGGTTTACTATTGAATAGTAAGTGGGAAACCTTAAAGCTAGGTATTAATTTTGAATTCGGGCTGGCATTGTTTAGAACTTGGTTCATTTAACACATTTTTACAGAGGCCAATTATCTGTACTATAACATGATGAAACCTGAGAATCTGATAAAAAGTATTCAGTCTCCTAAAAATACTGCTTTTGAAAATAGTAATAACAGCTTCCAATGGTAATTTTAATCACTTGAAAACACCAATGAAATATTTTTGTTTTATTTGCTTGCATGCTTTTGTTAAATTCCTCACATTTGGCCCTGATTTGATCCCCAAACACTTGCTTTATCTGTTTGTAAATTTAGAATCGCTAAAAGTTGTCTTAGAAGGCATTTTGCCATCGTAAAGCTCAAATGAGGCCAACAAATCTTTTATCAAATTCCAAAGCTAACACAGAAGAATTAGTTCAGATTGTTAGGAAACTGCTATTTATAGTTCTTGCAAGGGGTTTCCCACTGAATGAAAGGTTAGTTCTCTACTTTGGGGGATTTTTATCAACAATGATAATTTACATTTATAAACTACTGCAGATGCTTGATTAAGAACAAACAAGACAAGAAGGTATCTCAGGAAATAAGAACTATTTAACAAAAATATTCTTTACTGGTGGCTATTTCCTTCTGCAACCTGTTAGTTTATATATTTTTTCTATACTGAACTTTAGAAAAATGTTTACTTTCTCTCATACTAAAACATTGTGTTGGTTTCTAAGTAAAGGTTATTAAAATAAGAAAAATAAAAATAAGTAACATTCTTGCCCACATTTGAGTAAATAAAAATCTCACAAGATCCAAGGAGTAATTAATATCCTACAATGTGACATTTCAGTTATATACTCCTTTATTATAGCTTTAGAAACATAAACACAGGGACCCCTGGGTGGCTCAGTCAGTTAAGCAGCCGAGTTCAGCTCAGGTTGTGATCTCACGGTTTGTGAGTTCAAGCCCCATGTTGGGCTCTGTGCTGACAGCTCAGAGCCTGCAGCCTGCTTCAGATTCTGTGTCTCCCTCTCTCTCTGCCCCTCTCCCACTCATGCTGTCTCTCTCTCTCTCTCAAAAATTAATAAACATTAAAAAAAAGAAACACAAACATAAAAAAGTGCCCAAGAAAAACTATCCTTTTAAGTTAATAAGATGAAAGTCTAATATGGAACAGAGAAAAAAAAAACAAATGCAAAGGGTACCCTTAAAAATAAATTAAGAAAAGAAAACAATATAAATTGAAACTAGAAAAAGAGTTTAATAAATCACAAATAAAGCAACTCAGGATATTCTGTTGCCAGTGTCCTTTAAATTCTTGGTTGATACAGGAAAACAACCATGAAACTATTAGAGGAGACAAAGTTGAATGTCTCTACCCAAATTCAACAATAGAAAGAAATAAGAGATATTGAATAATAAGCCTACAAACTGCCTCTAGAAATAGGAACAGTGCTCACATGGGCACACACAGTGGAGACAAGTGAATCCAAAGCTTTTACCACTTCAGAGTTTTGACTCTAGTTATTTCTAACATATTTAATACTGCAATGGGGCCTCCACCACAGGAAAAGCAGAGATGAGAGAGACAAATTTCTTTTGTTTTCTTTCTTAATTTTATCTTTTTATATTTTCTCAGAACTAAAATTCCAAACAAATTTTTCATGTAAGTTTTGTCCTGAAACATTTTTTTAAATGCATGCAACTTTTCCATAGTAAATACATAACAAGATATGTATATTCTGACAAGTCCTGGTGCCATCTCAAAACTGAATTCAAGATCCACCTAAATAAAGCACAAAGAAGAAAAGAAAGCACATATGTGTGTGCACACACGTGCATATGCATTGATAGCTTGTTGGTGTCAATCAATCCTCATTTAAGTCTACAATGAGTCATGATTCAGAACACACGACATGTTGAAAATGGTTAAAATACTACTTATATACAAACATATAAGCTGCAGCAAAGACCTATTTTCATGTTCTCCCAACCATTTTAAGATTTGAAAAATGACTGTTTGAAAAAGTTAAAATAATTAAAATCATTTCACCTTTAATGTTATTATGACAGCTTCTGGATATGCCAAACCAACCATGTGATAGGACTTTCTGTACATCCTGAAAGAGAAAAATAAGTGTATATATAAAACTCAGTTACTCAAAGTTTTCAGCTATTTTTTAAGAGATGAGGGAAAAGATTACTTTTGACTTTTTCAACTTTCATTTTTAGGGACAAGCTCCCTTTGTGGTAACGATGACAACTATGGTCACCATTTATTGAGCATCTACAATGTGGAATATGCTCAAATGAATTTGTGCACAACCACCCTACAAAGTCAATATGATTGACATCTTGCCTGTAACTTCATCTTATTAAAAGAGACTGTCCTTTGTATATGCAACAAAGCATTCTGGCATGTCATCATATCAATGACAGAAGGGTATTCTTGTTTTGTGTTCATTTATGTGGCAAAATTTTCAATCTAGAAGCTGAAATGTCATTAAAATTATTGCCTTTATGTATTCCTTTCTTCTTTGTTTTTTATAAAATGTAAATTATAAATTATAAGAGACAATACATAGTATCATCAGAATTTATACAGCTTTTGTATTTTTAAGTTAATAACATTGGGGCAGACCATATTGACAAAAATTGCTTAAGTCTGTTCAAATTGTCATTTAATAAAATTTAAGAAAAATTATGCAGAAAGAACAAATTTATTTCTATTTTGATAGCATCAATAAAATGTTTTTATTAATCAGTAATTTGTTGGATTTTTCCATCTTCTAATGGGCAACCAAAATGATATAAACCAAATATATGAAATGCCTCCACTGGTTCATGTGAGAATAGGATCAGTGTGATACCCCAATGTGTAGAAATAACAATAGGCTTCAATTTCAGAACTGGAAGATACATGGTTCATCCACAAAGTCCTGGGAAGAAAGAATTTATTAATCATATCCCTTTTTATATTATTAGTGCATAAGAAAGCTGCATTTATCGACTATATTGTTGTAACTTTTCCCAAAATGCCTGAATAAAATAATTATTTAATGATTATATCATTAGTTAAACAAGGGAGGTCAACATAAGAATAGTCACTTGGAAGTTTTGCAGCTTTCATAAAACCACTACAGAAGATGTTAACCTTTTTGATTCAATATACTTTCTATTAAAAATCTATAAGATGTATTACTTAATTTCTATGTAAAACCTATCTTTTCATAAAATAATAAATGCTAAAAATTCATGTTTCCCTTTTTAATCTTGACTTCTTGGAAGCTCAGAATTAAAATATTGCATTTGCATACATATCTGTCCTAGGTTTTCTTGATAAAGTATTTTGCCACTTTATTACAGAGACATTATTTATTTCTATATTTCCATTTTATGTTTATTTTAAATGACTCTAAATGATTTTTGAGTGTGAGTAATTGGTTATAATAAAAAAATTATCCTTATCCTCTATCTCTATTGGAAGATTTCAGAGCAGTTTATAAATAAAAATACTTATATTAATTACTCTATTGAGATAGGTGTAATTATTCTAGTCTTGCAGGGCAAGGAAACTAGCAATTACACTATAACAGACCCAGAAAATAATTATTGTCAATAATGATGTTTAGTTGTTTTGTGTTTTTTTTTTTTTTGAGGCACCAGTCTTTTCTATTTTTCTAGTCATTAGAAAGGCACAGAAAGGCAGTAGGCTGTAACGAAGAGAAGACATACTTTCAATTACAGACTCACTATTGAAAGACATACTTTCAATTACAGACTCACTCACTATCTATGTGACCTTTGGAAAGCTATTTAATGTCACTCATCTGTAAAACAAGGATAATTATAAGCTTTTTGTGAAGAGTAAATGATGTAAATGCCTGGCATAATAAGTCTCAACACAAGAAAGCCATTATTAGTATTAATGTTACTGTTCTCACTATTCTGCAGCCAGTGCTGTTGGCTGCAGTTCTTAGGTTCTTCAGGGCTCCCTGGGCTCTGTGGGAATTCTGGTGCTGTTTCCTTAGACCTGGAGTAGGTTGAGAAATGAGTATCAGTGTGCGTTTTCCTTACATGGAATGTAAAGAAAGACAAAGCAGATTATCTTTCTGAGGAGACAGAGAAACTTTCCCATTATTCTTTTCCAATCCTATAATTTGGAGTAAAATATTAGGACAAAAAATTAGGATGTTTGGAATCAGAATCGATGTAGGGGAAACCTTAATACAGTTGCCGCACACTTGAGTAAATAGCTGATATATTAGAAGTTGCTGAAAAAGAATAGTGAGTTTCCTAGGTTCCTTCAGGTGGTATAAGTTCAACTGGAAATACGGTGGATTATTTTTGGAAGTTTTTACTGCAATTGCAAAATATAATTCAAAACCTAAACAAAACAAAACAAAACAACACACACAAAAATAAAAATGACTTTATGTCAGACACTGCGTTAGGTAAGAGACCAGTGGCAAATAAGAAAACTACATCTGCTGCTTTCACAGTGAAGAGGGACAATAAATAAAAATATATGATTACAGGGGTGCCTTGGTGGCTCAGTCGGTTAAGCATCAGATCTTGATTGAGGCTCAGCTCATGATCTCATGGTCATGAGGTTGAGCCCCTAAGCGGGACTCAGTGTAGAATGAAGCAGGATTCAGTGTAGAACGTGGAGCCTTGCTTGGGTTTTCTTTCTCTCCCTCTCTCTCTGCCCCTCCCCCATTCATTCTTTTTCTCTCTCTCAAAATAAATAAACTATACACACACACACACACACACATATATATACACACACACACACACACATATATACATATATATATACATATATATATATATGTGTATATATATATATGTATATATATATGTATATATATAACAACACTAAGCGCTATGAGGTAAACTGCTGGTTAGGGTAGAGAAAGTGATGAACAGTGTATACAGAGTACTCAGGGAAGGCCTCTGAAAAGACTGAAAGGACCAGGAAGGGGGAAGGGTGGGGAAAATCACTTTTGGTAGAGGGAATAACAGGACAAGTGGCCCCAAGGGAAGAAAGAGTTAGGGATCTCCATGGGGTTGAAATCAGAGCAGTACAGATACTCAGTTAAAAATAAAGGTAGCATTCAATAAGGTGAGAAGGTAAAAGGGGGCCTAACCTGCAAATCCATGATACAGAAGTCACTTTTAATACTAAGTGAAATGGAAAATCAACCGATGGTTTTAAGCTTAAGAGTGACAGGGACTAAAAAAAACAAAACAAAAAAAAAAGAGTGACAGGGACTAATTTATATATTTAAAATTGACTTGTTTGGAGAGGGCACTTGTGGAAGAGGGAGGCCCAACTGGAAAGCTACTGTCCCATTTCTGATGGCAGGTAACAGAAATGGAGACTGGGATTGCAGGAGTAAAGATGGAAAAGCAAGTAGATTGGAGGTACTTTTGGATGAGCAAATTGCCAGGACCTGCCAAGGCACTGAGTCTTGGGAGGGGAGACTTGACAGGATGCTCAGGAAGTCTTTCTAACTTTCAAAACTGAAGACAATTATCTTTGAAAACTGAAGAGAAGCATATGCCATTATTTCTATGCACCTACTAAAGGGGCTACAAGAGTAATAAAGAGATTTCATTTCCTTGTGTTTGTTGCATATTGATTTCTTCCAGACTGCATGCTGGTTTAGTTGTCTTAAATACATTTTATATCTCTATAACCTACTAAGTAAAATATTTTATGTAGCATATGGAAAAAATGAAAATGTAGGATATCAATGTATTTTGCAGAAATCTTAATCTTTTATTGGGTGGGAATAGAAATTTACCTCCACAGTTTGCCTCCTTTTTAGTTTGCCAAGTTCTACAATATTTTCTTTAAAAAGACCAAATACATATTCTTTCAGCAAATCACACATACTGTCTTTTATCTGTAATTCTTTCACTGACTTTCTGAACTCCTATTGAGATGTTAATATTGATTTGATGTTAATGAGAATCAATAACTGTCACACACTTTCCAAAATTGTTTTTTTTTTTTAAATGGGAATAGATATTCCTTCTCTCCAGCTCTGCCTCCTTGTTGCAGACTTCTGGTCCCACCCAGCAGAGTTGGGACCAGTTTATGCATCTTGTAAGGGGGTGTGGGTATCTCCTCACCACACTGATGGAAGATTCTGTTATAAAAGCCAATTAGATATGGTTAATAAATACTCAAAATAATTTAAATAATCACTGACTGGTTGTTATTGTATATAATATAGGCACAAGCCAAGATACTTCAAGCTTTATGTGCTGTATTTATATTTTCAAATGGCATCAAATACTTCTTGCAATGCATTCTCATTTACATTTTTAGAAACCCAAATGTGTTCCTATTGTTCCTTTAACAGAGGAAAATTAAAGTTTATAATGTTCATTCAAATTAATAAGTAGAGATGTCAAAAGATTAAAAATGATGTGGTCTCTCTTAAATTTAAGTACATTGACAAAAAATTCTGTTCCTCAATTTTATTAGTTTCAAAAATGTTTCATCTTTTTATATATCATTTAATATAATTTAATTGTTTTTTAATCCAAGAGATTTCTAAAGACTAATTTTTTAAATTGTCAGATGTAACATGTTTATTTCAAGTCTTTAACTTTAGTTCTAGAACATCTTGTTTGCTAGATAGAAAAAAAAAAAAAAGCCTGTATTCTTAAGGGCTAAATGAATATAAAATTAGGCCACATCAACATGTATTTCACAGGGCTCCTGGATGGCACCTTGTGGTTAAGCCTCAAACTCTGGTTTCTGCTCAGGTCATGATCTCATGAGTTCGTGGGTTCAGCACCCCTGACCCACACACACCCCCTCCTGTGCACCCCCGCCATGGGGCACTGGGTAGCATGGAGCCTGCTTGGGATTCTCTCTCTCTCTCTCTCTCTCTCTCTCCCACACTCTCTCTTTGCTCCTCTCCTGCTCATGCTCTCTTTCTCTCCCTCAAATTAATAAACTAAAAAACAAAAAACAAAACAACAGCAACAAAACCATGTATTTCACATCAGAAACTACAGTGATTTGATTTGGTGCTTCTAGGAGCCCTCAAGTATTCCTTGCTTCAGTGACAGAAATGTTAAAAAACTCTTCAAAAGCTCATGGGATCTTTCCTTCCATGATGGAAAGAGGATGGTCTTTTCACTTTAATACAGAGAAAGGCCTGTTTGATTTTAGTATGTAGTACAGAACTCATTTTTCTGAAGTGTTACATTTTACAGGTAAAATTAGTTGTGTAACATATGAGTGTGTTATAACTTCTTAAACAGTTACTCACAAAGGTTCATTTGAGGGCACTGGTCAGTCAAGTCTTTGCTTTTAGTCTTTATGTCATTTTAAAAGAAATAAAAATAATAAACCCAGGATAAAACATTTTTGTTATAAGCAAGCTCATAATAAAGCCCTAAATTTGTTCATTCTATGTATACTTATAATTGAAGTTTTCTTCAAGAAGCAAAATATTTGACTCACATAACTTTGATATGGTAAGTTTATCTCCTGCTTTCCAAATTTTATCATCTTGAGATACTAACACTGTCACTTACCTTTCCACAAAAATCCCAGCTTGAACAGCATGCACGATGCTTCGAAATTTTGGCTTTTCCTCAGATTTCTTTTTCATCATCCCCATTTTCCGTGTAAAAGTAGAAGCCAACCAGTCCCGTACTTCCAATGGGACTGAATCAGTCTGAATGTCACTGAGTTCATCATCGGTATCCAGCAGTCTTCTACAAAAATGTATACTGATTAAACTTGAGGAAAAAGTGAAGAAAAACTGATAATAAAACAAACACTGCAATAGGACTTAAAATACAGCAAATCACTCTCTGATCACCCCTCAATATGAGCTGTCTCAAAAAAGGAAAATGATTGGATTAACATTTGGAAAGCTCTGAATTCCTCAAACTGATTCTCTTCTGAAGGCAAGCACTAAGGGCCTTGAACATTTGCAGCTTCCCCAACACTAAAGTGTAGCAATACCAGTCTGAAGATATCAATTAATATACTATTCTTGTAATGAACAAAACTAAAATAGAGAAGAAGTTTCATAAACAGATGTCTGTTATTAAAGGAGGCAACTGGAGTGGAAAGAACAAAGGGGACTGGAAGTTGTAAAAGTCACCTTGTAGTTAATAACCTTGGGTATATATGGTACTGATAGCACAAACTATTTGAATAAGGCCTTGGTGTTTACAAAAGTCAGTGTTATTTCATTTGATCAGGATCTCTACATTTTAGGAAAATAATAAATTAAGTACTCTAAAAGATATTTATTCCGATAGCAGCACCACAGTTTAAAAAGTGAAGAAAAAAAAAGAAACAAATGGATTATTTTGAAAGCTCATTTTAGGTGACAGAGCCAGTGGAAGTGGAAGAGAAACACTTCTGGCTTCTTGAGGAAAACTTCAGTATTTTGCTCTCCTGAGGGTGGGGATCGGTGGGTTTAGAATTGCTGGCTGAGGAAATCAACAAAGTGAGTGAGGAAGCGATCGGGCACGGCAACAGGTGCTCTGTCACTCTCCTGTATAAGCTCCACACAGACAACACTGACTGGACTGATGGGTAGTAATACCTGCCCTTAAGGCTGGTCAGCTCCAATCACCCAGAACTCCCGAAAGGTCTGAACTGGCAAGATAGTGTGAAAGGCTCCCCACAAAATATAGAAACTCTACAGAGCGATTGAGCTTTGCCTCCAGAAAGAACAGAGGCCAGCTCTGTCTCATTTGACTTCATTATTTCCTTGTCAGTGCACCAATTTAATAAATCCTAGGTATTTTTAGCACATTGTAGTTTTGACTTTTGGATTCCATTCGCTTGGGTAAATCTCTTTGTACAGAGTGAAGCCTAAGAATCATAAGCTGATGGAAGGTAGCCAGAAATGACAGCGTGTGCTAAAGCCTCCAGAACAAGTCACACTAACTTGAGAGGGCAGGGACCCAGTAAAGGGCAAAAAAAATTAGAAAGGCCACCCAAAGCACCCAGTGTTACCAAAAAAGGCTCAAAAGATTATACGATGACCTCTATGTGCTGCTGTTCTCTATAAACAGAGCACAGTCATTTGCCAGTATTTATTTTTCATGGTATTAAATAAGCACAAATGCATTTATGAAATAACTTATGACAAAATATATACAACTTAATGGCTAGAGTTACAAAACCACATGTATATATATGAAGACCAAAAAAACTTACATAATTGGAACTTAATACTGATTAATACTTACATTACATCATTTTTAACTTTCTTTCGGAACTTACGTTTGGGTGATTCTGATTTACCCTTAACATACTGACACTGTAACTCAAAGCAAAATACTTTTTTTAGCATTTTGTCCATTTCAAATGGACAATTATAGCAAGATATCACACTACATGGTTTGGAAATTCAGGGCTTATGGCATTTCTATTATTTCTTATCCAGTGATCAAATAAAGCTACAGAAGAGGGCAGGTGGATTTGAGAATCGTTGTGGTGTAATATTGTGATGTCACCAAACTCCAAGAATTCTACTGCTGCCTTGTTTTATCAGCTACTTGAAGTAGAATGACACATTGTGATGGTGGCCAATTGATTCTTTACAAATTTGATATTGATGACTGGTATGTCCTAAACTCATAAGTTATCCAAGACAGATCATCAAACATGACAAAATCAGCCTATGGAAATGAGATTTCATATGTGGATGTGGGATCAGGAGTCTGGTAATTCTTAATTATGATGCATGATGTCATTCATTAAGAAGGAAAGAACATATGGGGGTATATGGGTGGCTTAGTCAGTTAAGCGTCTGACTCCTGATCTCAGCTCAGGCCTTGATCTCAGTGTTCTGAGTTCAAGCCCCACATTGGGCTGCATGCTGGGTGTGAAGCCTACTTCAAAAATATGTAAAAATAAAAAAAAAATAAGAAGAAAAGAGCAAATAATCTTGGAGAAAGAGTGATATGAATTCATTTGTGGTTATAGGAATAAAGGAAGAGTGTGTAAAGAGGAAAGTATGAGCTATGGTACTCTCTAATTAAAAGCAAAGTTTGAAAAAGCAACAAATACCTCTTCAGTGGTTAATTTTATATGTTAAACATGGCTAGGGCATGGTGCCTGTTATTTGGTCAAACACCCAGTCTAGGTGTTGTTGTCAAGGCGTTTTTCAGATGTGAAAGCAGATTACCTTCTGTAATGTGAGGGTGCCTCATTCAATTAATTGAAGGCCTTAAGAGATAAGACAGAGATTCCCTAAAGAGGAAGGAATTCTGTCTTGGAATTGCCTTCAGACTACAGATTGCAACATTTACTCCTGCCAGAATTTCCAGCCAGGGTCAGCCTGTTCTGCAGATTTCCGTTTTGCCAGCCCCCACAATCACATGAGCCAATTCCTTAAAATCAGTCAATTTCATTCTTCCCTCTCTTGCTCTTTCTCTCTCATTCTCTTCCTCTAATAATATAAAGAGTAAGCAGATAAATATCTTTATATATATAAGCTATATATATAAAGGCTAAGAAAGAATATTTCCATCATTCACAAACACTCTGTGGTAGCTACCAGCATGGATTATAAATCAGATAGATGACAAAGGCACAAATCCATCTTATATTAATATTCAATTAACTAAGCAAGTCAATTGTACTTCCTGTTTTGAAATATAAAAAGTCATTGGCAAGGAACTAAAATGCCTTTTTAGCTATTATGGATCTAAACGCCATACTGTCTTTTCATGTCTTAATAGCTCTTTTTTCTAAGGTGCATTTCGCTTTGAAATTCTTTATTGCTGAATCACAATCTATTGTATGGATATGCTAGTTTGTTTATACATTCACCCAAGGTTACCTTGGTTGATTCCAAGTTCTGACAATTACAATAAAGCTGTAAAAATAGTTGTATGCAGAGTTTTCAAGTTAATTTGAATAAATACCAAGGACTACAATGGTTGGATTGTATGGTAAGAGTATGTTTTGTTTTTTAAGAAACTTCCAAACTGAAGAAGTGGCTGCATTCCTACCAGCAATGAATGAGAGAGAGACCAAGCCACCATCATCTCTCTCCTGGTCTGCTGCAGTAGCCCCCTACCGGTCTCCTGGTCTCCTTGTCCTGACGCCCTTCTGCAGCCAGAACGCTTCTTTTCAAGTATGAGTCGGGCCATGTCAATGCCTAATTCATAATGTCCTACATTGCTCATCACAAGCTGTGTCTCTCTACCTTCATCTCTTAACCAGTTTTCCCTCACTAACTTTGTTCTAGCAACACTGACTTCCTTGCTGTGCTTAACCCTGCCAGGCTTCCTACTGCTTTCGGGTCTTTGCACGGGCTGTTCGCTTTGCTTAGTATCTCTTCCCAATTTGAGGGGATCATTTTCTCACTGTATTCGGGTAAAGAGGGCTTCCTTGACTCCCCTACTCAGTTAACACCTCTATTCTGTCTTTTTGTCCTACTGTAGACTTCTTAGCACTTGATATCATGTTGTATGTATACTAGTTTGTTTATTCATTTTATGTTTCATCCCCTAAACTGTAAAGATCTTGAGAGCAGGGAGTTGTTCTGATTTTGTGCATTATTGTATCACCAGCATCTACAACAGTGCATGGCACAGAGTAAGAGATGAACATGTATCTCTTGAATAATTAGAAAACATTCAGAAATATTATAAGTGATTACCTTTGAGGAGTAGAATGAGGATAGGGATGATAAAAGAAATTTTAGTCTTTAGAGTCCTGTATTATCTGATTGATAAGCAGCAGTAGCAGCAGCATGGGAGTAAATTCACTGCTGTGAATCATCGTCTTCATCGCCTTTAGGTTAATTTGCCCTTGAATAACCCCTTAATTTTTGAAGCAAATTATGGGGAATCATGCATATTTAGTGTGGAAAAGTCATTAAACATTTTCTATGGCATTTTGAATTACAGGCACAGGAAAAAGAAATTTTAAAAATTCTATACACTGGTTGCATGCCTTTAGCCAAGAAAGTCAATACAGCAAAACCTTGGATTGCGAGTAACTTGTCTGCAAGTATTCTCTGCAAGGTAGTAAACATTTCTAATAAATTTTAAATTGATAAAGGAGTGATGTCTCACAATACGAGTAGTACATGATGCCGAACATCACATGATCACAACTGAGCCAATGTTTCTTCTCCTATCTCTTTTTCTCTCTCTCACTTGCTTGTTCACTTGCTGTGGAACTGTGGGTGATCATCAATGCAATGTCACATTTCTGTGAAATGCTCAAAAAGAGGCAAAAGCAAGTGTCATTGGATAGGTTCCTTGTTAAAGCTGCACGAACAGAAAAAGGTGCCATTGAGCCAATAGATAGCAGTGATTCCATTAGTGATAGTGAATATCATCCTACACGATAACCCGCCTCTCGTCTCCCTCAGACCACCCACGAAGGTTTTCAAAGGTAAGTCACAGGTTAATTTATTTTTCTTTATATTTTCTATTTTCTTTATTATTTTGTATCATATTACAGTACTGTGATCATTTTTATATGAATATTTTTGGGTTGTGGAATGAATCATCTGAGTTTCCATTATTTTTTATGGGGAAATTCGCTTTGATATACAAATGCTTTGGATTACAAGCATGTTTCCAGAACATATTATGCTCACAAACCAAGGTTTTACTGTATTTCTGTTAAATACTAATTCATATATTCCTTTCTCAAGTATAGCAAGACATTGTTAATGAAGCTATAAATAAGTTGTAACAGATTCACGAAGGTGATTATTCCAGTTTAGAGAAAAGAAAGTTGAATAAAAGACATGTGAATAAAGACATGTGAATAAAACCTAAATATAAACACATTTTAAAAAGCTAACACACCTAATGGCACATATTTCTCCCCACTCATCTCCATCTCTCTCTTCTCCCTTATTCGTTTTCCCTTTCCCTGACACCTGCCTTGTCCACTCTGTCTTCCCAGCTCTGAGCACCACAAGGACTCTTCAGGTTTCATTTGATCTTGCTAGATATGGAAGAAGCAAAAACTATAGTATAATGTGGAATAACAGTCTTGGGCTTTTGTTAGAGAATGATCATAAACAGTTTTCTTGAGACATGTGAAAATACCTGAATATTTACATAAGATTATGTCACATGTAAAACACATAGGACTACGCTTGGCCCTCATTTCATTTTTGGAATAAATGTGTACAAGTTGATAAAACTGGATCTCAAATACTATAATTAATTTTGCTTTCAAAAACTCCAATGGTTTAATTGCTCCTCATCCTAATGTTAGGCGGCAGAGTGAGCATAATTGTTTGTATCCTGAGTGCTCTTAAAAAATACTTTGTGTTTAAGAATCTTACAACCTGGAATACTACGTGGCAATGAGAAAGAATGAAATATGGCCTTTTGTAGCAACGTGGATGGAACTGGAGAGTGTGATGCTAAGTGAAATAAGCCATACAGAGAAAGACAGATACCATATGGTTTCACTCTTATGTGGATCCTGAGAAACTTAACAGAAACCCATGGGGGAGGGGAAGGAAAAAAAAAAAAGAGGTTAGAGTGGGAGAGAGCCAAAGCATAAGAGACTGTTAAAAACTGAGAACAAACTGAGGGTTGATGGGGGGTGGGAGGGAGGGAGGGTGGGTGATGGGTATTGAGGAGGGCACCTTTTGGGATGAGCACTGGGTGTTGTATGGAAACCAATTTGACAATAAATTTCATATATTAAAAAATAAATAAATAAATAAACATTTAAAAAATTAAAAAAAAAAACCTACCTTGATGGTAAGCATTGACTAATGCATAGAATTGTCAAATCAATATGTTATATATATCTGAAACTAATACAACATTGTCAATATACTTTTAGAATAAAAAAATTAGGAGACAAAAATTAAAATAAAATAATAAAAAACCTAAAAAAAAAAAAAAGAATCTTACAACCTGAAGACACAGTCATTGGTGCATTTCCCTTAGGAATTCTTAAAGTGCACAATATACAAAAACAATGATAAAGAGTATATGTGTAATATGTTATCACTGTTGACTTCTGAGAAATGCTTTCTCTGTTTCTTTTTTTAGTGCCAAGAGGGTCAATAAAGCAGAAAGTGAGGGGTCCTTAAGCATGGGTATAGATGGGGGGCCATGGAGTCATGAAAACTGACCTCCTGCCCAATCATTGCTCAACTGATCCTTGGGAGCTATTTATACCCCAAATTTTCTCTTGAAATCAGATGACACAACTCCCAAAGGGCTTATATTTTGAACTAGAAAATTTGCAGGGGAAGGGACTAAAGAAGGAGGCGGCCACGGAAGGAGAGGTCATGAGATTTTGACTTTTACAATTATATCAATGAAAATATTTCTGTCCACAATGGACTCTTGGAATATGGTTACATCAGTGTACCCACACAGTTATTTCCAGGCAATTGGTGCCCACATTTACACCTACTGAGTATTAAAATGCAAGTGTTGAATGCAATTAGACACTGGCTTTGTAAGTTTGAAAGTATATTTTCCCTGCTTTACTCTTCGTATAAAGGACACACTTCAACAAGCAACTAAATCATTCAATTCTGCCCCTAATGTTTGCTGGGTCCAAGGCAGGAGCACATTTCTTTCAAATACCATATAATTAAGTATTTTAAAGTTATACATCAAATGAATACATTATTAAATGTGTTTTATCCTCCTACCTTTTAATAAGTTTCATAAAAGCCTGGGCAAGTTGAGTTTGAATCGAGAATTCTCAACTCCTTGCATGACAAGCCTGGGCCAGCTGGCTGTGGCTGCCCCTCTGCACCTGTCTAACCTCCTGCTCAGTGCCTTACTATGTAAGCAGGTGGACTTTGCAGCCTTCCCGTATACTTTCATCAACCTGCCCAGCTTTTAAAGCAGCTGCTTCTTGGCCACTCTTTAGGGGTGATGGGATGCACATACCAAGAGGGTCTTGGTTCTCTCAGGAGGAAAGACCTAAAGAAGAAGTCTGTTAAGACTTGGGAGACAGGCTAGGGAATCTTTGGGCAGAGAATTCTGGGGTCTCAGTGCTCAAAATATGGGAGAGGAGCACAGTGGGCAGGACAGGGAATTCCACAGTCCAAGAACCTAGAAGAGGGAGAAGAGCATGAGTTTCAGGTTCTTCCTGGCTTGAAGACCTGTCACCCTAGGGAAGGGGCACACCAAAAATGAGCCATCACTGAGCACTCAAAAATGAGGGGCAGTGTCCAGAAAAGCAATTATAGTGACCTTGGGCTAAGGATGGTATTGAACACGTACATGGTAAATACCTTCTAAGTGAGCCCTCCAGGGATAGCTGGGGGAATTAAGAGAAATTGATCATTCTGCAATATGGGTATTTGGGTGTGTGGGGGGGGTGGTAAGTGGTTCTCACACAGGCAAATCCATTAGTGTTATTTCTTGGAATAATACATACTTGTGCTCTGAGCTGACTGCCACCCCCCCCCCCCACCAAAAAACAAAAATGAAAACAAAAACAAAACAAAACCCCAAGAGTAGTACTAAAGTTTCGCTCAGACCTCAGAGTTATCTGAGGATAGAGATGATAATGCTGTTAACTTTGTTACTTACTATGAATCAGATGAGGAGCCAAGCTTCATCTAATTAATCCTTACAATATGACCATGAGGAAAATACAATTATTATCAGTGCCCTAATTTTACTGATGAATAAACTGAAGCACAGACACCTTAAGGGATTTGCTCAAAGTCATACAACGAGGAATGGCTGTGCTGCTTTTTGAGCTCAAGTCTGTCTGATTTCAGAGTCTGAGTTTTTAACTACTCAGCTATCCTTTCCCTCAAATGCATGTTTTCTTGCTAAGTTCCCAGACTACCTTCACATTAGGCAATAATATGAGTGATCATTATTTACTATCTCATCTCTACCATGAAATTTAGGGTTAAAAATAATTGATCTTAAAAAAAATCATAAAGAAATTTGATTTTTCAAATCCCTGGCCTACCAGGGAATTTCTGGTTGGAGGAAGCTTAAATTTATTTTTCAAAACTGGTGTGTTGAATCATTCTCACATAGAGAAATATATCTGTATAGGAGAATTTCAGGGTACTTTGAAATACAATAAATTAAATGTTGGGATAAGAATAGGTGATACATTTGAAATGCCATATTGACTTGTCAGTAACCTACTTCCTGAGTGTGAAATACACTTGAATTAATTCTTCCAGGCTACCACCCAAGCACATTTATTTACTTATTTATTATTTATTCCTTGTTTTGTTCCAAAAAGGATTTAAGATGTCAGGCTTGCAAATTTTTTCAACAATTTTGTTGTTATTGTTGTTGTTGTTGTTGTTGGAAGTTTCCTTTCCTTTTTTCTGTCTACCTGATAACTTTCTTCTTTTGGTTTTATTAGTCTTTTTTTTTGAACTGTAAGAAGATGATAATTATATTTGAGTGACTATTGAGACTGAATATTTGGATGGACAAGTTAGTTATACTGACCTTAGCTTAATTCTCAAGAGGCAAATCTTGGCTAAAACAAGACCAGCTAAGGAGAATATTAAAGTTCGGATGCAGCTTTCTTCAAGGTCTAAGGAGGTCTCTGTGCTTCCTCCGTATCCATCCAAGGAAGCAGAGGCCTAGGCAGAGGAGGTTCCATCCCACAAAACAGGCAGAAGGGGCCAGGGGAATGTTGGAGGAGGAGTCTGAGGAGAAGTCAAGTTTCTTGGACAGTTGGGATTCAGATTGTATTTTTTGAGTCAGTTGGGAGATGGAAATGGAGGGAATGGATAAAGCAGAAAACTACCCTAGGCCTGACTGATGACTCTTGGCTTTTCACCAGAAAGTCCTCTTGGCTCAAAAATATCTTTGAAAACATTCCATTAGGCACAAAGCTTCACATTCTATTAATTACCAATGTTTTTGATTAATAAACATCCTCTGGTTAGGAGAACTGCCTCTAGAGTCAAACTCCTGGCTCCATAACCTTTTAGTTGTGTGGTCTTAGAAAACATCCTTCATCCTAACTGAGTCTCAGTTTCTTTGCCAATAAAAGAGAAATGGTAATAATCGTATCCCCAGTACTTGGGTTATGAGGATGGAATGGATAAATGCACAGAAGCACTTAGAAAAGTGTCTGTCACAAAGCAAGTCCTCAAAGAACCCCCATTATTTACACATCTGCATTAGGTAGTCTAAGCAGACTTCTATTTCTGACATGAAGGAAAAGGAGGGTCTCCTGTCATAGGAATAAAAGAGTTTGAGACATCGTGGGAAAAATTCAGCACCTCTTGTTTAATGCCCCTAATCTATGGTGGAATTTCAAAATGACTTTGGAGAGCCAAAGAACAACATAAAGAGTCTATGGATTGGGGCACCTGGGTGGCTCGCCCAGTTAAGCATTGTACTTTAGCTCTGGTCATGGTCTTGTGGTTCATGTGTTTGAGCCCTGCATCTGGCTCTGTGCTGACAGCTCAGAGCCTGGAGCCTTCTTGGGATTCTGTGTCTCCCTCTCTCTCTGCCCCTCCCCTGTTTGTGTTCTCTCTCTCTCTCTCTCTCTCTCTCTCTCTCTCTCTCTCTCTCTCTCTCACACACACACACACACACACACACACACACGTAAATAAACATTAAAGAAATTATAAGAAAAAAAAGAGTCTAGGGGCACCTGAGTGGCTCAGTTGGTTAAGCGTCTGACTCTTGGTTTCAGCTCAGGTCATGATTTTACGGTTCATGAGATTAAACCCCATGTCAAGCTCTGCACTGACAGTGCAGAGCCTGCTTGGGATTCTCTGTCTCCCTCTCTCTCTGGTCCTCCCCAGCTTGCACTATCTCTGTCTCTCTCAACATAAATAAATAAACTTTAAAAAAATTTAAAAAAAAGAGTCTATGGATCATAAAGAGTCAGTGGGAGGAATTTCCAAAAATAATTTTTACCTACTTAAAAATTTTACCTGGTAAAATAGGCGAATTCATAGAAATAAAAACTAGAACCGAGTTTCCAGGGGCTGAAGGGAGGAAGAAAGTGGGGTTTATCATTTAACGGGTACAGAATTTACTTTGGGATGATGAAAAAGTTCTGGAAGTGGACAGTGAGATGGTAGAACAACATTGTAAATGTACTTAATTCCACTGAATTGTACACTTTAAAGTGGTTAAAGTAGTAACTTTGATGTTTTTCACATCTTATCACAATACAACAATATCTACCTAGTATTGATCTTCCTGCCTCATTGTCCAGGGAATAGATTCTTCTAATTGGAGAAGTATGACGTGAGAGAAGGGCATTCCGTTCTTCATCTACCTGTGTGTCTTTCCAAGGATTACTGAGAGTGCTAGGTTGGAGGAAAAGGGTGGCTTGCAGGCCAGAGATGAAGCCTAAGAGCCAATAGTTTCCCAGATCTGAGACAGGTGACCACACCAGAAATCAAAACACAGGACTGCCTCCCCTGTGCCCAAGACTCATAGCTGTGAGGAACTGCTAATGTCCAGTTCAGCTCCTCTTGTTTAATTCCCCTAATCTATGGTGGAATTTCCCAGTTGAAGGAGGCATTTCAGCACAAAGTTATCTCATGTACCAGTCAGGACAATATTTGGGCCACATTCTTAATAAAATCTTACGATTCTAACCATTGAATTTCTAACATTCTTTCACTTTTTTGTAGCCTCATTTTGACATCCTCGAAGGCTGTAGTTCTCAAAAGGTGGTTCCTAGACCAGCAGAATCAGCAGCATCTGGGAACTTCAAGGCTCTACTCCAGACCTACTAAATTAGAAACTTTGGAGGTGGAGACCAGCACTCTGTTTTAACAAGTCCTCCTGATGACTGTCATGAACACTGAAGTTTGAGAACTGCTCTCACCCATTTATAGCTTGCCAATTAATGGAATACCTCTGCCAAGAAAACATGATTCAGTTACATTCCATAACATGGATTTAGCAGCACTGTTACTTCCATTCGCCCAATATTTCACTGTCGGAGATAAAGAATGTTGGTGAACTATCGGGAAGGTGCCTTAATTAATAAATATTTTATACTGATGTTACAAATGAGAATTATCTGTATGTTACTTAATTGCAAAATAGAAAAGGTTATTTCTCAACTGAGCAGGGGTGGAGCATGGATAATAAGAGCTGCAATATGCTTGGAGGACAGGAGTGTGAGGGAAGACAAAGAACATATTTCCTCCTAAACCTAGGAGGCCAAAATATGACAAGAATGACAAGAGGGAATTAACAATAGCCAAACAGAATAGCAAAATAATTATCAATGTACACAGACTCTCCTTCATAAATATTTGTTGAATAAATGAATAAATGTATTAAAACATGGGCAGAAAATCTCTAGTTTTAGTGGTTGTTAAACTTTTCAGATATTTACAGTAGTTAATAGAGGAAAAAAGTTCATTTTTGTTGTTTATTTTGATGCATATACTATATATGTTAACATTTTCAGTCAGGCCCTGTTTTATATGTGAAAAGATGATATCCCAAAATATTTTTACAAATATTTGCTGTTACCCTGTGGCCCTTTGTCCATATAGAGAGCCGATTATATTCGCTGATTCAAGTTATATATGAAACACAATTACCTGAAGGGGGAAAACTCCTGTTCCTTGAGTTTCAAAATCTAGATACCAGACAAGGAGGAGAGGCTCAGCCAAAGACAGTGGAAGATGATATAATGAGTCAGAGTAGGGTTTCCATTCCTATGCATGTGCAAAGACGCCCTCGGTTACACAAGAGAAGTCACAAAGGAAGACAGAAGGGATCTTGAGAAGGGATGCTGAATCCAGCCTGACCTTCTCCAAACAGAAAAACCCTGAGGAGGGTGACAGCACACCCCCAAATAATTTCTCAGGATCCCGGAACAGAAGAGAGCTGAATGCCTCACCCACCTCCAGCCCCCACTTCTGAAGGGAACTGGAGGACAGCAAGATCCCAGTGCTGAGCTGGTTGGTGTGTGTCTAGACAGCCTCAAAGATGATGGTGACTCAGCCCAGACTGATGGAGATGGCAATGAGAGAAAAGTGAGGGAGAGTACACAGAGACAAAATATACTTGGGAAGTAGGTTTGCTGATAGAATATGGTAACGAATAAGGAAATAATGCCCTTGTATTTAATGAGAAAAGTCTTAAGTATTTGACTTTCCAGTACTCAATCCTTGCCAAAGGACCGTGTATTGTTGTTTAGCTGTATCATGGAATCAATATGTTTTGTGGGCTACCTTGGAAACTGAATCAACCTATTACTTGTTTTAAAGGAAAATAGAGTGTGAATTATAAGTAGCTAACTTAGAAATCATACATTTGTGTTAGGACTTATTAGGATAAGACGACTGCCTGGATGGCTTAGAGATTAAGAATTTGAGCTTTGAAACAAGGCAGACCTATGTGGCTATTAGGATGCTCTCAACAGCAAGTGACATCATACCTAATCTGAAGGGGCTTAAATAATAGGAACATTTATTATTTTCCTTCAGAAGAAAACTAAAGGTAGGTTGACTCCAAGAAGGGCTTATTTTTAAAGTCAGCAGGTGGATAACATCATCAAGGACTCAGGTTTCCTCCATCTTTCTATGCTGCCAACTTTTAGTGTTAGATTTAGCTTTATGCTTATGGCAAGATGGTTGTATCAGTTTCAAGCATCAAACTCAGATACAGCAAAACCCAGAGGCACAGGACTCCTGTTTTATGGAGAGGAAAGCTTTTGCCCACAGTCCCATCAGTCTTCCTTTTATATTCCATTGATCAGAATGGCATCATACATCCATATATAAACTCACTGGTTAGGGAACTGGAGGCTAATTACTAGTTTAGTCAATTAAGATTTCACTTACTGTGACCCTGGGCCTGGAATTGGTCTTCCATGAATCATTTGTCTTTGCAGAGAAGAGTAAATAATTAAAAAAAAAAAAAATGAGTTCTGTTGTCAAGAAAGAAGAGAAGAATGAATGTTGAATTTAAGTTTGAACTTGTCTCGGACACTTAATAATTATATGATCCTAAGCAAGTCCATTTATTTTCTTCATGCCTCAAGTTTCTTAACTTTCTAGTGGAAATAATATAAATATCTAATTTATAGGATTTTTTGAGAATTATATGTAATCATAAATGCAAACTGCATAATAAGTTTCCTTGGGTATAATTAATTGTCAAACAATTATTATTAATATCATTATTAGGAGAGAATAATATTTAAAGTGATTATTTTTTCAAATCCAGTAAATATTCATTTATATTTTATTGACCCCAGGGGAGCCTGGGTGGCTCAGTTGGTTGAGCGTCCCACTTTGGCTCAGGTCATGATCTCGCAGTTTGTGAGTTCGAGCCCCGCGTTGGGCTCTGTGCTGACAGCTCAGAGCCTGGAGCCTGCTTCAGATACTGTGTCTCCCTCTCTCTCTGCCCCTTCCCCACTTATGCTCTGTCTCTCAAAAATGAATAAAAGTTAAAAAAATTTATATTTTATTGACCCCAAATTTCACAAACAGTAAGATCTTATATAATACATGGAGCTTTTTCTTGTTTGTCATCTCTCAAAAGATCTGGTCAGATTTTTTTTCCCCCTTTTCACCACTGAGGCTGTTTTTGAAAGTTTGTAGAAAGTAACACACCACAGATGGACGAAAATATGAAAATCACCCAAAATGTACCGGCACTTTTTCTAAGCCTGGTTTTCACACTCCATCCACAGGGTGAGAACAGCCTACAAACACATCACTCCAAACAACCACCCCTCCCTACAACTCACACCATAAAAATGGAGTTCATAAAAATCATAATTTGCTTTTTAGTGATTCACTGAGCTCCAACAGTGTCTTAGCACATACCTTTCAACTTGATTTCCTCAGAGACCCCTCCAAATAAAATCAATCTAATATATAAGGCCCATATCTGTAAATGCTCCCTCACTAAGCAAATGATAAGCAGCTCCCTCCTATCACCCTGCTGGTGGCCAGGGTAGGTTAGGCATGAGCAGGTCTTTATAAGGGACTTCGTAACCATGGATAAAACCACAGAATTCCAGAACAGAAAGGGGCTGGAGAATTCATCTTCCACGCAAGAAAACCAGTGACTAGAGAAAGAAGAAATCAAAAACACTTGCCCAGGGGCTTATCCTTAGTAGGAGCAAAACCTGGATAGGAGTTGTTCCAAATCCCACACAGATCCTGATCCAGGTCCCCTACGTGTGGTACTAACATAATTTTCACTCTAGAGAGGACAAAGTTGTTACTGTTTAGCGGAGTACTTTCCACCATTCTCAATTCTTTGGCATGAGATTTATTTTATTTTCTTAATATAATTTATTGTCAAGTTGGCTAATATACAGTGTATACAGTGTGCTCTTGGTTTTGGGGGTAGATTCCTGTGATTCATCGCTTACATACAATACCCAGTGCTCATCCCAACAAGTGCCTTCCTCAATGCCCATCACCCATTTTCCCCTCTCCCCTGCTCCCCACATCAATGCTTAGTTTGTTCTCTGTATTTCAGAGTCTCTTACAGTTTCCTTCCCTCCTTTTCTGTTCATAACTATTTTTCCCCTTCCCTTTCCCCCATGGTCTTCTGTTAAGTTTTCCAAGTTCCACATATGAATGAAAACATATGATATCTGTCTTTCTCTGACTGACTTATTTCACTTATCATAATACCCTTCAGTTCCATCCACGTTGCTGCAAATGGCAGGATTTTATTCTTTCTCTTTTTTAGCATGAGATTTAAATAAAATTGATCCCCTCCTGGCTCATGAGATGTTTGACCACTGCATTTATATACCCACCTCCCCTGGATATACTGTTTGAGGGATACACGTATTACCTGACTAGAATCAATGAAATATAAAGGTTATGTTTGTCAGAGCCTCTGGAGAGAAACCTTTTGTCATTCCTGCTGGATTTGAAGGTGTGAGGATATAAAGCTTGAAAATACTACTGCCATCTTCCTACCACTCAAAGGATCAGAAGGAGGCCACTGCAGAGCAAACAAAACACAGAGGTGGGTCCCTAGACATCATTTTTACCTGGAGTCACCTATGCTTATACTCAGTACTAGCCATCAATGTGTGGACAGTGAGAGTTTCTTGAAGGTGGTTTGATTGGGCTTCCTGTCACTTATAATTGAAATGTTCATGAAAGGTGTTCATTAGTCCTCTTCTTTTTCCCTTCTTGCCTGTGCTGGCTCTAAATGTCCATGGAGTACACATGAGTCAGTACCATCATGATATGTGCAGGTTGTAGTGATTAACCACAAAGGGTTTGCTCTCCATTGTTACATTGAACCCATAGTTTTATAGTCCATGGTCTATATTTTGGCCATAATTATCGTAGCACTCTTACCCATAAAGAACACCTGAGTTTAAAATAAATACTAATTAACCTTTCTGATTTTGCAATGTTACTTATGTTTTGCTTATATGAGGAGCCTTGGCTGTGTACTAGTTAGTAAGCTCCATCTTTATCTATATTTTCCACTTATGCTTTTCCACTTCTAAGGATAACTTCTCTACCTAATCTTTCCATAACTATTATTTCTCTTTGACCCAAATCTCTTTTTCATTCTTCATCTCCAGGCTAATGGAAGCCTTCCATTCTATACAAAATATAAAACAAATAAACAAACAAACAAGTAAGTGTTCCCACTAATAAACTGTTCTATTTATGCTTTTTCCTACACTAGCAAATTCTTGAAAAATAATCTAATTTCTTCTTGAGCCGTTCCATAGTAATTCTTCACACTACTATAATCTGGGTGGCTTTTCTCTTTACTGAAACTCCACTGAGTCATCAGGAATCTCCTAACTGCATCCAGTGGTTCTCCCTGTGGCATTTGATTTACCCTTTATAGTAACCCAGCTCCCATTGGCTTTTGGTGCTTTGTATCTTCAGATATGCCTCCTGCTTCTATATCTGTTCTTCTGATGTCTCCTCTCTAGTAACTTTCAGTGCTTTTCCACATCTGTCCTTGACTACCTTCCTACTCCACACCTCTATTTCACATTTCATCCTGTCCCCTGACTTCAGTTACTAGGGTTACATAGTGACCATATTGAGATGGAACTCCAAGAGTTTTTGAAGGCATTTGGAAGTGAGAAAAATGCACATTTGAAAAGTCAAAAAATAATGTGTTGTTTTTCTACAGAGGCTTTATTTTATCTACAGAGGCAAACTGCTCTTTTGCATAATGAAAAATCTTTTGAATAGGTCATTTAGTTATATAAGAATAAAATGAAGGCCCTACTCTGGCATACAGAAGATTGATACAACATAACTACAAGAGGCTAACAATCTCTAAACAGTAATGTACACAATGTTCTCATTGGGAGCACAGCTGAAACACTGCAGATTCAGTGTATTTTAGAAAAAAAAGTCATTTTTTTTTCTAAATATGGATTTACACTGCATAGTCTTTGAACATAATTGTTTATCCTTGAGATGAATGCACAACTTGACATTAATTTTGATAGCCCCTTTTCTTTCTCTTGGTCTTGGAGCTTGAGGTCCTGAACTCAGGATAGGAAAATATGTTGAAAGGCACTTCCATAGGGGATAAGCTGGCTTCTGGAAGATGGGCTTCGACTTTAGAGGATTCAGAGAAATTCCTGGTAGGGGACCTCTGTGGAAGGGGTTGAGTTGTGGGTTCTGAAAGCATCCATCAGGAAGGTCTTATAGCAGTTACAGCTGATTCTAGCATCAGTTTAGGGAACTGGAAGCAGGTATTGAGCTCATGCTTGGGAGTGGAACCCACCTATAGATTTCTGAATTTGAAGGAAAAGTAGGTGACCTGCAGGGGAGCGATTCATCATTTTGAAGCCAGAGACCTGGCTGCAGAGGAAAGTGATAGCCAGGGAAGATGGGTAAAATAAGTAAACACTCACTGGCCATTCTCAAAAACTTTAGGATGGGGATCATGTTGAAATAGCAAAGGAGTTCCAATTATTGAAATCAAAATAAAGCATGAAAGAATCAGACCTCTGTGCTATAATCCTCAAATTCTCATCTTTGATACTACATTTCTGAACTTCAGTGCTCCTATACCTAGCATTTTCCAGACATTAAAAAAAAAGGAAGTCGTTTTGTTAGAAGTCATGCATTTAAGAATGAGCATGGGGAGCTTTGCCAAAGAACAAAATTCATTAACTTAAAGGAATACCTGCAAGTCCAATCATATCCAGGTTGGAATCTCAACTCTGTACAATTCTTACTCCATGTTAGTTCCTCTGATTATGACTTAATGCCACTACTTAATGTTTCCTCCTGTAATCTGTCCCCGTGCTTGGGTTTCCCTCTCTAACATACAACCTCCCTGTTTCTTGTTTGCAGCATTTGTCGTTGTGCTTAGTTTGATCTTCCTGGCTCTTGACAGCTCTAGCCACCAACTACGGGTACAGTTGTGCTCTTGATTCTACTGACCAGTGTGTCTGGTATTCATTTCAGGTACTCAGTAACTATTTGTTTCATGAGTGAATGTTCCTTGGTAAATCCCTACACTCAATGATTTCAAGAGACTTAAGCTCCGAGGTGCCCCTGACTTCAGTCGATTTCTACCAGAATAACTCCGGGAATTGCTGATTGACATCAAAGCATTCTTGCTCAAGTTAATCTCTCACAAAATGAAGAACTCTTAAACTTAGTAAGACACAGAAGTCAACTGAGAACGTTTTTATCAAGAGGCATAGCCTATTAAGATTCCTTTCCAGCAGTTTGGACTTTGCTTTAATTTCCAGGTAACTACATCCCACCTGTCTTCATTTTTTTTTCAGGATCAAAACCTATTTTTCAGGAAATTATTTTATGTATTCACTAGGAAGTATAAGTTATATATCTTAATATGATATGTATCCTAGAGGTATCTGCATTTTTATTAGTATAGTAAAAATAGTGGCTATTAATTAACTTTTACTCTATCAGGTATTGTGCTGCTTTTAATCCTCAGATCAACCCTATAAGGTTAGCATTGTCATCATTCTTATTTTACAGATGATGAAGCTAGGAAATAGAGAAGTTAAGTAAGTTGCTTAAAGAAAGGAAGTATTGAATGGAGGATCCAGGTTTTGAACAACCGATTCTTTCTAAATCCAGAATCAGCACTCTAACTATGGTAATTCTAAGCCTTGGATCCATTCACATTAACAAAATGAAGATATAATTTATGTTGTTCAATGGTATTAGTAAACATAATATCCATCTCTGTAAGTATCCCTCCCAGACAGCTGCCTCCCCTCATGAATAGCAATTCATGAGGCCACGGATGCTACTTTGCCTGGCAATATCCAAATCTAAATAGTGACAATCAGACGGATTTTTCTGTCTCTCTCTCTCTCTCTTAAGGCTACATGTTTCTGGATTACAACTGTTGCCGCTCTGAAAAACAATAGCCTGTAGGGACACATCTGAAAGCAGGACTCATAAAATATTTGCATTTACATTTGAAAATGTCTTGTTAAAAAACCAACAAACACTTGTATTCATTTAGGAAATTATTCTATAATCCTTCAAAGAAGGTCAGAATTCAAATTCTGTCAGAAACTCTGTTTCTATTTTTCTTATTTAAATCACCCGTTAAGAGAGATGTTTTGTTTTGATTTGTTTTCTTAACTGAAACCCTGAAATTACCAAGGCTTAGCAGAAAAAGGGATGGGTGTGTGTGTGTGTGTGTGTGTGTGCGCGCGCGTGTGTGTATGGGTTTTAAACTGATTCATAATTTGTTTTGTCCTGCTTTATTAGGTGTTGACCTTTTTGTGCAATCCAGCCCAAATTTCCAAAAAAAAAAAAAAAAATGCCTCTCTGGAATACTCCCTGAACCATTTTTTTTTCTAGAAAGAGAATTTTCCATTAAAAAATGTCACAGAAGTCAGCAGGTTTTTAATTTAAAGTTTAAAAGCAACTAAATTTTTCTTCATCCCTCTTCCTTCTAAATCATTATGTTTTACTAATATTCCAAAAGCAAATGCAACTTTAATAATTATATACACATCTCAACAGAAGCATTCTCAATTTACTGCTGTGTCTTACTAAGTCAATTGGAAATATGATATGTATCCTAGAGGTATCTGCATTTTTATTAGTACAATAAAAATTGTATCAAGCATCAAGTATTGTTGCTCTAAAATTTCTTGAGCTGTTTTTTTTTTCATCATAAAGTCACAGCCTTAGAAGATATACAAGAGATACCCTTAGGTTTAATGAGGGACATGATTGTAAATGTTAATCCACAGGCTCTCCAAAAACATAAATCCTGACTTGTTGCATTTCCCAGTTTCCACAGTGTAAAGAAATACTCCCACTGTAGCCAATTTCAAGCTACTGATGTGGCATCACTGAAGGCAGAGTTGGAAGTGATGCAAACACCATCCACACCACTGGTTCTGACAACCCTGACAGCACATGAGCTTTCCTCAGAATTTCCAGGAAGTCTCCGAAGTTGCCCAAGTCAGATGTTACTCAAGGGAAGCAGATGAGAATTGTGCTTAACAGCCAAGCCCTCAAGGTGGGTGCCCAAGCCCCTAAATCCATTAAGTTACTTTCTGTGTTCCCTCGGGTAGGTTGTATAACTTTTCTGTCAACATGTTTCCTCTTATTCATGAAGTATATAAAATGGTAATAATGTTTCTATCCCATGGGATTGCTGTGATAATTAAACGAAATAGTGTATTAAAATGCTTCAAAGATTTCTTGGCACAGAGCAGACTATAATAAGAGGCTTTTAGTTATAAATTTGGGTGTTGCTTTTCCAGGATCTATCATTCCAACTGTCAGAATGTTTTACGCATTGCCATCTTAATTTTTCAGAGGTCATTAAAAACCATCCTGCTCAACAGTAATAGCCCGAGAGGAGCCAGTTATAGAAAAAAGATCACTAAAAGCAATAACAGAAGTCATACCTTAGTTTCTGTGCCTAGCTTTGCCAAAGCCTAAGTCTGTGACCCTTGGAAAACATGTTTACTTCTAAGAGCTTTGGTTCTCTCATTGGTGAAGTGAAGAAAGTAATGGTAATCCTGCCAACTGCATCAGATTGTGAAGAGACTAATGTGAGCCCTTGGAAGACGGTCCAAATGTGGGTTATTATTATTAATCCAGGTTAAAAATCAAGATGCCATGGAAGCATGGAAGCATTAAAATAAAATAGTGAAGAGGTTTATATCATTTGAGTAAAAGTTGGGGATCATGTAGTGTTAAGAACTGGGATTTTTTTAGAAAAGAACACACACACACACACACACACACACATACACACACACACACACACCAGTTCTACCATGAAGCAGTTAAACATTTTTTTCTTTCCACAAAAAAAACAATTTTCAAATGAAAGGAATGATGCTTACAAATATAACATGTGTAAATGAATTAGGGATCATGGAGAACTAAGTTAACAAAATATCTATAGAATCATAATTTCTGGAAAGAAATACAATATAAAAATCTATCAAATGAAAAGCAAGATATTTATGAAAATTAGATAGCTAGCATTATGCCATCATAAGATGGTTAATGCAAATCTCCAATTCTTTAAGGTAAAAGTTCTTTAGTTTTATAAATAAATATAAAAAATAAAATGTCAAGGACTGGTTGAAGAAATCTTAAACATAATGGCCACTCAATTTGTGAATAATAAAAAGCACACATGAAAATGAAGGAGTAAGGAAATTACAGGAACATTAGATTTTTTTAAATATACAAACTTTGAATCTCTGTTCACTTAGAAGAACCATATACGTTATATACGCACTCAGTGAAAGTTAACGAAGAAAATAATTCTGCAAATAGTTTATGATCTTAAAGTGTGCCTATGATTTTCCCCCTAATTTATGAATCTAAGTTATGTTTTAACTGAAAAGTTCTGTTAACAGAAAAAAAATCACCTGTGCAACATAACCCGCACCATGTTCTTTTCTGTCCATTATTAGTGAAAATTCTCATCTGATATTAAAAAGGTCAGTGACATAAATGATATATCATGACATAGGAAGATCTCCAAGTTTCCTTATTTAAGGGGAAAAAAGCAAAATAAACATTGTGTATATAGTGTGCTACTTTCCATAAAAGCAAAACAGAAAAATACGAAATAAAAATTAGTAATAGATCATTGGAAATATACATAAATTTATGAATTGGAAATATAAGTAGATTGGGGTGGGATAAGGGTGGAGGCAAGGTGTTCATGAGGCACCTTTTACCTTATTTTGATTTTTTAAACATGTGAATTATTACCTGTGAAACAACAGTGGTGTGTGTGTGTGTGTTTCATCCACTACTCATAGACATATAAAACTTCAATTTTAGGGGCGCCTGGGTGGCTCAGTCGGTTAAGCGGCCGACTTCGGCTCAGGTCATGATCTCGCGGTCCGTGAGTTTGAGTCCCGCGTCGGGCTCTGTGCTGACAGCTCAGAGCCTGGAACCTGTTTCAGATTCTGTGTCTCCCTCTCTCTGACCCTCCCCTGTTCATGCTCTGTCTCTCCCTGTCTCAAAAATAAATAAAACGTTAAAAAAAATTAAAAAAAAAACAAAACTTCAATTTTACATCTGGCTTAACAGTTCTCCCCTCCCCCATGCTCAGGCCTGACTCACACATGGACATCTGCAGAAGGGAAGGGGCATGATGGATGTTCACTCTCCATGTTCCATCACCAGCACCACTCACTCTGCTGTTTCTTACCATTCAACAGTGTGATAGGAGTGGCAGAAAATTATAGGAGTCAAAGGGCATTATACGACTGATGTGTTTATTGTCATCTATGTGACAAATGCCCAAATACTGGTTATTTTTCTCTTCTGGGAGTTTTTGTGTATCCTTCAGAGAACTTGCTATACCAAGAGGTTACCTTGACCATTATGTGTTCTCTGATATCTGGGTTGAATCTTTTATCTCCCACATTCATTCAACAATCACCATATGCAGCCTCTTTTTCACCTTCTGAAGGCAGTTGCCTTTCAATACTGGTCAATCCCTTCAAAAGACCTATACTGCATCTGCTTCATGACTTTGAAAAACTTAGTGCCTTTTCTATGCTAAGCTCTGGAAGGAGTTTATTCTCTCCCTCCACAGTGTCCCTTTTACCTGTGAATTCAAGGTAGTCTGAATTAGCCTGCCACCTTTGACTCTGTTGAGATGAGAATCAGGAACCAGTCTCAGTACCCTCTAAACTGCTAGAGATAGTGCACAAATCTCTTACAAACTGTCATATCATACTCCACTAAGTCTTCTATTAGCAGTAGGATCCTCAGGACCCTCTCTTGAGGTTCTGAGGTAAGTATTCCCTTAGAGAAAAAAGGGGAAATGCACAGTTCTCTCTTAAGACCAGGGTTTTTTAACCTCCATACTATTGACACATGGGGGCTGTATAATTCTTTGTCGTGGGGGATTTTCCTGTAGCAGCATCTCTAGCCTCTACCCATCACCAAATAGTAGCACACTCCCATCAACCAAACCAAAAATGTCTACAAACATTGCCAAATGACCCCAGGGAGGCAAATTGCCTAGTCAAGAGCCACAGAACTAGGCTAACAACCTTCTTCAAATAAATCCCCATTTCTTAATCCCCTTACCACTCTGCTAAGCAGGAGGCTAGGTGATAAGGTTTAGGTGGTGATCAAATACACATTTGGGACTGTTTCTTAACAAGCCCTGAAGAGTGTCTAATAGGTATATCTTATGAGAATGCATGGGCATGTGACACCCATTTTCTCAGAAGGAACTCTTAAATCTGGAAATAATAGGAAAATCCTTACATCAGTAAAAATCGGTACAAGCTTACATCTGTCTCTGATGTTTACAAATCTGTGCCTAAGGGCAATGAGTGTAGGAGGAGAAGAGAAGAGTAGAGAAGAGTAGAAGAGTAGAGAAGAGTAGAGAAGAGAAGAGTAGAGAAGTAGAGAAGAGACTCTAATGTGTTCATTTTTATGACTTAATTGTTTGACTATTTTTTGATATTCAACTATTTGGATTAAAATGTGTATGTTTTTTAGAAAGATTCATAGTCCAGTTAAGTAGCTCTAAGAAAAAAATCTCTTTAAATTTTAATACGATTTTGATTTTGGTTTCATGACTAAGATATGCTAAATTCATGTTTGAGATAAATGAAGGCCAAGAAAGAGGAAAAAAGGGAGAGAGACAAACAAGATAAAAGGGAAAGGAGGCTAAAACTTACCTTGTTTCATCAATATAAACAGCTTCCAACACAGATGCTGCATATTCAATGTTCTTCTTTAAGTCTACGACGTTAACATCACCTTTTTCCAGCTGCTTCACTAAGCATCTTAGTCTGTTTAAAAAAAAGGAGTCAAAAAAGAGAGAAATAAGAGGAGATTTATTATAATCATATGGAAAACAGTCTAATATTAAATACACAAATCAATTTAAATTATTAACATATCTTTCTAGGTCATCAAATAGAAATATTTTGAGGAGTTTTTTGATATAATTAAGATCAGTTTTTCTCACTTAGACAACTCTTAAAAGTTATATTCACCTCTCAATAATATTAGGGGTGTACACTGTTATTTTAGGTACTATATTTCAAGGACAGTCTTTCTGAAAATTGAAAATAATATAGATATTTCCATAAAAGTATGTTCCCAATATTAGAATTTATTCTATGGCTGCTCTGCTTCTTTAGAGCTGGAACTAAAAAATTATTTAAGGGTACTTTTTTTTTTTACCACTACTGTGGCAATTATTCACGGTATATAGCAATAACAAAAATGAAAGGCAAAAGATCTGAGAAAATACGATTATGATGAGAAAAAAATCTATGTATGAATGCTTATTATTTTTACTGAAATGATTTTTCACCTGAGGCAAATATGTACAATATTTTCTCTCGCTTTTGTCCATACAATGATGTGTCCCAACTCTCTGAGGAATTTTAAAGCCTGGATCAACTAAGCCATGTCTGGAATCCTGACTCACGGAAACTGTGAGATCATTAATGGTATTGTTTGAAGCCACTAAATTTGGGGATTATTTTTTATGCAGCAATAGATATTTAATGAAGTGAGACAATACAAATTGCTACTATAAGTTTCTAACATTTTTAGAAATTTTTGTGCTTTAATTATAAACCAAGTGTTTCTGAAGATATTACCCTATACTAGGCAGAAAAGGAAAACAAATTCCTTATTCTCTACATTGTATAGATAAAAAATGTGAAGACAATTTATCCATTTTCCCAAGTTGGCAGACAATTTAATTCCATTCCTGAGCAAAAGTATTTCAGAGAGAATGGAGTACATCTACTTTTAGGCATTGTCTTAAAGATAGTGTAGCAGATTTTCTGAAAATTTACTTTGGATGATTTCCAATATCAAGGCTAAGGGTGTAAAGACAAGTTAAAATTTTCAGTAAGGGTTTTGACAAATTATTTCTCCATAGGAAAAAGGCACACCTAGACTAAAACTTCTTATTCAGAAATCTACAAATAATTCTCTTTAGTATCATATGCTTTTATATGGTAAAATATTAGCAGATAACCACATTGCAAAATAAAACTATGTATTAATAAATTAAATATTTCTCATTCATATAGTCAGCAAAACAAAACAAATCAAAGATAACAACTAAAGCAGGCTACTTATGAAAACTAAGCCTGTCTGAATATGATGATAATGGAGTAACACATAGAGATTTTTGTAATGTGTATGACCTATGTACATTATATTTAGTGAAATTGCCTTTTATGTGTGAAAGCAAAAGAAAAGAATTCACAGGTCTGCAGTGACTTAAAAATATATCCCTCATGTATCCTTCTTGTGAAAAGTACCTGGTACAGCTTGGTTGTATTTCATGGTTGTATGACTTAATTTTAAAAGCAGTAAGTACTTCAGATAATTGCTTCTTTTCTTCTGAATAAATAAATAAACTCTATTTTTATTTGAGTTAGCAATCGTCTCCACTAAAAAAATCTACATTTTTTCAAGCTCTCTTAAAGCTAGGTATAGTCATTTTACAGCTTTCTGGCCAAGGAGAGTACGAGGAGGTTGTTAAGACTTTTGGAACAATTATTTTGAAGAAGGCTTAACTCAGGTGGAAGGGGGTCTCTTTTATCCTTTCCGGTTCCTTGCTGCCCAAATGCAGTGGAAGTGTCTGAAGATCCAGTAGCCATTCAGAGTCTTGAGGCAATCTGGCAATCGGAAATTACCCGAGAGAATGGCAGACAAGGAAGATGGAAGTGGCCTGAGTCTCAGGCTGGGAATCCACCCTAACGAAGTCACCCACCTCTGAAGTTATTTCGTATGACAAAACAAAAAAGAAATGTTGTGTTTAAGCTACTATTATTTTGAGACTTTTATGTGCAGCTGAGCCCAATCTTAACCAATAAGTCAAATGAATAAGAAATGACTCAGAATTCAAAAATGGCGAAACATCATAGAAAATGAGAGGGGATGCCCCAGGGAAAGTGCCCACAGACAGGTGCACTTCCTCAATCATGACAGCCCGCAGTTGTCCTCAGGGGTATCATCCCATCAGCAGATCAGACCTGATGAAACCTCTGACAGGGAACATGCTCTTTCACAGAGACATCTTGATGTGGTTTAAAAACAAAGTTATGCATTTTGATATTTTAATAGGGGTATAAATCTATACTCTGACACAAGAAATTGCTCTGAAAAAATACTCCAAGAAGGTTTTACCACCTAGAAAATCTAGTTAGATAAGTTTATAAGTATAAAATCATAGTCACATCCACACACACACACACACACCCCACCCACACACTCCTAAACTCACTATGTTGATCCAAAAGACCGGAAGGAAATATATATTTGGGGGTTACTAGGACTTCTTTCTCTTTTTTTCCCCTGCCTGTATGCACCAAATTTCCTTTAGTGAGTGCAAAGTTCTATTTACATAAAAAGCAAAACTATTGCATTGTAAAAAGACTATTTATAAACAGAACAGCAGGTTAATGGAATAATTTATATAATTATTATTCCAATAGTGAACTTGCTTTTGTATTCAATTTATGCATAGAATAATCCCCAACCATCTCATTTAGGCTATTATTTCATTCTCTTTATAGATAAAAAGGTCAAATGTCTTTATTATTCATTTTCAAATGATCATAATTTCGAAACTAGTAGGTTCTAAAATATTAATGCTTTACCACATATATCTATACAAATTTTTAATTTTTTTAGTGTATTTTGAGAGAGAAAAAGTGTGTGCACAAAAGCGAGGGAGGCGCAGAGTGACAGGGAGAGAGAATCACAAGCAGGCTCTGCGCTGTCAGCACAGAGCCCAATGCAGGGCTCAGTCTCATGAACCGTGAGATTATGACCTGAGCCAAAATCCAGAGTCGGACACTTAACTGACTGAGCCACCTACGCACCCCCAAGTTTTGTATTTTTTTAAAAAAATAACTATATTTACCTAATTACTCAGTCATCCTATGGGTCAATCTCAGAACCAAAACAGGAATCACAGTCATGTGTAAAATGAACAGGTTCTCTTAATTTAGTAAAACATCTTTTTAATAATGATTTGGTTTCGTTCATCAGAGTAAAGAAGCATGGTGAAAAACAGTGTTCTTAATGCTGTTCTTAAGGTCTAGGTATGTTCTTCTGGTTCCAAAAGTTTAGGTTAAGTAGACTTGTTAGATGTTCTAATCTGTGCAGTTTCTGACCCACTAATCTGTGGTTGGAGACTCCACTGGCTACTTTGCTGGGTAGCAAAACGAGTTAACAGCTGTTCTATCAAACATAGACCAGCTATTTATAGGTCAATGATATTGCCAAAAAGGTGTTGAAAACCCCAGTCAGTTAAATAGATATTAAGCATTTATTACCATGCCTGTGGCTCTGTAAATATATACATTTATACATATAAATTATTTTATGTATTTATATACATATATATTAATACATATAAGAATATATATGAATGCATATATAAGAATGCACACACACATGTATAAGACATGGGCACTTGTGTGTGCACCACAGTATCTGTCTTCAAGGTATTTACAATCTCTGGGGGTAGCATGACATATGCACATAATATGGTCAAATGTTGAAATGCATACATTCCCCATTACTTCTTTTACACAACCCTGATTTTACACAACCCTAAGAAAATTGATTTAGTCATTGCTCCTCAAACTTTCTCATATCATCCTAGATTGAAGCTCTTCTTTCTTACAGAAATACCTTTCTCCATATCTCATCTTTTACTGCCTAAATCATGCTTAGTAAATAGGAATATCTTGGGTGCTACCTATATCATAAGTCCTTTGAAGATTACCATCCATTGTGTTCTCTTCCAACTTAGAAACTAAACCATACTTCATTTATTCCTCACTAAAAAAACTGAAATTTCTCTGGCTTCCTTATAATTTCAATTTTGTGTACATGATGTTTTTCTAATTGGTTTCCAATCCAATAAAAAAATGATAAGGACTACAAAGAAGCAGGATAATTGATCCATAATGAGGATAAAAATTAATCAAACTTGGCCCAAATATGACAAAGATGATAGTATTAGAAGGCAAGGATGTTAAAACCATCATTATTAAAACACAATTATGTAAAAAACATTATGCCAATAAATTCAATAATTCAAATAGAATGAACAATTTCCTTAAAAGACACAAACTATCAAATCTCAAAAAGAAATGAGTAAACCAAATTTGCAGTTTAAAGTGTTAACATAAAGAAACTTCAGGTCCATATGACTTCATTGGTGAAATATGAAAAAATATTAAGGAAAAATAATACCTGTTGTCTTCAAATTTTTCCAGAAAAATCCTATATTCTAATCCTAATCTTATGTCATTCTGAGAAGACAAAATTGCCCTTATAACAAAACCAGATGAAAACATTAGCAGAAGAAGGAAGAGGAGGAAGGGGAGGAGGATGAACAACCTATCAATAAATATGCCTCATGAACATAAATGTAAACAATCCTTAATACTTTGAGAAATCAAATCCCCCAATATCTAAAAGAATAGTACATCATAAGATTAAAAAATTAATCAATGTAACTCACTACATTAAGAGACTAAATAAGAAAGGAATAGACTAAATAAACAGGAATAGAGAAGAGCTTTCTCACTTGATAAAGGTTACAAAAATCTACAGCTAATGTCATAAGTAACGTTAAGTGACTGAATGTTTTCTGCCAAACATCACGAATAAGGAAGGGTGTAGTTTCACCACAGCTAGTCATCACTGTACTGATGTTTTAGCCAAGGCAATAAGGCGAGAGTAAAAGGCATTCAGATTGGAAAGAAAGCAATGAAACTATTTTTGTTCACAGGCAACATGATTCTCTAAGTAGAAAATATGATATAATATGCCAAAAGTTACTAAAAGTATTAAATTATTTTAACAAGCTTGCAATATAAAAAAGAAAAAGTCAATATCCTTTCTATATGTAGTCATGGGATAATCTGACATTAAAATGAAAAGCAGTATCATTTAAAATAGTACCAAAAAATATGAAATTCTTTGACATAAGTCTGACAAACTGTATGGAAGCCCTATACACTGTAAACTATAAAACATTACTGAAAGGAATAAAAGTAGACCTAAATCAATGAAATGCATGTGTTCATGGATTGAAACACTGAATATTGTTAATGCATAATTTTCCTCAAATGTAACTACAGATTCGATGCAATCCCAATAAATGTCCTAGCAGGTTTTTGTTGTTGTTATATATATTGACATGCTAATTCTAAAATTCATACAGAAATGCAAAGAACCTAGAATAGTCAAAACAAATGTAACAAAAAGAACAAGTTGGAGGACTTACACTATTTCAATACTTGTAAGACTTTAAGACTTATTTTAAATTTTTTAAAATGTTTTGTTTATTTTTGAGAGACAGAGAAAGAGCGTGAGTGGAGGAGGGACAGAGAGAGGGAGACACAGAATCTGAAGCAGGCTCCAGGCTCTGAGCTGTCAACCCAGGACCTGACACGGGGCTCAAACCCGTAAACATGAGACCATGACCTGAGTGGAAGTTGGCTGCTTAATTGACTGAGCCACCAAGCACCCTTTCAAGACTTATTTTAAAGCTACAGTAATCAGTACAGTAAAAATAGCATAATCTGGTACATTATTAGCACCAAGAGGAGTCTATAGATCAATGGAACAGAATATAACCTAGAAAGACAGCCACAAATATAGAGAATTGATTTTGGAGAAAAGATACAAAGCTAATTTAGTGTAAAAAAGACAGCCTACATAATAAATGGGGCTGGATAAATAGAAATACTTATGTGTAAAAGGAACTTTGATCCATACATGTACCATAAATCTAAATGTATATGCTAAAACTGGGAGCCTAGAAGAAACCATAGGAGAAAATTCTGTCATCTTGAGTCAGCCAAAGATGTCCTGTACACAACACATAAAGCACTATCTATAGAAAAGGTAGTAAGTTAAACTTCATCAATATTAAGAACTTCTGTCCTTCAAAACATTGTTAAAAGAATTAAAAGAAAAGCCATAGACTAGGAGAAAATATTTGCAAATCATATATCTAATAAAGATCTGTATCTAAAACATCCAAAAGAACTTGCAGAACTCAATAATAACAAGACAAACAAACCAATACAAAATTTACAAATGATTTGAACAGACTCTTCACCAAAAAACATATATTCATTGCAAACATGAAAAGATGCTCAAAATTACTAAGTATTAGAAAAAATTCAAATTAAAACAATAAGATGCAATCAAACACCTATTAGAATGGCCAAAAGTAAAATAACTGATCATACTAAATATTAGTAAAGATGTAAAGCAACAAAAATTACCATACACTATTGTTGGTAATATAAATAGGTACAATCATTTTGAAAACAGTTTCTTAAAAAGTTAAACATGTATCTACCATATGAATCAGCCACTCTATTCTTTGGTGGAGAGGAAAAGAAACATATGTCTTTTTAGAGACTTGTACACAAATATTCATAGAAGCTTTATTTGTAATAGCCTCCAAATGGAAACAACCCAATAGTTCATAGAAAAAACAAACTAGGGCATATCCATCCAAAATTCTACTCAGCAATAAAAGGAATGAACTACTGACATGACTAAATGCCAAATAATTATGCTAGTGAAATAAGATATGTGCATACTGTATGATTCCACTTACACAAAATTTTAGAAAATGCAAATGATCCTTACAATGACAGGAATCAGATCAGTGGTTGCCTGGAATAGAGGAGGAGGAGGGGGTGGGGGTGGGGGAGGTCAGGGAGGAAAGGGAAGGAAATATTACAAAGAAGCTCAAGGAAACTTTTGAAATTAAGAGAGATGTTCATTTTCCTAATTGTGGTCATGATTTCATAGGTGTATACATATGTCAATTTTTACCAAATTATAAATTAAAAAATGAAATATGTAATCAGTAATTTGAGGTAGAAAAAGGATGTATGCAAAATAGATGCTTCTCTTACATATCTTCCTTTTTCACCAATCTTATTAAAATATTAAAGTTCTAATGTATACTAGTAGAGACACAAAAAAAATCAAGCAGCATTACCCTCCTAATGATCTTTTCCTAAAGAGAATGACACTAATCTTTGATAATTCATAAGGCTTATAAATCAGCCTGAATATTATGAACAGATTTTGATCTTAGCTTACCTTACCTTGTAATGATCAGAATACTTAGAAGAAAACAGGAATGAAAATAGAAACACCATCTTTGAACATAACCGATTGGCTTTGCGGTTCAAGAAGTAGTTGTAGAGTAGAAACAATTTCTACCTTTGAACAAAGAATCCTGAGCTGTAGAAAATGATTTTGTGTTTTTATATTCAAATATAGAACTGCCACTTTCCAAATGAAAAAATACTCAATATAAAATGGTGTTGTTTTCATAATCAAGTACTCCAAATACTCTAAACTTACCTTCTAAGATACTGCTACATGACCCAATCTTGCAAAAGAACCACCTGCATAACGAAGATTATTCTCATATTGAAAAATCTTTTGTGTCTATGCAAGTTTTTATTAATTCTAGGATGTAAAATGCCCAGGACATCTCTAATGCCATAGAATCTGAATAATAAAAAAATAAAAGCAATTTAAAAGAGAATTGATAATCATTAAATCCCTATCAACATCCCCATTTGTGACCTGATTGAAATATAAAAGTGAGAAAGATATGGTTCTAAGAACACCGTACTAAGAAGCATGAAAGGTAAAACTAAAAGAGTGTCTCTAGCAGATTTTAACATTAGCACCAAAAGATGGCCACACACAGGAGTGTACAAAAACGCACAAGTAGAGGCTATCAACAAAGAAGCTACTATGTAGTTTTCAGTAAGTCCTGTTGCCTCTGATCCCAACATGATAAAAAATTATAATAAGAAGCCATTAAATAATGAAATTGTCTTACCTATTCTGCAGATCAGTGTTCAGGAAATTAAATCCTAACCTTAGTCTAAAAAGCAAGCCTTCTTAGATTTAGATTTAAAGTATTTTTAAGACATTTTCTTTCAGATAGTCAAATGTTAGAATAATTATAAAGCCCCTGTTACCTTTATTTTATGAGATAAATAATTCCCACAGCAATAGGTGTCATTAAAAGCAGTGGGAAAATTTGTATAACAAATATTATCAGCCTTTAAAATAAATTTATATTCTACATTTAAAGGAGAAAACTAATCCCACTAAGGTGGAGAATATATGATGGAAAAGTATTTTGGGTGAGGAGTATTTTTCAAATACAAAAGAATATATAATTATTCTCTCTCTTCTGCCAAAAATCACAATTTAGGTAAACTATTCATCATTCTACCTTAAGTAAACTTTTTCTTACAGAAATGGGCATGCATAATCCCCACTATGTGGAAGAATTCTTTTTAAGTGCATAGATACAAACACTAGAATAGTTAGAAATGCTTTCAAGATTAATTTTTTCCTCCTTGGAGGCAAAAGAATAGTAAGATCATATTGACTCCACAGAGGGAACCAATCACTTGTGCCTGGTTACTGTTTCCCCTCTGAAATACTAAGGGCTGTATGGACTGCAGGATTTTCTTTAAAGGATATATGTTTAAATAAATATGCAATAATTAAATATATATTTATATACACATATATTTAAACACATATTTAACTATATAAATATATTATAGATTTAAATATATATTTGTATTTATAAAAACATAAATATGTAAAAATATATTTATAAAATATAGTTATTACTTTATATAGTAAATATATTTATTTACCATATAATATATATAAAATAAAAATATGTATTAAACTATTTTATTTAAAAATTAAAAATACTAGGGCGCCTGGGTGGCTCAGTCAGTTAAACATCAGACTTCAGCTCAGGTCATGATCTCATGGTCCATGAGTTCGAGCCCCACATCGGGCTCTATGCTGACAGCACAGAGCCTGGAGCCTGTTTCGGGTTCTGTGTCTCCCTCTCTCTCTGCCCCTTCCCCGCTCACTCTCTCTCTCTCTCTCAAAAATAAATAAAGATTAAAAAAATAAAAATAAAACATATTATTATATATATATTTAAATCTATGTGTTGTGAAGAAGAAAAAGTAGTGACCTTCATCTACTATTAAGGTATTTATTTAAACTAGGGAAGAAAGATTAGGAATAAGGTGTACACACCAAAGAACCACTAAGAAAACACATATGCTTTGGAAAACACATATTTAGCACAGAGCTCAGGTAGCCACTCTGTGCTAAATATCTTTCACTTTTCCCTCCAATTGCACTCTACTGGAATGTACACTTCTCCTTGCCCTTAACAGGGGTTGTAAAGAATACATCAGGTGACAATTTGGGTTTCACAAATAGGAAGTATCACAGGAGGTAGAAGAGAGGAAGAAGAATGAAGTCAGAGTATTATTCTTCTCTTCTCTCTGGATGTTGACCCCCTATAGAAAGTCACTTGTCAGGCAGCACTATCCCTTTCCACAGAATTCTCTTGCAAACTTTCTGTCTCTCATCAGGGATAACACATACCTGGAACCCCATGTTACTAGCCCAGAAGTACTGTATTATCCTGGTGGTTCCCTACATGCACCCCACAAATATAAATACTCTCTTTTGTTAACTACCCCTCAAATTACTCATTTTGACTATGTCATCCTTTTTGCCTTACTTGTATCAACCTCCTACAATGCTATCCTCTCAAACCAGAGACTTTCAGATACTTTCAGTACAGTCCTCTGGGAGTGCTGAAAAGACTGTAGAGACAGGGCATTAACATTAGTGAGGGCTCACTCTAATTATATTCACCCTTTTCTGGTATTCATGGAGAGGAGCAACATACTGATGGGACAGCTACTTCAGCTTTCTAGAGTGATCAGCAATCAACTGAGCTCTTCTTCATGGACACTGCACAAAATGCTGAGGGTCAGCTGCTTCATAGGAAATGGAGGAGAACGGATGAGACCAAATTGCCACTTTCACACTGGAACAGCCTGATGCTTAAAAGGGGTGCTATGGGGAATGATTGATGCTAGCTGGGTCAGAGAGCATGTGGTATAATTTTTCAAATTAAAAAAAAGTAGGCAAAAAGGATTTGTGGTTTATATTTAAGCCTGATGGATTAAAAAAAATGCCTTTACTACTGTTCACCAATGAAATACCACTAACATCACATAAAGGGATTGAAAAGGTAAAAGAGCTATGAGGAAAAATAACAGAAAAGATAAGAGCAGAGAAAAGTTCACAACACAGTTTTGGGAAAATTTAACAGTGAGATATGGTGACTGACTTAACAGAAACCAAGAAAGAAAAACAAACCAAGGTACTTTCAAAAGGTGATGACACAGAGAAGCAAGACAATTATTCCTCATAGAACCTTGAAACAGCTTAGGGGATAGGGACACCAAAGATCTTATAATGCAGGGATCTGGCTTCAGGCTCAAAACAGGAGATTGGTTAGAGCTTTCAGATTTATTTTTCCACCCCAACTAGCAGGAAACTATCCTTACCTATACTTACAACAAACATGGAAATGAGACAAGACTGCCAGATTGCAAATAGATTAAATGAAAGTCAGTATGTTGAACGATACCCCAGGTTTCTTTCTACCACCTATTTACAGAATGAAGACTGAGAGATTCATTGTGGGAAAGACTGAAAAGCCCCAGAGAAAGAAAATTTTGGAAACAAACAGTTCACAGCGTGCTCACCCTTCAGTGAAGCTCAGCAGGTGACAAGGCACCACCTAAGCAGAGAGAGAGAGATTCTAATCACTTCTCAGAGCCACACTCTTTAATATTAATAGCCTGTCAACAGTGAGCAAGCGTGAAAGGAAAACCTCCAACATGAAAGACATGGACAAATATAAATAAAATAAAAAAACTTGGGGAAAGCAGAAATAATACAGAGACTAAACAAAACATTGAAAAAAATGAGAAAATAAGAGATTTCTTTGAGAAAAATAAGAGCTTTCATCCATGAAACAAGGACATAACACTACTTTTTAAAAATGTAATGAATGGTATTGAAGGGGCTCTTGGAAATGAATCCAATGATTTATGTAAAAATGTCAACAGAAGGAGTAGAGGAAAAAGTCTAATATCCTATAGTCTAATATCCTATAAAGTAAGCAAAAAGACAGCAAGAGGGAAAATAAAAAAAATAAAGATAAGAAAATTAGAGGCATTTAGTTCAGGAGATCTAATATCTAGTGAACTAAAGTTCTAGACATCAAGGGGCACCTGGGTGGTTCAGTCAGTTAAGTGTCCAACTCTTTTTTTTTTTAATTTTTTTTAATGTTTTATTTATTTTTAAGACAGAGAGAGAGAGCATGAGTGGGGATGGGGCAGAGAGAGAGGGAGACACAGAATCTGAAGCAGGTTCCAGGCTCTGAGCTGTCAGCACAGAGCCCAACACGGGGCTCAAACTCACAAACTGTGAGATCATGACCTGGGCTGCAGTCAGACGCTCAACCGACTGAGCCACCCGGGTGCCCCAAGTGTCCAACTCTTGATTTCGGCTCAGGTCATGATATCATGGTCATGAGATCTAGCCCCTCTTGGGGCTCCATGATGATTGTGTGGAGCCTGCTTAGGATTCACCCTCTCTATCTCTCTTTGCCCCTCCCCGGCTCATGCATTCTCTCTCTCTCTCTCTCTCTCTCTCTCTCTTTCTCTCTCAAAATAAAAAAATAAACACTTAAAAAATAAATTCTAGACATCAAGGATAGCGGTAATTAGTAACGAAAAAGTCAATTACCCAGAATTAAGAATCTCCATTTTGAAAGGTCCCACCAGAGTCAGTTTCAAGGGCATATGAACTGGTAGTCACATAGGACCTGTGCTTAGAAAGACACCACTCTTGGTTTCGCACTCTGCTGTCACCATCTTGAAATACTTAATTTTTTAAAAATTTTTTTAAACATTTATTTATTTTTGAGACAGAGAGAGACAGAGCACGAACAGGGGTGGGTCAGAGAGAGAGGGAGACATAGAATCCGAAACAGGCTCCAGGCTCTGAGCTGTCAGCACAGAGCCCAACGCGGGGCTCAAACTCACAGACCGCGAGATCATGACCCCAGCCCAAGTCGGCCGCTTAACCGACTGAGCCACCCAGGTGCCCCAAAATACTTAATTTTTGAAGAAGGAGACCTACATTTTCATTTTGCACCAGGCCCTGTACATTATGTAGTTGGTCCAGGGTCAACCTAGAATTCTATACTCAGTCAAGCTATCAGTCAAATTTGAATAAAAAATAAAGGCTTTTTCAGACATTAAATGACTCTCAAAATTTGATTTTCCATGCACTCTTTTTCAGGAAGCCACTTGAGAGATGCATTTGACCAAAACAAGAACATAACATGAATCTAATGCAGATGAATGAATAAGGGAAGTGTCTGAATAAGAGATATGTGACCATCCTAGAAACAAACTAGTCTAGATGAAGTAGGAATGCAGAGGAAAGAAAGTGGGAGGAAGTCACCAGGGAAAAAAATTGAACTGATGAACAATGGAACTGACAGGATGTTTGGAACTTTGTTTTGACAGATCAGTGAGCATTCATAAAATTATAAAATATATTTGAAAAATACAACAATTATGAAATCAAGGAGAAAGAAAAAAATTATATGAGATAGGAAAGTCATTTGATTGATGCTTTGATTGACAAGTGAATAATATTTAGAAATCACTGCTTACAAATACAAGTGACTTAAAAACTAAATAAGGAGCAGTATGAAGGAAGTTGGTGAAGTGAATATGTGAGAGCTATTTCCTCAGTTATTATTATGGATGTCAATTGATAAAGTCTGAAATTGATAAATCAAGAAATAGTAAAAGCATATTATTTGGAAATATGCTAAAGAAGGAAGAACTAGAAAGAAATCATTGAAGTTATCTATTTCTGGAAAATTGATTGCTGGGTTTTTAAAATATTTATTTATTTTGAGAGAGAGAGAGTAGGAGAGAGAGAGAGTGTGTAAGCACAAACATGAGTGGGGGAGGAGCAAAGAGGGAGAGAGAGAGAATCTCAAGCAGGCTCAACATTCACCAGGGAGCCTGATGTGGGGCTCAATCTCATGACAAACCATGAGACCATGACCTGAGCCAAAAGCAAGAGGTGCACACTTAACTGACTGAGCCAACCAGGCACCCCAACTGCTGTTTTTTGATAATAATAAAAATAATTTTAATGACATAATCCCCTGTTAAAGTAGAATATTCAGTAGACTGCTCACAACACAAGTGACTGAGCTTAGAATTCAGATCCTTTACTTGATAGTTTCAGAATCACCCACCATGAAAAATGTAAATTACTGACAAATAACAAGATGTTGAAATTCATCTTGAATTCAAAACAGAGAAAGACTGAAAGGGCACAACACATTCTAAACATAAGTTGATGGTTAATGTTAATCTCCAGTTGTTCTAGGCTTTTAGACACACAGTGAAGCCAAGGGAAAGAAAATTATACATGGTTATCACATATACACCTGTTTGTCGCATGTTCCATGCTCATGAACTGAACTAACAGAAAACAGGCCCCTGTGTTTCAGATTTGAGGTAGACACACAAAAGAAAATATATATGTGTATATATACACATATAGAGAGAATTCTCTCAATTCTCTATACTAGTTCTACTACTTCTAGCTCTAAATTCTTTATCCCTTCTTTCCCCAATCATTTTTTTTTCTGCCACGGAAAAAGATTATCTTTTATTTGTGAAAAATATTCTATGATTTTTTTCAATACCAAATAGACAATGCTCATTTGTACTAGCTCTGTACATTTTCTGCTTCGTTGTTGTTATTTTGGTAAGTTATTTAGGTACTTCATCAAAAAGAAAAATTTTTTTTAATTTTTTTTTAACGTTTATTTATTTTTGAGACAGAGACAGAGCATGAACGGGGGAGGGGCAGAGAGAGAGGGAGACACAGAATCTGAAACAGGCTCCAGGCTCTGAGCTGTCAGCACAGAGCCCGATGCGGGGCTCGAACCCACGGACCATGAGATCATGACCTGAGCCGAAGTCAGACGCTTAACCGACTGAGCCACCCAGGTGCCCCAAGAAAATTTTGATGTAACTGTAAAGAAGAGAAAGAAAGATATAGGAAGTAGCATAAAGTATGAGAGCACAGTGAACTATAATCGATGAATTTATTATTTTATTGCATATGTATCTAGTTTTGTATATTACAGTATTGCATATGTATAATACAGTTTATTACATATTACATATTTTTTGAAAAATCAGAGAAAGGCATATTGGGTAGTGCTACAAAAGTAAAATTAGAATGTGGTTTAGAGAGAATGAAGAGGCTCTGCATGTAAAGAGCACTACGAAACTGTCATGTCCCTGAAGTAATAAGAGACTGAAAACCAGCAAAGTTGAGTACTGCATTGGCTGAGTAAAGAAAGCTCAGCACCAGTTCCACCAAAAATAACAAAGGTATGTTTAAAAGTGGGTTTACGACATTTGCTCTTAATTAATACAGTACCATGTAACAACAGACTTCAAAAATACACTAGCAGAGAAAGAAAGTAATAATTAAAATAGATTTTTGGTGAAATATGCATTAAAAAACTATGGAAAGAAAGTACAGGTCTACTGCACAGGCATCTGGAACCACAGAAAAGACACAACTGACACAAGTAAGGCTTCCTAGAAGCAGAGAGGGAGAAGGAAATACCCTGGCTTTTCTCTTCCTTCTTACCTATCCTGCAATCTTCTGATGGTATCAGCCACTGGCCAAATCTAGCCAGGTGCCAGTTTACACAGGAACCTGGGAAATCTAGCTGTGATGGACACAGGGCAGAGTGGGAATAAGGTGAGGCACAGACCCAAGGGCAAACAGGCCCTGGAACATAAGACATGGTAACCAGAAAGTGTCAACATTTTTTCTGAGGTTTGGAAATAAGGCAGAAAGGTAGGTGAGATGCCTTCCCTGACCTGTTGGGGCAGGGTAGAACAAGGTTATCTAGAGGATTGAACAACCCAAGGTTTGAAATCCTTTTTTTTTTCTTTTAATTTTTAAAAGTAGCCCAAACACAGTTTAAGTAGATTTGTACAGAGTGGCAAGTACTTGAGAATTAATATAAAAGCTTAAACTTGAAATTACAATGTTCAACTTAATTTCTTTTTTCTTTTTCCAATGCAAACCCGATATTGGCAAATAACAGAGGTTTTTATAGTTTTTTAGAGACTCTCCATAAATTATCTTCTATTAAACAATGACCAGAGTATAAAAAAAATAAGGTATGTGGTCACAATTCTTAGAAAGCAGATTGTCGTTTTTAGCTTGGTTTTTATTATATAAATTATATTTATTATCGATATTATTATAAAGGCAATGAATATTCACTATAAACAGGCAGCAGATGAGATTTTCAAAAATAGTCTGTAGCAGGAGGAAAGGAATACCATCCTGTATTTCTTAGCAAGTACAACATAAATCTTTGTGATAAATAGGAACCCACAAAGCATGCCACCACCATAAACTCAGAGGGCTCTCTGAAATATGTAAGGTAGAAAGATTATTCTCTTTTTCCTTTCTTATTTATATAAGGTCCATGCGCCTTTGGGTTTAAGAACTATGCCTGTTTTTCAGTTCCCAGGATAATCTCAGAGTGGAGAAATTTCATCTGCCTTTCATGTTCTCAGAGTCAGAAAGCAATAGTAGATCTCAAAGATCAAATACCCATTTGCTCTCAGTCTTCTTTAGGGTTGGTTCCCTGGGGAGCCAATGACCAATCAAAACAGAGAGATTTTCATTTATGAACTCAACTTTTTAAAAAACTTGCTTTCTTCTTCTTTCCATAGTGAATGCATTTCTAAGAGTATCAATCCTGGTTTCCTACCCTGTATTCTTTTAGTCTTCAAATTTATAGCATCTACATATTTTAAGAAGAAGATTTTTGTAAGATCTAAAATATGAAGATATTTTTTTTCCTTGATTATTCTTTGGCCTTTACTTTTAAAACATTTTTATTAGAGTAAATCATGCACAGATATCTATCTATCTATCTATCTATCTATCTATCTATCTATCATCTATCATCTATAAATCCTTTCATAAAAATTAGCAGTTTGGGGCACCTGAGTGGCTCAGTGGGTTGAGCTTCTGACTCTTGATTTTGGCTCAGGTAAGATTGAGCTCCACCTCAGCCCCCTCCACCCCACCCCCTGCACTGAGCATGGAGCCTGCTTAAGACTCTCTCTCTCTCTCTCTCTCTCTCTCTCTCTCTCTCTCTCTCCCCTTTGGCCCCTCTCTCTCATTCGAGTGTGCTGTCTCTCTCTTAAAAAAGTTAGCATTTTTTTTTCACCCACTCAATCTCACTCTGTTCTATTTACCAGAGATATCTACTTTAAAATATTTTGGCTGTTTCTTCTGGGACTTTTCTCCATATTTTTAAATGGTATACTTATTTTTTTAATTCTTGACTTACCAATATTAGATATTGCCTATTGGCTTCCTGTTATGATAGATAAGGGTTTAGGTCTTTTATATGTCTGACCGACCATTTTATATTACCCTAAATTCCCAATACTGTTCTATACTACTCTTAATTTAATCAGTAATCAATAGTTACATTTTTAGGATATGTACACAATGCTCATTACATGGCCAAAAAGTATATAAAGATCACATTTCCATTCTTGGAGTTTAAAAAATTTCCTGAAATTATTAAGTACCTCATTTTTTACTACCATTATTTTCTCTATGTCTATTCTATATCCCCCCCCCCTCCCCAATCCCATTTACATCTGCCAATATTAATCGACAATTTCCCTCTTTTATTCTGGGGACTTCTGTCTTGTAGCTCTTTAGCTTGTGGCTCAAACATGGATGAGTTACTCTCTAGATCTGAAACATAGCTATCATCCTGTGACATGCTTTGGCCATACTCCGTTATGGTATGGATCCCCTGTTTCTGGATTCTATGACTTCCTCTTTTCTGAATTCTCCCCTGTTTTACTGGAAAGAGCACATTCTATAGTAGTTTCTAAGACCGTGCTCATATGACATAAATCTTTGATGGGAATGCAAGCTGGTGCAGCCACTCTGGAAAACAGTATGGAGGTTCCTCAAAAAACTAAAAATGGAACTACCCTACGACCCAGCAGTTGCACTACTAGGCATTTATCCAAGGGATAGAGGTGTGCTGTTTTGAAAGGACACATGCACCCCCATGTTTATAGCAGCACTATCAACAATAGCCAAAGTATGGAAAAATCCCAAATATCCATCGAAGGATGAATGGATAAAGAAAATGTGGTATATATATACAATGGAGTATTACTTGGCAATCAAAAAGAATGAAATCTTGCCATTTACAACTATGTAGATGGAACTAGAGGGTATTATGCTAAGTGAAATTAGTCATAGAAAGACAAATATCATATGACTTCACTCATATGAAGACTTTAAGACAGAACAGATGAACATAAGGGAAGGGAAGCAAAAATAATATAAAAACAGGGAGAGAGACAAAACAGACTCATAAATATGGAGAACAAACAGGGTTACTGGAGGGGTTGTGGGAGGGGGGATGGGCTAAATGGGTAAGGGGCACTAAGGTATCTACTCCTGAAATCATTGTTGCACTATATGCTAACTAATTTGGATGTAAATTTAAAAAAATTAAAAATAAAACATGTTAAAAATACATAAATAAATCTTTGAATCTGAATGCTAAAAGCCTTTGTTCTTTCTTTCCATTTGATTGATAGTTTGACAGCATATTCTAGATTGAGAAGCATTTTCTTTGAAAATCTGAAAACTTGCCTTTACTTCTTCTGCCAAGGACAGACATGTGCTTGGTCACTCTGTTCCATTCTGACAGTTACTACTATTCCTCCTATCTACATATTTCAAAATTTCATTAAGATAATCTATTCTCTGGGGTGCCTGGGTGGTTCAGTCAGTTAAGCATCCGACTTTGGCTCAGGTCATGATCTCACAGTTTGTGAGTCCGAGCCCTACATCGGGCTCTGTGCTGACAGCTCAGAGCCTGGAGCTTGCTTTGGATTCTGTGTCTCCCTCTCTCTCTGCCCCTTCCCATCTCATGTTCTGTCTCTGTCTCTGTATCTCAAAAACAAATAAACATTAAAAAAAAGATAATCTATTCTCTAATGGCTTCTCTTTTTTTCTCTTTGACTTTGTGGGTTTATAAATTTTTACTTTTCTACTATCATTCTAGGGAAAGTCTCAAGTTGGAAGGGAAATAGATATATGTGACAATCCACCATCTTTATTCAAAAGTAAGGATTTTCTTTTCTTGCTGCCTAGCTAAATTAGCAAAAAGGATGTTAGTAAAGTGTAGCTAAGATGGAATTTTTTTTTGATGAAGTACCTAAATAACAAAATGACAATAATGAAGCAGAAAATTTACAGAGCTAGTACAAATGAGCATTGTCTATTTGGTATTGAAAAAATCATAGAATATTTTCACAAATAAAAGATAATTTTTTTCTGGGCAGAGAAAAAATGGGGAAAGAAGGAATAAAGAATTTAGATTTGGAAGTAGTAGAGATAGTAGAGAGAATTGAGTTTATCTAGAAACTAGAAACTTAGTCTCTTGATTTGTATGCAGTTCTATAGTTTTTCTACTTCATTACTCCCTCTAAAATTGTAAAGGCTGCAGAAGACATACTGTAAGGGAATCGGTGTAGTCCAAAATGCATGAGTCATTTTCATTTGCTAACTTTACCATTAATTTTCTGTCTTCATCAGTTACTTTAGCATTTGTATCTCAAGGTGTATACTGTCTCACCTGTGTGATGCTTGTTTTCTTCTACAATTTGCTTTTCAAGGAAACTACTTAAAACAAGCCTGTGGGCATGAAATTTTTAAATGATACCAATAAAGTAGTTAAGTAATGTCAAGAAGCCCCCCTGAGTGCTAACCACATGGACTAGAAGGCAAAATGAGAATTTTAGTAATCAAATGTCCCATGAAAGAGCCAGCTGCTGAGCGGGTGCTTCTGCTACTAAGAAAGGGAAAATTACTATGCACCCTCGATGCACATTATATTCACCTTGGGCTTTAGCAACCAAACACTTGAAGAAGCCAGTGGAGTCTGACAAATGTCAGTATAGCCAAAAGATAAGATTGTGAAAACATTATTTTATAACTACCTCTCTCAGTGGCTCCCTTAGACTATTGTGCACTTGATCTGATTCAGCAAGAATCACTGACTGAAGAGGCAAATGTTTCTTTTTTTTTTCATGCAGTAAACAAGCAAACGGTCAATTCAGCTTCTACTACTACAGCTAAATGCTTTTGGGTTAAATATTAAATGTAGTTAGTAGAATTTAGAGAAATAAACCTCAGACTAAAATGTAGAAGAAAAGAAACCAAAGCATTATTAATATAATTTTGTATATTTATTATTGACCATAAAAATTATTCCCCTGGTACCTGTGACTTTCTGTCACCTGAAAGTGTCACATCCAATGCAAACAGGATGTTGGTACCACTTAGTTTAATTTTAAAATGAAAGTCGTAGGCCCATCCAGTTAACTCTGGTGACTCAACTCACTCACTTCCATCACTCATACTGAGGACTTTTAGCCATAATCTTAACCTCTCTTCCACCTCTCCTGTCACATGTCCTCATCCTCTTCTTGCTCCTGAATCTTTCTTCTGATCACTCCCTCTTTGCTGTCTGAGCCTTCCTCCATTACCCAATTCAACCAGGTCTTGCCTGTTCCTTTGCTCCTGAAGGAGATGGTTATTGTCAGAAGTCACTGCATCCTTTATTAAAAACTATTGAGGTATCTTTTACATATAAAAATTATATTATTTAAGATGTACAGCTTAACGGTTTGATATCTATATGCACTGTGAAAAGATCACCATAATTGTGCTAAATAACTTATCCATCACCTTTACACAGTTACCATCCATGTATGTGTGGTGGTGGGGGTGTATTTTAAGATCTATCCTTTAGTGGGGGCACCTGGGTGGCTCAGTCGGTTAAGTGTCTGACTCTTGATTTAGGCTCAGGTCATGATCTCACGGTTCATGAGACTGAGCCCCCACGTCAGGGTCTGTGCTGACAGCACATAGCCTGCTTGGGATTCTCTCTCTCTCTCTCTCTACTCCTCCTCCTCTTGCCCACTAGCATTCACACTCTTTTTCTCTCTCAAAATAAATAAACTTAAAAAAAAGACCTACCCTTTCAGCAAATTCAGATAGCAAATATCCTTTTAGCATATTAAAGTAGATAATATGCCCGGACTTTAACTACCACTCTTCTTTCCTAAGAAAAACTTTCTGTGTAGATGAAATTCACTGCTTTGAACTAATTAAGTTCATAGGTATCCTTATGACCATTATATCCCACTTGCTCAGTATAGGCAAGATTACAAAAGTCAAGATTACTTAAGTCAAGATTATAAAAACGGTACAAAAGGATCCATTCTCACTAAATTTCACCTCTCAGTTCCACTGTACACAACACACCCAAGGATCGTAACATTGATGTCCTCTTAACATTTATATCATATCTCGTATCGTAATGTTGGAAGTTTGTGTTAGTTGTGTGTGTAGGTTAAGTGTGTGTGTGTGTGTGTGTGTGTGTGTGTGTGTGTGTACACATATATATATATATATATATATTTGTGAACAAACAATTCCAAAAATCAGCATTATTTCCCCACATATATTAAAAATTTAATTGGATTTTTTGTACTTTACAAATGATTAATTCTATCTATAAATGTATAGTCTACATGCATGTCTTTTGGCATAATAAATCTCTTAGTTCTAAATTTTCACTGGTAGTCCAATTCATTCAATAAACTACTTAAGATCTAATTGAAGGTCATAAATATTATGTAATCCACACAAAGTGAAATATTCTCAATTTAAAGATGAGGACATTGAGACTTAGAGTTTTAACTAACATGTTCACATCTATACAGTGTAAGAGGCATATCTAAACCAAATCTATATTTCTCAGAAATCCATTCTAGGGGCGCTTGGGTGGCTCAGTCGGTTAAGTGGACGACTTCGGCTCAGGTCATGATTTTGCGGTCCGTGAATTTGAGCCCCACGTCAGGCTCTGTGCTGACAGCTCAGAGCCTGGAGCCTGTTCCAGATTCTGTGTCTCCCTCTCTCTGATCCTCCCCCATTCATGCTCTGTCTCTCTCTGTCTCAAAAATAAATAAACATTAAAAAAAAATTAAAAAAAAAAGAAATCCATTCTTATCCCTTCTATACAAACTCTGGTAATAAGACTAAAATCATACTTAGTAAATACTTTAGACATTGATCAATGTCAATAAATAATAGGGAGGAAATATTTTCTTCTTAAATCCTTGAAGTTTAAACTGTCAGCATTCCCAAGGATTAGCAAACCTTATAGAAAAGTAAAAAAAATCAGACATTTGTCCTGTGTCCACATATGTATAGCCAAGTCAGTCCTATCCTTAGTAGTAAATGGTCACCTATATGGCAGGATTTCAGTGATTCCACTGGAATTAGTCAATCCACAAATATTTCCAAGAGAGTACAACATATTGCTTAAACTGCTATCCTTTGAGGAGTCTACCTTATCAATATGAAGCCAAGGTTTTAGTATGAAGTTTTACACACACACACACACACACACACACACACACACACACACATACACACACACTTTATAACCCAGTGACATCCTTAATTAAATTATATACAGTATAACTCTTAGATTTGAGAAAATTATAAAACAATATGTGGCCCTGTTTGGGCTTTTGATATTACTTATTTCTGAACTTAAAAAAATCTTTTCAACTGTTAACTCAGAACAAATCATGAGTGACCATTAGTTTACTAAGGAAAGACACAGAATGAAGTTTTTCTGGAAGGAAACAAGGCACATCCGCCCAAAGAATCTTGACCCCAAAACAAAACACACAATGGAGCGTCACTATTACTTAGTTGTTGTTTTTTTTTTCTGACAAAAACCTAAAGACTATAAAGTGAAAGTCAGACAAGGGAGAAATTAGTGGTTAGCTAGAATTCCATGGCAACACACCCACAGTTGTGAAAGCATCATGGTTCTTTAAAGATTGCACATTATTAAACTCCATCTTAACATCTTGTTCTAAGGATGATGCAAAATGTCAACGACATCTCAGACCTAGTGTCACTTAAGACTACTGGGCCATTAGAAGTTCAAGGAGGTGGTTCTGTAATAACAAAAAAATTCCTATGATCAAGTACCTGCCCTCTTTTTCTCCTTGGTACAGCTGAATTAGGTGGTAGCTTTCCTGCAGCTAGTGACCTGAGAGCCCTAACCTGTCCTACTGCAGGAGAGCATATGAGTTTAGGAGTTCAAAAGACTGTAAGGTAAGGAGATGACTTATGGGAGAAAACAGAGATGTGCTGCTGGCAACAGGGGTTGAGACCCCATGGAAGCTCCAATTGTCTATGATTTTAAATTCTAGTTTGAGGAGTCTGGGTCTTATGCTACATAAAGGATTTTAGGAAATGGTCATGATAAGAGCAGATTTTGGTAGGTTTATTTGGCTTAATTCTTAGCTGGAGAGAATCTTATATCCAAAATAATATTTATATAATATTTATACTTACAAGTAAATAGCTGCATTAGAGGATTTTACTTATTGGGAGTTTAGTTAGATGACTAAGAATTATAATACAAAATTAGCACATAAAATCAAATTGAAAAGTCACAAATTTTAAGAATCATTGCATAATTTGTCATTTTTACTACCTTTTCTACAATGCATATAAAATATATTTTGAAAAGATATGGATATAAATGGAATTTCATTGTAAAGTTATTAATTATCTGATATACAACAAATTGATGTTGTTTTAAGGGGGCACGTTGGCTAAAATTATTCAGAAGAAAATAAAAAATTGGATTTCTCTCATCTACCTAAGTTAACAGAAAATATAGATGAGTGGTGATTTTTTTTAAAAAGACATAAAATCTGCTCTTTCCTAGCTTTTTAATCATTCCTTTATAGAACTCTCTTGACATCAATATATAAATACATTGAATATTTTCCCATCCTGGAAACAAAATAATTGCTAACACTTATTAAGCATTTAAATTGTGTCAGAAATTGTTTTGAGTGCTTTATGTATATTAACTCATTTAATCTTAAATCAATATTATGAAGTAATTTACATTTTATAATGAGGAATCTGAGATACCAGAAGGTAAGTAGCTTGCCCAAGGCCACACTACTAAGCAGTTGCTCAGGTAACAATGCAGTCTTAACTATTATATTAATTACCATGCTATTCTCACTCCTTTCTAGCTACAATTCTTGTATTCTTTTGCCTTCCCTTCATTACCAAACTTTCTCCCAAAATAGTCATATTCTTACTTCTGGTTCATTCCTCAAAGTCTGCCTTCCACCTCTACTATGTCACCTCAACCATACTTGTTTATGCCATAATGACTTCTTCATGGCTACATCTAAGAATACTCTTTGGTCCTTATGCTTCTCAAACTCTCTGCAGCATGTTTCACTTTTGAACACTCTGAAATGTTCTTCTTTCTTGTTTTCTGTGGCATCATCTTATCTTTGTTTGGTGTGCTAAAGTTTTTTTTTTTTCTTTTCTCAATTTTCCCTCATTCTAAGTGTCCTTGCAGTACAATAGAGTGAGTAGAGTACAACTTTCTCCTTCTAAACTTTTCTTACATTGATGCTGACCTTGACCATGTGAGTTGCTTTCACCAGTAGTATCTTGAAACAAGCAGCAGTCCTGAATGTATTTGCATATTTTGGCTTGGTCTCTTGGGTTCCTGTGATTCAGCAGGAAAAGAACATACCCAAATAGTAGCTTGCTAAGGACAATGAGGAAATAGGGAGAAGACCTGAATTTAATCTATAACTTGTAGTCATGCTGAGCTGATACCAGATGGGTTCAGCAGAAAAAAAGCACACTTGCAGAACCATAAACGTGAAATCAAATATTTAAAATCAAATGTTAGAAACCACTGGGAAGTAACAAGTTCAGCTAAACTACTTATGGAAATTTGATAAGGGACAAATAAGTTACCATACATAAATCTTAGTGCTCTCATTTACAAAGTTGGAAAAATAACAACAGTGTCTGCTTTGCTTGGGTTGTTGAAAAAATTAAGCATGTGAAATGATGCAAGTAAAGTTCTTAGCAAAATAATTGACATATAATATGAACCCAATTAATGCTTGCTATTATTATATTCTACCAAAGAATGTTCTCTTCATCTCAAATATGCTACTAGAAAGCTGCTCTGGGAGGTCACGTAAAGACCTAAAATCAACTGGTGCAATAATGAGCTCATTGTATTTCCTCTTTTTATGGTACCTAACATTCAAAATGGCAATATGTTCACATAGCTCATAAAAGAGCAACCTAGGGGTCCTATCTGACTTCTTCCTTACCCTTTTTGCCCAATCTGCAATCAAAGCTCTCCAATTTTATCTCCTATATGTCATCTATCCATCACCTTTTCTCTTTACTGCTACCACCTTAATTCACTTATTTTACTGCACCAGTCCACTATTTTAGTTAAGGTACCACTAACCACTATAACAGATAAAACTTTAAACACAGTAGCTTAACCCAATCAAGGTTTATTTTTCACTAATAAAAAGGCCAAGTTGTGAGTTCCTGATTAGTAAATGATTTGGGTCTAAATTCTTTCCTTCATATGGTACCACTATTTTTAGTATATGGCTTCCATGATCACTGGACTCACTCATATCAATGGAGTAAGCCAGTGAAGTAGAAAAGAGTATACATCACTGCATGTAGAAGGTTTTCTGGTTGAGAGATAGAAGTGGCTCATAACTTTCACTCATCTTACATTGAGAAGAAATCAGTGATATGGTCACATCTCACTTTAAGGAAGGGTGGGAGAGTCAATCCAACTGTGTGCCAAGAAGCAAGAGGTAATGGGTATGATGACCAGCTAGCCATATATTGCTCTAGTTCCCTTACTATCCTCCGTGTTTCCAGCACTGGTTCTCTTCCAATCCAATTCCTGGCAGGATCCAGAGGGGTATTTTTGTTAAACATAATTTGTATCATCTCACTCTTATGTTTAAATTTTCTAATGGCTTCCAGTAGTACTTTAACTAAAACCCAACTCTTACTTTGACTTACAGAGTTCTTTGTAATCTTGCCTTTGCTTTACCTTTCTGAACTTGTCTCATGCCAATCTCTTTATCATGTACTATGGTCTACTCAAATTAATTTTCTTTCTGTTCCTAGACCATTCAAACTCATTTCTTCCTAGAGTCTTTGTACCAGCTCTTCTCTTTTCTAAGAACACTCTTCTATAATCTTCACATGGTGGATACCTTCTGCCCACTAAGACTTCAGCTTAAATGACACCTTTTCAGAGAAGCCCTCCCTGACAGCCCAGTATAAAATAGTCAACACTTTCTAGCACATCAATTCTATTTTAATGTTCTTCATAGAATTTATAACAATTTGATATATATTTTTTAAAAATGTTAATTTTTTATTATTTATTTTTGAGAGACAGAGAATGAGTGGGGGAGGGGCAGAGAGGGAGGGAGACACAGAATCTGAAGCAACTCCAGGCTCAGCACAGAGCCTGACACGGGGCACAAACTCACAAACTGGGAGATCATGACCTGAGCCGAAGTCAGACGCCTAACCGACTGAGCCACCCAGGCGCCCGTCATATTTTTCTTTCTATCACATTATCTACTTATTATGTCTGTCTGTCTATCTATCTGTCTATCTACCTATCTACCTATCTCTCTATTCTTCTGACAGTAATATAAGTTGGCAGAGATTCTTAGATGTTTTATTCACCACTGACACCTACAACCTAGACTGCTAGCGCTATTGGACACATAGTGTTCAGTAAATCTGACTCATTAGTGAAGTATTAAACTTTCTATGCACTGAGCTAGACCTCCAATCAACTCCACTGAGATGAAAAAAAAAACCAAAACAAGCTTATGTCTTACATTAACATTACAAAAGTTACATGTGGCTGGAAACCAGCTGGTCAAATTATGCCTGAAGAACTGCTTAGCTGACCAGTTTGTGTCCTTTGCCCTTTCCAATGAGCCTAAAATTCTGAAAGGAATGTCTAGGGGTAGAAAATATATGTTCTCCACTTAATCAGGACTTTTTTTCCTAAACACTTTCTATTTTTACATGCAGTGAGACTACTAAACTTTTTTTTTTAATTTAAGAGAGACAGTGAGCAGAAGAGAGGGGCGAAGGCAGAGACAGAAAGAGAGAGAGAAAGAGAAAGACAGAGAGAGAGAGAGAGAGAGAGAGAGAGAGAGAGAGAATCTTAAGCAGGCTCCACCCTCAGCATGGAGCCTGATGCAGGGCTGGATCCCATGACCCTGGGATCATGAGTCAGAAGTTCAACTGATTGACCCATTCAGGTGCTCCAAAACCACTAAACTTTTAAGTTTGGAACAAAATATCTTCTTCAATTTAATGAATTAAATTACTCTTTCTGTTTGTATCAAGAAATCTTAGTGCAAAGGTGGAACAAACTCATAATGTGGTATTTAAAAGTCAAAAAGAACAGTAGTACAAAGAAAGCCAAATTCTTGACACTTAAACAATACGGAACATTTTTTTATTATTTTAAAATATTGTAATAATGTAATTTGGTTAACTAAAAGTAGAATAGAGACTTTTTAATTTTGCTTCCCCTGTTTGTAGTAATAAAATCAGAGCAATTAATAGTTTCTGAGAACTTTTGATGTGCCAGTCACTGTACATGCATACTTTATAAGAATGAGCTTAAGAAACTGAGGCCTAAAGAGGTTAAGTTACTTGCCTGAAATCAGAAAGCTATCAAGGGTAACCACACAGCACAAATATGTTTATAAATCACAATGTAATGCCTATGTCCTGGGCTACTGAAAAGCTGTAGCCAATGTGTTCTGCCTGTTAACAGTCATGCTATCTTAATTTTGAATACTAATATTTTGCTAAGGCATCCTTTCACATTTGCTCTATAACTATCATGCAGCACATCCTACCTGGATAGCACAGCAGATTATGACAAAGCTACCCAGAATTACCTTTCTGGCTAGCAAGTCAACACATCTCCCAAGAGCTACCAACATATAGTGTTAGTTTCTGCATGAAACTACCCAGAGAGGGTAAATACTCATGGCTTGCAAGAAACTTGAAGGCTAAGACAGCACTGATGTAGTATCCATGCCAGAACTATTGTCTATATGGACTTGTTAAATTTCACCTCTAGCATTTCTATGCCTCACCCACTATGGCTGCTTCCCTTTCTGACTCTGCTACTTCATCTCTCCCCCGACACCATTCCCGCTTAGGTACAATATTAGAGTGGATGCTACAGCAGAGCTTACAAAGTAATCAAGTTTCTGAATTTCAAATTTTGAAGGATCTTTTTAACAGTAATCTGCTCAAGATCTTTCTTTTGTCAGTGAATCAAATCAGTTCAGAGAAGTTTGCCATCAGGGGCTGTGAAGACGGAGCTTCTACTCCTGGATTCACGGTCTGTCATTTCACATTTCCTCATCTCACGACTTCTGCTTATCCTTAACTTCTTAGGATTCCTTGGCCATAGGTAATTCCCAAAGGTATTATTTCCCTAGGTAAATCCCAAAACAACTATGCTTGTTTCCTTCTCTGATTTTGCTACTTTATTACTCTTCTTTCACCCTTCACAAAACCAGTATTTACCTGACCTATTATCCTTATTCTTCATGCTCTTTCCATTTGCTTAGATATTATAAAAGCAGAAAAATAAATCCTAATACATATATTAATGGAGGCCAAGGCCTGAAATACTTCTTTCTCTTTCTTAGCAAAAAAAGAATGTTTATAAAAACATACCTTCTGAAGTCTCCAATGACTGGGATTTGGGGGAATACAACAAAACAAAAGGAAAGATATTTTTGGGCAGTTATTTTTCAGAGCCCTTCAAATCACTTGGGACATAGAGCTAGCCTCATATAGAAGGACACAGAGGCAAAGAAGCAGTGATAATGTAACAGCCAGAACAAACCAAATAAACATGTGAATAAATATTTAAACTAGGGATAGACATCACTCCCTGTGTTTTAGTATTTATGTCTCTTCTCTAATCACAAACTCTTCTTTGTTTAGTTTTCTCTTCTGGTTTCAAGAGAAAGCATATTTCAAGAGGAGACATTTTAACATTTAATAATAAGGGCATTTTCTACAGTTATTTTTTTAATTGTAATAATTCAACCTTCTTTTTTCACTCGATTTCCAGATCTGAAATTTATTATTGCCTTGTGTCTGCTAAAGGCAAATGTACTTAATTCCAAAATCTCATCTTCTGATTCTATTATACCAAAATTTGAGGAAAAAAGTATAGAGAATATATATGCATGAGTATATTTGTGTGCAATATGTGGGTAAGCTTTTTTTTAAATAAATTGAGTATTCAGCATATTCAACATTCAAAACAAAAGAAAATGTTTAATAATCTCCAAATCTCTTAGTGGAAAGGTTAGTTTAACTTACAGTCACACAATTTTTTAAAAAGTGTTCAACTGGATGTTTAGTAATTTCCCCAAAGCTTAAGGCTGTTGTCTAGCAACACTAACTAGGAATAAAATGAGAGGAAGAAGGGTAAAGTTAATTGTAACTTTAATTTAATCTTAAAACATGAAGAAAACTATTCCAGATGAGTCTCTACCTTGTATATAAAGAGTAGAGTCCAGACTCCCCTGCCTGCCTTGATGATCCTTACCATGCTCTTCTCTTCAGAATTCTGTATTCCCATACCTTCTATGACACTCATGGACTTATTTTGCACATCTGGTCCCTCCTTACAACCTTTTACTATTTTCTTTCTTATCCTCCTGCTTAAATGTTAAATGTCCACTATTCTATCTTAGCTTCTTTTCTCACTGTAGTACACATGCCCCCAAATTATACTGCCACCTATTTGCTGATGGCATAAACCTACATTTCCTGCCCTTCCCCAAGGTTGATATCAATATACAATACTTCCTACTGTGTTCTCTATTCAGATGTCCCCAGAAACTTCAATCTCCAAAACCCCAAATTTAAGCTCACTAACCTTCCTCCAAATCTGCTTTTTCCTCCACAAACTGTATTTTAGATAATGCCACCACCACTCACCTAATCCTGCAAGCATGAAATGTGGTTATTAGTCTAATCTCAGATTTCACACTTAACACTAACCCATCAGACTCAGTCATTAGATTCCCCAGATTCTCCATCATTTCTCATTCTTTTAATCTTTATTTTTTTCTACAGCCATGACTTTAGTTCAGATATTGATCTTCTCTTGCTTAGATGTTCAGTTCAGTCTACCCATGGTTGTGCCTATGTCTAGATCCTTCCATCTTCCTGTCCTGCTTAGGCAATCCTTCATTTACACTACTACTGAGATGATCTCAATAAGCCACACATTTAACAAAGTAAAACTCTTCAGGATCCCTATTGCCTTCAGAAATTCAGAAAGCAAATACCTCAGCATATCTATGCCTGGAAGATTCTTGACAAACTTCGAGTCAACCTTCAAAAATTAGATCAAGTGTTTTCCCTTTTGTGAGATTCTTGACATAATGAAGTAGAATGAATCACCTCCTTTTGGTAACATTATTGCTTGTAGTATACATCTCTATTTTTATATTTACCACACTGTAGTTTGATCATGTGTTTACACAAATGTGCTGCCTCTGGATTTTTAAGCTCTTTGAGGACTTGGGTGGTGTCTTTTCATCTTTGCAGAAAATGAACATAACTTTTCAGCACAAAAATACACTAATTCATCTGGGAATACTGAGGAATAATAGAATTTGTTTAATTTGGAATATAACCCAACACTAATTTAGAGCATAAATATTCTGGAATGGGTAGAAAATGGTAACCAGGAAGCAGGAAGCTGGTTGCAATAGTATAGGCACAGAAGAAATGATAAAGTCGTAAATAAAGACAGTGCTGTGGGGGAGGGGGGGAAGGGGGGGGTTGTAGAAAGGGCACTGTTAAATTCTGAAGGAAATGATTATTTGTCTATTCATAGAATTTAATTCTGACATTCAGAAGATTTTTCTTAAAATCCCTTTAAATCACATTTTTGTGTCCAATTCAAATGGCAAATATATTCATTGTGTTCTCCCTTCCCCAAATATTCTTTTGAATCACTGCTGTGCAAAGCAGATGCTCAGGAAGACCGGCTGTGTTATTGATGGTTTCAAAAAGGACATATTTTTGGTTTCTAAAAATAAGACTAATAGTACATAATGATCTATGAAAAAGTATCAGTAATTTGGAAATAAATATCTGTATAATGAAGCAGGGGCGTATTCTCTCTTTTTAAAAAACCTCAAGGTGCATGGGTGGCTCAGTTGGCTATAAGCATCCTACTCTTGATTTCAGCTCAAGTCACGATCTCACAGTACATGAGTTTGTGTCCCATGTAGGGCTCTGTGCTGACAGCATAGAGCCTACTTGGGATTCTCTCTCTCCCCCATCTCTCTGCCTCTCCCTCTCTCTCTCTTCCTCTCTCAAAATAAAAAAAAAATCTCAAGTTATTGGATATGCTTTGTGTGTATAAGTAGCTTTATAAGATGGTAGCCATATAAACTTCTAAACTACCAGAAGCTCTTTCTCTAATAATTCTATAATCAAATAAGATTGCAGATATTTTGGAAAGCTTTTTCCCTGGTTACTTGTATTGATCTATATTTTATGCCTAAATTTTCAACAATTGAGCATCTGGAAATGTAGTGCCTACAGATCTAATATTTTTCCATGACTTTGACAAAGAATTATTTTACTAGCTTTTACTTTTTTCCTAAGTTTTCATATTTTTATTAATTTTAAATTAAAATGAAATTTTAACATTTTTAGCTCTAATTTCTGTTTAGTTACCTGCACCATAAAATTTCATAATAATTTCTTTTTAAAATACATATTCCACAACAGTAGGAACACTCAGTATTCACAGTATATTCCAATCCTAGTATAGAGTATATTCTCATCTACAACTCTGCATTATTGAATAATAATTAAAAAGTGGCATTTTATTTTTAATTTTTTATAATGCAAAACCCCCCCCAAAAAGTAAGTAGAAACCACATATACACTCACTACATATTTAGAAGGATATAAAGAGGTAAAACTCTCTGTCTCTTCCAATTAAAAACTTGATGCATCTCATTCCAAATATTTTCCTATGGTTATAACAATATTCATACATACTAATATCAATGTACATAGCCCTTTTTGTTATAAAAGTGTTTACTGGAACTAAAGGAGACCAATCAAAATATAATAGGTAAATTTATCCCTACTTTATATTTGAAGTCATGTATCTATTATCACATGGTCATAAAGTGTTTCAGTTGGTAGTGGAACTGAAACTGTTAAAGCCAAATAAAGTGTTTTCTTCACCATTGTTTCTTAAATCTAGAAAGTCATCAGAATTACCTGGAGAATTTTTCAATATGCAGATTTCCAGACCATGTCGGGAACTACTGAATATATGTCTATGGCTTAGTTTCAAAATTTTCAGTAAGTTCCCTAAAACTATTCTGATGGTCATGCAGATTGAGTACCAAAATGTCTACTTTTAAGGGAACTTAAATTTTTCAAATTTGTCTCCTTTTAAAATTAGCTAAAAACTATTTCTGGATGACATATACATGGGAAGAGAAGAAAAATGTGTGATTTAACATTAATGAACAAGTATTATACAAATGCAGAATCCTGAATGCTGCTAATTAGTGATTCCTTATAAGGAAAAGAAATTGTAATTTTCTGGTCAAATTTATATAATGTGATGTGCATTAGCAAGAAACCCACCAAGTCTGGTCATACAAATTTGTCTCACTAGTGAATTAACTTAGGAGATCAGATGAGTCTTAAATTCTAAGTTCACAACTGGTTGACTACTTCAAGCAGGATAATGCTTTCAAGGTTTCAACTTCAGTAACAGAACACAAAAACTAAAAATATATCCATGGTAAGCTGAAATAAAAGTATATGTGACGCATTAGAGTCCATGGAATTAAGCCAAAAACCACTAACTAAAAGTAAACTGCCTTCACTTGAGCTTTGGGATTACTTTGGAATGCACACACAGGCTCTCTGGGCTGCTGTGTCCAATCCCACCATGTAGATTTTCATTGTCCTTCGCTTAGACTTACTACTCTCCCCTCTCTGCTGTCATACACAAAGGGAAATGGAGGTGAGGTCAAGGTGCATATGTACTTGCTTATCAATGAAGGTACACTAAAGAAAGAAAGCAACCTTGGCTTTGCAAGCATGTTGGTGTGTCAGTGTGTGCATGGCTGTTCCTGGTGAAACCTTCCTGTATCTATTTGTCCTTTCCCCTAAGGCCATAATCGTGTGTGGCCCAGGACCTCTTGCTCAAGATAAATGAGGCCAAGTAGTAAAGAGGACATTCATCTTTAAGTAAGGAATACCTGGCAAAATTGCCTTTGTGGAGTTTCTAAACTGTAACCTGTAAGCCAGTGGTATGCTAAGATTTATATTCTCCCACAGGCTTGGTTAACTGTAAAGTAACTTTTGGCTGTCCCTGGGGTTACAAAAACTATTACCTATTGTATAAAGCTCCCACTGCCCTGTTTTGTTTGTTTATTTTGATCTTTTCCATCAGTGGAAAAAAAAACCCTACTTATCCTCTTTCCTCTCTCATTCGCCCACTCACATAAGAGCATTGTCCTTGCTCAGTAACTCCATTTCCTGAGCTCAAAGGAAAAGAAAAAAAAAGATGAGAGCTTTTTTTCTTTTATCCTTGCACTGAAAACAAAGAGCAGATTTGCTCATCAAATTGGATTGCAGTCATTTCTGTATAGGCCACCTTCAAGTATAAACTAGACAACATTCTTGGAAGAGAAATGTGAAACAGCTTAGTACAAGATCACAAAGAGGAGTCAGAAAGCCCATGGTCTTGTTTCCATTCTGCCATGTATAGATTTAGATGTTAGGCCAGTCATTTACAGCAGAAGCTCTCAGTGCTATCAGTGGCTTCACCACCTTAGTCCATGACTCTCCCACTTCCAGTATCCAGCGCCTACATCTCTTTATCTGAGACTTTCTCTGGATGCTACTGCCCTCTCTGTGTCACACCTGACTCTGGACACAGCATCAACCAGTACCTGACAATAGTAATGGTTGCTATGGTAATACCTTAACTTCCTCACGCCTTGCATGGCATGACTCTGAGGCAAGTCTTCCACACTGTTCCTAGAGTTCCCCAGCAAGGTCCAGTTTCCCACTCTGGTAGTTTGCTTGATAACCATTCTTCCATGTATCACTTCCCCACTTCTTTATCAATGTTTGTGGAGATCAGCTGGCCTGCTTTTGGGGGAGCATAAACACAGACAGTTCTTTTCTACATAAAAAGCAGATAAACAAGCCAGTGGAATTAGATAACTTGCCAGCCAGATGGCAAGAAGAATCCTATTGCTAGCTGTAACTGCAGTGGTGATAATCCTTGGTGTGCTCCAGCACAATTGCTAACTCACTTGTGAAGGACTGGTATAAAATACAGATGGAAGAATGTATTTATGCATACCATTTGTCAGCTATGGGGACAATGGTAATTATAAGAGCTATGAAGTTGAATGGTTATTGTCAAGCCATTGTACTGATTAAAGAAAGAATGACAAATGTCACTTAAGCCTACTCTCAACTCAAGAGAGGGTGTGAAGGCCAGAAATTCTTCATATAGCCTTTAAATAGACATGCATTTCCTATAACTAGAGGAATACATTATAAATCAAACCTAGGACCTTATTGTGAGCAAGACTAAAACACAGAACTGGGAAGTCATTTATGCTAAAGTATGGTCTTGTTAAGAAAAAACTGAGACCATGGGATATGGGGTGGGGACATGTGGGTGGCTACATTAGTAACACTGTACTCCCAAATTCATCTGAATCATTCCCCTAGTTAAAGGATAGAGCCTTTCCTTCCCTGTAGACTATACAAAGGCCCCACCTGATGCAGATGGCTTCCAAACTGATCTTCCCCCATGTTATCTCACTACTTCCATATAAAGAGCTAGGATCAAGTCTCAGTATGACTTGGAAGTATTGTCCCTTTAATAAAAAGATTATTCACCCAAAGAGCTATAGGAGCTTGATACTGTATACTAGCAAAAAATGGGAGAACATGCCTAAGAATCAGTCTTGATGACACTGAAGTATAAGGAGTGCAAAATAAGGTTGGATACGCACACACACACACACACTCAGAAAAAAAAAAAAAAGGATCAAGGTCAGGTGAACAGAAGACTGATATTTGCTGCAATAATGGAAATTTAAAAGCTCTCAGCAAATTTCTAGAGCAGAACCAATTTGAGACCCAAAACCATCAATTAGGAGAGTCGTCTCATAGAGGGACTCTGCCACAGCATAGCAAATACATTGAGTAACAATTCCTAATATTTCCCTGAAAATACCAGGGAACTGTACACTGAGAAAGACTATTCATATCTTTTGAGGTGTACTGGATACCAAGGGACCTTAAATATTATACATTGACTTTCTTGGGTATACAGATGCCAGATGATAAGCAGAATCCTGACCCAAGCCTATCTCATAGTGGATCCATTGTGTCTGCAACCATCCTGTGGATTATTCCCCAAATCCTTAAATGCATAATCTGGATATATATACTTAACAACTAGCAGAACCTTGATTTGATTTCCAAATCTTTATACTAAGAGCCATTATGGTAGAGAAGACCAAGTAAAAGCCCTTAAAATGGCTTTATTCCCTGTGGCCAAGAATGGAAATCAGATGCAGTATGGCATCCTGGGTGTAATGGCAGAGATTAGTGCCATCTTCAAAGACTTAATGATTCAGAGATGATCATCTCTATCATATCCCCAACTAATTCATCATTATGGTTCCACAAAAATAGGCTAGATCATGGCAGATGACAGTCAACTGACCACAAACTGAATTAAGTAATGGCTCCATTTGCAGTTGCTATGCTAAATGTGGCACTTTTTTTTTCTATAGCAGATTAACAAAGCCTCTGATACATGGTATACAGCTATTGAACTGGCAAATGTTTTCATTTCAACACCCATCAGAAAGGAGGTTCAGAAGTAGTTCAGATTCATGTGGTTGGATAGCAGTATCTGTTCATGATCATTCCTCAGCACTGTTAGTTCTCCTGTTCTCTAACACAATATAGTGTGGAGAGATCTTGAACACTCTGCAGAGCATCACAGTAGTCCACTGTACTCAGTCTTGAGCAGCAGTGAGTGATAAGGAAACACACATTGTGACATATGTCTGACAGAGAGTGGGTAATAAATTCTATAATTATTCAAGGGTATACCATTTTGGTGAAGTTTGTAGGAGTTTGCCTGACACATGCCAGAATATATGCTCCAAGGTAAAGAACAAGTAATCGTACTTTGTACCTCCAACACTAAGAAAAAAACACAGAAGTTAATGCCCTCTTTAGATATTGAAGACATTTTGTTCATACCACATTTGGAAAAGATTTATTTGGAATTAAGCATAGTTTCCGGAGCAGGAAGACTAAACTTCCATGTTGCACTTATACTTCTCAGCTCACACCTATGGCCTCATGGGGGCTTCTGTATGTTGGAGCTGCATAAAAATCTGAGCATGGTTCATTGATGGGTCATTACAATAAGCTGCTGGGAGCTGAAAATGCCACATTACATCCTCACTCAGTGATTGCCCTGAAAGGCAATAGTATGGTGAAATCCTCCCAGTGGGCAGGGCTTTGAGAATTGCATCTGACTACTAAGAAGTAGCAAATGACTTGACTCTGTGGTCAGGGGCTTTAGAAAGAACAGACTGGGAATAATAGTGTCTAGAGAAGAACTAGCATAAGAAATTATAGCAGTAGGCACTTTAGATCTTTGTATATCTTTGTTTCTTACATAAATGTCCTCTATAGTAAAGGCATTGAACTACCAATTGGATAGAATTGGCTGTCTAGTGGATAGTTTATTTTTCCCACTGGCCCATGAGAGGAGAAGTTACTGAAGTACAGTTGCAGACTATGCATGAGCTTTCCCTTATGAGGTTGATCTAGCTACTGCCTCTGTTGACTGACTGATCTGTCATAATCAAAGACCAAGAGTGATTACTTGATGTGATATTAGCCTTTGAGGAAACCAACCAGCCATTTGGTTGCAAGTTGGTAATATCTGACCCTTTCCTCCCCAGAAGGGGCAGTAATTTGTCTTTGCTAGGACTGATAAAAATTGTGGGGATGGGTTTATCTTTTATGCCTCAGAATTTTATCCAGCAATACTATCTGAAGTCTCAGAGAATGAGAAATTTATCATCATGTAATCTTGCATAATATATTCTTGAATGAAAGGGCCATATTACAGCAAAGGAAAAGTGACCAAAAGTTCATGACTGTGGGAAATCACTTACTTGAAAATACATTGAGTGACTCCTAATCTGGTAGCATGATGGCATGTTGGATTCATCTTATACAGGCACAAATACGCCATTAGTTTGTGGATGACATTCCCTGTTGTATGGGGATCCTATCCTTTACATACCAATGGCTATTATATGGTACTGCTTCTCTAATAGCTAGAATACATGACTCTGTAGATCTTAGAAATAGTTCCTTTTACTATTTCACTATTTCACTCCTAGTGACCCACTTCGGTGATTTGTGCTTTCCATACTCAACTTTCAACTTTTCTGTATAAGAGCTACTGATTTGCAGAATGAATGAGGGGATGCTTTTACAAGAAGGTGACTGTGTTATAATAAGTTTTATTTGCAGAAACAAACTGCTGGCCAGATTTAGCCCATGGGCTGTAGTTTTCCAATCCTTGTGCTAAGTTATTCCTAAATTTCCTTCATGGTCTAAAATTCTGTATTGTATGCCTCTAGATTCAGAAAACATTTTGAAAAGTCCTTCCAGTCACAAGAGATCATCAATATCTCTATGAAAAGATTAGAAAGTTTATAAAAATCATACATAACCTAAAGTTAATTGCCAAGATTTTATATTTCAAAATTAGGTCTCTAATAGTAAAAACAATGTATTTATAATAATCTAGACTATCTTTAAAAGTGAATACAATTATTTTTGAACATGTAGTACTAAGGCATTGACAATTACATTGAAAACACAATTTGATGAATAATGTCTACCAGGGAAATTCTTCTTTTTTTTTTTCCAAATGGCAGAACTTGTTGACAGTATTAGTCTGCACAAGTTTAATAATTAGAACCTGAATCAAAATGAATGACTTCCAGCTTAGAGGACTCAGAAGACATACTACATATAACATATATAATAACTTAGAAGCATGGAAAAGTCATTGTTTAAAGCCTAATGCTATAATTACATCAATATGTAAGTAATGTAAGAGACATTATTTGATTCCAATGAAGATGAATATGGTTTATGCAATTCATCACTTTTAAATTGTTAAAAGTAAATTAAATATTGGAGTGCCAAACAAAAAACATTCTCATAAATTTTTAATAAAGAAGATAAAATGGACAAGTTATTGAGAACTTTAAAAAGCAAATCTCTGCATAATAAGCAACTGTAAGTTAACTAAATCCCTATGTGTATCATATTCTCTCACCTTTAATTTTACCTAACTAGAATATTTAAAAGGATGAAATACAATGAAACAATCTAGGAATGAACAGAAATAGCTATGGATCAAAGTAAAATTTGGTCAAGTGCAGTTTTTAAAACTTTAAACAATACTATCATATAAATGTGATCAATTGGTAGGGGAAGGAAACACATGGTCCTTGGAATGATTGCTTCTTCCCTCCTTAGATCTATAAGTTGTTCAACAGAAATTTTTCACTTTCATCCAATTGTGTGTTTACATATCTTTTCCCCCAAGGTATAGCATGAGTTACATTATAGAATTAAAAGTGTAATAAAAGAAAATAATTTATTTTATTCATTTGGAGGCAAAGTATATGTTTTTTTCCTACAGTTATAAAGTACAGTGTGTATCCCATAAAACTCTATTGAATTTATTAAAATTCAGCTTAGTGTACAATTTATCTACAAAACATCCATACACACTGACAAATTTGCCATTTTTGTTTTTCCTTTTTAAATTGAAATAGCGTTCCCTTTATCCTCACTTCTTATTTTTACAATTGATCATATAAGCCAGATAAACATCTCTTCATAAGTTTATAAAGTACTCGTTAATCTTGCTTTTTTAAAAAATAAGTGATGAAGAGGTCCACAAGGGAGAAAACAGAAGGTTTGCAAATTAATAAGAGCTTTATGCTTTCTTTTCAGATAAAAAGTTGGATATATTTTTATGTTTATTTAACAGAATAAATTTGCTATTAATTCTGAAAAAGACAAGACTAATGAATTACCCCTTTATTTTATATAACCATGTTTTCAGTTCACATACTGTAAAATTAGTTATAGAAAAATCAGTATGCTATGTTTATATTGATATTTGTTGTATAGAGAATGATACTGGACATAATACCATTATTATAATTCTATAATTATAAACAATAATTTATTGCTCTTCCATTTAATAAAAATTTAAAACATTTCCATTTTGTCTAAAAAAACAAAAAACAAAAAGCTAATATGTACCCAAAGTGATAGGAGAATGATAGAGGGCCAGCTGTCCAGTGATGAAATCACAGTTATTCTCAATGATAATGAAGAATTTACTGTATCCATGTTTGATGGATTCTGATCAGAAAATATCAAAGCTGAGAAAGGATGAGTTTATTCAATTTGAATATCAAATCAATCATTTCAGTTAAAATCTCATTGGAAAATGAGCAGTTGTTTGAAAGCTGAGGAGAGTGAATTTCTGAAGAAAAACTTATTTTGCAGACATATGCACTCAGGTAAAAATATGCATAGAAATACAGTTGGGAAGAGTATAAAAAGGCCAATTTTAAGAGTGCTGCTCATATAAAATTACAGAGAGGTGAAAGAACTACATGTGATGGATGTGACTAGCTCAAGAATGGTGGAAACATTTTTCTGTAACTCAATAAAATAGTTAAAATTGGATTCAAAGGCACTGGGGAGGTAATTTAAAAAAGAAAGAGGGAGAGAATGCCAATGGAACCAAGAAAATTGGTTTCAGAAGTGATCAGTTAGCAGACAGCCCTAAGGAGGGAAGCAGAGTTATCAGAGTAATTGAGGCAGGACACAATGAACATACTAATGATAAAAGAAAAATATGGATAAGGCAAAACTGAAATCCACAGAAAGAAACAAAACAGGACTTAATTCCATTTTTTGAAATAATACTCTATCATTCTACATTTCAACATTATTGGTGCACATTATTGTTACTTTTATTAGCACAGATGGTGATTCTATATCCTTAACCACTACGCAGCAGGATTGCCAAGAACAGAAGTGTTCTAAGAAATCCTGTGGTTTCTGTTCCTTTATAGTTAATAACTTATTAATATCTTCTCCTCAGAGAGGAATGAGACAAAGGAAATAACTATTCCTTTGGTGACGGGGTATGGAGGGAATAATTAGCAAAGTTCAAAAGTTGTGGAAAAACTGAACTTTCCAGGAAAACTCATTGACTAGAAAAACAAATTGCTTTGCAATCGCAAAATTTCAAATTAATACAAAATACATCATATACTCCGTTAGTACTTTGTAAACCTTGAAAAACAGCTTCATTGTATTATCTTGTTCCATCCTCAGCATACCTTCGAGTGGCTGGCAAGTATCATTCTATTTTGCAAAGATGTCTTTGGCCAGTTTTTGCCCCAAAGACAACATAAACTCCTTAATCTTGTATTCAATGCCCTCTCCTTGTTCCTCCCACATTGCCTTACAGCAATCATCAGCTTCCTACATACATAGGGACTCCTCCACACTCTATGACCACATATCTCACTTTTCCACATCCATACCTGTGGCAGAGACACTAATAGGTAGTCACCAAATCATTCCCTCCTGGGATCTTAGAGTTTTTGCTGATAAATGAGGCCATGTGACCATGCTAATAAAGTGCAGGAAGAAATGCTATACACAACTTTCATGCCTGTTTTCTAAAATCTCCCACTCAATCTGTCGTGCAAGTGCTCTACTTCCTTATCTTCCTTTCCTAATACAGATCATGTAGTGAAGGATTCCAAGGACATAGACTTTCTGGGACCTGGATTTCTGCATCACCCCTTGGAAGACTGCCTCCTGAATACTGAAGTGTACTACCATATGGTCAGGAAATATACCATTACTATGTTAAGTCACTAATATTTGGGGTTACCGTGATAGCAGTAAGTCTGCTGTAACTAATATCAAATTTTACTTGTCTGTTTACCTTTTCAAATAGAAACTCTATTTTCCAACCAAGTTGAAGTTAACCTGCTTTAAGAAAACTTTCTTGACCACTTCAGAACTTATTGATTTTACTTATAACTCATCAGTTCTGTTTATTGTTTAGTCTGTGTAACTCCATTTTTCAAAGTTAGGCTTATTGATATATAAATTACATAATTTAAAAAATCATTCCTAGATCAATGAGTTTTAACAAATGCATACTGTCATGTAACAGTCACTACAATAAAGATCTAGAGTATTTTCATTACCCCTAAGAGCTGCATCATTGCCCTTTTCCATCAGTTCCCTCCCCACTTCTAGTCCTTGGCAATCTCTGATGTGTTTTAGGTTCCTATGGTTTTGCTTTTCTGAAATGTCATATAAATCAGGGTGCCTGGCAGGCTCAGCTAGTGGAGCATGTGACCCTTGATCTCAGGGTCATAAGTTCAAGTCCCACGTTGGGCCTAGAGCTTACTTAAAAGAAAATAAATAAAATTTTAAAAAATAGATTGAAGCCTTAAAAAAACAAAATGTCTTATAATGGAAACATATAGTCTGCAAGTTTCTGTGGCTGGCTACTCTCACTAAGCATAATGCTTTTAAGGCTCAGTCATGTCATTACATCCATCAGAAGTTTGTTTCTTCTGTTGTTGGATGATATTTCATTGTAGGAATGAATCACAATTTGTTTCTTCATTCCTCAGCTGATGAACATTCACCTACAAGTCTATGTATGGTGGTATTAATTCATTTTTCTCATATAAATGCCTAGGGATGGATTATATATACAGGTAAGTTTCAATTTTCAAGAAACTGCTAAACTGTTTTTTTTCCCAAAGTGATAGTACCATTTTGTACTCCAAACATCAATGTATGAGTTCTTGTATCTCAATAGCATCACCAATACTTACTAGAGTCATTTCTTTTTATTTTAGGCATTTTAATAGTTGAATTGTGATATTTCATTGTGGCTTTAATTTGCATTTGCTAATGGTTAATGGTTTCCACTGCTAGGAGTATCTTTTCATGTGCCTATTTTGCCATTTTATATCTTCTTTGATGAAAACAATCTTCTTTTATTTTAGTTGGATTTTTTCTTTTCTTTTTTATATAGATATTTGAGAGTTCTTTATATATTCAAACCGTTAAAGTCATTTATCACATACATAATTTGCAACTATTTTCTCCCTGTAAATGGCACCTTTTTATTTTCTAACAGTGTCTTGCAAATAGCAAATATTTTCTTCAGTGTTTTTATTTTATTTTATTTCCTAATTCAAGATCACTAAGCTTTTCTGTTATGATTTCTTTTAAGACATTTTATAGTTTAAGGTTTTGCCTTTAGATCTGTGATTCATCTGGAATTACTTTTCTACATATAATGTGACTTATTGATAGTTATTTCTATATATGAATATGTAATCTTGGGTAACATAATTTGTTGAAAAGGCTATTATTTCTCCAATGAATTTGTGCTTTGTGATAAAAGTCAATTTTATATATATATATGTGTGTGTGTGTGTGTGTGTGTGTGTGTGTGTGTGTGTGTGGTGAATTTATGGACTCTATTCTAGCCCGTTTTTCTATTTTTCGACCCAACACGAATATCACACAGTCTTTTTTTTTTAATGTTTATTTTTGAGAGAGAGAGAGAGAGAGAGAGAGAGAGAGAGAGAGAGACAGTATGAGCGGGAAAGGGGCAGAGAGAGAGAAGGAGACACAGAATCCGAAGCAGGCCCCAGGCTCTGAGCTGTCAGCACAGAGCCTGATGTGGGGCTCCTACCCACAAACTGTGAGATCTGACCTGAGCTGAAGTTGGATGCTTCACCAACTGAGCCACCCAGATGCCTCCCACACAGTCTTGATTATACTAGCTTTTAATAATAAGTCCTATAATCATGTATTAATCATAGTATTAATGATTAATGATAGTATTAATCATCTAAATCTATTCTTTTGAAAAGTTTTTGGCTATTATAGATCCTTCACATTTCTGTATGAATTTTAGAATGAACTTTTTATGTCGTACAAAACAAGGGCTGCTATAATTATTATTGAGATTGTACTGAATATATAGACCAATTTTGGATCAATTGACATCTTGGCAATCTTCTGATCCATAAACATGATATACCTACAAACATGGCAAACCTCTCCATTTATTTAGGACTTTTTAAATTTCTCTGTTATATTTTATAATTTTTAATATATAAACCTTGCACATTTAGTTATCAGATTTATCCTAAGTATTTAATAGTTTTTTTGCTGCTATTTGTTGTAAATACCATGTATCCTAGCCCTTGCTAAACTCATTCATGACTTCTAGCAGTCTTTAAAAATGAATTTTATTAGACTTTCTACACAGATGACTATGTGTTCTGTGATAGCAGTTTTATTTATTTCTTTGCAATCTAGATATATTTTTTTTTCTTTTTCTCGTCTTATTGCATTTGCTGGAATTTCCAGTACCACATTGAATAGGAGCAGTAAGAGCAGACATCTTTATCTTTTTCTAGTTGGCAGTTTGTTTTCTTTCTGTATGTTGCTACTTTTTGTATACTTTTGTATTTCACTTGTATTGATCTTTATTGATGAGCATGTTGAAGATTGGCAGGAAGTAAGTGGCTTCTACCACTATTAATATCTGATAGTAAACACTATTTCATTATTGATTGATTATAGATCTTTTTTAATATATAGATTGTGAAGAGGACATATTATGGAACAGTCTACTTAAAAATAATTTTAATAATTACACACATATATAATTGGACATCAAAGGCTAACACATCTAAAAAGACAGAATATCTAGTGGTGTCAATGAGGTAGAACAAGTTGAAACATACGTAATAGGAATACAAAATGATAAAGTCATTGTAGAAAACAGTTCAGTACTTTCTTATGAAGTAATGCTCCCTGGCCCAATTTCAAAAATTGATTCCATTAGAAATAAAGATCACAGATACGGGAAACTATTTTAACCTGGGATTTTATGGGACTCTAGAACACACCATGTAGTTTCAGCAGAGAGGGTTCTGAGAAGTACAGTGTTGGTAACACTAAGAGGCAGAACCTCCCAGCAAACATGTCACCATTTCTACTGGGGACACTGGCAATAGGGACCTGGCAACAGTGACTTCACAAGAAGTAATAATTGACCAAGCAGTCAGGGACTAGAAAAATTAAAAGTTGTTTGTAAGCTCAGAGGAGACATCCTGGTGTTTCCCAGCAGTGACTGAGTGAGCTTCTGTATGTAAGCTGGAGGACCTGTGCTAGGGATGTGCATCTAAGAGTCCATAATATAATACCCAGCTTAGCAAGAAGTAAGGATGGAATTTGAGATTATCCTAATTCACTATCATGAAAAATAGGGTAACAGAAGACCCTCATTTGAAAATGAAGTAGTGTACATAGTCAAACTTTGAACCAAATGTAAATGTTTCATACAGTTGCATGGCATTATTTATATTGATGTGTTAGTTTACATACATTTAAAGTCATGCAAAGAGAGATCACATATTTTTGTCATTTGATTACATAGATGAGAAGTAAGCAAACAGGAATTATTATTCCTATTTTACAAAGGCATGAACTGAGATTCAAAGGAGCTGAGTGATTTGCCCAAGATCACACATTTGGTAAGTGGCCCAGACAAGATCAGATCTTTTGAATTCTAATCTAGTGCTTTCCATTCTACCAAGCTCATCTCATTATGAATGGATTTGCAATGACAATTTTATTAATAGATAACAATATTTGTAAAAAGATTTCTGGAGTCTTGACTTTGGCTGGGGATTGAAAAGGACATATTTAGAGAATCAGGAATACAGAGTTTATTTTTAATTTGTATTTACTTTTTAAAACTGTACTTTTACTTTCAATAGGTATCATATAGACTTCATACTCTAAATACATTAAAGGATTTCAAAGTTATCTGAATTGGGTATTATTGTTTAAAATCAGAAGTAAAAGCATGGTCATTTCTCTCATTTCTGATACATTTTGGCTTAATATTAAGTGAGGAAAATCTGCCAAATTGCTGTTGGATTACAGCACTCATTTTAAAAAGTGAAAAATTACTTATATCCTTTTGCAAGACATTAAAGATGGACATGTTTTCATTGTTCTTCCTCTGACCAGCCTGTGTTTAGTTTGAGAAGGCTTATGTTTTGGTTTTATCTTGCTTCCAAATAATAAATTTCTGGTCTGGAGTTTAGACAAGTTTAGTCATGCAATGCATCTTAATACCCACACTTAAACATATTTCCATGCTAACCAGATGTTAACACTCTCATACATTTAAGCTTTATGACAATGATAGTTATATGTGGCTCCAGAGTTAAGTTTTAAATATTTATGCATAATTTTTTAAGAAAACAGACTTTTTTAACATCTCTTTCAAGCTTTTTAAAAATAAGAGTATTATTATATAATAAAACAATTCATTGAGCTAAGACATTCTGAATAGTATCTTCTTCTCCATTCACAATGCCAACATCCTCCACTGGAAAAGACCATTAGCTGACAAGCCAATATGTTAACAAACATACACTGAATACCTACTATGTACTAGGTATTGTGCATGGTATTGCAGATTTTAAAATGAAAGCTCCAGTTCTTAAACTCACAGACTAGAAGTGCCGACAGACAAGTGCTCTGATAATCACCATCTGAGATGATTAATGTTGTGATAAACCAAGAGTACAGAATGCTATTTTTAAAAAAGTAGATCTTTCAATCCAGATGAGATGGAGAGTTTCCTAAGGGGATCTTTGGGTGTTATCCTTGAAATAACTGAAGCTACAGTGGGAGTCGAGTGAAAATAGAATCCCAGGCATAAACAACAACATATGTAAAGGCTTGGAAGCAGGCAAGTCAGGAGGCCTGCAGTAAACTGCAAATCATTAGAGAGAAGAAGGGATCTTAGGGCTGCTGCTGGAGGTATGGCAGCTGATGATCCTGGAAGGCAGGCAGGGAACGTGCCATATGCACGTTAAGAAGTTTGGAATTTATTCAGAGGCTTGTGGGGGAGTCAACAACCAATTTAAAGTAGGGAATACCACTCCTGCAGTATGGTAGTAGGGTGGAGGATAAATTTAAGAGGGATAAGATATGGCAGGGAAACCAACACTATTTTGTTACCCAAGGAAGAAACATGAGGAAGCAGGGAAGGTGGAAAGAAGGAGCTTGATGACTGATGGGATGTGGTAGTAAAAGAGAGGGAGATGTTTGGGCTTAGGAAACTGGAGAAGACTTGTGAGCATCACCAAGATAGTGGCCATGGGAAGGGGAGGCAAAAGCTGGACTGAGAGAAATGACAAGTTCAGTTATAGGCACTCTAAACCTATGATGCTTATGGAACATATAAGTGAAAATGCCAAACAGGACATAGGGCAGTTAGTCAGACTTCCAGGAAAGAGAGCTGTGATGGTAACACATACTTCAAATTCACCAGAATGCACGGCGGAAGAAGGTTTGGAGTCCAGCCCCAAATCTGCACTTCTGCTAAGTGTTTGTGATTCCAAAGCAAGTTTTTCAAAGACCACATATGCAGTAATAAGGAGTAGTTGAATCCAAAATGTGGATAAACATTTCCAGAAGACTTTATAAAGACAGAAGAAAAGGTCATTAAAGATGGAACCATGAAAATGACAACATTTAAAGAAAGAGCAAGAGAAGATGAACATTGTAAGGAGAGAGAGTGAAAAGAACCAGCAGCAAGGGAGCTGAGGGCAAAAAAATCAAGTAAGGATGCAATAGAATTATTATAACTGCAGTGTTTCTGACGATTAAGTCCAGAAAGGAAATACTGAAAATTACTGACTAAATTTGATGACTGAGGGAATTGAGAACCTTAATGAACGAGGTATGGTGGACAGATGGAGATCAAAGCCAGTTCAAAGGGTGGAGGATAAGACTGGACAATGGGAAGGTGGAGATAGTGAACACAGACCAAGAAGTTTTACTGTGAAGGGAAAAAGACAGCCAGTGTGGTAACAAGGTGGGGACCTAAGAACAACAGAGGTTCTCTTTTAAGTTTTTAATCAGTTCTTAAGTACGCTCAAATGCTCAAGAAAGAGACTGAAAAGCTACAAAGAGAATAAAAACAAGAGGGACAGAGAGAAATAAATAGGCAAAGAAGTGGATATATTGAATTAACATTGTGTCAGGCACCTTAAATACTATAACTTTAAAAAAAACTTAATATATAGGTATGGTTGTGTAACTCTATGTGTGGATATGATTATCCCCAATTTATGGATCAATGAAATAAGACTCAAGGAGTATAAATCAGATGCCCCAAGCTACCCAACAAGCAGGGCTGGAATTCGAATACAAAAATTTCCAACAACAATTCACATTCTTCTTTTAATTACACCAAGTTTCCCAAACTTTGAAAACCTCCCTCTGCATTTTTGACAAACATGAAAATCTCACCCCCACATTCCTGCTGATCTAGTATGTCTGCTCAATATAAATCACTATAATCTGGATATTTTCACTAGCCAAGAATTTTAAAGACTACAGTTTGTAGTGTAAATCACACCATGTTTTTTATTTCCAAATATAAAACTACCATGCCAACTGTGTTTTGTTCGATCTACACACACACACACACCACCTACCTCAAGAGTCACTTACTGAAAACCCCTACACCATACCACACTCTCTCCTGGCCTCACCTGTCCTAATGTTGCTTCCTACAGAGAAATGATCCCTGCTGTTTGCCACCACTTTGAAAGACTGACAATATTCTATACATAAGTCTACATAATCAAGAAACAAGATTTTACAGAAAGCTTTGATCAGAAGTAGGAAGGCTCTTTCCCAGAAAAACAAATGCTACAGTAGTAGTGTGCTGGTTTTACACTCTCACGGGTGTTCTCATCTTAATGCCCTTATGAAAAATATGTGAATGAAAAGAACTTCACCCACAGGACTGAGGCTGTCATCAGATACTTCAATGTCATAGAAGCTCTGGGGAAAAGTAATATCTTTGTAGCAACATGATGATTCTCTGTGGTTTTTAAATTTTTGTAGAACATTAATGGTTCTAATTTTCTCTGGAGCCACCCAATTCCTTCTGTATGATATGTGCTCTTCTGTATTCTCTTAATTATTATAACCATTAAAAAGACTCTGTTCAGCCCACATTTACTTCAGTATGTCTTAGCATTGTCAGCATAAATTACTCATTATCCTATTTTCTTAGTCACTCCTCCCATGTATATACAAATGTGTTAAGAACTGCCTGTAAGAATGAATATTTTCTTTCTATTCCATCACCCCCTCTTTCATTTTGCTCTTCGTGGTTTTATGATCTGAAAGAGCAAGTTAATACCTCATCATGTGTTGACTTTCCTGCTTTGGTAACTTTTGGTTTTCCAAAAAAAAAAAAAAAAATCCTGAAATATGTCTCTTACTCCAGGACAAAATGATTCTTTTTTATTTCTGTAAGGATCTGCTGGTTCAAATCTCAATAGAATTATACGAATTTAGGAGAAAAACTTTTAACACCTAATCTTTACATAACTTAAGCATATTCTATAAAGTCCATACTGATATTATTAAACAAACGCTATTATCTATGACATTGATGATAAAAGTCTTAATTACTGAAGAAAATAATTTTAAAAGGTTGTACAATAAATAAATCCTTAAATCCTAGTTGAACCCTTCTTTTCTGGCCTTAAGTTAATCAATAAAAATTCTCACTCTTGTCCTGCCCTTAATTTTGCATCTTAAGACTACTCATATTAGTGGTAATTTCATCTGTATTTGCTCTTATACTTCTAAATCAAAGCTACTCTCTTTAAACAATTAGCTTAAAATGCACTAGAAGGATGATATTATATAGACTTCATTTATCCCATGGCAACCAAGCTAAGGGATAATTTTCCCAAGCAGATTTTCTGATGGCTCAAATGGACAATGTGGAAGGTGAGAAGTATGCTTAAGCCCTCTTCTTTCTCCTCTAGGCTGAATGAATCATCCATTCTGTATACCTGTTCTTTAGAATCTACAGAATGACTTCGGCTCCTGCTGGCAAACACAGCAACCCACCAAGGAACACAAAAAGACATATTTCCTCCAAAAATTGGCAAGACAAAGTGAATAAATATGAAGGACATTGTTTAATTGGCATGCAATGGGATTATTTTCTTCAGTGTGAAGACCACAAGATTGTGAATATTTATTTAGTCTCTACTGGATTCTGAGGCTATGTCAAATCAAAAAGCAGCTTTAAACTTTCAAATTATTTTCTTCTATAGAGGAATATATACTATGCTAGTGGTCTGCATTCTCTTGGTACACTGAACAACTGGTAGGCTCAATATTGCCTACACTCAGTGTTTTTTATTCACTAAGACCTGTAAAATAAGGGCCAGCTGGAAGATACACAAATTTTCTTGGATCATAGGGAGGACTGCACAAAGATAGAACATTGTTTAATTAATAAATATTCAAAGTCATAAACAAAACTTTGTATGACACTGATGTCAGTGACAACATAAGCTTAATATGGAAGCCTTCTGCCCATTTTCTTTGTTGTTATGTCTTAAGAGTCAAGAACATACTCGGTTGGTTTGGTTGGCTGTCTGTGTGGATGCAGGTGTGGAGAACACAGAACCTATATACTCATGCAGGGGATACCTACTATAATATGCCAGATCCTCTGTGTTGGGACACAAGGCTTTTGTTTTCATGAATGGCACACTGACCAGGAGGAATGTGGGGAAAGGAAACTTAAGTGAAACATACAGCCCTGCATGGACTTAAGAAACACGTTAAATAACAATTATATTTAAAAACTGGATTATAGATCCAAATAAGAATAAAAGAACAGTATTTCCTGGAATTGAAGAAACTTTTTTTTTATTTATATTTATCGTTTTTACCTCAGAAAGTGGATATTATTAACCTGAAGTAGAAATTTGCTTTGAATTTACTCTTTGGGGGAACTCAATAAAACTAGCTTCTTAAAAATTATTTTTAGGATCGAATCACTTTTCTTATATTCTTACCTAACTTCAATTGAACAATTTGCAAGTGGGCTACTCATTACAAAAGACTGTTAAATATAACGTTACACATATTCACAGAGTATCTTGACAGTTTATAATAGTAGATTCACTATTACCAATTTTGTGACTGCTTTGTCTCCATGGAATCTGATCTCTAAGGTACTACCCTAAACCAAAAATCTCCCACATGTGCAAATGATTACATACCTGCAAAATATTTTGTTTTATATTACAAGCAGGTATGCAATCCATAAGTAAATACCAATGTATCTTAATATTTACATGTTCAATCTTTTCCAATAGGCTGTAATAAAGTGCCTTGAGAAAAATTAATCTGGTTTCAGTGAGAAGCAATAAATGGTATTTAGGGAAAATGACTGCTAATGACTTCTGTGTGACTATTAATTTAAAGCAGATAGATGTTTTGCATGTTGAATGAGATATAACATCAAGATGGTCATTAAAAATAGCAGTTTTGGCATTTTCCAGTAAGAGCAGTTACTGATACCCTCTGCCTGGATTCCAATTCATGAGATCACAGCCAGAATTTCCAAGTTCTCTTGTAGTTCCAATTGGCATATTTCTGCACTTTTTGCTAAAAGGACATGGTGTCCCATTTTTAATAGTTCACTAGGTCTCCCAAAGGCAAAATGTTGGAGTGAGCCTGAAGGTTTTAGTTACAAATCAACATGTGGCTGTAAAAATTACTTTTCCTTTCCAAATCTTAGCATACACACGCAGACACACATGCACACAAGCACGTGCACAGATACACACACTTTTAAGAAAGTTATCAAATACATCAATTATTTAATTCATGAACACAGAAAAATGTTGAGTTCCTATTAGATACCAAACACTGTGCTAATAAATGGGTCTCAGAGATTTAAAGAAAAAGAAGTAAGTGTGGTCAGTGTCCAACTCTTTGGTCTGTAAGGAAAGAAAAAAGGCATAAACAAGGGAGTCTTTATGACTTTGATATTATTCTTTCATTTTAACTACATTACTGAAAATCTGTTTTTTTTTTCATTTATGAAATGAAGATGTTGAACTGTACAGTCATTTCATAAATTACTCCCCTAGGACCTGATTCTGGGAAAATTCTTTGGGACTCCCTCAAAAGGCACCTCAAAGTAAGAACTGTGCATAGCTACCCTTTGCCCCTACTTTCTTTGGTAGAGCTCTCTAAACTTGTATGTTTTACCTATTTGAGCCACCAGTTAAATTTTTATTTGAAGGAAGTTTCAGGACCAAGAACCAATTTGTAAGTCATTAGGTTAGATAATCTTTTAAGTTCTCTTCCAGTTTCATCATTCAATGAGCCCAGGAAATGTTGTTTTACTCTGGTTTTATAATTTCAAAATAATTATGTTTAGAAGAAAAGTGTATTGGGACGCCTGGGTAGCTCAATCGGTTAAGTGTCCAACTTCAGCTCAGGTCATGATCTCATGGTTTGTGAGTTCAAGCCCCATGTGGGGCTCTTTACCTCAGAGCCTGGAGCCTGCTTTAGATTCTGTGTCTCCTTCTTTCCCTGTCCCTTCCCTGTTTGTGCTCTGTCTCTCTCTCTCTCTCAAAAATAAATAAACATTAAACATTTTTTAAAAAATAATAAAAATGTACTTATCTGTCACTAATCATTGGTATTAAAAGCTACCAAATCACACTGTACTTTGAACCCCTTCCTTCCACTTATCAGCTGTGTGATCTTGGGCAAGTTAGATTTTGTTCCTAGTCAGTCAGTCTTCTCTTTTGTAAAAGGAGATAAGAATAGAATCTACATCACTAGGGTACAGTTCATTGTTGTACAGAAATTTCTTTATTTGTTATTGGGTACATAGTAAGTCACAGAATCAATCCCAGAATCCACAGTTTCCTGCTCATGATTCAGGGTCACTGCTACACAAGTAAAAAGTTATGTGATTTACCAATAGTTTTCATTTTTACATTGATAGAATTTTCCTTTGAGATATTCAGAATACTTTATAAAGCTTGGTGGAAACATTTGTAGAAGAGTTCAGTGAAACAGATAGTTAAAACTGTAATTTTTTTTAATTTTTCTTTTTATTTTAGAAATGAAATAATAGGGTACCTGGATGGCTCCATCAGTTAATCGGCTCTTGATTTCGGCTGAGGTCACGATCTCACAGTTAGTGAGATTGAGCTCCATGTAGGACTCTGTGATGACAGCACAGAGACAGCTTGGGATTCTCTATCTCCCTTTCTCTCTCTGCCCCTTCCCCACTCTCTCTCTCGCTCTCAAAATAAATAAATAAACTTAAAAAGAAAGAAATGATAAATTAGATAAATGGCTTCTCAGAAATCAATGTATAAACAGCTTTAGACCCAGAAATCAAATCAGAGACTACATTTCATGAAAATAATATAATAACTATGTGAGTTAGTAAAATTTTAAACTACATTTAGCTTCCACAAGACGAATTCTAGTTTAATGTCAAAGAGTTTTCAATATTCTGAGTGTTGTATATAATACAGTTAATGTGACATTTTGTAAGGCCAACAAAAAGTTGAGAGTCTTTTCTGATTTATTACAAAATCAAGCAAATATTATTTTAACCTGATGAGTTATAACAAACAAATCTAAAATAAACATTTTTGTAAAGGCCTTCAGATCTGTAAACAAGTTAAAGGACATTCCAAGAAGTTATATATAAGTAGAGGATAGGAAAACATGTTCAATTTCTCTTTTTTTTGTGACCAGTTAAAAATATTCACTTATTGTCAATGCTGGTTAGTATATCTTATGATTTTATGCAGGAAAAGAAAAGCAAGTCTCACTTTCTCTCCCCATACAAGAAATTATCTATTTCTCTCTTTCATAGAGATTCAGCCACAAAAGTTATAAAAAGAAGTTCACTATTAAGGAAGCAGTATCTAAAATAATGAGCATTTTTCTAAGAAGGAAGATAGGACAATTAGGAAGCTGAATGCAGGCTGTAGCCAGGCCAAAAAAAAAAAGAAAGAAAAGAAAGAAAAGAACTTTGAAAACATTTCTACCCCTGTCCTAATGTTAGTAGTTGAAGCTAAAAATTTCTTCCAGATCTGTGGAAGGAAGAGGGAATTCTTTGGAAGATTTAAGTGGCTGTCAGAGAAGCACAAGAAAAATACATCTCCAATGTGAGCACTGTTTACAGAGTACTTGCCTGGAAGGTAGGTCCAACTGTCATTAGTGAACAGGGCCAGGAAACCCTCATTGACCACAAGGAGGATGGATAGTATTGCAAGTAGCAATTCAGGAGCTCTTAGAGCAACCATCTGAGCCACCCTATTTCTTCCAGAAGTGAGAGGCTATACCAATTTCTAAGGGCTTCTCCATCCTACTACTAGAGTAGGCCAACGTGTAGTCCTACCATTCTGTGCACAGCTACAGGGTCTGGCATTGCAGTGATGCTCTGCACAGTTCTAAAGCAGCAATTTTTTTCACATGCAGCATAGCATTTTCTTAGGGGGCCAAAGGGTCAATCAGAACCTGACCATAGCCAGGAGAGAAGACATCCTTGTTTTGGGACATTGTAGGAGAGTGGAAGAAAGAGCAGTAAGTATTAGTGGTGCTATTAAATTTTACCATCCATTTTCTAGGCTATTTCCTGAAAAGTATACTCATAAGAAGATTATATACTTCATTTCATACGAACCTCATGATATCATTGTGGAAGAAATAGGATAAGAAATATTATTTCAGTTTTGCTGAGGAGGAAACAACACAAAAAGTTCTATGTCTCAGTGGTCAAGGGACAGGGAGCAGAACTTTTCCAACCATTCTCTCACCAGAACTTTGACCCCTTCACATTAAACTGCATAATTCCCATCTGGGATGTGCATAAGCGATACTCAATGTATACAATTTTAGTCATATTTTCAAATTACAATTATCCTAAATATGAAAATGATATGCATACAATAATTTTAATGCCTAAATTTAGGGGATTTCAATACAAAGCAACTTTCTTGTCATAACTATATGTATGTGAGAAAATTAAAAATAGATGGAAATCAGAAGATTCCTATGTAATGTTAAAAAAAATAGATTTTCTATCCAATTTCCAAGCATTTCAGACTTTCTAATGCTAAACATATTCACTTCAGAGGTCAGATTTATTACCGCCATTATTTTTTGCTTAAGTTGTATGTTTTGTCTCAAATCTACAAAGAAACAAAATCATTGTCTGTGGGTACCTGTTGCGGTAAGTGTGCTCACTCCACACCTATACTCTTCTGTGATATTTCTTGGTTCCTGTCTTTTTTATTTTTTTTTTCCCAGCATGGGTGATTTGCTTTCCCCCTCCTCTATGTACTGTATGGTTGACTGCCCTCAAGGCAAAACCAAGTCAGCTGAGATTAGTCACTCAGAAAAAAATCAGTGGTTGTCTTGGGCAATAGATTCAGCAAACATTTAAGTGTTTGTTATGTGCCAGTTGCTTTCACTGAGGTTATCACAACAAACTGAGGTAGGTATTATTACCCCTGCAACTCTCAAAGTTTTAAGGACTTGCTCAAGGTCATGGAAGTAGTTATTGCTGAAATTCGAGCCAAACTTTGGACTTTGAATTCATTGCTCCTTTTCCTATGCCACCAGCACATCCTGGCTAAAATCTCAGGGTGTGAATGAACATTTGATAAGTCAACAGGAGCAAAAAGTGTAATAAATGAAGTTCATGCTGCACAATTAGAAATAGGAAGATATAAATCTTGAGTATGATAGTAATTGGCAAATCTAGACTCTTCAACTAGTAATTCATTTAGTGATACATAGATATTGTGCTCACCTATAGCACCAAATGTGACTGGAAAGTATATGTGTGCACTTATAATATATACAAAAAACTAACCAAAAATGGATCAGAGATCTAATAGAAGAGCTAAAACTATGAAACTCTTAAAAGAAAACAAATAAAATCTTCATGACATTGGATTCAGCAATAATTTCTTAAATGTTGTACCAAAAGTATAGGCAACAAAGAAAAATATAGGAAAAGCTGACTTGATCAGAATTAAAAATTTGTGGGGCGCCTGGGTGGCTCAGTCGGTTAAACTTTGGACTTTGGCTTAGGTCATGATCTCACAGTTCCTGGGATTGAGCCCTGCACTCAGCTCTGTGCTGACAGCTCAGAGCCTGGAGCCTGCTTCAGATTCTGTGTCTCCCTCTCTCTCTGCCCCTACCCTGCTGCTGCTCTGTCTCTCTCTTTCAATAATAAACGTGAAAATTTTTTTTAAATAAAAAGAATTAAACATTTTGTATATTGAAGGACTCTATCAACAGTGAAAATGCAACTCACAAAATGGGAGAAAATATTTGCAAATCATATATCTGACAATGGATTTATATCCAGAACATATACATAAAAAGAAACTTCTGTAACTCCATAATAACAACAAAAAGCCCAAACAATCCAATTTAAAAATTGGCAAAGGTCTTGAATACACAACTCTCCAAAGAAGATATATACAAATGGCCAGTAGCATATGAAAAGATACTCAACATCACTAATCTTTAGGAAAATGCAAATCGAAACCACAATGAGGGACACCTGGGTGGCTCAACTGGTTAAGCGACTGACTCTTGATCTCACATGGTGGGATAGAGCCCTGCCTCAGCTCCCCACTGGGCTTGGAGTCTGTTTGGGATTCTCTCTCTCCCTCTCTCTCTCTCATTCTCTCTGTCTGTGTCTCTGTCTGTCTTTGTCTCTCAAAAAAAACAAAAACAAAAACAAAACACAATGTGATATCAATAGACACTCTTTAAGATGATTAGTATAAAACAAACAGAAAATAACTGTTGGCAAGAATGTGGAGACATTAGAACCCTTGTGCTTGCTGATGAGAATGTAAAATGTGTAGTCACTAGGGTAGACAGTATGGTAATGCCTCAAAAAAATTATACATAGAATTACCATATAACCCAGCAATTCCACTTCACGTATATACCCAAAAGGATTGAAGGCAGAAGCTCAAGCAAATATTTGTACACCAATGTTTATAGAATCATTATTTGCAAGAGCCAAAAGGTAGAAACAATCCAAATATCCATTGATGAGTGAATGGATAAACAAAATATGACACATGAATACAATGGAATATTATTTACCTTTAAAAGAAAAGAAATTCCAGTACATGATACAACATGAATGAACTTTGAAAATGTTATGCTAAGTGATATCAACTAAATACAGATAAATACTATATTATTCCACTTACATGAGACACCTAGAATAGTCAAATTTATAGAAACACAAAGTAAAATAGTTTCCATGGAATAAGGAGTTGTTGGTCAATGGGTACAGGACTTCAGTTTGAGAAGATAAAAACAATTTCTGGAATGGAATAGTGTGATGGTTGCATAACAATGTGAATGCAAGTAATGCTGTGACACTGTGCACTTAAAAATGGTTAACATGGTAAATTTTATGTCATGTGTATTTTACCACAATTAAAAAAAAAATAATAATATCCCTGCAGTTACATGAGAAAGGTGAATGAGCATTCCTTTAAAAAAAAAGTAAACATGTAGATTGGGGTCAGAGATTAGAGGAAGGCATGCAACATTACCTTTCTCTGAATATTGACAATTCAGTTTTTCCATTTATTCAACACTGAAAAGCATGTTAAGGTTCTCATCCACTTATTCATTCATAAGGTAAGTCAAGTCATGGTTTCTGTGCTCAAAAAGCTCACAGGATATTTTGCATAAACATTATATCACACACAAACCTGTGGTGCTCAGTCAATTTTTCATCTCTTATTCATTTAACAGATAATTATTGAATGTTTAGTACACGGCAGGAATCAGTCTGGGCTCTGGGGACACTATGTTGTGTTAAAGTTCCAGTAGTAGTAGAGCTGACATTTCTTTGAGGGGAGACAGGCAATAAACAAATAAATAAATATGTGATATTGGGTAGTGATCAATTCTGGGGGAAAATAAAGCAGTGTAAGGGGTAGAGAGAGTGACTGGGTCAGTAGTAGCAGAGTGAGGGATATTTTAGAAAGTGGCTAAGGACCCTCCTGCAAAAAAAAAAAAAAAAGTGATAAAGTGATGTTGTGGCAGAGAACTGAATGAAAGGAAAAGTAAACAATGCTGATTTATGCAGGAGAAGCATTCCAGGCAGAGGAAAATTGAATTTCAGAAGCCCTGAGATAATGACATGATTTGGTGTCCAAAAAAGTGTATGTGGGTCAGTATAAATGGTGTAGAGGTTTTTTTAAAGAAATAATCCAAGTTTTAAAGGTAGGGAGATGAGAAAGAATCAACAAAGGTCATTCAGATGCAGTGTTCAATGAGATCAGGACGAACCAAGTGAAGAAATTACCTCAAGATCACTCAGTTAATCTCAAATGCTGCTGATAGTTCCCATAAGCCGACTGAGATAGGACTATTGGGTTATAGCAACATGAGGTCACTGAAGACTGACAAGAACTGTTGTAGTGGGGATGTGGGGGGAAAACCTGATTTAAATGAACTTAAGAAATGTGGAAGAAGAGGAAATAGACAAAGCACATACAGATAACACATTAGGATTTTGCTCTAAATGATAACAAAGACTGGGGAGAACACTGGACAGAAATGTGGGTTAAGCAAGGTTTTTTTCTAAATGAAAAAAAAGTCATGTTGAAAGCACTAATCCAATAGGACAAATTGTTGTGGTGGAGAAAGGAAGCAAGGGCTAAAGTCTTTGAGAAGGTACGAAAGAATGTGATTTAGTGTTTAAGTAGAAGTGATGGGTGTAACAGGTGGGCTTATCCACAGCTACAGGAGTGAAGGCAGAATATGTAAACATGGGTACAGTTGGTGTGTAAATGTACCACAAATGTTATACATTTTCTTCTGATTTCTTTATTTTCTCAGTGAAACAGAAAACAAAGTCAGAAAGACTCCATCTGAGAGTGAGGGGGCAGGTGATATGAGATGAGAGACTAAGGTGTGAAATTGTTTCCAGGAGAGTATTTGAGCCTAAAGCAGTAAGGAAGCAGTATGGTTGAAGACAGCATTAAGGGATTATTTGAGGTTTGTGGTCATGAATTTAAACAGAATATTAAGCATGGCTGTGTTCTTATTCAGCTACATTGCCCAAGTGGCGGTGCAAATAGTTTGGAGTTGAATTTAACAATGTTGGGGTTTTGCCAGAAGAATGTAATGGAAACAAGGACATTGAGAGTGTAAGGAAGGTCATTAATGCACAACGGATCATTAAATATGAGCTGTGTAGGGAGAGAAATAAGGACACAGTTCAGGGACAAGGGCATAGTAAAAAGGTGGTAGGATTAATGGATAGTAGGTTCCATTTGGATAAAGAATTTTTGGAGTTGGGACACTACAGGGAATAAACTGGAAAGAGAGGAGGCAGTAGTTAGAGACTGAAATGCTAGAAACTGAGATTGTCGAAGAGATACCATTATTAGGCCTAGACTAGGAATAGGTGATTGAGAGAGTGGGGAGAATAGAAGGGGATCAAGAAACTGAGATTCCAGAATTCTTTGTTGGAATCACTGTGAAATACGATTGTAGTGACAGCCAGATGATAAACTCTTCAAGGACAGGGAGTGAGGTTCTCTGCATTATTTAGAATCAAAGTAACATTGAAGAACTGTGTTATAAAACATCTCATCTTCCATAGCAAGAGTTTTTAAACTGGGGTCCATGGAAAGTATTGCAGAGTTTGCAGAATCCTCTGAAATTGTAAGCAATTTCTTCTCTTTGGGTAAATACATGATTTTTCTAAGAAGAGAAACTATGGAAACCATAGTTTCCATCCAGTTCTCAAAATGGTCTAATATCACAAAACATAAAAATTACTACTGAGACATTGAAAAACTATCCATAGTAAAAATAACATAATAATTTGAATATAACCCATTCCTAGAGCTGCCTTTACCATGAGGCATAGAAAACTAACTGTTTACAGGGTTGGACAATTTAGGTTGCCAAGCGATTGTACTCTATCCCCACTCATTCCACACCAGCCATAGTGGCCTCTTAGGTATTCCTTGAATCTCCCCAAATCTTTGCACACTTGTAAGCTGTTGCACTCACTGTTCATCTGTATGAAACATTTTCTCACCATATAGTCATAAAATTAAGCCCCTTACTGCTTTAGATTTCCCCTATAATATCTCCTCATCACCTAGGGCCTCGTACTGCCCATCTACGACAGCATCACCGCCCCTCTAGAGGCCACCCTACCTTTTTATTCCAATTCAGTTTTCTTCATACCACTTATATCCACCAGCCATATTTTTCTATTCATTCATTTGCATGTTTATTATTTATTTTAGACAAACTCTCTCCAATGCAAGTGCCATGGGAGCAGGAATTTTGCCTGTTTTGCTTAGTAGCAACTGATATTGTATTCCTAGCACTTAAAATGGTGTCTGACATATAGTAATCACTTAATAAATATGAGTTGTTGAAACAATCTCAAATTATCACCAATTATTTCTTGGGTAACAGCACTGAAGAAATCATTAGAAAGCAAATGTTTGCAGAAAGGCTATTGGCCTATTTTTTTCCCATGTCTTGTTTTATCACCCCTCCCCTTCTCCATCTCTCCCTGCTCTTCCTCTGATCCCTAAATGTTAAGTAGAAGCACACTTAGATGTCCCCTATCCACAAGCCCATCTCTTAGCCTTCTTTCCCTGGGGCTGCAGCCTCTTCGCAGCAAACTGAGAGGACATTCGTTCTCTGTGTGCCTCCCTCCTTCTCTCCCTTCTCAGAATGTGTTGCAACCTCACTTCTACTGCAGCTCTAGGAAGACATCCCTCAAAAGGTCAATGACGACTTCATTGCCAAACAAAATGAGGACATGGCTAGTCCTCAAAATATAAAAAGTTAAGTTTGGCCTTGTTGGCCAGTTTCTTAACTCCTGTAACATCACTCTCTCAGTGCTGCTCTAACCCTAACTTATTCCATACTCTTCTTTTCATCCCTCAGTATCCAAGTCAGATGGCCCCTTCCCGTGCCCCACAGGGTCCTGCCTTTGGTAATCTCACTCAGCACTCTTCCTGGAGGTCCCATTTACTCTCGGAGCTTCCCTGGGTACTGCATATAGCTGGTCTCCAGACTTTGTGTTCTACTCTGCCTTTGAATTCTAGTCACGTTTTTACCTGCTTGCTTAACATTGCTACTAAGAAGACTGTGAATTCTTTGTAGCTTATCTATTTATCTTATAACCTCACTTCCCTCCTTTACAGATGAGCAAATGGAGGTACAGAGAGGCTTAGTAATTTAGCTGAGATCACACAGTTATGGAGCAGCTAATTAGAAGCATCACAGTTCAGGATTTGATTCTTGGGACTAGGTAAGTTACTTAATGGTTCTGTGCCTTGTTCTCTCGTTTACAAAAGGGGATAAAAAAATTAGTGCCTATATCACAAGTTGGCTGTGAGAATTAAAATGAAATAAAAGTATAAAGTACTTAGAAGAGTATCTGGTACATAGTAAATAATGAGTACACATTAGGTGTTCTTTTTCCTACCTGGCACCTGAATCAGTTCCCTCTGCATTATATGCTATAGTGTAAGGAGCAAGACCTCCAAAGCAGGGAAAGATATAAAGATTATGAACCTCTACATAGAAAAATCCAAAAGAAAAAGATATAGTAGAACATTAAATGGAAAGAAAAAAAATCTACATGTTAAGAGTTTCACAGTTAATTTCACTTAAAGAGTATTTGAAGTATATTTAGTTCATCACATCATAACACTGAACTACATTAAATTTACCATCTAAATGGAAGAGAGTACATGGAATCTTTGACAGACTAATGAATAATTCTGTCATTTTCAAAGTCATAAAATTATTAATTACTTGAAGATTTTGGTAAGTAACCTGTCATGTTATCTCAACTGTAAAAACTAGCCTTTAGAGCCTAGAAATCAGATTTCACGAATGTTTCCACTTTTTAAAACAAGACAACAGGCTCAGAATAGAGTCCCTTATGCTAATCCCCAAACTGGGACTTAATTACAATTTCTGCCTCTCCCAGAAATGGAATCTTAAACCAGTCAATCAGGAATCATCTGATCAACACTCATGAGATTGTCTGATAGACCCCCACCATCCCTTAAGAGAAAGTGACTTTGCCACAGCTAATCTGCTTTTTGCTGGTATAACTTCCTTTGGAATTTAAGAGGTAAAGTAGAGCACAAAGTCTGGAGACCAACCACATCCAGCACCCAGGGAAGCCCTGAGAGTAAAGAGACCTTTAGAAAGAATGCACTGAGTGAAACTACCAAGGGCAAGACCCTATTGGTAGGGCAAAAGTCCTTACAACTTAGGTACTGAGGGATGAAAAGCAGAGTGTGGGGAGAGAGTGATGCTAGAAGAGCCAAGAAACAGAAACAAACAGAAGCTCATCAAAATGAGCTCCTGATTTTCTTTCCCCAAATGTGGTCAATATGTTTTCATTCCTAATCTTAAAGGGCCACTTATTCTAATAATTATCATAGGATAGGGTTTTGTTAAACTGGACTGACTAAATGCATTGTTGCTGCCTTTTGGACAAAAAGTAGGATGATCCATTTCAATATGCTAAAGATACGTATAGCTTTTATTTTCCTCAAAGAAAATAAAGTGTAATAGCCCACTATCATTGGTAATGTCTATGGTAAAATATCAGACACTCACCAAAGCCTTCCTCAACAATTTTGGTCCTCAAAGAGTTATGTGCCATTTGAAGTTCTAGAGGCTTTATGTCTGTATCATATTTGAGTCTTAGTAATAATATCTGTCCTACTGGGTCCCCCATTTTATTATGTCCTTCAACAGTACCTACACAAAGTCAGCACAATTTGGACTGATTGAAGTATTCTAACACCATCATTTTAAAAGAAAGACTGCAGATAGGAGATAGTCATTCAAAGAGATGATATCTGGATCTATTTAGTGTATTCTCTTTCTCTCTTGAATGGGACAAGGGTAGAAGTAAGGCTGCTGGAGCCGGAAACACCTGCTCTTGAACTCTGACTCTACCACCCAGTGTTTGATGCAAGGGTATTTGCGCCTCTCAAGGCATCAGTTTCCTCATCTGCAATATAGGGATAGTATAGCTTAGCTCATAAAGAATCAAGGAAATGAGCATGAAAAAGGTTTTCAATTAATGTTAGTTCACTTGAGCTAATATAGGAGTTCCTTTCTGGTATAAGTACCTATGCAATCAAAACCACTTGACTCATCACAGAAGTCCCTGTCACCAATCCTACCTTTCTGCTTAGTGCATAGGATTATTAGTAACCAGGAGGCAAGGGTCTGAGGACAGGCAGGTAAGTCATCTGTTTTTCCTTGCATGACTGCACCAATGGCAGTAAACAACATTTCAGTGGTAGCTACACTGCACTGATTATTTTTTAAGTGTATTTATTTTGGGGGGGGGGAGGGAGAGAGAGAGTATGTGTGTGTGCACAGGTGCACAAGCAGGGGAGAGAGAGAGAGAGAGAAAGGGAATCCCAAGCAGGTTCTGTGTTGTCAGTGCAGAGCCCAATGTGGAGCCTGATCTCAGGAACCATGAGATCATGACCTGAGCCAAAATCAAGAGTCAGATGCTTAACTGACTGAGTCACCCAGGTGCCCCAGACTACATTTAATACACTGAAACTCTTCACCTTGTTTTCACTTGATACTTATTAGTATCCTGCTGAAGAACATAAATTTTAAACTCTTCCTCATGGATTTGTGCCAAAGATTGTTCTCCATACATCTATGAAAGAATAATTTTGTTCTAACCTTAAAGGCATATTTCCTTTTATTTGAAACATTGTGCAAAAGAAACTTTTATAGGGTGTATAAATGAGGCCTTCTTTGGTAAAACTAAAGGAGACACAAGATACAGCCTTTTCCACTTGCCTAATAGATTGTGAAATCTTTCAATGTAATTTGTATTTGCCAAAGATGCATTTGTCTTACCATGCTTCATCTTATATTACCTTTTTATTTCTCAAGTCACCTGAGGAAATATTTGGTATAAACTAGATGTTTGTATCTATAAAATACCCTTGCATTTCCATTTTATAAATGAAAACATGGCAATAAAAAAATCTAGTCCTTAAAAAACACTTTTAAAAGAGCTATCAAATTCAAACACAATCTAGAGTCATTAAAATTAAATTTAATTTGAATAAGATGTTTTCATTAATAATATGCAATCTTGAATAATCATTAGAATTTAGTTTTTTTGAGAGGTGACTATATCCAATTTTCTGGGTCAAAATGCTCACATAAAAATACCTCCAAGTTCTATAAGCTCTGTTCAGCCTAGGAGAACCTTGTGCATTTCTAAATCTTAAACAATTGGAAATTAGAAGTCAAGGGCTGACCCTCTTTCAGGAAAAAGTAAATATTCTACTTCTATCTATGACAGTTTCCCCAAAACAGTTGAATCATAATCCCTTGTAGAACTTTTTAAAAATGTTAACATTCTATGAGATTTTGACTGAGCCGGTCTACTTCATGTGGATTTCATAATACATTTCACAATGCAACTATGCCTATGTTTTATGAAAGAAGGAAAAGTGTTTCATTTTCTAAAGTCCTAAACTCGATTTACTTGAGGAAGAAAGGGTGATAACCATACATTCCTTATCCTACTTCATTGTAGAAGTATAAACCTGCCACCAAGTGACCCTGATAAAACAAGCTTCTACTTCATAGTTTGGAAAAAGATCACTGAGATTATGCCATAAAATGCAACTTTTATTGAAGAACAATTTATGGGGACTGTTAAATTATAATAAGGCCAAGGTAAACAGCAATATGAAATATGCGCAGTCTGTAGGATTTATAGAATTGTGAAAAGAAGCTTCAAAATAAGCAAAAGGATGCTCTTAAGGTCATTCTTAAAATATGCAACTTGTATTTCCACTTGCTTTCAGGCAAATTACATCAAATTTAAATGTTATTCTTCAGAAAGTCTGTCCAATAAAATGCTCCACCATAATTTCTGCATTGCTAATGTCTGTTTCAACAATGAAGACTAGCTTGCTGTCAAAACTTTTAGAGAGGCTCCAAGTGGAATGAATTCTGATGAGCAAAATTTATGAAACCTATGTTGGCTCCCCATGCCCCCTTTTTCTTTTGACCATAATCTAAGCCAAAAGCACCTTGTTTTATAAAACTCACTTCATAAAATACCTCTTGTGAAACAGAAAATACATGGAAACTTTGAAATTAGAAACAGAATACAAAAATAGTAAAACAAAGAAAACAAGCAACCCCTTAACTAGATCTAACATCTTTAGACTTTTAAACAGGAAGTTTACCCTGAAAATTGCATGGTTATGTTATATATCATTAAAATAGCCCGACTGTCAGGGACAATAGCTAGCCTTTCTATGGCCCTGATGTTAAAACAGGAGGAACTTAACTAAAATCTAGATATTGAAAATAACTTATTGATGATGAATACTTTCACATATGATTAATTGCAGAAAATTGTTTTCTTGTTTGTTTCTTTACTTCTACCTTAGATATCTTCTGGAATTGCATAAAGATTATATTTCCTTGAAGCAGCAATAACATGGCAGAAAGTAGACTTTTCCTTAAGAAAAAGGACATAAAGGACTCATGTTCTTCAGGAGTTTTTTTGGGTAAGAAACACAGGAGAAAATAATTTTTTAATTAAATTTTTTTTTAAATTTTTTTTACGTTTATTTATTTTTGAGACAGAGAGAGACAGAGCATGAATGGGGGAGGGGCAGAGAGAGAGGGAGACACAGAATCGGAAGCAGGCTCCAGGCCCCGAGCCATCAGCCCAGAGCCCGACGCGGGGCTCGAACTCACGGACCGTGAGATCGTGACCTGAGCTGAAGTCGGACGCCCAACCGACTGAGCCACCCAGGCGCCCCTAATTAAATTTTTAAAAGACAAATTTTATTTCTATTAACACCCTAAAATCCCATCGTCAAATGCATAAAAGTTACCATAAAAGGTTAACAACGATCCAAGATGAGTTCAGTAACTCACTTTTCAACCAGGGCAGGATCATCCCCTAGCACCTGGCATACAAATTATTACATTTTTAAAATGTAATTATATATTATCTAATGAAACTATATCCCTATTTTATGGAATCTAATTCAAATTTCTAGCTGTATAAGATATAGAAATATTTGTGGCTGTAACTCTTGCATATGTCTATCTTTTAATGACATCTTTGTAGATGTCCTCATTTCTATTTATCAACGTGCAGTCATGGTGCACCTCTGTGAGAACTCTACAGTCTACCTTCTAGCTCCCCTCCCTGGAGATTCACCACTCCAGAAACTCCATCGTGACCTAGTCAGATAATTTAATATATGAGTATGAGATGTAGCTTTATCTTAGCCATTATCTAAACATAGCATAGATCCTTACTTATAAAATCTCCTTTGTAATAACTTAATGAGCAACTATTAGGAAGAAAGTTGTTCTTATTTTAGTGTTTGTGTTCGTATGGGACATTTTCTTTGAAGAAACTCCAAATTTGGTATATATTTTTTCCTTTAGTTATATACATTAGCAGAATTTGCTCACATTTGGTGATGGGAATTTGGTGTTTAATGTTAATTTTATAACTGTTCAATAAGCTTTTATGATTTGGCTGACAACATTTCATTCTTTCTTATTACACCTGGACCAAATTTGGTAGCCAAAGCAGAAACTTTTTTCAAAGATCCAGCAGTAGAAAATATCACTTAAACACCAAGTGGATTTATATTGTTTCAATTTAAAATATATGGTAATCATCATTGAAATGGAACTATATGAAATAACTTAGTATGGAACACTCTTGCATTAGTATAAAATCAATAGACTTTAATGCTTATAACTAGACACTCCAGTGTGTTATAATGAGGAGAAATTAAATAGAAAAAAAAGACACTTTCTTTGTTCTTTAAAATCTTATACAGGATAAGGTGAGTATATATTACACATATATGTACATATATGTATATGTTTGTGTATATACACACATGCAAATTGCATATTAAGAGTGAATGCAAGTATATTTTTAATAATTAGGCTATGTGGCTGACACACTGTTTTCTACACAAATAAACCCCAAATCCTCATTGGCTGATCACCTGAATGTTCCGTGTGAATCAGTTCCTCTACTTAGAGTGTGCATAAATCAATATACAATGTCATTGCCTGCAAGGATAGTCAACTCAGGTATAGTCACAGCTCAAGCAGTTTTATCTTGGGACTTCGGTGGTTGTTTAACAATAAAATGGTAGCTCCAACTCCTGCCCGTTCATTACAAATAAGAGTTAATGCTTATCCTACTTATTCCCAGGCCAATTTCCAGTCCTGACTGATATAAAAATTTTACACAAATTTTAATCTCTCTCAGTTTTAATTTTTAGCCTTGCATCTAATACAATCCAATTGTTATAAAAACCCTGATCTTCTTGGCACCCAGATCGATAATGAACTATCATGTAGCCAATGAACACTTAGTGTTATATTTTATCTTTCAATAATAGTTTGCAAATATATTTTGATTTTGAATTATCAAGTTGACCTTTAGCCTCAGGGACCAGGACTCAAACATTTGGGTTTCTATTTTCTATAGCAGCTATTAGAATTCCCTACATATTAAAGACACTATGTTTTTGAATGCATGATCACATGTTGAGTGAATGGAAAGACTGTAAGGGAAGGAATTCAGAAATGGGCTATGAAACTGCTGGTGAAGCAGTGAGAGCAGGACAGAAAGCTCTCCTGGACGTAATATTTTGCTGTGTACAATAAAGAGAATACAAACATTACAATAGAGGGAAAAGTTCTCTGTATACTTAAAATATTCTCTTTAGTATATTAGTGAGTAGAGATATAACTGTGAATATAATAATGGCTGTTCATCACTTCTGCTTTCTATAATGGAGGACTAGGTAATTGAGAATTATCTGTTTCCGAAGAAAATTTTAAACTCCTTTAAAAAAATCAATATATATTCAATAAGATAGTAAAAAATATATATAATATCAATATCTGGGAGATGATGGGAATCAGAGATGTGGGCTCATTTTCATAAAATACTACTTTTACTACAGGGGTCAATATGAAAAAAGTATAAGAAGCTGAACTTTACATGTGTAAGGACACAAACTGTAGTTTGAAATTAGGGTCTGTTATGGCTGGGGTCCTGGTAAATCACTATGATTACCTTTACCAACTTTCTGCTGGAATTCTGAAGGGCTTCATTCTAGGAGTAACAATAACTGAATTGTACCCAGCTTTGAGTTATCTAGGTGGCTTAGATAACTGTAAACTATAAACTGATTTAAGACAATTGTTAGAAATTCAGAAGCTTGGCAAATACAATATAAAATACTTTTTTGAAGGAAAAGAAAATAAACCTAAGTCTCAAATTCTTTCCAAATTAAATTTTTCAAATTTGATTCTTAGCAGATAATTCAATCAATACACAAGGAGACAAGACGCCATGAGTGAAAACTAGTATAATAAACAACAAAAACAGAGCTACAGAGACTCCAGATACTGGAATTAGCAAACACACAGTAAAAAACAACCAAGTAGATAAATACCAAATTGAAAATAGCATCAAGAAGCTATGTTATATGACATAAGATTTTGTAAACTATCAAGTGGAAATTCTACAACTGAAAAAATACAATATTTATAATTAAGAAATCAATAGATTGGCTTAACAGCAGAATGGATGCTATCAAAGAGAGAATGAGTAAATTAGAAGTTAAACCAAAATATTGTCCAGAATGAAGTAGAGAGAGACAAAAAGAGAAAAAAATAGAGGTGGCATAGAGAACACAGTGTGAATATCTAACATATTATGTTTAGAGTACAAGAAGGAGAAAAGGGAGAAAGAGAATGGGGTTAAGGGTCATATTTGGGGAGATTACGTCATGAATTAGAGAACTGACGAAGGTCAAAGATGCAGGAAGAATGAAGAATATCATAGTAGTAGATTTATGGATAAACCTACATAAATAGTAACTATATAAATAGTAATAATATCTTGTATTATTTATAATATGTAGAATTAAAATATATTTAAAAACAAATTAAAAGGAGAATAAATGGAGTTCAAGAAGTCTAATGTCTTGCATTTCTCAGAAGGCTAAAAGTATACATTAATATCAGATTTTAATAAGTCAGGCATAAATGTTATAATTTCGAAAGAGTCACCAAGAAGACTGGAAAGGGAATGTGTATCTTTCAAACAAATACAAGGATTGAAAAAATAAAATGACAAAAAGTACTCCGTTTAAAAGATGAATTAAAGGAAATGTAACAGGTAAAACCAAAAAAGGTGAATTCTAGGTTGGCTAATTTAAACCAAAAATTATTATTATATTAATAATTATGTTAAATTTAAACAGATTGAGTAGACTAAAAATTAAACTTCCTTAAAAGAGAAGCATATAAAATATAAGTAAACAGAAATATTAAAAATAAAACAATAGAAAACTACCATGCAAATATTAACCAAGAAAAAACTGGGTATCACGATATTAATATCGGACAAAATAAATTTAAAAGCAAAAATTATTGCTAGAGACATGGAGAAACACTACATAAATGTAGAAAATTCAATTCAGAAATACAGCAATTCAAAAAATTGCTCTTAATAGTATAACCTGAATATGTATAAAACAAAGTGACAGAGCTATAAGCAGAAATAGACAAATCTACAATCATAGTGGGCTCATTTAGTAGAGCTTTCTTAGTAATTGAGAAAAGGTAGAAAATAAAAAGTAAATTCATTGAAGATTTGAACAAATCTGTTAACAAATTTGACCCAATGGATATAGATCCTGCACTAAGCTGCATCCAATACTGTAAATAACAACTATGGAATACACATTATTTTCAAGTTTATGGGAAGCATTTATGAAGTTGACAAAATATTGAGTCAAATCCCAAAAATTTCAAAGCAAATCTCAAAAAATTTCAAAGACTTTAAAACGTAGAGGCTGTTCACTATTCACAATGCAATTCTGATAAACATCAACTAGAAAATCCCCCATATGCTTGGAAATTAAGAACTACATTTGTGATTAATCCATGAATCAAAGAAGATATTATACAAGATATTTTTGAGCTGAAAGATAAATGAAAATACAACATATCAAAACATTAGATGCAGATAAAACAAAATATAGGAAAATGCATAGCATGAAATGTAGATATTAGGATTGAAGGAAGGTTAACAATTAATGAGATAACATCTATTAAAAGAAATTAGAAGAAAAAACAGCAAAGCAACTATTGTTTTTTTCATATGGCTTGTGGTTTGAAAGTGAAAATTTTTAATAAACATTTTTATATGATCATAGCATGAGAAACAGAATTAGAAAATATATCCTGGTTTATACATTAATATATTTAGTGCCTGTTGTACAAGCATATGGCATTAATTTGGTAAGTTTTTTATTGGATGGATACACAACACTGTATTTTAATCAGCCACTTATGGCATGTCTATATTTTTTAAATATGAAAGAGTTCTGAAGGTGTTCAGTATAACAACATAAGCAGTAGGACCTAACTATATGATCTTTTGACTTTTATCCTTTCAGAAACTGTAGTGCACATGTTTCTTCTAAGATTAAGAAAAAAAATGGAAAATTGTCTTTACAATTGCCCCAATCTTTAAAAATTCTTACTCTTGAAAATTTTTGCAGCCTAATTGACAGGCTGGGATTTTACATGGATTTATATCTTCAGACTATTGAAGTGTTTTTGTAATATACTTATCAAAACCATCATGATTAAATTGAGTTTCAGAGTGGGGGAATTAGTATATTACCACTTATGACTTCTCATTTTTAGGAATTAAACTATTCAACATCATCTTTCATGAAAATACCCAAAAACCATATTTAGTGTTTCTCCTGAATTATGTTACAACATGTAAGACATAGTAGTCATTTTATCAATGTTTTTGATGCCATCATTGAAATTTAATGAAAACCATTATTTATACCTTGCATCATGCTACAAAAAATATGAATACGAGGAAACTTTCAAATATGTAATAAAATATTTACAAAGAAAAAAGGGACTAAGCTCATAGAAAACAAGAAGATCAGCATACACAAACACATTGCATGCTTAGTTGTATTATTCTTAGCAATGACTGTAAATTGGCTTCAATCTTCCTAGCGATGGCAACTTAATTATACATAATTTAATTGTCTCCAGACTGCACTACCCTGAGTGTATAAATGAAATCACATTTGTATATACGCCAACATTCTATAGCTTTGGCCTCCACTTAAGCTGCTACGTACAACATTTTGAGCCTCCTTTTGTCATTTCCTCCATCATTAGTGTGTCTGGAAGATGTAAATATATTATCTTCCCGGGTCTGATGAGCCCTGTTGTATTATTTCCTTCAGGCTACTCATTGCATTTCACTTGCTGTTGTTCTAGGCTCTTGACACTCACCTGGGTGCTTATTCTTCTCATAGTTGGCCTCAATGGCCAAAATGTGGACAGTAATCTTTCCCTAATAAATACCACAACACAACGGAGTTCAGGCCCTAATATTAAATCAACCTCTCCAAAGACCAAAAAATAACTGAGGCAAATTAGTACTTTACAACTAGCTACTTTATAAGGGAAACTGGTCTACAGTGAGATAAGCATCCACTGTGCATACCACTGTACATACAATCACCCAAAGCAGCCTATTGCCGCCTCTGCTTCTTGAACACCTCCACCTCCAGCCATGGCCTCTGCTTTACAATGATGTCATCATTTTTGCGATTTTCTCTGAACAAAGAAATATTTGGCACCAAAGGTATGATCATAACTTCACCTTTGCAAGACAAAAAAAAACCCTCCATCTCTAAAGTAATAGTGTTTGTAACAGTGTGTTGGGTTTTCTTTGTTTTTCTAATTTCTTCTCTCTCTCTCTCACACACACACACAATTTAAAAAATCTCAGGAGCTCTTTTTTTTTTTTTAATTTTTAAAATGTTTTTATTTATTTTTGAAGGAGAGAGAGAGAGACAGCATGAGCGGGGGAGGAGCAGAGAGAGAGGGAGACACAGAATTCGAAGCAGGCTCCAGGCTCTCAGCTGTCAGCACAGAGCCTGACACGGGGCTCGAACCTACAAACTGTGAGATCATGACCTGAGCCGAAGCTGGACGCTCAACCAACTGAGCCACCCAGGTGCCCCCAAAAATCTCAGGAGCTCTTAAGAAAGCTCATGTTATCCAGAGCTCAGACTCAAGTTCAAAGTATCAGTTATTTGCCTTTCCTGACAGAAGCCTCTGCAGAGAAAAACATCTTGTTGCAAACACAGGATTTGGAAATGGGTACCTTATCTTGACGTAATTACAGAAACAAATTTTACATGTTTTGTATCCCAATTTGGTGATATCTGCCTTTTTCCCTTGTCTTTCTCTGAAGACCGAACTCTCTGCTCTTAGGATCAACTGGGATATCCTTTATATGTAGAACAATCCTTGACAAGGTTTTGGGGTGGGAAGAAGTGACTGCTTTCAAAGAGTGATTACAATAGTCCCCCCCACTGCTTTATCTGAGGGGAATACTTCCAAGACCACTAGTGGGTGCCTGAAACCATGAATAGTAATGAACTGCATATATACTTTTCCCTAGGCATACATACTTATAATAAAGTTTAATTTCTAAAATAGGCACAGTAAGAGATTAACAATCAGAATAAAATAGAATAACTATAACAATATACTGTAATAAGTTATATAATTGTGTTCTCTTTCAAAATATCTTACTGTACTGTACTCACTCTTCTTGTGATGATGTGAGATAATAAAGTGCCTACATGATGAGGTGAAGTACAGTGAATGATGTAGGCATTGTGACGTAGCATCAGGCTACTTTTCACCTTCTGACAATACAACAGAAGGAGGATCATTTGCTCCTAGACCATGGTTGACCACAGGTAATTGAAATTGTGGAAAGCAAAAATGCAGGCAAAATGGGGGGACTACTGTATTTAAGCTGATGAGTACTACATTCATATCTTCAGCCTGGACCTCTCTGCTTCAACACCATCTCCACTTGGATATTTAATAGGCATCTCACACTTAATTTGTTCAAAAAATGAACTGCCAATATTTACCTTTCCAGTTCTGATCCTTTCTTAGTTATCCTCACCTCAGTTAATAGAAATGTCATTCTTCCAGATGCTCAGCCCACATTACTTCAACTATCTTTGGCTTTATCTTTCATTCATAACTCCATATCAAACCCAGTATTACCACTGTGAACACAACTTTTTGCCTATATTATACTGATAAATACTATCTCTTGCTTTCCCTCTTGCCTTCCTATAAGTTTATTCTGAACAAAGCTACCTCTTTGAAAAAGAAGTCAGCACTTGTCATTCCTCTGCCAAAAACCCTCCATGTCTCCCTATCTCACTATGAGTAAAAGCTGACTTCTTTAATATGGCTTAAAGGCTGGCTCTCCATGATATTAACCTATTTCCTCCCAGTCGTCCTCCTCTCCTGCTTCACCTCTGAATCACACCTCCTCCAGCCACTCCATCACTACTCCTTGGACGCACAGGCATGCTTCTGTTTAGACTCTGAAAGGTTGTTATCTCTGCCTGGAATACTCTTCCTGACATATCTGTGTGGCTTTATTCCTTCATCCATCTTTAAGTCTCAGCTCAAGCCCTTCTCAATAAGATCACACTGACCATGGCTAAAGCCACTACCCATCCCAGCTCTCCCTTTTCTCCTTATCTCCATCGTCTTCATTTTATGTCCACTGAGTACTCCACTTTCTAATGTACTAAGTTAATTTACTTATGCATCATGTTTACTGTTTATCATCTGTTTCCTGTAGGTTAACCCTCTACAAGGACAAGGCTATTTTTCTTCCTTGTTCAAGAATCTAGAAGAGTGTCTGACAAGCCCATAGCAGAAAATGGAAATAACTCTTAGAGGTATGAATGGGTTATCATCAGGCTTTTAGAGCTATATGTCTCTTAAAAAAGGATGACAAGCTAAGTCATCAAGGTTTGAATTTTCTAAAAAATAAACATCTTTTATATTTATTCATTTTAGTTGCTAAAAATCTAAAACACTTAACTTTCTAAAATATGGTGGAACTAAAGCTTCTATGAAAGGGTGGGTATTTTTTCCTAAGGATACAAGATCAAAGAGCGTAAATTAGGGAATTAAATAGAAAAAGTAGAGAGAACATTATTTATTCAATATGATGTCAGCAATTGTGTTGGAAACTTCATTTCATATTTTATTATTTTTTTTTTAAATCAAGTATTGTACTTTTGAAAGGGTAATACATGAAATGGTACAATGCTCTAAAGGTTTAAAGTGGTATCATAAAAAGTAAGTCTCTCTCCCATCTGTGATACCTGAAAGGCACCCAGTTCCTCTACCTGGAGGGAAAGATTGTGACAATTTCTTCTATAACTTTTTAGAGATGATCTATGCACATACAAATATATGCCTATTGATATTTACACAATGGTAGTCGATCCTGCTTCAAAAATGAGAAAATCAACTCAGAGTATTTAAATGGCCATTCCGTGATCACTTTGAGAATAAATGGAAGGGCCTTCATTTGAGCTTGTCTATTTGACCTTAAACCCACACCAAGAAAAATCTCAAGTATTTCACCCAAGACCCCTGAGAAAATTGATTTGTCCCTCATACAAACACATTTTCTTCATTTGGCAGCTAGTTCAGAAGTAAACTGTTAAGACACTCTATTATTCTCTGGGAAATTTTCTGAAGCAAAGCCTGAGACAAAGGTTTGTAAAGGCAGATTTGACTGTTAAGTCAAATTTGACTGTTAAGTCTTCATCTCTGTCAGGAAAAAAAAGAAAGTAGCAAGATACAGAGTTTGCTTTTCCATTTAGCCTAAATGCAAAAGCCATTTGGTTAGAAAATGCTTGCTTTAAATATTGGTAAAGAATTTTAAAATTTATTTTTGTTTAAAACTCCAGATATCCTTTGGTAAATAATCTGCCCTATTTCATGTTAATAAGCCAAGGGGGAGGCAGTATGAAAAGGCACCACTATAAGGAAGGCAGTCTCCCTCCCTTTGACTATTAACCTAATTTAAAATTGTAAACTGAGAAACTAGTTCTAAAACCTTTAGAGTCCGTAGTCTAATAGCTAATTTGTGCTTTGCTTCTGCATAACTCATATATTCTGTTTGAATATTAATGTACTTGGATATCCATTTCATTTTGTTAAAATTATTTCTCCCCCATGATCTCCATTAATAACTTATTACTTCCTTTGCTTCTGAGGCAATCATGGATTGAAAACTTTTTTTTTTTACCTTTGTTAACTGTAGCATGCATTCAGCCCTTGGAAAGTTGCTTTTTATCCATCATGTAGTGAAACTCTCCAATACATACCAAGTGCCTAATTTAAGGCAGGTGGCAGGTTATGTACTGTGCAGTAAGACTGAATAGGGCATATTCTGTATTCTCAAAGAGTTCACAATCTGGTGGGAAAGACAGGGATATACATAAGTAATTATAATTCAAAGCCATTAGCAAAGAGATATAAACAAAGCACAGTGACAGCACAAAGGAGGGAATATTGATTTTAACAGAGAGGTTCAGAAATGAAGCAGGGACAAGAAAGCTGAAAATTAAAAAGTTGCTGCAGCTGAGGTCAAAGAAGTTGCTGCCTGTTTTCTCCTGTAGGATTCTGATGGTTTCCAGTCTCACGTTTAGGTCTTTCATCCATTTTTAATTTATTTTTGTGTATGGTGTAAGAAAGTGTTCCAGTTTCATACTTCTGCATGCTGCTGTCTAGTTCTCTTAGATACAGAGAACAAACTGAGGGTTGATGGGAGTGGGAGGCTGGGGTGTTGCGTTAAATGGGTTATGGGCTTTAAGAAGCACACTTGTTGAGATGAGCACTGGGTGTTATATGTAAGTGATGAACCACTGGGTTCTACTCCTGAAGCCAAGACTACACTGTAGGTTAACTAACTTGAGAATAAAAAAAAAAAAAGAAAAGGAAAAAGAAAGAAAACTGAAAATTAAAAGATATTTATTCCAGATGAGGGGGGAAGCATAAATAAAAGGCATACAGTTATGGTAGTACGTGGTCATGTTTAAAGGAAGCAACAAGTACTTTTATGGGGAAAAACTTTCATGCTAGCCACAAATAAAGTGATATGTTTTAAACTGCTTACTACTCCTGGAGATTTAAAGACATCACTTAACTCAAAGTACCTTATAGTATGCTGATGTAAAGCCAACCGGTATAGCTGTCATTTCTTTGGGATCTACTACTTAGCCATAAATTCAAATCATTAAGAAAAATGATGTAGCTGTTAAAGACTGGCTTTATATTAATAGCCTTGAAGACGCCAATAAGGGAAAAAGCAGGAAGAGATCATTTCTCCATTATGTAATTTTGATAGAAAACTTCACGAACTCAGGCAGGCTGTTAGACCCTTCTAGTAAGAAGGGGATATGATCAGTCAAGAGAAAAGGAGTAGAGAAGAAAGGTGAATGAGGCTAATGAACATGTATAGAATACTTTAGTATTCTGTGGTCGCTGGCTTTGGGGTTATGTATTACCCATATGAACTGCCTCAGACCACCTGACAGTAGGGCCACAGGTTCTATAGAAAATGTGTCCTCCTGTGTTCTCACATGACTCGGGGAATTTCTCCTCATTCTTCTCACATGGAGTGACTATTTTTCCTCTCTTCAGCACATTTTACTGAGGTGTCTAGATCATATCTATCCAAATGACTCTTTGGACTCCACATTATCCTGCCCATTCCGTTCTACTCCATTTTTTTAATCCAAAAAGCAGACCTTAGTTCCCCTTAGTTTTATGTCTGGCCACATCCTCAGTTGTAGCCCTGGGTCTCAGAATCTTACCTTGTGCCAGAGCTTTGGGCTACTACATGCATGGAAGGGTAATTAAACTTTATTCTAAATTCTAGTTCGAAATCATTCTATACTTTTTCCTACTAAAACAGATTGAACTCAATGATTCTGTCTGTGAATAGAGGAAAGAATTCAAGATAGAAAAGGCTATGCAAAGGAGGTGGGATAGTTTAAATCCTTGTAAAAAGTGTTATTATAACACCAAAATAAGCTAATCTATTCTGATAAATGGTATATTAATAGGCATCTCCAATAAGGAGGTAGGTAGAATGAAATGTCATTGCTATGGTGATTTTAGTCTCAGGAGAATTGAAAATAACCCAAGTGAGTGTACAGACCAGACCTTTGACTGCTAAGTTTATTTAGTCAGAAAGCTCTTTGCTGTGGATGCTAAGAGCAGTATTTCAATATACTAAAGTTCAGATTACAAAATGGAGCTCACTGAGGAAAAGGGTAGCCCCCGTGTGTGAACAATTTAATTTTTTTAAATATCACAAGTAAACATTATAAACATAGAATATGTCTGAAAAAGACATGCTTTCCATTTCTCTTTGCCAAAATCACATACTGGCCTCCAAATGAGACAGCACAAATCAGTAATATGTAATAAAAAGTAAAAAGTAATATGGCCATGAGTCCATGCGATCTTAACTATAACAACAAGGTGAATGGAAAGCTTTTCAGTTATAGGCATTTATGCCTAGATTTCTGTCATGTTTTTTGTGTTCTTGGTCAGAGACTACATTGGTAGAATTTTTAGTAGTGTTTATGACATTGAAAGGTACTTGAAATTTCTGCAAGCCATCAATCTTCTGGTTAGGAAGATTAAGATTTGTAGGGGCACCTGGGTGGCTCAGTCAGTTAAGCATCCGACTCTCGGTTTGGGCTCAGGTCATGATCTCACCATTTTGTGAGTTCCAGCCCTGTGTTGGGCTCAGTGCTGACAGTGCAGAGCCTCTTGGGATTCCCTTTCTCTCTCCCTCTCTCTCTACCTCTCCCCCACTCACACTGTCTCTGTCTCTCTCAAAATAAATAATAGACTTAAAAAAATTTTTAAAGGAAGATTAAGGTTTGTCAAGTTGCCTTCTTTTCCAAAGCCATAGACATCTAAGCATGGTACTTAATCTGAAAATTAAAACTCAAGCACAAACACACAGACACTCAAAAGACAAGATAATTTAAAGTCTCCAGAGGGCAACAGTAGAGGACTATTTTGACATGCTGTGATTTATATAATCAGATGAAAGTAGATTGGACTTGCAGACAGTTAATTGCCTCATCCTAGAACTGCCTCAACTGTCCAAAATGCTGAAAGAATGCTCAAACTAATGCTCATGGTTAACACAAAGTATTTCTAAACCACTTTATGGAGGTATGATAGACATATGAAAAGCTGTACATGTTTACTGCATACACCTTGATGAGTTTGGAGATAAGTATACTTCCATGAAACCATCACCACCGCTTATGCCATAAACATATTCTTCACCTCCAAAAGTTTCCTCCTGCCTTCTCTATTTATTATTAGTAATTACTATTATTTTTGTGATAAGAACACTTAATATAAGATCTGCCCTATCAGCAGATTTTTAAGTATACAATGTAGGCACTATGCTTTACAGATCTCTAGGACTTGTTCATATTACATAACTGAAACTTTAAGAATAAAAAATCTTTTTTCTAAACTCAAGTTATAATAAAAATTCCTTTTGATAGTTTTAGTTTACTGGGTTCCATCTGATGTCCAATTTTTAAATAATCATTATTTAAGCAATATAACTGAGAACTAACTTTGAGCCAGGCACTAATCTAAGGCCTTGGAATATGGGGATGAATTCAGCTCACTTTCACATAGTTTAGTGACATGCAATCAGATATATAATAATATTTTGAGTTGAGAACTATTACAGAGGTATGAACAAAATCCCACAAAATGACTAAGGTGGGGAGTATTAACTCTGGATGGGCATAGAGGACAATGGGAAGTAAAGTCATTCTAGGCAAAGTATATCAGCAGGCATATGAGAGAGATCATGTCATAATCCTAAAACCATACTAGGGTCAAGGTTACAAAGCTAAGAGTGAAGATAGAATTGGTAGAAGACAAGGTAAGGGGAACAGTCTGGGATCAGGTTACAAGCAAATTGTAGGATTATAGAACAGATTAAGTCAACTGGATCTTATTCCAAAGATAATAGGGAGTCAACTGAAGCTTAATAGATATAGATTTAATATTATCAGATTTGATTTTGAGGAAATTAACTTGTGACATAAGGAAACTGAACTAACCTAAAAATACTATTAACAGATAAACTGTATAGGAATATGCTAATATGGTAGAGACAGATAGTAAAAATTTCAGTAAATGTTTTATCAATGGATATGTATTTTTTATTAATTCCCATCCTTCATGGATTTGAGATTGTCAAATGATGGAAATGCAGAGAATATCAGTTACTTTAAATATTCTACAATTCGTATATTTTATAAGAAATTGCATTAGGCTGATCCTCTCCAATTTCCCAAAGTACAGTTTTCACTCCTATGAGGAAACTATTTGAGGGTATTTAAAAACCACCCTGATGGGGTGCCTGGGTGGCTCAGTCGGCTAAGCTTCTGACTTCACTCAGGTCATGATCTCACAGTCCATGAGTTCAAGCCCCACACCAGGCTCTGTGCTGACAGCTCAGAGCCTGGAGCCTGCTTCAGATTCTGTGTCTCCCTCTCTTTCTGTCCCTCTGCCACTCATACACTCTCTCTCTAAAAAGTCAATAAACATTGAAAAAAAATTTAAACCCACCCTGGGACACCTAGGTGGCTCAGGCAGTTAAGCATCTGACTTTGGCTCAGGTCATGATCTCACAGTTTGTGAGTTCAAGCCCCACATTGGGCTGTCTGCTGTCAGCACAGCACCCACTTTAAATTCTCTGTTCCCCTCTCTCTCTGCCCCTTCCCAGCTCATGCTCTCTCTGTCTCTCTCAAAAATAAATAAACATTTAAAAAAGAAAACATTAAAAAAAAACCCACCCTCAAATGATTGCCCCTAAGTCAATACTGACAACTAAGGAATAAAAAGGAAAAAATAAATCAACCAGACTAAATCAACAGGAGTACATTCCTCTTACACACCCACTTGTTGCTTAATTACAAAAACACATTGCTTTAAACTTACCAAGGTTGGTTCTAACTCCTCAACTACACTCCTTAGAACAGCTCTTAAAATACCACTCCTCCCAAGCCAATCCCAATTGCTATCTAGGGGGACTTTTGTAATAATATATTTTGCCTCTTGTTTACTCCTTATTTTTTTAAAGTTTGGTCAAAAACAATGGTTTATTCCTCTTCATCTACATAGCTTATAACTCTACCATAAAAAAGAACATAAATTTCTTTGGTTATATTATTTCTTCCACTGAACTGCACATTAACTAAATGAGATTGTACCTTACAGTAGCAGTGATTAAAAGAATAGAGGATTTTTCATGCTTTGTCTATTTTATTTCCACTTTTTTATTGAGGTATTACATACATACAGAAAAGTGCACAAATGTTAAGTTACAACTTGATAAACTTTCACAAATGAACACATCATTGGGACCAAGACCAAGAAAGACAAACAGAACATTATCAAGACTTCAGAAGTTCCACTTATGCCTTCTTTCAGTACTTAGCCAACCCCTCCAACAAGGAGTAACTATTATCCTGACTTCTAACACCATAGATTAGTCTTGCCTATATTTGAATTTATATAAATGGAATTATACTGTATGTACTCTTATATATCTGGCTTCTCTCATTCAGCATTATCTTCATGAGATTCATTTATACAGTTTATTGTAGATATAATTGTTTCCACAATTTAGGGTATTTGGGTAGTTTTCAGATTAGGGCTGCTTAGGTAGTACTTCTATGAACATTCTTGTTCATGTCTTTAGATGAATATATGCATGCATTTTCATAAGGTATTTCCCTAGGAGTGGAGTAGTTTGGTTATAAAAAATGGTTATGTTTAGCTTTAGTGTGCCTGGCTATTGTATCTTTATTTAAAGATAAGGAAAAATGGCTTCTCCAAAAATGGCTACATATAGGGCTGGCTACACAATTTTCAGGGCACAGAACAAATCAAAATTACAGGCCCCTTTTTTTAAAAGCAAGAAGTACACTTAGATGTGTATTTTTCCTCTGTTCTGTGACCTTTCTCTTAACTTGGTATTTAATTAGATCCTAAGTAAAAAAAAAAATTAAATTGAAATTATTAGCATGGATTTTAGTCTTTATATCTATGTTGTACAATGTCAGTATTAAATGCAAATATAAGAGCATTCAATTCATACTGAATTGCATAATTCTTATTTCAGAGAGAGCCTCAAGCAAGCCAGAATAAACACAGGTCAGACTTTGGAAGGTTGGAAGAAGGAAAAGAGAGACCCCAAGGTACAGAGCTGGCCAAGGAGACTCTCTGTCTGGAGCTCAGAATTCCCAGAGTTATGTGCAGATCCTGATAAGCAATCAGGAGACAACCCCATGGATAGGTCAGGTACATGTTGAGATCTGATGAATGACAGGCTCTTCTTTCTACCAGCTACTGAGGCAATACACAAGGCCCCACCTATGCATGGGCTCTGGGGAAACTATAGCAGGTATCTCCCCTTTAAGAGACTACTGTCCAATCTACAGTGAATAGGAGACCCCCAAGTTTCTTTAAAAATAGGCAGTGTTGCTGCCAGGCCATCGTGGGGCCTAGAAGCAGATACTAATCCACTTAGGCATAGAATTCTGTTATTCTAGGCTTCTCAAACACGGTCAAGAAGAGAGGCACCTACAAACTCTAAGAGAACATTTTCTGTGCTCTTCTCAGTCTGTGAGGTGGGCATGGCCAGAGGAGAGCCACAGCAGAGACCAGGGTAGAGGCCCCCAGTACTCAGCTAGGACAGTGCTGACCCCCACCACTACTACCACCAATATCACCTCACCAGCTGCCTCACCCATTGGTCTTTACTCCCTGCCCCATAATATTCTGATCCTTGATTTTCCTTATCCCAAGGAATGGCTCTTGTTGTTGTAACTCTGTTACTTGTATTACTTCATTTTATCTTTATGAATTATGGCAAATTCAAAGTTAGCTTATAGTGAAAGATGGCCATTTTGCTTTTCCTTGTTTCAACAATATTAACAAAAAAGTACACTGACCAATAGAACATGTTCTTCTTGTAATAATTTGAAGGAAAAAAAAGCATTTGAAATAGGCAGACTTTGTCTTCTAGGGACTCCAGAAGCAATTTCATTAATCTCTGATACCTTCTAGCACCACTGGAGCACTACAGACGATTTTGCCCTCAGAGTTCACTGCTTCTGCAGTTTAACCCGCTGTTTCTCAAAGTCATCATCAAAATTTCCATTCTTTTCAATCTGTAAATGCAGATAAGTGCTTAAATCTTCTAATACATTAATAATGGCCATAGTTAGGGGTAGTTTCTAGATGATTGCTTTCCTCTGACTGTCTCAAAATGATGAAATCTAATTTCCTAGAGAATAACTTTGAAAGCTGTTGGGGTGATTGACCACATTTGGAAGATATTTTTTACGACCTGATTATCAAGTGAGGGAAAATCAATAGCAGTTTAGTGTATAAAAACTAAACATAACTGTGTATGTGAGATGAAAATATCTGACAAGGTGATTATCAGAGAATAAATCATTTTACATCACAAATTTGGAATGTTTTTCCATGCATGTCACAAACAAGTCATTTCATTCAAAGTGTTTCAAGTGTCAGTGTTGGCACCTTACACTGACATTTTAAGATCAGTCACAGCAGTCTGTTCTAGCTTCTGAAGGTAAAATCAGAGCCAAGACCCTGTCATCCCTGATGTGTTGTGTGCATGTAAACTTACTGAAGGCAATGAATCTGAACCATTGTTAGCTAATATTAATAATTTACTTGATGTTGATGTTCTGGGAAATAATCTGGATTAAGAATGCAACTGGTAAGCACATGGCTTGTCATGTACACATTCAGGGAGCCATATGCAGAAAAAATACAAGAAATATGCACACAAACATACCTAAAATAAGGTTAGGCTTGTCAAAACATTTACAGTGTGATGTGATAGAACCTTCCACGGATCTCTAGCATTCCTGCAAGACTGCAGGACCATGACTGATTTTCGCCCAGGCCATCTCTCAGTTTGTGGTTGATGTAAGCAACCCTCACGGTTGAGGGCATGTCTTTGGGACAAAGAGCAGGCTTGCCTACTGCTAGCTATGAAAAGGTAGATTTCCTAAGCTCAGTGTTCCTCAGCTGTGATGCAGTCAATATGTCCATCTGAGCCCTTGTGGGAGCTGGGAACAAGGCTGGTAGATGCACAGGGGGATACTCATAATGCTTGCAGGGCCCTGAGGAATAAAGCTTCTTCCTTCTGACCCAGGAGTCTCATATCTTCTGACAGTATCTCTGAGGCAGTAATAAGCCAATTTATTAGCTTTTAAATAGGGCTAAATTTATTCTAAGACAAAGGGACTTAAATATAAAATACTAAACCAAAATTAAAATGGAATATACAAATAGTCTAACTTCCCATTTCATTTCCAAGGGAAATGGAAAGAAGGAAATAAACTAAAGAAGAAATGAAAGAAAGAAAGAAACTATTTTATGGACAGCAAGACAAGAACATTCAACTGACTGCAAAGTAATGCTCATCCTCTAAAAACAATGATTCATCGTGTGGGTGTTCTGCCCAATTGCTAGCTGGACTAAAGGAGTTGCCTACAAGAGTTGACTTGATATATGACAGAAAGCATTTAGTTTAGATAAGATTTTGTAAACAAAAAACAGCTGTTACATTCAGTTAAGCAATGAGTACATTTCAAGTAAAGGAAACCATTAGCCAACCTGCTTCTACAGTGAGAACTTCAAAATCATTTTTCTAAATCAGCATTTTAACCTAGTATATCACAAATATGTGAGGCATACATAAATCAAAATTCAATACTTGAATATTACATTTCAGTTGGGCTGGGCCTGAGAGTTCCGATGAGATAACTATAAAGTTGTGGTAGTTAAATATGAACATCTGGATTGGCAAAAATGTACCCTGACAATTGCTACCCTAATTACATATGGAAAAGTTACATGTATTTTACAGTTGAAAGCAAACACTAATGGTCATGGCAGACATGCACACTGAGTTCAATTATACTTCGATTTCACCGATTTTCTAAATATTAATCAGTTAATCAATTATTTAAACTGCTAGCATTCATCAATGGTAGCAGCTTAATTGCACTTGATAAATCCAGAATTCCTCGGTGTGAAATGGATATATGAAAATCAAATACATGTATGGAATGCAAATGTAGGCTTACTTACTGATTGCTTTATATCTGAATGTATGTGTTCTAATGCTTGCCTTTCTGTACTGAAGTATAACTAAAAAATACAGTTGACTAACTTGCTAATACACCTGGTAAAAAAAAATGTAAACCAAATATGGAGAACAAGGGGGATAAGTAGAAGACTTGTGTTGTAACTCACATGAATATTTAGCATGAGCCAATTTTTCTCCTACACACAAGAAACATAAAATACAAATGAAATATAAAATTAGCAATTTATCCTCATCAACAGATAATGAATTTCTCAATTTGTTTTGCTTTCATACTACAGAGAAGATAAAATTTAAGTATATATGTATATTTTAAGACTTTAGCCCAAAATAATTGTTACTTTAAAAAATAAATTTTATTCTGATATTTCTTGTTCTTATAAAATAAGTCTAGCTTTGGAAGTAAAATTGTAAAACTAAGAAATATATAAAAAATATTTCAACCATTTCTGAATGACTAGATTTCATGTCTACATGTTTTACGTGGCTTTTATTACAAGCATATATCACTCTCATCTGAATTTTACATGTATCCATTAATACTAAAATCATTGCTATCAAATTCAAATTACCTAAGGCATTTATTTCTTAAAAATAATTTCATGGTAATTTTTATTTTAAAAAGGTTTTACTTAAGGTCGAGTTTGGTAGCAATGCTGTTTCTATGACAACTCATGATTTCAGTATAGTTCCTTCACTGCAGGATTCAAAGTGAACAATTCTAATTGAAAACACATTTAATGAAATTTTAGGTTTTTGATTTCAAATAACTCTCCCTTTAAAATGGTTTGTTTGCAACATTTTCAAGTTGCTTTGAGTTATAGAGATTTTGAAAAAAAACTGAGTTTACCAGCAGTTTTATAACTGTTGTTCATATTCCAGGATAGGAAAGTCCGAGTTGGGTAATACCTAAAGTGTAAGAGTTGCACAATTTGAAACAGCTCAAGGTGAGTTTGACTGTAACAAGGCTTCTAAACTGCCCTGCTAAGTGTTGATACTAATACACAGTTGAACCATAAAAAAATACGAAGATATTTTACAAAATTGCTGGAATCCCAGAGACAGAAGACTTTAAAGGAGATTACAGAATGCTTTGGTAGAACAATAAGCTATAGATCTAAAAACAAAAACAATAGGTTACATGCCTTGGGGATATATGCTATGTTAAATAAATACATTTGTGCATCTATTTGAAAATGAAAAATATTATCTTGAAATTTTTTAATAATACTAATTAATAATCTTTAATTTATTAATACTAAAATAGAAATTTCTCATTGGCTTCTTATGATCTAATCATTTCCTGATAATTGTTCTTATGAAATGACAGTTCAATGAAGTACTGAGAGAGGAGAGAGAAAAAGCATAGAGAAAAGTTAAATAAAGAAAGAAATGAGAAGAGGAAGACCAGAGAGGAGAAGAAACATAGGTCTAAACACTTAGGTGACATCAACACTATCATCCCCAAAATCTGTTTATTGCTTTAAATCATCTTAACATATATAAGGGAAAAGCTTAAAAAACAATATTACATGGGGCGCCTGTGTGGCTCAGTCGGTTAAGCATCCAATTCTTGATTTTGGCTTGGGTCACGATCTCAAGATTCCGTGAGATCAAGCCCCACAGCAGGTTATGCTCTGACAGCAATAAGTCTGCTTGGGATTCTCTCTCTCTCTCTCTCTCTCTCTCTCTCTCTCTCTCTCCCTCTCTCTCTGCACCTCTCTCTCTCTCTCAAAATAAATAAACTTAAAAAAATAATATTATATAAATTATCACAAGTTGGCTGGCCTTTCTTTAGAACAGGAAGTCAATCTGCAATATTAAAAGACTAGGCTATATTGAATTATACTGTTGACAAGCTTTGTAGAGTTGCACAAAGTTTGTTTATTTCTTTGGCTATTGGATCATTATGATTCAAATAAGAATATCACTATTTCCTGTATCAACTCACAACAGAAATACTTAACGTTAATAACACCTTGGTGAAAAGACTTATGAAATGTGGATGTTTGTGCAAAATACCTCTTGGTGTTTTCTTAAACTGAAATAATTCAAATATAAAAGACAAAAGTACAAAGTAAATTACTCTTAAATTCATATTAAATACCCAATAGCCACTCAAGACTCTTCCTCCAAAGAAAAGCTACAGGATTCTTCAATATGTTTCTGCACCATCTGTGAGCTTTTCAAAACACTTGGCATTTGAAAAGATGATAAATACTTAAGAAGACCACACAGATCACTCTTCTCAATAGAGCCTCATACTAAGGCTTTACTCAAAGTCTAAACAACAATATAACCCCTAAGAGTAAGAATATATTATTACAATGCCCTTTTTGTTCCTTAGTTGCTAAATTGCTTTGGATGGAACCTGAAAGAAACCAGCATTTAACTGCTCTAAGTAATGTAGACTCCAGACATGCCTTTGAATTGCTCCACTATGCAATTCAAAGAGGGCTCTTTTGAGCTAAGCCCATGCCTCAGTGAAATAACTTTACTGTTATCAGATCATGAAATATACGGTATTAGATTTCCAAGCAATCTGTCCTGAGGCAGCATTTGGCCCCACTGAGGCCTGAGCTCTAAAATTATAGATTAAGGGAGATGGAAGTGGGCCAAGCAGTGGCACACCTTTGACTGTGATGAGCACTGCTGCCGTTCTTACCTCTGGTAGATGGACATTTGTTGATTGCCTCTCAACCATTTCTTAGTCACCTTTCCTGTTCCTCACAGTTGCATGAATTTCCCACTTCTGTGTTTTGGGTGTACAAGATTCCACTCTTTCACATTCAGAGTTATCTTTCCAAGATAGATCCAATGATGTCACCTTTTCTTGTAAATCCTTCAATGGCTTCCTAGTGCTCGTATGTTTGTGAGAAGCTATAAAGAGCCTGATCCCAAGCTTCCTTTCCAGACTTATCTCCCTCACTCTGATATTCCCTCCCTTCAGGACACCTAACGAATCACCGCTTCTTAAATCTGTATCTTCAAACCCCCACTATTTTTGCTCATGTGCTTTCATCTGCATGCTTTCTAAAATCTTAACATGCTTCCAAGTAACCTCCTATTTGAAGTTTGGTCTGACTCACCTAATCGGAATTAATCTCTTCTCTTTTGTGTCACCCTGCAGTGATGTTTTTCATCCCCTGTCATCTCCATTTCCTAATCACCATGATATTTTTTCATCTAGTATCATCTCTGTGCTTCTTCTAGCACTCTGTTCAGATTTTTTATCATAGTATTCAATGAACTGTATTATAGTGTATCTGCATCTGTATTTTGTTTTCCTAATACACTGAGTTTCTTGGCAGCAGGGATACATAGTTAACAGCTAACATGTATTGAGGGCTTGCTAAGTGCAAGGCATGATTCTAAGCACTTAACATGCATAAACCCATTTGATCCTTATAACAACCCTAGGAGGTTGGACTATTACCATCCCAGTGTTAAAAATAAGGAAACAACAGCAGAGAGAAGAAATTTCTTCAAGGCTTTGTTTCTTGCTATTGGAAGAAACTGTATTCATACTCAAGTCCTCTAACTCCATAACCCTTGTTCCTAATCAACTCTCTATACTGCTTTTTTCCCTTCTTTTCTTCCTCCCTCCCTCCTTCCCTTTCTCTCTTTCCTCCCTGTCTCTCTCTTCTTCCTTCCTTCCTTCCTTCCTTCCTTCCTTCCTTCTTTCCTTCCTTCCTTCCTTTTTTCTTGACTTCTCAATGTCTATTGCATTTTCTAACATGTAGCTGTACATGTTTCTTGAGCAATTTAATTAACATTCTTTGAACATGTATGAGTAGGTCTTAGGGAGAGGTAGGCACAGCATCTTCCCAGACAAGCTCTTTAAAAGTTTAATAAATCTAAGTTAAATCATACATAAACAATTATGTTTCCTTAGTTTGAAACTGATGATAGCCAGGATCCATTTGAAGCAAAATTTAAGTACACTCTATCAGAGCACACTAATTCATTTTTTTTAAAAAAGCAAAACAAAATCGAGCATGTTAAAACATTAAAATGTGTAATAAATAATGGCAATAAACCCCTCTATCCTATACTTGCAGGGTTTTATTGAGTGACTTCATAACATAAAACTGCTTTTAGAGATGACAAATTTACAAGCTTTCAGCTGACACATCCATGATTAATGTAAATGACTTTTTCAGCTTGAAATCAGCATCTACGTTTAAGGATTCAGATGCCTAAGTTTGTATCTGTACTAATACATTTCCCTCAGTTTGAAACATCATTTTTACACATAAAAAAGATTGCTGATGTCACTTTAATTAAGTATTTTTTGCTTGTTTGATATCCATGTCAGTATAATAATTGAGTAGTTAAAATCTGTATGGGACTGTATGTCATAGACACACTTCACGCTGCTGAGACTAAAGCTCCCAGAAATCAAGAAAAGTAACAGGGAAAAGGTTACAGAAGGCATTTTCCCATGAGCTTTTATTCCCTGCATTCATAAACCTTCCTGTCTGAGGAAACTCAGATGGTCACGCACACCAAAAATTACCCAGCAAAGAAGGGTAGGCTTATCCTAAGATTGCCAAGCAATGACGTGTTTATTTAGATTTGTGTCTTGAAGACAGTCCAATGATTTTCTACAGTTCAAGCCCTGAACTCCGAAATTGTATAGAGTCTTCAAAATGGAATCCAAATACCATGAAAGAAGAGCTATAGAAGTTTCAATGTAGCATTCCCCTTCTCACAGGGATTATCATATACAGCCTACACATTTAAAACACATGACTCTGGGCTCCTTTTCCCTTCCTGATTACATCTACTCCAGACACTGACTTTGACACTGTTTGGGAACATTCAACATAGATACCACTTCTGGAGAAGACATGATGAATTACTACAACATGTCCTAGTACAAATGTGTTTGTGATTAATCTTAGATTTCATTACCTGACATGAAAGAATCATATTTTACATGTCTTAAAATATTAAGTTCTTTATCATCAACTTTTAAATTTGTATAACCCCATCCATCATTCACAGTGAGGCAATAGGATCTGGCAGGTGTCCCAGTTTTATCTAACTTGGTTTAGAAGCTAACTACAGTACACTTTGTGAGGCACTGTGGGGGCAGCTGAAAGATCTCACTAGAACACTCTTTCAACTGCAAGACCAAACATAGGAATTGAAGATCCATTATTTTTATTGTTTGCCTCAGTATGAAACAGGTTTTTTTTCCCCTAACTTAAGGTTGATTTAACCATTAGGCACAGTGGGCACAGTGCCTAGGGCCCATGCTATATTTAGAGATTCATGGAAATTTTCTAATTTTAACTTCCTTTAAAATATGAAGAAAAAGTGAATATAATAGTAATGAATATATCTTAATGAATTCCACTTGGGTTTGTTTTTATTTTCTTTGGTGAAAGGAGCCCAAGAAGGCAAAAGTGCCAATGGCCCAAGAAAGTCATAATGCAGCCCTGATCTTAGTTGATATTTTTGCTGAGTGGATTCTTGACAGGCTTTAAAATATTACTGTGGTTCTCAGAGAAAAAGCCTTAGACTAATAAACAAGTCCTGGGTGCACAAGTTATGAGTTTTGTCAAATGGACAAATCACTTAACCTCTTCTACTCTCGATTTCTTTATCTATAAACATGAGTAATCATATCAGTGGCTTATGTATTTGGCACTCTCCTAGTTATAAGACTTAACTCATTTAATCTTACCACAACTTGGAAAAGGGTTGAGCTAAATGAGACAGACACTATAATCACCATTATACACCTGCCGAAGCTGAAGATCCGAGGGTTGACCTGATTCCCCTAAGTACCCACAATTAGTGAGTGGTACAGCAAAAATATGAATCCAATCTGATTTGAACATCTGTTTTCTTTCAGAGTCACTGTGAGGATCAGTAGACAAAAGAAATGATTTCTAAACACCTAAGCATCATTTAAATGTAAAGTAGTTAATTGCAAATGATGGCATTTGCTTTGCTAACATTTTTTCCCCCAAAGCATTTTTTGATTCAAATATGAGAGCTACATGTAGATGAAACTACTTGTCATCTAGGTTTTGTGCAAACTCATGAAATGGTAACATAACCTAGTCTAATATGAGTGCAGGTATGTATAATATATGTTATCTTAGTCATACATATGTATCTATTATGAGGATATTGGTGGTCAATTATTAAATTCAAATTAAATTTTAAATTATTCAAAAGATAGTAGGGGTATTTGTTTAAAAAAAAAAAACTTCATTCTGTAGGAAACACAGCCACTTCAGAAGCAAAATGTTGAAAAGCCAGACCACACTTTTCTCCGTGTGGAAATCTTACTAGGGCAAGTCAGGCTCTAACTCAGAGAAGATAAGGGAACTAAAGTTCTCCCACCCTTCATGCTTTGAGAAGGCTTCTGCTTTTCCCCAAGTGCCAAACACTCCAGTTGAGGGGCAGCAGGGGCTAAGTCATCCTGGGCAAAAGAAACAGTTTCCATTGCTGGTCAGAAGAAATGCCACAGAACAGAACCCTAGAATGTTAGTGGTGGAAAGGACATGGTTATCTGTTGTCTCCTCATTTTATGAAAATAAAAAACCAAGGTCAGGCCAGAGAGATGATTCGAGCAGATTTGTGGCAGAATCTGTTTGTTAGTCTGGTACTTCTCTCACAATAACATGAGAAGTGTTAGTGGGAGGAACATGTATTTATTCTGCAAATCAAGCCAGAAGACTGAAGAGATGACAGTTTAGAGACTTATCAGTAAATGGAGAAAGCCCCCCCCCCCCCCGCTCCATGCTTTTGTTGGGGCTGAACATGAGCAATCTTACTAAGAATTATTGGGAACATAGTGTAGCACAGCCATCTCCCACTAGGACAGAAATAGGTGATAAAAACATTAAACAATGACAAACAATCACAAGAATGAAAGTTGACCAACTCTGGGATGCACAGAGCTGCAAGGGCTCCCAAAACATGGGATTTTTGGTACTAAAACTGAAACCAGGTCCCAGGAAAACCTGAACAAGATGCCAAAGACATTGTGTTCCTTTAAATTTTCAATTTACATTTCTAATCTTCCTATTATTTTCAGATTTGTCTGTTGAGAATGTGGTTGTTGATATTTAATAAACATACAGATACAAACACACACATTCCTATAGAGAATGGAGGGAAGAAAACAAGATACAATCCCTACTTCAAAGACATGTTCTAATGGTGGAAGAGAGATTGAAAATAAACACAGTAAATAAATGAAGTACACAGTATGTTATAAAATTCTAAGTGTTATTGAACAAAACAGAACGGAGGAAGAGAACTGACCCAGAGCAGCAACTTTTTTCAGGAGGATGGTCAAGGAAGGGCCTCACTAACAAGCTGACATTGGAACATAGACTTGAGGGAGATAAAAGACTGAGCCACGTGATTACTGGGGAGAAGTGTGTTCCTGGCAAAGGGAACAACACATACAATGACTCTAAGCAGGGAGCAAGCTTTATGTGTTTGAAGAGGAGTGAAGGTCCAATGTGAGGTGAGAGCAGGGTAATAAGAGATGAAGCCAGAAACGAATATTCAGATTCTCCAAGCCTGTTCAGCTGCATCATGCAAAGCTGAATAGGCAAAGTTGAACGGCTAAAGACATGTAAAATAACATTAACCACAGAATGGTTTTATCAGGAGGAGTTAGAAACTAATGCCTCTAGAGACTAGCAAAGCAGTGGTCCCAGTAAAAGATGTTTACCATGAACTACAGATACGAGGTCTGCTTAGAACACTGATGAACATGTGCAGTAATTATATGATACTCATAATCTCACGAGTTTTATAGATTGAGGAGAGAGTCAGTACTTTTCATGTTTAAAAACAAACATAGATAAATTACTTTGGAAAACAACTATTCTATATCACATGAATAATGCCATTTCACATTTGCTAATAATTTGCTTTGTACACAATAAGAGGCAACAGTGATATTAATTACACGGATATTAATAAAGAAAACTAACCCATTTCACAAATATGTGTGAATTTGATCATTCTTAAATTTCACAACAGGGAGCCACACTTGAGGAAAACATTTCTGATGTAACAAGTAGAGTGACTACAAAGTCGACACATACCTTCCAGAATTAAAATGTAAGCCAAGAGATATTTTGCAGATGTATGTGGTATTAGCCAGCATCTGGTCTGTGACAGTGGTGATATGAAGAGCTGGAAATACTACTGGACTATTCAGAAGTAGGAAGATGTAATCTAATCCTCAGTAGCTCTCCTATGACTTGAGAATCTCCTCCTCCACTCCTTACACCACCCCTGCACAACTGGACTACTGTCACGGACACTGGACTGTTAATCAATCTGCTCTTGCTCCTCTCCATACCTTTTCCAAAGTTACCACTACAGCTGCAAACATGATCATGCAATCATGCCATCTTCTTACCTAAAATTCTTCAGGCACTTTTCTTCAACTTCAGAATAAATTCCAATCTTCATTTTGTAGCATAAAAGCCATTTATGACCAGATGTGTCAAGGTCTCATTTCCTGATAATTCTCCACATGGAATCTACATCTATCTTCTCTTTTATGCCCCCGAGTAATGTTGTTTCTTCTCTCTACAATTAGTGTGTTTCTCCTCCCCTCATCCCAATTATTTTCTCACTTCCATTACTTCTTGCTCAATATTCAACTCCTTTACGAAGGTTTCCTTTATAGTGTCTCCTCTCCCTACTCTTCCTCTACGTCTCCAAAGCAAACCCTTTAAAAGAGTTATCACACCGGATTTTAACAGATGCTTTACTTCTCTGTCTTCCCCACCAGGCTGAATTACTTGAGCCTGGGAGCAGAGGATGATTCATCTTTGTATCACTAGCTCTTAGAACAGTGTCTGGCATCTAAGTGATACTTGTAAGAAAGAAGAATCAATAATTTGATGAATGAGTAAAATAAGGACTATCATTTCGGGCAACTTACTCAAGCCACAGCTTTTAATCTATGAAGATATTTTTATTTTGCTATCATTCACTTTAAACATGAAACCTGATTTTCAGCAAATTTCAACCATTAGCATCTGCATCAGGGATAAGTGCCTATGTTACAGGGTTTGATACAATAAACTCATATATTATCTGCAATTCCTGTAGCAATTTTCTTTTCAACCCCTAACAATGTGGCAACCATGTATTTTAAAATTTCATTTATAATTATGGAACTACTAATAAAACCCAAACATTACATTATAAATTTTTACAGCATTGACTTTCAGATTGTTTTCTTAGTAGCACTGTAAGACCTTTGTCACACAAGATCTCATAAAGGATATACAGAATAGTAAAAGTAGAAACCACAGCCATTCAGGTCGAAGCCGAAATGGGGATACCCAGACTTCACACTGATTTTTCCCTCTACTTTCCTCCTGTGGGTCTGCATTATGTTCTTGCTGTATTATTTAAGAATATCTAATTCTGCTAAGCAGAAAACAAGAAAAATGTGATGGATGAAACTCACAAAGAGTATTAAGTATAGATGGTGAACAATCCATTGGCTTCCAAGACATAGGTAAAATTCATAAGTGTTAAGCATAATTAGAAAAGTATAACTAGAATATAAATTAGTAACTTATAAGATGTAGATATCTATTTCTTACAAATAGAATAAATGAAATATATAATAAAAAAAATAAGTGGAATAAATAGGAGTATCACTTACAGTGAAAATAGATACAAAGACCAAGTCACAAGAAACAAATCATGCCGCCTCCAGATTGAAAGGTATATCATCACGGAGTCAACCCCCTATTTGTGACATATATCATGGTTACATTTTGATCCCATGTATGTTTCATCCTACATGTGCAGAGAAAAGGCAAAGCTATTCATCAGGTCAGTGAAAGTGAGAGCAGCTGACCAGGTTCTGCCCCTAAATACCTCTGGTAGAACAGAATGTATTGACTCCAGGTATCTTCCTTCCCTAAGCCTCTTCGTTCAATGTAAGTTATATCCACATCTTCAATAATAAAGGCCAATGTAGCAGAGAGAGAAAGAGAGGCAGGACATGTAAATGCTGTGCAACACAGGACTCCAGTAGGATGTTCCTTCCCCTCCTCTTAACCTATCACGAGTACATTCACCCATCTCCAACTCTTTCCTCTTGCTTCTTTCTGTGTGTTTTCATTGGGTTCTATAAACTATGTTAAGTCTACTACCTTAGTTTGCGTCTGTGAGTCTTTCTGTCCCTTGGCTCTTGAAAATGTCTGTCAGTTAATATGCTTGGAGGCTACCATTGCCTCAATGTAATTTCCCACATGACAGGGATCCCTGAGACTGTTATCTGTTTGGAAAACATGATTATAATGCAATCTTACAATCAATTAATATTAGTCCACTTTTGTAAGCCTTTCATTAATCTTAACTGTTATCAATCATGGTTGAATTTAACATGGCTTTTACAGCATTCCCAGACTATATTAGAACACTTTGTTTTTAAAAAACGTATTCTGAATTCTTTTCTAGGAATCTTATCCCTTAACGGAAGTGCTAGTATATAGCGACATTTCATTACAGTTTGGTATCAAAATACATCCAACTTTCCTTTCAGCTTTCAGTGCTATCCCTCTGACTTACATGCTCTGACATTCTATTAAGGTTATATCCAATAAGGAGTTATCCTAATTTTTACTCTTCCTGATGAAAAACTTTTAAGATTTTAAACTTTTTTTTTTAAATTTATTTTTGAGAGAGAACAAGAGAGACAGAGCATGAGCAGGGGAGGAGCAGAGAGAGAGGGAGACAAAGAATCTGAAGCAGACTCCAGGCTCTGAAATGTCAGCAAAGAGCCTGACATGGGGCTCGAAACCACAGACCATGACATCATGACCTGGGCCAAAGTCGGATGCTTAACCAACTGAGCCACCCAGGTGCCCTTGAAACTTTTAAGATTTTAAAATAAAACAATTTTTAGGTTTCTTTCCAAATATATAATAGACTAAAAACATAAAATAGACTCCTAGAGTATTGATACACATTATATTAGGTTGAACTATATGAAACTGACATTTTTGTATATCTAAAACAGCCAGATATTGGTACTTTTATAATTCAAAGTAATAGATCTACTGATCTAACCATTATCTAGCTTAGACCCCTTAAAACACTTAATAATTTCAAGCATCTGATTGAGAACTTCTAATGTTTCTATTGGCTTGTAAGTAAACTTCTCTCGTTTTGGACAATTTTAACCTATGGAAAGTTGAGTAAAAATCTGTATCACTATAACTTCAATTAATGAGTACAGCAGTTACACTCTCTATCATGCAAGCCAGAACACTTTTGAAATAGGACACTCTGAACAAGTGTAACCTGAAACAATACCAGGCACATAAACCAGTACAACCATCCTATATATGAGCCACAATGAATATATACGAGTCCCCCTTTACAAGCTATCCTTTAAAATAGCTGGTGATTTCTACTATTGCTGTTTGCTCCTATTTTCATGCAATCAAACATGACTCCATCTCTGAATCGTTGCTCTGCTGGCATGACTTTGAACCCTATAAATTTAATTTAGCTTAGTTAAATATATTAAATATGTACTACAAAGGTAGGAGAATCAAATACAACTGAATTCTAAGCTAAAGTTTCTCAATCACAAAATGGACAATTTAGAGAACTAATAGATATCCTTAAGTTAATTTTTGGTTGTAAATCACGGGTTCCTCATTTGCTCCATCTTTTTTTCCTCCTCTTCACCCTACCTTCTTCTCCTATTTCCCTCTTTCTCTTACCAATATCTTGGGCCTGCAATGACAAAATTAATATTATTTAGACTTGCGTTTGTTTCTCAATATTAAAAATGCAGTGACCTGTTTTAGAATCCTTTTGATTGAATATAAATGCAAGTATCCACTTGCTAGCATCTTGTGTAGAAATCTATTTTGTATCGTCCTATGTGTAACTGAAATCAAACTAAGAAATAGAAACAGTGGGGGAGCCTAGGTGGCTCAGTCGGTTGAGTGTCCAACTTCAGCTCAAGTCATGATCTCGCGGCTGACAAGCTCGAGCCCCGCCTTGGGCTCTGTGCTGACAGCTCAGAGCCTGGAGCCTGCTTCAGATTCTGTGTGTGTGTCTCTCTCTGCCCACCCCCCCACTCATTCTCTGTCTCTCTCTGTCTCAAAAATAAAATAAACATTAAAAATTTTTTTTAAAAAAAGTAGAAAGAGTACATGAAACTTATTGCAGGGCTTTGCACCCAGTAGATACTCAATAAATCAGTGGTTCTCACCTCTGCTATTTACCATATTCTTTCTCAGTGTGTAGCCAAATGTTGAAAGATGATCAAGTGGCTATAGTGTGCCAGAATTTGCCTCCTATGTACTAAGAGATGTTCACCTAGAAATAAACAGTTATATTGAGTGACACTCTGTTGAAAGGTGATGATGTGAGTTCTTTGAAATTGCTATTACTTTGACAGGAATAGATACAGTAAGAAGTTCCTCTACCAGAATTAGTTTTAAAAAGTTAATGATTTTTCTGTGTTTAGTGTTATTAATCCCTTCAAGTGTGGCTCCAAAACTTCTAGTGTTAAAGAGTTTGCCTCAAATATGAAAAGTTTGAAATGCATTGTAATAAATGTTTATTTGAAGAATGCTGATGGACCAATATAAGTTAAAAAATGAGAAAAAATAGAAGGGTATGTTTCTATGTTCCTTTATGGATGAGGTGACTTTTCTGTTAGTGCTGAATCTAAAATCATATTGATTTTATTGCCCATGCTTGCCTGTTGCCTCTCAAAATTTATCATATAACCCTAAAAATCTTAAACTAACTACCTCTATATATAATAATTTTATCTCCTTTCCCACATTATTTAATAATCTATTGTTCTTAAATTTCAAAAATGAATTAAATTTTAACAGAATTTTTAAAGTACTATGGTGGCAAATCTGGGCACTATGAAATTGGAAGTTTGTTTCACAATAAAAGACACTTTAGGTATGAGAAGCCAATCTATTTATGTAAAACCTTATTTGGGGACATTATCTTTCCCTTTAATGGAACACCATTTCCTCAGACTCCATGGGTTACTATGGTATCCTGCCTATATTTGCTTCTGCTAATGTTCCTGAGTCCATTAATGTTCAATTGTGAAATTGTTTTGACTGGTAGACTTGGCAGTCATGTGTGTCACATGTGCTGCCAATGTGAGATGAAGAAAGCAGCTCCCTGAGCAATCAGAGTGGTACAGAAATAAATAGAGAAAAGCATCACTGTCACAAGCTCATGTTAAATCATCTCAGCCTTATTACTTCACAAGATAACCATAAACCTGACAAAATGCCACAAACAATAAAAGCAAGTTTCAAGTACTTGTTGAGTATTTTTCTTCAAATTATCATTGATCACTATGGAAAAAAAAAAGAGCTGTTTCTTTTAGTTAAAGATACTTAATGATCTACAAAATGTTCAATGTAGAAACCATAAATAATCCTCTTTCATTGATACCTTTGATTTGGAAATCACATGGAAAAGATGAAAAAAGGTATATGCCATCCGAGTGTAAATATTGGGCTCTTTAAGATAAAAGCCATCATTATTAATCCTTTTAACTACTTCCTCTCTTATGACTAAAATCAGATATAAAATAATTTGCTCCTTTTTCCACAAGGGTATGATATACATATTACATGATGTAATCAGAAAATTTTCTCATCATGGTTTCTGTAATCCTTTTATCTCCCTGTATTTCTAACTCAAATATGTGTTAAAATTTTAGAATCTGTATTAAACGTTGGCAAGAAACTTTAATAAATTTTAAATTCTCATAGTGAGACACTGTTTTCCCAAGAAAATCAATGAGGTGGAACCAAAGAACATTCCTGAATCCTGGGTACTTAACTTCTTGATAAAAGAGTCCTGACAAATTAATCTGGCAAAGCCAATTCAGGTGTGAAACTACATGTGGTGGCGATAAGCAGCATTTATGGGCTAGCAAAGTTTTAAAACTCCAATTATTCTTTAATACCTTAAAAATTAATTTACAAAATAAAATTATACTTTGCCATGCCCAAATGCCATAATACATAATAGAAGAGTTATGTCTGATTTTTCCATAATTCAGTCTTACATCTGAAACTAAAACTTGTAAATATGTCTCACCTTTTTTTATTTCTTCCTCATCTTTTTTTCTGTTGTTTTTTTTTTTTTTTTTACTTTGTCTTTTGGAAAATTTAAAACACCTGCAAAAGTAGAGCAGTCAGTATAATGAGCTCCCATGCACCCACCACTCTGCTTTAACAATTATTAAGAATTTGCCAATCTTTCTCATCTTCACCTCACTTATATTTACAAGAATATTTTAAAGCAAATCTCACAAAATCAATTCACTTGTTTTGGGTATGTATATTAGCAAGTAACATTTTTTTTCTATAACACTTATAAATACTACTATTGTCATCTTACAATATTCCTAAAGGTCCCTTAATATCACCAAATATCTAGTTCATGTTCAAGTTTTATAATGTGCTCATACATATTTTTTTCAGATTCTCATTTAAATCTAGAACAGCCCATGCCACCATGCCCACCCCCACGAGGACCAGGCGTCATCGTATTTGGTTCCTGTATCTGTTAAGTCTCAGTTCCCACTCCCCACTCCTTTTTATTCATGTCATTTATTTGTTGAAGAAATCATGTCGTTTATCCTTTAAAATTCCCACATTTCAGATTTGGCTGGTTTTCTCCCTCTTATCCTTCTTATTACCTCTTTTTTTTTTTTTTTTTAAATACAGAAGACAATACTGGGGTTGGCAAAGATTCAATGGACACATCTATTGTTACATGATAAGATAAAATAGAAGCGTAGGACTGGAACTCAGATTCTCTGCTGTTAAATGTACAGCCTCATTCAGCATGGGGAAGAAGAAAAATGAGAAGTTTGGAGATTGAAAACCTGGACTGGGTGCCCAGTTCTATTCACCAGTTGAGTGACTTTAGGCACGTTACCTAAACTCTCTGAGCCACATTTTCCACATCTGAAAAGTGAAGGTGATAAATTCCTTCCTTGCCCATAAAATGCTTATTAAATGCCAGGCGTTTTTACATTATTATTTCAAGTTACATTTTTTTTGTCTATTTGGAAAACACCAGGTTGGTTTTGAGCAAAAATAGTGCCAATTTTGGTTCCATTACAGGTCTGATGGTAAGGAGTTTGAGATGAATGAGGTATTGTTTAATACTCACTAAATCTTTTTTGAATGTCAAATCAAGCACTTTAGTTCTCTTCCATCTTTCTTGTCCAGATTTGATCCATCCTAAAAAGCCTGAATTGTAGGATGTTTAGGTTTGTATCTAACTCTACATTCTGTCTCTACCCTAATGTACATCCAAAAAGTCATTTAAACAGTGTGCATAACTTCGTGAAACTATTTTCTCTTTTCACAACCCAGAACAGCATGTACATCATTATTAAGACAGTCTTTTTGATGCATTGTTTTTATGTAATAGATTCTTATCGCACATTTAGTAATTGCTTCTTTTTGCAAAAACCCATTTACATTTTAAGGACATAAAATTAAGTTCAGTTTCTTTAAAAGAATTGTTTAATTGATCAAAATGTAGCTACAGTAAAAATATATGTAAAGTGATCCCTTTCCAGTTTAATAAAGGATTTATTGGAAAAAGGGAGGGATGCCTTGAAGTAGTTGTGTCTTTATCAAGATTAACTACAGTGGATTCCAGGTCTCCAGAATGTTATAAAAATGAAGGATGCAGAACATTCAATGGAGGACCAGTAAGCAGTGATAAATCCTGCAGCATGGTCAAGGAAAATGAGAAGAACAGGAGGCTCAGAAACCAATCTTTGACTATCAGTAAATGCCTTAAGACTTTGGAGCAGTTCCACTGATATGGTGAGAACCAAAGCTAAAATTGCAGTGGCATAAAGAATGAATTAGAAACAATGAATTTAAATTAAGCTTCATTGGCAAATGAAAGACTAGAGATGGGTTCATTGCTTGAAATTAAGATGAGTATAAAGGAAGCCTTAGAAAGAAAGTCCATCTTTTCCTTTCAGATAAGAGGAGTAAAGAGTGACTGATTAATTAGATAAACTTAGAATTGGAGATGGGTGAAATTAATAGGATCCATGCCTGATGGACTCTAGTTTCTTGAAAATGTAATAAAGAACAGTTTGTTGAGTGCAGGGTTGAGTTTTTTGAGGAAAGTTATAAAGATTTCCAGGAGTTGGTGAGCGAATGTGCATGAGACTGATTAGGAATCAAGAAGGGTTGTGATGGAATTTTAAGGATGAGTGGCAACAGTGTCAGGCAGTCTTTCTTGAGCACCACTAGCACCAGGGAAAAGCACGGAGTAAGCTGATGATCAAGCTGAGAGGAGACAAGGCAAGATCCAAAGAATGGGACAAGACAGCAGTTACTGGTGAGACTGCTATTAAAAAGATTTAAGAGGAGCTCCAATCAAAGTAGGAAGAGAAAGCCAAGAGTGAACAACAATCTAAGAGGAAGGACTATGATGAGCTAAGAGGCTATGGAAAGATGGGGAAAAGACTGTGGTCAGAAAGGGCACTTTCAAAATTCAAGATCTCAGAGAAGGACCACAGGACTGTGCTGCTGAAATAGTGATCCCATTGGGTTAGAAGAGGTTAACAGTTTGTTAAATGGATTATCATTGAGGATACTAAATTTATGATCTTTCAGGAGCCTTCATGGACCTTCCAACAAAGACCAAGAAAAGTAGAAAGAGAATAAAGACTGCAAAGAGAGGCCCTATAAGGCTTCCCATGAAATGGAGAGGAAGAGAGGGAGGATGACTCAAACAAGATGAATTTACATGCCCAAGAAATACAGGAGGAAAACTTCCCAGGGGTATAGGCTAGGCAAAAAGTCTTTCCCTATCCAAAGTAGCAGCTGGGTGGAATCACAATTTGTCACCTGACTCTAAAATCATTCAAAAACACCAGAGAAGCAGTTCCCCCAAAAAAAGATTATGGAAAAAGTGGTTATAAAACGTGCATTATAAACATTTTTTAAATATAGATTTCTTCCATATTAAATTATTCATTTAATACCTACAGGCATCAGTTCCTATTTAAGGTCAAGATCCTGCCAAATTTTGTTTTGTTAAGAGAAGAAAACCGGAAAAAACTTCTCCAAGCAATATTTTATTTGAAATGTTATTTTTAAATATGGCCATCAGGTTTCCTGAGATGAAAGCTTACTCTGACAAAAGTTTGTCATTAACAGAACTGAGGGAGCTGAACAAGGGAAGAGGATTGCACAAAGACAAAGATATCAACAGCTGCAAATAAAAACATGAGCAAACTCTCCCCACTATATCTCAGCAGACATTGAAATGTTTGAAATAGTGATGACAAAGAATTAATGGACATCTGGCTGGCTCAGTTGGTTAGGCATCCGACTTCAGCTCAGGTCATGATCTCACGGTTTATGAGTTTGAGCCCCACGCCGGGCTCTGTGCTGACAGCTCAGCTTCTGTCTGCTTCAGATTCTGTCTCCGTCTCTCTCTCTGCCCCTCCCCCACTCGCACTCTGTGTCTCTCGCAAAAATAAATAAACATTAAAAAAATTTTTTTTAAATAATTGAATGGGTAACATTGTTATAAACCAGTATCACAGAAATTCCTTAAGCATAAAGGAGATACAGCTTTCTGAATTAGTGAGGAATCCGGGTTCAGGCAAAACAGAGGTAAGAGACACACACTCCACCTCAGGGTCTGCCTCTGAAAGTTAGAAGGTGCGATGTCCAAGAGGGTGCAATGCCACAACCTCAGATCCAAGTTCACAAGCTGTTCATCCTGAAGAACTAATCTTTGTGGTAGGTCAGAGAACAGAGAAATTCAAGAATGTGCTGAATGCTCGAGTGAAGTAGACCAGACCAGTGGTTATCACCTGGGGGACATACCCATAAGAAGAAAATGCTCAAACACCAACCTAAAGCATAAGAAAAGACTCCATTTCCTGGACAGTAGAGAAACTGGACATGGCAGCCCAGAAGCAGAGATTTCCTAAGGAAAAGGATTGAGGGTAGGAATAGTGTACAGGGAAGGGATATATTCATTACTAATGAAAGGAGAATAAGAAAAAAGCCTAAGTCCTGTGGACTAGGACACCATGTAATGCCAGGGAGGAATTGTTGAGGCTTGGCAACTTCATGCCCTCACAGGACACCAGGTTTCACCTGTGGTAGTTAGTCAAGAAGACAAGAAGGAAAAAGGCATCATGGGAGCCGGGCTGATTTACTTGGACCATGCATTCTGAATTTGAGTGTTCAGTATCAAATACCACATGGTAGCAGTAATGGAATGGGAACAATTACTATCCAACCTGCCTTGTTTTGGGACTTAGGGCAGCCTACTCTGATATGGATACTGTTGAGAGAGCAATTTCCAATCTTAACAAAGTGGTGGAAGGCAAAGTCAAATGACAAGAGGTTGGTAAAGGAAGGAGGATAGAAGAGAGCAACTGTGTAAATTACTTTTTGCACAATCTACTAGTAAAACCACCCTCCCTGTTTAAGAACTTGAACAAACATCATCAGGTTATAATTTCCGGGCATGATGAAATTATAAACACAAATTCCAAGGGCAGTTCTAAAACTGTGGTAGAACTTGGTTTTAAGGTGGTCTCCTAGATGAACCAGAACAAGAAGGCTCTTTTAAAGATTTTCCTTAAAGTGAAATGCCAAATTTCTCATAGAAAGAGTCACAGACCCTTGCAATATATGATAGCATTCCATCTGAGAAACATAGAAGTGAGGAATGAAGAAAGGTTAAGAGTGGTACCTGGTGGGTAGTAAAATTGAAAACTGGGTATTTTTTTTCCACACATGAGCTTATTTGAAGGCAGTGAAGAAGGAATTAAGAGAGAGACAGAGTTTATAAATGTATGGAATATTTGGGGGAGAAATATGATTTAAAAAGCAAGAGAAAATACTAGTAGCACAGGAAAAGAAATTAGACTTTAACCAAATGACTGCATCGAGTTACCAAATCATGTGCTACAGCTTAAAGGTACTACATAGATATGTAGTAACTAGAAAAAGACAGAAACTGATAAATAGTAATGGATCATCCACCTTAATCATCCAATCACTCAATCAATAAATATTTATTAAGCATTTGGGAAATGGTGGAGGAGAAATATTAGCCAGAGTACAAGTGTGTTCAAAAATTTAAAGTTTAGTTAGGTAGACAAATCCACATAAAAGACTAATAAGTAATTCATTGTAGTATATACTTAGTATTGTTTTTTCTTATGTGATGTTTAAAAATTTCTATGTGCATTTATTCATGTATCAAATTAAAATAAAGAACTCTTAAAGATCAATATGACAGGCTCTGTAATGAATATCATCAGGAATACCTGGATATCCATATAGGAAAAAATAACCTTTATCCTCTACCTCACATCATACACAAAAGTTAATTTCAGGATGAATCAAAGACCTATACATAAATTATAAAATTATAAAGTTTACAGAAGAAAATGGAAAAGTATCTTTATGACATCAGTGTAGGCAAAAATTTCTTGGGACACCAAAAGTACTAACCATTAGGAACAAAATTGGTAAACTTAATTTCATCAAAATTCAACTGTTATTCTTCAAAAGAGACCATTAGAAATTCCATTAAATAAACAAAAATTCAAGTCACAAGCTAGACAAAAATATTCATCCCCAGACATATATCTATAAAATACTTACAAGCAGAATATGTGAAGAGCTCCTACAAATGCATGAGACCAAAAACTCAATAAAAACGGACAAATACTGGATAAATGTTTCACAAAGAAGATATACAAATGGTCAATAAGCATGTGAAAAGATATTCAATGTAATTATAGTCATCAAGGATATATAAATTAAATCTAATGAGTTAACACTTTGAACCTATTAGAACAGGATAAAATCTTCCTATCAAATGTTGATAAGAAAGTAAAGTGAGTAGAACTTTCCTACATCACTGATGAAAGTAAAATTTTATTACTACTTTGGAAATCAATTTGCCAGTATTTCATAAAGTTAAATATGTAACCTCTTTATGACCCAGCCATTCCACTCTTTGGTATTTACCCAAGAGAAAGGAAAACATGTGTCCACAAAAAGATTTGTACAAGAATGTTCACAGTACCTTTATTCATAATGTCCCCAAATGGAAATAACCCACATGTCCACAACAGAAAACCTGATGAACAAATTGTGGTATTTGTTAAAATTGATAAAACTTAGAAATAATTTTTAAAAATAATCAAGTACTGATACACAAAACAATATGGATGAACCTCAAAAGTATTACATTGAGCTGAAATAGCCAGATACAAAAGAGTACATAACGAATGATTCCACTTACATGAAGGGAAAATGAAGATCAGATAATAGAAATTAGAACAGAGGTGACGAAGTGTTTCAAAATCGACTTAACTTTTTGGAGAGAGAAAAATATCCAATACTTTAACTGGAGTTATGGTTACATGTATCTACAACTGTTAAGTTCCACTGAAATAAATTCTTATAACCTGTTTTGTCATATATAAATTATGCCTCAATTAATAAAAAGAACTAAAATTGGACCAAATGATTTTTAAGAGTGTCTTCCTATTCTAATATTTTTTCAAGACTCCAATAATTTTCCAAGTATTAACTTTGATAAAAATAACTATTGAAAAAAATAACTATTGAAGGAACTCTATATATTATACTTACAGCTATTTGCCTGTTATATTTTAAAAGTTTGACATTATAGAGGTCTCTAAAGAGTTTCTAATTGCAACTAATGAACTGTTCAAATAAAATGCTACCATATGTAGCTGAGATGTCATTCAGTGTATTATTCAGAGGCTGTCAATCTTCAAATCTTCCACTTTATCTTCTTCAGAATTACATTACTATGAAAATTCTGCTTTTTTGTTGTTACATCTCTTTACTATAAAATCTTTTTCTTATCCCATATTTTCATATTTTTAAAGGTCATTGCTACTTTAGCATAGCTTTATCTTTATTAAAACTGGGTAGTCTCTAATCTGAACATAGCATTTGCTACATGTTCTTCAAAGGCACATACAACAAGTTGAAAATCTTGACAAAATCTTTAAAATTATTTTTTTTATGAGGGGCGCCTGGGTGGCTCAGTCAGTTAAGCATCTGACTCTTGATCTTGGCTCAGGTCATGATGTCATGGTTCATGAGATTGAGCCCCACATTGGGCTCAACACTGGCAGTGCAGAGCCTGCTTTGGATTCTCTCTCTCTGTCTCTGTCTCTGTGTCTCTCTCCCTCCCTCAAAATAAATGAACATTTAAAAAATTATTTCTATGAATATTAAGCTATACAAATAAGAAGAGGGAAGAAATTTTTTTGTTTAAATCCTATTTATAATTACTTTCAAAATGTAAATAAACTCCATTTTTAGTAGCATAAAGAACGATTTTTGAAACCTACTTAATCTTTGAGATAAATCTCATATGCTACATCAACACCAGTTTTTCCTAATTATCTTCCACTTAGCAATCTAAATTTAATATGGTAAATCTCAACCCTCTCCAAAAAAAGTCCATTCTAAAACTATTTATATCTATGCTTTATGGCAAATGACTTCACAAGATGGAATAATGACATAATTACAATTTCTAAAATGGATTTAATAGAACAGTTAAAAATGTCTCAGAATGTTAAAAGCCAGATATTAATGCAATTCCTTCTCATCCTCTCCTCCATCTTGGCACAAATTACAAATGTTAGTTTTTTTTTCCAAGTGAAACTATGTGAATATAAAGCTACTGAGAGAGATCATGAGAGCTCATGGCCCTTGCTGACATGAGCTCTACAGATCCTTTCCTTCAAGCTCAGAAACTACACAATCCCAGCTGTTCAAATGTCTGACAGAAATAAGGCCTTGGAAGAGTTCCATCTGGCTGAACTTTAATAGCACAAACAGGAATAAAGCAATGCTCACAGGCAAGGATTTTGTAAAAGTAAATAATTCTGCAAATGGAGGAAATAAAAATGCATCATTCTGTAAAGGTTAAGTGGAAAGAAATGTATAGTAACATAATATAAAATAAGGATTTAAGCATAAAGTGTTAACAGGGCTATTTTTATTTCAAGACAAAAAGGGTCATGCATTATTTATGAAATATCTTTTCTTTCTAAAAGTGGATATTTGTCAGGATCATCTTACTTGGTCAAAAGTATTAGGTGTAGATTCTGTCAGGATAAAGATATTTTCTCATCTATTCAACCATGATGATCCAGAGACTTGAATGAGCACCTTACTTTGCAGCATCTCATAACCAAGGCTGGAGATTCTGGATCACCACCATTATTCATGCTCTCCTTGGTCCCTTCCCTAACACCAATTCATCTTAAAAGACTCAGCTCCTCTTTAAACTTTCCAAGTTTTCTGTCTCCTGTCCAGGTAGAATAAACCATTCCCTCTGCCCATTCTGTCACTGTGATACATCTCCTTGTTCATTTTTAGAACAATGGCATGCATGCTAGGTTTTATACCAAATTTAAAAGTTATGTTAAACGGGATCATTTAAAGGGTCATTTTGGTTGAAATTTATATTTCTAAGTAAACATTTTTTTTCTTACTTACCTATTTTTAATAATAATTTATAGATTTTTTGTAATTGGGTATATTATTTATTTTTTTATTTTTTTATTTTTTTAATGTCTATTTATTTTTGAGAGAGACACAGAGTGCAAGTGGTGGAAGGGCAGAGAGAGAGAGGGAGACACAGAATCTGAAGCAGCTCCAGGCTCTGAGCTGTCAGCACAGAGCCCAATGCGGGGCTCAAAACCCCAAACTGTAGGATCATGACCTGAGCTGAAGTCAGATGCTTAACCAGCTGAGCCACCCAGGGCCCCAACTATTTCTTCATCTTTGGGATAATTGTAAGTCATTGATGGTAACTTATAAAATTCAACTCATAAGCTAATAAAAACTATGGTCATTGCATAAGGCAAGGATAATACCACTGAATAAACCTCAGCAGGCCCATGACTAGTTATTTCAAGGGCACTGAAGATCACCTGAGAATGCACCAGTACCCTAGAAGTGAGAGGTCAGACATGGAGCATGCTGCTGTAAAACTGGGAAAGAACACCATCAATTCATACTCAACATTACTAGCCAGGAGTCATGGTTGTATTTGAATCAAAACAGTGATTGAATGGAGAAGTAGTAATAAACTCAGAGCATTTGAGGATATGGAGGTGGTCATGAAAGGTGTGTAATTACTTTGATGTGAATGTGATAGATTTTCTTCATTAATTATGTGTGGTTTTGTGGGGGGAGGTTGTTTTGTTTTGTTACATTTCTCAGAAGAAATAGAACTAATGGAGTTCTTGATAGATTTTTGACACTCACAAGGTTGTTTTCATCTAGGGTGTTGGGAGAAAAGGGGATTTTCTTCAACTCCCACTACTATCATGCCCTTTCCAGCCTAGACACAAAACTTTTGAATTTGTTACTAGGCCATCTTATCAGATCAAAATGTGATTTTGTATGGTTTCCAGAGAGATTAGTGAAGAGTCCCTTTATGTGGTTCATGGGATAGTGGCAAATGCCTTCTTAAAGGGTCTTAATTGAATGTGTCAGCATAACGGCATGTGTATACATAAAATAGGGATTGCTTATAAGACCTGTATTAACTTAGTTCAATTTTGCTAACAAAGAATAACCGTTATATATTTTTAATTTTAACTTTATTTTATTCTTGCTTAATCATTGTTTTTGGAATACATGTTTTTTTTTCACTAGTACCTACTCATTATTCATTTCTTTAAGAAATATTGTTTACACTATTTCCACCATTCATAATATTATGAATAAGTTTTAACAATAATCAAATACATAACTGTGGTAGACAGAATTCTAAGAATAATCTCCAATGATCTTTATTCTTTTGTAACCTCCTGTCCTTTGAGTATAAGCAGAACCTGTGAATATGATGACAAATCCCTGCTGTGATTAGGATTATCTCTGCTGTATTATTACAGGGAAAAGTTAACCTTAAAATAGGGAGATAATCCAGGTGTCCAAAGATCATCATACAACTCCTTTAAAAGTAGAGAGGTTTCCTTGGAGGGTTGCATATAAAAAAAGCAGAAGAAAAAGCCAGGGAGATTCAAAGCAAGAGAAAGATTTGAAGATTTGAAAATGGAGGAACCATGTGAGAGGATCAAGAACAGCCCATAGAAGCTAAAACGTGGCTCCTGGCTAACAGCCATTGAGGAAACGGGAACTGTAGTCTCATTGCAAATAACAAAATTCTGCCAACTTTAAGAATGAACTTGGAAGCATATTCTTTCCCAGAGCCTCTAAATGAGAGGCTGGTCGACACCTTGATTTCGCTCTTGTGATATTCTGAGTATAAAAGCCAGCCTAGTGTGATGGAATTTCTGACCTACAGAACTCTGAACTAATGAATGGGTGCTGTTTTGAGCCATTGTTTGTGATAATTTGTTACTCAGCAAAACAAAACTAATATAGCATCTAAAACCATGGAATACACAAGCTTAGTTTACTATATAGAAAAAAGAGCAAAATCTTAGGGACATTTTCTTTTTGCACAAAGTATTTCAAAAACATTTTATTATTCATTTAACATTTAATTTTTTTGTTCTGGAACTTGTATCATTATTCCTAGAAGAATTAAATGGACATTTCCTAAATTATGAGACATAACATCTTGCATATGTTAATAACTAAAAGTCTGAAAGTTAATGTATTGTAAAAATATTTCTGCAAAAATTTTTAAATAAAAGATTATGTTTGATAAATTAAAAGTTTCCACAGCTTAATTACTGCAACTTGCGATCAAGATAATCATTAACTACTCCTCACCACCACCATGATAAAATCCAGAATCCATATCTGGACCCCTTATTCTGGTCCCAAATTTTCTCTCCACCTCATTTATAATTAATCTCCTCAAATCCTTCCCATACTCTGAAAATCTCTTTGGTTTTCTCATTGTAGTTTTTCTCACAGTCTTTCTAATATTCCATTCATTGATACCTGTACTCCCTTTTCTTCCTATCCTATTTCCACCCATCTTTCTTTTTGCCCCACTTTATTAAGAAATAATTTACAAACATAATTATATATCCTTAAGGAATAGGACATTATGACTTGATATACATATATATATTGCACAATAATTACCAAGATCTAGATAATTAACACAATTATATCTCACATAGCTAACATGTTGTGTGTGTGTGATGAGAATACTTAAGACATACTCTCAGCAACTTTCAAGTATACAATACCATATTATTAACTAATACAACCATATTGTACATTAGATCCTCAGAAGTCATTCTTCTAAGACCTGTTTATACACTTTGGTCTACATCTCCATGAATATATAGCCACTCATCCATCTAAGAACATTTAATTTAGATTGTTTCCATATCTTGGCTATTATGAATAATGCTGCAATGAACATGGGAGTGCAATTATCTCTTCAAGATATTGATTTCATTTCCTTCAGGTCATCCAAGAGGAGGACTGCTGGATCATATGGTTGTTCTATTGCTAGTATTTTGAGGAACCACATTGCTATTTTCCATAATGGCTATACCAATTTATACTCCCATCAACAATGAGGATATAAAGGTTCCCTTTTCTCCACATCCTTTCTGACATTTGTTGTCTCTTGTCTTTTTAATACCAAACATCCTAACAGGTATGAGGTGATGTCTCATTGTGGTTTTGATTTGCATTTCCCTGATAATTGGTAATGTTAAGCACTTTTTCACGTACCTAGTGGTCAGTTTTACGGAACCACAAAAGACCCTGGATGGCCAAAGCACTCTTGGGAAAAAAGAATAAACCTGGAGGCATCACAGTTTCTGATTTCAGACTATTTATAAAGTTGTAGTAATCAAAATATACAGTAGGGGCATAAAAACAGGTACATAAACCAGTGGAACAGAATAAAGGGCCCAGAAATAAATCCAGAATATACAGTCAACTGATCTTTGACAAGAGTGCCAAGAATGTACAATAGGAAAAGAACAGTCTTTTCAACAAATGGTATTGGGAAATCTTAATATCTACATACAGAAGAATTAAATCGGATCCTTACACTAAACACAAAATCAATTCAAAATGGGTTAAAGACTTAAATGTAAGACCTAACATTGTAAAACTCCTGGAAAAAAATATAGGGAAAAAACTCTTCAACATCTCGGCAATGACACACAAAGATGGATATGACACACAAAGCAGAGGCAACAGAAGGAAAAAATAAACAATTGGGACTACATCAAACTAAAAACCTTCTTCAGAGCAAAGAAAACAATCTACAAAATGAAAAGGCAACCTAAGAAATGGTAGAAAATATTTGCAAACCACGTATCTATTGGACTAATATCCAAAAGAATTAATAACCAGAATATATATAGAACTCAAAAGCAAAAAAGCAAGTAATCCTATTTAAAAATGGTCAAAAGACCTGAATAAAAATTTTTTCCACCCATATTTCAAGACACAAAGACTTTCCTGATATTTTTCTCAAGATCTCTTCCTTTTTTGATTCCTAAATACTTCTTGTCTGTGCCAGTTATCTTTTCATCATATTTATTTCTGTCACCTCAAATGCCATCTGAAACTATTATTTAACTCATACTATTTCGCTGTATGGACCTGAGATTCATTGAGGGGAGAGATCAAGTATATCATAAAAACAAGAAATGATTACTATATGACAGTTTATTTGAATTTTTTACAAATATATATGTATATATTTTTAATTCTTTATTTATTCCTTTGAGAGAGACAGAGTGTGAGCAGGGGAGGAGCAGAGAGAGAGGGATATACAGAATCCAAAGCAGGCTCCAGGCTCTGAGCCGTCAGCACAGAGCCCAACGCAGGGCTTGAACTCACGAACTGTGAGATCATGTCTTGAGCCGAAGATGGACGCTTAACTGACTGAGCCACCCAGGCACCACTAAATTTTTTACAAATATAAAGAAACTTTAAAAATAATCAGAACTTATGTCTAATAAAACACAAAGGAGAAGTAAATGAAATCACGTTTTAGCCATGACTGGATAAAAATAAATAAATAAATAAATACACTGATTGAGTGTTCTCCAAAAGTTGATAGTCATTTAAAGAGTCTTTGTTTCTTTATAGCATAATTTATGTGAACAACTTTTAAAATGTTCTTCAAGAACAAGCAAACATCTCAATTATTTCACTGCAATGAATCTATATCATCAGTGTAAGACACACTATTATTTTTATACCACTAAAAGGAAACAAAAATTGCCATTTAAACTATAACAAAATGTTTTTTATAATATTCTTGCATGACCATGGTGGCCTCACCAGCTTCTCATCACTTTGGCATTTATTTTATCAGTCCAGGTGATTTTGACAACTGCTCTTACCTCTAGTTGTATTGCCTGGGAAAATGAGAAGTAATGTTTGTTTATATATCTAAGGAATAGCATAGCACAGCTTTACCTACTTGTGAATATCTCCCATTGGGGCTCTCTATGCATTTTATTACTGCTTTGCAGGAAAACAGATACTTAAGATCACTTATTCCATAAAAATGCTTGCTCCAATGTCAAATATAGTCCCCGCTGCTTTGTTCCTGTACCTTTTCATGTGCAAAATTACTTTTCATTTTAATGTCATCTCCAGTATGATATTTTTAAGGACATTTTGAGGAGCAGCAAACTACATGTGTAGTAAGAATAATGCACCTAACACAACTGAGGTGATGATGTGATGAACAGAAACGGGAAAATTTATAAATGGTCTGGCAATTATGTCAAACAAAATTGCTGGGTGTGTAGGTCAAAAATTATTCGTATCGTAATTTCACATTGTTTAACCTAGTATCATGATTGCCATCTCCCCAAAAGGCTTTGTAAGACATCATTTAAAAATACAAACTGTATGCTAAATAACTTGAATTTAAATTTTAAGAAAAATTTTAAGAAAAACACATTTTATTGAAATTTGTATTGGAACTTGTACCATGATCATTCCGTCTTGGAAGACTATAAAGTTTTTGAGAGTGAAACAAACAAACCGACAAGACACACACACAACCTGATTTCAGCGACATTGCAGTATGGAGGGAAATGCATGAATCAGAAAAAAATGTATTTTTCAATAAACTCTTTCTTAGAAAAAAAATGTTATATATAATTTTAAGAATTATTAGTGTTAGTGTCAGACATAAGGAGGAAATTTCCAGGATAAGAAATCAGATTAGTATCTTGCCATTTGCAATTACATAGATAGAGCAGAGAGCTAAGTAGAATGAGTCAGTCAGAGAAAGGCAAATATTGTATGATTACAATCATATACGGAATTTAAGAAACAAAACAAACGCGCAAAGGGGAAAAAGAGAAAGAGAGAGAGAGAGAGAGAGAGAGAGAGAGAGAGAGAGGTAAACCAAGAAACAAACTCTGAACTATAGAGGGCAAATTGATGGCTACAAGAGGGGAGGTGGATGGGGATGGGTGAAATGGGTAATGGGAATTAGAGTACATATATCATGATGAAAAAAATTAAATTAAAAAAAAAAGAAAGAAACTAGATTAGGAAAGCTGTTTCATGGACTATTTCAAAAATCAATGGGAAAAATATCCTCTACCCATGGTAGCAACACTGAAGTGTCCTTTGTTCTTTTTTTCTTTTTTAATCACTTTGAATGATACAATGTCTATTATTGGAGTCACATGTACAACAAGTCTTATCTCTTCTATTGGATAGTAAATTCTTTAAGGTAAGGAATGAGTTTTAGGTCATCTTTGTATCTCCCTCCCCAGTCAACATGGTGCCTTGAATAGAGAAGGTGATCGATACCTACTTGATGAATGGATGCTAGGGAAATGTCAAAGGAGCATGATAAAGTCTCTGTGCTTACAATATTTTTGGAGATAAAAGCAACTTGCATAGAACAAAAAATGTTATATTCTAAGTATAGTAAGATTTCAGAAAATAAAAAGCATTATTTCCAAAGAGGTTTACATTAAAAACATGGGATTTCGGGGCGCCTGGGTGGCTTGGTCGGTTGGGCTTCCGACTTCGGCTCAGGTCATGATCTCACGATCCGTGGGTTCCTGCCCTGCATCGGGCTCTGTGCTGACAGCTCAGAGCCTGGAGCCTCCTTCGGATTCTGTGTCTCCCTCTCTTTCTGCCCTGCCCGCTTGCACTCTGTGTCTCAAAACTAAATAAACATTAAAAACATTAAAAAAAAAAAAAAAAAAAAAAAACCATGGGATTTCAACTGAGCTCCGAAAGGATGCACGTGGTTTAAATAGATGAGGCAAAAATGAAAAACAGTATTTGACATTGAAAAAATAAGAAAGACAGAGGGAATTTAAAACAAAACAAATAAATAAAACTTGAATTGGATGAAGTCAGTGAGGAAATTCCTATTCTACTCTTGTAAAACAGTTTATATTTAAAATGTGCCATTTTGAATTATGACCACTTAAAAGGAAGAAAGATATTTAATATTCACTGTTATTACTGCAAATGGAGATATCCATGAATTATAATGTAGACTGCCAGCTTTAACTATGCAACTCTGATCTCTTTTGCCACTTAACTCCTATCGACACAAAAACACAGAGTTCAACATTGCGATAAGATGTGAATGTAGCACTACCAAACAGGCTTCAAATTTATACTTTTTTTAATACTACAAAGGACCCATGTTAAATCATTATCATCTTTGCTACCTACTACTCATTAAAAGCCCTTTTACAAGTATGTAGGTCAAGTGCTTTTGCAGAGTTGAATTAAGATTCTTGACAAAAATAATATATTGCTTTATTTTCAGCATCCTGGATTGAACTGTACACTGAGATGATGACAGTAATTTGTGATCACTATCCACAGAGCCTCCAGGGATGCCTGAATAGATGTGGGTCACAAGTAACTACTTATGTCTATGGCCTGTTTTATTACTCTTAGTGTAAAGGAATATATTTCTATCCCAAATATTGCTAGTTTTTCATTACTACTTTATTATAGTTCATTCATACAACTATTTTGTATCCTATATATATTTTTTACTTATAGAAATCTTGACCCCTTTTTTTCTAAAGTTTGGATTTCAACTTAAAGTCGTATTAACTATGTATTTGTAGGTAAATTACTAAACTGTCCTGAGCTTTAGTTAACCTATTTATAAAACAGGGCAAATAATACTTACCCATCCTATTGACTCACTGACTTATTCTCTTGACTATCAGTGATTAAGTGGTCTCAAATTGGAAAATAACCCTAAAGTTTTCAATATTTTGGCATAGTTTTCTCTTGGAAAAAATTTGGTTGTTCAGTCTAGTCTATAATTGGTAGAATTTGAAGGACTATTTTTATTACCCACTTCTCAATATTTTGTTAAATATTGTTTTTTTTTCTTCACTGACTTTTACAGTTTCTAAAAACTCACATTCAATTAAGTGTGTTTTTTTGGTGTGAAATTCTATGAACTTTGGCTCATGCATAGATTTGTGTATCATTACTCACCATCACACTCAGGATACAGAAGAGTTCCATCAGCCAAAAGTATTCCCTTTACAGTGTCCTTTTGAGTCAAACCATCTCCCAGCTCCGAATCACCAGAAACTACCGATACGCTCTCAATTTTATAAATTTTTAATAATTAAATTAGTACATGTTTATTCTAAATATATATTTATATATTTAACTCTTTACATATATTCATATTAGTATATATTCACATTATATATCTATATGTGTGTGTGCACATTAGTATATACATTTAAAAGCTAGTATGTTCCCCTTCCTCTTACCAATCTCATCGATTTAAACTAATCAGCATTAATATTATGGTATATATCATTCTACAGTAATATCATTCTCAATGCTCAGTTTATAAAAGCACTACATATATTTAAACCTATAGAGCCCCAATCCCTTTTTTTTAGTGAAACCATTCTAATGTAAGTTTTACAGCTAACTTTTTCAATATTAATAAATTTGGGGAATACTTTCAAATTAATGTAGAAATCTATTTCATTCTTTTTAATAGCTGCTGAAAGTCCCATAGTTATATTATATGATCCATAATAATTACTAATAATTGATTTTTATCTTTAACTCTTTCTCATGCCATTTAACATTTGTATCACGCTACTTGTGCTTTTCACATGACTAAATGAAGATTCTGTCTTTGCCATATAGCAGAGACTGAGCAAACTAAATTAATTTTTTCTTTTTTCTTTCCCAAGCATTGTCTCAAATTAACCACCTCTCTGACGTGGTGACAATAGATTTGCACATTTTAGAATATACTTCTATGGGCGACTGGGCGCCTCGGTCAGTTAAGCATCTGACTTCAGCTAAGGTCATGATCTCACAGTTCATGAGTTTGAGCCCCGTGGCTCTGTACTGACAGCTCAGAACCTGGAGCCTTCTTCAGATTCTATGTCTCCCTCTCTTTCTCTCTGCCCCTCCCCCACTCATGCTTTTTTTTTTTCTTTCTCTCTCACCCTGTCTCTCAAAAATAAATTTAAAAAAACATTTAAAAATTTAGAATATACTTCTACAAAGTGAGAAACACTCCATTTATATTATAATAATTTCTACACAAACCCTTTAGGAATAATGCTCCAAGATGATGTGCCTTTGTTTATGTTAGCAGAAACAGCTTTCAGCACACAAATATCTTCGTTATCTCCCTCCTCTTTACAGCATTTCTCACAGGAGTCTCCTTAGATACTGTCGCCCTAATTAGCCTTCCAGATGACTCACACATCAACCCTGAGGAGAGTTTTCCAGTTAAGCCACTTAAGGGACTAAGCATATTCAAAGAATCATTCTCTTATGGCAAGAGGAGAAAGTGAATTCATATTTTGAGTGTAATAAAGTGGAGGGAAGAACAGGTTAGGGAGACGTTTAGGAAACTGAGGCCAAAACAGCAAGCAAGAGAAAGACCACTTGATGGGGTGGGCACTGTCTTAGATGACCTGCCCTAAATGTGTCACAAAGTTCTTTTTCTTTCTTTTCTCTGTTTTTTTTTTTCATTTTTCATTTTTTCTGCCAAAAATGTCAGAGCACCTGTGACCTTCCAGCCTAGGGCAAAACATTAATAGCTTCTACCAGAGGGGAGTTTTTATTTTTCCATTAGTGTTCACTTTTTGCTATAAGTCCTTACTCTATGAACCATAAATGTACATTCAAAAAATGTATAAAAGATAAACTCAAGACGGGTTAAAGACCCATCTTATTTAATATGAGACATGCAACCATAAAAATCTTAGAAGACAGCACAGGCGGTAATGTCTCTGACATTGGACTGTAGCAACATTTTTCTAGATATGTCTCTTGAGGCCCAGGAAATAAAAGAAAAAATAAATTATTGGAACCACATCAAAATAAAGTTTCTGAACAGTGAGGGAAATAATCAATAAAACTAAAAAGCAAACTACTGAATGGGAAAAGATATTTGTGCATGACATCTGTGATAAAGGGTTAGTATCCAAAATAAAGAGCTTAAACATCTCAACACCCAAAAAACAAATAATCCAATTAAAAACAGGCAGAAGATATGAACAGATATTTCTCCAAAGAAGGCATCTACTTGGCCAACAGACAGGTGAAAAGATGCTCAACATCATTCATTATCAGGGAAATGCAAATCAAAATGACGAGATACCAACTCACACATGTCAGAATGGCTAAAATTAACAACACAGGAAACAACAGATGTTGGTTAGGATACGGCGAAAGGGGAACCCTCTTACACTGTTGGTGGAAATGAAAACTGGTGCAGCCTCTGTGTAAAACAGAATGGAGTTTCCTCAAAAAGTTAAAAATATAACTACACTATGATTTAGTAATCGCACTACTGGGTATCTGCCCCCAAAATATGAAAACACAAATTCAAAGAGATACATGCACCCCTATGTTTATAGCAGCATTATTTAAGTAATCCAAGTGTCCATCAAAAGATGAATAGATAGGGGTGCCTGGGTGGCTCAGTCGGTTAAGCGTCCGACTTCGGCTCAGGTCATGATCTCGTGGTCCGTGGGTTCGAGCCCCACGTCTGGCTCTGTGCTGACAGCTCAGAGCCTGGAGCCTGCTTCGGGTTCTGTGTCTCCCTCTCTCTCTCTGCCCCTACCCCATTCACACTCTAACTCTCTCTCAAAAATAAATGAACATTAAAATTTTTTTAAATCCATATTCTACAAGAATACAAGTATGCTTTGAAAATGGCCTTGGTAAATAGAAAATAATCCAAAAGGAAGTTTCATGCTGCAGACAGACTAGAAGTTCACCCAAGCCCCAAATCTGACAGCTCCACCTTTTTCTCTCTCGGATAACTTCTGTCTAATGACCCAAGAGAAAAGCAGAAGGGACATTACTGTAAGAAACGTATGAAATTCTTTATAGTTACATATTCAAGAGAGCTGACTCTATATCAAAATCCTTCTATACTAAAAAGGAGAAGAAAATTCCAAGTTTTTCTCTCATCTAACAATGAACAATTCATTTTATAGTCAATTTTTCAAGTTCCCCATATCCAGAAAAAAACCAAATATAGGATGGAACGCATCACTTTTGGATTGTTCTTGGTCAGTTTGACTAAAAATCACTAGCCTCTTGAGAGGGTTTTAATTAAATTAAATATTAATTAATCAATCAATAAAATTATAATTAGTCAAGTCATATCAGACAAAAACGTTAGTGCCTTTACTTTTTGTTATGTCATCTGGCAATTTCAGACCAGGAACATGGACATGGTGGATGAGGGAGACCAGAGGCAGATCACAAGTAAGGAGACTCAAGATGAGGTGCTGAATGAGAGGTCACAGTTAGATATTCCTGGAAGGTATTGGGAAGACAGAATTAGAGCATTGAAAGGTGAGAATCCCACAGGCGGCAAATACTAGTCCAGCAGACGGGATTCAAAAAAGTGTAATGAGAAAGAAAGAGGGAGTGAGATGGCAAAATCAAGCCTAACAGCTGTCAGAAACTTCATCAAAGAGGCAAGCCGACAAAAACTAGGACCAGAACATTTGGAAATCATGGTAGTATCACCCTTAGGAAAGCTTTTAAAAGGATGTGAACTGCTTCAAAATCATTTCAGCACAGTAATGACAGGTAAAAATAGATGAAATCCGGTAAGTGTCATCTATGCATAAGTTCTAATTAACTTTTCCAAGCTAAAATGCCAAGTGAACGGTTAAAGATAAATATAAAATCTAACACTTCACTATTTAAGTGTGGACCAGGAAGAACAGCAGCAACATCACTTGAGAGCTTCTTGGCAGTGCAGTGTCTTCACCCCAGACCTACTGGTTCAGAATCTGCATTTTAACAGCGTGTCCAGGTGCATTGCATGAAAATGACAAATTGAGAAACACTATAATACAGTCCAGTTAAACTAATCTTTAACTTCAGCCAGAATAGCCAGCTCACCATCGCTGAAAAATCCAATGTGCTAAAGTCTATTCTCTAGGCATACCCCCATACTATTCCTGCCACTAAGAAACCCAACTCCCTTTCTCTTCACCTGACTCCTATCCTCCTGCAGGGTGCAAACATTTTCCACCTCTTTCATGGAAACTTCCTTGACTCTTCCATTCAGTCATTGATACCTCAGTAAAGTCACAGTATTCTTGCAGTATCATTTCTTGACAAAGAGTCATCTACTAATCTGTGATGCTTCTCACCTTGATATCTTGTATTATTATTTGCAGATTTAGTTAGGTTTGAGGCTAACTTTAGGAGACAACATATTCATGCTGCTTCAGAATGGCTTTTTCACATAGTGTCTGGATTCTATGTAATTCATTCATAAGACTAATATAACTAAAGCCTTAGTAAAGCCTGTAAATCTGTGTCTGCAAACCCAATTAAGGTGTTCGTATTTTGTAAAAAATATGAAATTGTGCACAGTCCAGAGCCAGACAGCTTAGCTACTACATGAAGAATAATCAGTACAAAAAAATCTGTTTCAATTTATAAATTTAAGTGTTTTTTAATGTTCTGTGTATAATCGATTCATAGCTAGAAACAGGTAAAAACTGAAACACTCGGTGTCCATCCATTCTGGTCTTAAGGCTCATCTAATTATCTTCATCTAGTATCTATTGTATCTTTAGAAAAATTAAAGATTTATTATTCCTGGTATTATAAAAGCCTGGCCACATAGTCTTTGACTACCATAAACCAACACCACTTGCATGATAAATTGAAGCTGGCAAAGAGATATTAGAATATACTACAAAACAAGGCTATGTACTATTAACCTTTAAATTCTTTTAGATTCTATTTGAGTCACCCCCACCAAAAGAAATCAATTAAGAGTAATATAATTAAGGGATTGAATAGTACTGAACATCTAATATGTATTCTAAGTCTAAAATATAATAAATCTGATTATATACCACAATTTCAAATATCATTCAGTTACTCAACTACTCATTCTTATTTTTAGACAGAAGATTACAATACCATTTGCACTTTCCATTTCATGACTATTTCTCCACAGGCAGAAACTTGACATTAGCATTTTATAATGAAATCTAATTTAAGGCATTTAAATTTAGGGGATAAAAATTGATGACTGCTATTCAATTCAAATCCAGAAAATGTAATTACTATAATTAACAGAGTATCTAAATTACATGATTGAATTTGAAAAGAAAGTGAGAAAAATGAAGAAAAAAAAGATCTGGCAATTAGATTATTCTTTGCTGGTTAATCCTAGAAGACACTCTCCCTCATACATTGTGTTTACTTTTAGAAAGGTGAATTTCTGGACCAGAAACTTCTGGACCAGCACGAGGAAGTCACTCTGTGATTTTGCTTTTTACTAAAATAGGAAAATAAAAACTTGAACTGTAACAGATTCTTTGAAGCTACAGGTATGTCTCCATTCCAATGCACAATTATTCTTAAATTGTCTACCTAATCTGTTTGGGTTACAGCATCGCACGTGTAGGTAGGAATAGCATTCTCCTGTTGTTGATCTGTTTTGGCTTCTGATTATCAACATATGTTCGCTTTATCTCATCTCCCATAGATACTTTATAGTAATACTCTGCCCTATGCTCATCACTACCACCGCTTTTGGATAAATTGCTCACCCCTCAGGTAGTTGTTGGTAAATTACTAAATTAGGTACCCATAGTTGGAGAAAAAAGATAGAAAAGTGCATTTTTGCTTTTGATTTGACTTTTCTCCTCTGTGACTCTACAAGTCAGAGTATGGTGATCTTGAATTCCCTTCCCAGTACTGCACTGGAGCCCAACCCTCACCAGCTCTGAAGAGCTCATCATGCTCATTTCTTTCCAACTCCAAGTCCATGATGGAAATGTTTAGACAAGGGAAATTGGCCAATTCTACAAATCACAGCTTTTTAATTTCTTTTCATAGAGGTAGTTTACCAGCACACCACTACTTCTAGCTCTGTTTAAGAAAATAAACAAAGTACCATCAGTAGCAAGCAGTGGAGAAGTTTGAATTTCATTCATCACATAATAAAGGGGTATTATAGGAAGTTTAGGTTAGTGGGCAGGGACAGACGAGTCAAGAGAAAATGAATTTAGTCCTACGATGTTTATTAATGGAAATAACCGAAAACTGGTTGCCAAGATCTAGTTTGGGACATAAGACACTACTGATTGCTGCTTTACTGGCCAACCCATCCCTGTCCCCAAAATTATAGATATATAACGATATTGGAAAAAGGGTATCACAGAATTGTGCTTACTAAAAAATAATATAAATTACTAACCACTTTTGGAATTACTAACACAATAACAATAAAACCACTCCCTTTACTGATTATTTGTTCAATAGGAATTTTGAAAAGGCAAATATGGTAATCCAGGCTTAGTTTCAAAATAAAGTCCAAATTCCTAGTTAACTTTTATCACTTGTAGATAACAACTTCTCAATCCAATGCTTTTTATCTATGGACACGATTTTCACCACAAATTTGTATAATAAAGTAGAAAGTGCTCTAGACAGAATGCAGAGGTTGGACTTTACCACTTCCTCACCATGCAACCCCATGACTCCACACTTACCTAACCATCTCATTTGCAATTATGTGTAGGAATAATAATAAATGCTGCCCCCTTCCTCAAGATTTGTGTCAGATTATATTGTTTTAAATTTAAAACAATAGAAGAATGTGTAAAAATATCCCAGGTAGTTATGTTTATTATTTCTGTAGTAGCCCAAACTAAAAATGTGAGATGGGATTATTGTTTTTACCATACAAGCAGGCAATAAAGAGAGTCTACTATGGATCAACACTATCCAAATGACAACAGACTGAATCACACAAAACTGGTGTACACTTTGTCACAGTCAATGCACATCACAGACATGCTGTGCAATGACATCATCGTGACTGAGAAAAGAGTTTTAAAAGTGTATAAATATAAATGTATGTATACGTGTGTGTGTATATATATGTATATATGTATACTTACATTTATATGTATATTTTCCCCCCACTGGTACCGCCCTTCCCTAGGCTAAAATGATGAGCTACATGAAATTAAACATGTAAATGAATTGTTACTCTTCTACTTCTCCAATATAATTTATATAAAGAGAACAAGAAGACATAGCTGATAGTGAAAGGGAGCCTATTGCTGCTTGACCCTGCTTGATGCCACTAGGGCCAGTGAAATTTGGCGTTTCATGAGCCTAAGTTCTAGATAGGATTTTGTCAAGTGGTCCTGATGTAAACTTGGCTTGTAGGAAACCATGAATATGTCTCTCAGAGATCTGATTCCTTTCTCCCACAGTTTTTTATTCCATTTTCACCATTTTCTGGCTTTCACTTATTTTTGTCAAAAGCTACAGGTACCAAATCTCTATATCTTAAAATTTAAAAAAAAATTAATGTTTATTTAATTTTGAAAGACAGAGTGTGGGAGGGGATGAGCAGAGAGAGAGAGAGGGAGACACAGAATCCAAAGCAGGCGCCAGGCTCCAAGCTGTCAGCACAGAGCCTGGCACGGGGCTCGAACTCACGGACTGTGAGATCATGACCTGAGCTGAAGTTGGACGCTTAACCGACCAAGCCACCCAGGTGCCCCTGTGTCCTAAAATTTGTTAAAGAAAAATAAAACATTAGCCTAGAAATATTTACTCCTCAAATGGAAAGGTTTATGGACCCATATGAGGCCAAAGTAATTTTATCAAAAAAATGTAAGCTTCTATATGATCATGATAGCTACCATTTATCAAATGTTCAGACGATGTTGAGCACTGTTACATACTTTCTATATTTTATCTCATTGTGCTCTCACTTCAGCCCTATATGGTACTACTATTATCACTCCTGTATTATATGAAAAAAAACAAAAAGTCAAACCAGGCCCGAAATTTCAAAATCTTTTACAGAGTATTTTTAGGGGATTTTTTTAGGGGATTAAAACATTCTGAAGTTTACTGAACTATTTAGTAGTTTTCATCTTTCAGCCAAAACCTAAAGGAGTAGTTTTGATTAGCAGTCAAATTATTTTTAGGTTCTTAGATTCACAGTAAAAATGTAGATTTCCAGTTATGCTAGCAGACCAAACATGGCTTATTTTAAGCAGTTGTTTATTATTCATTTATCATGTGTCTTTTCATTCAAGAAGTATGTATTATCAACTGCTATGCTCAGAACTCTGTTGGAGACCAAGAAGTAAAAAGCTATTTCCCACCATCATCCAAGAAGAATTTTTAAAATAACCCTTAATTTTAGCCAGGGTCATACCTAGCATATTGGATACCCAGAGTGGATCGTTTTTTTAATACTTCCCTTATATATGAAAAAAGTATTCTCAGATACAATCCTGAAATGAGACAAATAATACTAATGGCTAGAAAATAAATATAGACAGTAAACATTTTCTCTAGCTGAATTTGTGCTGGTATGCCAGTATAAAAATATAATTAATAAAATAAATAGTAAAGATATGTCAGAAAGTTGAGAAAGGGGGCACCTGGGTGTCTCAGTTGGTTAAGCATCCCACTTCAACTCAGGTCATGATCTCACGGTTCATGGGTTCGAACCCCGCATCAGTCTCTGCCCTGACAGCTCAGAGCCGGGAGCCTGCTTCGGATTCTGTGTCTCCCACTCTCTCTCTATGCCCCTTCCCCACTTGTGCTCTCTGTCTCTCTCAAAAATAAATAAGTAAACATTAAAAAAAAGAAACTTGAAAACAGAGCAGATTAATTTTTATTTAAGTATTTTGCTTATAAAAAAGAAAAAAGTATATCTACACAGTGTTCTGTTCAAGTAATCAATAATATTGCATTCTCTGTTTTGAGCCTTAATGTCTGCATACATTCAACAATGTTGTCAAAATTTATCTTCTTCACATATTCATTGTCAGATTTGTTCATCTATCTCCACTCAGAGTAATTCAAAGGGCACTTTGAAAATGTTTCCTTCACATGAAGCAACAGATATAAAAATACATAGAAAAAAATATCAAAGATAACTTTGGCAAGGTTTATGGAATTATATTTCACAATGAAGTTCTATTCATGTCATTGTGTCTTTGGGTCAATTCTAAAAGCTTTCAAATGCAACTACAGTTGAAAAATTGCCACTAAAATGTCTTCACTAGAAAAGTCAGGAAACATTTGTATTACACCTGGTAAACTTTTCCAAAGTTTAAAATTGTTCAAAATCATTTGTGTCTGATTTGAGTGCAGTTTTTGCTTTCTTCAATATACTTTAAACAGCATATGTGAAATAAACGATATCACAATGACCAAAAAAGAGAACTTAGTTCTTTGGCCGATTGCTTCCTCTTGAAACAAACGTTAAGTATTGTGTCTGCATGTGCCAGGAGACTATTGGATAACTGGAGATTCCCCCAAAGGATCTCCCTTGTAGAACACAGCGTTTATCAAATAATAAGTAATATATATGTATCTATAATACATATGTATACACTTATGCATACTATAAATACTATACATATATAAGATATGTATGTAGATATATAATAATACGAGTGTATATATATAAACACATAATATTGTGTATATACAACGATAGAAGTTAAGTCAGCATAGGACACTTGAGGAGTATTTTATCACTGATACTGTTTAATTGCTGTATTAGTTGCTGGCGCATGGTGGTAATAAAAAGCAAACTGACTTTTAATTGGTTATTACTGCTTTTTAATTCTCTATAGAAAATGTCAGCTTATAGTGCCTGCACCCAAGGAGAACCACCCCACTGCCCCAAATTTGGCATTACCACTGGTTTTAGCCAATGGAATTTAGTCAATCAATTTACATAAAAATAACTATTTTTTAAAAAATATTTATCATGGGGCGCCTTGGGTGGCTCAGTTGGTTAAGCAGCCGACTTCAGCTCAGGTCATGATCTCGCGGTCCGTGAGTTCAAGCCCCACGTCAGGCTCTGTGCTGACAGCTCAGAGCCTGGAGCCTGTTTCAGATTCTGTGTCTCCCTCTCTCTGACCCTCCCCCGTTCATGCTCTGTCTCTCTCTGTCTCAAAAATAAATAAACGTTAAAAAAAATTAAAAAAAATATTTATCAATAAAAAAATAGTAGCAACCCAAATCCTCCCCCCATCTTATATTTCCCCATTTCTTACTCCCAGCTATTTGAAACAATACATTGTACTTAAACTTTGCATGGGTTTTATAGTTTGGCAGATGTGTATTTGAATCTTGGCTCTGTTACTTACTAGCTATGTGACCTTAAACAAGTTAGCTAACCCTGCTGAACTTCACTTTTAATATCTCAACTCTGAAAAATACTCACTAGCATGGCATATCTTATGTGCAAAACAAATGAAAAGGCACTTTCGTGTATTACATGCTCATTAAATTTAACTACTATGACTATCCTTTAGCTTTGGCCCTGGATCTGCCATGTGCTTCAGACCCCTAAATATTTCAGATTCCTTGGGCAGTAATTACCTGTGATAAGGTATGGACTAAATAGAAGGTTTTTTTTTTTTTCCTAAAATACATTTAAATTAACATGTATTATCTTTCCTTCTACCAACCTAGTTTCTTATAAACTGCTTATATAAATGACCTACATTCACTGTCCCCTCTTTATTACTACACAGCCTCCTGCTTTCTTCCATTCTTCTAAAGGTCTCACTTAAATGTTATCAAGATCATCAACACCAGGGCCTTTGCTCATTCCCACAGAAACTATTCACAAAATTCAGGAGTTGTGGAATTCACTAGAGGCAAATTCACTTATCTCACAGAGAGAAACTGAAGCTCAGAACAGAGAAGCAGTTTGTCTCAGCAGCTAGAGAATGAGCAGAGACACAAGTCTGGCTCCAGAGAAGGCCCATTCGCTCCATTTTTGTTAGTGTCAGTTGCTGCTCTCCAACTCTGTGTTGACTTACTCCATTCTTCCCTAACTCTCCTCTCTCCTCCTAATACTGACCATTTCTCTTGTTTCTTTCTTTAGCCTTCTCCCTTACCTTTGTACCCTCTCTTTCTCAAAATCCAATCTTTTTCTCCTTCTTCAACTAGCATCTTTCTTAAAGAATCTCCTAAATCTGGCTCCAAGTTCACTCTTAGATCATGAATAATCTGTTAGAAATCTCCTCCTGGATGGAGTAATGACTTGAGTGATTAATCTCAAATATTGGGTTCAACCTTAATTAGATAACCAGTAAGATAAACCCAGAGCCTCTTAGAAAAAATGTCCTGACATTATTCATTCATGGGGACAAATACTTATCTAGCACCTTTTAATTGGGTGACACTGTGCTTGCACTGGATATGCAAACACATGCAAACATGTGCAAACACAATCCCAGTTTTGTAGACCCAGAACACGCATTCCAGGGTGGGAAGTCCAAGGTGGAGTCAGGGCTCAGACCCCATGAAACCCCATCCACTCTGCCCAGCTCACATGGTACTGTCTGCCTGCCAGGACCACAGGGTATGAAAAAGGCTTCAATTACATCATCATCCTGAGATAGCTGGAGGAGCTAAAGTTCATGGCTTTTATACCAGAGGCAACGAGGTGACTGCCATAGCCAGTATGAACTACGATCCCATCATGTCCCAAGTTGGCTGAGATGCTGGCCTTGGCTATGTTATCCAGAAGCAGGAAATAGAGACTGATGACAGGTGCTCACAAGGAAGAGATCCTGAGTGACCATGCAGCAGACTTCAAGCAGGCATGTTGGGACACCAGGAATAGAGGCCAAGCCTGGGGGGCAGGTACCAACCTTGAATTTTCCAGGATCCCCCAGGGCAGAACATGAGACTTGCCAGTACTAACCTTTGACTGCTTGGCTCTGCTCCAGAGAAGGGTCTCTGGAGTTTGTGTCTGTGTCTCTATTTCTTCCATTCCAGTAGAAGAGACAGACATGAAGCATATCATAAATGTAAATGTAAATGTATAACTACAAACCATGATAAATATTTCAAATGGAAGTTACAGGTGCTATGAAATTACCATGTTCTCATTTGCTGATAGGTCTATGGAAGATCTTCCTTTATCCTTCCATTCATGACAACAGAATTAATGGGAAGATCGCTGGGCATACCATAGGGACAGGGTAAGTCAAAATCTCTTTATATTGATGATCCTCCAGAGTTCATGATCTCATTTAACTACAGTGGTCAGAATTATTAAAATTATATGTGTCATATGGCCTACCAGTAAAAATATTAATATAAATTAAATATGGTATCTCTTCATTTTTTTTAATGTTCATTTATTTTTGAGAGAGAGAGACAGAGACAGAGACAGAACACAAGTGGGGAAGAGCAGAGAGAGAGAGAGGGAGACACAAAATCTGAAGTAGGCTCCAAGCTGTCAACACAGAGCCCGATGCGGGGCTTGAACTCACAAGCCTTGAGATCATGACCTGAGCCGAAGTCAGATGCTCAACCAACTGAGCCACCCAGGTGCCCCAGTATCTCTTCATGATAGAGACTTTTGAATCAGATCATTAAATAGCCAAATCACAATCAATAATAAGAACAATAATTTTCATCATAAAGAGTTCAAAACAACGAATAAATTTTTCTGCCTTCTTTCATTTTCAGAGTAGAAATTCCATAAGGTATCTCCTAATGAATGGTTTCTAAATTTATACTTTATAAATTTGTGAAAAAAATTAAAATTTTATGATGAACAGTTCAACTAATTTACTATTTTAAAATGCAACCAGTTTGAAACTATGAATAAACCTTTATTAGAGTACAACTTACTTTAAAGAAAGCCCATATCTTCATATTAACTATTTCCAACTATAACAATAATGATTAGCAATATAAATATGAATGTAGGAATATCTCTCTAATGGACATATAAGAATTGTAATGCAATTAATACATGGCTATATAATAGAATAATATAGCTGGGCTCATGTGGCCTGTGTCATTCTGTGCAAAGCATTTCCATTTATGAAATGCTACTTCATGAGGATAATAATATCACTTTCATTAACAACATAAAACAAAACTTGCAAGATATGTAGTAAACACAGAGAATTTAAAAATTATATGTATACTCATCAACTATTAATTGTCCTCTACATTTATTTACTTGACAATCTTCAATAAGTTCATATTAAGAAGGGAAGATAGAACATGCACTAAATAATAAATTATCATATTAATTTCTGGCAAATATGTTCAGGAATACAGAACTACATAAAACACAAATAAACAACAACAAAACCAAAACCAAACCAAAATAAAACAAAACAAAAAACAAAACAAAGAAAAAACACCCTACTACCACTAAAGCCCAAGAGAAGAGAAGCTTCTTTTCACTGAAAGAATCAGGGAACAGTTCATTGTTCTATTGAAGACAATAGTAATATTTGAATTCGGTCTTGAAGCATGAACAAGAACAGAGAAGTTTAGATAGGACATGTAGGGAAAGGACTGAAGCAGAAGAAGCAGAATGGACACAGGCTCAGGGAGGGAAACATGAGACAGGTCCAAGAGGACAATGAATCATCCAGAATGAGTGTAACGTAGGATCTGTGGAAGGAGGAAGGAGGTGAGGTAAATGGAGAGTAGGTATAAAGTGCTTCAAATGCCAGAAGAATCAATATTTCACTTAGCTGAAAACGAAGGGTCACTGCAAATTTTGGAAGAAGGGAGTTACATAACCATGACAAAGCTCTAAGGGCTAATCTAATGACTCTAGAAACAAGGAACTGTGAAAGGAGGGCTGGAGATTAGAAGATTAATCTGAAAAATATAAAATTTTAGGTAAGAGGGGGAAAGGCCTTGAAGTGAAAAGGCACAAAGAGGAGAGAAGCATAATTTTCTAAAAGCAGGATAGAATAAATTTGATATTCATTTTGTTTGGAAGACAGTAAGTTCAAGAGGCTTCAAAAATAATAGATTTCAAGTTGAAATGACAAAAAGAGTAGAAGTGCAGGGACACATTTGATGCTTTCTCTAATAGCTATCAACAAAGAGCCTCAAAGCAAACAGGCTAGGCTGTTTGTCTAACCAATATTTCTCAAGCAACAGTTTACTGGAGACTTTGATATGTTTATAAATATTCAACACAAAGAGGTTTTCCACTGTCAATTCAGGACACACTAAATATCTTATCTTCCTCTTAAATATTTACATTTAACATAAACATAATAAAGTTCTGGGAAATTGCGTACTAGTGTGTGTATGTGTGTGTGTGTGAGTAAAACTATTAAATCTCATGGGACACTAGCACTGCAAGGGACAAAGTTTAGAGAGACAAGCATACATATTCTTCTGAACTTACTATTATAGAGGAAGTATGTTTTATAATAAATCTCTTTGGGATGGATTAATATCAGGTATCATGAAGTCATTCCAGTAGACCTAAGAGATGGAAAGAGATGTAAATTGTCACTCAGGATAGAGTTGAGATCTGAAAATATAAATTTAGAAGTCACATAACAGAGAAGATACTTGAGATTATGAAAAGAGGTGATTTTGCAAGGGACTGGAAAAGTTAGAGAGGACATGGAAGCTGCAGACAGTGTACATTTTAGACTCCATTAGATGGATAAATAAGGCTAAATTGGCCACTGGACTAATAACAGAGAGGGAAACAATATGTTGTTAGAAGGATAAAGCAGAGCAGTATCCAGATTATACATATTGATCAAAATTATGTAACTTTAGCACCTCAACTTCCATATAAATTTGTATAAAAGCTGGTATACAGAATTAATAAGTACTTTTGTATAAAATTTAGGTCAATTGTCATTTGATAACAGCTGTTTGGCTCTTCAGAATGCAGTCAGAAAGTGTTTTCCATTTTTTCAATAAGGAAATATCAAGAAATAATGGATCTCCTCTAAAAATGGAATGTATTTTAAATAAATTGTCTTTGCCACTCTGTACCACAAATATCTTTATTAAAATATTTAGTAAAGATTTCTTAAATATTTGATTCTTGGGCACCTGGTTGGCTCAGTCGGTTGAGCTTCCAACTTTGGCTCAGGTCATGATTTCATGGTTGGTGAGTTCGAGCCCCGTGATGGGTTCTGTGCTGACAGCTCAGAGACTGAAGCTTGCTTCAGATTCTGTGTGTGTCTCTCTCTACCCCTCCCCCACTCATGCTTTTTCTCTCTCTCTCTCTCTCAAAAATAAATAAACATTTTTAAAAACTTAAAAAAAATTTTTTTAATATTTGATTCTTGAGAGAGACTAAAGAGTCTTAAGGGCATTATACTGTATTTCCCTCTAGAAAATAGATTCTTAGTATGATATTTCAAAAAAAATTACAATAAAGTAAAATATTTTAAAGTAATAAAATATGGAAGTTTTATGGCACTCTTGAGTGATCTGAAGTACATTAAAATGAAATACCATCTCAGGACACCTGGGTGGCTCAGTCGGTTGAATGTCTGACTTCAGCTCAGGTCATGATCTTACAGTTTGTAAGTTCAAGCCCCGCATAGGGCTCTGTGCTGACAGCTCAGATCCTGGAGACTGCTTCGAATTCTGTGTCTCCCTCTCCCTCTGGTCTTCCCCCACTCATGCTCTGTTTCTCTCTCTTTCAAAAATAAATAAAAAATTTTTTTTTAATTTTTTAAAAAAATAAATAAAATGGAATACCATCTGAACAGTAATATTCAAGCATTTTGAGTATTAGGAAATTTACAGAAAGCAAAGCCTAAAAAGAAAGATAGTATGATTACTGTGAAATTATATTTTATTCATGTCTATTAATGAAATCATAACGAAGTCATAATGAAATCTAGTTCTAGTCTTGCACAACCTAAAAGCCACACCCTTCAACACCTAAAAGGGTCTTTCTACTGCCTAAGAAAATGCTGTTTATATTATGGTAGCAACAAATCTCTTCTGTATAGAAACACTTTCAGAACAAGTGCCTGAACTTTATCTTTCTTTTCCCTCCTCTTTTCTTTACTCCTTCTGGAGACAGTATTTTATGTCCTAAAATTCCTAATAAGTGCCTCATATATGACATATCAAATCTATGTTGGTGTTTGTATGGTCATCACAGTAAATCATATGACCCAGAGAACACTTGATAATGTATGCTTGCTCATTGTTTTTGTTTGTTTGGTTGGTTGGTTGTGTTGTTGTTGTTGTTTGTTTTGTTTTTGTTTTTGTTTTTGTTTTTTTGCTCGACCTCTGGAAGAGAAAATTTTCATGAATATAATGACTCTGAATATAATGACTTCTGAGTAGCTCAAAATAACTTTTAGGGTGATTCAAATCATCTCCTTGGTTAGTGAGAATGGATTATACCTCAAGGAAGGATAGTATGGCCAGCCTGGCATACACATTAAGATGTCCTAACACTATCTTTTATAAAGATGCAATCTGTAATGGCGAGCCACACTCAATCTGTTCGTTCTTTTTTTTTTTTAATTTTTTTAATGTTTATTTATTTTTGAGACAGCGAGAGACAGAGCATGAATGGGGGAGGGTCAGAGAGAGAGGGAGACACAGAATCTGAGGCAGGCTCCAGGCTCTGAGCTGTCAGCACAGAGCCCGACGCGGGGCTTGAACTCACGGACCGCGAGATCATGACCTGAGCCGAAGTCGGACGTTTAACCGACTGAGCCACCCAGGCGCCCCAATCTGTATGTTCTTAATATCAGTACTCTTCAATGTTTCTCCCTCTGGCTGGTTTTGATCCCTTGAGCTTTAAAAACATCTATGAAATGGAGATCTATATAGTTTTCTTTCTACTTCATAAGAATATTGTGTGAACATCTAGTATAAAAGATATAAAAAAAATGTTTTCCAAAACTCTTTTTATGGGATTCTACATAAGCATAAGCCATCATTATTCAAAATGGTATTATTTGCAGATTTTGAATCATCTGCTTTCACTAAGTGTGAATTTAAAAGCAATGCTTTAAAAAGAAATCTCTTTGGGATGAAATGAAGAAAAAGGCACCAGAGCTAGGTAAAATGCTGCCAAACTTGTGTGTACATGATACCTGGGTGTGATAATCCACAGATAACTCCCATCTGTTATTTCTTAATTTACCCTCAGCTGTTTCAATAACATGATATTGTTCATCATTTCTCAATCTTTTCAAAATATTTCTTCTTCCTTTTTTTAAACTCACACCATTGCAGTTATGTAATAGAACATTAACTATTCTCTCAACGAGGCAACTTTATTTGCTGAGTTTCTCTAAGAGTAGATGAAAAATATTAACTATAGATAAGTTTCTTAGGTTCAGACTATCTTCCAGATAACAAAAATAAAAGAAGTAAAGGATGAAAAAAAACTAAAGTAAAGTGAATCTCAGAAAAATAAAGGAGACATATTTGGGGAAAATTTAGAGAAACTGAAATGTGTACCTTGGAACACTAATTTCTGTAAATATTAATAAGAATTATATAGAAATACAATAAATTGGGGGAATATTGGGCCAAGCGAACTTCAGTTTTACTGCAAAAAAATATCTAATATGACTTGTAAATTTCTAACAGGAGAATGAGTATGACAGGCAGTATTTCCCAAACTTATTTTATGCTTCTGTTTGGAGTATCTCAGGGGAATGGTCTTCCTTGAGCTCAGGAGTTTAGGAGTTCAATTCATCAGACTTGTCAGTTTTAACAACAAACCAGATGGGTGACCGCACATATTCACAAAATGACTGCAGTATGGCCCTTGACTCACTAGTGCTAACCACTTGAAGCCACACATCCTCAACTCTCTGCTAGCTAATCAGAAGTTCTCCTTATGCCCCAAATTCTCCCAAACACTTCATGAACTTTTGTAATCTCCTGGCTTTGCTCAAGCTATACCACCTTATTAATATCCTTCTCTTCTTCCACTTTCCTGTCAAAATCATACAAACCTTCAATGTTTATCATCGAATGTTTCTCCCTCTCTGTCTCAGTACTTCATATGTGCTTCTCCTTGGGAGAGTAGTTCTCAAACTTGGCCGTACATTCAAGGTATCTAAAGAATTATAAAAAACACTGATCCCTGGGTCTCACCCACTGATTTTGATATAATAAGTCTGAGATACAACCTGGGCATTGGGATTTTTTTTTTTAATTCCCCAGTGATTGTAAGATATAGGCAATGCTGAAAACCATTGGTTTGGAGTTCATGGTAGTTTGTCTCTGTACTTTATAAACCTATGTAGATTCTAAAAAAGGGTTTAAGTTTTTTAAAGGAGAAATATAACCCCCTTCATTTTCATAGGTCTCCTGTACCCATAAACATTTTTTAATGAAAACTAGAAGTTCTAATTTGGCTTATATTTTCAATAATGATGCTAAAATTATCAAAACGTTGTCCAAACTACTCTGTTCCTCCATTCCTATTCAGGTAAACTGTATCATTAAGGAAAGTGGCTCCCATATCTAGCTATGAATCAACATAAATGGGAGAGCATGTGGAAACACATATATCAAAGCTTTCTAGTCCCAGACCTACTAAAGCAGAATATCTGAGTTAAGGTTTCAGAAGCTTGTTTTGTTTTTGTTTTGTAAGCTGCAATTCTAATGTCAATAACAAACAGATCCGTTTTGTGAATCACTGATTTAAAAGAGGAATTATGTAATTTGGCTTTTATGAAAGCATTTACTCATTATAGTGGTATTTGGAAGGGTTCAGTAATAGAAAATAATATCATGATTTTATAGTACAAAGAATAAATAATTTTTAAGAGACAATAATCGTAAGTTCCTAGAGAATATGCATTATGGATGAGAATATGCATTATGAATACCAAATATGGTCCAAATGCAAAAGGAAGCATTATTTTATTTTAGTATTTACAAGCCCTCCATTCCAGGCCATGGTTTTCGTGGAATTGAAATTGATTGCCCAAAATTATATAATTAATTATATTCAGTTTGTATTAAAATAACTAATTGTCTCAAGCCTGTTAGCATGACACTTGGTAAAAATTAATTCTCCAAAAGAAACTGAGAAAATATGGGCCATCATCATGGGCATAATAGCTCATGTTTTAAGCAGTTAGTGAAACTTTCCTAATGTTTAACTTTTTAAAACTTTTTTTAACCAGGAATTTCAGGCACACTATAACTCTGATGTCAGGTGAAAAATATTTGACCCATCAACCACATGAGAGTCAATAGAACTTCACTGTTTTATTATATATATATATATATATGTGTGTGTGTGTGTGTGTGTGTGTGTATATGTGTATATATATATATATATATATATATATATATATACATTTCCATCCTCAGATAACTTCAACAACATGAAATAAAAATTCAAATTATATGCTGTCTTTTCAACTGTCTGAATGAAGATGGACTATGGATGGAATAAAGGAAAGAAGAATCAGAAAAAACACAAGAATTTTCAGAGAGCATTAATTGCATTAATTGACTCAATTATATATGCTTCTTTTTACTAATATTCTCCCACACCAACTCTGGGTTTGGCCCTGTGACTTTTTGACTTTTACAATGGGACAGAACAACTGACTCAATTCAGACTCAATCAGAGCCTTGAAAAAATGTTTGTGAGTTTCTGTTTCCTCCATAGTTTCCTGTTGTTACTACGAAAAAAATACCCAGGCTAGTCTGCTAGAAAGATATGTGAGATACATGAAGGAAATTCAAGTCATGTAACCCAAGGTCCTCCTCGGTCAGCCAGTTCACAGCAAACCTATGATCTGGCTACAGATGCAGAAGAAAGCCCATTGAGATCACAGAACCACTCAGCTGATCTATAGACTCATGTCATTTTAAGCCCCTATGCTTTAGGAAGATTTATAAATAGCAATCACTGATACAAATGTCTTCAGCATTTGAAAGACTGTCCTGTGAAAGAGTTTGGATCTTTCTTGGTCCAGTTCTACTAAGAGAGAAAAAAAGTTTATATTGACCAAAAGACAGATTCCCATTTAAGAAAGTACTTTGTAACAAGTTATGGTTGTTCAAAGGTGGAATGGGCTACAGGCACTGAATTTGCTGATTCCGGAATAATTCAAGTTGGGGCTAACACGAACGCATTTTATTCATTCAACAAGTTTGTTTCTTCATTTTTTCCTTTAATGCTACAAAATTATATACAGATTCTATAATCTGTATATTATAGTGCATTGTAGAGTATATTGGTTTTCTCATTCTCAATTAGTATTACAAACAAGAAACAAGCTACCCATCCTTATAGCAATCTTCCTGGATATGGCTGCCAGAATTTTCAGCCAAGACTTACTGGCCATCATTCACCCTGAAAATGGAGCAATCCCCATTATGTAGACCTAACTAAACAAATTATTAATTCTATCATTCATTCATTTCAAGGGTCACCAGTTAGCAATCTGTAGCTGGATTTTGTTTAGACTCACTGTTTTTAAAAATGTGAAACTAAATGTTTTCATTTCCTATCTACCATAATTCCCAACACCTCCTATTTCATACATTCACAATACTGACTTAGTCAGTATTGACTAAGCCAATTAGTCAGTATTGATAAGCCAAGTGCTTATTTGTCACACACATTCCACCAAAATTTATGGGAAATACAAAGATGAATTCAATATTAATTACAGCCTCAGAAATCTTACAGGTTTGTTTTTAGGAGGGTTGACCTCCTTACTCAAGTAATTATAATAGGGATGAAGCGATATGTGCACTAAAAGAAATCCAGATAAAATGACATGAGATCTCTGAGTTAGAAAAAATTAGGTGCAGCTGAACTGAGCAGCATATGCATAATTAGTGGCCACAGAAATTTGCAAGAGTCTCTTTTTTCTCTTTCATGTTGATCCACAAAAATATCATCACTGGAATAGCTATAACCATTTGGAATCTTCATTAGAGAAGATATCTAACAAACAGGTGGTCCCAGATTGTCACATTTCTCTACTTTCATCCAAATTTTGATTTAATTATATAACTTAAAAATGACTTTGACCTAGTAGGATTTTCCTTTCCTTCCTCAATTAGGACTCAAAAATTGCCACATTTGTACATTAAAGATACTGACATGCTGTTTTAAATTACTTGGTCTCCAAACAATTTGTTCCAAGCTCTTTGATCCTTGAAAATGTCAAATTAAATATTAATATTTTTAAAGCTGAAGTGGTGATTTTCATAATAAAAGCCCTTGACTTTCAATGCCTGTAAACAACAGGTTAATAAATACATAGTATTTTAATACCTGTCTTAACAAACAACTCTCCTAAAAATAATATCCTATGATGCTAAAGGCTGGAGTGACTACAAATGGTTACCAACTTATCTCAGAATTAGTGTTTCTCCATAACAAAAAAATATGGCTTTAATGGAGCAGTTTGGGGATGTTATGAAGATGACAAATCTCAAAGTTTTATCATCTGCTTCTTCAAATGCACGGTGATTTGCTGCATTCACTTCCAGCATTTCTGGTTCAGGAAATGTTGGATTTTCCTCAAGCAGAGCTCATGGCCAAGTGACCTTAATCAAATACATAAATAAACGGAAGCTTTCCCATGAGAACTAACTATCACAATTATGTCATGTCCAGTCACAGAACTGAAGAGACTGGGTTTATAAATACTGCAGACCTCTTTAACTTATTCAATTTTGATAATCCTATAGGTCACCTTAATCTTATTACTATGATTTTTCATTGCTTTTAACCTAAACACTATATGTAATAGACTGATTATTCCAAATATAAAATTTTCCAAAACATTAAATTATCTAGTATATCATTTAACCTGGATAACCTTTATTTTCTTATTTCAAGCATTACAAATCTTTGAAAAGCTATTTCTAAATCATGAACACAATGTCTAAGATAAACACAACTATCACCAAACTTCCCTAGGTTAGCAAACAAAATTTGTGTAGTTCCTGAGAGAGAGAAACTTTGTTGTGTTTTAATCTATTCTCTGTTCCTGGATCCATACCCAAATTATAAATTGTGGATTTACTACTTCTTTAAGGAATTGCTCTGAAGATTATATACCTGTAAACTTTATTAAAAATAAACTAGGGGCACCTGGATGGCTCAGTTGGTTAAGTGTCCAACTTTGGTTCAGGTTGTGATCTCACAGTTAGTGGGTTCAAGCCTCCCGTTGGGCTCTGTGCTGACAGCTCTGAGCCTTGAGCCTGCTTTGGATTCTGTGTCTTCCTCTCTCTCTCTGCCCCTCCCCTGCTTGCACTCTGTTTCCCTCTCTCTCTCAAAAATAAACATTAAGATAAATAAATAAATAAATAAATAAATAAATAAATAAATAAAATACACTAAAATTTTAATAAACAGCAGCTCTTAATATTAACATTAATAGCTACTGCTATTGCCATGCTGCTGTTGCTGGTGATGGTAAGTTTATTGGAGGTAGCTTAAATTTGTGTTGATTATGGAGGAAGTAATACCAGCAGGAGTAAATTACTTATTGCCTGACTTTAAAATGTATAACAAATTATGGTTTATCTACTGGTGATGACCACTTAAAAATTAGAGCTATTGTCACAACCGAAAAAAAAGAAAAGGCAGAGTTATGTCTGATAACTTGCATGATAAACATTACCTTATGTCTTACACTCATATTTGTTTGTTGTTTTGCTTTATCTTTGTAGTCAGTCCATTTTAAAGATCAACTTGTTTCTGTTCCTTGCCTTATAAGTCATGCAATGACCTTTAACCAGCAGCAATAACATCCTGATGTAAACAATAAAAAACTAATTTTTAATAAACATGTCTATTATAAAATATAACTGTTCTTCTATTAACTAATGTTGTGCCTGATAGTGTCATAAATGGTAAATTCACTTCACTATGTCTATTTTCCAAAACTATTTTTCCTTTCATAGCAAGGGGAGAATAACTTAAACATAATTATTTTTTTCTATCAATTAACTGTCACATAAAAATCATCACTTATTTAAAAGAAAAGCCATTAAACCAAATTTCTAACATGTAACTATGTAACCATTAAGGGTAAATTCATCTTTTTCTCTTTTTTTAATAAACAAATTCATAATCTCCTTTATTTTAGAGCCAAAAAATGTTAAAACATTTTCATAAATACAGAATTTTATTATATTTTGGATTTTATTTACATAGAACTTCTTCCTTTGAGGAAATTCATTCCATAAAAAAGGTATTTAACATATTATACTACTTCATCAGCTCGTACTTAGTTTTATTCTACGTAATTATTTTTCACTCTGATGACTTGTACTAAATATATTCCTGTCTAAAGTATGTGTTTCCGGTGAGAGGAAGGTGTTAAAAAGAGGATTAAATTACAGAATATTATAAATACTTAAATATGAATGAGAAAAAATCCCAATGTCCAACAATGTATGACAATTAGTTTAAATTTTAGAGTGCTTTGATATTTTATATCTGTTCAGGTTTTTTGTTGTTCCCAAAACACCGAGGGGAATGGGTTCACAATGTCTGAATAACTTAATACTATCCAAACATTTTACCTAGAAAACTACCGTAAATCTGCAGTCAGTCAGGTATTCTGCGATGTCAACATGTAAAAATCTGAAATGCAGTGTATCCCTTGCGTATTAGCAACTTCTGGTTTTGCGGTAACACTGATGTTCATGCACTGAACTTAAACGTGGAAATAGAGGTGCTTCGGTGGCTCAGTTGGTTAAGCATCTGACTCTTGATTTCGGCTCAGGTCATGATCTCAGGGGGTGAGATGGAGCCTGGCCTCTGGCTCCATGCTGGGTGTGGAGCCTGTTTGAGATCCTCTCTCCCTCTCTTCTGCCCCTCCCCCACTCATGTGCGCACTCGCACACATTCTTTCTCAAAAAAAAAGTGGAAACATAAAAATGATTACACTCCAAAAGGGGTAGCATTTTAAATATGTAACAGATATTTTATGCTGTTCCTCTATAAAGCATAGATCACAACCTTGAAATTAGAAATCAGATATACCAATAGGTACTAACCATCCCCATTAGGTCCACAAAGAACATTAGGATCTGTCTTTCTTTTCCTGGGCTTTCTTATTTCATCTTTCTGCTTTCTCCATCTCTATGTGAAGAGAATATGCCTGCCAAAAGCACACTCAGAATTCCTCTGCTAACAGATACTTGTAAAAATAAGAATTTTGAAAAGGCATAAAGAGAAGAAACAGCATGTTCTAAATGCTGTGAAGATCTCAACACAATTTTCATTAGTCTCAGGCCCTGGCAGAAATCTGACTTGCACTTTAATGTCTCAGATACTGGATGCATAGACCAGTTCTCAAATCTAGGGCTGATGAACAATTATTTGCATATTTTGTTTGTGGCATTTTGGTGCTACTTCTAATGGAAAGTCACCACAAAAATAGCATCCATTTTGAACACTGAAGCGGTTCAATAGGTTGTTAGTTTCAAAGAATACTAAATAAGGCTTAACATGTAAGAAAAGTTTCAATTCAATTTATTTGTTTAATTCATTTTTTGCCTACCTACTTTAAGAAAAAATTTGAAGCAATAAATGGAAAACAATACACATATAATAGAATTTGATAAAATAAAATATCAAATCGAGTAGGAGATGATAATAACAAAAACCCAGACTTAGACTTCATGGCAATGGATTCATATAAGAAATGTTCTCACTGATGCAATTTTATTAGGAGAAACAGATTTTTCTTGATATAAACGTTAAATGTTTATTTATCCCATGAGAATATAGAAAGTTCACTAAGCAATACGAATATGCAATAAGATGGAAGAATCTTCAGCAACTGTTTTGCTGGAGTTATATAAAGGTAATTGATTTGAAATATATTAGAAATTGATTAATCTATTTATATAAAGAAATAAATTATTATTACCAGAGATAAAACTCAGTGGTAACACAGAAAAAGAGGTTTTTTAAAGTCTAATACAATGTTTCTTTCTCTGTGGGATGCCTTTAATGTCAAGTGTTTATTCACATCTTGGATTTTAAGGTTCTGTATAATTTTATTTGCTAAGTACTGAGGAACAAACTTTGTGATGCATATTTAAAAGACATTAATATACATTCTGTGATAGTATTTCCTTCCAGGAAAATTATAAAATCTAAAGAATTTCTCTTGAGTAAAGGAAGAATCATTACTTTTCTGTACAGTTTCTGAGCTACAGGAACGTCTACAGGCAGAACCACAAAGTGTGTTTGAGATGCACCATTTATATATCCTCAGGGCTGAGTGGTCAGTCTCACTGATCCCAAGTTCCACATGATATGCATAAAAGATATCCCATAAACCCACCTTGGCCATAAAATAAACTTTTCCTTTGTTCCTTGCCTCACAGACCTGGTGTGAAAATATATATCTAAAATTTCCACAAAAGACTTTTAAAACATAGATTTGCTTACTTAACTAGGTGAGACGATTCAGCGGAATCACTATTGCAGGAGACACATTCTTAGAGGCAAAATCTAAATAATATGTAAGATTTCTCCCAGCCTCCCCAGTAACATATCCAGCCATGGAATTTCAACATCTATCATCTTCTCTGACACCTCTCAACTAACTTTTTACATTTGGATGACTTTTCCTGTCTGAAATTTAGGGAGATTATGTTAATTAAAAATTCATGTTCATGCAGTCTCAAAAATTAAATTAAAAAATAAAATATTGCTATTCTCTATCAATTCAGTAAGGTGTCAGAATTAGTCATCATTGAAAGCTGTCTTATTATAATTTTTCAGGACATTGTCACCTCCTTTTTGGCACCCATCATCTGCCTGTGCCATAGTTACCTAGGTGTATACTAGATGACATGTCATGTGAAGGCAGTTACAATTTGTGTTTCGTTATCATGTCTGACCTTCCCAGTGCAGTCAGCCAAATCTAGACACTTATAATCAATCAGAGAAGGTCAGGTGAATTGAATTAAGGCTGTGGATTCTGGGGTGCCTGGGTGGCTTAGTGGGTTAAGCATCTGACTTCAGCTCAGATCATGATCTCACAGTTCCTGGGTTTAAGCCCACACTGTTAGTGTGGAGCCTACTTGGGATTCTCTCTCTCCCCCTCTTTCTCTGCCTCTCCCCCACTCGCACTGTCTCTCTTTCTCAAAACAAACAAGCAAACAAAAAAGCTGTGGGTTCAATTGCAGAAGAAAGTAGTCTGTATATAAAATTTTGAATGGTGTCAATATGTCAGATATTTCCCCAAAAAATCCCAGACTGATCTCCCTTAATAACTAAAATTCTAAATGAAGTGTTTATAAAGTCAAAACATTATTTTCACAAAATTTGTTAAACTCATAACTAACACATATAAAAGAGTCTAGCACATATAAAAGGTAAGCACTAATTTGCTTACCAAGTGGATTGAGAACCAGTATGCAAATTCCTTAGGAAGTAGGGTACAAAGAAGTACACATTGAGAAGGAAAGGTCTAGTACATGGATTTGACCAAAAAAGCAGACCTGAGAAAGATGTCTCAATGTGAGAGGTGGACAGTTCAGTAATAGCCCAAGGAGACAAGGGACCTGAGAAACGAGGCCAACAAGGAAAATGAAGTGGGGCATGGGATAAGGACATCAAATGCCAAAAACAATCTTAAACCACTTCCTAACTTGCTCAAAAGTACAACTCGCTATCAGAAAGCCAATGCTGTGTTTTGCTGAAGAATATCCCACAAATTTCTCTGGGGAATTATATCTAGTCATTTGAATACTTTATTAAGGTACTCTCCACCTCCCGTTTCCCTCATGACAATCATATCCTGAGAAAAGCAAAGCCAGCTGTCAGTGTGCCAATTGACCAATCAATTCCGGCCCGACATCTGGCCTTACCCTGTTTTCAGTCAGCAACCATTTCTGCACATATTGAAACAGTTGACTGAGTGAAAGGAGGTCCTCTCTGGCAGCTATGTTTTCTCTTCTAAGTCACCAGGATCATGAAGCAATCATTTGAATTTAGCAAATTGTATTCTAATTATTCGGGTAAAGAATTTCAACATCTTTATATGAAAAAGAACAGAAGCACAGATGAGTTGCCATTCTCCTGTGAGTGGCACCTAAGCACAGAATTCAGCACGAGGGGGTACGGGTTCGCCATAACCAGGGGTGAAGTACCACCTGCTTCAATCGCAACAGCTTCCTGATGGGGTAACATAATAAAGATACTGGCTAAGTGGATTTGACTTTATCCAACATAATCTTGCTTTCCTGAATTTCTGCAGGTGCCTTCTTTTAATGGTGCCTCAGTGGAGTTGAGTTTGGAATTATCCATACTACTGTCAGATCTTTTGAAGTCACACATGCACTTGGGAGAAAATAGATATTAATTACATAACACTGAGAGATTTTTTTTCAGAAAATATGGCAGGTGGATTCAAATTCTGAGGGTCAGTTTGGATTTTTGGTGACTTATTGCCATCAGTGCATACAATGTACAAATGTATATTTGTGTAGACATAGATTATATTAAATCCACACATACATATTTAAATATCATTTATCTTCAAGAGAAGGCTGTAAAAGAGATTTGAGCTAGCATTTTTTAAGCTTTACAAAAGTATACTGTTGCTACTAATAATACTATAATAATGCTTTAATAAATGCATAAAATATGTGCCTTAAGGCCCACTCTTACGCATTATGTGACAATCACAGAATGCCAGGAATTCCATCCATAAACTTATATTATCCTGTAATTGATTCTAGATCAACAACCGGTGACTGTAACTTGACTTTAACATTTAGTTTTACTAACATGTAGTATCTCTGCTCTGGTTAGGATATTATTTTGGAGGAAGTACAACATTGATAAATAATTAACTTCTTTTTTAAAATATTCTGTCTTAAGAGGCAGAAACTGTGTTGAATTTCTATCTTCTTTAATTTTTTTAAATTCCTAATTCTGAATTCTAAAGTACATAATAAATAACTAAAGAATCAAGGGTTAAGAAGTCAGTGAAGAAATTGCTGCTCTCTATAGAGAGTGAGTCTCCCCCCAAAATAAAACCTTAGCTCAATCTGTTACACTGTATCTACATATTTTCTGGCCACAAATTTCACCACAGTATAAAATTTTTCCTGTTGCCCTATTGTTTCCTAAATTGCAGAAAGACACTCCTGAACTAGGTATAAAATGTACACTTTAGTATAGTAGCCATCAAGTTCAAATTTGTCTTCCCACATTACTGCAAAAAGGTATAGCATTTGCTGCACTAAAACACTATCTCTGAGTGCAATTAGTTGAAATAACCAAGCACAGTATTTCCAACTTAGAGGGCTGTGCAACCATTAGAAATAGCAAGGGATTGCATAATGTTGTAGAAGTTTTTCCAGTGCTATGTCATTCATGTGCTTGAATAGCTAGTATGTTTTTTAAATAAATTTTGAGTTGATAACAGTTTGTGCATAGAGTTTCAGAAAATAGAAAATAAAAGGACTCCTTGGGTATGCATGAAGTTAAACGTTAGACACACTGTACTGCTTCGCTGTAACTTAGTGCCAGAATTCCCAAGTTAAGGATGAAGAAGAGAAATTATTTTTCCTGACAACCCTGGAGCCAACTGGGGTGTAGCATTACTTACCTAAAGATGGGTCTTTGGAGATGTTTCTTCCTGATTGTGACATGGTCATCCATTTAAAGGTAAAAGTTTAACTTCTTCCTGGAAACCACTCCAGAAATCCAGGGAGGCAATGTAGAAGTCTATTGTGCTGCAAGGAGCCCAGAAGGAAAAAGTAGTTTCCTCTTTCTCTTTTTGGGTGCTGGGAGAAAACTTCCCTGCTCTCTGCCAGCTGAGCAGTGTGTCCATAGAGGCCACATAAGACAGGCACGTTGAGGCACTCCCCCACAGAGCAGGGTGTGCAAAAACCACCGACAGTCACGTTGATACAGGCAGGAGAAGCACACAGGACCCTCGGGAACAGAAGGAAACAAACAGACAACTTCCTACTCTAGTGGCACCCAGGTAGGAGCGCCCTGAGTTAGTGCAGCCAAGAGAGCAGTCCTTCCACATGCTGGTCAAGCTCTGGAAAGCTAAGTCCCTCCCTGTCTTTAAAACTGCCTGATCTGAGGCTCAACTTTTTTCTTCAAAATAAAAGTTGTACAGCTGGTTCAGCAGTCCCATGTGAGTACCCTCTGGAAGCTTGTTCTGTTAAAATAAGAACTGTATACAAATTAATGAAGGAAGATGGGCTCAGACTGTGTGACTGGCTCTGCTTCAAACGATTATAATTATTTTACAATATTGCTTTTATTCACACTTTGAAGTGTGGAGACCGCTCGTGATTTTTGGCACTCATAGCCCAATAACCTACACTTGGCTGAAGTCAAAGTTACAATTTCAACTGATAGAAGCCCATGTGAAGCTGGCCAGAGCTACGAGAGTTAGAAAAACAAAAATTGCTCAATTCTATCAGTGACAATGTGCCCAGATGTCTGTACCCAGAGCAGCTTTCCAACTAAGTGGGGACACTGAAAAAAACATATGAAAACACATGCACACAAATACACACACACTTTTTTAAGGCCCCTAAACTTCCTGGGAACCTAAGGTGGTTTTTGTTTTGTTTTGTTTTGACTATGTGATCAAATTTGAATTTTAAAAATAAAAAGAAAGAAATGTAGGTATTAGAAGTTGTAAACGGCCGAAAATAAATGACATTAAAAATTGTTTTACTTGGAAGCCTTAGACTCACACTGCAGGAACTCCTGTTCTAGTCACAGATAAGATGAACCATCACATTTTAATATAGTGTATTTTGGAGGCATTTCTATATCTGAATTACCAACAAAATTCCTACTCAATCAATAGTGTCATGAGATTCCAGGCCAGAAGTTTGGTATGTAATAAAATAAACCATGATTAAAATGTTTTTAAAAAGCACATGTAATAAAAGGCAGGGGAAACTGAGAAACACTCGTGCCTCTAGTTGAATCATCAAATAAGGGTCAAATGACACAAAGGAGTTTATGACCTATATGGTCTCAATCTGAAGTTCTTAGCACTTTCTAAATACCTTCAGCGGGAGCAATAGGTATTTTTTTGTTTCGTTTTGTTTTTGTTCTCTCAAAGGAAAGACAAAGAAGAAGAGAGTTACAAAGAAAGAAATCACTGATTACATGGAGCACAGTTCTAACACATACTTTTTTTTTTTTCATCTTTCTGATGATGTCAATCTGAGACAGAATTGAGCTAAAAATAATAAATGGGTTCTGGTCCTAGTTCTATCATGAAAATGTGAGCCATTGTTGGAAAAATTCTTGACCTATCTGAGCCCAAGTTTTTGTACTTATGAAGTTGCAATATTAATTGAATTCTATGTTCCTTTCCAGCTTTAATGGTGGTATCATGCTATCTATAAATATGATTAGTTTGCTTCTTGCGAAGGATCTAGCAAAGAAGTTATGATGCCTAGTACTCCAAAAATACATGCTTATATGTAAAGTTATAAGTAAAGAAGTCCTAAATAAAAAGATAATTTTATATTGTATGTATCTCTGTAGATATTACATATTTACTTAAAGACATCTAAATCAATGTTCCCTTCACCATCAATAAGCATCCAAACATAAATTCACATGTGTGTGATACTGCAGTTAAATCTGGAGACCATCTATATGCAAACTGATATGCAGACCTTTGGAATGAATGCATTATTATAACCATGTGTCTTGGCTTTCTTTGTATAGGAAGGCACATAAGAAATAATATGCTATGCAGGTCTTCTGGAAGGATTTTTGTATTTATGGGTGGCAGACAATTTCTGTACTCATGGTTTATTTATAATACTATTAATTTAGCATAAATACTCCTGAGGGCCAACCCAAGAGAATAGTAAGCTCATCAACTTTTAAAATTAATTTTCATTTTGTCTACTTTTGAATTAGAAAGGTGAAATGATTTTTTCATTTACATGATGAAGGAACTCACCACAAATACTAGGAAACAGCCAGCCAAGGGACAGCTCAAAGGACAAGCCAAGTATGAAATCTAACTTGAGGCTCAAAGGTTTAATTATCAACTGCAGAATCTGACTGTTGTTAAGTTAATTATAGGAAAATAATATTTTTGCTCCAGATTAAGTTTATATTCTTTTTGCTCTTTAGCTATTAAGGTAGAAAGCTCAGCTTCCCATTTATATCAAGTGCCATTATTTAAACCCAATATAAAAACCTAAAGAGCCATGAGAAAATATTGGTAAGTTAAATATTCACCGGACACAAAGAAAAATATGTATTTCTTAAATATTTTTGTAAACTTTCTATCAAAGAGCATTTAAATTTAACACTGGGGGAAAAGTTTGCTTTATTAACTTATTCAACTCTAATGTAGTATTCAATAAGATAAAAGGACTCCACTGTTGTTGCTCAAATTACAAATTATATTCCTTAAATGAACACAATTATACTGTTATATTTAAATAATAAAATACTAAAATTTATTATATCAATAACCAGGTCAACTCTCCTATAAAATAAACCAAATACAACTTATTATGAATATTTTTTCCCTGGGGGTAAGGATCAGAAATGTTGTTTATATTTTTCCTGTTATGGTAAACTCTCTTTCAGTGTGACCTTGCCTAACACTTTCACCCACATCTCCTGCTCTCACATGTGCTCACTCTGTCTCTCTCACACACACAATTTCCCCCACTCAGCACTGTTACAGACTGTCATAACAGGTGTTTAATAAATATTCTTTAAGTTAATTTGTTAAAATGTTCTGCTGAAACACACCAATGTATCCAACATAAGCCATGGTGTGTGACAAAAAACAGATTAGCTCCATGACTTTCCCAAACAAGTGAATATGAAATGTGTCATGGTATTTTGTGTTAAGCATCTTGGAAAATAAGTAAGATTTACTTTCCCTTATTTTTTTAATGTTTATTTATTTATTTATTTTTTGAGAGACAGAGCATGCGAGCAGGGGAGGGGCAGAGAGAGAGGCAGAGAAAAAGAATCCCAAGCAGGCTCTGCACTGTCAGCACAGTTTTCTTTTTTTTCATTGTAATTGTCTGTTCTATAGTAATAGCCTATTCTATAGCTCTGTTTGTTATATGTAAGTGCCAAAAAGCATGCAATGATAGAAAAATTATGTAATACTAATGGCAGCCCAAGAACTGGAATATGAATGTATCTACAGGTTATCACTTTACCATATAAGTCTAATCAAATATCAACCTGAAACAAAGTGTACTTTTTTCTTACAGAGTTTCGTTAAATGCAATGTTGTAAGTTATATAGTTAAGTGAGTTTTAAATTACGTGGAGAAGTGAGAAAGAAATGCAAGACAGAAAGGATCAAATGGCATTTTAGATTTTATCACTATATACAAGTAATATCACTTAAATTAAAAAAAAAAAAGATTCTTTCACTCTTGCCTCTCTGCTTTCCCTCCAGGTGAGCACTAGCCCTGTGTGTGATCGAATGTCTCCTATACCTAATCTTTAGTTGAGTAGTTCTCAGTCCTATTTATTTTTGACACATCATACATGAAAGATGATATGTGAATATGACACTCTATCAGAAAAGTACTTAAATTTTGATGAAAACAAAAAAAGGAAAATGCAAGAACTGCCATAATTTTCCTTCGACATATAAATATGGAATCAGTAAAGTGAAACACCACTTGGTCAACTGTACCATGAGATAATAGAAGGGAAACTATTCTCAATGTGCCAATCATAACTCTACCCCTTTAGAACTGGGCAAAAAAACTTTTGTGTGTAAGTGCACAAGACTGGTATCATTTAGAGATAACCCTAAGGAAAAAAGATATCCTTTTAAGGTAAGTCATTTGCAACCTTCAGCATTTTACTCATATTTTATAATAAATTTCCTGCTACAAGTTTTTACAACTGATTGCAAAGCTTGTTCATAGGTGGTAGAGTTGGAATTTGAACTCAGATGTCTCCTTCTTGAGCCCAAGCTTACCCCTGCTGAGTAGGCTGTCACTTGGTGGGGACTCTGCCACTCAGGTTGCTTGGGTTTTTTTCTGGGCTATTTTTCATATTCTTTCTGGGCTATATTTCATATTCTATTGAGAAAGAGGAGGAGGAACCGGCCACTCTAATGAGTGTCTATTCTCCTAATCCTCTACCCTACTGAAATATCACCGCATTGCCCAGGTGTTCCCAATACTTGCAAAAGCAAGCCCTAGAGAGGGCTCAATGAATATGTTCTCTTAAAATTCAAATGGAAGCACTGTTCTATTACAAAGAGCCCTGGACTAATGTCAAGGAACATATATTTTCACCCCAGGTCTAGCAGTGATTTTTCTCAACTCCCTGTATATCTGTTTCCTTAGCCATCAAACTATAAAGTTGGGCCTTATGATTTCAAAGATCCTTTCCAGTTCTAAATCTTTGTGACTCTATGACTGACCCTGTGATAACATGTCGAGTTATTTAAACTTGGTGTCCAAACAAGAATAAGTTCTATAGTGATTTTTAGCTTTTCTTACCCCTAATGAGACAATGCATATCACCAGAATACTTTTTCATCCCCATAGTTGTAGGTTTAAAAATATAACATACTACTGGGGCACCTGGGTGCCTCACTAGGTTAAGCGTCAGACTTTGGCTCAGGTCATGATCTCACGGTCCCTGAGTTCGAGCTCTGTGTCAGCTGACAGCTGACAGCTTGAAGCCTGAAGTCTACTTAGGATTCTGTGTCTCCCTCTCTCTGTCCCTCCCCTGCTTGCATTCTGTTTCTCTCTCTCTCTCAAAAATAAATAAACATTAAAAAAAATGTTAAGCACTTTAAAAAATATAACACACTACTATTCAAATGTGAAAATAAATTGTAGTGTCTCTAGTTGTTCTAATTAAGCTGTTTCCTTTTTTTCTACAGCTTCACTTTGGAACCACTGTCACTGGAATGTAAAGTACAGGAAGAAAGGGATTAGTGTCTGTTGTAGTCCTTGTGCAGGAAATATAAGAGACATTCAGTGGTTATTTGTTGAATGAATGGAACATGAACCAAGTGCCTATTAATGCTATCTCATCATCCTCTTGTACATTCTTTTTCTAAAAACCCAGTAATATCTGCTAAATGTTCAGTCTTTCATATTTTCTCCAACCCACTGTTTTCCTTCAAGGAGGCCTTATAGGGAGGTGTGTTTCTATGACTGTAGCATCAGAAAAAGGTGGCCTCAAACGCAAACCTGCAATCCCCTGTTCCCCTTTGTTTTCTGTGGTTTCCATGACAATGTCCCTTGTCTGTCTGGTCACTTGGTTCTCTGAAAATATCTACTGTTGGAATCTATGGCTATTTTTTTCGGGTGGTGCAATCTGGGAACTATGGTCTTCCCCTTCTGACTGAACCCAATCTCAGCCTTCACTGGTGGTGCAGGATCCTCAAGTGTCAATTACATCCTTCAGCTGGATCTCTGTGGAGGTTGTTAACCTTTTGTTTCCTGTGTGGGATTCCCTGACTCCTCACTATGGGCATCGCAGGCTCATGGCAGATAAACTGCTCCTATCTCAGCAGGACTTCTTGAGCCCTCCATCCCAGAACAGGCACTAAGGAAGGCTTGGGATTGGACACACCATACCACCACTTTTATTCTGTTGTAGCTAAACACACAAAGTCACTGGGAAAATTCTCCGCTATAAGCTTTCACTCAGCTTTCATGGTCCCCACTGGGATTTCAGCTCAGAAGTAAGAGATCAAAATATTTTGTCTGATCATTTGCTTAAAACACCTTCTATCCAGGTCCCTTTTTCTACATTTCACCAGGGCAGAAGATACATGCTTTCCCTATCTCAAGTGGCAGAAGATCTCTTATCTCCTAGGTGTCCTCTGTCCACAGTTTATAATAAACTCAATATTCAAATCTACAATACTGAATCATGTATGTTAGGTAGAGCTACCAGAACTTGGAAAACCCTCTTGGTGTGAACAAAGCCTGATTTTCAGGACTATTATCTTATGGTGGCTCAAAAGTTCCATTTAGGTACAGTCATACTTTAATTGTGCTTCCCTTTTTTGAGCTTTGTAAGTATCGCATTTTTTTGTAATTGAAGGTTTGTGGCAAATTAAGCAAGTCTATTAGCACCATTTTTCCAATAGCATTTGCTCATTTCACGTCTCTGTGTCACATTTTTGTAATTCTCACAAATATTTCAAACTTTTTCATTATTATTATATCTGTTATGGTGATCTGTAATCTTCAATGTTACTATTGTAACTGTTTGGGGGCACCACCAGCCATGCCCATTTGAGATGGCAAGCTTAATCAATAAATGCTGTGTGTGTTCTGACTGCTCCACTGACTGGCCATTCCCCTTACTCTGTCCTTCTCCTTGGGCCTCCTTATTCACAGAGAACTAGAATTAGAAGTGGAGCCTGAAGATGTGACTGAATTGCTGCAATTTCATGATCAAACTGGAATGGATGAGGAGTTGCTTCTTATGGATGAGCAAAGAAAGCAGTTTCTTGAGAAAGAATCTACTCCCGGTGAAAATGCTGTGAACGTTGTTCAAATGGCAACAAAGGATTTTAAATATTATGTAAACTTAGATGATAAAGCAGTGGCAGAGTTTGAGAAGATTGACTCCAGTTTTGAAAGAAGTTCTACTGTGGGTAAAATGCTGTCAAATAGCATAGCTTGTTACAGAGCATTTGTGAAAGGAAGAGTCAGTCAATGTAGCAAACTTCATAGTCCTATTTTAAGAAATTACCACAGCCACCTCATACTTTCACAACTACCACCATGTAATCAATCAGTCAGAAACCATCAATACCAAGGCAAGACCCTCCATCAGCAAAAGGATTATTACTCTGTTAAAAAGAAAACCACAGGCCCAAGATGGAGTCACTTATTCCAGGCCAAGTCACCAAACCAGGGTTTAATACCTAACCTGATTACAGCTTCAATCTCTCCCAGAAATGTAGTCTTAACAGGTTAGTCAGAAATTTTCTGTTCATCATCCATAAAGTAATCTGTCCTGTGGGCCTTCTCCATCCCTCAAAGGAAGATGAGGTAATCTGCAAGATAAGAGCCCTGTTCTTCCCCCTAAGGGAAAGTGACTTTACCTGAAACAATCCTTTCTTTTCTTTTGCTAATAACTTCTTTGCTGCATCCTCCTTCCTACAAAACCCTTCCTTTTTGTACAACTCCTCAGAGTTGCTCATTACTTGCTTGATGGGATACTGCCCTATTCACAAATCTCTTAATAAAGCCAATTAGATCTTCAAATTTACTCAATTAAATTTTGTTGCTTACCAATTTGCTGAAAGCTCAGATGATGGTCAGCATTTTTTAGCAATAATGTATTTTTTAATTAAGGTATGTGCATTGTTTATTTAGACATAATGCTATTGCACACTTAATAGACTATAGAATAGTGTAAATATAACGTATTATGCGCTGGGAAAACAAAAAATTCATTTGACTTTCTTTTATCCAATATTCACTTTATCGCAGTATTCTAGAACAGAACTTGAAATATCTGCAAGATATGCCTATATTAAAGTCTGGCTTCTTACTTGTTTTTACTTTCATCTGTGATAAAAATAATCCCACTACCTACACTGCATAGTGCCTCTGGCTGACTGGGAGAAGATAAGATCATTATTTATTAAATGGAAGAGAGATAGCACGTTATTCCCATTATTTTATACAGCTTTCTTATTTATTTCAATGGGTGCATAGTGAGTAAATTATACCACAATCTTAACATTGGTCTCACCTATCTGTCCCCTATCTCATTTGCTCTTTACTTCATTTCTCATTAGCCACACTGGCATTTTGTTCCTTGAACACTCCACATTCTTTTCAGCCTCTTTTGCACATACTGTTTCCTTGTCTAAAATGCTATTGCTTCTGCTCATTGTTCAGATTTCAGCTGCAGTTTCACCTCAGAGAGGTGACTTCTCTGACAACCCCATCTGAATTCATAATGCCTACAATACGTTGCTCCCCTATTAGTATCATAATCTATGTGTCATAATATGTGCAATTATTTATTTGCAAATTCATCTGTGTAATGATGAAGAAACCGATTCTTTGGGATATAGTAGCTGAGGAAAAAATCAGAACATGTAACTAACTGTTCCTGACTACCTTAAACATAAATCTAGTCAAGTTATACAAAAATATATTTTTTCTTATATGCATGTCTGTAAAGGGAAGCAAAATACACCATTCCAAAATATACCTCTTTGGCATATGGATTATCTTAAGCAGGTTATTTTTAAGAAACAGAAGATCCTGGTGAAGCTCAGAAAACTGAGTAGAAGTTACCCTTTTGTAAGAAATATTTACATTTATAAGGGAAATCCCCATCTGTAAGGTTGTCTCCCTGGCTATACTAGAAAAACGAGGATGCCTAAATCTTTAGAAACTGGGGCACCTAAGTAGCTCAGTCAGTTAAGGGTCTGACTCTTGATTTTGGCTCAGGTCATGATCTCACGGTTTGTGAGTTCAAGTGTCACCCACATCAGGCTCTGCACTAACAGTGTGGAGCCTGCTTGGGATTCTCTCTCTCTCTCCCTCTCTCTCTGTCTCCCTCCCCCCACCCCCCGCCCTTCCGCTGCTCGCACACAGGCTCTCTCTCTCTCAAAATAAATGAATGAACATTAAAAAATAAAATAAAACAAATCTCTAGAACCTACTATCAATGGAGAAAGCCTTGACTTAACTCTGCATAACAGTCTTATTTTTGTTTACTGGGCTCTTCCTAGAAGCCTCCTATAACTGACTTCCCACCCCCATAATCTGTCTTTAGCTGAAAATGATACTTAAGTTGATGGCTTTGGCCATTTAGGAGTTACTCAGTTTTTCTGGGTCTCTCCCATGTACCCATGTTACTACACTTTTGTTTACTTTTCTCCTGTCAATCTCTCTTATATCAATTTAATAATTAGACCATCAAAGAACCTACAAAAGAAGAAGAGAAAACTTTTCCTCTTATACAACTGTAAGAACCTAAAAATAGTCTCTTACTGATCTCCTGCAATGCTTCAAAACATTTTATAATACTTACATATGTTTCATCTTGAAATGTTTGTCATTATACTTCTTTAAATGAGGAACTCTAAGTAACTGAGAATAAATGCATTGAATATTAAAATTCACAATGCAGCTGATAATCACTTTGGAAATGGTTCTCAGTTTGACGAAAAATGTTTTCTGCCTTGCAGACATAAAGCAGATTTTACCCTGTTAATAGTTTTAAACTAGATACTTCTGACTTGTGAGTCAGAATTAAAGTTTATTAGCCATTTACTCCATAATAAAATCCATCAAAATTGTTAATTTCTTAAATGAATTCATAAGGAAGACCAGGTTTATGGCTTCAAGTGGCAAGGAAAAACTGTTCCCCAGTTTGTTCCTTCAGCCAGGTATCAGAGCTTCGCCTTTCTGCTTCACAACGTAGGAGAAATTCCTCTTTGTCATTTAAGTGTGGAAGCAGGTCAGTTAAAGTTTGATTGGCTCCAATTAGCACTCCCACAGGTTCTGACAGCTTAGTTCTGGCAGTAGGACAATTTATTTTGAATAAGCGTGACATTCTGTGAAAACATCAACAACAACAACAAAGGAAATCATTTAAAGCAGATTCTCATAGCAAACACCCACCCACAGCTCACTGTGTAATCAAGCAACATATAAATTCCCTGTAAAAGGAAATGACTATTATATAGTGGGTAGTTAAATAAACATTACAAAAAGGGACCTCCTTAATATAAAATTCCCTTTGAGTCAGAGGACTAAGAAAGAGATGGTAGAACAGGGGCTTAATGATGAATGGATATTCAGTAAGCAGGCGAAGACCAAGGGCAAGTAAAGTGTTTCATCATCCCTAAGCACCAAGCAACAACAGTTGTTCAGAGGGCACACTGTGGCCGAAGCAGTATGCAGCAGTTTCTGCCACATTAGCCTGCAGAACTGGAGAGGCTCACACCGTCACCTAAGAGGGGTTGTAATGAAGGAAATAACTGATGTGATATAATAGTTCAAAAGCACGTGATTCAGAGGCTTCTATTACCCCTGAACATGCCAAAAATGTTCTTCTCTGCAGTTTTTAGTCAGTGGAAAGTTGTCCAAAGGTAGTTGCATGCTGAGACTTGTTCAGTTTCTCTGCAGCTCTGAAACCTGTCACTAAATCATTAACTTAGCTTCAGTACTGAGTCATCATTACCAGCTTTCCTCCATATTTTAAGTTTGGTTTCAACATGACTCTAAACTCAGTCAGTAGGTTTTTTTTTTTTTTCAGTCTGTCTTAAATTTCCAGTAATGCCTATGAATAAATGTGCAGAACTACAACCAAGAATGAATTAATCAGTGTCTGTAAATGGAAAATTCCTAAATGCTAACCTATTGACTCTCCAAGCTTTTAGAATTAGACAGCAATAGAGATAATCCTGACTCACATTGACTTTGAATAGAAGCAGTCACTCAGTTTGCCAAGGCTTTAATAGTACATGTGGTAAGTTCTGTGAAAATAACTCAAATGTATAGAAATAGGTCATTACCCCTATTGCCTTTGTAAAACAAAAATGAGTTAGCACAGAGAATAAATACAGACCACATATATTTGTGCCTTTATATCCATTCGTTCCTCAAAAACCTCATTCCATCTTCAGCTTTTTGCTCCACTTCTACTTATGTTCCCCCACGTTATATCCATTGGAATGACCCATCCTAGCAAATCTTATCTCTGGAATTACTATCTTATTTCTCATATCAATATATTATTCCTATCAATTGTTCTGTGACATGCAATAGTTGCCATAATTTATTAGTACATTCATTTAAATTCTAAATTTTAATTCCATTCAGGGTTTAAACTGGTCAGTGAACATTTTCCCAAGCCCAACTAGACATGTTATCAAAGCCCAATACCTGAGAGAATATTAGAAATTAAGTCTATTTTAGAAATTCTGCATCTTTTAAAAAAAATTATGAATCTTCATCTTGCTCTATGGTCTCCCAAAATGGCAATCTTCTCTCATCTGCTCATTTCTCCACCTGGACCAATGCAAAGCATGGGTACAAGAGAGTTGACACGTGTTTATTGGTCATTTACTATGTGTTAGGCACAATACTTTTCTACCCACTATTTCAGTTATGCTGCATAACACACCTAAAAGATAGATTCTCTTATCTTCCAAGTCACACTCAAGGAAACTAGAGTTGAGAAAAGTTGTATAATTTGACAAATGTTGTACCTCTTACATGTTACAGTAATGGGATTTGAATCCAGTTCTATTTGATGCCAAAATCTTTGTTCTTAACAAATACTGCCTCTCCATGATCATATTCTTAATTTTAATAGTAACCTTAAATAAAAAGGTATCTTGGATGACCATACCTTAAAATATAATTTTTTAATCATTTTAATGAGACTGAATCCTAGCAACAATTCAGACTTGATTTCAGAGACACATTACTTTGGTTTGAGTTATTCTCACAATATAAGCCTTAAACATGCATGGATCAGTGAACCAAAAAAAGCAGAAGACAAATATGGAATCTTTAAAGTTTAAATTGTACCATTTGTTTGGTGTATAATCTTCACTGAACAAAAGTAAACAAAACATTTAGTCAAAATATCACTGAGAAACCCCAGAAAAAAAAAGCAAGTCAGAGTAAATACATAAATGAGTTGTGGTTCTATCCTCAACATACGGAATGGATCTCCAATAATGAGGTTCATGTAATGAAAGTTTCTCCTTAAAATCATGCTCTCAGCAATTGATATCATTAAAAAATTCACTCATTAATTCTCTCCCCTCTCTCAAAAACATTATTAGGTAATTCATCTTCACACACAAAAAACCTGGATGGACTCCATTTGTAGACTTGTAAAGCTCAGAGTTGCCTATGAGATTACCTAGACCCTACATTCCACTACAAGGATAATATTGATAACTGCTGCCATTTATTGGACACATATTACATACCAGTCACTGCTGAGTGTTCTACAAATCCTATTATATAGAATTCTCCTGAGGAAAACCTGGGATGGGAATTAGTATCCCTCTTTTAGAGAGTCCAGGACTGCTTTCCTCCCTAGCTCATGCATTTATCTACTAACACCTCCCTTGACTGGGGCCATCTAATATGATTTGCTTTGATTCCCTTTCTCTGCTCCTCACAGCCATTCTGCATTTTTATCCTCATTCTTTTCTTCTGCTCCTGTTGTATTAACAATTTTCTTTTCCAATAATGAGCTTCAAGTATACTGATTCTAACTTTCTTAAATTTGTGGGAATTCTGTACTTATCTTTCTCAATTGTTCTGCAAATATAGAATATTGCTGCTGTTTTGAATGTACACATTGTTTCAGTATAGAAGTTCATGGACATCAATTTTTTGACCTTGAGTTAGTGAGTTATTTGTTATAAATAGAATTGTAGGCTTCTGGAATCTGAAAGGACCTTCAAGGTTAAGCTAGTCACTCTCCCAACCACTGCAGAATTTCTCTTGCTTTTCCTGTCAGAGGGGGCTTACTCACAAGTGCCCCTGAGGTATATGAAGTGAATATGCCATTCCCTTGATCTCCATCCCCAAGAACTTCTTATAACATGAGAATTGCATCTTGTTGAATGCTATTTATATTTAAAGATAGAGGCTTTTCTTATACTAACTTCTTTATCTTGTATATAATCAAAGAAACGACATGGTTCCAACAATGGAGGGAAAAATGGCTGTGTTGGGCTTACCATTTGATTTCCAATGCAGCAACTACCAATGCATATTGAAAGAGTAAATTTTTGTTTTAGGTCAATTTTTGCTTTAAACTCTACATTTAAATATAACACGGCTTAATTTCATGGGCCAATATGACAAAGGTTGTACCTGATGTTAGGAGAACAATATTGCTTAAACACAGGCATTGCCTCCAAGGAACTCAAGTTTAAAAGGAAAAAAAATAATAATGTACTTTTAAAGGTAATTTCAAAACAATTTAATAAGTGGATTCATAAAATGAATAAAAGGGACAAAGGAAGCTCAGAAGGGAGAGAAAGGAAAAGTCATAGAGGAAATTACTGTTTCAGCAAGGGTTAGCCAGTGAATAGAAATTTGCCAGGGCAGAATTGTTTACTAGAAAGATTAAGTGGAGAGGGGCACCTGGGTGACTCAGTCGGTTGTGTGTCTGACTTTGCCTCAGGTCATGATCTCAGGATTCATGAGTTCAAGCCCTGAGTAGGGCTCTGTGCTGACAGCTCAGAGCCTGGAGCCTGTTTCCGATTCTGTGTCTCCCTCTCTCTCTTCCCCTCCTCCGCTTGTGCTCTGTGTCTCTCTCTCAAAAATAAATAAACATTAAAAAAAAGATAAATGGAGAAAGCCAAGTAAAAGGAAAGTGGAAAAATAACACAGAAGCGTGAAATACCATAATATTTAGAAACTGGTACTGATCCTGGTGTGAGTGAGGATAAAACTACAAGGGGGAGTGACAAGAGATTAAAGTTGGAAAATTAAACAGAGGCCAAATCATTTGTGCCATATTGGGAGCTTAGATTACATCCAATAGGCAACGAGTAGTTACTGATTGGCTATAGTCAGAGAAATGGCACCTTCAGTTTTGCAGTTTTAGATCTCATTGAGCAAACTGTGGAAAATATTTTTTAAAAGAATAAATCTGAATGCAGGGATATCAGTAAATAATCTCTTAGATTCTTGGTGAGAGATGATAGTGGTTTAAAGTAAGACAAAGGCATTAATTGGAAAAGAGAGAGTCTATTTACAATATTACAGGATAAAAAGCATAGGGCTTAGTGAATAATTGGGTATACTGAATGAGGAAAAAAAGAATGCTAAGGCAGTACTTTCATTTCTAGTTTGTTATTTGGGGGGATGGTGTAGGAAGACTCAGATCATAAAAAGAATAATGATGAAATGCAAAGAAAGAAGTATGATCAAGGCTTATTGGTGAGGCACAATGAGTTTGCAATACCAAGGGATGGCCCAAGTGAAGATATTTCATAAGCAATTAGATATTTAAATTATGGGAGAGAAGAAAGGAGTCAGTTATAGACATAAATGTGTATGGGTGGGAGGTGGAGGTATTGCTACACAAACATAAAACTATCAGTGTGGCATGTATTGCTCAGAGAGAACATGTACGTTAGAGGAGTAAAGGCCCAAGAATAAAAACCCTGACAATTGAAGATATGGACAGGGAAGAGTATCCAGGTGATGATGTCAGAAAGACTGGAAAAGTCAGGAGGGAAAGTTTTTCCTACAATAGAAGAAAAGGGTTACTGGTACCAAAGGTACAGAGCAATTAAAAAGAGAAAGTACAGAAATATTTCCATCACAGTTGGCAACATGGAAGCCACCAGAGGCTTTAATGAAAGCAATATCTGTGCTGAAACAATCATATGTTCAGTAAGACAAAAGTTCTGAAATCAAGAAAATCATGAAACTTGGGGGATTTTTCTAACTAGATATCTCAAACTCACTTCATTTAATGCTGCCTATGGAAAGAAGATATGGGCTAACTTTACAAATATTTGGTGTCACAAAAAAAGAAATATGACCATCTGTTTATATGACAATAGTTTGCTTCAAGAAAGTGTTTTCAGGTTTCTTTTTTTCTACTTTAATTCCTTGATTTAAAATTTACAAGCAATGTTTTCTTTTGAGAGGACATGTGTAGTAACTCAACAAGAGATATGAATCCAATAAAAGATGAGAACAAAGTTGTCCTATGGCTTTTTAAGCTTGGCGTTCCCTTGGACAACCTTTTTGAGTGTGTGTGGTTTTTTTATAGAAAGAAAAGATTGACACTGCTGGACCTTCGTATATTATTTAAGCAGCCACAGTATGTCTCCTACGTCCCTTCACCCTTCAGCATTCACTTCCAGGATCCCAATGCTCCTATTCTGATTTCTGGATATTCAAGTCTTGAACTACAGCAACCATCTAGAATCAATGTCTGTGTATTTGCTTCTCATCTTGATTTCTATAAAAACTTAACTGTGTTCTGTGTTTCACTCCTTCAAACATGAGCCAGATAACCTGACAAAGAAACCATACTGCCAGTGGATTAGCAGATGATAAAAACCTGCTTTTACCTTCCAGAACATGATTATCAAGAACTCTAACGTTAAGTAATTATGATAGATTGATTGGATGCTATTCATTTATAGACGCCTTTTAAATCATACCACATAGTCAGCTATCTATTCTTCCTAATTTTTTGCAGGCATATATTCCCATTCAATCCTAGTAAATGCCTATTTGTGTCTTCATTCATGCAAAAAAAAATGATAAATCCTTACATATTTTCTGTATCATTTTATTTTTTTAATGTTTATTTTTCAGAGAGAGAGAGTGCAAGTGGGAGAGGGGCAGAGAGAGAGAGGGAGACAGAATCCAAAGCAGTCTCCAGGCTTTGAGTTATCAGCACAGAGCCTGACACAGGGCTCGAATTCATGGACCACGAGATCATGACCTGAGCCAGTCAACACTTAACTGACTGAGCCACCCAGGTACCCCTTTCTGTATCATTTTTAAAAAGATAGCTCAAACAAAAATAGTGCTCTTTGGGGAAATGAATTAACAGTATCTAAAATTTAAGGCTTACTTTCAATATGATGTAATTTGATTTTTCCAAATTACTCAAATTACCTATTACCCCAACACTATTTCTTAAAAATATCCTTTATTTTCTTCTTTAGTTTAAAATGCCATTTTTACCATACATACATTTAATTTCCATTTTTACTTGGCTTAGTCTCTCTTCTATTCTGTTGATTTTTCTGCACAAATACCACCCTGGTTTAATTATTGTAGCTTTTAGTATGCTAAAACATTGAGTGTTTAGACAGCCTTCACTCAATTTTTTCTCCTCCCAATAATTTTTTTTCAACACTAATGTATGTTTGTTCTTTTGCAAAAAATTCATTCTTCTACACAATCATTTTGTCAAATGTAGAAAATTCCTAGTCTTGAGTGAAGGATTATTAGGGATAGCAAGAACCAGATTTCTCATGATTGGAGAAGGGAAGTCCAAATATGGAAAAGGGTAAGACTAGATTATATCCTGAGGTGTTGCATAGGAGTTTGAAGTACTAATATAAACTATAGATTATGTATATACTATATATATTTCTAACTATGTCCATTGAGAAGGCTGAGAAAGAATGAACACCAATAGCAATTACAGCAAACACTCAAAGTTTGGTTTCTATATACCACTCAGTAGTAAAAGAAACCAGGATTCCTTATAAAATAGGCTGAATCTAGAATTGAGGAGGGAAAGTATAAGATCAACTTATACTCTTGTACTAGAAAGTAAGGAAACATTCAAACAATGATGGGGATGTACCAAAAAACCCAGCCTTAAGAGTCTCCATTGGTCAAATATGGGACAATTTGAACATCAAACAAAATAATGATGGTAACATATTGCTACCCATTGAATAAAATAAGAATTCCTGAATCATTATTGATATAAATAATTGATTAAATAAGTTGGGAAGAAAGCTCCTCCTTAAAGTAAAATAACATCTAATAAATACCAAAGGAATGATGGAGCTATAAAATCAATGAATATTAAAACAGTGGGTGAAAGTATAATGAAAAAGAAACAGGATATTGATAGGGATCGCACTGAATATAGATGACTTTAGATAGTATGGACATTTAAAAAAAATTAAATCTTCCAATCTTTAAACATAGGATATTTTTCTATTTATTTGTATCATATTTAATTTCTTTCATCAGTGGTTTTTAGTTTTAAGAAGCCCTGTGACACTTTTCAAAGAAATAGAAAAAACAATCCTAACATTCATGCTGAGCTACAAAAGACCTCCAATAGTCAAAGCAATCTTGAGAAAGAAGAACAAAGCTGGAGATATCACACTTCCTGATTACAAAATATCATCAAAGTTACAGTAGTTAAAACAGTATTGTACTGGCATAAAGACAGACATGAAGATCAATGGAACAAAATAGAAAGTCCAAAAATAAGTCCACACATATTCAGTCAATTGTTCTTTGACAGGGGTGCCAAGGATACACAATGGGAAAAGGATAGTCTTCAACAAATGGTTTTGGGAAAACTGAATATCTATATACAAAAAATCAGATTGGATCCTTATCTTACACTATATAGAAAAATCAATTCAAAATGGATTAAAGACTTAACTGGCTGTAAAAGATTTAAAACTGTAAAACTGCTAGAAGAAAATATAGGGAAAAAAACTCTTTGACGCTGTTCTTGACAATGATTGATTAGATATGACACCAAAAGTAGTGGCAGCAAAAGAAAAACAACTGGTACTGCATCAAACTAAAAAGCTTCTTCACCACAAAGGAAACAGCCAACAAAATGAAAAGGTAATGAGACAAAATATTTGCAAACTTTATATCTGATAAGGGGTAAATCTCCAAAATATGTAAAGAATTCTTGGGGCAACTGGGTGGCTCAGTCGGTTGAGCATCCAGTTCTTAACTTTGGCTCAGGTCATGATCCCAGGATCCTATGACTGAGCCTCATGTCAGGCTCCACACTGAGCATGGAGCCTGCTTAAGATTTTCTTTCTCTCTATTCTGCCTCTCTCCCCCCGTCATGATCTCTCTCTCTCTCTAAAATAAATTTTTTTGAAAAATTAAAAAAAAAACAACTAAAAAGAAGTTAAAAAGTTAAGAAAATTCTTCCATATATAACAACATGGATGAACCTAGAGGACGTTATGCTAAATGAAATAAGTCAGTCACAGGACAAATTACATGAGATAATTACATGAGGTATCTAAAATAGTCAAGTTCATAGAATCAGAGAATATAATGGTGGTTGTCAGGGACTGGAGGGAAAGAGTAATGGGGCGTTGTTTTCAGTGAGTATAAAGTTTCAGTTATGCAAGATGAATAAGTTTTAGTTTTCAAAACGAATGCTGCACAATATCATACCTATAGTTAATAATACTGTATTATATACTTAAAAATGTTGTTCAGAGAATTGATCTTATGTTAATATTTTTATCACATACACACACACAAAAAGGGGCTTGAGGAAATTTGTGAAGGTAATAGACATGCTTATTACCTTGATTGTGATGATGGTTTCATGGGTGCATACATCCAAATTCATTAAAATTTTATACATTAAATATGTGCAGTTTTTTGCATATAAAACACACCTCCATAAAGTATTTTTTAAAAAGAAAGGATATTTATATAATCTCAAAGAATCTTTCGACAAATTGCTTATTAATTTAAAAATAAAAGCTAAGACAGCATCATCTTTTCTTGATAAAAAAAAACAACAACTGAAGAAAGTAGGTATAGAAAGAACATACCCTGGGGCACCTGGGTGGCTCAGTCAGTTAAGTGACCGGCTTCAGCTCAGGTCATGATCTCACAGTGTGTGAGCTCTAGACCCACGTCGGGCTCTGTGGTGACAGCTCCAAGCCTGGAGTCTGCTTCGGAGTCTGTCTCCCTCTCTCTCTCTCTGTCCTTCCCTGCTCACTCTCTCTCTCTCAAAAATAAACATGAAAAAAATTTAAAGGGTGCCTGGGTGTCTCAGTCGGTTGAGTGACCGACTTTAGTCCAGGTCATGATGTCACAGTTCGTGGGTTCCAGCCCTGCATCAGGCTCTGTGCTGACAGCTCAGAGCCTGGAGCCTGCTTCAGATTCTGTGCCTCCCTCTCTCTCTGCCCCTCCCCTGCTCATGCTCTGTCTGTCTCTGTCTCTCAACAATAAATAAATGTTAAAAAAAATATTTAAAAAAATTTTAGAAAAAAAGAAGGAACATACCTCAACATGACAAAGACCATATACAAAAAACCCACAGCTAACATCATCCTCAATAAGGAAAAACTGAGAGCTTTCCCCCTAAGGTTAGGAACATGACAGGGATGTCCACTCTCATGACTGTTGTTAAACATAGTACTGGAAGTCCTAGCCTCAGCAATCAGACAACACAAAGAAATAAAAGGCACACAAATTGGCAAGGAACAAGTCAAACTTCATCTCTTCGCAGATGACATGATACTCTACATGGAAAACCCGAAAGACTCCACCAAAAACCTTCTAGAACTGATACGTGAATGCAGAAAAGTCGCAGGATTATAAAATCAATGTACAGAAATCGGTTGCATTTCTATATACCAATAATGAAGCAGCAGAAAGAGAAAGCAAGGAATCGATCCCATTTACCTAACCAAAGAGGTGAAAAATTTATGCACTGAAAACTATAGAAAGCTTATGAAAGAAATTGAAGAAGACACAAAGAAATGGAAAAACATTCCATGCTCACGGACTGGGAGAACAAATGTTAAAATATCAATACTATCCAAAGCAATCTACACATTCAATGCAATCCCTATCAAAATAACACCAGCATTATTCTCAGAGCTAGAGCAAATCCTAAGATGTGTATGGAACCAGAAAAGACCTCAAATAGTCAAAGTAATGTTGAAAAAAAGAACCAACGCTGGAGGCATCACAATTTCAAGCTTCAAGCTATATTACAAAGCTGTGGTCATTAAAACAGTATGGTACAGCACAAAAACAGACACATAGACCATTGGAATAGAATAAAGAACCCAGAAATGGACTCACAAATGTATGACCAACTAATCTTTGACTAAGCAGAAAAGAATATCCAATGAAAAAAGTCTCTTCAGCAAATGGTGTTGGGGAAAACTGGACAGAGACGTGCAGAAGAATGAACCTGGACCACTTTTTTACACCATACACAAAAATAAACTCAAAATGCATGAAAGACCTAAATGTAAGACAAGAAACTATCAAAATCCTACAGAAAAAAACAGGCAACAATTTCTCTGACCTCGGCCACAGAAACTTCTTACTAGATATGTCTCCAGAAGCAAGGGAAACAGAAGCAGAAATTAACTATTGGTACTTCATCAAGATAAAAAGCTTCTGCACAGCAAAGGAAACAACAAAAAGGCCTAATAGGATGAGAGAAGATATTTGCAAATGACATACTGGATAAAGGGTTAGTATCCAAAATCTATAAAGAACTTATCAAACTCAAAACCCCAAAAAATAAATAATCCAGAGAAGACATAGGCAAAAGACACGAATAGGCACTTCCAAAGAAGATATCCAGATGGCTAACAGACACATGAAAGATGCTCAATGTCTCTCATCATCAGGGAAATAAAAATCAAAACCACATTGAGATACCACCTCACACCTGTCAAAATTAATAAAATTAATAACTCAGGAAACAACAGATGCTTGTGAGGATGCACAGAAAGGGGAACACTTTCGCACTGCCGGTGGGAATGCAAACTGGTGCAGCCACTGTGGAGAACAGTATGGAGGTTTCTCAAAAAATTAAAAATAGAGCTACCTTACAATCCAGCAATTGCATTACCAGGTATTTAACCAAAGGATACAAAACTGTTGATGCACTGGGGACACATGCACCCCAATGTATATAGTAGCACCATCAACAATAGCCAAATTATGGAAAGAGCTCAAGTGTCCACTGATTGATGAATGGGTAAAGACGATATGGTATATATTGTCTATATTGTGTATATATGTGTACACACACACACACACACACACACACACACACACACAAGGGAATATTACTCAGTGATCAAAAAGAATGAAATCTTGCCATTTGCAACAATGTGGATGGAACTAGACTGTTTATGCTAAATGAAATAAGTCAGTCAGAGAAAGACAGATATCATATGATTTCACTAACACGTGGAATTTAAAACACAAAATGATGAACATAGGAGAAGGGAAGGAAAAATAAGATAAAAAGAGAGAGAGAGGAAAACTGTAAGAGACTTAAATACAGAGAATAAACTGAGGGGTGCTGGAAGGGTACTGGGTGGGGGGATGGGCTAAATGCGTGATAGGCATTAAGGAGGGCACTTGTTGGGATGAGCACTGGGTGTTATAAGTGATGAATCACTAAATTCTACTCTTGAAACTATTATTACACTATATGTTAACCAACTTGGATTTAAATAAAATTCAAATTCAAATTCAAAAAAGATAAAAGCTAAGAACTCTACTGTTACTTCATCCATATTAGGACAAACCAGGAGCATATTTCTCCTGATACAACACCACTCATGTCATATTTATGTATGAATCTACCCATGAGGAAATATCAAATATAACCAAACTGAAGGAAGGTCTACAAAATAATTGGCCTGTGCTCTAAACCTCACAAGGTCAAAAAACACAAGGAAAGACTGAAGAACTGTTTCAGATTAAAAGACTAAGGAGAGGGGTGCCTGGGTGGCTCAGACAGTTAAGTCCCTAACTTGATTTTGGCTCAGGTTACGATCTCATGGTTGTGAGATCAAGCTCCACATCAGACTCTGCCCTGGGCTCTGTGCTAGATGTGGAACCACTGCTTAAGATTTTCTCTCTCCCTCCCCCGCCTGCACACTCCCTCTCTCTCTCTCAAAAAAAAAAAAAAAAGGACAAAGGAGACATGACAACTACAGATAATATGTCATTTTAGATTTGACCCTGGACTAGGCATAACATAGCTATAAAAGATATTATTAGAACAAGGACAAACTTTGAATATGAACTGAGGATTAGATAGTATTTTATCACTTAAATTTCTCAATTTTAATAACAGTACTGTAGATGTGCAAATGATTGATTAAAAAGTGTGTGTATTATACAATACACATTTAACTTTATTGTACTTACATAATAAAAATTAACATTTATATGCATATTAAATGGAGCAAAATATAAATAATTGTTCCTTTAGTTCCTTGCACTATTACTACCACTTTAAAATTATATAAAATATATTTTTAAAAAAGCTTTTTACTACTTTAACTTTTAAATTGTATTGAAATCTTAGACATTGAAAAGTCAATGCATAATTGACTTTTAACTGCACTATATAATTCATCAGTACCTTCAAATTTTATATCTTACAATAAATTTTACAATAAAATTTGCTACACTAAAACTTCATGGTGGGGTGCCTGAGTGGCTCAGTCTGTTAAGCATCTGACTTCAGCTCAGGTCATGATCTCACGGTTCGTGAATTCGAGCCCCGCTTCCGGCTCTGAGCTGAGAGCTCAGAGCCTGGAGCCTGCTTGAGATTCTGTGTCTCCCTCTGTCTGCCCTTCTGCTTGTACTCTGTCTCTTGTATGGTCTCAAAAATAAATAAACATTGGGGGTGCCTGGGTGGCGCAGTCGGCTAAGCGTCCGACTTCAGCCAGGTCACGATCTCGCGGTCTGTGAGTTCGAGCCCCTCGTCAGGCTCTGGGCTGATGGCTCAGAGCCTGGAGCCTGTTTCCGATTCTGTGTCTCCCTCTCTCTCTGCCCCTCCCCCGTTCATGCTCTGTCTCTCTCTGTCCCAAAAATAAATAAAAAACGTTGAAAAAAAAATTAAAAAAAAATAAATAAACATTAAAAAAATTTTTAATAAAAACAAATTTCATGCTACCATTTTTCAGAATCAAGGTTAAAAACTTTAGGAGAAAAATATCTGTGTGTTGTTTATGTTCACAGTGACTAAAGACAAAATAATCAGTAATAAATAAAGTAATCTATAACCCTGAATGAGTTTTAAGCCCAACCAAAATGTTTTTTTTTTTTCTCTTCAGAGAGGCTTCTCTCAGATATTCAAATAGAAAAAAATCTTCCAACTCTTAACTCACATACCACTGTTTCTCTAACTTTCCTGGGACAAATAAAACATATTTTGGATAAAAATTATTTATATACACATTATCTCTGACAACAGTTTAAATAAAACTAATTAGGGGCACCTGGGTGGCTCAGTCAATTAAGCCTCCAACTTTGGCTCAGGTCATGATATTGTTTGTGAGTTTGAGCCCCGCGTCAGGATCTGTGCCTGACAACTCAGAGCCTGGAGTCTGCTTCAGATTGTGTCTTCCTCTCTCCCTGCCCCCCCCCCAATCTCTTTCTCTCTCTCTCTCCCTCAAGAATAAATAAAAACATTAAAAAATATTTTTAAAAACTCATTAAAAGTAGAATCCTCATTTGCTTAAAATCTTTCAGTGGTTCCCAGATGCCCTCAAGATGGTTAAACTCTTCAATATTATATTATAAAAATCGTATATAATATTATATTAAGTTTCATAAATCATATATATTATGTATTCTAGCTATATCTGTCAAAATTCCCCCACTCACTCTGATGAAATGGATATACATTCCAGGCTTCAGCTATACTGGATTATTTTCAGTTCACTTAGATCATTATGTTCTTTCTCCAGAAATTTACAGTTTCTAAGTTCCTCTGCCTAGAATATACTTCCTTCAAATTCTTCCCTTAGCTATGTCCTGCTTACTGTTCAGTCCTCCGTATAGACATGTCTTGCTTCTGGAAGCCTTCTCTGGAAACCAAGTCTGAGATAGATGTCTCTTACCTAGCTGTTGAACACCCTTATTTCCACTGCTAAGGCATCTATAGCATAATTGCAATAATTCTTTTACTTCTTTTGGTCTACCATTAACTGTAACTTTTTGTGTTATTTTGTGTTGACAAAATAACTCATTTTTGTATTCCACATTACCACGTGTTAAGTAAGTTGGCAATGATTAAACGCTTATCTATATTGGACTTTTGCAAAATGCTACCTATGAATTTTGAGTTTGGGGAGAAAGCTATCTCCTCCTGTACACTGAGAGCCTACAATCACTGATAATTCAATTGAAATAAGCATACCTATCACCAGGATATTGGCTTCTATCTAGCATTCTCTACTAAAAGAAATTTATCTAACCTATCATCTATCCATGCATGTATATGTAATTAAACAAATAATATTTTCTTCAGAATGTCTTCAGTACTTATTTAACACTACTAGTCTCCTTTTCGAATAAAACAAGGACAAAAAGAGTGGAAAAGATAACTAACCCTTTGGGGTTTCATATGCTAAAACAGTCCTGAGATAACAAGTTAAAGTTGGCATACTTTGGATCTGGGTCAAAAAATTGTTTTTATTGGCTGTGGAAAATGGAATTTTAGACTATGTTGGGCCATACTATAATTGAGTTTGGAAATGCATAATGTGATGGTTAAGCATTCAGTGAGATTAAATGACTATGGAAAGTGATTGTTTTTTTTCAGCACTTAGGTCTAATGCAGACAAATAACAATGGAGTTTAAGACCATTTACTAAAGATCTAGAAGATCTAGAAGATCTAGATATTTGCAAAGGACAATGAGGAAATATAAAAAAACTTATTTCTAAATATAAATATTAAGATCTCAACAGGGTTCATAGAATGGGCTAAAGTCAGCTTTTTATTGGTATAAGAACAACAGTAAAACAAATCACTTAGAGTAAATAGTTTATGCCTTGAGCTATCTCCTCAAAACAAACATTCCATTTCCCATCTGACATAGAATCAAATGACATTGTTTTCCTTCTAAACAGGATTATTTTTTCTAGGATCGTGAATGTTGGTGATTCCCTTCAGGAGAGTTGAAACCTATAAATATTGTTTTAGGAAGCTGATCAGGGAGTTTAAAGGAAAATATTTATGCCAATAAGACTCAATTAGCTTCACTGTGAAAGCTATACAAAAGATGAAAATATATAGCGCAAGAATATATTTCAACCATCTAGGCAATATTAAGAGCCTAAATATTGCATAGCTTTTAATACCATTACTTAGATCAGTTTCTGCCTACAGCAATAACAATTTAAACATTTCCTGTTTCATTCCTGCCCAGTATTGTTGTTTTTTCCATTATTGCAACTAAAAAATACTTGGGCTGTTTTAAAGATTAGTCTGTTGGCATAAAACTTCACATTCCTTTTAAGAGTATTTTCTTTAACCCTCAGTCATAACTTAGTATTTTAAAATTCAATATGGTCAAGGGCCTTTAGCATCAAAACAAAATTTCATGGAACCTTATTAGGCAATTAGTCATGACAGAAATGATAGCATGCTGGGATATGCCTATTCAATATTTATCACTACTTAAAATGCTAATATGCAAGATAAAAGTAGAAGTATGTTTTTCAATTCATCTCAACATAAATGGCAGTTTTGTCATCATGTTTACATCATCTCAGCTTTTATTATTACATAAGTATTTAAAATATGATAGCTAGAATAAATTCATTAAAAAGTAAAATAGTTAGCAATGGTTTCTCAGAGATATTTTATCTTAACATGGTACGAAGTAAAAGGCATGTACAGTTACCAACCCTGCTTGGAAGGGGAACTGGACCATCCAAGCCCGGCTAAACAGCATACCAGTGGAGTGAAAACTCACAAGATTCAGTTCACAGGGGACAAAGATAAATTTATCTTAGCCGTCGATCACACGAAGGCATGCTGTTTAGCACAAATAAAATCAGGTCAGAGGGTGGAGGGAAATGTTATTGCCACTAAACATTTATTAAATTAAGTACAGTCTCCTGTTTGGGTCAGGTGACAACATACCTCAACTGTGACTAATAATTCTCTGTCTGAAATGTCAGATTTAAGAACTGACAACAGATGTCCATTTGCTGCAATGTAGGGAGTAAGTATTCAGATTGACTATTCCTTTTGTAAATGGAAAAGTAAGGAGAACAAGAGAATTTTTAAATTTACTAATTTTACTGTTTGGTTATTAAATGACCTACATACGACATGAAAATGTTTAGTTCAAATAGTTAAATAATATTTCCATGGGTCCTTCATCATACCTTCTTTGATACAAAGAGCATGAAATCTCTGAAATGGCCTAATCTGGTTAGAATCCCAGCTCCTCTTCTAACAAAGTGCAAGATCTTTGGAAAGTTTAAAATACTTAAGCTTCAATTTCCTCATCTACAAAAAAGGGCTAATAGTTACGAGCAATTCATGAGATCTTGTTTTTTAAAAGAGGTTATATATGTGTGTGTATATATATATATATATATATATGAGGTTACATATATATATATATATATATTACTGCCTGATACATGGAAAGTTTGCATAAAATGTTTTTAATTTTAAACTGTACATTAATCTTTAGAATTATAACTGATTAGGTTCAGAAGGACAACCTTTGGAAAAATGCTTACCTTGAGGATTTTCACTGTATCACAGTTCCTAAATGCTGAACTGAATGAATCACGATTTTTGCATGTGTGATGCCCCGCCTGTCTCAAGACGATATAAAGTTCTCAAATCTACTGTTCTTTTGGGTATTCACTTTTTCCCCCACACAAGGAATAAAAATTAATAAATTTTATATACCTTTTCTCCTCTTAATCTGCTTATTGTGAGTTTATTTCAGAGACTCAGCTCTGCAATCTAGTAGGGTAGACGTGTCTTTCTACCACTACAGCACATGTACACACACGTTTTGTTCCTATTTTACATCTCACATTTTATTACAAGGTACCTCTTCTTATATATTTAGTATTCCTAATTACCAAATACTCCTAAATAATGTTGCGCTTATTTTGATTTCCTAATATCTCATGTCATCTATGAGTAATAATTTCCAAATAGGTCAAAGAGAGACATAGCCATCTAAGGAGACTATATCAGAACCAGCTGGGACCTTTTACACACTGCAGACATACACCTGCATCTCCCCACACACTTCTTCCCATTCCCATCAAATTCCAACCATTTTCAAAAACCCTCCCTAGCTCCAGTTCAGTTCACAAAAAGCCCTCTTTGCTGATGAAATTGTATACCACAAATGGAGAGGAAGAGAAGATACATACTGAAGACCATCACCAAATAAAGGTCCTCATACTTCCCAAAGGGTAATAATTTGGGCAGACTTGAAAACTAAAGGATCAGTGCTATGAGGTGCCCAAACCTACCTTGTAAGGTTCAGCTCAAAAGCCATCTGTTCAATGATGTTTTTCCTGGTGCCCCATACTCTCTCTGAAAAACCACAGACCTTACCTATACTTTCTTACAGCATGACTCACTTTCTATATGTATTGTTGTTGTTGTTGTTGTTGTTGTTTAAGTTTATTTTATTTAGAGCTCACATGGCAGAGGCAGAGAGAGAGGAAGGAAAAGAGAATCCCAAGCAGGGTCTGCACTGAAAGTGGAGCCTGATGTGGGGCTGGAACCCACAAACTGTGATATTATGACCTGGGCCGAAATCAAGAGTCATACGTTTAACCGACTGAGCCACCCAGGCACCCCATATGTATTGTAATTGTTATGGTCATGGTATCTTCCCTACAAGGCTTTTATGGATTGTAGATAATAAGTGGTTGATGAATGGATGGATGAATAAATGAATGAATATCAACTATCAACCTTCGAATTATGTCTAAACTGCTTAGACAACCTTGTGCTTCAGATCTTTGCCAATATTCTGTTGTAAAGATGCTTGCTAATGTGCAATGACTTTGGACAATTTTGACATTATGTTGCTAGAACCCAAGCTTGTCTTGGAGCTCTCACTTTGTTTCCTTGACTATGAAGCTCTTGTTCCACGGCTCTGGGTATTATGGCTGTTTTCCAAGATCCCAGGCATACCATATGACCTGAAGTTGCATTTTAGCATTTTAGCACTACAGTGTGAGCTCAGTAAATCTTCCCATTATGCAAATCTTTGGCTTTCCTAACATTTCAAGCTCCTAACTCTCATGCTTGGCACATTGGGTGTGCCCAAACTTTTGATTTTCTTCCTTTCTTTCTTATTTTAAACCATTCGAACCATGTTGGAACATATGTTTCAAATAAAAATTTAAAAATTTACATTACTTCCTTAATTCTATCATTTAGATTGTTTTTATTTCTCATACTGGAAGCAGTTAAAAACAGAGAATTTAGAGTTAACTTCAAATTACTTTTCAACTTCGGAGTTTCCCTTCTTGAAGTATGATTTACAGGTACCCTAAACTCCATAATTGTTAAGCACATGTGACTTTTTAAGATCCAGCAACAATTATGGACCACTCTGCTGTGAAAATTGTAAGGAATCTCAGATATTTAGAACGGAGAGAAAAAACTTCAAAGGCATTCCAAAACAGCTCTCTGTTCTTTTCACATAACATCCAAAAAAGCTATCACCCACTGCTAATGACTGTGCATGCCAGCCAATTTTCATCTACCAGCAAATGTATTCACTTACAGTCCCTTTCAGCATAGTCCTAGTTAGTCTAATTTAGTGTGGTTTAATGGCTAAAGTTGAAATGACTTTTTTACTTAGCGGCTGTTTGCACTACAGAATTGTCATCATCTACTGATTCCATTCCATGGCAGGTACAAACATGAATTATGGTGGTAGTGTGGAAAGTTACTTTAGAGATCATCTAGGTCAGATGCTGTATTTTCCTCTGGGGAAACAGAGGCCACAAAATGGAATAAAGCAGTGTCCTTTTCCTCTAATCCACGAATCTGAAGTTAATGTATTTTTAAATATACTTTAAAATTTAAAATAAATAACCATCAGAAATTGATAGATTGTACTATCTACAAGAACATACAACACACACACACACACACACACACACACACACACACACACACACCATAAATTCTTCAAGATCTTCTTAGGATACTAGCATTGTCAGACCTTATAATAAGCCTGTGAATAAAAGGTATCACTGAGTGACCATATACTCAAATGTGGAAGTGTCCCTGCCAAATATGTAGACTGATCCAGGAAAAATATACCACCCCCACAAAAAAGCATATGAAAAGATCATCAACTTAGCATTCACACACACACACACACACACACACACACACACACACACACACACAGTGAATGAAAACTTCATTCAATGAAAAATGCATTCAAAACCATTAATAATGAAGAGAATGGAAAGAAAAAACACCTCTTTCCCCAGGTACCTGGGTAGCTCAGTAGGTTGAGTGCTGGACTCTTAATTTCGTCTCAGGTTAGGATCTCACTGTTTGCTTCATGAGTTTGAGTCCCACGTTGGGCTTGTTGCTGCCATCCCAAACCTGCTTGGGATTCTCTCTCTTTCCCTCTCTCTCTGCCCCTCCTCTGCTTACATGCTCACTCTCTCTCTCTCTCAAAATAAATAAATAAACTTAAAAAAAAACACCTCCTTTCCTTTATTACCTCTACTCCTTCAGCAGAAGGGGGTCTCTAAGTTTTAAATATTGCCAACAGCAATTCAAGTTGGAAAAAAAAAGTGTACCTGTCCCATTTTTATCCCATTCAGGTTTGTTTTCCACATTCACTTAGGGGCACTCAACACTCACTCTTTGAAATTTTCATCTTGAGAATAATAACTCCTTTATAGGATTGCCCTAATAAATGGAATCACAGTAGATATCGACAACTCTATAGTATATGTAGCATTTACATTTTTAAAAAATGTTTACACTTAAAGCCATTAAATCACACTAAAGTAAACCAATATAGACAATCCATGTCAGCCATTTATAATACTAACTCCCAAATGAAACATGTTAACTAAAGTTATTTTTACCTCATAGGGTTGTTATCAAGATTGACTAAGATAAAATAAATATGTAAATTTTTGAGCACAGTACCTGGCATATAGTAGGACCTCAATAAATACTGGCTTTTCACTATCATCCTTGTTACTATCATTGGCATTTCCTTTAATTACTCCTATTGCCAATTGCCTGCTCTTTTTCTCTCATGCATCAAAAGAAATAAAAGCATCCTCAAGCAAACATCGTATCTTCAAAAGACCACAGAAATTTAGTAACCAGAGAAAATGATGAAATGGACAAAGGAAAAAACATGGAAAAAATGGGGACATAAAGTGCCATATCGAGGCAGAAAGTTTTCAGTTGGAGAAACAAACTAGGAAATCTAGTTTGTGGAAATCTAGTGGATTTCGGGACTGGCCAGTTTATGACTTCACCTCAGTTTGTGTGCCTCTGTTAACCTAGGAGCCAAAGATAGAGCATTTACCCACACAAGTGAACTTATTGGGTCATGGCAGGAAACAATATACCAATGACATCAAGCTAGCTCTCAAAAAATTATTTTAATAAAATAAACGTTACTAGGGAAATGAAAATCCCCAGCAGTTTAATTAAATCAATAACTGGTTAGATCAATTCAGGCTCATTCCTTTTAATGCTATTGTTTTGTTCTTCACATTTCCAAGGAGCCATGCTCTGGAAATTATAATTTATTCATCAGAGAGATTTACATTAATATTACATATGTGAACTGATAGCTTTTCATTATGTATAAAAAATACAAAACACACAAAAAATTGCTTACATTTGTAAAAAGTTATGTATCTTAACTATAAAAGAGGGAAACATATCTGCAGCTGGCACTGTTTCATGTACCAGTTTCTGGAAATAATAGAGAATGTAAAAAATATACGAATTACCATATGCGAGTGCTTTTTCTCTGACAAATTTAATTTACAGATAACTTATGCCTGTATTCTGTAAATCCCATTGAAGCTAATAAAAGTTGGGTCCCTAATCACATTTAAGTGACCTTATATGTTATAAAATGTTATGAAAATATGTACTTGAAAGATGTTTTTCTCTCTATAAAAAATATTTTAAGCATATAGAAATACATTAGCATATATATGGAAATATATATACATGCAAGGGCATAAATACACACTCACCCCAAATATATTTTGGTTATTAACTGGCACGATCAGAGAATAATGTACCTTACTCAATTGTTTAAGTAACTGAGGCTTTATTCTTTAAACCTTTTAAAAATGTTTAACCATTTTTTATTAAAATCATTCTGAATTGTATTGTGTACTCCTGACCTTACAAAAGGAATTGCCAATCAGAGGGGATTTTGCTCTTCTTTCAAGCAATGAGCAGGGACCGAGGCCATGTGTCAGTGTAAATTCAGCGTACAGTCTATCCTCTAGTTGCTTAAACTCTTGATGGTACGAAGAACATGGAAAGAGATCAAGGATAACCTAAGAATGCTCAGAGTTGTGCAGTGCTGCTGTCACCACTGAAGCTCAAAGCTGCCTTTCTTTTTTTACCACATGCAGAATATTTACTCTTTCCTGACCTCTCATTGCTTTATCTTCCTTACTACTTCTCTGGACTGCTTTCCTTCCATTATTTCTCCTTTCTCTCATTCACCACTCAGTGCCAACTGTGGGCTAGAACCTCTGCTGGGCACTAATTACATAGCAGTAAATAAGATAGACACATTCAGCTCTTACAAAGATTAAATTCCTGCCTCTTTTGCATATGTTCTTGGGGCTTTTTTTTAATGATTCTCCAGTTTGACTTCTAGCAACTGTGATTCTAACAATGTAATCACTTCTATCTGAGAATGTATTTATGATTTGTGTTGGGCAAAGTAAAATTTAGTCTCCATTAGGCTCAAGCCAAAATTCTCACACATTTCTCTACTGATAAAGGAAAAACTCAACTATAAAGCACCAATATTATCAAACAAACACAACCTAGGAATACATGATTTTGAGATACTTATTTTTTAAAAAACAGTATTTATAGCAAATAGCTAGCATGAAAACTTTAGGAGGATGCTGTCGATCATCTTGAGATAATGTGGAATAATACTGATACAATGGGAAAAAAGCCAGACAAGATCATAAATCAAGTGTGAAAGTCCTCCTTATATCAAAGACTTTGGACCTAATCCCCAGTCAGAGACAAGCTTCCTAAGAAAGGCTTTCAACAGTTAAAAATAAGAATATTTTTATTCACTTGTGTAGTCAACAAAATTTTACTCAGTGCCTACCTTGAATATTATACAATAGGTGTAAGATAAGAACTGGTAAGAGTAAAGAAGCAGTATAAAAGAATAGAGTGATGGGGTGGTATTTTATATCTGGTACTAATTTAATCTTCACAATGGCACTTTGAAGCAAATAAAGAGAGTTCATTTGAGTCTTATACTAAAGTGAGAAAACTAAGGCTCAGAGAGAATAACAGGAAGTAGCAGATCCAGGACTAAGTCTTAGAATTCCCAACTCAGTTTTGTACTCATTTTATTACCCCATCCAACTCTGATCTGGAGAAATTATGCCTGTTTGAAGAGCTTTTCCTAACAAAGTAAAATGTGGAGGAAGTCAGAACTGAAGTATAGGCAACCACTTTTTAAAAACACTAGAAAGAAAAAACAGTATCATAAATTTACACTAATTAAAATGATGCTAAGTGTTCTTACTGCACAAACAACTGTGCCAGCCCATTTTTCTATTTATTAATAATGTTAATGGTGGTCTCAGACAGTATTTTCACTGTCCTAAAATCCTCTATTCTCTGCCTATTCATCCCTCCTTCCCTCTCTCTCAACCCCTAGCAACCACTGATCTTTTTACTATTTCCATAGTTTTGCCTTTTCTAGAATGTCATATAGTTGGAATCATACAGTATATAGCCTTTCAGATGGCTTTCTTTCATTTAGTAAAATGCCTATAAGATTTCTCCATGTCTCTTCGTGACTTGATAGTTCATATCTCTTTAGGGATGAATAATATTCCACTGTGTAAATGTACCACAGTTTATCCACACAAGGATTGTTCCACAATATAATATTTATGAGCTTTAAATCAGTAATTAAATACATTTTTCCTGTAACTGATTTTCTGCATCTTATTAATATTATGACCCAAAGTCTAAGAATCTCAATATCTAAAAATATTCATTAAAAAACAAATAATTATGAAACTAACCTATATCTCATCCCCATGAATCCTATAGCACTCACAGCATACACACACACACACACACACACACACTGTACACACACACACACACTACTATGCACATTTTATCCCATATCCATTAACCTCTAGATATAAGAAGCAAATCCGCTCTAATTTAATTGTGTTATATGAAAGAAGAGAATATTTATGCTGCATTGTATTCAACGAGAAAAAAAGCCACCTGCTGGCATTTTGATAGCCTCAAATAACACTGGTTACCATAAGAAAAGGGTTGTAGAAGACATACTTTTATTTTCTTCTGGCAAGGAAAAGCAGGAACAATTCGAGAATCTTCCCACTCACATACTGCTCTATATAAGGAAGAAAAAGTACACTACACAAAGCAAAAATTTTGCTTTGTTACTATTAAAGACTATGTAAGAGATAATGGCCTAGTCCCTACAGAGTTCAAATAATATGTAAAATACGAACAATCTATTAACAATTCATAGTTAATTTTCAAAATCACAGACAAGTACAAGCTGAAGAAAAGCATAAGCATGAAATCATACTCGAGATTCACTCAGGACTGCCAAGGAGCACTTCAGAGAGCCCATGGTAACTGAGCTATCTCCTGGCAAGGAAACCTCTGGCAAGGACACCAAGCCAGTGATGATGGGGAAAGAACGGCTTGTATGCCAACCCAACCTCTCACTATATCTGTTTGATACATGAGTAGGAGTTCAGAGTCATGGTGATGGCTTGGCTGGCTCCACCAAAGCTCTCTTCTCCATCCTGATCTGTCCACCTGCACCACACCACACAAATAATCCAGAACTTCCAAGATTTTTTATGTTTTCTCTAGGCTGCTGGGATCACAGAAACTGGAAGAATTTCCCACTTCTGTGAACTTTGAGTAGTCATTCCAAAACTAAAGTTATGAAACTAAATTTTATATTTGATTTTACAGACAAAGGCTCTCGTGTTAGAAAGGCACTGTCAGAGGAGAACTTAAAAAAAAAACTTAAAAAAAACTTCTTTTTAAAGAGACTTAAAAGAAAAAAATAGAAGATGAACCTCTATCTGGAGCAACTTATGAACAGTTCTACCTATGACTGAAGATTGTATTTATTAGAAAACTTACAGGGGTTTCTTTGAACAGAGAAAATCTAAGAAATTCTGGAGAGAGACAGTGTTGAGAGTGGGGAGAGAGTTGTAACAAGTCATTTAGTTATTGTGAAGCCACTTGAGTTTGTAAATCCATTAAATACTTCTGGATGCTTTGCGAGGGTACTCAAATTCCTTTTTAATCAAATAGTAAAGATACTTATAAAAGTGAGCACTCTTATTTTCCACTGCTATGACTTCCTTCTAGTCATAGTCAGTTATTAAAGAAACAACAAATTTCCACTCAGTTCAAATGATGCACTATGTTCAGAACAACAAGGTAGGATATGGAGCAAAAGCAGCCAATTATTTTTAAAGCCAAATGTCAGAAAAGTTTAGTGATAAAGAAACACCATATTCAGAATCATTCTTCACATTCAGAGTATAACAAGTTTTCACTTGTAAAAATACTTAAAAGGAAAATGATGTAAAGACCAAACCTTATTATTACCTCCAAAAATATCAAGGCCTTCTCCACTTCTCTACTTTGTTATTGTCTTTTGAGTCTGTCATACAAGTAGAGGAAGTGTCAAGAACTGAAATGGCATCCTGGATATGAAGGAAAAGCTATTTCCTTTCATATCCTAGCCTTTTATAAAAGGTTAATTTATTTTGTGGGAGCTATAAAAAGCTAAGTCCATTCTCCTGTACCCAATTTTGTGAACCATTTAAATGCTAGCTCTTCAACACCCCGAGCAATATCTCTCAGTAGGGCCTTTTTTTGGCCACCCTATGTAAAGCAGACCCACCAGCTTATTTCCTGTTCCACAGGAATTCCCTATTCCATTCTTTATTTCCTTCAAGTCACTTACCATTTTATGGAATTATTCTGGTTACTTATTTGCTATCTTTTTAATACCTGTCTTCACCAGCCAGAAAGCAAGCACCATTTTACATGGACCCTTATTCCTTCTTCACCTGTGTATTCCTCCTGCTAAGCACAACCACCGATACATGGCGAGCACTCAGAAAATGTGTTGACTGAATGTTTAACGAAAGAGTGAGACTGTAAGACTACTAAACAAAAGTAGTAGGTGTGTGTACTTTTTCTACCTCTTATTTTTATTTCATTTTTCTTAGAGAATTATCTTGGGTTGCTTAATTTGGCGTAACCTAATTTTCTTTGTTTATTTGGATAAATTTAAGAAAATGATAAAGAATAAGTGGTGATAGCAAGAGGATGGGATAATGCCTTTGGTCCATAAAGATTTCACTAATAATAATTTAACAGGAATTTGGCTTCATCAAATATTTCAAATTTAGCCTAAAGTTTATTCATAAATCATAGTAGAGTGACTAGTTTTTCATTTAGCTAAAAATACTGCAAAATGCATATATCTAAGAATGCTTACACCTTTCCTTTCCAAATATACATGATACAGAATTGGAATTTGAGTAACCAAAGTATATTTTGATTAAAAAATTTAAAGCAGTGTCTCAAAAACTTTCAATTGCTTATATGATACATCAAGAAGCTGTGTTAATATGTAACAAATCACAGGAATTACAAGTTTTTTTAGGTTGAAAAATAGATCCCTTTCAGTTTAGAAAACATTTCCTTCATCCTTTTGTCAGTATAATGTTTTGAAACAGCATCACTGAATTACTTAGTGAACATTAACCTTAAAACCTGTTTTAAGTAATTAAAAAAATAATTTTTATCCTCATTAAACACAAATACATATATTCTGGCTTCATGTTTACTGAATGGTGTTATCCAACAGACAAACACAAAAGCTATTCCTAACTATTTCCCAAATAAAGATTATTACATCCTTTCTAAAAAATAAATTTGTAGAATCAAAATTTTTTTCAATGACCCTAATAAAATTTTGGCATATGCATTTTTGGTAGTGAGATCACATTTATTCACTAAATGAACGGTTCACTTTTGTGTCTCCAGTGTCTAGAACAATGCCTAGAAAAAGTAGATGGTAAAAATAATATGCATAAATAAATTAAAGTAACATAAATATCTAATGTACTAAACATAATATGATAAGGTTTATGGTTATCTAGAGTAAAAATTTTAAGGTGTTGCACAAACCTAATTTCTTTTGTATCCTGCCATTTCTTTCTTCCCATGGTCTTAAAATGTGCTGTCACTGTTTAATTCATAGTATCTTTAAATCAGTATCTTTCTGTTTGTCCCACAACCTCTGACTTGACTTATCTCCTCAGGGATACCTCAACCTCTTAGTTTTTATACCTGTCACAATTTCATCTTCCTCCCTTCTATTTAAAGAAATCAGTTTTATCTTCTTTAGACCGCATTTTCTTCTCAACAGTTATCTTCCTAGGAACGTAAAAGGCTCCCCATTTCTTTGCAGATAAAATGCAAATCCTTCAGATTAAGATAGAAAAATTCTAGGTTAGAGTTCTTATTCCCATTCTCTCCTAAGTAAAGTGTTTGGCATTGATGAATTCATGCCATTTCTGTGGACCTCAGTTCTCATAGAGTACTGAGACAAATTAAGGAGCAGGTCAGTCCTACAACAATGAAACCACAGAAGTGGAAATCTACCAGGTGTGTTGGCAAAATAATCAGTGAACCATCTTGATTGATGTGAGAAGTGAGGATGAAAATATAACAAAATGGGAAGTTGGAAACTTGGAAAAATGACAAAGAAAAAGACTTAAAATACTAGACAGAGAGTTATATACTTTGTTTTATCAAATAGTAGGAAGTCACTGAATATTTTTGATGAAGAGTTAAGTGTTATTCATATTTATCACTCAAGTTTCAGGAAGGGACTCTTGAATAAAGCATCTAAAAAGTACACACAATTAGATCATGGCGCAGGAGGCAAAATGATTGGTTACAGTTGTAAATCAAGTCAATTTATGAGTTGTAAATCAATCAATTAATTTTTAAATTTAGTTTTGGTACATAAATAAATTTATGTACTGTGATTTATTTATTATTTATTTACAGTTGTAAGTCTAACTTCTTTTTTTTTGGCATACATGTGATCGAGTTTATTGTAGAGAAAGGTAAAAGAAAATGGAGTTGGAGAGGAAAAAAAAAGGTGGAGAGTCAACTGGATAAAGGCACTGGGCTTTCTATGCACAGATCTCAGTAGCCCTGCCATGGATCCACCAAATTCTTTAGAATCAAGAAACTGATCTTGCCATTCATTTCCATGTTGTATGTCCTCCAGAAGGTTTTATAGCTTCTCCTCTGTCATAAATCCCAGTACTATTATTCCTCCTAACTAGTTCTTTCTTTCTGCTCACGGGAATCCTTACTCTTGAATTATAATGAACAGAAAGAAATACCCATACCACCAGTAGGGCATAGATATGGTTTTGGTGAATAGAACCTCAAAAAAAACTGACTCGGTGCTGGCCAAAAAGGACCAAAGAAGAAGAGTTCTCAGGGTTTGTCTACTGAGCTATTAGGCTTACCAAGGTAAAAGGGCTGCTAAAGATTAAACTGTGTACATACCTCACATCTTGGGAGGGAGAGGTGAAGAAAAAGAAAGGGAGAAAAGAAAAGTGGGGGATGGAGGGAGGATAGAAAGAAAATTACCAGTATCAAGAAAGAAACAGAGGATGTCACTACAGATTCTACAAACTTTAAAAGGTTAATTGGGGGATGGCAGAATAATAGCGGTGATATTATGAACAACTTTGTGCCTGTAAATTTGGCAACCTAAGTGAAAAAGGGAAAAAGCTAAAAAAAATTAATTGCATAGCCTATATTAATCAAATAAATTGAATTTGTAAATCAAAACCACCCCCAAAAGATAACCCTGGATCCAGATGACTTTAATGGTGAATTCTATCAAACATTAAAGGACAAAATAGTAGCTACCATCCAAAAACTATTTCAGAGAAAAAAAACTTATCAATTTATTAAGCCAAAATTACCTTGATTCCAAAACCCGGCAAAGATAATACAAGAAAAGAGAACAGTAAGCTGATATCTCTCATGAATATAGATAAAAAATTCTTTTTAAATATTATCAAATCAAATTGAGCATTATGTAAAAAAGATAATATACAGTAACCAAGAGGTGTTTATACCAGGAATGAAAGGTTGATTTAATATCTGAAAATCAATCAACATAATTCCTCACATTAATTTAATAAAGGGAGAAAAGCATATAATTATTTTAGTAGGTACAGTGAAAGCATTTGACAAAATTGACCACCATTTCATGATTAAAAACTCCCAGAAAACTGGAAATAAAAAGGAATGTTGTTAACCCAATTAAGAGCTTCTATGAGAAACTCCAGCTAACATCAAACTCAGTAATAAGAGGCTCAATGCATCCTAGATAAGATCAGGAAAAAGGATCTGTGCTCTCACTATTTTACTTAACATTGTACTTTAAGCCCAAAGCAATGCAATAAGGTAAGAAAAACAATAAAAAGTATACAGAACAGACAAGAAGTAAAAATATTTTTCTTATAGATAACATGATAGTGTATGTAGAAAATCCCAAGGAATCCATAAGAAAGCTATGAAAACTAACAAGTGAATTCAGTAGGGTTGCAATAACTGAGGTCATTATTAAAAAATCAAGTGTTTTCAATCTTTTAGGAACAAAAAATGTGAAATGAAATTTAGAAAAAACTGCATTCACAAAAGTACAAAAAATATATGGGAAAAATTTTTAATGAAAAGAGTTGTAAGATTTTACACTGAAAATTACAAAACACTGCTGAAAGAAATTAAACTAGACCTAAATAAATGGAGAGATACACCATTCCTCTCAAGACTGTTAAGATGCCAGTCCTCTCCAAATTGATCTCTAGACTCAATGCAGTCCTAATCATAAACGTAACTGGGACTTTTAAAGCAAATTAACAATATATATTTAACACTTATATTTGAAGTGAAATTTGAAGAGCTAGAAAAGCTAAGGCAATCTTGAAAAAAAGAAAATAAAATTGTAGTACTTATACGACTTCCATTCAAATTTTAATATAAAGCTACAGTAATCAAGACTGTGAGGTACTGGCATAAGGACAGACGTATAGATCAGTGGAACAGAATAGAACCTCTAGAAACAAACCCATAATTCAATTGACTTTGGCAAAGTTGCCAAGATAATTTAATAGGAAAATGATAGTCTTTTCAGGAAAAGGTGATGGAAAAAACTGACTGACTACATGAGGGTTAAATGAATATTAACCATTACTTCACACACAAAAAAATCAGCTTGGGATTATTGTTCCTAAATATAGGAGCTAAAACTATTAAACTTCTATTTAAAAAAATAAGAGAAAATTTTTGATATTGGGTAAGCCTCAAAGCATAAACTGTAAAAGAAAATAATTGGTAAAATAGATTTCATTAAGATCAAAAGTTTCTGCTCTTTAAAAGTCAGTTCTGAATTTAAAAATTCAGGAAAAATAAGAAAACCAAAATTAGACAAAATATTTAAACAGGCACTACACAAAATAAAACATATGAATGGCTAACATAAAAAGATTCTGAATGATCACTAGTCATTAGGAAAGTGCAAATTAAAGCCACAATGATTCTACTACATACCCACCAGAATGGTTAAAATTAAAAAGATCGAAAATGACAAGTGTAGCAAAAATATGAAGCAAGTGGAACTCTCATACCTTGATGCTGGAAATAAAAAATAATACAGCCACTTTGGAAAGCTGTACGTCAGTAGCTTATAAAGTTGAACAAATAATTAACCAAGTGACCTAGTAATTTCACTACTAAGAAGTAATGAATGAAGACATGTGTCCACACAAAACCTATATGTAAATGTCATAGTAGCATATTCATAATAGCTAAAATGTGGAAACAATCTAAATGATAAGAAAAGTTTATTATATCCATTTCATGATATACTACACACCAATGAAAAAGAATCAAATATGAATACACATAACAACATGTATGAATTTAAAAAACATTTGCTAAGTAAAAGAAGTCAAACCAGGAGACTATGTACTGCATAATTCCACTTATATAAGGTTCTAGAAAATACAAAACTCTAAAGACAGAAAGCAGATCTGATTTTGCCTGGGCCAGAGGTGAGGAAAGAACAGGTCTGCTGACCCTGTTCAAGTATAACAAGACACAAGAAAAACAAGGAAATTTTTTAAGGTGAGAGAATTATCATACATCTTGATGTCATTTCATAATTGAAGACAGTTACAAAAATTTAACAAACTACACACTTAAAATTGATGAATTTTATCATCAGGAAAAAAAAGATAGAGAAGGAGAGAAAAAATCTATACTAAGGCTAACATCACAATACTGTGTCATAGGTCCTAATCATGGCCTCTCTTCTCCATAAGGAAGTGCCATTTATACATATTCCAAATACAAATGCAGGTACCTCCCTCTGTTCTCTACACAAGTTAAACAGGTCATCCAAGACCCTTCCCTGACCTCACCCACTTACACCTTTTTTTTCCAAAGATTCTGAATCTGTGGAGTGTGTCGTGGTAATCAATTTCTCAATATGAAATTTTCAATGTTCAGTTTAACTCAATTCTCCAAAATATTAATTGAACAGTTACTCTCTGTCGGGGGTTATTATAGGAATAGCTATTTAACAATTAACAAGAAGATAGTCCTTCCTCCTAGGAACTTAAGAGTTTAGCAAGAGAGAAAAATTAGAAATTTCAATAGAGACATGATAAGTGTGGCGATCTTGGTAAATACATGGTGCTGTAAAAGTCACAATGGAGGTGCTCTAACCCAGTCTTGCAGTCCAGAAAGCCTTCAGACAGTGGAGTCATGTTAAGTGAGACCTTAAGGATGAGTAGTTGACTTGGTGAAGGGAGCATGGCTGCAAGAGACAGTACACACTGTCCACAGAGCTGCAAGTAGGAAATATAAATGGATATATTCACAGCCTGAAGAGAGTCTCTATTGTCTTATAAAGCACTTAAAATAAAAAGTTTTGCACATGGAACATTAAGCTCAATCCAGGGGGAGATGACATTTGACTTCACATTTTTACAGAGATACTATGACTATTTTGATATAGCGATTTGTTTTTCATGAATTACTTTGTCTGATTTCTAAGTGATTTTTGTTCTTGAGTGCTGCATGTAGGTGGAATAACATTTCAGTTAAAATTATATACACTTATCTAAAAAACAGAAGGTAGGCAAATGACAATCTTCACAATTTAGTGAACTAAATTTTCTAAGTGGTTCCATGGAAATCAACTTGCTTTACAGACCAGTACATTTAGATTCAGAGCAAAAATATTCTCTTAAATCACCAGCTATAATACATAGTCACATGGTTTAGAAAAATTTATAAAAATTATAATGGAGAAATACGTGTCAATAATTATTCATTGAGTAAAGGAGATGACATGCCACAAGACAGGAAGATGAAAAAAACATGAGCAAGAAACTTATGCGTAAAGAAATGACCTCATCTAGTACCACCACCATTAGAAGTCCCCAGAACTCTTAAAATACACAGTACAATTGTTGGCTGTTATCACAGGAAGCCCAATTGAAATAAAACCAAACAAAGCATTCCCTTTAATCTGAATCGTGACTTTTCAAATCTGAGCTAAAATGAGACTAGCCTTCGAGTGTAGGATGGAAAGTTAAGGTGAAAGTCTCCAAAGTGTTTTTTCTCCAAGATATGCCAACCCAATTCTTCATACATACTAAGATGTTATGTACTGCTCACTACTAGGTTGAACTGTACTCTGAGAAAAGAATTTTTTAGGTTGGCATTTGGTTCTTTTTTAAGAACACTTTTTTTGTTGGAATTTTTTTTTCAACAGGAAAGAAATTATCACACTTCAGTGTTCCAGCTCTTTAGTGAATATCAATAAGAAAGTCAATGGCTCAGCAATGTGATTGCAAAAGGAGTTTCATGAGACACTCTTCTTCTCAACCTTTCTTATCCTGAAATCTATTTAGGAACTAAGAAAGACTTCTTTAATATAAAAACCTACCATTAGTGTTCCGATGTATAAGCTTCCTCAATACAAGCAATAATAAAGTGAATAATAAGCATATAGATATATATTTACTTGGGTCTAGGTACTTACTATCACGAAAATTTCATTCTTTCACTTTGGTTAGGATAGGCTCTTTTCTGAATGGGTGGAAATCTCTTTGTAAACATTTTTATCAAAGAAAAGGACCAATAGGAATGCTCCACATAATGTACACAGTAAGGCAACCTATTCAGTTCTCTAAACAACGAGGGAGTAAATTTGCTGAAGGAGCCAAATATTACCCTAGATGTGGTTGAGCACAAACCCTAGGTTCCAAGAAAATGCACTAGAATTGAATTTTAATTCCACTCATAAATAGCCATGTGATCTTAAGCAAGTTACTTAACTCTCTGAATCTTGGCCTTTTTATTTGTAAAATGTACATCCCTCTTTTTCAAGGATCTTGTGAAAATTCCATGAGATTATTTTGAAGCACAAAGTAGTTTCTTAATTAGGTTAATTCTCTTGGTGACATAGAAAGGACATATAAAGTTACTGTTTTTCCTCAGTAAGATAGAAAAAGGAAATTATAGAAGATGAGAAAAATTATATATATATATATATATATGTGTGTATATATATATATATATATATATGGCATAATAAGATTCCTTGGTTTGTTCTTTATTTTAAAAAATGAAAGAGGAGGGCCAGGAACTCTCAATTACCTAAAGTGATGCTATCACATCTTATTTACATGAAGACAACATGAAATACCAAGAGAAAAATGAAAGACAGTGATGTAGACAACTGGGTTCAGGCATATAGAAATAAAGACTCTCTCATAAACTGGAACATAAATACCTGCATAATTTCTCCCATGTCCAACTGGAAATGGACAATCTCTGAGAGAGGAGTCAGCAAATGTCAAGATGAGACCCCAGAAAAAATACCAAGATTGGTGTTGTTTGGGAGAGCAGCAACAAATGCAAATGGAGGCCTTCAGGTGACAGAACATTAATTAGCACCACTGATCAAACAAAGACAGGGAAGGAGAAGTGAACTAACACTAAATGAGTCTCCATCCTTCTTCGGCCCCACCCCACTCTCAAATAGATCTGATGTTTTATAAAGAGTATTTCACTGAGGACAAATATATAAAGTGAGATGGGATTTGTAATCCAAGCAACTCCAAAGGGTTGGAAATTGGGGTCAGACTACATTGTTTTATCATTTCCATTATTACTTTGATATTTTGTACAACTAACACTTCCTAGGAAAGCTACAGTTACATTTCTTGTCACTAAACTTATTTTACAACCTTTAGAAAAAAAATACTGGCTATTCACTCTTACTTCCATCCTTATACAAGTACCATAAAATGCTTTTCAAACACACTAGGTCTTTTCCTCAACTCTCTTGCCTTTAATGAAGTTGAGGTACAATTCCATTTTATTTAACTTACTAAAAGTGTTTTATGAGCTTCCTCAGGCTATATATCTAGAAAAGAGTATTATGAATGGAGGCAGGGCTTTTTTTTTTTAAATCCTTAAATGTTTGCTTCCTAAAATGCTATATAATAATATTTCTGTTAATTCAATTTTACCCTTCAGATAATACAGTAAAAATATTAAAGAGGTAGGATGCTCTGCCTCCTGGTGCATTTAAGGTTGCAGGAGAAAAGAACAATTTCTTATTTTGTCATCCAAATAACACAGTAAAAGTTAAATTTCATCCATGAGATCAAAAGAAACATCATACTAATACTGAAAGGGCTACTCTAATATTGTGGAAAATTTTCTTTTAAGGGAATAATATTGGACAATAAATATGTATGCTCTATAGCCACAGATTGATCAACTATTAATTAGCATGAATTATAATTTTTACAATTAGCGTTACCCATTTAAGGCTGAATTCATAAAGCACACATTATTTTGATTAATATGCAGCACACTGATATGCCAACTGGGGCATTTTACTTAATTGGGTTTCAAAATTAACCCTGACTTAATAAAATTAATTCAGAATACCGCAAAATAGCAAAGGTGAAACTAAACATGAGAATTGAGTGGCTTATATTTTTCTAATTTTCACTCATCTATTTACTCCCCCTCCTCCAAAAAAAAAGAAGATATAAAACCAGGATATTTTAACATGAAAATGAAAATGTTAATAATAAAAGTGATCAAGAAACAATAATTACATAGAGAAGTTTCAATTCTTAATATGGCTAAAGCTTTGTGAACAAAACAAACTCTCAGCTCCTAGCTGAAGTAAAGAGGGAAATATTATGCATTATACACAACTCATTTCATCTCATGAAAGGAGATATATATATTTAAATTCTGTTAGGAATTTGTCACATGGGTTATTATATAAGGACAGCAAACAACAAAATAAACAGCATAATAATTCAAAAGCATTCATCTATTTCCATCACTTTAAAAGAACACCAATAAAAAGCCAACCATAGGATGTGGAGGCTCTGTAGCAATAATTCCACTGTAACATAATTCAAAATAATCCATATGTGTAGCTTTCTGATGATCTAACACATGCTGAGGATTGAGGATAAAAAAATGTAGGGTGGTTAGAATTTCTCTGATTATAATTTTTATTATGTCAAATAGTATTTATTGATTATAATAGCTGTCATTAATTGACTACTGGGCACCAGTGACTGTGCCAGCTGTTTTAAATATGTGACAATTTAATTCTCCTAAAATCCATTTTCCTCCAGACAGTTAAAGAAAATGAGACTCAGAGGGGCCAATGTACTTTGAGTCACAGTAAATAGTGAAATTGAGACAAGAAACCCCAATGTTCTTCACTTCGAAGACAATGCTTTCAACCCCTGTATCAACCTGCCTCCCCATTTGGTAATTGCTATGTTCTAGAAGATAGTGTACAGGGCTGAAAATTAACTAACACATGTTAAAACTGTACAAGAATTTTCACATATATAGTTTCATTTCACAAAACTACTCCTAGAAGTAAAGAGCACTATTATAGTAATTTCCATTTTACAGATAAGATTGTAAAGCCCAAGATTGCATATTTAGTACAAATTGAGTAAAGACTTATTAAAGATTTGGAAATCTAAAGCCTTTCCATGCTTTTGACAGAAGCTATATGGCATAGTTCAAAAATCCAGTCACAAAAAGATCATTCAAGCAATGTATGTGTCCTCTGTGGACAACTGGAGGGTCGCCCTTCTCTAGGTACCAGGTGCACAGGAGGAAAAGGCGAGGTTTCGTTGCAGAAAATATAAAGCATGACTCATATTTTTGCCATGACAACGGACAGCTTCTCTTCAATATGGAGGACAACTAAAGAGTGTCTGCAGGCAGGGTTGAAATTAATCTCAAAAAGAATCTATTCAAACCAATGTAAGTTGAAGCACAAAAATGACCCATTACTAAACTTTTTTTTTGACTAGAAGTCTGAAAATAAACAAACAACTTTAAAGAGAAATCTCTTTGTTGGTCTGTGCTTGCTACAATTCACAAAATAACAAGGGAATTTTATAAATTCTGGACAATTTTACTCAATTTATTTATGTAACATATCCATTGGTTACTACTATGAATCAAGCACTGGGTTGGTTACTCCTGTTATACACACACAAAAAAAAAAAACAAGTTCTTTCTAATTATGACAGACTGGCAGTGGATGCCAGAGCACTGTGCAGTTGTTGTGCAGCCTCAATGGGAAAGGTTGATATGACAGAGTAACAATGTCTGATATGGGACAAGAAGAAGAAAGTTTATGTGCATGCCAGATGTATGCAACTCCCATTGAAGGGGCATTCCTATGTGTTTTGCTATTTCCCCAAGTCATTTATCTCTGCAAATTGTTTTTGGTCCAAACCAAGTTACAATGGGAAAATCACAACACAGGTCCAAATATGATACCTGGATTATGTCTGGATATTATTGCTAGTCCATTTGTTCCACTGCTTGGGAAATTTTGTACAACTGCTTAGCCTTTTCTTAGTTTGGCAAAGTCAGCTGTTCTCTATATAGCTACTCATGTCTTGGTTCCCATTTGGAAGCTAATATAATGAACACCTCACATCTCTCCTCACACAAGAAACAAAAGGGTCATGAATTTACCTTACCACTTTTCAAAAGCTACTGGCTCCTGGTCTGGCTTTTGCTAACTTGACTACCACAATATTTTCTTGTTCAAACTAAAATTACAATGTCACAGTGTCTGATAAATGACTCCTTTCCTATTGTATTGTTTTATAACAGAGACTATCTACTATCTTACTCTAAAACACAGTGGATTTTATTGATGATGCTCACTTTAGCTTGAAGTTACTGAATCCACACATGTATATTACTTCCTACGGATCCCAGTTAGTTAGAAATGAGGATAAAGAATGGAGGCCTTAAATATTTCAAACTCAAAAAGATGTCAATGTTAATTCTATTAAGGGATAATCTTTTCAGATCATGTTTATAGGATAGTCTACATAGGAAGTATTAGAATTTTCTTAGACAAACTCAAAGCATGAAGAGAGAACTTCACTTTTATAAAAATCAGCCATTGTAGGCAATCTTAAGGATTCATGAAAGCAATATTCCTGTCTTTACATTTACTCCCACTTGAATGTTCACGCAAAAGATAGTTATGTTGACAGCTTACCACGCTAGCAATCATAACAATTCTTAGATAAATTTGGGCTTTACAAGTTATCTTGAAATGTGAAAGCTCTAATTCAACCCCTAATTGACAGAATCATTAGTGTCAAGTTCCCAGATGTAATTTTACCCTTTTCTTCATAAAAAGGAACAACAGGGAAAGAATAAAGGAAGGAAGGCAGACAGACAGACTTAGGACATATGACTTATTTAGATTTAGCTTCAAAGCATGAAAATGTGTTAATGCGCAGACTGACAGAACACTAAAAGACTGAAAAGAGTACAAACAAAACATAAATATACATTGCATTTCAGTTTTTATTATACACTCCATTTATTTAATAAATATTCATTAAATACCTAATAATGTATAAATCATATATGTGAGAAATATTAATTATAATATTTATCATATCTTGTATCACTATTTCTTGTCTGTATTTATTTCACTATCAGAGGTCCTTGTAATAGGCTTTTATCACAGAAGTCATTTGATTCCTTTATGTACCTAGAGAAGAAATGCAATGTAACCTTCTACAGAAAATTAACAGTGTTGACTAAATACAAATTCCACTATTCTGTTTCATACAGAGAACAGAACTTCAAAAATCATAGTATAAATTATTGTTCCCTTTCAGTTACAAGGAACTGTTGCATTTAAACATTCAGCACCATTGTGTTCAAGAACAACTAACTACAAAACAATAAAAGACCTTTACCAGGTTGATCATCAATAGCATTTCCATGTATGACAGCTAAGGCAAAAAAAAAAGTCTACGAAAAAAAACTAATAATTTTCCAACAAAGAGAATCCAATATCATTTTCTGCCCCAGCGACAAAAATCTACTACCATGAATGTGGTCAAGCAGTACGCATTCTATTTAACACATAGGACAGAATGGTGCTAGGTGCTGGAAGCTGCACATGGTGATTAAAGTCCACAGCCAAGAGCAAAAGCAAAAGACCTGTCAGAGAGAGCCACCTCCTTGTAGGACTTCCTGGAAAAGACCCTGTTAGCAGAACCAGAAATACACACACACACACACACACACACACACACACACACACACGTCTCCTAATACAAAAAGATGGTTGATGGAAAGAAGGAGGTTACTTTTCAGTGAAGGCTGTATTCATGAAGGGGGCATTCCTTCCTTTCCTTCTCTGCTACAGCCACCACCTGTACTTTGTAGTGACCTGGGGACACTGCCTGTCCTGCCCTTTCCCCAGGTTCAGCACCAGAGCATCTGAGGCCAGGAAGGAAGGTGGGGTGAGCAGTTGCCTAAATACAGAAAGTAACTCCTTCTAACTTTTGCACTTGGGATTGAGGGAGGAATGAAAAGAGTTTTAAAATGGATATAAGGCTGATAATTTTAAATACACAGGACCACATCTTTAAAATATATATATATTAATTGAATCACCAAAGTGATTGAGAAGTTTTGAAATGAGGCTGATATATTGTGAAGGGGGCCAAGACCCTGTGTGAAAAAGAGATGTATAATAATATAATCAGAGACAATCATAGAAAAAAAATTTGTTTAGACATCAAGAAACACATGACCCTTTATTATTAAAATTATAATAATAAATAAATATTAAAATTGTGGCCTCTCGTATATTTATACATACATATACATCTATCTATCTAGACTTCTTCCACTAGACTATAAGCTCCATGACAACCAAAATTTGTGTGTTTACTGCTTTACATGGCTTTCTGTGTGTTACTGTATATATTCCCAACATATAGTGCAGTATCTGGCATGTAGTAGGTACTCAGGAAATATCTATTGAATTAAATTGATAAATAAATATAACCACTATTTATCAAATGTTCAACAATTGTCAAAGCAGTGTTTTAAGGCTTGGCATTTGCTGCTTTATTTATCACTTATAAAAAACCCTGTAATCATTAGGCCCACTTAATAGATAAGGAAACTAAGCCCAGGGATAAACTATCTTTTCTTGGTCACCCAGCCCCACGAAGAGGTAGCATGATTCACACCCAGGTTCACCTGATTTTAAATTCAATGTTCTGACTCACCAAATGTATGCCTCCTATCAGTGGTATGAGACTTTTTCATTCTGATTCACCCCCAATGAATAGAGCACACACTGGGGCCATGGTGCTACCTGTTCTGCAGGGGCAAGATCTAAAAGAATAGAGAAGGGCTGGAACTAATAGGTAATGGGAGTGCTTTTCTGTGTCTTCTCCCACAAACTCACATCTCCTGCATTACAGGAGTCCCCTCAGTCATTAGCTATTCCCACAATATGTGGTGCTTGCTTTGAGTCAGGCCCCTCCTTCACGAGGATGAAAAGTTTCATACCATAATTTCTCTGGGTTTGTCCATGATGATCAAATCAGCTCTTACCATTTTGAGTTAGTGGAAATTCTTTCCCTTTTTTTATAGTTAGAATGAAATATTTTCAGCACTTAGGAGGTGTTTTCATTTCCTGTTTGCCTATTCAGCATTTAGGAGATTTCTTTTTTTATCTGGTTCATTTAAGATTTGAAAGTCAAATATTAGGGCTATCAAAACAAAATGGACTCGATCAGGATGCTAGTGAGTTCTTCACAAATGGAGGTATGCAAGCAGAAGTGGGATGACAGAGATGCTCAACTAGCCATTTCTATCTCAGCTACAGAACTGGACATGTAGGACATCTTTCTCTCTTAAGGCTCCCTAAAATCTAGGAAATAACCTGTCTTGCTTACCTTCCTTACCTATTCACCAGAAAGTGGAATTTATACACAGTCACAACATTTTCTTACTAACACTCGACACATTTAACTTCAACTTCTAATCTGACAAAACTGACAAACTAAGCACAGCAATAAAATAAAGTCACTCTACTAATAACTGTAAGAAATTAAAAGTATAGATTTAAAAGACAAATCTTAGACTTTATAAAATTTATGTAACTTTGAGGTCATCATCTGGTCTTTAGACTATTGTCAGACCAAACAATATACTGAAGAGAGCTTTTAGTTCCAAAGAGCTTTATCTCAATGTTACCAATCTAATCCAAATGTTAGAAAACTAAAGAGTATAAATAGAGGGGTTTTTTTAATGTTTATTTACTTATTTTTGAGAGAGTGGAGAGGGGCAGAGAGACAGGGACAGAGAATCCCAAGTAGGTTCCTTGCTGTCAGCACAGAGGCTGATGTGGGGCTCAATGTGGGGCTTGAATTCATGAACTGTGAGATCATGACCTGAGCCAAAATCAAGAGTCAGATGCTTAACTGACCGAGCCCCTAAATAGAGGCTACCCTAAAATAGAGGTTTTTTAAGTTACCATTTTCATTTGTTGGAAAAAATAAAGCCAATATGTTTCATCAAAATATTTCATCAAGTCCAAAATGTCAGAAACTCTGGCTATGGAGAAGTAAAAAAATTAAAAATATTCTTTGCATGGTATAGCTACTATGGAAAAGAGTATGGAAGTTCCTCAGAAAGTTAAAAATAAAACCAAACTATGATCCAGCAATCACACCACTGGGTATTTACCTCAAAATTTTAAAAAAATCCTAATTCAAACATATTCTGAACATATTGTGAACATGCATTCCTATGTTTATAGCAGCATTTTTACAATAGTCAAGATATGGAAGCAGCCCAGTGTCCATCAATTGATGAATATATACACACACATGCACACACACACACACACACACAATGGAATATTACTCAGCCATAAAAAGAAATGAAATCTTGCCATTTGTAACAAGAGGGATGGAGCTAGAGAGTATAATGCTAAGTGAAATAAGTCAGTCAGGGGAAGACAAATACCATATGATTTCACTCATATGTGGAATTTATTAAACAAAACCAATGAGCAAAAAGGGGGGAAAAAGAGAGAGAGAGAGAATCATAACAAGAAATAGACTTCTAACTATAGAGAACAAATTGATAGTTACAAGAGGGGAGGTAGATGTGGGGACGGGTTAAATAGGTATGGGGATTAAAGAATGCACTTGTGATGAGGACGGGGTGATGCATGGAATTATTAATCACCATATTGCACACCTGAACCGAATATAACACTGTATATTATCTACCTGGAATTAAAATAAAAACTTAAAAAAATATTCTTCATTAAGAAACAGTGATACAACCAGACAAAAATTGTCAAAAACACCCATTCAGGGCTCCAGACATCAACCAAAGGCAAATTACAAATTGAAAAGCATGTATTAACTAAAAACTACTGAACATCTGACTTGGAGCTACCTCCAACCACCACCAGCTAAGTCAATATGGTAATTTTACCATAGTGAGATTGGTCTTAAAAACCAGAAACTTCATTGCTAGAGGTGGCTGACTTGATTTGGAGCAGAATATGGAGGGAAGAAGGCCTACGACACAGAGAAAACAAGAAAGAAAATGACAGATGTAAATCCAGTTATATCAATAGTTCTATTAAATGTATTTGATTAAACATTCCAATCAAAAGCTAGAGATTGTCAGACTGAACAAAAAGGCAAAATCCAACCATAAGTTGTCTATAAGAGACATACGTTATATACAGAGATAAAAGTAATTTGAAAATAAAAGGATGGGAACATATAAGCCGTGCAATCAAAAGACAGCCGAAGTGGCCATATTAATATCATACAAAATGAACTTTGAGACAATAAATGTAACTAGACAAAGAGGAAAAATCACAATGATAAAAGGGTCAATAGATCTGGAAGATAATAACTATTATAAATGTATACCGAACAAAGGCCCCACATATCTGAAGCAAAAAATGACCAAATTGAAAGGTGAAATTAAAAACTGAAAATTAAATAATCGTAGTTGTAGATCGCAATATTGCATTTCAATGATTGATAAACTGGACAGAAAATATACAGATATATAGAAGAATTGAAAAATAATCAGTTAGACCTGACATTTAGGGAACACTGCACCCAACAACAACAGAATACACAGTCCTTTCAAGTGCACAGATAATATTCCCCAGAACTGACCACTTGCTAGCCCGTAATTCTTAATAAATTTAAAATGATTGGAATCATGCAAGTATGGTCTCCCACCAACCACAACTATATTAAATTAGAAATCAGCAACAAAAAGAAATTTGAGAGATCCACAAATACAGAAAACAAATACTCTAAATAAGTCATGGATAGATGTAAATACACTAGAAATTAGGACATATTTTGAACTTAATAAAAATGAAAACACAACACATCATGGTGTATGAGATGCACCTGAAGCATTGTTTAAAAGTAAATGTATAGTTTTCAATTTGCATATTGGAAAAAAAGAAAGATTTTAAATAAATGCTCCAAACTTCTACTTTAACAGCCTAGGAAAGAAAAAGGAAACTAAATCCTAAGCAAGCAAAGGAAAGATTCAGAAATCAGTGATCTAGATAACATTAAACAATAGAGAACATCAATGAAACCAAAAGTCCACTCTTTAAAAATATTAACAAAATCATTATTCCTATAGCTAGATGAACCAGGAAGAGAGAAGACACAAAGTCTTCTCTCAGGAATAAAAGTATGAACATCACTGTCAAGACTTCAGAATTTAAAGGACTATAGAAGAATATTTTGAACAACTCTATGCCAAAAAATTAGACAACATAGATGAAGTGGGCAAATTCACAGAAAGATATTAGTAACAATAACTGACTAATCAAGAAATAGAAAATCTAAATAGATCTATAACAAGTAAAGAAATTACATGAGTAATTAAAAATTTTCCATTACAAAGCAACAGGCCCAGATGGCTTCCCTGGTAAATTCTATAATTTTTTGGTAAAAAAATAAAATAATGCTAATACTAAATCTACATAAACTCTTTCACCAAATACAGGCCAGAGGAATACTTCCCAACTCACTTAATAAAGTCAAACTCAGGCAAAGCATCAAAAGAAAAGAAAATTACAAAACAACATCCTTCATGAACATTTATTTTAAAAAACCTTAACAAAATAGCAGCAAACCAAACCTAACAATATATAAAGGATTATACCTAATATCTAAATTAGACTTATTCTAGGAATGCAAGATTGGTTTAAAATATGGAAATTAATTAATACAATACACCATATTAATAGAATAAAAGACAAAAGCATATCCTTGTCCCAGAACAAAATTTCAGAAAATCTAATACATATTCATGATTCAAAAAAAATTCAACAAATAAGGAATAAAAAGGAACTTAATTAACTTTAAGGACGTCTAAGAGAAACTGTGAATGCTCTCTACCTAAGATAGAACTAAGCAAGGACCTCTGCACATCATTCCTATTCATCATCATACTGATATCTAAGTATAAGCATACAAATCAGAAAGAAAGAAGTAAAACTGCCTTATTGACAGGCTACATGATCTTGTATGTATGAAATTCTAAAGAATCTATAAGAAAAAACCTTCCAGAGGTCAATAAATAAGTTTAGCAAGTTTGGGAGATATATGATCAATTGTATTTCCTTTTTTAAGTTTTATTTATTTTTTATTATAGTTTTCCATTTCTAATTGCTCTACCTTTTATATTATAAATTCTCTTTCCTAATTTCATTGATATGTAATCAACATACAGTACTGTGTAAGATTAACGTGTACAGCATGACTTACATGTATTGTGAAATGATTACACCATAATTTTACTTAATGTCCAACTGTACTTCTTTATAATAGCAACGAACTACTATATAAAACGAATTCCATTCAGGGGTGCCTGGGTGGCTCAGTCGGTTAAGTGTCTACTTTGGCTCAGGTCATGTTCTCACAGTTCGTGAGTTAGAGCCTCCATAGGACTCTGTGCTGACTGCTCAGAGCCTGGAACCTGCTTCAGATTCTGCGTCTCTCTCTGTCCCTCCCTCGCTCATGCTCTGGCTCACTCTCTCAAAAATAAATAAGCATTCAAAAATATTTAAAAAAAAACAAAAACAAATTCCATTCAAAATATCACAAAGAACAAAACAGTCAGGAATAAATGTAATTTTAAAAATGTAAGACTTATACAATGATAATTATAAAAACTACTGAGAAAAATTAAAGAAGATAAAAATTAATGGACTTTTGGGGTGCCTGGGTGGCTCAGTTGGTTAAGCGTCCAACTTCGGCTCAGGTCATGATCTCAGAACGTGAGTTCAAGTCCCATGTCGTCGGGCTCTGTGCTGGCAGCTCAGAGCCCGGAGCCTGCTTCAGATTCTGTGTCTCCCTCCCTCTCTGCTCCTCCCATGCTTGCACTCTGTCTCTCTCTCAAAAATAAATAAAGATTAAAGAAAAAATTAATGGACTTACCGTGTTCATGGCCTGATGACTTGGTATTGTTAACATGGCAATTCCTTAGGATAGATCTATAGATTCAATAATATCCCTATCAAAATCCCACCAGGCTTTTTTTGGCCACAAGTGTAAACTTGGTTCTAAAACTGATATAGAACTACAAAGAATATTAGAATAGTCAAAATAATACTTTAAAAAAGATCAACGTTGGAAGATTTACACTACATGATTTCAAACTTACTCTAATGTCACAGTAATGAAGATAACTGAAATTGGTATAAACTGGCATATAAAGAGAACAAAATTGAAAGGCCAGAAATAAATCTTTACATTTTTATCAATTTATTTTTAATAAAGGTATCAGTGGGAAATAGATGGGCTTTTCAAATGTTACCAGGTAGGTTATTTGGTTATCTATATGCCAAAACATGAACTTAAACCCTCACACAGAAACTTCTTTAAATAGGATGATAGACCTAAATATAGAGATTTAAACTATTAAAGCTTCTCTAAATGTAAAGATTAAAACTATAAAAGCTTCTAGTAGAATATGAGAAAATCCTGTGACCTTAGATTAGTCAAAGACTTCTTACATATGACACTAAAAGCACAATCCATAAGAAAAAAAAATGATAAATTGGACTTCCATAAAATTAGAAACTTTTGCTCTTCAGAAGACACTATTACTATTAAGAAAATGAAAGACAGCAATAGAAGAGAAAAAATATATTTGTAGGTCATATATCAGATAAAGGACTTGTAACCAGAGTACATAAAGAACTCTTAAAATTTAAAATAAGAAGTTAAACAAACCATTTTAAAAATAGACACAGGACTTGAATAGAAATTCTATCAAAGAAGCTATTCAAATGACTAATAAGCACATGAAAAGATGTTCACCATCATCAGTCATTAGAGAAATGCAAATTAAAACCACAATGAGATACAATTACACTCCCACCAGACTGATTCTAATCAAAAAGACTGCCTTATCAGGTACTAGTAAAAATGTGGAGAAGCTGTAACTCTTATTCACTGCTAGTGGGAATGCAAAATCATACAGCCACTTTGGAAGTTTAGCAGTTTATTAAAGGATTAAACATGAACTTACCATTGGATCTAACAGTTGCATCTAACATGTGCTTTCAATTATTTTCCAGTATTATTTGTGATAGCCAAACCTGTCTATCAGCTGGTGAATGAATAAACAAAATGTGGCATATCCATAAAATCAAATGATATTCAGCAATAAAAAGGAATGACCTTTGATATCCACTACAAAAATATTAAAGACTACATATTGCATGATTCTATTTCTATGACATCTCAGAAAACAAACCAACCTTTCTCTGGGACTGGGAGTGGGTGGGAATGGGGAATGACTCCAATTGAACCATGGAAAATTTTTGAAGCAATGGAAATGTTTTGGAACTGGATCATGGTGAGGGCTGCATAACCCTATAAATTTGCTAAAAAAATCATTGAACTGTATACTTAAAATGGATGAGTTTTATGATATGTAAATTATACCTAAATAAGGCTTCAAAGATGTCAATAGTAAACTAAAAACTTTAATTTGAAGCTGGCTTCCTAAGAAACTTTATAATGAAAAGGTTCTGTATCAGAAAGGCTCATGAATAATACGTTCAAAGGGGTTTCCCTATATTAATGTCAGAAAAAATATCAAACAATTATTTAATTCATATGTCAAGATCTGAATGCACTATTTGTATCTGTCATTTGTAATAAGTAAATCTTATCAGAGCAGCTTACAAAATTGAACCAAAAAAAAATAGTATAAGTTAAATAGAACACACATAATTTGGGGTTTAAGTAATGCATATAGTTTCACAGTTATTACCAACCTTTATTGTTTTCCTGCAAATTACTAAAAACTAGTTCCATCACATTTATTAGCTTTAATAAATCAGAAAGTTACAACTAAGATGCAATTCACCATTCACAATCTGTCAGCATCAAAATATGATGAGCCGTATAGTTCAGTTATAATGACTACAGCATTGGAGTACATCTCAATCTTTTCCTATGTCAAAATTTAATTTACCAAAATTTAACCCACCACAGTGGATTCTTCACAACTGCGTCATTTTGAATATCCAAACACAAGGGAAAAGCAAGTAACTGATCACAAATAAACCACAGAATGATATCTAAGAGGCAATGCATGAAAAGGAAATAATATAATAGAACTCCAAATATCCACCTTATTTGGGAGATCAGGTATTCCAAAAAGTATTGTTTTTTGTTTGTTTTGTTTCCATTTAAATACTCTGCTGTGCTAACTCATATGATTTATATATTAACTTTACACCATTAATAAAATATCAATAAATCCATGTCTACTATATTATGCCAAATCAAATCTTTGAAAATTATCAACACATAAGATGTAAAAATGAAAGGTACAAAATATGTCATCAAAAACATGTTTTTCTTGCTAACTTAGTGAAAATTTAAAATAATATGCAATGCTTGTAAGTATGCAATGAAAGCGATCCCAGAAATTATGTAATACACAATTTGATATGACTCAACAACTTGAATGCATAAATGCTATTCATTCATCCATTCAACAAAAAAATGGTGGATGTCAACTAGGTTGTAGGTATGATCCAGGCCCTGAAGAAAGAGCGTGATCAAACTAAAAATAAAAGTGCCTGCTTTCATGAATTTTGTATTCTAATAGGGGTAGACAATCAAGCAGATAAAAAATATGCTTAATGATAAGTGTTGTAAGTAAAACTAAAACACAGTAAAAGGTTACAGAGTGATAATAAGGGTACTGTTGTAAGAAAGCCTGTCTGAGAAGGTGACATCTGAGTAGGGCCCTAAGGGAAGTGAGAGAGTATACCATGTGTGTCTGGGGCAAGAGTGTACCAGTTAGAAAAAAGTGCAGATACAAAGGACCTACGTCTGAACGTACTTCAAGTTTAGGAAAAGCAAGAAAACCAGCGTAGATGGAGCTGGATGAGAAAAGAGAAGAAGAGCAGGACATGAAGTTAAAGGTAGAGGAGGAGGCTAATCATAAAGGATAAAGATTTTTTATTTCACTCTGAGATAAAGAACCAATGAAAGTTCTTAAAACAGAGAAGTGACATGACCTGGCTTCCCTTTCTTTTTCTTTTTTTTTTTTTCCAGATTTTATTTTTTTAAGTAATTTCTTTACCCTGTGTGGGCACGAACCCACAACCCAGAGATCAAGAGTCGCATATTCTACTGACTGAGCCCATCAGGTGCTCCCTGTCTTCCCTATCTAAAGGAAGACTCCAACACTGTGTGAAGAATGGCAGAAGTGCCTAAGTGGAAGCAAGGAGAGAGCAGGCATGGCTGGTGGGAATATTCCTGGGGTAAGATGACAGTGGCTTGGACTAGGGAGGCTGCATTAGAGGTGGTGAGCGGTGGTTGCACTTTAGATATATTTTGAGGTAGATTCTACGGCACTGCCTCATGAATCAGATGTGGCCGTGAGCAAAAAAAAGGTCGCAGATGACTCTAAAGCTTCCAGCCTGAGAAAATGACGGAACAGACTTACCACTGACTTAGATCAGAAAGTCTATAAGAAGAGACAGTTTTATAGAGAGATAAAAGTGGAGAACCAAATTTAGTTTGGGGAATGTTATGTTTCAACAACAAGAGATGTAAGATAGAATGTGGATTTTGAAGTCTGGTGAAGTAAAGTGTGGGGACATAAATTGGCACCAATCTGTAATAGAATATTACACCATGACATTGGATGCTATCAATGGAATGAGAACACAGAGAAGACAACTAATCTGAGAACTGAGTCCCAGGGTACTCCAAAATTCAAATGTTGGAAAATAAGAAGAAATCAGCAAAGAAAACTGAGAAGCAGTCAACAGTAGACAAAGCATCAAGAGAGTATTCTTCTGGGAGCAGTAAAGAAAGTGTTTCAAAGAGTAACATTAAACCAAGTGGTAATGTATGCTAATGGACCAAAAGATCTGAAGGCTGAGAAGTGAACAGTTGATCAGGTGAGATGGAGGCCACTGATGATTTTTAACAAGAGCGGTTTTGGCAAAAAGAGATATAAAAAATTATTATTGGATCCAAGAACAAATAGAAAGAGAGCAAGTAGAAACAATATGTATGGACAACTCTTTTGAGGACTTTTACTGCAAGGGAAAATTTGACTTAAATGGAGGATGACATAAGTTAAAAGGTTTTTATTTGGGGGGTGCCTGGGTGGCTCAGTCGGTTAAGCGTCTGACTTCAGCTCAGGTCATGATTTCGCGGTCCGTGAGTTCGAGCCCCGTGTCGGGCTCTCTGCTGACAGCTCAGAGCCTGGCACCTGCTTCAGATTCTGTGTCTCCCTTTCTCTCTGTCCCTCTCCTGCTCACGCTTGCTCTCTCTCTCTCTCTCTCAAAAATAAATAAACATTAAAAATTTTTTTTAAGTTTTTGTTTTTTTAACTTGGAAATATGATACACTTATACACTTATACAGAATTATATAGTAGAAAGGAAGAAAATGCAAGCTACAGCAGGCATAACTGTAGGAGTGATGTCCTTGAGTGGCACACTTTAGTAGCCTTAGGAGCACTGACCATTCATTCACTGTAACAGAAGGGAAGGCAGAGTATAGGTGTGGAGAAATCTGTGGGGTTGTAGACATGGATGGGAAGGGCCTTTGTTAGTGCTCCCTTTACTCAATAAAGGGGAAAGGAAGCATCTGAGGCTTCAGGAGACAGGAGAAGGCCTAGAATAGTCATTCATGGTTATAGGGAATGTGGTAGGTTTGTGGACAACAGTTAGGGTACACCTGGGGTTCCTAGTCATGCGTTTAAAGTAACGGCAATCAGCATAGCAGTGCGGTTTTCTCCAGACACATTCAGCTGCATGAGTGCAGGCATGAAATGATCTGAGAGTACGCTTTAACCAGGAGTAGGATTTTTCTGAAAGTGTGTACATGAGAGGAACAAGGGAGTTAATAAGCATACAAACAAGGGGTATAATAACAGACCATTGTATCTAAAGCTTGTTGGGGGCAGAACAAGCTTGTTGTTCCCTGAGGGGAACAAAGAGAAATGAGAGACAGTGAAAACGGATAATAAATTGGAGGTCACAGTAGGGTGGAAAATGTCCTAGAGGTGAGGTGCTAAAAGGAGTGGGCTTGAAAATTTTTAAAGAAAGGTGACTGGAGAGTTGGTCACTTGAAATTTAGATTTTACCCAGCAAACCTACTTCTGGAAATCTATCTGAAGGAAAAATATAGAATATGGGAAAGATGTTTCTTAGTGTTATCCACATAACAAGGATACATTAGAAACAACATAATTGTCCAGCAATAGAAACAGTAAGCTAAGCTCCATGTTACCATGTAAAACCTAATATATGAAGAAAATATAACAGCATTAAATAAAATGTAACAAAACAAGCAAGGCGGTCAGACATCAAGTTGTATGCACACAATGATTATGGGTGTGGGCATATATACGCATATACATATTTATATGTTTATGCATATAAATATGTAACATACATTCAAATATATAAATATATGTAATTATTTATGTGATTATTTGTGCCATTGTCTAACTCTCTTGTTAGCTTTTAACTGTTCCACTTCCTAAGGTTTACAGCTATTCTTTTTATCCATCTAAAAAGCAAACCTCAAGCTCTACATATGGTAGAAATTCAGTACATTTTATTGAATGAATTTGTGAGTGACTTTGTGAGTGAAGAATGGATAGACAATGAATGGATAAACGAAGATCTGTATGTACTTTTTACTCTCATATCTAAACCTCTCATACATTTCTAATTGCACGATTCTATCAAACTTCCTGGAATTCTGAGTTTAAACTGTCTGACCTACTAATGTAAATGGTTTAACGTTACAAAATCATCACATAAATGAGAAACTTTGTATGTATGATCTTAAAATTGACCATGGATCAAGAGAAAAATATTCACCATGTGGATTAGTTTCACTTAGGGAGAATTAATTTTCCTATCCTTTTGTGAGCTACAAACTTATTTATTGTTATACTTCCAAACAATGCTAAATGAATTTTATTTTTGATCTGGTGCAACATGTTTTTAAATAAAGTCTGATTCTCAAAGAGATTCTGTGACAAGAGATATCCACATGCCAAAAAGTCATTAGTGCTGCCTTTGTTACTCACAAACTTAACTGTGTGGGGAATTACACAAACAATTTCCAGGCTCAGAATGAGTGTCACACAGTGCAATGCCCGTGTGTTCTATTACAGTGACAGAAACTGGGCAGGGGACCAGCAGCCTTTTCAACCACACTTATTTTATTGTGTAAAACATCTACTCTGTGCTAACCTCATTCTAATCACTGCAGCAGCTACAAGATCCCCAAACAACAGAACACTCCGGGAACTCAGAGAACAAAACCCTTAACAATTAGCCAAAGCATTCTTTGCCACATATTACAAAAATTCTCCCTTAACTTACACAAACTTTCAATCAGCAAGAGGACTTTCTGGACCGTCTTTTGCAATGCATTTTATACCAGTATTTGAACAAATTCCAAACACCAGATGATGGCACTTCAGTAGTTACGTAATCAGAGAATGATAATGTTCCTTAATTTGGTGATTTTGCTGAATCCTTGAGAAATGTACATTTTAAAAAATCAATTGCAGTGGGCTTCAGAGGAACATACAAAATCATTTACTGAGTCATCAACACATCATGTATTATCATTTGAATAAAGTTTAATGGTCTTTACGGGACTGTCTCCTAAGCTAAGGTAACTTTTACCACCTACATGTCTAAAAGCATTAGCACCATCGATTTTGTTAACTCATCTATATGTGTAGTAAGGGCCTTACAAGGTCACTTGGATTCTACAATGAAAAGAAATAAAAAGACAAAACAGAATGCAGACTATTTATAGAAAAAGTTTTATATCTCTTTTTACTTAGTATTTACTAATCATGCTTTCTCCACCCCGTGCTCAGCCATACTTCCCCACCCCCAAAGAACGTTCCCTATCCCAGGGACTGCAAATGGAGAACACACAGTTCTGGCACACAGACATGTGTCTTGCAAACACGTGTTTAAGAAGTATACTACAATCAGGAAAGAGTCTTTTTTCCTCCTCATTGTTCTTCCACACCCACCCTCTGGATTTCTTTGTTTCTACTATGGGATGAAATCCAGGTCCCACAGATTTTCTGGTCTCTTTCAGTCACAAGTTGATTTTCATTTGAGAAGTCAAAATGCCAACATCCAGTGTAACAATTAGTACTCCATATTCTTTCAAAGTGAAGCATTTTCCAGCCACACCCTCCTAACCCGAAGCTCAGAATTGCTTTAGGTTAGAGTTTCCTTTTTTCCCACCTCTGTAACTTATGAAGACAGAGAGGAAAGGGAATTAGGGGGAAGGGCACAGTTTTACCCAGCAGATAGAACTGCTTTCCTGTGTTGGTTCCTTCTAGATGCTGACTTTTTCACTAGTGAGATCCACCTACACACAGGATTTTTAGAGATCTTCTCTCTCTGGTCCTCTGACTACAATTCTTAAGGCAGATCATGCTGGTCTTCTACCTTACCACTAAGGACTTCCTCCCTCATCCCTAGTGGGATTGGTCCACTCTGCACAAGCTCTCTCTGTTAGGGTTGCTCTACACTTCCAGGCAGTCATCTTAGGCAGCATCTCCTTTGAACTGACCCAGGCTGCCTTCTTTCCAAAGGTCTACTTGGCCTACAGGAGAACAGATTCCTCCTTGCCTTGATGTTGGTGGCAAAGCCCAGTGGACACTCCTCCTCGCTGACAAACAAAGATAGCATCAGCCACAGTCTCTCACCTTTACACTTTTCCTTGGACGTGATGAGAATACCAGCACACAGACACCTCTCCCTCCAAATAAGTCCTGAAGTCCTCCCTTTAACTATCTCATTCAATATAGATGATGGTTTTTTCTAATGCTAGAGATTTCATTTTTGCACTGTTTTCCTGTATGGGTAGTCCAGCATGTAGTACATGACTTTGGCTAGCACCTTTTGCATTGTCCTTGGCCTTCACAGGTGGAACAGGGTGTACCTTGGTCTCAACAGTGGTTTTAAAGCTTGGTTTATTTGCTAACATTTAAAAATACAATGTTATTTTATTTTAAATAAATAAAATCAGCACATGACCACTATTTGCTGATACTCCAACAAAGAAAAAGAAGATGAGCTAAGAGGCTACTGTCTCAAGGGGAAACAAGTATACCCTGAGCTGCCTCAGTCCCCACCCAATCCACCTCCCTCATTTATGGCCTCTGTTGGAATTTGAGTTTGAGACACCTTTCCTACCCCTCTCCCCATCCAAATCTTACTCTTCATCAAGGTTCATCCCAAACCTCAAGAAGCATCTTAGTATAAAAGGAAAACCACAATATTTAAATCCCACTCAACAGTCCAATGTCAGCATAATCTGTGGAGTTATCTAGCTGCCTTGAGTGTCTATTACTATTCTCTAAAATGAATATGGCAATATTAACTCATAAGATTTGTATGGAGATTTAATGAGATAACAAATACAGAGTTCTTGACAAACAACAGATGTTAGTATTTTTCTCACTCATAAAGAAAAATACATATACTCCATATTTTATTGTGTACCATCAATTAATAGGAGTTAGCTTTATCTACCCAGTTAAAGGAAAGACTGTCTTTTATTTCTGTATCCCACAAGTAGTCTAGTATAATGTTAAGTATGTAATATAGTTTCATATGCTCTGTGCAATAAGAATCAAAATATTATCCTATATATTTAGATGCCATCAAATACTATTGAGAACAAAAGCCTTGAAAGAACATGTCAACTATACCATTAGTGTATTTTATTTTATTTTTTTAATTTTTTTTAACGTTTATTTATTTTTGAGACAGAGAGAGACAGAGCATGAATGGGGGAGGGGCAGAGAGAGAGGGAGACACAGAATCGGAAGCAGGCTCCAGGCTCTGAGCCATCAGCCCAGAGCCCAACGCAAGGCTCTAACTCACGGACCACAAGATCGTGACCTGAGCTGAAGTCGGACGCCCAAATGACCAAGCCACCCAGGCGCCCCCATTAGTGTATTTTAGATAATCATTCTATTTAGAAAAAAAATTTTTATGTGATTTTTATATTTTTTAAGATTTAAATATTAGTATTTTATTATATTCTTTTGTGCTATTTTTTAAATTTTAGAATGAGGGTGAGCAAGCAGGGGAGAGGGGCAGAGAGAGAGGAAGAGAGAGAGAATCCCAAGCAGGGTCCATGCTCAGTGCACAGCCCAACACAGGGCTCAGTCCCACAACCTGAGCCAAAATCAAGAGTTGGACACTCAACCAACTGAGCCACCCAGGCGCTCCAATTATTTTATATTTTTAAAATGAAAGGAAACAGTAGAAAGAAAAATGCTGAAAGTCACAAAAACTGAGATCCAGGTGTAACTCTGTCACAAACCAGCTGTATTACCACAATAGATGCTTCAGATTGAGCCATTCTATTGGGAGATATTTGAAAGCTAAAATCTATACCCAGGCCATTTTAGCTAAGGTTCTAGATATGAATTAGGTAATGCCTATGAGAAGCAGTCTCAAAGCATTTGGAATATTTGGAAGGCAAAGTTAGGAGGAACCATGTTCCTACTACTGATTTTGGCTCACAAACAAGGCCACGAGATAATTGTATTGGCTGGATTCACCTTTGCATATCCAGCCACTGGCTCTATGGATGTCTAGTGGCAGTAGGGTAGTACTGTCTACTGGCAGTAGGGTAGTCACTAATGATGGAAGCCCAGATTGTTTCTGCCTTTGAATCACAGCTGTGGCATTGAGCCTTTAACTTGCCAGTTTCATGGTGGCCCCTAACTTCCAGCTCCTACAAACATTCCTGATTTTATACACATCTATTGAATCCATATTGAATCCTTTTCTGTTTCTTCTTTTTAAGTTTATTTATTTTCAGAGAGAGAGAGAGAGAGAGAGAGAGAGACAGAGAGAGAGCACAAGCAGGGGAGGGGCAGAAATGGAGGGAAGGAAAGAGAGAATCTCAAGCAGGCTCCGCACTGCCAGTGTGGAGCCCAATGCAGGGCCCAAAATCATGAACTATGAGATCATGACCTGAGCGGAATTGGATACTTAACAGACTGATCCGCCCAGGAGCCCCCTTTTTCTATTTTAAATAGAAGCCTGGTTCCTGTCTTCTTCATTGAACTCTGTAATATAATCACTTTAAGAAGATCATCTCTTTTTGTTTCCTTATATGATAGATGGAGTTAGCACATGGTATTACCTCTCAGGGTTTTCAAGAAAATTAAAGTACAAAATAAAATTTGAATTAATTTTTTAAGTATTGGAAAACTCAAGTGCATCATTTTTTAACTATGGCTAACTGAACATGTATTTATCATTGTTGTCTCCTAAAACTCTTCTAACATGACAGTAAGGACATAAAAATGTTGTAAATCCCCCAGAAGGACAAACAGCATTGGAAAAAAGATAACAAGACACAAGAGAATAAACTCATAGTTTAGAAGTTTGAAATGGAGGAGTGGAAATCTTAGAGTACCAGCTAGAAACAGAAATTTCAACTTTTAACCATGAAAAGACACAAGAATTGGAGGCATTCGGCATTGCATAACTCAGAGAATCAAAGTGGGACTCAAAGTAGGGTTTTATTTGAAAGCCAAAGGAAACAGAAGGTAGATCTTCATTTTCTCCCTCAGTACCTAGCAACTACTGCTCCCACATCATTATGGAAGACTAGATATTTATTTTCTGGTGAAATTAAGCCACAGAGGTAAGAAATGTGAGTTGCTATATTTAAAAAAAGTAAACTAAGTAAAAAAGAAAAAACTAAATGCAAACTATATAATAAATGGTATGACCCCATCTCCTTTCTTCCCTCCGTTCTAAAATGAAGGCAACCAGATTTTAATATCCTAGACCAGAGATTAAATTATTTTCCAATAGAAAATAAATGGTTCCAGGGAAAAGACCTGTAGATACTGGCATTTTGTACCTAATTAAATGTCTAAGTACCTCCCACTCTATTATGAAGCCCACAAGTCAACAAACACTAGCTATTAACACCAAGCATCAATCAGCTTTTAGTGTCTGTCTTTTAAAATTGAGCAGACAGCCTCTTTGAGGAAAGTCTTTAACAGGAAAGACAAACTGAAACAAACACACAGAAAACCGTAACTCAGTAGAAACAGCCTATTCAAGGAGAAGAAAAATTGTTAATCAACAAAAATGAACTTCAGAGCTATAAAAAGTGTTGCATGCATATGAAAAGAACAGAGTGCTACAAATAAGAATCAAAATAAGGAGGCACCTGGGGCGCCTGGGTGGCGCAGTCGGTTAAGCGTCCGACTTCAGCCAGGTCACGATCTCGCGGCCCGTGAGTTCGAGCCCCGCGTCAGGCTCTGGGCTGATGGCTCGGAGCCTGGAGCCTGTTTCCGATTCTGTGTCTCCCTCTCTCTCTGCCCCTCCCCCGTTCATGCTCTGTCTCTCTCTGTCCCAAAAATAAATAAAAAAAAAAAAACGTTGAAAAAAAAAATAAGGAGGCACCTGGGTGGCTCAGTTGATTAAGTGTCTGACTCTTGATTCTTGCTCAGGTCATGATCTCAGAATAGTGAGATCAAGCCCCACATTAGGCCCCATCCTGAGTGTGGATCCTGCTTAAGATTCTCTCTCTCTCTCTCTCTCTCTCTCTCTCTCTCTCTCTCTCTCTCTCTCTCCCCCTCCCTCCCTCTCTGCTCCTCCCCTGTGTGTATACACACTCTCTCTTAAAAAAAAAAAAAAAGAATCAAAATAAGAATGAGGTCAGATGGAGGGATTGGTAGATATTCAAGTTTTTTTTAATTATTTTTAAAGCAAAAGTGGATGAGAGGAGAGGAAATATAAGAAAATTTGAGGCTTAATCTAGAAGGAGCAACATAAAAATCCCAGAAACAATAAAAAAAAAAAATGAAAGGAAGAAAATTATCAAATTAAAAATGGAAAAACTTTCCAAAAACTGAAGGGCATGGCTGCATTTCTAGATTGAAAGGAAAAACCAACGCCCCAGTACAAAATTTTCACACCAATGTTATTATCATGAAATTTCAGAAGAAAAAGGAATAAACAGAAATTCCTGATTCATGAGGTTTGGAGAGAACATCACATGAAAAGATCAGAGCTAAATGGCACCAACCCTCTTGATAGCAGTACTAAAGCTAAAAGACAATGAAGCAATATTTTTAAAATTATGAGAAAAAGTAATTGTTAACATATGATTTCAGAGTCAATCAAGTCAATTCTATATCAAAACAGAATAAATACATTAATGAATATATTTCTCAAGTGCTCTATTTCAGAAAGTTATTAGAGAAGATCATTCCTTAAATGAGTGTAAACCAAAAAAGCACGGGATCCAGGAAACAAGAGACCCATTCATTAGGGTATTGAAGGAATTTCCCAGAATGAAGACAAAGGGCAATCCCAGGGTCATCTGTGCCTTAGGCTTGGAGAACCCCAGATGGAGCTGAGGACAAAGGCTGGAAGGACAGTGTCTCCAAGGAAAAGAGCAGGACAGAAAAAGCACATGATGTGCTTGGAAATGTGGGAAATATATTGAAGGGTATTTTACAATTCTTTTTCTGAATTTGGAAAGAATTAGTGATAGGTATGCAGTAATTAAGGCCAACAAAGAATTAAAATGAGATATTTACTAACTCCAGGAAAAACAAGGGGGCTGTACTCTACAGTAAATATATTGATATTCCATTTCTTGGCTCGGAAGTGAAGGCAATTCAGTCATAAGATGATAAATACCAAATATTGATTCACTGGAAAGGTAACAAAACTACTTTGGGAGAATGGGGGAGGGTAACTCAAGAGGGCCATCGTTAGAGCTTGGTCTAAGTGCTAAATTTTCAGCCACTGTTATATGAAGGCAGTAGATATGCTTAAAATCAATAAATCAAGAACCAACTACACTGAGTTATCATCTTGAAATATAGATAATTTATAGGAAGAAAGAATTAAAAGATAAAGTTGATGTCTCAGGAAGCAGACCTAGATAGTGCCAAGAATTAGGGGAAAATAAACTATTGTCAGTGTCACATGGTACTATTTTATTAGTGTAATAAAAATGAGAATTAACTTTTGAAATTAAAATTGTTATAGAATGTATAGGATTAGTACCAAGGAAGCCAAATTTATATTTCTTTAAAGACCCAGTCAAAGCATATGACTGTCAATTTCAGACATTCAGGTACATCTTTGATGCCCTATTAATAGGAATCATGTAGTCTCAGATCATATTCAAGCCAATTTTCAAAGAGAGGGAAATCAAGAGAAATCTCTAGGAGCTAAGAAAGAAATTCAATTTACCAACAATAAAATGCATAGTATTACCTAGGGAATATCCCACCAAGGATCCAAGGATGCAAAGATTATTTGGGCATAAGCATAGGCCTAGTAGCAAACTTCAAATAAGATCAACCCTGCAATGCTAAATAGGAAATTCAACAAACATTTCAGAAGAGTAATTGTTAAATATCCACATAATCCATGTATAATTATCCCAAATTAGTTTGTTGCACAAAAACAGAAGGTTCAATTTCCTGGAAAAAAAACTAGATTGTAAAATATATCTACAAGTGACCTTTACATTAAAGTTTTATAATCCATTAATACTAAGACCCACAAATTCTGTGTATAGTGACACTGTGACAAAAATCAAAGGAAACCATGACTTTCACTTCTCTTTCTGCCCGATCAGCACTTGTATGTGGTACTGAATGGCAGTTGCACTTACACCAAAGTGCGTGTCTAAGTATCATCATTTTGTGTGACTGTTTTATAAAATTTCAACCAAGACAAGCTTCACTCTTGGTATTACAGTCATCAAAGAAAGGGATAATTGCTTGCTTAGTGTGTGCAGATTGCAAAATGGTTTGGATCTCAAGAAGGAACTTAAAGTCTGAATTATTTAGGTCAACTAAAGCTACTATTAATGCAAACAGAGCAAAAACCCTTATGTAGTAAAACAATCTCCATATCCTTGTGATTAAAACCATATTTCACAATAGTCCTTCATTGCATACTTGGCCTATTGCTACTGCTGCACACATTGAAATGTGTCGTAAATACTACAAATGGTAAAATTTCAGTCACTGAGGAAAAGTGAAGGAAAAGCCGTTATCTGTTCTCATGACACTTGTAAGGTTCAAGTGTAAAAGAGGATTGAATTTCCTTAACCAAACACAGTCTCATTATTTTCCAAAGCCAATTTTTACTGTTGTATGGCAATATTTAAAAGGCTGTTGTCAAGGAAAAGCATCCTAAAATTAGAACTGCGAGCTTTGTTTTCTTTGCAGGAATGGCCACACTCCTAATGGCCTCTTCTGTTTTGAAGAGAAAGCCTAATAACGAAAGGTAAAAGATTTCACAGGGGGCTTCTATAAACAGGAGAAGAATAAAACTTACCAGATATCATTTTCACAAACTGTATTTCTTGTATAAGCTTGTCTATACATAATATGTGTCTATTTTATCATTCTGGGTCTTTGAAAAGAACAAAAGTTCACTGACCCTGGTATGTCATTCTAGAAGTTCATTATCTATCTCCTTCTCTACCTCCAATCTGTTGACCTTATCCACTTTTTCACTGTCCATCATTCCCCCATATTCTCATCTCTCCCCTCACCTTAAACCTTAAAGAGGCCCTCAGCCCTGCTATCCCCTTCTTTATCCATGGCACTGGTATTTCCTGGCAAAATATGAACTCTGTAAACCCAGTTCTGCATCTGCTCTGCGCCTACATGGAAGCGGCTGAACTGAATGTAGCAGGAAAAAAGCACCCAGGGATGCAAACCGATCTCACTTTAAATATGTGATCGAGATGGATACTCAGCACTGCCCACCAGTTCCACTGCATTTCCTTAGTCACACTCCTTGCTGAGCTGACTGTTTCACACCTTCTCCTCAAATCTCCACTCCCTCTCTCCCCTCCTCCTCTCTACAAATAGTCTCTTATTTCACTGAGAAAATAAAAGTAACCAGAGGGATCATCACCAAGTTTTCACCTGCCTACTTGCAAATGTTCCCAAACATTCTGCTTCCCTCCTGTTACCATGGATGAGCCATCCATGCTCCTAGATCTGGTCTCTGCACTCAAGCAGTCCTTACCTCTCACCTATTCAAGGGGATGGAGATCCTCCTCTCTCTCTCTCTTTCTCTGTGTTGATTTTTTCATTCCCTACAGTATCACTCCTGTCATCATTTCTCATCAGGATTCTCCAATAATATCCCCCACAGTAATAAACTCCTTTAGTCTCAAAGGGTAAAGGAGCCATTGCTTTATCTCTAGGGTCTCCTTTATAGAAAATTAAAGAGTTAGCTGTATATACTGCTCCTACTTCTTCACCTTCAGTCCTCTCTCTACCCACTTCTATAAGGATTTTTGTTCTTTCATTGGAACAATGATTGGAATGTTTTTGCTTCATTGGGAGTATTTTTCCAAGATTGCCAAAGACCCCCACAATGCAAAAATCAATGGTCAATGCACAATCCAATGCACATGATGGCTCAGCAACATTGGACACTTGACATTTGCCATTCTTGTAAAGTAGTCATCTTAGGCTTCCAGGATGCCACAGCACACTGGCCACTCCTCCTTCTCTTTCCCTGACTTATCTTCCCAAGCTCTAAATGTTGGGGTACTTGAGGGTTCAGCCCTGAGTCTCATCTCATTTATACCCTTTTTAACTCCCTACATATCATCTAGTTCCATGATTTTAAATATATTTGTATATTGATGACTCACAAATTTATATCTTCTGCCTTGAACTCTCATCTGTCCAGCTGTCTATATGTTTGTAAGGCCACTTGAATGTCTAATAGGCTTCTCAAAATTCATGGATCCAAAAGAGCTTTTTATTTTCACCACCATCTTCCCCATTTCAGGAAATGATAAAGGTTAATATTCCCTTACCCACAGCTGTGAAACTCTGAAAGTTCTCAACACCAAACATTTTCATTTGGCAGTAAAACCTGACCTGACTTGAACTCATTTGGAAGCAAAACCTGACTTGAACTAGTGGAGGCCATTTATTGTCTTTATTTAAGTGAATACTTGTATGTTTTGTTACAGAAATATCCATTGGGAGCTACCCTAGACCCCTCTGGGAATAATTAGTAAATTTTGGGATAGGTACCTTGTTACCTTTCTGAAATCTGAGTTAAGAATTTGGTAACATTTAAACCCAAGAGTTTCAAATAAGGGACTGTAAACCCATTTGTTCAGGATCTGTCTCTCTCTCTCTCTCACTCTCTTACACACACATGCACACACACACTAAAACAAGGCATTAAGCCTCATTTTTTTCATTCCGCACACTCCCACATCCAATTCATGAGTTCTATCAGCTTTAATTTTAAGTATGTCCTAAATCTGAACACTTATCATCTCCATAAGTACGAATGTTGCCATGGACAACTGCCTTAGCCTCCTAATACATCCTCCTAATTCTAATCTTATCTTCCCTGTTCCCCATCTTGTCAGTGTTAGCTTCCACAAAATGACCAGAGAAGCCTTCTCTTTTTTTTTTTTTAAATTTAAGGTATATAACCTGTTGATTTGATACATTTATAAAATACAGTTATAATTATAAACTTAAATTTATGTATAAATAATTACCACTATAGCATTAGCTACCACCTCCATCTCTCCACATAGTTACCATTTCATTTTTGTAGTGAGAACACTTAAGATCTGCTCTGTTAGCAAAATTCAAGAAATGATACAGTATTATTAGCTGTACATTAGATTCCCCAAACTTGTTAACCTTATAACTGGAAGCTTGTATCCTTGGACCAAAATCTCCACATTTCCCCCACCCTGCAACCCCTGGTAACCACCATTCTACTCTCTGTTTAGAGAAGTCTTGTCCAAACATAGGTCAGATCCTCCACCGTGCTGCTCCAAAGCTCCAAAGACTTCCTACCAGGCTGAAAATAAAATCCTAATGTCTTATCATGACCTGTTAGGTCTTAGATGATCTGCCTTTTGCCTTTATCTCCTTTCTCAAGTCTTTCACTCTCTCCTTCACTCACTGTGCTCCAGCCCTCCTGGTCTTGTTTTCCTCAAACATATCACATGCACCCTGCCTGACGGGCTGTGTGCTCTTGCTTCCCTGTGTCTGGGATGCTATTGCTTTGGGCCTTGGTGCAGCTCAGTCCTCACTTCATTAAATCCCTCTCTACCAGCTGCTATTGCGGAAAGCCCTTCCTCGACAGCTCTTCTAAAACAGCAACTTCTGAAACTCCCAGACACTTTGTCACCTTACCCTGTTTGCTTTTATTAAAATTACATTGCATGTTTATTTGTTTGCTTGTTTATTATCCACCCTACCATCCAAAGGTAACTCCATGAAGGGAGAGATCAAGGGAGGGATCTTGACTCTATTATTTATCATTGTATCCATGGTGCCTAGAATAATGCTGGAGCTCCCTATGTACCCAGTGATGAACGTTCATTGAATGAACAAATAAAGTAAGTTGTATTAGTAAGTCCACTGAGTTGGGTTAATCAAATGATGTTAGTACTACTTTCCAAAGTATCTCAATATTTTTACAAGTGTCAGTATAGTCCTGATTAGCTTAAGCTGCAACTTTATTTCTGATGACTCCCATTCTTAAGATAGTTCTCATCAGTGGCTAAGACTTGATTTACACTGTGTAAATTAGTGTTTACTTTTTTACTCACAAGACATATACTTAACAAAATGATCTGAATTTATTGAGGACATTTTTTTATTTCCTTATTTCTGAACTAAACACTTCCTCTTTCTAGGGAATCTAAGTTTGCCTGGAAATAGGTTCCCACTTCCAAAGTGCTCTCAAGTGATTCCATCATATTTCTTGTTTTCCAAGTGCTATAGCTATCAGTAAATTAACCAAGTTGTCTAAAATAAGAAGTAAACATTAACTATTTTAGCATAGAATAAGAAATCAAAGAAATACAATAAAGGTAAACATGAAATACTTTTTAGCATTGCATATGGTCATTTTTTATCTAGAAAAGTAAAACAGTTTCTGGTAAGAAATAAGAAAATTTGGGGACACCTGGGTGGCTCAGTGGGTTGAGTGTCCAACTTCAGCTCAGGTCATGATCTCATGGTTTGCCAGTTCAAGCCCCACATCAGGCTGGCTGCTGTCAGCGCAGAGCCCGCTTGGGATCCTCTGTCCCCTTCTGTCTCTTCCCCTCTCCCCATTCACATGTTCTCTGTGTCTCAAAAAAAAATTTTTTTTTAAAAGAAAATTTGTTATAATGCCTCCTGTAAAATTGAGGGAAAGTATATACAATAAAGTCATTTGGGGACTAATGCCAAGAAATCTTTTAAACTGGATATTAATATTTTGGTTGTGAATTTCATTTTGGAACATTCAGTCAATAAGCATTATGTTATCTCTCCTTAGCCCACGACTCCACTGTGGATAGATGGGTAGTCTTTACAGAGGCATCTTTTGATACATATTTTATAAATATTTATCCCTTATTGAAATATGATTCACATGACATGATGAAGTCAAAGAACAAAAATATTAAACAACAGTTTGAAAATGATGACTTTAGTTCAAACTTCATCACACACCTTGACTTTGTGTCTGGTAAAAATAAAACTCAAGATCTGTTAAAATTGCACAATCACATCATGAAATGTCAAAACTACTTTTCTTTGCAAGTTTCTCTGTGAGGCTCTGTACAAACAGAGGATTAGTTAGTCTTCAACTCAGTAGTGGACAAATAGCTGGAAGCTAATATGAAGTATTTAGCCTGATGGCCTCTAAGTTCAGTCAGCTTATATCCTTCTGTCTGACTCACTACGGTTTGGAAACTTCAGCAGGCAATTAATTCTCCCAGGATAAATGGGTCTTCACTCACCCAGAATTCCCTGGGCTTCAAGGTCACATGAGGCCAGAACATTCACTCATGACTACAAGATATTCTCAACATAATCCTAGTTATTCAACCACATAATGAAAGAGAAATTTGAGTTTTACTAGTATGAGTGGTATAGAACTTAGGAAATTAAATTCTTGCAGCAGTCATTCAATTGTTCAGTCAATGTTTGAATCTCTTCTGCCTCCTACCCATCATATAGTTACCCAGAGTCAAATTTAATCTCATATTTGGGAGAGAAATGGGCAAAAACAAGCATACTGTCTTACACATAGTTGAGCCACAGAAGAAATTTACAATAACAGCTACCATTTTTAGATGTTTATTATACGCCAGACACAGGGTCTGTGTACTTTGCATTATTTTTACCCCTCACAACAATCCTCTGAGATAATAAGTTCCTTTTTATAAGGTTTCTCTTTGCTGTTTTTGTTTTTATCTGTGATGTAGTCACATCCCCAGTATTTTCTACTGGTCAGGTTCTGATACCTCATTCTCTTCCTTTCTCCAGAAACAGTTTAAATACCCTCCAAAAAAGTTTCTTGATCTTCCAGACTGAATTAATGTTGCTGCTGAACTACAGCTTTACTAGCTACATCATTCAAATGTCAAGTTGTTGCATATTGCCTATTGTCATTTTTTTATATTGAAACATTTTTCAGTTCTTACTTCTTGCAATATACTATGCTGGGCACTGAGGATATAATAATAAGCAGATGCATTCCACTTTTTTCCTCTTGTTACCTCGAGAAGAGGAAGAGAAGGATTACCTAAAATGCAGAACAATTAATGGACAGTAACAATAATACATGAAATGCAAATAGAGTATCTAGAAGGGTCACCTAATCTAGTCTCAGATAATCATGAATATTGTTTCTCTGACTTTAATGATATTCTGATCGGGCTCCAACTTTCCCACCTGGTCTTTGAGAAATTCAGCTTCAATATGCTTACAGTCTCATAGATACTTCTTTTCACCAGCCTATAATTCCTTTTTCATTCAATTTAAATTCAAAATCTTCTCTCCACAAACCCCTTTGTCATGTTTTTTAAGAGAAGATTTTGCCAGGCACTGTTCTCTTCACCAATAAGACTTTTGGCTTACGAAAGTTAAAGACTTCTGTTTTACAGAATTTAAAGCTGTTACTCCATCTTTAAACCAAAGGAGTCAACTAAATTTTTATTTTAATTCACAGAAAAATTGATAAACATTGGTAATAGATGAACCAATGGTATATGTCAGTTTTGAATAGACAACTACTTTATATAAACCATTAATTGTGAAGACAAAGCAATATAGAGCTCCAAAAACAAATGTCAAGGTTATTTCTTTAGTATTTTCAAGACGATTGCTTAAGGAAGAACAAGGGAAGGAAAACAAAAATTTTATCAGATTGTTTTCTTATCAATTCTGTATGGTAAGAAAGGATATGTCATGAAAGAAAAGTTGAATAAAAAATGAAAAAAAATGAAAATTTATACAGAATTTCAAATTAAGTTCTTAAAAAATTTATAACATATCATGTTATTATATTTGGTTATGCATTGTCTGCCCACAAAATAGAGGTAACAAAATAAACAACCATTTCACATATGTGACTTTCTCAGATGAACACCCTAAAAATTAGCTATGCTTATCCAATGTAGCTAAGTGATACATATCCCAAATTAGCTCTTGGCTGCCACATTATTCATATACTACTTACCTGGTTTCCACAATTTATACCCCCTACTGCTTTGGTTCCATCCCTCTCTCTCTCTCTTTTTTTTTTCTATCACTTACTCCTTTGACCCAATCAAAAATTAGCAAATGTTTCAGAGCTTATGAATGTAAAAACTGAGGTCACGTTTTTCTTACCCTCCCCTATGTAGGTAAAGATAACTTATACTGGAGTGATTCACATAGTAGAAGAAATATGTAGGTAAGGAGGAACAAGATGGAAAATCACTTTCTCCTTTTTCAGTGTGGTTACAAAGAAGAGGCCTAGAAGAGTAGAAACTGGGCCTTCCCATGCCCTGCATGACCTGTTGTCAGGGCAACAGGATGTGTGGGGAGCCCTGGCCTTCCCAGTGCCTGTTGCCAGGGTAACAGGATATGAACCATCTTTCCTTATGCAACCAGGCAGTTTCCTTGCCTTATTCTATGATTCTACGTTTCTCTTCTACTTGATGGGAAATTACATTTGTTCACAGAAACCTAAGAGGAACACAACTTCAGCACAGAGGTCATTGACAAATCATGTATTGGAAGAAATATTGTAAGTAGGGACATGCAATTGATATTGTTGTTGGTGGAAATAAGTGGAAGAGAGTTTTATCGAACTGATTTTCTGAAAATAGAGACTTCAATTTTTATTTTCATAATCTTTTCATTGGATCAGAGAAGTAAATGATAGGAGATGATGAGATGGAAAAAAGTAGAGTAGTAGTGGGAAAAAAAACTGTGAAAACCAGAGAAGAATTATCTGAAACATTTAGAAGCCAATAGCTTAATTTTGAGTGTATATCAGTTGGCAGTTTTTGTGCAACAAACCATCTTGCAGCTAGTGGCCAAAAACAATAAACATTTATTATTTCCTTATGACTTTGAGTAAGTTAGACAGTCCCAGGTGACTTCACTCACATGTCTGGTAGTTAATGGTTTGGTTGCTTTAAGAGGGGACTCAACTGTAATGGTTTATATCTGCTTCACATGCTCATCCTTCAGTAAGCTCGACCAGGCTGGTATAAGAGTTCCGAAGAATGGCAAACGAGAGTATACTCCAATGCATAAGCCCTTTCCAAATCTTTACTTGTGTCACATTTGCTAAGATCCCACTGGCCAAAGCAAGTTGTATGGCCAAGCTCAGAGTCAGTATGGGAGGGATGATCCAAGAGTGGTTATTGGAAGTCACAAATTGGGCCATATTGCAACTGTGAACAAAAGCATGGAAGAATTTCTGGGAAATAGCTCTTTGGAAAATTTGAGATATTAAGGCAGCGATTTGCTAGAGGATGAAATATTAAGAGAGTCACATTTATAAAGACACTTTTTTAGTTAGTACCAGTTGGGTGTACTAGAGATTTTGAGAGCTCTAAAGGTTAGAAAGGAGGTCCTTAACTCCTCTAATAACCGTCTCCAAATGCAGTCTAAAAAGAATGAGAAAAATGTTGTGTGCCTTTACATAGTTTATGTTCTCTGTGGGGAATGAAACAGAATAAACTCCATTTAGATGATTTTTCTAAAATAAACAAAAAGAGAAAAGATTCAGCTCACTTTACTTCAGGAAAGAACTTTATTATATGCATGAAATCCTTTATAACAAGAAGAAGCAGCATAGCAAGAATTAAATACCTAGGTTTATTTTTTGAGAGAGACAGAACACACAAGCACGCATGCATAAGCAGGGGAGGGTTGGAGGTGGAGAGAGAAAGAGAAAGAGAAAGAGAGAGAGAGAGAGAGAGAGAGAGAGAGAGAATGAATCTCAAGTAGGCTCTACACCCAACACAGAACCCAACACCAGGCTTGATCTCATGACACTGAGATCATGACCTGAGCTAAAATCAAGAGTCAGATGCTTAACTGACTGAACCACCCAGGAACTCTATAAAATACTTATAACCTATTTTAATCAACAAAACCCTTGGCTTTATTCTTATTTATAAATGAAAATCTTCAGAGACAGACACCCAGATATCTCTACTATGTAGACATAGAGTCGTTTGTTTTTCTCTGTTGTTTGGGATATCAAAGGCCAAATAAAATAATTTTATAAGTGTCCAAGCTCTGAAGGGACAAGATGATTTAGGAAAAGTCAAATTCCTTTGAAGATACTAGCTAGGATCATTGTTAAAATAAGCTGATTAAAGAGGTAATGGTTGTACATGCCTAAGAGAAGGAGAGAAATAGAACCAGGGAGTTTCTGACATCTAAAGCATTTGCCAAGTGATAACTCCCCTTGGAGTATGCAAAACTAGGCAAACAGATGGCAGGATTGTGGAAAAATCAAAACAAGAGAATAGTTTTTAATTCCTGAAATGTCAGGTTTTATAGTGAGTCTGAGTGTTAATGGAATTATCTAAGTCAGTGTTGTTTGGAAGAGGTATGGGCTTAGGAATCTGGCCTTCCCCTTACTACCCAGGACACATTGATCAAGTCATTTAATGTCTTTTGAGGCTCAGTTTTCTCATCAGAAAAACTGGGAATAATTGTGCTGAACCACACAGATCAAAAGAAAAATCTTTTAGAAATTATAAAGCAAAAAACTTATAAAATATTATTAATACTATGATTCAATTATGAGTTTGAGCTAACTAAGGAATATGATTAATGCCCAAGTTGTTCAGTATTTTCTTATCCTGCCCCAAAGGCAGTTTATTTTGAACCAAGTCTTAGAAAGTTCACCTTTTTTAATGAATATAGTATTTTTGTCAAATTGGCTTACATACAACACCCAGTGCTCATCCCAACAAGTGCCCTCCTCAATGTCCATCACCCATTTTCCCTTCGCCCACCCCGCCCCACCCACCCTCATTTTGTTCTCTGTATTTAAGAGTCTCTTGTGGTTTGCCTCCCTCCCTCTCTGTATGTATCTGTTTTTTTCCACCTTCCCTTCCCCCATGGTTTTCTGTTCAGTTTCTCAAGATCCACATATGCGTGAAAACATATGATATCTGTCCTTCTCTGACTGACTTATTTCCCTCAGCATGATACCTTCCAGTTCCATCCACATTGCTGCAAATGGCAGGATTTCATTCTTTCTCATTGCCAAGTAGTATTCCATTGAATATATAAACCACATCTTCTTTATTCATTCATTAGTTGATGGACATTTAGGCTCTTTCCATAATTTGGCAATTGTTGAAAGTGCTTATAAACATTGGGGTACACGTGCCACTATGAATCTAATACAAAATCTATTTTGATTTTCTTCTAAATCATCAAGCACCTGACTCATACAAAACTGCAAGAATCCTTTGATCTTCCACTCTTATGCAGAGTTTAATTATGGCTGACCTCTGTTTTCTTGAACACTATGAACACTGTATGAACACTTTCTTGAACACTATGAACACTTGAAGCCTATGAACACTGTACTTAGGACTTTACTATTTTTTCATGCCTTAATATAAGCATATCTGAGTAGCTATAAATAAAAAAAAATTACCTAGAAGAAATGATCTGCGTTGAGCATTTTCTCGGCCTATTTGGCAAAAATTTATGTTTTTAATTATTTTATAAAATGTAAAATAAAATACAATATCTTTAAACAACTCAGGAAACTGTAGTTTAAAGAAGAAACCAAAAAAGTCATAATGTTTCATTTATATGCCTCTCATGACCTATTATCACTTTTATGTGCTTCTTTGACAATAAATAATCATGCCTAATACTTGCTCAGACCAGATATTTGCAATACTGTGATTCTCATGAGCCTTTAACATTATCATCTGTTTAATGATGTTAGTGAACAGTCCCTTTCCTATCCAAAAGGCTTATAGCACAGACCTTTTGGATGGGAATCAGACTTGCTCAAATATTTACATTTGATTAGCTGATTGAAATATATTAGAATAAGGGACAAAATCTAATACTATAATGGTAATTTTGTATTTTCTAAAATGAATCAGCAAAAGGAAGGACTATGGGACATGACAGTAATTACTTGGAAGTCAAATCCATTGAGAACCAGACTGGGATAACAAAAGACCTAAAGAATGATTTTCAAGCCAGAGTGACTCAGGAAATCAGATTGGCCCTGGTTTATACATGATTATAGAGCCCTAAAATCAATTCTAAGTCCACCACATGACACTGAATAAAGGGTGCTGAATCCATCAAGGCAATTCTATAGGTGAAACTCCAAGGCTAGCCCACTTCTCTTCATCAGCTCTCTCTCCTTACACACCCATCACTCCTTCCCCAAGGAAATGTAAATCCTTGAGTATAAAAGCCTGGGAATCTTGGCAAGAGCACCTCCACTGAACTAATAGAAGGTCTCCTTTTCTCATCTAACAACCTCACTCTCTCCACAGATTCTGACGAGAAAATTACTTTAAAAAAAAATAGAATTCTGCTTTTCCATATAATATTAGTAATAATAATGATAACAGCTAGAATTCTTGAATTCTGGACACTGCTCTAAGATGTTCATAAGATTCATTCACTTAATCTTTTTAATATCTAGGAGATACATAATGATATCATTCCCACTTTACAGATACGAAACCTAAGGCATCAAAAAATCAATCAACTTAGAGAAGATCATATAGCTGTTAAATAGCAGAGTTTATATACACATAAGAATGGTTAAGATTATGGAAATATTAATAACTACAGTGTTTTGAGAAGGTTACTGTGTGCCAGGTATTGTGCTATTTCTTTTTTAAAAAAATTTTTTAACGTTTATTCATTTTTGAGAGAGAGAACTGAGTGTGAGCTGGGGAGGAGCAAAGAGGTGGGGAGACAGAATCCAAAGCAGACTCCAGGCTCTGAGCTGTCAGCACAGAGCCTGACGTGGGGCTTGAATTCATTGACCATGAGATCATGACCTGAGCCTAGCCGAAGTCGGATTCTTAACCAACTGAGCCACCCAGGTGCCCCTATATTTCTGCTTTTTAATATTTATTTTGAGAGAGAGAGCCCATGCATGCATGTGTGCAAGCAGGAGGAAGGGCAGAGAGAAAAGGAGAGAGAGAATTCCAAGTGGACTCCTTGCTGTCAGCTGAGATCTCCATACAGAGCTCAATCTCACGAATGGTGAGACCACGACCTGAGCCAAAATCAAAAGTCAGGTGTGGGGCACCTGGGTGGCTCAGTTGGTCAAGCGTCCAATTTCACCTCAGGTCATGATATCATGGTTTGTGAGTTGGAGCCCTGCGTCAGGCTCTGTGCTGACAGGTCAGAACCTGGAGCCTGCTTCAGATTCTGTGTCTATCTCTCGGCCCCTCCCCTGCTCATGCTCTATGTCTGTCTCTCAATAATAAATAAATGTTAAAAAAAAAATTTTTAAGTCAGATGCTCAACCCCTGTGCTATATTTCTTATACACATTATTTTATTTAATTTGCACTACCTTGATTTGGGCAATATGCAGATACCCAGATCCAAATGCTTCCCTTTCAAGTGGAAAAACCTTCACCTGAAAAAGCCTTTCAGGCCTCCCTTTGCCACTTTTCACATTCTTTCACAAAGGAGGAAGAGCACTTGGTTGGTGAATTGTGAATAAAGAATTAGACCTGGGGGTGCAAGCTCTCCTTTTCAGAGAGTGAGGAAGGGATATTCTGCTTATACAAATCACAGTCTCATCTGTGAAAGCACATTTAGGAGGGCAGACTTTGCCCCTGCTGAGGAGAGGTGTCATTCATAAACCCCACCCCCACCCCAAGATCTCATGAGGTTTTGTCTATGTCTCAGCTGAAAAGGCACCTTCTAAGATAGATCATTCCTAACCAAAATACTTTCCCAAGTAACTCTTGTGCATTTTCTTAAGGTCACTTCTTACTCTATATTAACTTATTATTTTTTTATAATTCACCTTTTTGATGTTTGTTTCCTCTACTAAACTGTAGGCTCATCTACCTAAACTAGTGCCTGACACAGTACACAACCAGTGGGTATTTACTGAATGAGTGAACGAATCAAATAACTGGATTTTACAAATAAAGAAAGTAAAGTTTAGAAAAGTTAATACATTTTTCATGATCACACAGCTAAAGGACAGATGGTATTAGAAAATACCTGACTGATTCCACAGTTCAGTTTTTAATCTCTAAGGTATTTTACCTCAATGATATCTATTCTATAAATATAACAAAATATAATATAAGGACTGAGCCTTACAATAAGATTATATTTACACACCAGAATAGGTTTTTTTGAGGTGGTTTTCTTTATTTTTATAACTAAAGGACACACTTTTAAGCTGACTTTTCTGATAAAACCATCAAAACTATCATATATTCAACAATGTGAGAAAAGAAATTAAGATTTATCAACAATTTCCAAAAAAGAGCATAAACATTCTTCTTTGACATTTGAAACGAATCTACTATAAGCTCTCAATATCAGAGCTTTGTCAGAAAATTGGTGGTCTAGGCATATAAACCAGGTTTAGATGGAAGACAGGGAGTTATTTAATGGCTAAAGATAAAGAGCATCTACTCCAGTTCTCCATAGACTGGCCAAGACTGGCTTCACCCTAAGCATCCTGTCTGTGTGAGAAAGTGTGTGTTGGGGGGTAGTGGTAGGGGAGAGGGTAAGAATATAAAAATGGTCATGTTGATTCAGCACTCTGTTACTCTATTACAGAAGGAATGTATTAGTTTCTTACTGCTGCTGCATCATATTTAGCACAAACTTAGTAGCTTGAAACAACACAAACATATTATCTCCAGTTCTGTAGGTCAGAAATTTGAGGCAAGTTTCACTGGGCTAAAATCACAGTTTTGGCAAAGCTGCATTCTTTTTGGAGGCTTAGAGAAGAATCCGTTTCTTACTTTTGCAAGCCTCTAGAGGTTGCCCACACACCTTGCCTCCTAGTCTGCTTCCTCCATCTTCATCATTGATCAAGACAAGTTGAGTCTTCCTCACATCAGAGCATTCTGACCTCTTCTTCTCCCTCCCTCTTCCACTTTTAAGAACCGTTGTGATTACATTTGGCCCAGCTGGATAATGCAGTCTCATCTCCATATTTTAAGGTCAGCTGACTAGCAACCTTAATTCCATCTGCTACCTTACTTCCCCTTTGACAGATTCACAGATTCTAGGGATTAGGACATGGACATGTCTAGGGGGCAGTTCTTCTGTCTACCACAAAGTTCATGGACTAAGTTTTCAGAAGCACGACTCTGCATCCTTTTCTGTGATCTTTCTTGGTAACTATTCTGAGGATGTCTTCTTTTGTGCTTTGAAAGTAAGATGAATAAAAGCTTTACAGGTAGATGAATCTGTATTTAAATGCAAGCTTCGCCAGACACTAGCTATTTAACCAACTTAGGATAATTACTTTTTGAAATCATTGGAAAAGTAAGTAAGCATACAGATGTTATATTTGGAAAGTTCTGACAACTAGTAGATGATAAGCAAATATTACTTTCTCCCGTCTTCTCCATCCCTATTCTATCTGTGAATCTATCTCTACTCCTCCAACCTGACCTTAGGCCCTATTTTGGCAACCTGACTGATCCTCCAACTTTGAAGTCAGAACCACTGTAAGATTCCAAATTTTATTCATTCATTGATTCATTGAAAAGGATTTATTGCATGATCTACCACATTCCAGGTATTGTGCTAGGTGCTGGTGATCCAAAAGCAAACACAATGAACATAATTCGTGCCCTCAGGAACTTGTGGTCCAGTAGTGAAGGTAGATTTTGTTATGAAAAGGGAAGTCCAGGTTCTTTTACGAGCCAAATATAGGAAACTGACCTAGTGTGAAGGATCACGAAGGATTTCCTTTGCAAGTGAAATTTAAGACAAGATCTTTGAGCATTTCTTAATAGTGTTCCTTAGTAGCATTGTGAGTAGGATAATTCTTCCTGAAAAAGGAATTTCCCAAGCTCTGGAGGACATTTATCATGCCTGAACCCTGCGGCCCACTGAATACAGAAACATCCTCAGGCACTGCAATAACCAGAAGCATCCCCACACATCTCTAAAAACATCACAGGGAACAAAAGCAGCTCTGGCTGAGAGAGGAGAAAGGAGTGGCTCCCTTGGGAAGAGAGAACAAAATGAGTAAATGCAGATGGGTGGTACGCAATGTTTCTTTGGGACAGCCTTGAAGCTGATTGGGAGGTGGCCACAGAAGGAGAGGTATGAAAAGAGGTTCCAAATGTGGAGCAGGTACAGGGTGAAGGATGCTGAACTTTTAAGGGAAGGTACTAGAAGGCAGGATAGTAAAAGGATCAGATCTGCTAATCTATAATGCTGCTTTATCCTAAAGTATAATTCCAGTTTGGGAATATGGTGCTAATAGCTCCTGTCATTTTACCTGTTTTGCCAATTTTCATTCTAAATATGTATTTCTGCTACATCTTCTTGGTGATAAGGGTTTGGGCAAGTGCATCTGAGAGCTGTTCAACACACTGCCCTCTTTAATTACAGTTACTTTAAATTAGCTATAGGGTTATTACACATTTCCTCCTTTCTCCTGCACTCTCTTCTTCTCTATATTTTATGCTTCCATTACTGATGATTGTGTTTACCACCCATCAGAGGAAAAAAGAGAAAAAAGCAGCTTAGGTCTTTCAACTGTTGCATTCACAATTCCACATCTTAATATCTGGACACTTGTCAAGATACAGAGGTAAGCATCTATATGTGCAAAATTAATTCTCAAATATTAAGTTAGTTTAGTGGCACCTGGGTGGCTCATTAGGTTCAGCCTCTACCCTCAGCCCAGGCCATGATCTCTGGTTCACAAATTAGAGCCCTGCATTGGGCTCTGTGCTGACAGCTCAGAGCCTGGAGCCTGCTTCAGATTCTGTGTCTCCCTCTCTCTCTGCCCCTCCCCTGCTCATGCTTTGTCTCTCTCTGTCCTCAAAAATAAATGAAAACATTTTTAAAAAATATATATAAGTAAAAAAAATGTTAAGTCCGTTTCTAACTGTAAAATTCTCACAGGTTCTAGTCCTACATTTATAAAAGCTTAAAGGATTGGCAATAATTACTATGAAGTAATGAGTCTTAGATTTTTGTCAATAGTTTGTAGTTTTAAGTAGTTTAAACTTTCCTCCCTTCTGTTGAACAACTGGAAAAGGTAACACTCTGAATAAGTTTTTGTTATAATGTCATGTTCACTGGAATTTCTAGTTGATCACAGTTTTCTGGAAAGGCTGTCACCCCTTGCATTAAACTCTTAGAACAGTGGCATTGACTGGAAAGAGGAGTACCAATGTCTTAAAATGTTTTTTCTGGGGCGTCTGAGTGGCTCAGTTTGTTAGGTGTCTGACTTTGTTTCAGCTCAGGTTATGATGTTGAAGTTTGTGGGTTTGAGCCCCGCATCAGGTTCCATGCTCGCATGGAAAATTTTTTAAATATGTTTTTTTTCTTTTAAATCCATAGCTGTGGAGCAATTTTACATTAAAAATAACAATGAAAAAGTACCATGACACAGAGAACAGAATTCCTTCTAAAATTGGAGGGGAAACTGCATAAATGAAAACATAATCAAAATCTTCAAATCAGTGTTCCTCATGAGAATCAATAAACTTAACAGTCTTTGCAAAGACTAGTGTTAGAAAAATGTCCTTAGTTTGCAGGAATTAGTACAGGTCCCAGAGTCACAGAAAACTTCTGAACCAGAAATTTCATTAGGTATTGAGATGGCAGAAGAAATAGGAAATGTTTTCCAGGTCCTAAATAACCGATAACATATGGACAGGTATATGACTCTTTGTAAGTGTTGTTTATGAAGGGCATAATGCCATAGCCATTCGCTAATATTTCCAACATCATGGATGGTGAGTCATAGTGTAGAATCTGAACTGTCATATTGAGAGACAAGTTGGTGGATTGAAGACGGATTGAAGAAAGCTAAAGAAAAAAGCCATAACTATAAAATAAAATTAATAAAATAAAGCATGCAAGTCTACATCAGAAATGGGAAGAGGAAAGGGTTTCACCTTTGTTTCCACAAAGGAACAAGAGACTTCTTGGCATATCACCGAATATGGTGTCTCAATTAAATATTATATGAAGGAGATTAAAAAGGGACTCAATGAAAAAAATCAACAAAGAGGTAGAGAATAATTGATATTTTAATTTAGTTTACTGATGTTTCACATGTGCTACAAAATTTAAAAATTATTTCTATCAACTCAAAAAAAAGTGTTACAAAATCTTATGTTATATGATATTGCTTATAAAATATTTTTTATAAATATCTACCTACAGTAGTTCATGTTTCCATATTTAAAGTATACTTGAATAAACTTTATTTTACTAACCTTTGTCTCTATTTTTATTTAACCTCAAAAATGTACATATTATAAACCTACTTAAAAACAGAATGTCCTGTTGAAATAAATCAATGTATCTTTGAAGTTAGATACAGTAAAAGTAGAAAAATCATTTTCCAAATATCTAAAAGTCCTCATTGAGCTTTTGAACAAACTAAAAAATTATTGCAAAATTGTTTGATAGCTTTCATGAATAACATAATTTTAATTGCCAACACTTAAAAAGTGAAATTCTAGAAGTAGAGATTATAAGAAGCTAAAAATCCTGTTTGAATCAATATTACATTTTAAATAGGCAAGACAATTCCAGCAATGGAATGAGGAGACCCTCCTATCACTGCTATGAATGCAGACTACACAAGAGACCATAATTAAACAATTTGGTTGCCATTAGTCATGCAGATTTTAGATTTAGAGCTTCTTGTTTTGAAAATTCTAAACCTAGAATACTGAAAATGTCTTAAGTCAAAGTACAAGTTAAAGTAATAGTACCAAAATGCAAATTCCTTCTTTCTTTGATGCAAAGGCAATCAGTCATTTCAATCAGTTTGGTAATAATAATAATTTTTTAAAAAACTAGGTTCAGTAATTTTTCCCCTAAATGATCCTTCAGTGACTCTATGGAGGCAAAATACCAAATTTACTTAGTACATGCATGTATTATTATATCTTACATCAATGTTGGATATCAAATCATGAAGCTCTACTGCTGAATGACTCTACTCTACTGAAATAAAATGAGATTGATCTTTGAGATCACCTGATAAAGTGAAAGTCAGATAACTGCTCTAAAATGTCAGGTAAACACAAAGTCACTTTTCAATTTTTTTAAGACATATGCACAGATTCACTACCATACATCTTCATACATTTAAGTAACTACAGAAAAATAAAACAAATACAAACAAAACAAACAAACAAGCAAAAACATCCTGTCCTGCTAAAGGGAAGAAAATCTAAACTAGGTTGTAATATGATCTATAATTTTTCCGGTACAGATGTTCATCTACTAATTAGGTTAGGACAAATCATCTGATGACTACCAATGTTTAATTTTCATCTATGCTAATTAATTTTGTAAGCTGTTACTTGCTTTTATAGGATTATTTGTTTCCTTAGAGAACCACCTCCCCAAAAAACTGTAATTCTGGTCTTCAGTGGATCTTGAAAACATATTTCTCTAATTCATTCAAATGATGTAAGATGGCTTCCTTTTTAAAAGTTCTCTGTTAAATGTTGTTTGCATTATTAGTGAGCTCTATACTAGTGCACTGTAATGTCATATGTTACTTCAACTGTAAGAAAATATACAGAAAATACTACTTAAATATACAAACATCATTAAATACATTCAAGCGGAGGAAAGTAGAAGGAATTTTTCCTCTAAACAAAGTTTAACATAATTTTTCTTTCAAAAAAATCATAGATATAAAAACAACCACATTAAATTTACTCAGATGTTGCAATTTATACAACAGTATGTAAATGCAGCATTAGAAATATGAATCCTAGAAAATCTCTATTTTGCATGATTATAAACAGCTATGATTATAAACAAGAAAATGATTATAAACAAGAAAATATATTTTCATTTCAGAACTACAAATATGCTGAGCAATTACACTGGCCTGTATATATTCATAATGCAAATTTTTATCCAAATGTTAAACCTGATTTTTAAATTATAATTAAAATAAAGCATGTATACATAGGGTGCTGGAACAGATGAACAGAAATTAGTAGCATAGACAGAAAAAAACTTAAATCTTGTTTAAATAGCAAGGTGAATAGCAATGCAATTAAAGTTTGACCCAGGTACTTACATTTCATGTTTGACATAAGCACATCTCTTAGCCCAAGTTAGTAAGGTCTATTTTATACCATGAGCTACTGTGTATTCTCAGAAGAAGTGAATTGGTTAATTTAAAGCCAAAACTCTCCAAGAAGTTTGGTATGCTACTAGTGTTTTTACATTTTTTCTTAAGCAAACATTATTAATTAAGACAAAGAAGAAGCACAGTGGAATATAAGTATTTATTATCACATTATTCCTGCCCTTGTGTTTTCAAAATCTAATCACATAGAAATAAGTATCAGTAGTACTCTTTTTTATTTTACTGAAGGAAATTTTATTTCTGCAAGTATCCTGGCAAGCAGCTTTTCTAGTTACTTTTCTGCATATCTAAACCACATATCTAAAGAATATATACAGAATGTATAAAGGAAACCATGTGTTGTAACAGTCAAGTGAATTCTCAGGGAGTTACCTTACTTTACATTACACATACAGGTGCAAAAAAGACTATCCATCCTTCAGGCAAGTTGTTAGCTGACACTCACACATTTTATTTTTTAAGAGAAAATCTTTCTAAAGGAAACACTAGTCCACAAAGTCAGATATTACGAACAATTAGTCATATTAATAGTCAAGTTTTGGGTGGGGTGGTGGGAATAAAAACACAGAACCAAGCAAAGAGCTTACTCACATTCCTTTCAGGCGTTGCCACATTTTTTCAGTGTGTTCTCCTATCAGATACTTAAGAGGGGTGTTTTCCAATTCTTCAATTTCTGTAGCAGTAGACCCCATGATGATATTCCTAGGGCAATATAGTTACAGTCAGTTTCAGCAGCTAGAACAAGCATTCCTCAGACCACTACGAATCTCAAACAGTTATACAGTAGCATCTCTCATCTATCAAAATACTGCAGATTTACAAAGCTGAGGGCAGCCTCTGCCAGAATTGCTACTGACTTTGACAGGCATATCCACTGCTCACATCACCCAACCTCCCAAGCAGACAGCAGTATAAACAGATCCTCTGACCTCACAGGAGCAATCCGCACATGTGAGCCTGCTACTGTACTACTGACCGACTGAGTGCTCCAGCTCTCCCCAAAAGCAGCTCATCTGTTACCGTTCGGTGCACTGAAGCACATCAGAATTCCTACAGTTTACGAGATCTATTATGCACAAGAGAAACGTGAATGACTTTAGCGCACCAGAAGAAGCTGAATTCCCTTCTACCAATAGAAAGAGGGCAGGATGTAATAAGAAAGCAGATGGTAGGAACCAGTGTCAGCAGCACCACCCTGAGAAAAAAGTGCCCGTTTTAAATGCCAAGGTTTTTGTCTCTTCATTGATCTGGAACCAACAGTTAAAGATATATCATGCCCCAACAACAAACGCAATAAAAATTAATGGCAACAATGAGAAAATAACACATAGAGCCATGCAGAAGACAGACCACGGAGCTCCACAGGTTGTTATTGAAAGACTATGTACATCAATGATGCTGTAATCATGCTTATTCACCTTCTCCTAGCAACTCCACACAGTAGGTAACTGCCAATTTAACCAGTAGAAAACACGGCAGCTGCACACAGCCTGCTCCGTGAATCCTTTGGGGGTTACAAAATAAATAAAACGAAACTAGTGTGGAAGAGTGTGTGTGTGTGTGTGTGTGTGTGTGTGTGCATGTGTGTGCTGAAGTAAAGGGAATGTGTGAAGGTGGGGGGAAGAAGAAAGGGAGAGAGGGAGAGAAATGGATGCTGTGCCGCTTGTGCATTTTAGAAGAAAAATGAGAGAAAGTGAACATAAAAGGAATCAGAACTGAGTCATCTGCCAAGCTCCCAACACATGGTGAGCTTTCTTTGAAACCAGCACAGACCCTGAGTATGAGCTCCACAACAGCTATTGCTATCCGCAAGCTGCTAAGAAAAATACACTTAAAAGCAGTATCTCTTCTTGCTTGTTTAGAAAGCCAGATGTAGTTTTATTCTTCCCTACAAGATACCTTGCTGTTACCGATATTCATATGTAGTAGACACGTGATAACATCTCGTATTTATTGAGTACTTACTGTATGTCCGACCCTGTTCCTAGTACCTAACAGTTTACCATTTTAAAATTTTTACAAAAACCCCATGAATGGTAGGTAATATTCCCATTTAACAGTTTAGGAAATGGAGAAACAGAGATATTTCCCAGATTTAAAGCCAGCCCTTTAAAGTGGGCACTATCTATGATTTTACTAACAAGGCCTTCCAAGATAAAGTTACTATGTGTGTCTAAACACTGAGCGCATCTGGTGGTCAAAATCATAATATCTGTAAAAAGCATCTTTGTAAATTGTTATAGAAAGTGTCTTCTGGGGCGCCCAGGTGGCTCAGTCGTTAAGCATCTGACTTCGGTTCAGATCATGATCTCACTGTTCCTGAGTTTGAGGCCCCCCCTCAGGCCAACATGAGCCCAGCTGCAGGTGAGCTCGTGCCCCACTTTGGTGAGTCCTGCTTTCCTGCTTCTCTCTCTCTTTCTCACTCTCTTCCCCTCCTTGGATTCTCTCTGTCTCTGCCCCTAGCTCCCCCTCTGCCACTCTCTCTCTGTCTCTCAAAAAAAAAAAAAAAGTGTCTTCTGATTTACAAATTAGAAGAGGTGAGAGTTCTGCGCTATTTGGGCAGAGTCGTATAGGCCTCCTTTCTGGGTTCCCATAATAACTTCACAGAAAACTTTCACAGCGTCCAGAGCCCTTGATGTCCTGCAAATAAAGGAGCAGGATGCCCTCAAATTCCTTTCATCAGGAACCCATTTGGGTGGCACAAACCTTGACTTCCAAACGAAACCATCGTCTACAAAAGGAAAAGTAACGGCATTACCTCATAAATCTCAAGAGGACCTGGGAGAAGCTTCTGCTGGCGGCTCGCGTTGAAAACCTGGCTGCCCTCAGTATCATACCCTCCGGGAGCACTGGCCAGCCAGCTCTGGTGAAGTCTGCGGCTGTCACTGGAGCCACTCCTGTCGGTGGCCACCTCGCCTCGCAACCTTCTCTAACCAGACGGAGACAGCCTCCTGGGCGTGGGAAGCCACACTTCCGCCGCCGTTATTGATCCCAGGGCTGACCCCCAGCCTCTGGAGAGGTGTCTTATCTCAACCCACCTCTGCCAGCTCTGCGCCGTGTGGCCACTGCCACCCCAGAGCAGCCACGAGGGAGCTGGCTCCGCGGGTGCGACGCGGGGGGCGCCGGGGAGGAAGTTCTGTGCGCCCACGGCCCCATCTCCCTGAGCCGCCCCGCCACGGAGGGTCACGCCTGGTCTCCACCGGCACTGAGATCCCACAGAGACTGAAAGGGAAGAGCGGGACGCTGCTGTGAACCAGGAGGAACCTCAGGTGGACCGGCCGCTCCAGCCCCCAACCGGCGGCCTCTCGGCACGTGCTGGCGGACCGGCGCGAGGTGCGGGCGCCCTCCGAGCCTGCTGGGGGCTCCCTCCCGAAGCCGGAGCGGAAGCCCGCCCCCAGGACCCGCTGCAGCCCCGGGGACGCCGCGCCGGGTGGGCAGGGACCACCATGGGGTCGCAGGCGCTTCTACACACTCGTGGACAGAACGTGGCAACAAGGTCAGCAGAAAATGAAGTTTTCAAAAAAGAAAAGGTTAAATCAACCGAGGCTTCAGTTATCCTTTTTCCAACGAGTTGTTTCCTGAACTCCAGCTGAATGTAATGTCTTTAGCTAGCTTTACATTGTTGCAACCTCACCCCTGTGAGCATTTTCTAGAATTGTCAGAAATGAGCTAGTTATTGCTCTGAAAGTACTGATTTTGCCTTCCCTGTGCCTTCATTTATAACCCTAGATACATTCACTTAATAACTTCTTAGCTGATTTTTTCTTTAATGAGATAGTCAACATCTGAACTGTGCTCTCAGAGATGAATCACAGTGAAAAAAAATCTCTATAAAATGCAAGCACTCCACCACTACTATTTTATGAGCCAAACACCCTAGTCCTTAAGGTTATAACCCCTTTCAGGGCACAAATGTTTTTCTAATTATGGGAAGAAATTTCAAGCCCTCACATTGGCTAGTTTACCAATAGTATTGCAATGTAAAAATTGAGGACTATTCTGCTTAAGTGTTGGTGAATTTTGTCATTGAAACTTACTTGCCCTTTCTTTCACTATCTCACTTCTGTCACATATTGATACGTATGAACTCTTAGTGTACTGATGACACCCTTAATACACAAAAATGCTTAATTGTTGCATTAAGCATTTCATAAAATAAAACTAAAATTTGAACAATGAGCTATTCCGAAAAGCTTATTATTTAAATCCTTGACCAATATAATTTTCAGCCTTAAGCAGCATCAAAAAATTATTTCTGTTGATGTAGAGAATTCAAAGCATTTTCCTTTTCTAGTTTATAACTAATGTCTACATAATATATTAATAGAATAAAAATAGGGGCGCCTGGGTGGCTCAGTCTATTGGGCATCCGACTTTGGCTCAGGTCATGACCTTATATCAGGGTTCATGGGTTCTAGCCCTGCATCAGGCTTTGTGCTGAAGGTTCGGAGTCTGAAGCCTGCTTCATATTCTGTGTCTCCCTCTCTCTCTGCCTCTCCCCGCGCTTGTACTCAATCTGTCTCTCAAATATAAATAAACTTTAAAAAAATATTTTAAATAGAATAAAAATAAAATAAATCACATTGAAGAAAATAGAACTGAGGGAATAGCATTCAACTTTTCTCTTTCCTAATTAATCTGTTTAGAAAAATTTGAGATGTTGCATTCATAAAATTAAACCAAAAAAATTCTGACATAAGACAGAGAAATAAGATAACAAGAAAGTACACTGGGAAATTAAAATATGCTTGCCAAAACAAAACGTTCAATATGAGCTCTGGGGAGAAGTTGAGAAAATAATACTAAATTAGGGTAAAAATTGATCCAATTTGTTTCTTCTCTCTCATATGTTCCATCTCTTTTGCTTTAACTCTATATTCAGGTAAAGTATCTTTATTATAATAAGTAGTTCCTTCATTCTTATTACCTAATATTTTATTGGAATGTTGATAAACATTTATAAAATGATTTTTCAGTATCTACGGATGCCAAGATATATTGCAGCAGAGAACAGGATCCAGACTACCTGAATTTGAATCCCTGTTCTTTCACTTAAAGAATTATGTGATCTTTTGCAAGTTACTATTATGTGTCTGTTCCCTCATGTATAAAGGAACATAATAAGATTATCTTTCTCATAATGCTGATGTAAGGATTAAATGAGTTAATATACACAAAGAAAAAACAGTATCAGAAGCATAGTAACTGCTCTATTAAATTATTAGAATTAAAAAATAATGTTTTAATTGTTAGCATTTATTATTATTGATACTATCACATGGCTTTCCTCCTTCAGATTGAAGTGTAATTATTTCAGTAGGTTTACTGACCATGAGCTATTTTCCAAATAATTTGTCATAGAGCATTATTGTTTTTATGCATTGCTAGTCTTCATTTTACTTAGAAACTTTACATCCTAATTCATGAGTGAAATGTTTGAAATATTTGTAGCACTAACTTTATTGATTTTCATATTAAGGTTATACTAGCACCATGTAATAAATTGGAGGGAAACAGTTTTAAACTTACAAGTTCGCACCCAGCAAATGACAAAGATAAATGATGACATATTCAGGAGCACCAAATTGGAAAGCATACCACTCAAATAATCTTCTAAAATAATTGCCTGAGTCAGTATACTTGAGAAACAAAAAGTAATTAGTGACTAAAATCAGAGACTTGTACCTAACTAGCCATAGAGATTGAAAACAAAGTCCCAGGTTTACTTCTGTGAAGAAGGGCTAAGAAGAAATTAATTCAAATTAGAACAAGAAACAGAGGATCCAAAAAAGATGGCTTCAAGGAAAAAAAAAGGATTAAATTTTAAAACAACCTTAACAAACTAAAAAGATTATGTCATTGATTAAATGAAAGCACACTACTTCTAAATTGATAACTAAAGGGGCACCTGGGTGGCTCAGTCTGTTGAGTGTCTGACTTCGGCTCAGACCATGATCTCACGGTTTGTGAGCTGGAGCCCCACATCAGGCTCTGTGCTGACAGCTCAGAGCCTGGAGTCTGCTTTGGATTCTGGGTCTCCCTCTTTTCTGCCCCTCCCCCCTTCTCAAAAATAAACATTTAAAAAAATTTTTTAAATAAATAAATTGATAAGTAAAACCCCAGAAAATATGCAAAGTTTTAACAATATGGCACACTAGATATTCCAAAAATTTCCAGGTCAAAAAGCATTTCAAATATTGGAAAAATTGTAGTAAATATGCTTTTTAATGCACAGATAGGCCTCTAAAAAATGAAGGTGTCAAAATGAAGATGCACATAATGGAGCTTCAAAATACATGAAAGCAAAAATAAAACAAATCTCAGGAGAAATAAATACATTTGTAATTACAGTCATATAGTCATATATTTTATACATCTCACTCTAAAAATTGACAAAACAAGTAGAGAAACCCAGTAAGTATATAAGAGAACTGAACCTCACTGTCAGTAGACTTGACCTGATTGACATTTATAGTACACTCCACTGAACAACAGCAAAATACACATTATTTTAAAGCACACACATTGAATATTTACCAAAAGAAATCACATGCTGAGTGATAAAAAAAATCTCAATAAATTTACAAAGATCAAATAATACAATGTATATTCTCTGACCCCAGTGGAATTAAATGACCCCAGTGGAAGATAAATACAATGTATATTCTCTGACCCCAGAAATATCTTTGAAAAATCCCTAATACTTGAAAACTAAATGATACACTTTTAATTAACCCATAGGCCAAATAAGAAATTGAAAAGGAAATTAGAATGTATTTTCAACTGAATAAAGATGAAAATACAACATATCAAAATCTGTGAGAAATAGCTAAAGCAGTACCTGGGATGGGGGGATTTATAGCACTATATAGCTGTATTAAAAATGAACAGGGGTGCCTGGGTGGCTCAGTTGGTTGGGTGTCTGACTTCAGCTCAGGTCTTGACCTCACAGTCTGTAGGTTCGAGCCCCGCATCAGGCTCTGTGCTGACAGCTCAGAGCCTGGAGCCTTCTTCAAATTCTGTTTCCTTCTCTCTCTGCCCCTCCCCCACTCATGCTCTGTCTCTCTCTCAAAAATTAATAAGCATTTTAAAAAATTTAAAAAATAAATGAACAAAGATCTTGTATCAATGACATTAGGATCCACATTAAGAATCTTAGGATAAGCAAAACAAGTAAAAATAAAGAAATAAATATCAGAACAGAAATCAATGAAATAAAACTCAGAAAGACAAAAGAGATAATCAACAAACTAAGAAGTTGGCTCTTTGAAAAGATCAATAAAATTGATATGCCTTATTTTATTAACAGATACAAAAAGATGTCAAGAACTGTAAAGATTCTGAGATTTTGCCATTCATACAGACTATCAGATCAGCCTACCAGCCTATCCTTGGGTCAGGAACAAAAAGTTGTATTTGTTCCTCACACCAAAAGCAGTAGCCACACTACTGGCATTTTTGTACAGGTTCTCTGAGCTCTGATTCCCACAACACCAGATGCTTTTGATAATTGTGACACTTTTCTTTGAGTAGATTGGTTTAGAAAGTACATAATTTAATTTCCTAGGTATCTACCCAAGAGAAATAAAAAGCATGAGTCCACAGAAAGATCTGTACACAAATGTCTGTAGCAGAATTATTTATTATGGCCAAAAAGTGGAGACAACTCAAATGTCCATCAACTTATAAATGACTAACAAAATGTGGTAAATCAAAACAATGGAGCCCTAGCTAGAGTAAAGAGGAATGAAACACTGATACCTGCTACAACATACATAAATCTTAAATCTGTTTTCCTATGTGAACGAAACCAGAAAAGGCAAATCTGTAAAGTCAGAAAGTAGATTAGTGGTTACTTGGGGCTGGGGGTAGGAAAGGGATTGACTGTAAATGGACAAGAGGTATTTTATCAGAGTGATGAAAATGTTCTAGAACTGGATTATGATGAAAACTGCACCACTCAGTAAGTTTTCTAAAACTCTTGAAATTGTATACTTAAAAGGGATGGATTATATGGTGTACGAATTATACCTCAATAAAGTTGTTTAAAAAGCAAAGAAATAAAGAATTATATTTCTTTCATAGTGGGTCCTCAAACATGTAGTATTGTTCTACGTCAAAAATATTTACATAGTCATTATATTATCAAATATTTATCAGTTTTTAGAATTTAACCACTAGGGAAAATATGAGTCTTTTTTATTTTAGTTACAAATAAAATATAAATGTTCTGAACTTTAATAAGTAATCACATACCTGCCAGATATTGGGAGAAAAACAGGGGGATGAGAAGTGTAAGGAAGTTTATAATCACTGACATTCTCAGTTTATATTGTCGAGAATTCAGTGATAATGTTTGAAGTTGGCTGATCAAGATATAAAAGTTTAAGTATTAAACATCTTACAGAAGTGTAACATGTTACAATCATTACCAAAAGAATCCCAAAATAATTTAACTTAAAAAAATTAGGAAGAGAGAGAAAGTTCTTGGTCTTTCCAACTGTGGAGACATCAGGTAATGTTTGATGTTGATAGGTCAAGATATCGAGGTTTGAGCTCCACAGCTATAAATTGATCACCAGAGGAAATAAAACTGAAAATAATTCAAAGTGGCTAGTAATGAAGAGAAGGACTTCCAGTAATAATAGGAAATTCAATAGGAGATTTGATAGTAATGTGTACCTTTCTCTCCTATTTGATTTTTTCTGTTTACATATTATGTAATAAAAACTAAGGGAGATGTTAAAATATATTTTTAATATCCTCTTGTAGCCACAAACTTAAGTTTAAAAATTAACTTACTCTTTCACACCAGCTTTTCCTCCAAATTTTCATGTTTCTGTAGGTTGGCACTTTTATTTTTATTTCACTTTTTTAATTTGCATTTTTCTTTATTGTTTCAAATTTTCTACAATAATTGTATGTATTTTTTAAATTCAGGAGTTTTTTTTTAAGCTCTTGGCTCCTACTTGTCCTCCATGTCCCACTCCCAGTCTCCAAGTATTTTCAGTTCTGTTCCTTGTAGTAACTCAGTATCAACCCCTTCTTGTCTCCTCTACCACAGCCTGGTCCGGATCACCTTTCCCCACCAGTTATTAGCACCCTGCGAAGCAATTCATCCATCTTAACTGCCACTCTAATCACATGGTCCCATGAACTTTCTCAGGTTGTCCACTGCCTGCCAAATAGACATAAAGCTTTCTTTTCAGGCTTTTTGTTTTATTTTAAAATGATTTAAAAATAAATACTTTTATTTATATAGTTGAGACCTTCTGAATATGCATTTTATGGTTTTGCTTACTTAATACAATATGAGGAGCAGCATTTTGCCCATTTCCTGAGTACTAAAATACATATAATTATTATGGAGCACTTGACAAAATACTGGAAAATGCAAAGTAAAAAGTGAAAGTTCCGTGATAGGAAACAACCACTAAAAATCAGAGTATGATATAGAGGTTTATAAAATTGCATACTCCTTTATCCTTTTAAAATTTTACTATGGACATTTTCCCATTCTCCTAACTTTTCTTTAAAATTGCTTAACTAACTACTGCATAGTATACTATCATTTGATTGTACCATTATTTATCCATCCCTAATTTTTTCCCAATTTTCCTTTATTACAAATAATCCTCTAATAAATATATTTTTGCACATTAGTAATAGTCTGCATCTCTATTTCTTAAGAGCAAATCTGTATAGGAAAAACATTGGGTCAAGGATTATAAATCTAGTATAATTTCCTTAATGTTTACTCCTATTTGTTCTCTTTCTGCAATACATGAATTTCCAATCTCAGGGCACACTAGCGAATCATGTATATTATATATTTTTCTTTAAAATTATTTACCAATATAATAAACAAAAAGTTAATTTAAATTTGTTATTGAGATTTCTTGTATTAATTTGGCAGGGGAGGCTTTGTACTACTTAATAAATTACTTGTTCCACCTTTTGTTCATTTTTCTGTATTAGGGTTTATAATTTTTATTATTGGTTTATAAATATTCTTTAAATATTTATATTAACCTTTGGCCTATCATGAATAATGCAAATATTTCATTACCTTTTTGCTGTCATTTAGACCTAACTTTTTAAAAATGTTTCTTAATGTTTATTTATTTTTGAGAGAGACAGACAGAATGTGAGGGAGAAAGGGGCAGAGAGAGGGTGAAACACAGAATCCAAAGCAGTCTCCAGAGCCTGATGCGGGCCCTGAATTCACAAACCATGAGATCATGACCTGAGCCGAGTCAGATGCTTATCTGACTGAGCCACTCAGGTGCCCCAGACCTAATTTTTTTTTCAAAATTTTTTTTTCAAGTAATGTCTACACCCAATGCAGGGTTCAATTCACAACCCCGAGATCTAGCATCACGAGCTCCACCAAGCCAGCCAGGTGCCCCTCGACCTAACTTCATATGTGGTCAATCTGTCCATCTCTTCTCTGTGGTTCTGCTATTGCTCTTTTGTCTTGGAGGTTTTTTCCCCATGTCAATATCCAAATACTTACTGAGTCTGATTTTATTCTAATTGATATAGTTTCATTTTGTTTATTTAGTGCTCTAAATTATATGGAATTTATTTATGTTTAGGTGAAAAGTACACATGTACTATATTTTTCAAAACTTTCACCCACAGCTCAGAATCATTTATTGACATGTTTCTTCTGCCCTCATTGATTTGTATTGTGGCCTTTATCAAATAGTATATTTTTATATATCCTAGTATTTGTCCCTGAAGCATCTGTGCTATCTTATTGCTCCATCTGTCCATTATGTAAGTCCCACAGTTTTACTAATAATATTTTGATGCATTTTAAATTATATTTAGTAGCTATTATTTTTTTTCCATGCATACATTGTCTGTCAATCTTACACTAATATTTCAATTATTGCAACCATTAATAGACAGAGAAAGTGAGCTCAAAGAGATTAAGCCCACCAGCTAGTACATGACAGAGTTAGGATTTAAACCTAGATTTGTATAATTCCAAAGCCTTAAACTCTTAAATAATTATCCTCCTTCTCCTCCTCCACCTTCCCCTCCTCCTCCCCCCACCTTTCCCTCCTTCTCCTCCTCATTCTCCTCCTCCCTTCCTCCTCCATTGACTAGAGGGAAACTAGTCTTCTTTTTAAAGCAATCCAGTTTAAAAACAAGTTATAGAGTCAAGAAAGAACATGAGATCTTTCAATAGAGAGTCAGACATAATGGAGACAGACCTTGGTCAGGAACTTGTACCTCGGATCTTTTCTATTTTAGAAATGAGGTTGTCAGAGATTCTGATGAGTTCATTTTCTTTAGTCTTCCGCTCAGTGGTCTTCTCTAGCAACTGGATGCACATCTGCTCCTTCCTCAAGCTCACATGGAAGGCCAAGGCCAAGGCTTGGGCTTTGCTCCAGACCTGCATGATCTCCTCGTTTGGCAGCTGGAGTTTCTCTTCTATGTGGGCCTTCAGTGCTTGGTATCTCTGGTCTTTCCTTTCAATCCTCATACACTTCTTGGATTCTTCATTCATGTGGTAGCCTTCAATGACCTCCTTGTGTTTTTCAAACCACTTGAAGAGGACAGGGAAAGATTTTTCCATGTAGTCCAAGTCTACAGTAAGTTGGTCTTTTTCTTTCAGAACCCTCTGAATTTGGGCTCTGGCAAGTTACTTGTATTTCTAAGCCTCCTCCAGCACCTGGTCCAGGATCCCCTCAAACCCGTTGGAGATCTTCCTCATTTCCAGGTTCTTTGCGTACAGCTCCTCATACCTGTTCTTCACCAATAGCTTCAGCTTTTGTATCCTTACACTGCCAGGTCCAGGTCTTTCTGGTTGTGCTGCAGTACGTCCACGACGGGCACCACGGTTACCACGAACCTCCTGGCCCGAGGACACAGGGACTTACTGGAGCTCCGAATGAATCAAGTTCTACCAGCTTGGCCTTGGGTGGGCTTCAGGAGGAAGGTATGTGTGCATCCTGCGCACTCCTGCTTTCAGGGGCCACAGGCAAGGGCCTCCTCCTGCATAAAACTCGAGTACAAGGACTATTTCCTCAAGGCCGACTCTTTAAACGAGGAAGTCCCAAACTGCTTCAGATAATCAACCTCTGCGCAGGTGCTTAGAGCATCAACAGGGTCTCTGAAGCACTCCTCATTCATGTCCAAGGCAGGCTCTGGCCCCTGCCGTGGAGCGAGGACACTGGGTCACCAGAGGAGGCAGTGGGCTCACCACCCAACTGTTAGTGGGAACCCACGCACCTGAGGAGTTCACAGTTCCCTCCGCATTCCCACCAGTGTCACCATAAATTGTCAATTGCTGAGTCTGAAAGCAGGGTTGCTGGGAGGGGACTTCCTCACCACAGAGCTGGGGCGCAGTGACTTGCTCCAGGGTCACTCTGGGCTCCGAGCCTCTCCACCACCCACAAATGGGTTACACTTTGGGTTGCCTAGGTTGTAGGACCCTCGGGGAGGGGGGGACAGGACTGTCGTGTGCCTCCCTGGGGGCATTTTCCTGCCTCGCCTCTGGACTCCTCAAGGAAAAGTTGAGGCCAGGTCTCTCTCTCTCCCAGCTTTCTTGGTCGGGGTGCCCTTTTCCTGACAACATCGTCAGAGAAGTTAAATTCCGGGGTTATTTGGCCATTGGCCTCTACTTCTGAGGACCTAAGGACGTGGCGCCTCAGAAAGGTGCAACTTGGGGAAGGGAGCAGGTGGCAGGTCAGGGCCAGCCCGAGGTCTGTGAGGGGCCATTCTCCTACTGTGGCCTCTGAGGATGCTCCCTGTCTTGGGACACCATCCCAGGAGGCCTTCTAGGATTTCAGAAGCGAATGTAATGCTTTTATCTAAGGAATAAGAACCAGACATTCTTCCTGGAGGTGCCCTTTTGGTTTTCAAGCCTTCCTGGGATCTGTGGGGAGAGCTTGAGGAATCAAGGCAAGCTAAGGAAGCCAAGCCGGCCCACTGAAACACGTCTCCACAAAGCTGGTTTCAGCCACTGTTTCTGGAGAATTCCGTTGGTCAGTTTGGTGTCCACTTCTTTAGTGAGCTATTGGTTCTCTTTCTGGATCCAGATTTGGGGGGAGTTTTCTAACCCATTGGTGTCCTCCAGAGTAAAACGAGTCTCAAGTTTCCTGTTCATGCTGGGACTTAAAATACTGTGCCTTGGTGGATCCCACAAAGGTGACAGAAAAGCCACCTTCACAGCTTTAGCCCTGTTCTTGGGTGACATATTTTCTTTCTGTGACAGCCGAAGAACAGATGAACTTCTGGTAAGTTCTAGTGGTGAAAACAGAAGTCACAATTTTCTGTACTTTTGTCACCAGTGACAACTTTGTCACTTAGAATTTGCAGACCCATTCTGCTGGCTTGCCAAGATGTCACAAGAGCCAGTTTGGGCCATGCTCCTTAAGTTCTTCACTGCATTGTCTCTCAATTTGGTCCCTCTTTCATATCTTATCACTGATCCTAAGTGTTTTATATTTTGCTGGTAGGTATTATGCTTCCTTATTTTACCATTGGGTCTTCTAAATATTGCTATTTATACAAAATTGATTGATATTTTTATAATCTATCCAAATAATTTGTTGACATTTATATTAGTTCTAATTTTTTAGTTAATTATCTTGGAGTTTTAGTTAAGTATTCCTGTCAGCTATGAAAAAATTATTTTTTGCCCTGAATTTTGCAGCATCTTTTTAAATGCTTGTACATTAACTGCTGATATATAATTAATTTCTCAACTCTTCTTTGTGAGCATTTAGGTTGTTTTCAAATCACATGAAAAATCACCTATTTTTCCCGCTGGTGAAATGATTCTTATGTCCTTGAGGCTTGTTATTAAAAGGACAATTTCTAGGCCAATTCCCATGTTTCTGTCACAAACCACTACATTTAGTGTTACAGAGAATGAGTTTCAAATTAATGTTTCTTGGATGCAGTAAAGATCCAAGCAATAATTTCCTTCTGTATGTCAACAATCCACCTTAAAAGAAGCAGAAATTTAGGTCCATTGAAAAAGGTAAAGTGAGAAGTCAAAAACAGAGAGTAAGTCCCTGTACCATACAGTTCATCTTCATTGATATCATTATGAGCTAAATGACTGCATTTGTGTTGTTGTGACTAGAAGATTAACATGCTATTTGCAAAGTTATAATCTGTGCACAAGTGGCCTAAACTTGCCACTCCTCATCTGTTGCAATTTATACCACTGAGAACTTAGTAAATATAATGTCATGAAAAGAGTCATAATTTTTCCAACATATTATAGAATTTTTTTTCTTTTTCTATTTAGGCACACACTGTGAAAACCAAATCCCTTTTAAGATAATTGTAGTATGCTGGGTGTTGTATGGAAACCAATTTGACAATAAACTTCATATATTGAAAAAAATAAAATAAATTCACTAATTGCCATAAAAATATAATTGTAGTATGTTCTATTGTCTTATTACATTTCTGGGAAAATTTATAGAATATTATAAAATTTTCTTCCATCTCTAAAACGCTGGTTTTTATAATACTTGTGTTGCTTCATAGATAATTGATTCGGGAGATGTTTATTCATTCAACAATGGAAAATGTTGAGTGCCTACTCTATGCTAATCATTGATTCAGATAGTAAAGGTTGATCAGCAGCAAAGACAGACCAGAGTCCTGCCTTTATAGGATTTATATTCTAGTGAGGGAGACAGGCAATAATCAGACTGGAAACTGCTTTGGAGGAAGAATAAAGCAATGTGACAAATTTGATTTTCCAAACATTGGAGAATGTGTATACTTATATACATATATAGTCTACATATGTTTATATATATACCATCCCACATGTTCTTATAATGTTATATCAACACTTCTCTTCAAGAGGCAAAGCCTATACCCCCACCTTCTCCCTTGAAGCTGGGTAAACCCTTGTAACTGCCCCAACCCCAGTAGAATGCAGCAGAAATAACATCCCCTGCCTTTCCAAGACAATCAAAATAGTGATATGGCTTCTGTCTGGCTCTTTCTCTCTTAAGACATTTGCCTTTGGATCCTTGAACCACATGGAAGAATTCTTACTACCCTGAAGCCAGCATGCTGAGAGACCCTATAGAGAAAGAGAAAGGTGATTGAGGAGCCCCAGCTGTTCTAGTCCCCAGCTCTTGGAGTCTTCTCAGACCAGGTACCAGACATATGAATGAAGGCTGAAATGACTCCTATCCCAGCCAAATGTCTGACAGCAGCTTCATAAAGGACCCTAAGCCAGAAATGCCCAGCTGAACCACTCTTTTTTTTTTTTTTTTAATATATGAAATTTACTGTCAAATTGGTTTCCATACAACACCCAGTGCTCATCCCAAAAGGTGCCCTCCTCAATACCCATCACCCACCCTACCCTCCCTCCCACCCCCCATCAACCCTCAGTTTGTTCTCAGTTTTTAAGAGTCTCTTATGCTTTGGCTCTCTCCCACTCTAACCTCTTTTTTTTTTTTTCCTTCCCCTCCCCAATGGGTTTCTGTTACGTTTCTCAGGATCCACATAAGAGTGAAACCATATGGTATCTGTCTTTCTCTGAATGGCTTATTTCACTTAGCATCACACTCTCCAGTTCCATCCACGTTGCTACAAAGGGCCATATTTCATTTTTTCTCATTGCCACGTAGTATTCCATTGTGTATATAAACCACAATTTCTTTATCCATTCATCAGTTGATGGACATTTAGGCTCTTTCCATAATTTGGCTATTGTTGAGAGTGCTGCTATAAACATTGGGGTACAAGTGCCCCTATGCATCAGTACTCAGCTGAACCACTCTTTAATTCCTAACCCACAGAAACAATAAGAGATAATAAATTATTCTTGTTGTTTTAAGCAACTAAGTTTGGTTTAAAACAAACAAACAAATGAACAAACAAAAAAAGACAAGTGAGTAGGGGAAGGGCAGAGAGAGAAGGAGAGAGAGAATCCCAAGCAGGCCACATGCTGCCAGTGCAGAGCCCGACACGGGGCACAATCTCATGAACCATGAGATCATGACCTGAGCCAAAATCAAGAGTCAGACACTTAACCAACTGAGCCACTAAGGCACCTCATTAGGTAACTAAGTTTTGGTGTAATTTTTTATGCAGCCATAGCAACTGGGAAAAACAAAGTAAAGGAAAAGAAGGGAATAGGAGGAGATGAGATGTTACAATGATATTCAGGGAAGGATTCTCTAAGATTGGAACATTTGAGCAGAGAATGAATATGAAATGAATGAAAAAAATTGGAGAAGCTATGCACATATCTACAAAGAGAGAATTTGGAACAACAAATAACTGCACCCTGAGGCTGGAGATGCTTGGCATCATACTGGCCAGTCAGCAAGGATGTGAGTTGCTGGTGGGAAGAAAACTAAAAGACATATGGATGGATAGATGCCAGGAGTCATATCTGTGCAGAATCTACCTCAGCCCCCGAAAAGTTTGGGGATTTTATTCTACATGTATTGAGAAATTCTTAGATGATTTTGAATGAGAGTCATGGGCTCTGATTTACGTATTCAAAGCACCTTTCTGGATCACTTTTTCCCCTGATGTTCTCTCTCACTGATTTTGCTCCTGCCACACTGCCATTTTTTTCTATTCCTTAAGCTTACAGAGGTCTTTCCTGGTCAGGACCTTTGAGATTCTTATCCCCTCCTCCATCACCTTCTCTTCATATCTTCAATGTGTGCAGCTGCCAGGATCCTTGATATGCCCACCCAACCCAAAATACCAGTCTAATTCAAGTGACACTTCCAATCATGTCATCCTGTTCTTATCTGTATATGGTGTGTTGCTCCTTCTCAAATGTAAGCCCCATGAAAACAGGGGACCATGTCTCTCTTGCTTATCGATACATCCACAGTATCTAGAATAGTGCTTGGAATAAAATAAATGCTCCTCCAATGTTTGTTAAATAAATGCATGAACAACCATATCTTCCATAGATATTGTGAAGAATAAGAGATACAATGTGTGAAAAGATATTGGCATGCAGTTTGTTCTTCACGAATGGTTAATTTGGGGAATTTTCAATTTTATTTTTTTCTTCCCCAATATTGTTTTACTTCTTTTCCAACTAAACTCCATCTATATTCCTATTTGCTTCATGCAATATAAGCAAATAGCTTCAGATATTTGGCTCCTTCCAGGTGTTTTGCTTTTAATTCAAAATTAATATAATAGTTATCCAGAAAAGAGAAAAATTTCAATAAATGTGAATCGAGATTTTGCAATCTAAATATTCTCTGGCAGTATTTTAGGTCTAATAGTCCTCTACTATGGTGTATAATGTTTGTTAAAGTTGGTTGAATCAAATTTATGTGGGATTGGATTTTATAAAACTACTTTTAAGTGGTAAAAAGTAATTCAGTAAAATCAAACATTATATAAGCTAAGATTTAAGACTGTAATAGCAATAAGTTATGGCTAGACCTAACATTCATGTTTCCACTCATCTCTGCTTCAGTCCTATACATAAGATAATGTTGAAATCAATCTACAGTATTAGGAATGGCCAGAGTATCCACACCATTTTTATAGGATCTCATTATCAAGATCACTGAACAAAGGTAAGTCCCACCAAAGTGGTCTGTTTTACTCCTGGTAAATTACTGAGTTGTCTGGATCAAAAATAGATCTCACAACAGATTAGAAGCATAAGAGCCTCCAGAACTATCACAAATATTTGAGAGTTTTCAAGATTTTCTCTGTCCTCCCACAAACTGCTAAGCCAAACAGTAGGCTTGCATTACTTTTAAGTCCCCAGAACAAACAGCGACCTTAGGAAGGCACTCTAAGAATTTCATACCAAAGTTCTGAGAGTTTCTATCCCAAAAGGAACATTTTTTGAGCATAATTTTGATAGCTTTCAAAGCAATAAAATAAAAACAAATAATTTTTCCATCTTAACTTAAAAAGCTATCTATGAGAATATGTGATTCATTATTTGTTACCTAGAAAAAGCCCTAATTCTTTTTTCATACATCATTGCTCATGCTAATAGTCTTCATTTTGCTACTAAAAGTAACCCACTATTGAACACATTATAGACTAAGTAGTACCACGTTCATCATATAGTGTAGCATCGATAGCCTAACTATAGTTTCAATACAATGGACATTTAGTGACAATGAAATGTAATTTTAATAAACACATGTGAAAACACCTATCAAATGATTTGCTGTTTTCATCATCAGTTTTATGTAGATGCAGAAAACAAGGTCCCTCAGCTATGTTCAAGAAGTCATTTCCCTGCCTCCAAATATGTCACCTCACATTCTAGAGAATCTCTAAAATTATATTGAGAAGAAAACTTTTTAGTGTAGCATTACTTTAAAATACTAACATGCAAATAACTCTTGGAGAAGTAAGACATTGACCTAAAGTTCCACAAAAATATAAATTACTGACATCAAATCATTTCTTAAAAAGCCGGCGAGTCACAAGAGGGCACAAGGGCTTTAGTACATGAAGGAGATGAGGAATTCAGAAGAGGAAGGTTATTTTGCAAAGGAATAATTTCTCTTACTTCAAAACCTTGCCAAATTACCAGATTGGCCACACTGATGGATAATAAATAATTATTTTTAAAAAGAGTCTCTATATTTTTAAAATTTAAAAAAGTATATTTAGGGGGAGGGGCCAAGATGGCTGAACAGTATGGAAGGTTTTTTTTGTGTCTCTCATCCCTGAAATGCAGCCAGATCAACACTAAACCCTCTTGCACACGTAGAAAGCTGATTTGAGGATTAACACAACAATCTGCACAACCTGAACCAGAGAACTCAGCAGGTACGTGGCGCAGAGAAGTGAACTGGGGGAGAGAGAAGCCACAGAAGCCAGGAAGCTGTTACTGCTTGCAGAAGACAGAAATGGGGGGGTGGGGGGGAGGAGAGTATGGGAAAAAGCACCCCCACCAAAGGCAGCTGGAAAGAAAGTGGAAAAGTGGAAACAGCAGCAGAGACTGAACAAAAAAGGGAGAAAGGGGAAAGGAGAGGTTTTAAATTCCACTAAGACTCTATAAACAGCGGGAGGGCAGAGTCTGAAACTCCGCAGCTCGATAACCTGGTGATGCTCTGGTGGGAAGGGCGAATCCCCAGGAGCACAGAGCAAGGTCTGAGGGATCCGCATGCCACACAGGGGGTGGCAGTTCCCCTCCTGGAAGGACATCTGGTAGAGGCTGTGTGGCCGCCCAACGGGCAAAGGTGCCAGCAGACCTCAGAGAACAGCCACGTTCGCTGGTGTTGTAACAGGAAGTTAAGGGTGAAGCCTGGTGCCAGATGTGTATTGTGATTTACCATAATCCCTGAAACACTGCTGCTACAAGATAGTGTGAACATTTTCTGGGGCGGGCTGGCACCCAGCTGCAGTCTCTGAGCATCGGCAGCAGCACAGTCTCGCGAACATTCCTGGGGGCGGGCTGGCACCCAGTCATTGCTCAGCGAGACACTTCCCCAGAAGGTCTGATGGGTCAAAGCCTCAGTCCCTCATAAATGAGGGGTTGGGAAACAGCCGCATCTGAGATGTAACTCAGGAGGGAAGTGGCGCCTGGCAGCCTGTCGGCTTGGTCACAGACAGTGTAGAACTGGGGAGTGGATGGAAGCCAGAGACAGAGGAGGGGTACTTGATTGCCAGTCACAGAGAACGCAGAGTTCTGAAACTAGACTGGGTAGCTGGGTAATGCCATTTTCATCCCTCCTGCTTATGCACATACACGCTTACATGTGCCACAGCAATCCACCCGAGTAAGCTCAGCAGCGCCATCAAATGGAGAACGGAGCCTTTACACTAAGCCCCATCCAACTGGGCCAACAGCGCTCTTGCAAACAGAAGTCTCTCTGCCTGCTGAGGTTTACGGACTATTAAGTGCTTCATAGCTTGACTTCTATGGAAACCAGATGTAATTTCAATCATACTTCATTCTGTTCACTGGTCCTTTTATTCAATTTTTTTCTTTTCTTATTCTTGAATACAGAAAGAAAAAAATTATTTTATTTTCCATTTTTATTAACGATTTTTCTTCAATTTTTTCTACTATATTTTTAACTTATTTGTAAAGTTTTTATATTCTACTTTCATCATTTCATTTTATTCTATTTTATTATATTCATTTTTCCAAATTTTCAAACGTTTTCTTTTTTCCTTTTTTCCCTTCTTTTCTTTTCCTTTTTTCTCTTTTCTTATCTTTCTCTTTTTTCTCTAATCTTTAAGATTCTTTCAACAACCAGACCAAAACACACCTAGGATCTAGCATCCTTTATTTGATTTTGTTGTGTTATTTTTAATTTTTTAACTTTAAGGGTTTTTCCTTTATTAATTCCTTTCCTTCCTTCAAAATGACAAAATGAAGGAATTCACCCCAAAAGAAAGAACAGAAAGAAATGACAGCCAGGGATTTAATCAACACAGATACAAGCAAGATGTCTGAACCAGAATTTAGAATCACAATAATAAGAATACTAGCTGGGGTTGAAAATAGATTAGATTCCCTTTCTGTGGAGATAAAAGAAGTAAAAGCTAGTCAGAGTGAAATAAAAAAAATGCTATAAATGAGCTGCAATCTCAAATGGATGCCTCAGCAGAAAGGCAGAGCAGCAAATAATAAAGAGGACAGTAATAAAGAGGACAAACTTATAGAGAATAATGAAGCAGAAAAAAAGAGGGAGACTAAGGCAAAAAAGCATGATTTAAGAATTAGAGAAATCAGTGACTCATTAAAAAGGAATAACATCAGAATCATAGGGGTCCCAGAAAATGAGGAGAGAGAAAAAGGGGAGCAAATCTATGTGAGCAAATCATAGGGGGAAACTTTCCTAACCTGGGGAAAGACGCAGACATCAAAATCCAGGAAGCACAGAGGACTCCCATTAGATTCAACAAAAATCAACCATCAACAAGGCATATCATAGTCAAATTTGCAAAATACTCAGGCAAGGAAAGAATCATGAAAGCAGGAAGGGGAAAAAAAGTTCTTAACCTATAAGGGAAGATAGATCAGGTTCACAGCAGACCTATCCACAGATATTTGGCAGGCCAGAAAGGAGTGGCAGGATATAGTCAACGTGCTGAATGGGAAAAATATGCAGCCAAGAATTCTTTATCCAGCAAGGCTGTCATTGAAAATAGAAGGAGAGATAAAAAGTTTCCCAGACAAACAAAAATTAAAGGTGTTTGTGACCACTAAACCAGCCCTGTAAGAAATTTTAAGGGGGTCTCTCTGAGGGGAGAAAAGATGAAAAAAAATACTCAAAAATACCAAGAGCAACAAAGACTAGAAAGGACTAGAGAACACTACCAGAATCTCCAACTCTATAGGCGACATAATGGCAATAAATTCATATCTTTAAGTACTCACTCTAAACATCAATGGTCTAAAGACTGCAGTCGAAAGACATAGGGTAACAGAATGGATAAGGAAACAAGATCTATCTATATGCTGTTTACAAGAGACCCATTTTAGACCTAGAGACACCTTCAGATTGAAAATGGGGGAATGGAGAATCATCTATCATGCTAATGGTCACCAAAAGAAAGCTAGAATAGCCATACTTATATCAGATGATCTAGATTTTAAGATAAAGACTGTAACAATGAAGAAAGACATTATATCATAATTAAGGGGTCTATCCACCAAGAAGACATAACAATTTTTTTTATTTTTTTTAACGTTTATTTACTTTTGAGACAGAGAGAGACAGAGCATGAATGGGGGAGGGTCAGAGAGAGGGAGACACAGAATCTGAAACAGGCTCCAGGCTCTGAACTGTCAGCACAGAGCCCGACGCAGGTCTCGAACTCACAGGCCGTGAGCTCATGACCTGAGCCGAAGTCGGCCGCTTAACCGACTGAGCCACCCAGGCGCCCCAGAAGACATAACAATTGCAAACACTTATGCTCCAAATATGGAGCACCCAAATATATAAATCAATTAATCACAAACATAAAGAAACTCATTGATAATAACACCATAATAGGAGGGGACTTCAACACCCCACTTACGACAGTGGACAGATCATCTAAACAGAAAATCTACAAGGAAACAATGGTGAATGACACAATGGACCAGATAGTCATAACAGATATATTGAAAACATTTCATCCTAAAGCAGCAGAATACACATTCTTCTCAAGTGCACGTGGAACATTTTCCAGAATGTTCGAGGGACACAAATCAGCCCTCAACAAGGACAAAAAGATCGAGATCATACCACACATATTTTCAGACCACAATGCTATAAAACTCAAATTCAACCATAAGAAAAAATTTGGAAAGATAACAAATACTTGGAAACTAAAGAACATCCTACCAAAGAATGAATGGGTTAACCAAGAAAGTAAAGAGGAAATTAAAAAGTACATGGAAACCAATGAAAACGATAACACCACAGCCCAAAACCTCTGGAATGCAGCAAAGGCGATCATAAGAGGGGAGTATATAGCAATCCAAGCTTTCCTAAAGAAGGAAGAAAGGTCTCAGATACACAACCTAGCTTTACACCTCAAAGAGCTGGAAAAAGAACAGCAAATAAAACCCCAAACCAACAGAAGACAGGAAATAATAAAGATTAGAGCAAAAATCACTGCTATCGAAACTGAAAAAAACAAAAAACAAAAACAAAAACAAAACAAAACAAAAAACAATAGGACAGATAATGAACCAGGAGCTGGTTCTCTGAAAGAATTAACAAAATTGATAACCCCTAGTCAGTTTGATCAAAAAGAAAAAAGAAAGGACCCAAATAAATGAAATCAAGAATGAAAGAGGAGAGATCACAACCAACACGGCAGAAATACAAACAATAATAAGAGAATATTATGAGCAATTATATGCCAGGAAAGTGGGCAATCTGGAAGAAATGGAAAAATTCCTAGAAACATATAAACTTCCAAAACTGAAACAGGAAGAAATAGAAAATTTGAACAGACCCATAACCACTAAAGAAATCAAATTAGTAATAAAAAATCTCCCAAGAAACAAGAGTCCAGGGCCAGATAGCTGTCCAGGGGAATTCTACCAAACATTTAAAGAAGAGTTAACACCTATTCTCCTGAAGCTGTTCCAAAAAATAGAAATGGAAGGAAAACTTCCAAACTCTTTCTATGAAGCCATCATTACCTTGATTCCAAAACCAGACAAAGACCCCACTAAAAAGGAGAACTATAGACCAATTTCTCTGATGAACATGGATGTAAAAATCCTGAACAAGACAGTAGCCAACCAGATCCAACAATACATTAAAAGAATTATTCACCATGACTAAGTGGGATTTATACCTGAGATGCAGGGCTGGTTCAATATCCACAAAACTATAAATGTGATACATGACATCAATAAAAGAAAGGACAAGAACCACATGATCCTCTCAATAGATGCAGAGAAAGCATTTGACAAAATACATCATCCTTTCTTGATAAAAACCCTCAAGAAAGTAAGTATAGAAGGATCATACTTCAGGATCATAAAAGCCACATATGAAAGACCCACTTAGAAAATTTAGAGCCTTCCCCCTAAGGTCAGGAACACAACAGGGATGTCCATTCTTGCCACTGTTATTCAATATAGTGTTGTAAGTCTTAGTCTCAGCAATAAGACAACACAAAGGAATAAAATCGGCCAGGAGGGAGTCAAACTTTCACTCTTTGCAGATGACATGATACTCTATATCGAAAACCCAGAAGATTCCACAAAAAAAAAACTGCTATAACTGATCCATGAATTCAGCAAAGTCGCAGGATATAAAATCAGTACACAGAAATTGGTTGCATTCCATACACCAATAATGAAGCAACACAAAGAGAAATCAAGCAATCAATCCCATTTACAATTGCACCAAAAGCCATAAAATACCCAGGAATAAACATAACCAGAGGTGAGAAATCTATGCACTAAAAACTATAGAAAGCTTATGAAAGAAATTGAAGATGACACAAAAGAAGGAAAAATATTCCATGCTCCTGGATTGGAAGAAAAAACATTGTTAAAATGTTTTTAACAATACTACCCAAAGCAATCTACGTTTTCAATGCAATACCTATCAAAATAACACCAGCGTTCTTCACAGAGCTAGAACTAACAATCCTAAAATTTGTGTGGAACCAGGAAAGACCCCAAATAGCCAAAGCAATCTTGAAAAAGAAAACCAAAGCTGGAGGCCTCACAATCCCAGACTTCAAGACATATTACAAAGCTGTAATCATCGAGACAGTATCAACAGACACTCAGATCAATGGAACAGAATAGAGAACCCAGAAATGGACCCACAAACATATGGCCAACTAATTTTTGACAAAGCAGGAAAGAATATCCAGTGGAATAAAAACAATCTCTTCAGCAAGTGGTGCTGGGAAAATTGGACAGTGACATGCAGAAGAATGAACCTGGACCACTTTCTTACACCATACACATAAATAAACTCAAAATGGATGAAAGACCTAAATGTAAGACAGGAAGCCATCAAAATCCTTGAGGAGAAAGCAGGCAAAAACCTCTTTGACCTTGGCCACAGCAACTTCTTACTTGACATGTCTCCAGAGGCAAGGGAAACAAAAGCAAAAATGAGCTATTGGGACATCATCCTGCAGCGCAAAGGAAACAATCAGCAGAAGTAAAAGGCAACTGACGGAATGGGAGAAGATATTTGCAAATGACATATCAGATAAAGGGTTAGAATCCAAAATCTATAAAGAACTTATCAAACTCAACATCCAAAAAAGAAATAATCCAGTGAAGAAATGGGCAAAAGACATGAATAGACACTTTTCCAAAGATATCCAGATGGCTAACAGACACCTGAAAAAATGCTCAACATGACTCATCATCAGGGAAACACAGATCAAAACCACAATGAGATACCACCTCACACCTGTCAGAATGGCTAACATTAACAACTCAGGCAACAATGGATGTTGATGAGGATGTGGAGAAAGAGGATCTCTTTTGCACTGTTGGTAGGAATGCAACCTGGTGCAGCCACTCTGAAAAACAGTATGGAGGTTCCTCAAAAAATTAAAAATAGAGGGGCGCCTGGGTGGCTTAGTCGGTTGAGCATCTGGCTTCGGCTCAGGTCATGATCTCACGGTTTGTGAGTTCAAGCCCTGCGTCAGGCTCTGTGCTGACCGCTCAGAGCCTGGAGCCTGTTTAGGATTCTGTGTCTCCCTCTCTCTCTCTCTGTTCTTCCCCCGCTCATGCTCTGTCTCTCTCTCTGTCTCTCTCAAAAATAAATAAACATAAAAAAATATTAAAAATAGAACTACCTTACGATCCAGCAATTGCACTACTAGGTATTTATCTAAGGGATATAGGTGTGCTGTTTCAAAGGGGCACATGTACCCCAATGTTTATAGCAGCACTATCGACAATAGCCAAAGTATGGAAAGAGCCCAATGTCCTTCGACAGATGAGTGGATAAGGAAGATGTGGCATATGTATACAATGGAGTACTACTTGGCAATCAAAAAGAGTGAAATCTTGCCATTTGTAACTACATGGATGGAACTGGAGGGTATCATGCTAAGTGAAATTAGTCAGTCAGAGAAAGACAAATATCATATGACTTACTCACATGAGGAATTTAAGATACAGAAAAGATGAACACAAGGGAAGGGAAGCAAAAATAATATAAAAACAGGGAGGGGGACAAAACATAAAAGACTCTTAAATATAGAGAGCAAACAGAGTGTTGCTGGAGGAGTTATGAGGGGAGGGATGGGCTAAATGGGTAAGGGGAATTAAGGAATCTACTCCTGAAATCATTGTTGCACCATATGCTAACTAACTTGGATGTAAATTAAACAATAAATAATTTCTTAAGTATATTTAAAAATTAAAGGTAATATTCTTCATATTCAAAAATAATGAAATGTGATCTTGCACAGTTTTACATTTTTTCACAAGTACACAGATTTTGTCAAAGTATAAGATTCTTCATCCACTTAAGCAATTTCGATACATACAATGAATGTGCATATATATTTATGTTGGTCTTAATTCACATTAACAAAAAATATGAGTACATACTTGCAGTACTATGAATATGTGAATATATATGCACAGGACATGTTTCCTCCCATAATCTCCATAAAATACTGAATATTCATCATCTAATTACATATTTATGCTTAGTCCGTGCAAAAAAACTCAACTGTTTTCCTTATTACCATTACCCAAAACCCCCGATATAATATTAGCAATCATCTACTTGATAAAAAGAAGGAAGGGAGACAGGAAACAAAGAAAGAAAGCCAATTGACTATAATCCTGGAAATCACAGAAAGAAGATGTATTTCTAAGAAGATAAATACAGTTCAAAATATATATAACTTCTAATCTAGACCTACTGAAAGCCATTGCTAACCTCACATGATTTAAATGGGCAAATTAGTTTCATAGAGACTATAAGAATTTGGCAGACCATGGTGGTAGAGTAGAACAAGTGCTAGATTTGTTTTCACGGTGACTGGATTTAGCTGGCCCTGCTCCTTGCTAGTGATCTAAACACTAACTCTGTATTTCAGTTTCTTCATCTGAACATAAGAAGACAAAAGAGGTAAACATAAGCCTGGATCTATTTTCAGCCTCATGACTTGCCACTTCAGTGAGCTTGGGGAAACTACTTAATATTTCTAGATTTCTCAGCTATAAATTATCACTAATCATAGAAATTACTTCATTCACTAGGTTGTCATGATGTTTCAGAGAGATAATACATGTAACTTAGTCAGCAGGGTCCTTGGAAGATAAATGGGAACTATCACTGTACTATGGAAGGAGGATAAGAAAAGCTATCCTACCAACCTAGACTGCTCTTGTGCGGTTTAACATCTAGTTGAATGTTGAATGTTTATAAAAAGCTATTACACATCTAAGTTCTTTTTAAAACCATTCCAGGCTCACCATTAGATCTACATTTGTACATATTTAATTAATTTAACTGATAATGGAGTATTAATGCAATGAACATAGAAGAAAATTTCAGTATTTTGTTAATTAGTCATGAATATTTATAGGCAAATCTTCTTCTGATTTAATTACCTTCACATGTTAGAAAAGAAAATATTAATTGAGTTTTAGAATCCCAAATTAACAATTGGAAATGAAGCTCGACATGACTAGAGCAGGAAATGATTGGCTTAAGGCTATGCCTGGATATCAAAATTCCTTTTCCAACTAATAAACCTATCAATTACAAGTCCAAAACACAAAATAATTAAAGTCAATTTGAGAGTTTTATGTCAGGAATTTAGAAACATTTGCTAAAAATATCTTAACTCAGTTTAATAATTTTATGCAATTATAAAACATATTGCTTTTATTAGATTATTTTAAAATCAGACATGCCTTTTAAAATTAGTTTACCATTTTATAACATCTAAACCTATGTAATTTCAGCAAAAGTGTGTAGCTTAAAAACCCAACCTTAAATATTTCAAAATATGTTAACATATATTCTGTAATTTTTTTAACTATGCTTGATTTAATCAAAAAATAGATTCTTTTTTCTTTTATTTGACAGATGTATGTATGTGTGTAAACACTAAACAAAATGCCAAAGTTTCTGAACCAAGTAGATTTACCAAGTAAATTAGGGGTAAAAAAAAATGATTGGAAATGTATGAAAATATCTAATATTTTGTATGAATTAAACTTTTTGTGAGGTCAGTGTAAATGCTACGTATATTATGTAATGTTTGCCATGTACTCTCAAGTGGAATCATAGTAGCCTGTGCTTCCACATATTTCTTTACTAAATATTTGCTGAGGGCCATGCTAGTTAGTTGCTGGATGGAATGAATTTATAGTCCAAGTAATAACCCTGACAAAACTTTGGTGTCAGAAAAGAAAGACTAAATATAGTTGATTTATTGTTTGCCAGTTTTTTCAAATTTTGCAACTTGTTTGCTTATAGTGATGACCTCATTAAAAGACTAAGATAATATATACATTGTTACTATCTGTTAACTGCAATATTTGATTTGTCAGAGTTTTATTCTATCATATTGCTCAAACAGAATGAACTAAGTTACATATAATTCTATCATATTCTAAGTATTGTCTTGATTATTTTATTATGTGACTTTTTAGTATATAAGATTTTTATGAATCTCATTTTTATCCTATATAGCATATTCTGTCATTCTATTGGGCAATAAAACACTAATACCTATTTTGGGAGTAGAAATCTCTTGGTTCCATGGCATATCTTTAGAATTTCCACACCATGGATTTACGTCAATGGATGATAAATCTTTGGTTCTTGAAGATGTCTAACTAGTGTATAAAAGCCAATTGTCAAGATAATAGTTTGGATGTTTTTCAATTTTCACATTTGTTTTGAATTCTCTGCCAAAGTCATATATTTATCTTTTAGGGGAAATCATGTTAATGAAAATAAGCATATGTCTCCAGATTTAAAAGCCAGAACTTACAGGGCAATGATAAAGGACATCAGAGGGTGAGTAGATTTGTGAGAATTATCACCGATGTGCATTGCTTCCATATCTCTTTTTTCCTTTAGCCTTTGTGGGAATCTGGTTTTGTGAGTGTGCTCTGAGGGAGTCTGTTCAAGGCAGCCACTCTATTTCCCTTAAGTTAAAAATTGCAGGAGGCAGTGGGCATTAGGGAGGATAGCCATCAGAAGACAGGGTAGCCCTTTTACCTTGACAAGAATATTGTGACCACTCAATCACAATTATGAATATTGAAGACCACTCAATCATATTAAACTGCATACAAAATATTGAGAGTATAAGTAGTGCAGATATTAAAATATTGGTAAGATTATAGAAAATAAAGTCTAGTTTCCTTTAATTTATTTACATTTTCCAAAAATTGTCCAGAAAATTAAATAGAACAGATTGGTATGACTAATTCCAGTGACACACTAATCTAACTGTAAGATTAGTTTCTAATATATCACTAAACATTGTAGTGAGCCACTGCAACTTGTTCTTATAGCTGAATCTCACCATATAAATCAGATTACAAGATTCCAAAGGTCAGGGACTTTCTTTTGGGTATTCATCCTCAGGATTTAAAATTAAGACTTACACTTTTATACATCAAGAGACAAAAAGAAGAGGGAATGCCTTCATTGTGGATGATGGAGTGGCTGGGGTGGGGGGTGGGAGGGTGGGGGATATTTGTTATATTTTGTTTTGTTTTCTTTTGTACACAACATGAAAATTTTACTTGAATCAAAGACACGTAGGAGTGCCTGGGTGGCTCAGTCAGTTAAGCGTCAGACTTTGGCTCAAGTCATGATCTTGCGGTTCCTGGATTCCAACCCCACATCGGGCTCTGTGCTGTTAGCACAGAGCCTGCTTTCGATCCTCTATCCCCTGCTCTGTCTGCCCCTTCCCCATGCGTTTTCTCTCTCTCTCTCTCTCTCTCTCTCTCTCTCTCACATAAAAAATAAACACTAAAAAAGCAAAGACATGTAATTTGTAATTTTTAATTAGTAATTTTTAAAAAGAGTAAGCATCTTTCAGTGATAGTTTATGTTTTCATTAAAAAAGTAGATGCCTCACTTTATCTTTCAGGGTCAGTCTATATTAAAGTCAAAACACTCCTAAAAAATTCAATGAATTACAGTATGGGATTTATGACTTTTCTGAAATCTTCTTAATAGAGTTTATTTTTAATAGGATGTAGACTAAAATGATATAGCAATTTAGCAGAGCATTATGAAGCACCATATGTGCTTCTAAACTGAGAAGATGATACACACGGGTCCTGCCAACTACTCCTCTCTGTCTTTCCTTTCCCACCTGCCAGTCTCCCGGCACATCCTGGATTCTGTCATGATATTGAATGCCTTTGATATAAATTACTTAGGTGGGGGTCTCTGTGACTCTCAATGAACATCTTTTAATCATGAAAAGCAGAAAATGAAAAGATCCCTAACTTTATTAAAAATCAGTGACCTGTTTCAACTTACAAGACTATCAGTGTATAAACTTTTCCAGATGGGGATAAGAGGTGATAAACAGTTATCTGACCACAATTAGAGACTGGAGCTAGGTGACGAACAGAGCAAAATGCTCAGAGCAGCAGCTAGACTAACCCTGACACGTACAAGAGAGAGGTAGGGGGTGGGGGGGGGGGTGTGAATTGAAGCACAACACCGTTGTCTCCTCTGTTTATGGGCAAGTTTTAAGCATATTCTCTTCTATAAGAAAATAAATGCTTCCTTTTTCTGTTTATGCTTCCTTCTGCTGTCTCCATTCATCCTTCAGTCTAGATGCACTTAAGTCATAAGAAAAAAGTTAAAAAATAATCACAAAAATATGAGATTGGGGACATACCACCGACTCAAAGGTTTAAACATCTGTGACACCTGTTCTGGTGGCAAGAAATCAAAATCAACCTAAGGGAAAATAATGCAGTGGGGGAAGGAATTGTTTCATATGATCTTCCTATTCACCTTCCCACCCTCCTCCTTCCTCTTACATAAAGGGGAAAAATATCCATTAAAATTCTGAATACATAGTATCTCAGCATTTTAATTCATAATTGCAGTTACTAGCCTTGCTTTTCTGCCTGTACTATCTGAGCCCTCTTGATTCTCTCCACATTTTGCCTCTCTGATGACCTCCACCCCCTCTTCTCTTCTTTCTGGTTCTTCTTTGTTTCTCTTCTTTTCCTGTGATGAGGAAAGACAAAGAGGTATAAAAGGTATGATAAAGATAGAGAGGACTAAGTGATGCAGTGGCCATGTTTAATTTTATTATTTACTATTTGTGTAATATTTGTTTTTTCCCCAGAACTTACATAGCTTACAATTAGGTGTTTGCATCCTTTGGCAAACATCTCATTTCCCTCACCCCACAGCCCCTGTCAACCACTGCTCTAGGCTCTGTTTCTGGGAGTTTATACCATATTTGCCTTTCTCTGTCTGACTTATCTCAGTTAGCATAATTCCTTCAAGGTCCATTTGTGTAGTTGCAAATGGTAGGATTTTCTTCCTTTTATGGCTGAATAATATTCCATTGAGTGTGTGTGTGTGTGTGTGTGTGTGTGTGTGTGTGTGTGTACAATTCTTACTTTGGGAGAATAGATACATAGTAATTCTAATAGTATTACCTGGGGAAATACATAGCTATGGAGTATGAAAAAACATGGCATGTCTAATAACTTAGCTCAAAAGGGGCATGTTTGAAGGGTAAAAAGAAGCAATCTCCCAGTACGATGGGTACTTAATTATTACAAAAATAATAAACATTATATTATTCACAATAGTCAAGGCACAAATGTGGCTATTATGAATAATATAATATAATTCACAATATAATATTGAAATATCTAGAACAGTTTCTACTTTCCTGACTGAACCCTGAGGGATACAAACAGTATAGTAGGAAGAGCCCTACAAATGAAATCAGAAGATCTGATTTCATATCCTAAGTATGACTAATTGGCTGGAAATTTGGGTCAAGTTATTCAACCTCAGGTTCATAAAATTGCTTTGTGGCTCAAATATCATAGCTTACAGTGAAAACTCTCTAACTCTCCTCCAGTAATAGACTTGCCAGGTTCATAAGAGCCCTCCATTCCTTCAGAAAACATACTAACACCCATGGCATGGTGAAAACTCACAGCTGGGACTCCTTCTCTACACTCTGATGTACGTTCTTGCCCTACACTCTGATGTACGTTCTTGCCAGGAGACAGATGTACTTCTCTCCCTACACTCTGATGTACGTTCTTGCCAGGAGGCAGTTGTATTTATTCCAAGACCTGTTTATGCCAGTTCTTTGTGTAATTACATAATGTAATTAGTTAGCAAAGGCCAAACTGGTTTGGTGACTTTTACCATAGAAAGATACGAGAGAAGACCCAGAAGCAAATAAGGAGTGATATTTTGCAGCACTGCAGAATTGATGGAGAAAAACCATTCCTCCTTCCATCTTCCTGTGCCAAAGAAAATCAACGGTGGTGGGTCCCCTGGCTCCCTCCTTCCAACAAGAAGGGAAAATCCAAACTGTCTCCTCTTGCTACTAAAGCAAGAACTAGTAATCGTCTCTTATCTGAAAGTGACGGAGCACCTGATAAGCAAAATACCTGATACAGCTAGGGTATAGAGAAGGGGCAGGAAAAATCTTTTTCATTTCCCTCCTTGTGTAACCAATACCACAGGGATGAGTGTGGAGAAGAAAGAAGCATTAATAACCAAAATGAAATGGTTTTTAACTATGAATGACAAACTACCATGTATTTTAACTGATATGTTATTAAAGAAGCCCACTACCCTGCAGGAAAGATGGGTAGCTTCAAAGAACTGCTCCTGAAGGAGTAGTAGAAGTTATAGAAAATTGTATTCATTTCATGTTTTTACCCTCAAACTGAAATTTCACCAATATGGTTACTTTCAAATCATTTTTATGATTCCATCTTTACCAGATAACTAACTTCAACTAACTATAGTCTCCTCTGTAGATGAACTCACATTGTAAAACAAAAACAAAACAAAAACAAAAAGCAAATTGAAAGTACACTGTCAGGGATTATTAGGAGTAAATACATGTAAAATAGGATGTAACAACAACAACAACAAAAGGCCTCATAGACAGCCCTGGTCAATAACTGCATTTGCAACATACAGAGGCCTTTGTACTTTCTGAGTGCTGGGTTTCCAACCCACTGTAGAGCTCCCATTCTACATCTCTAGCCTATCCTTTCTAATCTATCACCTACTTGCTGTTCATATCTGCCTAGTAGGATTTCATCTCCTAAAATGAAACTCTCTTCCTGAAAAGAGGAGAAGAGCAAAGTCACAGGAAACCAACTGAGGTCGATATGATTTAACCCTAGATCTTATGCCTTCCTGCCTTTGATGATGAGCATAGAACGTCTGCTTAATGAAAGGACTCCAGGCAAGAACTAATTAAGAACTAATTTATTGCACATAAATTGTTTTTTTATCAATCAGGCCTACTTAACCAACAGTACCCAATAAGTGCTAATTAAAATGCATAATCCAGGGGCACCTGGGTGGCTCAGTTAAGCCTCCAGTTTAGGTTTAGGTCATGATCTCTCAGTTCCTGGGTTTGAGCCTCTGCACTCAGCTCTGTGCTGACAGCTCAGAGCCTGGAGCCTGCTTCACTGTGTCTCCCTCCCTCTCTGCTCCTCCCCACTCGTGCGCGCTCTCTCTCTCTCTCTCAAAAATAAATAAACATTAAAAAAATTTAAATGCATAATCCATACAGACACTTGGCATACTCTTCAGATTACATGGGAAGTGTACATAGAGAAACATCCTAGGGAAAAAAACAAAGCCTACATTCATCTGAATGTAAGCAGATTAAGCTATTGCCTGTGTTACATGCTTTGGCAGCTACTGGAAGGCCCACTCTGACCCAAAAATCCCTCAGAAGTGTCCTGTCACAGAACCAGAAATTTCTAGGATTTAAAAAAAAAAAAGGCATTTAAATGATGCTTACTTAAATTAAAAAGCTAAAGCATTCATTAGTTATTCTTCAACACCTTCACACAACATAGTTGATCAACTAATGAGTTCTAGTTCTCTGAAAGGATAAGTAAATAGGACAAGTAAGTTTTAAAGAAGAGGAATCTTCAAGAAAGCTAAATAACAAGGCTTATGGCAGCAATGGCTGAGAGTCAGGGATGTAGGAACTGAGAGAGAAGTGTAGCAGTGGGAATGTCTTGTCCTGAAACAGTCACCACAATTCCTCCTAGGATCAGGCTTCTGTACCAATTCATTCCTATGGCAAGTTTACATAAAATAAACATCCCCTTACCTAACTTTGTGTTTTTCCCAATTAATTTCCCTGAAATCTGGAAGGAGAATTTGCTTTTATTCTCAACTTAAGTCCATTGATGTGATACTTGCTCAGACACCAGAAGAGAAGTAGTGGACAGAAGACAAGAGCAGAGCCCCAAGCAACCCATGTCCAGATTTAACTCTTAGTAACAGGAAACAGCTGGCATTGCCTTCTTTCCCAAGACCTCCTGAATAGTTCTTTGCTTTTTAACTTTTGTTTTTAAACTACCTGAGCCAAAACAACGGCAAGCTTGATTTTTAAAATAGGATCAGTGACAAACGCTGAAATGCCAAGTGGAAACACACAGGATACAGCTAAGCAAAATGCAAGAAGGAATTTGGAAGGCAGATTAATGGAATGTGGGCCCAAATCTGTGCCTGCCAACTGCTCTCAATAAACTGCTCGGGTCAAAGATACACTTGGGAGTTTATTCAAACGCACATACAGACCAAGGAGGCAGATGCTGCTTCTCTTTGGATTTTTAGGGAGTTTTTTTCTTTTAATAAGGGTGCTAGAATATTTTCCCCAAAGTAAGGATTTCTACCTTCCTGTGTGGAGGATGTTCTTTCTCCCAGTGAGTAAACTTCCATCTGGGTTAGGTTAGACCTCTTTGGTACTTTTCTTGATCGTGCAACACTAGTATATATTTCCCCACTTGGAACCAGATTCCATTTGTGGTTCTGGGTTCCCTCAGGTCACGCTAAGGTCAAACAGCAACTCTACAGTGGAAAAACTGACCAGTTCATATTCTCTGTTTGCAGACCACTCCTGGAAGAATGTTCCATGTGGATAACCAACTAAACATTTCCTAAATCACAATTTACAAGACTAACAGGAAGCAGAGATGTGTGTAAGATTTTAAACCCAGCTTATACAGTTCATAATACAGAGTGAAGATACCTGTAGACTGGAATACATTATAAAAGAAATTAGTAGGGGTGCCTGGGTGGCTCAGTCTGCTGAGTGTCTGACTTCAGCTTAGGTCATGATCTGACGGTCCATGAGTTCGAGCCCCGCGTCAGGCTCTGTGCTGACAGCTCAGAGCCTGGAGCCTGCTTCCGATTCTGTGTCTCCCTCTCTCGTTCATGCTCTATCTCTCTCTGTCTCAAAAATAAATAAACGTTAAAAAAATTACCATTTAAAAAAAGAAATTAATATTCATAAACTACTTTGAAGTTCTCAAATATAGTACACTTTGGATTATAGAAAGGTTGAATCTTTAAATCATCAAGATTTCAGAATACTTTGAAAAAGCTATTCTTGTGGGAAAAGTACTTCAAAAAGTGTTAGAAGTATATTTGAGTAGTCTTTTCAAGAAAAATCTTGAAAAAAACATAACAAACACAAACACAGTCAATTCCTATTGAAGTTTTTCATAGGATAATCTTCTACTTCAGCTTGCAAGCCAGAACTGTTTTGTTGTTGTTGTTGTTGTTGTTGTTGTTGTTGTTGTTGTTTGTTGTTGTTGTTGTTGTTGTTGTTTTTTAATGTTTGTTTATGTTTGAGAGAGAGAGACAGAGTGTGAATGGGAGAGAAGCAGAGAAAGAGGGAAACACAGAATCCAAAGCAAGCTCCAGGTTCTGAGCTGTCAGCAAAGAGCCCAATGTGGGACTCAAACTCACAGACTGTGAGATCATGACCTAAGCTGAAGTGGGATGCTTAACCAACTAAGCCACCCAGGTGCCCCCAGAACTTTTCTATTCATTCAGATAGTGCCTCTTTAAATTACAAATAATACTAATAATCCAAAAAGACACAAAACTAATTAATTCTGAGAGAACACAGGACATTGAAAAGTCATGTGTTACACATAAATCAGGAATTAATGGTAATATAATTACAATACCATGTTACAGTGGTAATATAATCACAGCATGGTATTGTATTATACACAGAATGTATAGCATATGGCAGAAGAAAAGAGTGAATTAGAAAATCAAAATATGATTTGCAGATCTCTGGTATATGTCTCTAAATGTGATCAAATTGTCTACTTGAAAAGAAAAACAAATGCCCTTTTTATCCTCGATTATATTATTGCTACAAATTACTCACTGTAGGTAAGGACAAAACTGAACAATTCTGTTCCACTTTAAAAAGGCATATAATACAGAAAGAAAGGCAGCAGTAGTGTTCCTAACATATAGCATTTTCCTTCCTTCACCAAGTTATTAGGGTTCTTTCAATGAGATAATGTTTCTTGATGTATTCATATGTATGTTCTTGTTACTTATGTACAGGATCATTAAGTAATTTGTTTTGTCTGTGTTACACAATTTCATTTGTGCAAATAGTAACATTTGGTTAAGGAAAATTGATATACACATGAAATCAAGCAGTAAGTCTGATAATTATGAATTTAGGCATTACCTTTATACCTTAGCTTTTCTAGGGAAATTTTTTACTTGTACATTCATAATCATTCAGAGTCATCAGATATTTTTATCCATCTCTGAAGAAAAGTAAACATTTTAATAAATGTTAGGTAAATCTTGAGGATTCCTAGGAAAAAAAAGCAATGTATTTCTGACCTCAAATATCCAAGATAATCATAAGTATCAAAATAAAGGCTTTAACTCTGTCTAGCCTACTATAGATCTCTTACTATAAAGAAATGTGAGGGGTGCCTGGGTGGCTCTGTCAGTTGGGCGTCCCACTTCCACTCAGGTCATGATCTCACAGTTCGTGGGTTTGTGCCCCGCGTCTGGCTCCGTGCTGACAGCTCAGAGCCTGGAGCCTGCTTTGGATTCTGTGTCTCCCTCTCTCTCTTCCCCTGCCCCTCTCAAGCTCTGTCTCTGTCTCTCTCAAAAATAAATAAACATTAGGGGCGCCTGGGTGGCGCAGTCGGTTAAGCGTCCGACTTCAGCCAGGTCACGATCTCGCGGTCCGTGAGTTCGAGCCCCGCGTCGGGCTCTGGGCTGATGGCTCGGAGCCTGGACCCTGTTTCCGATTCTGTGTCTCCCTCTCTCTCTGCCCCTCCCCCGTTCATGCTCTGTCTCTCTCTGTCCCAAAAATAAATAAAAAACGTTGAAAAAAAAATTTAAAAAAATAAATAAATAAATAAATAAATAAATAAACATTAAAAAAATTTTTTTAAGAAAGAAAGAAATGTGAGAATGGTAAATAACCAGTTCAGTTTGTTCCCAGTCCAGCAAAAATTTCCTGAATTCTAAACAAAGGTTTCAAACATCATGAAATAAACTAATGTTTGATCTTATTCTGGAATAGATCAATTCACAGAGTATTCATTAGCCTTTCTAATCTGTTGTTATAGCTAGAAGAGGACCCTATCTCCAGAGAAATCATGCTCTTAACAGCTACTTATTTGGCATAGATCATAAGAATTCAGGGAAATTCAAGCCAAGCCATATTCTCTATTAGCCTTTAATCTACTACTAGTTCTGAAATACTAGTTAAGCAGGTACTAGTGATTTTGACATTTTTATTTCCATCATATTGAAGGAAAAAAAAGGAAAAATGCATGCGTTAACAAGCAATTACCATGCTCCAGACATAATTCAAGGTGCTTGGGATACACCTTTTTATGATTTAGGATAGGCTAACTGCTATAACAATTTCCAAGATTTAACACAATCTAATTCTACTTCTGTGTCAGGTAAGAGATCAATGAGTATGTTTGGTAGGCAACCATCAGAAGGTGATTCAGGAACCCAGGTTGTCTCTGTCTTGTGGCTCCATTATCCTATAGAGAGCATCAGTCAATGGTTGGAACTTCTGTGTCCATACAGCAGAGGGGGGAATAAAGAGAACACAGAGGCCAGGCCTCAATGGTACATGTCACTTCATGCACATGCCGCTGGCCAGAAAGAAGTCACAAGGATATACCACACAGCAAGGGTAGCAAGGAAATATAGTATACCTGTGTACCCAGGGAAGATTGAAACAGATTTAAAAAATAACTAGCCAATATCTCCTATAATCAGTAAATTAAAAAAAAAAAACAACAAAAAACTCTGATCCTTAGACATTTGCATTCAGTCTAGGGGAAACAAATAATTAAAAACAAGCATAATAAACTATAAAATATATAGTCTGTTATAAGATGATAAATAACACACTTGCAGCTGGAGATGGTGGGAAAGGAGAAAGAAATTGCAGAGCAGGGTAAGAGGAAGAAGAGTCTTTTAACAATGACTGTAGGTAGCTGAGGTAAGGAGGATGACAGATCATTGTAGACAAGAAGATCTAAGAAATTGGAGGCCAATTATTGAAGGCTTCATCTTTGCCAAGAATAGCACAATGTTAGAGAAAGTGATAGTGACCCAGGAACTAAAATCATAGAGAAATGGGAGTTGAGGGTGTCCCCCGTTAGTTGATAACAGCAATAGGAGAAGCAGTGGGAAACTGGGCATGGAATTCAGAGTTTTAGAGAGGATAGAAAATGAATTATTTGAAAGCAGCAGTGAGGGACAAAGAGAATGTCTGCCCCCATCTTTGGGTCTAATTGTGTAAAAGCTATAGAAGAAAAAGTAGCCACCACCTGAGAAGTCTGCAGGGAAGGAATGACCTCATGGGAGAGGCCAGTTTCCTCTAAAGCAAGAGCATAAAGGAACTATTCAAGAGGTCAAGGATGTCAGGATTTTGTTGAAGATGGAGTGGCCAGGAAAACTGGAGCTTTCTGTGATGACTGATATGAACAGGAAATGGCATATCAAGATGAGTCTCAGGGAGACCAGTGAAGAAGGGATATTGATATTTAGATGAGATACAGGGGCCTGAAGCAAGGCATCTCTCAAAGAAGTTGCACCAAATTCTTTGACTAAATTTAACCCACAATTTGAAGAGAACATTTGTTTTGGAACCAAATTTTCTAAACTATTTCATATTCCTTTTTAGTGTTTTAAATTAAAACTGATTTTAAATCCATCTTTGATGAAACTCTAGTCACGATTCTCCTTCTAAAGTCTAAAGGTACATAAAAATACATTTCTTACTGATATAAACATAGAATCACAGATTCTCGGGGTTTGAAAGTTTTAATTCACTTGGTTCAACCATCCAGCTGATTTTGGAAGCCTTTCTTGCATATTCTTGCCAAGCCATCTTCTGAACTAGGCTTGAACATCTCCATGGATGATGTATCTAGTGAGGTAGTTAAAAGCGTGGGCTCGAGAATTAAGCAGACCTAGATTTGAATTCCTATTCCATCACTTCCACTCATGTGAACTTTGGCAAGTTAACTTTTTTCTCAGAGCTTCAGAATCTTCATCTGTAAAATGGAGATAATTACTACTTATCTCAGAGTTATACAAATGAAAAAACACATGGACAGCACTCAACACAATGCCCAACCCATAGTAAGCACTTAAAAAATGTTAATAATACTATCATTATGTTTATTCATGCCATTATTATTATTATTATTTTCCAAGGCATCATCTTTTAATGTTGGATAGCTGCCTTAGAATTTTCTTCTTTCTTCCACTTTGTAGAAAAATCTGGTTTCAGAATATAATTTGGCAAAATAAAGTCAGTGTTCCATTAGACATAATTCATCATAAAATTTGAAAGAAATTCCTTGCGAAAAGTGTACATAATCTCATAGATAATCCTGTTAGGATTTCAAGATATCTTTTCAAAAACATAAACAGAGAAGCACTTGGAGTATTATATCTTTAAAGCCTTGTCAGTGCTATCTGGTTCATAATACTCATGTAAAGCGAGGAGAGAGGAGCAAACATAATCTGTTACCTGACATCACAACTGGGCAGTGACTCATATGGCAAATTTAATTTCAGTAGCACTCACGGTAATCACTTCCCTGACTTCAGAGCCTTCAGTTGACGTAAGGTACTCCAGACAATAAACAGAACCTTACCAAAAGAAGGTTTCTGTGAAGCTTCTCTTAAATTCACAGAAAACAAATTTCCATGCTACCTGAATTCATGACATCATTCAAACATATTGTCAGTGAATGTTTTTGTCAAGATGTTTGGAGTGTTTGATAATAGAAGTAAGATAATAGAATCAAAATCTCAAGAACTACAATAAAATAAATTATTTCTAATTCATGACACTTGCCATAACAAGTAAATTCTGATATATGTAAATGAACTTTTTTCATGCAAATTATCCAATTCTTTAAAATCGTGTCTTCTACATTATAGTGTGGTAGCAAAAAAAATCTTAAAAACCACTTAACCCTTTCTTCACCATTTAAGAACACGTATTGAGAATGCATATACTTTGCACTGAGAAAAACTTTGAATATTCTCAGAAAATGTTTGATATGTCATTATTAGTTAGCAGGAATCTTTTTAAGTTAATATTCTTTGAGTATAGCCTTGTTTTGACTTAAAAATAAGGCAATCTACAACTGGAAGACAAAAGCATTGATAAGTTGAAGAGGGGAAAAATAAAAAGAAAACTTATTGGAAAGAAATTAACAATAAAAATAAGAGGATTGATATACATTAGCTCTAAAATCCTTTCCAACTATAAAGTTGTTATTCCTTTAAATGAAAGAAATCAGAACTAACTGCATGAAAGTATTTGAGATGGTAGCTGCAAGTATGAAGTGAGAGGAACCTTTGGAAATAAATATCTATTTAAACCATTTAAAGTTTCCCACCAAACACCACAGCCGAAAGAAAGCATGGCAATGTTCTAGGCTGAGGTCTGAAAGATAATTTGGCTGTTGGGTGCTGAGAGTAAAAGAGCCTCAAGCCGCCAGGATATTGTGAGTTGCAAGAAGTTCAATTGATTTGTAGATTTTTCTATATGGTGTTAACTAAATTTATTCTCGGACAATGCACAAGTTGCTTTAAAATGATCCTGTAAATTGGGGCGCCTGGGTGCTTCAGTCGGTTAAGCATCTGACTCTTGGTTTCGGCTCCGGTCATGATCTCATGGTTTGTGAGTTCTAGCCCTGCATTGGGCTCCGTGCTAACAGTGTGGAGCCTGCTTGGGATTCTCTCTCTCTCTCTCTCTCTCTCTCTCTCTCTCTCTCTCTCTGCCCTTCCCCCACTCACTCTGTCTCTCTCTCTCTCAAAAATAAATAAACTTTAAAGTAGTCCCATTAATAAATTAAAGATTAAAGACAGTATAATAATAATGTAAGCACAAGCAAATAACAAGAAATAGAGGAAGCTGACAGTTCTCCCACCAGGAAGTGCTCTTCAGTCATCACAGCTAGGAAGACAATGACAATCTAATTAGGCCTTTGAAATTTTAAGATTATAAAGACTATTTATAAAATGGATTTACATTAACTTTCATTTATAATGAATGCATTGCCCTAATTTTATTTCTTAAAATATTATCTAATGATTTTAGGAAGTCATGATAATTAGCAAGCTGACATTTAAAATTTTTGCTTATATCATCTTTATCTCAGCCTTTTTCAATTTCTATTTCTCTATTCATCTTGTAATATACATAACTGACTAGGTACTTAACATAGTAGGCCTTGTATTTAAAATGCTAAGACTATTAGTAACATGCGTATGTTAATGAATAGTGGTGCAGGAAATATACATTTTCACTGAGCTGCGCATTAGAATTAGTATTCACTCAAAGCCACATATCACCATCATTGAAAGAATATCTGGTACATAAGAATAAACAAAATTTTGTGGTGCCTGTGTGGTTCAGTCGGTTAAGTGTCTGACTTCTACTCAGGTGATGATTTCACGTCTCCTGAGTTTGAGCCCCCTGTGGGCTGACAGCCCAGAGCCTGGAGCCTGCTTCAGATTCTGCCTCTGTCTCTCTCCGCCCCTCCACTGTTATCACTCTCTCTCTATCTTTCAAAAATAAATAAACATTTATAAAAATTTTAAATAAAAACAAATAAAATTCTGTAAAAATATTACCTGATTATTAAAAATTCTAGTCATTGCCTAAGTTTTTGTATTAGTGCCTGAGAATAATAATTTCTCAGCACTGTCGTCTCTACATTGTTGTGCAGTCACAGACATAAATTCTTACGTTAACTGGCCCACTGAATAAAGTGTCTAAATTCTTCTATGCATTGAAGAATATAATTCTAGAAACAGTTTTCTGGCAGCATATTTCCTAGTGAGAATGTTATACTAACATCCATAGCTTAAGCTAATCTTAAAAAACCCTCATTATCAAGTACTGAAAATGACTGGCAGTTTGTAGAAATCACTTCAACAAGATTCCTATTGAAATGCTTAACTGCCATGGCCACAAAACGTTAGGAGCTTTTCTTTTTAAGTTGGTGTTATAAAATCTGTTGCTTTGAAGTTTGATTAGTGAGTACAAAATGTGCTTTGGATACCTTATTTTTCTGTAACACTCTTCATTATATTTTTATGTTCTTTTTTATGTTTGAGTTGAAAATCATTGATCATAGATGTTTATATCGTTTTGTAGGAATTTTCTTCCTTGTAAATTTCAAAGCGACAAGGTGGGCATTTTCTGTTACCCCATTCTCACCAGATGTGAAGGATTTTCAAAGAAATATGAAACAATTTGACAACTATTTTTTTACAAAACAAGTACACATAATGAATCTACAAATAGTAGAATTATGATATAGTCTAATATCTATTATTATTTTATGATTTTGATTTTATTAATATTTTTTGCCTCAAAAAGAATATATTGGTCTTTTCAAACTTGTCTACCTAATATGCTTATTTGATGTTTATATGGACTGCTACTCTGTTTTTCTTTTTTTTCCTGTTTGTTTTGTTTTGTTTTGTTTTAGTTAGCATATAGTGTAATAATGATTTCAAGAATAGAATTTAGTGCTTACAAATTCTTAATAATATAAAACAACAGAAAGCTTTTATAATCATCATTAATTATTATGCTTCTAGCATAAGAAATAATACTGCAGTCATAATTATCCTGAATCCATGTAAAATCAGGACTGTTATAAGTGAAAAGTACAAGATTATGTCCATCTTTTCCTGTCAATAAATATATAATCAATTAAAATGTTATAACACTGACAAAAAGAAAAAGAGTAAAAGTGAAACAGTCGATTGTTCCTTCATGTGTATGACAAGAATGATTTATAAAAGCCATGCTAAAAACAAAGGATTTCCAAAAATGATCAATGTGCTTTTCATTTCTCAATAAATCACAATGTACAGTATTTAAACTGTTAGTGCTCAAACTATGTATCTTCCACAAAGGAAAAGGTACTCTTCCTTCTAAATCTGTTTGGAAAAGAAATTTCTGCAGATCAGAAATTGAGCTTGAGTCAAGGTCAACATTTCTTCAACCTCAGTGACTCTAAAAGGCTCCTGAAGAGAGTTTTCTCTCCTCCTTGTTTGAGCACCACATTCTGAATGATTTTTGCTGACAGCAAAGTCTAAGCCTAAATCCAGAGGGAAAACAAAATAGTGATTTTAAAAGTCTCACTGTTCCCAAACTTTGATATTTACCCCAGTCAAGGTAAGCTTTCAAATCATGTCTGGTCTCCTTATTTCTACCTAAATGATCAGCTTTTTACCAAAACATTATAATATTAGCATTAAAATCTCAATAAGCTGAATAAGTGAAGATCTGAGATAAAGAACCTAGTATAAAATTTCTAAAGTGAGAAAAAGTTTTTAATTTTCAAAAGACAGAAATAAAGTCTGTGGATCTAGAATCTAGAGAATAGGGGAGATCGTGATATAAAATGAAATCAAAGATAGGCCAGGCTAGACCTTTCAGAAGTCTGTAAGCCATATTAGGAGTTTGGATTTTATTCTAGGTGAAATTAGAAGCTATTGGAGGGCTATTGGAAGAGATGTAATCTTATTTATAGTTTTAAAAATGTCACTCTGACTACAAAACATCCATCAGCTCAGTTAAAATTACAAAACTGACAGTAAATGTTGGCAAAGATATGAAGCAACTAGAGTTCTTAGACGTTGCTGGTGAGAATGTAAAGTGAATATGAGCACTTTAGAAAAATATTTTGTAATGTCTTCTAAGTTGAACATATATATACTCCATGGCCCAGCAAGCCACTCCTAGGTGTATTTCCAATAGAAACGCATACATATGTTCAACAGCAACAACAACAAAAACATGTTATAGAATGATCATTATAGCATTATTCAAATAGCCCCAAACTGGAAACTACCTAAATTCCCATCAACAGTATAATGGATAAAGTGTAGAATATTCATACAACAAAACCCCATACAGCAATTAGAATGAGTATTCTACAACTACGCAAAACAATACGAATCAGTCTCACAGATACCATTTAACAACAGCCAGACATAGTAGAATACATACTGAGTAATTCCATTTAAATGTTGTAAGAACAGGTAAATCTAATCTATATTAAAAAAATTTTTTTAATGTTTATTTATTTTTGAGAGAGATAGATAGAGACAGAGCGTGAGCAGGGGAGGGGCAGAGAGAGAGAGAAAGAGACAGAATCCGAAGCGGGCTCTAGTCTCTGAGCTGTCAGCACAGAGCCCAACGCGGGGTTCGAACTCACGAACAGTGAGATCGTGACCTGAGCTGAAGCCGGACACTTAACCCACTGAGCCACCCAGGCACCCCACTAATCTCTATTTTTAAAGGACAGAATAGTGTTTACTCTTGTTGCTGATAGGGAGTGGCCAGTGACTGGAAGGTAGCATCTTGGGAGAGAGAAGTAGTAAACACATTAGCATTGAGATGACAGTGTGGTGGGAAAGAAGAATGATGAAGAAATGATAAGACATTCTTGTATTGTCTAGTGATAGATACATAAAAGGCACAGATTCAAAGACTCCTTCATAGCCATCTGCCTTAGCAGAATCTGCCTTCTATATGTCTGGTTTAACCACTCCTGGGGATGAGAAACTCACATCCCCATAAAGAAGACTGTTCTCTTGTTGAAAAAATCTAATGGTTCAAATGTTATTTATAATAGCCAAAATATGATTTGTTATTCTAATTATTCTCTCTGAAACATGGGACAATCCATTTGAATTTAGTGAACACTCTTTAATGGGTTGAATATGTTAGCTGAAGACAGCTAACATATTTTCCCCTTAGTCTTCCTTTTTCCTGGAAGGAAGAACTCCATCCCAGCAATTCCAACCACTGAACAAATTTGCAGAAGGTCCTAGATGCTGTCCTATCCCAACTGCCACTCTCAGAAAAGCTCTCATTGGCAAATGTTACCAAAAGAGGAAGAGAGAAGGAAGAAGTTGGGTCAGCCCTGCAGATGCAGGGTACATAAAAAAGTAGAATTCTGAGTTCAGGTTGCTTCTGAGCTCAATGATTTGAGTGACCTGCAACAGAATTATAAGGATGGTTCAAGGTAGCTTCTAGATCTTCCATTGACATTCTTACCTCAAACTTTAAAAACACTGGCTTGTTTACAGACAAGCCATTTATTCTTATCCAGCCACAAACTTTCCTTCATATTCCACTCCTACATTTTCCCTTCATTGAGCCATAAAAAATCTTCGTCAGAATCTCTTGTTAAAATTTCTCCTGTTTTAAATTTTTTTAGTGTTTATTTATTTTTGAGAAAGAGAGAGAAAGAGACAGAGCACACGCAGGGCAGGAGCAAAGAGAGAGGAGACACAGAATCTGAAGCAGGCTCCAGGCTCTGAGCTGTCAGCACAGAGCCCGATGCGGGGCTCCAATTCACAGTGAGATCATGACCTGAGCTGAAGTCGGATGCCCAACCAACTGAACCACCCAGGTGCCCCAAATTTCTCCTGTTTTAAATCAATTCATTTCCCATAGTGATCTGTCTGCCTCAACTTTGTCCCTACATCTTCTAATAAGAGAATTTTTGAAGTTATATTTCATGTTAAACTGAGAAACTTCTTATCCATCATATTTTTAAACACAAGTTTAAAAAGAAAAGAAGGAAAGGGCGTCTGAGTGGCTCATTTAGTTAAGTATCCAACTCTTGATTTCAGCTCAGGTAATGATCTCATAGTCGTGAGATGGAGCCTTACACTGGGCTCTGCACTGGGTGTGGAGCCTGCTTAAGATTCTCCCTCTCCTTCTTCCTCTCCCTCTGCCCCTACCCTGCTTGCGCTCTCTCTTTCTCTCTCAAAAAATAAATAGTATCTTAAAAAAAAAAAGAAGGATGCATGACAGGAAATAATGGAGGGAAAAAGGACAAGAAAGATTTTAGTTTATTTTGCATTCTAAATATATATTGTTTTGTATAATAATATATGCTATGTATTGTATATATATTATATGCTATGTGTAAATGCTATGATTAGGAGATAAGAGGTGAATTGTGGGCATTAAATTTTAAATATTTCTTTCCAATTACCCAAGGTATGATTTCTAGCATGGAACTGGATAAAGCATCAGTGTTAGGTCTTTCCCTTGATAATATGTCTCGAAAGTTCTATTGTCAAAAACCGACCTAGCCGTTTTGGAGCCAAAATATAACACAAAGACAGAATTTGGGATAAAGAGGAACAGTAGCTTTATTGCTTTACCCGGCAAAGGAGGCTGCAGCAAGGTATGTCCTTCAGAAACTGTAAGCCCCCCCAGAGGAAGAGGCTGGGAGGTGGGGTGGGAGGGATTATAGGGAAATAGGGGATCTAGCCAGTTTTGACAGAAATTGAGTACAGTGCTGTCAGCCATCTTAATCATGTCTTTAGGGTTTTACCGGGTTCCTGAAACAAAAGGCTAAAAAGGGCAGAGGGGAGGTTTGTGGAAGAAAGGAAAATGGTTACTTTAAAATCAAGCTTCCCTGAAGCATTAGTGCAGCCATTTTGATTTTTGTTCAACTTTATGATTTTAAGCAGTTTCAGTTCTGAAGTTTTTGTCTGAGCAGAAATTTCTTTAGATCTGGGAAGCTGGTATTAGTGATTTATAGTAAATGTGCCAGATCTTTACTGCCTTTCCTAACAGTCTAAGACCATCTATCAGTTATGACTTTGCTTTTCATCTTCTCTAAATAGCTACACTGCTATGCAAATATATGTTATAAACTTGACCTTTGCATAAAAAATTCAAGCAATCAAATTTTTAATTTATTTCTGTGAGCACCTAGATTTGGCTCAGCATTTATGCTTGCTTTGCAATGTACAAGCAATCCATAGTAACCTTATAAATTTTGTTTCTTACCTAGTCATAATTTGGAATGAATAATCTGAAGTGTTAAAAGCGCTAGAAGAATCTAGCCTTGTTAATTAATTAATAATTAGTTATTCTCTTTTAAATGCAGAAATATTCTTTTCTGCCATAACCAAATTTAGCTACATGATATTCTGAATCATTCCCACTGATGCCATTTCATAACAATTTGCTACAACATTACCATGAGAAGTCAAGAATTAGGAAATTAGTAAGAAAATTACCTGGTTACCACAAAAGGTTTTGATTCAATTGGAATCATCCAATCAGATGACTAAGAAATTTCATTTTCTTGGCAGCCAATACATATTTGTGCTTGATATCTCTGACAGCTGGTGACCTTATACTCTAAGGTAATTTTCCAGAAGGGGAAGGAATTTTACAGCAGGAGTACTATCCATTTACTTCTGTGGTGTCTACATAAAAAAATCTGGAATGTAATACACTTGCCCCTCAAACCAAGGGTCAAATAGTTGTAAAAAATAAAATCTTTATTCATTTAAATGTGAAACACCACCAAACTGGGAGATTACAAAAGCACGTATCTTCTCATCTTCCCCTCATTTCACAGTAAATAAAATGGTTTTAGTAGGATTTCTAAAGCAAATACAGTGATTCTTTCTTTAATTTGCACAGGTTTGAAGCATGCAGAGACCAGAAAAAGTGTTTTAAGAGACTAATTGTAAATCTCAGCTTGCAAAAGTAGAAAAGGAAAACATAATAGTTAACTAGATGTAGTTTACATTCTTGGTTTAAAAGAAAATCTAACTTTTCTTATAATGAGTTTTCAGTACCTTATATATAACAAATTATTGTAATGCTTATGTTTTATAAACAACTTTTATACAGCAGTATGGTATAATTACCTTGAGTTAGATTTTCAATTTAAGATTTAATACTGTTGGTCTATTTTTATTCTATTTTTATTCTGTCATTAAACAATGAGTTATTAAACTTAAGTTATATTTATAAACTCAAGAAATAAAATGTTTTGGGGGGTGCTTGGGTGGCCCAGTCAGTTAAACATCAGACTCTTGATTTCACCTCCGGCCATGATCTCACAGTTCATGAGTTGGAGCCCCATGTCGGACTCCACACTGACACTACAAAGCTTGCTTGGGATTCTCTCCCTCTCTCTCTCTGCCCCTCACCCACTCACATGCATGCACATGCACACACTCTCCCTCTTCTCTAAATAAATAAATAAACTTTAAAAATAAAGAAGGAAAGTGTTTTTTATTGAACTAATATTTCTGATTTCTTTAACTGATACTGAAACTGAACATATTTAGAACTATTTAGAATAAGTTCTAGATGTGTCTTCTGTGCGCTCATAAAGTGTTTTTATAGTAACAGTAAACACAGATTAGGCATATATTTCTATATTTGTCACTGGTATAAAACATAATTTCACTCAGAAAATTATGAAAACTCAGAAAATTATTTCACTTCATAAAAGTTTAACTGAATAAAACAGCTTAGAAAATTTTGCTTGAAAGTTTACAATCAAATTTATTTCATTCAGTAATAAAATGAAACCTGCATTTGGTTGCTGGACATTAGCTCTGACCCTCAGTTTTTCATTATGCTCTATATTGGGCCTCTCTACTTGGGCCAAATGGTTTTATCCGAGCGGAACTTCTTTTAGATATGAGTCAGGGCAACCTGGAAAATAGCCCTTTAAACTCACCAGGCTTTAGTCTCTCACCTAAAAGAATCTAGAGATTGTCAGTCTAAGGCTATCTGGCAGCTGCGGGAAAGCATCAGGAACCCAGGCTATTTTCGGCTCCCTGTTCCACTATTCCTGTGTGTGGTCTTTATCCTCAGGGTCTATGATCCTCACCTGAGTCACGGTCCTTTGGCCTTCCAGGTGGTAGGAAAGGCATACTCCCTCTCTTTGAGACTTTCCAAAACTCCTACACAGTGACACAGCACTTCTTGCATTTCACTGCCAACAACTTATTACTTAAATGAAACTGGTTTCAGAGTGGAGAAGAGAAGATAGTTTGTGTCTGCTTGTATGGTTGCTCTGGTATAAAATTAAGGTTCAACAATTGAGATGGAGTAGGAGAATGGATGATGGAGCAGGCAGCTAACAATCTCCTCCCATGTTTATATGCCCATTGTCATTTGAATAAATTGGATTTTCATTTCTATATCTTGTTTCAGGAAACTGTCCTTTCCTAAAAATTCTAATTCCCTTTGCATACTACTCTTTTTGAAGTTTTAGCCTTTCTTCAATGGCCAACTTAGTTTCTATTGATTCTTGTTTTCTCCAACTGCCCCAGACCTCATTCAAAAGTCAGATAATATTTTATTTTAAATCTATACCACCTATTTGGAACTCACAGTGTGTTCAGTCTCATTATTAATTAATCCTTAATTATTAATTAATGAGAAATACTCATTTCTGTGTATGTGCTTATATGTGCTGTATTCCCAACCATGTCTAAGCCTCATGAGATCAGAGACTATGCCCATTATTTCTTGGCATCTCTGGATCTTAGAAGATACAAGATTATATATGTGTTATTCCATGAGAGATTTGAGGTAGCACAAAACATTCAAAAGGGTTATAAAATGTCAATAAAACTCTGGAGCACAGAAAGTATAAACTGAAATGGGAAGCCACACATAAAGAGGAAAGAAGTACAAAGTATAAAATAGGAAAATACAGATTGTAAGAATATATTTTTAAATTTCTAAATATTGAGCTACATATTTGACTCTAAGATAACGGATTTGAGATACATATGCTATTCCTGGTAACCTAAGTGAAAAGGGAGATATGGCCAATTGTAAATTACTGTTGAAAGAGGGAAGAATTTTCAGCAGAAGCAAATCCATTTCCTACCACTAAATGCTTTACAGTGCAGGAATAAGAAATATATTAGAGAATGTCCCTAGTAGCATTTGCATGTCAAATACGGTGATGGACTTATGAGGCTGTTTCTTATAGCACCCATCAATAAAGGGCATGATATCAAACACAATAGTGAATGTCATTTTATAGAGGGTCAAGATTCAGTAGTCATTTTCTTATTGTTTTCAAATAGGGTAAGAAAAAAATAATAATCAGAGCAATAACATAATTGGAGCAATGCATATACTTTGAACAGTCATTAATACTAATACTCTTTTAACCTGACTTCTGAGTTAGGCTAGACGGTGGAGAGTTTAAGGGTGTAGATAGCTATGTATTTGACACGTGACATCATATAGGGAGATGGCACAAGATAAAGCACACAGGCTCTGCCACTTATTTACTGTAGAATACTGGGTAAGTTACTTAAGTTATCTTCGCTTTGATTCATCTATAAAATGAGAATAATAATAGTACCTATTTCGTTGACTTTATGTGACCATTATAGCAGTAATACTAATAAGGTTTTTAGAACCTTACTTACTTAGAAACTTACTGCTATAAAAGTGGTTGCTCATTCATTTTACATAGATGGTAATGTTGAAATACATAAAAATTGAGATTGTGGACTGGGGTTTTTATTTCAATAGAGGCCCACAGATTATTCATTCAATTCTTCCTGATTACGAAGAGAATGGCAAGAGCTATTAACATTGAAGAAACTTTTACTTTGTAATTCACAATTTTAGAATTATGTTTTTCATATGTTTTCTTTTAAAATTTGGGTCACTGAGGTCTTACCAAGTGGGAGAGAATGGAAAATGCAAATGCAAATATTTTTAATATAATTCAACAGATCAAATCAAAGAAGAGATAGTGTGACAAGACAAAAGCTTAAGAAAATGGCATATAGTCATCTACGAACTTTGAGATCTTGGAGACTCATTTAACCTTTTATTATTTCTATTTCTTTATCTAAAGTGAATGTGGAATTGTGAAGGCAAATGTCATGAGTTATAAGAAGGATAATCTCTAATTCATTGTTAAAATGAAGATCCTGGTAAAATACAAGAAGTGCTTGTTAGTGAATCAAAGGTAATATACAGTGATACTTTCCTGTTATGTTACAGTGAAAGAATGTGCTAAACGCTGAGTTATACAACAAATTTATATTTAAAAACAATAATATTTAAAATGTATATAAAATAATCATACGACTTCAGTCATGTGAGGACTTTAAGACACAGAACAGATGAACATAAGGGAAGGGAAGCAAAAATAATATAAAAACAGGGAGGAGGACAAAACATAAGAGACTCTTATATGTGAAGAACAGACAAAGGGTTACTGGAGGGGCTGTGAGAGGGGGGATGGGCTAAATGGGTAAAGAGCATTAAGGAATCTACTCCTGAAATCATTGTTGCACTACGTGCTAACTAACTTGGATGTAAATTTAAAAATTAATTAATTAAAAAAGTAAATTATATAAGGTTAGTTCATTTAAAAAAATGAATAAAATATATATAATATACGTTTAAATATATAATATATTTTTAAATACTATCAGCATAAAAATTACTTTAAATTTCAGTAAAATTGATGTCTGAGAGTAACAACAAAACCTGAACAATTTTCAGGTCTCTAATGCAGTAGCGACTTATTGGGAAGGGAATCAGGATCCATTATGCCAGCAGAATTCTAAATATACCACCTAGCAACAACTCAACCCTATCTCATTATCCAGAAAAGGTCCTTTTTAAAATTGACCTTTTTCTGTGTTCACTTCCTAAGAAAAGCTAATTGTCATCTTTGTAAGACCTCATGATAGTCCACAGATCATCATTTGTCTTATATGTAAGGTATCATCTGGCTCCTATTGGAAAGATAATTTCAGAATGTTTCATAAGCTTCTAAAAAGCAGAGACCGTGGTTTTTATCTTTCTATAGATTTAGGAACTGATGCTGTGCCTGACATTCGACAACTATTCAGTAATTCTTTATTATTGAGACAGTGGAAGTCAGCAAGATGTCTTTCCAGGAGTATATTTTATGAGATGGAGGAAATGGGAAGAGTGAGTGTTCCCTAAAGAGGAGTGGTGGAGAGATTCATACAATAATGTCTCCTTTTCTCTCAGCCAAGGAGAATGCTTCAGTAAGGTAACTGAAAGTATCTGGTAAGGGAGAAAGGCAAGAGTAGAAAGTTGTTTAAACCTCTATTTGTTTAAACAGCCAGCCTTCTCTTCAGAATTGAGATTTTGTTACCTTAAGGCGTAAGGCAAGATATCAGTCCTGCACCTACTAAGAAATTGTTTGTTTCATTATAAAACCTATTGCTAAACATTTATATAGTCTATATGGTGTTTTAGAAGTGAATAACAAACAAATCTCATATGCCACCACTGGAGGAGATAACTACATCCAATCTTCACTCTGAAAAGTGATAATTAAAAAAAAAGAATTAAGTATCTAACTTGCCTTTTTGGAGGAAGCCTAATTCATCACCATTTTTAAATTCCCAATGAAATACTAATTTATTCAAATATCAAATAATGTTAAAGCCACTTGGGGTAAGAATGGTAGGGAGCAGGCTTTGCCCCACATGTTATTCCATAGTTTGCTTGGGAATTATGTAATATCTTTTACAGCACAGACATTTGACTGTGCTTTCTGAGCAAACTCTTGGAAGGACAACCTGCCTTATGTGCCTTTTGGGAACTAATATAAAGTCAACACTGATGAAATATTCCTGCCAAAAACATTTCATCTTATATACTTAAAATTTACTAACAGGATAGATTTTTTTTAATTTATATTCAAATTAGTTAGCATATACTGCAACAATGATTTCAGGAATAGATTCCTTAATGCCCCTTACCCATTTAGCCCGTCCCTCCTCCCACAGTAATCCTCTGTTTGTTCTCCATATTTAAGAGTCTCTTATGTTTTGTCCCCCTCTCTGTTTTTATATTATTTTTGCTTCCCTTCCCTTATGTTCATCCAGTCTGTGTCTTAAAGTCCTCATATGAGTGAAGTCATATGACATTTGTCTTTCTCTGACTAATTTCACTTAGCATAATACCCTCTAGTTCCATCCACATGGTTGCAAATGGCAAGCTTTCATTTCTTTTTGATTGCCGAGTAATACTCCATTGTATATATATACCACATCTTCTTTATCCATTCATCCATTGATGGACATTTGGGCTCTTTCCAAACTTCAGCTATTGTTGATAGTGGTGCCATAAACATTGGGGTGCATGTGCCCCTTCAAAACAGCATACCTGTATCCCTTGGATAAATACCTAGTAGTGCAATTGCTCGGTCATAGGTAATTCTATTTTTAGTTTTTTGAGGAACCTCCATATTCGTTTCCAGAGTGGCTGCACCAGCTTGCATTCCCTACAACAATGCAAAAGAGATCCTCTTTCTCCACATCCTCACCAACATCTGTTGTTGCCTGAGTTGTTAAGGTTAGCCATTCTGACAGGCATAAGGTGGTATCTCATTGTGGTTTTGATTTGTATTTCCCTGATGATAAGTGATGTTGAGCATTTTTTCCTGTGTCGGTTGGCCATCTGGATGTCTTCCTTGGAGAAGTATCTATTCATGTCTTTTGCCCATTTCTTCACTGGATTATTTGTTTTTTTGGGTGTTGAGTTTGATCAGTTCTTTATATATTTTAGATACTAACCCTTTATCTGATATGTCATTTGCAAATATCTTCTCCCATTCCATTGATTGCCTTTTACTTTTGCTGATTGTTTCCTTCACTGTGCAGAAGCTTTTTATTTTGATGAGGTCCCAGTAGTTCATTTTTGCTTTTGTTTCCCTTGCCTCCAGAGACGTGTTGAGTAAGAAGTTGATGTAGGCAAGATCAAAGAGGTTTTTGCCTGATTTCTCCTCAAGGATTTTGATGGCTTCCTGTCTTACATTGAGTTTTGTAAGAGTTTTACATCCATTTTGAGTTTATTTATGTATATGGTGTAAGAAAGTGGTCCAGGTTCATTCTTCTACATGTCACTGTCCAGTTTTCCCAGCACCACTTGCTGAAGAGACTGTCTTTATTCCATTGGATATTCTTTCCTGCTTTGTCAAAGATTAGTTGGCCATATGTTTGTGGGTCCATTTCTGGGTTCTCTATTCTGTTCCATTGATCTGAGTGTCTGTTTTTGTGCCAACTAACAGGATAGATCTTAAATTAAACTTTTTCATCTCTCTCTCTCTCTCTCTCTCTCACACACACACACACACACACACACACACACACACACACACATGCAATGGTAACTATGTAGAAGTGATTCATGGTATTTAGCTTGGTTATTATAATGATCTTTCCACAGTCTATACATGTATCGAAACATGAAATCCTACACCTTAAATATAATTTTATATGTCAAAGATATCTCGATAAAGTTATTTTTAAAAATCTCATCTGAATTGCATCAAGGCTTTAAACCTAACTTCTATCTTTACAGAAATAGAGGACATAGCAGAACAAACTGAATTGTACCATAAGGAAATCTTTTTTTCTTTCAAATCCAGAATGTATGCTATTCCTCAAAACAGTGTTTTCTCTTAAAAAGCCAGTGTCATGGGGTAAAACAAACATGGGAGATTGTGAGTAAACTAGAATAGATTCTAAGGAGACATAACAACCAAATGTAATTCAAGAACATTAAATAGATCCTGCTTTGAAAAAAATCACCTATTAAAGACATTTTGGAGAGACAGCTTGAGATATTTGTCTATGAATAAATAATATATGACAGTAGGGAATAGTTATTCATTTTCTTAGTTATTATAATGGTATTGTAATTATGTAGAAGTTTGTTCTGATTTTTAATCCATGCTAGAATACTTAGTAAGTGTGATAATTTCTGCAATTTATTTTAAATGCTTTTTATTTTTTATTTTACTTTTTTGGAGAGAGAGAAAGACAGAGAGAAAGAGAGAGGCAGGCGGGGGAGGGGCAGAGGGAGAGGGAGAGAGAATCCTAAGCAGGCTCCACGCTCAGTGTGGATCCCAATGTGGGGCTCGATTTCATGATCATGAGATGATGACCTCAGCCAAAATCAAGAGTCAGATGCTTAACTGACTGAGCCACCCAGGCACCACTGCAATTTATTTTAAATGGTTCAGTAAAAATATATTTTATATAATATATAAATTCTAACAATACATAAATCAAATAGATTAAAAAACATGTATGCAAATATACATGCACAGTGCTATTATAGTGAGTGAAAGATATATATACATCTATAATATATGTACTGAAGTGCTTGAGAACACTTCTTACAAGATGATTCAAAAGGCTTCTTGTAAGAAAGGTTTATCACAGTATTATTTAAGTGAGTGGAACACATTCCCATTTTGTAATGTTTATACGATGTGTTTACACACACACAGACACACACACATATTACATGTATCAAATATGGCAAAATGTTAACTTTGTTGACATTGGCTAAACGCATACAGGTGTCTAGTGAGCAATTTTACCTTTTCTGTATATTTGAAAGCTTATGTACTTAAAAGGATTTTCATAAATTAACGATAAAACAAGCCAGAGAAAAGTAGTAACCCAGTGAAATTAAACACCATCACTGTTGTTATTCATAACTCTTTGTTGATCACCTACTAGAACTAGAAACCACACTAGTTGCTATTCATACATTATTCATTTTTTAAAAATTGTGGTAAAATACTTTTTAAGAAGTATTTTCTTAATTATGGTAAAATACACATGACATAAAATTTACTATCTTAACCATTTTTATGCATACAATTCAACGGCATTTAGAACATTCATATTTTTGTGCAGCCATTACCACCATCCATCTATAGAATTCTTTTCATTTTGCACAACTGAAACTCTATACCCATTAAACAATAACTTCTCATTTTCCCCTTCTCCCAGCCCCTGACAACCACCATTCTAATTTTGGTCTCTATGAATTTGACTACTCTAGGTACCTCATACAGTGTTTGCTTTTTTGTGACCAACTTATTTCACTTAGCAAAATATCTTCAAAATTCATCCATGTCAAAATTTCCTTCCTTTTTAAGGCTGAATAACATTCCATTGCGTGTGTGTGTGTGTGTGTGTGTGTGTGTGTGTGTGTGTGTATGGTGTATATATATAGTGTATAACGTATCGAATTTTATTTATCCATTCATGCATTGATGGATACTTATATTATTTTCACCTTTTGGCTATTATGAATAATACTACTATGAACATGGGTATACAAATTATCTCTTCAAGATCCTGCTTTCACCTCTTTTGGATATATACCCAGAGTGTAATTGCTGAATTACACGGTACTTCTAGTTTACATTTTTTAAGGAACTACCATACTTTTTTCATAGCAGATGCACCATTTTACATTTCCACAAACAGTACAGAGGGTCCTAATTTTTCCATATTCTTACCAACATCTCTTATTTTCTGAGGTTTTTTTCATACTATCCATCTTAATGAGTATGAGATGGTATCAGTAGTTTTGTGGTTTTGATTCACATTTCTGTAGTGATTTGTGATGCTGAGCACCTTTCATGTGTCTCTTGGCAATTTGTACGTCTTCTTTGAAGAAATGCCTATTCAGGTACTTTGCTCATTTTTAATTGAGTTATTTGTTTTATTGTCGTTGAGTTGGCAGAGTTCTTTATATATTCTAGATATTAACCCTGTATTGGGTGTATGATTTGCAAACATTTTATCCAATCCATGGGTTGCTTTTTCACATTATTGACTGTGCCATTAAATGCACAGAAGTTTTTAATTTTGGTAAAGTGTAATTTATCTACTTTCTCCACTTTTGCAACCTTATTTGTTTTTCATATCACTCTGAGAGATTGATATTATAGCCACATTTTATACATGAATAAATTAAAGCTTGGGAGAAACAGTTAACGTGGACAGTTCCACCAACTACTACAAGGTGAGGCTGAGTTTCAAATTCAGTTCTGTGTGGCATCTTTCTACTAAGCTATTCTGTAGTACTGGCTTCAATATTTATACTGTTACAAAATTAAGAATTAATTAGACAAATGTCTCATATATTATCTTCTTTGACATATGAAGTACTTAGAAAAGGATAGTCACACAAGACTTATGACAGATTGTCATTTTTTGGAATGAAAAAGACAAGAGTTGAAGGGGTCAGATATTATTAAAGGAATTGTCTGAATGTGATAGCAGGTCCATTGTGTGAGATACTCTCAAAAATTACACTCAACAATCTATAGAATTGTTAAAGAGAGTTGGATGTATACCTTCAAAGTAGATAAGAGTGAGGAATAATTTAGTTAAAATAAAAAGTATCTTTGCATAGAGACCATAAAGGAAAAATTTTCCCTGTTTTCTGAACCATGAGCCTTAGTCTAGAAGGAGCCCAAGGCCATAAACTAACCCAAATCGTGTGTCCCTCACAACAAAGCATAACCTGGATCTATTTTCTTTTAAACTCCTTTCTATTTTTTGGAAGGGAAGAGGAAGCAAGTTTAAGGATTCTCCTTAATACCCTACATATCTGTCAGGTTTACCATCTGAGTTTCTTAAGAATTTTGTTCTGATTATAGGAGATAATGAAAACATTGCAATGAAGACTTAAAAGCTTCCAATATATCAGAAAGGCAATATTGTCTAATTTCAAAAAGGAACATCTACATTTAAAGGTTTAAATGACTAAGGTTTGGGCAATGGAATCTGGCAACATCAATTTTAAAATATACAGGTACTTTGACCAGAAGGCTCACTTTTCATAAGCTTATTGTTTAACAGCCAAGAGGCCAGGGTGATTGGCAACAACCCTAATGCTCATCAATAGGGGAATGCTCGAATCAGTGCATTTAGACAATGGGAAATTATACTGCTAGTTTAAAAATAAATTAGATCTTTATGTATGAAATTGAAGAAATGAAATTTCTGTTCAATGAAAATAGCAAGTTATAGAAATGTATATATTTTGACCCTACTGTGAGCTCAGAAAGGAAGGGTAAACAGTGGAATGTTAACATGGATTACTTTAGGACTGGAGGAAGAGTTGAAGGAGATATGATCCATGTTTTTAGATCTCATATTGCCATCTTGTTGCAGCAACTAAGTACTACTTTGTAATTTTGCATATAGTAAAGAAAAGAATGTAAAATTCTGCTCTGGCCTCAAAAATACAATTCCTAAAATCAAATTCTAAGCAATGGAGTTATTCCACTTTCTTTTTCCTAAAAGGCACTTTGTTTTCTAATCACATATAAGGGAAAAAAATGTTTTTACTTTGAGTGATATAAAAACCCAAAAACAGTTTTGCAAAATCATGAACATTTAATTCTAACTTGGTTGAGTATGAGAGGGAAACAGTGAGCAGAACATATCCTAAAATAAATATCCTATTATGGATTTAAGAAATGCTTTTTGTTGGCCATTTGTGTTGGAAGGCAGAGATGCTTAATGGAGCATCAACCCTGCAGTCAGACTGCCTATATTCAAATCCTATCTGCCACTCACTTGCTGTGGAGTATTTGACTCATTACTTAAACTCTATAGGCCTTCAACTGCTCATCTGTAAAATGAGAGATAATTCCCTTAGAATAGTGCCAGGCACATAATGAATCTTCAGTAAATGAGTTAGGCACTCTGCTGTAGGATTCAGTCCCTGCCCTCCAATAGCCCATAGTGAAGCAGGGAGACAAACTTCTAAAAATTAACAAGTGAATAACCTACTGAAGATTCCTTCTGTAAAGGATCACAAATATTTTTAATTGTCCCTCAAATGACATGGTCTGTGGGAGCTTGGAGATCAGCCAAGGACTATCAGTGTATATAGTCACTTACAATGTCATTGTTGGCATAAGTCTGAAAGGACAGCAAATCTGAGAAGAGAAAGATGACTTTTTTCTTTCATACCTGGAAATAAGCATATGGTATATTCAGAAAGTTGAAATGAGAGACTTCCTGGGAAGATAACAGAGTAGGAGGATCCTAAGCTCACCTCGTCTCACAGATACAACAACTAGATAACACCCGTAGCAGTGTAAATAACCCAGAACATGACCCATAGACAGGCAGAACAGACTCTCCACAGCTAAATGTAGAGAAGAGCCACATCAAAGAGGGTAGGAAGGGTAAAGACATGGTGTAGAACAAAACTGACCCACAGAATTGTCCATAGTTAGGAAGAACGTGGTTGGTGCAGAGAGGGGAGAGGAGTAGGCCCCCAAACCAAGCATGAGGAAGATGAATCCACATAACATTTGGCTTTTAAAACCAGAAAGGCTTAACTCCACTAGTTCTTATAATCAGTGGGACTTAACACTTGAAACTTTAAAAATCAGCAGACTCAGCTCTGGGAGAGCCAGAAGGGTGAGAGAAAATTAAGTCCCTGCCCTTAAAGAGACAGCACAAAAAAGAGCCCCACTGAGATACAGTATAGAGTCAGCAGTATGAAAAATACCTAGGGTACATGGGAAGGGGACTTATTTACTAATCTCAGTGCATGTGCTGGAGGGGCAAGTTTCTTTGGGAAATTTCTCCAAGAACAAAAGAGCTGGTGAGTGTCATTTCCCATCTCCGCTCCCCAACCTAGATACGTGTACCCCTGCAGAAACCAACACAGTACCAGCACTCTCTACCTAGCTTGCTAACAGTGTGCCCACCCTCATATTTTTCTATGGTCCTGCCCCCTCCAACCCAGCAGATCTCACCCAGAGTTTTCTCAGGCAGCTGTAGGCCCCCTCCTGCAGCAGACCAGGGTGGACATTGGTGGCACCACATGCCTCACCCCCATGTTCTCCTGTGGACGTGGCCCCACCTTTGATATCCCTTGGCTGAAATTCATCCAAAACACTGCCATAAACCTGGCAGTGTGAAAGCAGCCCCAAGAGGCCAGCAGTGCTCCAAAGTGACTCCTGCCCCAGGAAAAGAGGAAGATAACCACACATACCCATCTGATTGCAGCCCTAGCAGTGGGCCAGGGCAGATATCTGCTCTGACTACAGGCCTTACCCACCAATGAAAACTTCTCAGGGGACAACACAGGGAAATTGCCTTGTAGTTAGTGCTACTATCTATGGCAATGCCTGGTCTGACTCAACTCAAGCCCAAGGCAGCACCAGACTGGCCCACTAACAGCACAAGGACAAAAACCTGCCCACAACAAACAAAAAGAGCCATTGAAGACAACCACATTGAAGGGAAAAGCATCTGAGCCACAAAAGTAGAGCACATACAACACATATAGAAAATATTAATGAAGCATCAGGTTTGGTGAATAGGGAACATTGCACTGCAGGGCACTACAGGACCTCTTCTTCATAAGGCTGGTAGTTTTAAGAGCAAGAGACATACCTGACTTTCCTAACACATAGAAACAGACACAGAGAGTTAGAGAAAATGAGGAGACAGAGGAATATGTCCCAAATGAAATAACAAGACAAAAATCACAGCAAAAAAGCTAAATGAAATAGATGAGCTATAGGCCTGGGACAGAATTTAAAGTAATGGTCATAAAGATACTCACTGGACTTGAGAAAAAAAGTGGAAGATCTCAGTGAGACCCTCAACAAAGAATTAACATTAAAAAAATTAAACAGAGATGAAGAACTCAATAATAGCTGAAAATTTCCTGAATCTGGGGAAGGAAATAGAAATTCAGACCCAGAGGGCACAGAGAGCACCCAACAAAATCAACCCAAGGAGGTCCACACCAAGACTCATAGAATTAAAATGGCAAAAAGTAATGATAAAGATAGAACTTAGAAAGCAGCAAGAGAAAATAGCACCATACAAGAGAAACCCAGTAAAGCTATTAGATGATTATTTTAGCAGAAACCAGAAGGGACTGGTATGATATATTCAAAGTGCTGAAAGAAAAAAAAATCTGCAACCAAGAATCTTCTTTCCAGCAATGCTATCATTCAGAGTAAATGGGGAGATAAAAAGTTTCCCAGACAAACAAAAGTTACCAAAATTCATGACCATTAAACCAGCCCTACAAGAAATGTTAAAAGGGACTCTTTGAACTATCAACAATAGCCAAATTATGGAAAGTGCATAAATGTCCATCAACTGATGAATGGACCACATCTTCTTTATCCATTGTGTGTATATATATATATATATATAATGGAATATTACTTGGCAATCAAAAAGAATGAAAGCTTGCCATTTGCAAAAACATGGATGGAACTAGAGTGTATTCTGCTAAGCAAAATAAGTCAGTCAGAGAAAGACAAATATATGATTTCACTTAAATGTGGAATTTAAGAAACAAAACACATGAACATAGGGGAAGAGAAGGAAAAAGAAGGTAAAAAGAGAGAGGGAAGCAAACCCTAAGAGACTCTTAAATACAGAGAACAAACTGAGAGTTGTTGGAGGGATATTAGGTAGGGAGATAGGCTAAATGGATGATGGCATTAGGAGGACACTTGGGATGAGCACTGGGCATTATATGTAAGTGATGAATCACTAAATCCTATTTCTGAAATCATTATCACACTATATGCTAACTAACTTGGATTTAAATAAAGTTTTTAAAAAATAAATATAAGACAAGTAGCAAAAAAAAAAGGGGGGGGTGGGAGTGGGGCGAGGACTCTGAATGGAAAGGACAGACCATAAGTGGGAGTAAGAAAAGTAAGAAGCACAAAAGCAGTAAAATTAAGTATATCTATAAAAAATCAGTCAAGGGATTCACAAAATAAAAAGATGTAAAGTATTGGGAAGAGAGGAGTAAAGAATGGATACAAACTTTAGCTGTCACAAACTTAATATAGACTGTTACATGCACAAGATGTTATATATAAACCAATGATGACCACAAATCAAAAAACCAGTAGTAGAGATGCAAAAAATAAACAAAAGGAATCCAAGTATATTGTTAATGAAAGCCAGCAAACTGCAAGAGAGCAAGAGAAGCAAGAAACAGAGAAGAACTCAAATTCAACAAGACAAGTAACAAAATGGCAATAAGTATGTGCCTATCAATAATTACTTTGAATGTAAATGGACTAAATGCTTCAATAAAAAACATAGGATGACAGAATGGATTAAAAAGCAAGATGCATTTATATACTGCCTACAAAAGATTCATTTCAGACCTAAAGACACATGCAGATTCAAAGTGAAGGGATGGAAAAGCATGTATCATGCAAATAGAAGTGAAAGAAAGCCAGGATAAATCAATACTTATATTGGATAAAATAGACTTTAAAACAAGAGACAAAGGATGACACTATATAATCATAAAGGGAACAATCCAACAAGAAGATATAGCAACTGTAAATATTTATGCACTTAACCCGGAAACACCCAAATACATAAAGCATGTATGAAGACATAACAGAAGTAATCAATAGTAATACAATAATAGTAGGAGACTTGAACACTTTGTTTACATCAATGGAAACATCATCCAAAAAGAATGGAAAGATCATCCAAAAAGAATGACACACTGGGTCACACGTATGTAACACATATACTCAGAACATTCCATCTTAAAACAGCAGAATACACATTCTTTCCCAGGGCATATGGAACATTCTCCAGAATAGATTGTATGTTAGCCACAAAACAAGTTTAAACAAATCAAAAAAGATTGAACTCATACCATACATCTTTTCTGACCACAATGTTATGAAACTAGAAATCAAACACAAGAAAAAATATGGAAAGAGCATAAATACTTTGGAGGTTAAATAACGTGCTACTAAGCAGTGAATAGGTCAGCCAAGAAATCAAAGAGGAAATAAAAAATACATGGAGACAAATGAAAATGAAAACATAATAGTCCAAAATCTTTGGGATCTTGTTCTAAGAGGGAAGCTTATAGCAATACAGGTCTATTTCAAGAACCAAGAAAAAAATGTCAAATAAACAACCTAACCTTATGCATAAAGGAGCTAGAGAGGAAAAAATAAAACCCAAAACCAGTAGAAGGAAGGAAATAAGAATGACTAGAACAGAAACAAGTGAGAGAGGGAGGGAAGATGGCGGCGTAGGAGGACGCTGGGCTCACCGCGCGTCCTGCCGATCACTTAGATTCCACCTACACCTGCCTAAATAACCCAGAAAACCGCCAGAGGATTAGCAGAACGGAGTCTCCGGAGCCAAGCGCAGATGAGAGGCCCACGGAAGAGGGTAGGAAGGGCGGCGAGGCGGTGCGCGCTCCACGGACTGGCGGGAGGGAGCCGGGGTGGAGGGGCGGCCCGCCGGCCAAGCAGAGTCCCCGAGTCTGGCTGGCAAAAGCGGAGGGGCCTGACGGACTGTGTTCTGACAGCAAGCGTGACTTAGCGTCTGGGAGGTCATAAGTTAACAGCTCTGCTCAGAAAGCGGGAAGGCTGGAGGACAAAAGGAGGGAGAGCTGCTGAGCCCCCGGACGACAGAGCTCAGTTTGGTGGGGAACAAAGGCGCTCACCAGCGCCATCTCCCCCGCCCATCCCCCAGCCAAAATCCCAAAGAGAACCAGTTCCTGCCAGGGAACTTGCTCGCTCCGCGAAAACACCCAACTCTGTGCTTCTGTGGAGCCAAACCTCCGGCAGCAGATCTGACTCCCTCCCGCTGCCACAGGGCCCCTCCTGAAGTGGATCACCTAAGGAGAAGCGAGCTAAGCCTGCCCCTCCTGCCCCCGTGCACCTTGCCTACCCACCCCAGCTAATACGCCAGATCCCCAGCACCACAAGCCTGGCAGTGTGCAAGTAGCCCAGACAGGCCACGCCACCCCACAGTGAATCCCGCCCCTAGGAGAGGGGAAGAGAAGGCACACACCAGTCTGACTGTGGCCCCAGCGGTGGGCTGGGGGCAGACATCAGGTCTGACTGCGGCCCCGCCCACCAACTCCAGTTATACACCACAGCACGGGGGAAGTGCCCTGCAGGTCCTCACCACTCCAGGGACTATCCAAAATGATCAAACGGAAGAATTCCCCTCAGAAGAATCTCCAGGAAATAACAACAGCTAATGAACTGATCAAAAAGGATTTAAATAATATAACAGAAAGTGAATTTAGAATAATAGTCATAAAATTAATCGCTGGGCTTGAAAACAGTATAGAGGACAGCAGAGAATCTCTTGCCACAGAGATCAAGGGACTAAGGAACAGTCATGAGGAGCTGAAAAGCGCTTTAAACGAAATGCAAAACAAAATGGAAACGACGACGGCTCGGATTGAAGAGGCAGAGGAGAGGATAGGTGAACTACAAGATAAAGTTATGGAAAAAGAGGAAGCTGAGAGAAAGAGAGATAAAAAAATCCGGGAGTATGAGGGAAAAATTAGAGAACTAAGTGATACACTAAAAAGAAATAATATACGCATAATTGGTATCCCAGAGGAGGAAGAGAGAGGGAAAGGTGGTGAAGGTGTACTTGAAGAAATAATAGCTGAGAACTTCCCTGAACTGGGGAAGGAAAAAGGCATTGAAATCCAAGAGGCACAGAGAACTCCCTTCAGACATAACTTGAATCGATCTTCTGCACGACATATCATAGTGAAACTGGCAAAATACAAGGATAAAGAGAAAATTCTGAAAGCAGCAAGGGATAAACGTGCCCTCACATATAAAGGGAGACCTATAAGACTCGTGACTCATCTCTCTTTTTTAAACAGAAACAAGTGAAATAGAAACTAAAAAAAACACAGGACAGATCAATGAAACCAGAAGCTAATTATTTGAAAAGATCAACAACATTAATAAACCTCTAGCCAGACTCATAAAACACACACACACACACACACACACAGGAGGGGAGAGGACTCAAAATCAGAAATGAAAGAGGAGAAAGAGTAACTAACAACACAGAAATACAAAGGATTATAAGAGAATATTATAAATAATTATATGCCAACAAATTGGACAACCTAGAAGAAATGAATAAATTCTTAGAAACATAACCTCCCAAAATTGAATCAGGAAGACAGAAAATTTGAGGAGATTAATTACCAACAATAAAATTGAATTAATCAAAAACTCCCAACAAGAAAAAGTCCAGGACCAGACAGCTTCACAGGCATTCAACAAACATTTACAGAGTTAATACCTATTCTTCTCAAATGATAGAAGAGGAAAAAAACTTCCAAATTCATTCTATGAGACCAGCATTACCCTGATACAAAAACCAGATAAAGACACCTCAAAAAAAGAGAACTACAGGCCAATGTCTCTGATGAAAATAGATGCAAAAAATCCTCAACAAAATATTAGCAAACCAAATCCAACAATACATTTAAAAAAATCATTCACCACAATCTAGTGGAAGATATTAATTGGATGCAAGAGTGGTTCACATCTGCAAATCAATCAACATGATACATCACATCAACAAGAGAAAGGTTAAAAATATGTGATCATTTCAATAGATGCAGAAAAAGTTTTTGACAAAGTACAACATCCATTCATGATTTAAAAAAAAAAACCCTCAATAAAATAGGTTTAGTGGGAACATACCTGAACATAATAAAGGCCATATATGAAAACCTACAGCTCACATCATACTCAATGGTGAAAAACTGAGAGCTTTTCCCCTAAGGTTAGGAACAAGACAAGGATGTCCACTCTCACCACTTTTATTCAACATGGTACTGGAAGTTCTAGCCAGAGCAATCAGACAAGAAAATTTAATTAATTAATAAGCATCCACATTGGTAAGGTAGAAGTAAAATTTTCACTATTTTCAGATGGCATGATATTAAATATAGAAAACCTCAAGACTCCACCAAAAACTACTAGAACTTATAAATGAATTCGTAGGGTCCCAGGATACAAAATCAATATACAGAAATCTGTTGCATTTTTATGCACTAATAATGAAGTAGTAGAAAGAGAAATTAAGAAAACAATCCCACCCATAATTGCATTAAAAATAATAAAATACCTAGGGGCTCCTGGGTGCTCAGCCAGTTGAGCATCCAACTTCAGCTCAGGTCATGATCTCATAGTTTGTGAGTTCGAGCCCCGTGTCAGGCTCTGTGCTGACCACTCAGCTTGGAGCCTGCTTCAGATTCCATGTCTCCCTCTCTCTCTGCCCCTCCCACACTTGCGCCCTATCTCTCTCTCTCTTTCAAAATTAAATTAAAACATTAAAAACTAAAAATAAATAGATAATTTAAAATAATAAAATACCTAGTAATAAACTTACCCGAGGAGGTGAAAGACCCATCCTCTGAAAACTATGAAAGTACGACGAAAGAAATTGAAGATGATACAAACAAATGGAAAGACACCATGCTCATGGATTGGAAGAACAAATATTGTTGAAATGCCCACACTACTCAAAGCAATCTACAGATTTAATGCAATCTTTATCAAAATACCAATAGCATTTTTCACAGAACTAGAACAAATCATCCTAAATTTTGTATGGAACCACAAAAGCTAAATAGCTAAAGCAAACATGAAAAAGAACAAAATGGAAGTATCACAATCCTGGCTTTCAAGATATACTATAAAGGGGCACCTGGGTGGCTAGTTGGTTAAGTGTCTGACTTTGGCTCAGGTTATGATCTTACAGTTCACCGGGTTCAAGCCCCACAATAGGCTCTGTGCTGACACCTCAGAGCCTGGAGCCTGATTCAGATTCTGTGTCTCCCTCTCTTGCTGCCCTTCCCACCGCTCATGCTTTGTCTTAATCTCTCTCATAAATAAATATTTTTTAAAAAATTTAAGATATACTACAAAGCTGAAATAATCAGCTGGTATGATACCAGCACAAAAATAGACATGTAGATCAATAGAAGAGAATAGAGAGCCCAGAAATTAAACCCATGATTATATGATCAATTAATCATCAACATAGCAGGAAAGACTATGCAATGAGAAAAAAAGTCTCCTCAACAAATGGTGTTGGGGAAACTGGACAGCTACATACAAAACAATGTAACTGGAGCACTTTCTTTTTTTTTTTTTTTTTTTTTTTTTTTTTTAAATTTTTTTTTTTTTTTTTCAACGTTTATTTATTTTTGGGACAGAGAGAGACAGAGCATGAACGGGGGAGGGACAGAGAGAGAGGGAGACACAGAATCGGAAACAGGCTCCAGGCTCCGAGCCATCGGCCCAGAGCCTGACGCGGGCCTCGAACTCGCGGACCGTGAGATCGTGACCTGGCTGAAGTCGGACGCTTAACCGACTGCGCCACCCAGGCGCCCCTGGAGCACTTTCTTATACCATACACAAAATAAACTCAAAATGGATTAAGGACCTAAATGTAAGGCCTGAAACCATAACAATCTGAGAAGAGAGCACAGGCAGTAATTTCTGTGACATTAGCCATAGGAATATTTTTCTAGATATGCCTCCCAAGACAAAGGAAACAAAAGCAAAATTAAACTATTGAGACTACATCAAAATAAAAAGCTTCTGCACAGCAAAGGAAACAAAAAACTAAAAGATAACCTACTGAATGGGAAAAGATATTTCCAAATGACATGTCAGATAAAGGGTTAGTATCCAAAATATATAAAGAACTTATATAATTCAACACCCAAAAAAGAAATAATCCAATTTAAAAAATGGCAAAAAACATGAGCAGATATTTCTCCAAAGATGACTTCCAGATGGCCAACAGACACATGAAAAGATGCCCAAAATCACTCCTCATCAGGGAAATGCAAATCAAAACCACCATGAGATACCACCTCACATCTATCAGAATGGCTAACATCAAAAGCACAAGTGTTGTTGAGGATTTGGAGAAAAAGGAACCCTCATGCTCTGTTGGTAAGAAAACAAACTGGTGCAGCCACTGTGGAAAACAGTAGGGAAGTTCCCAAAAAATTAAAAATATAATTATCATGATTCAGTTATTGCACTACTGGGTACTTACTGAAAGAATATGAAAACACTAATTTTAAAGGATATATGCACCCATATGTTTATAGCAGCATTATTTACAGTAACCAAGTATGGAAGCAATCCAAATGTCCATTGATAGATGAATGGATAAAGAAGTGGTATATATTCAAAGGAATATTACTCAGCTATAAAACAATGAAATTTTGCCATTTGCAGCAACATGAATGGATCTAGAGGGTATAAAGCTAAGTGAAATGTCAGTCAGAGAAAGACAAATATGATATGATTTCACTCATATGTGGAATTTTAAAAAAAATGAAGAAAGAAAGAGTCAAACCAAAAAAACAGACTCAACTATAGAGAACAAACTGCTGGTAACTGGGGGGTGAGTGGAAAAGATAGAGGATTAAGAGTACACTTCTCAGGATGAGCCCTGAGTAATGTATAAAATTGTTGAATTACTATATCGTATACCTGAAACCAATATAACACTGTAATATTAACTCTACTGGAATTAAGATAAAAATGTTTTAAGTTGGAGTTTTTAATTACTTTCATATAAATTTTTATAGCAAACCAATATAAACTAGAATGATTTGAATTTTAAAAAGATGACTTTGGGCATTCATTCCATGAGAAAATCAAGTAGTAAGAAAATGTCTGTCTGGTAAAACCCTTTTTATTCCTACTGATGCCATCAGCACTTTATTTCATTAATGGCTCACCGTAAGCACTACGATTTTATTAAATGCAGATAAATATCCAGACCCTATTTGTAATCCACTTAGGCTAATGACATTTGGAAAACAAACTGTAACTACTCCCTTAATTGCTAACAATAAATAAACATATTAACCATTTGAAATTCCTAAATTTACCTCTTCATGACAATTCACCATATTCCAAAGAATCCCTTACGGGTTGAATTGTATGACCCAAGAAGGTATGTTGACAGCCTAACCTCCGATACCTCAAAATATGGCCTTATTTAGAAATAGAGTCATAGCACATGTAATTGATTGAGTTAAAATGAGGTCATATTTGAGAATGATCAACCCTTAATCCAATATGTCTGGTGTCTTTACACCAGAGACACAGATACAGGAAGAACACCATGTGATGACGGAGGCAAAGACTGGAGTTATACAGCTGCCACAAGCCAAGGAACACCAGAGATTCCCAGCTGACCACTAGAAGCTAGGAAGAGGCAGGAAAGGACTTTAGAGGGAGAATGGCCCTGCTGATACCTTAATTTTGGACTTCCAGCCTCCAGAACTGTTGCATGATGAACTTCTGGTGTTTAACACCCCAGTTTGTTACTGGTTACAGCAAATCTAGGAAACAGATACATATTGCACCTTCATTACAGATGTAATCCTTTACCAGGCCAGCTGTGGTGAATTGCAGTGTATCTAAAACGCTTAGGATACTCTAATTTTAAACTTGATATAAATCTTTTTTTTATAAACGACATAAAAATATTAATGAACTCTTTCCTATTACCAAGTCAAAATAAGATCCGTCATTCATAGGCTATTGAATTCTAGCCTCAAGAGCCATATTAGTTTTCTAGGGCTGCCATGATAAAATATCACAGAGTGGTTGGATGGCTTAAACAGCAGAATTTATTTTCTCACAGTTCTGGGGACAAGAAATCTGAGATCAAGGTGTTGATGGGGATGGTTTCTTCTGAGGTTTGGTTGGTTCCTCCTTGGCTTGTAGATGGCCATCTTCTCCCAGTGTCTTCATAGGGTCTTCCCTGTTTTAAACCTAAAGAGAGGAACACAACAACCTTTTAACTTCAGTAGAGGGATAAGACGTGGATATGGGGGTGATAGGAATTGTATTTCAGCCCTAACTCTCATGTAAATCCCATTTAATCCTTAATATCTGGTGAAAATCACCTTGAAAATAATGGTATCTTCCAAGAAATCTTATCAAGCTGCATATCCTGATGAAAACCAGATTCACATCAACATGGCCCATAGGACATCCCATTTTAAAATTAATGATGTGTTATGTTTATGAAATGTATTTTAGGGGTCTCTTCCCTCTTTGGTTACTTTTCATTCTTCAATGTTCATATTCTTAGAGATTTTCCATTAAAATTTGCCTTTAAAACTTGGGCATATTCATGAGTCAAATCACAGAATTAACTTAGAAACTATGTAAGTTTGAACATTTTTTATGCCCTAATTCAAAAAGCAATTCAGAATTCCAAATTAACTGACAGTATACAACTTTCTTTAAGGCAACATCAATCCATTTTCTTTATCTTACAACTTTTGATTTCCACCCACATGACTTTGTTTTTCTCATGATTAAATAGATAATAACACAAGGTTAACAAGGAGGGCAACATCTGTGCCGATTATTCAGAGTAGCACAATATTTCTCATCTTTGTACATTTGTTGGAAGCAGAAATAATTTTCCTCTTCGTTTCCATAGATACAGTACATCTGATTATTAATCAGAATGATAGACCATAAATAAATTATGAAGCCAGTTGAATATCATCTGTCCTTATTTAATATTCCAAACATTTTCTTATTTACTAATTGGTTCCATTTTTTATGCCATATATGATTTTAAAAGCTGGTTTGATATAAATTTAGATTCATTTCAGATGTACATATAAAAACAATGGTCTTAAGATGCTTGGCAATAGATACAATATGATCAAAGAAAGATGTAATACAGATCATATGAAATAATGTATCCCTTGTTTTAGGGAGACAGGTCAGAAAGACAATGTTTTCTCTAACCCTGTATTAGAATTGCTTCAGGTTCTGTCTCCACCACATTTCTCCTATAAATTATGGGCTATTTATTTCCAGTTTTCCTCCTCAGCGTATAACCTAGAATGTTCAAAAAATATATATTTTTTAAAACTTCACAATTGAGTGATAAATATTTTATGGACAGTAGAAAGTTAAAGCAACACAAAAGAGCAGTAACTAGAAGGAATAAGAAGATAATAGTAGGGGCTCCTGGGTGGCTCAGTAGGTCAAGTATCCAACTCTTGATCTCAGCTCAGGTCATAATCTATCGGTTCATGAGGGTGAGCCCTGCGTTGGGCTCTGTGATGACAGCGAGTGGAACCTGCTTGGGATTCTTTCTCTCCCTCTTTCTCTCTCTGCCCTTCCTCTGCTCTCTTTCTATCATTATCATCATCATCATCATCATCATCATCATCATCATCATCATCATAGTAAATATATTGAACAGCACATCTAAGCTTGAACCTTTTAAACTCCTCTATTCAGGCACCACAGGAAGCACCATTAACACAGGAAGATTGACTCCCATTACTCTCATTGACCTTGATTGTGAGCCAATTGTACCACACTTTGAACTGCTTCCAAACATCCCAGTTGTTTACATTTGCTACCCATTTTTTTCTACTACTTTCCCCTGAGGACACTTGTGTTACAATAAGCACAGTGTTATTTATAGCAGAGTTCCTCAGTCTTGACACTATTTACACATTGGACCACATAACACTTCGCTATGGGGCACTGAACATGTGCACTGTACGATTTTAGCAGCATCTCTGGCCTCTACCCACTAGATGCCATAGCACTACCTCTCCCAAATCTTGTTAATCAAAATATGTCTAGACATTACCAAATATTCACTGGTAGGCAAGGTCAATCAATCACCCACATTTGAAAAACACTGGTTTACAATGACATTTGTTAATTTATGCATTGATCCCTTCAAATAAATGTCTATTCAGATGCATACTTTGTGCCAAGTACTGGACTACAATGATAAGAAAGATGTAGTGTTTGCCATTCCTATCCTGAAGTCTAGTTATAAGTGTGAACAAGGAAATTGTCAATTACAACTTAATATATAAAATATTATCACAGAGGTAAGAACTACTACTGTACTGTACAGTAGGTAAGTACTACTGTAGCAGAATGAAAAGGTACATATAAGGTAAGTACTTCTAACCAAGTATGGGAGGGGGGAGGGAGTCCAGCTTTTCACAGAGGAGGAGACAATTAACCTGACACCAAAAAGATGAGTGGGAATTAGTTCAGTGAAAAATTTAAAAAGGACAGAGTGTTCCAGACAAAGAGAACAATTGAGTGAAAGCCTGTAGGTGAGAAAGCAGATCAACATTACTGAGGCACTAAGAACTGTAAGCAAGGACCAAGTCACATGAGGTGATATGTTTCATATTAAGGAGTTTTGACCTTTTTGTAATGATAGTAGTGAGCTATGATCTTGCTTTTCATGACAGTCACTCTGGTTGGCTAACTTTCATAACTTGAGATAAATATCCTTCCAGTGTAAGTCAGTCTTGAGTACGTGTATGCCAGCCCAAAACATCCCCAAATTTTCTACTCTTTTAACAGCAACAAAACACAAAACATCAATCTTCCTTCCTAGTCTATCATTTAAAAATGTAAAATTATCTCTGTAATTAAAACTGAAGCTATCCTAAATTTTTCACTATTACACAAATAACTCTAAATTCTAAAAATATTCCATGTGGTTGTTACCAAAGTATGAAGTTTTCTGTGTACTAATTAAACTAGAGCTCAAAAAAAGGAAAAGTTCTTTAAGAAGATAACAAAAGTGCATAGTTAGCTTGCCATTTACATACAAAACTAAGAAAAAAGCAAATCAATGGCATGTCAAGTTTGGACAAAGCCTGCTGACTTCCCCTTCTCCAAGCCTGGAGGTGTTACATCTTATTAGATTTCTCTAGAATTAGACACTTTAAAATAAAGTGTCTAATATATATATTACATGAGCAATAGATTTGGTTCTTTGTGTGAATTAAAAACATTAGGGGCATCATGGGGCTCCTGGGTGGCTCAGTCAGTTAAGCGTTCGACTGGCTCAGATCATGATCTCTTCAGTCAGGGTTCAAGCCACACCCATGTCAGGCTCTGTGCTGACAGCTCAGAGCCTGGCACTTGTTTCAGATTCTGTGTCTCCCTCTCTCTCTGCCCCTTCCCTGTTCTCCCTCTCTATCTCTCTCAAAAATAAATAGACATTTAAAAAATAAAACATTAATAAAAACATTAGGGGCACTTGGGTGGCTTATTTGGTTGAGGATCTGACTCTTGGCTGCAGCTCAGATCATGATCTCATGGTTCATGGGACCAAGCTCCACATTGGGCTCTACACTGAGAGCACGGGGCCTGATTGGGATTCTCTCTGCCTCTCTCTCTCTGCTCCTCCCCTGCAGGTGCATGCTCTCTCCCTCTCTCAAAATAAGAAAATAAACATTTTTTAAAATAATAACTTTAAAACATTAAATAGGCAGGTGATGTTTGTTCAATATACCACAGAATTAAAGAAGACATCTAGCATGAGAAAACAACTTGATGTGACTTTGAGTAATATCTGAGTCACATACAAGAAAGTCAAATGAATGCTCAACATATTGGGAGAATTTCTTTTTTAACCAAGCAGTGACTGTATTTTAACAGAATGTGTTTTTGATAGAATCAATTTGGAGTTTGAAGGACAAAAAATGGTAGGGTTGCTTTGCTGTTTAGTATTCTTACTCAAAGCAAAGCTTTGTAGAATATGTCTGTTAGCAAGTAAATACGTTTGAATTCATTTCCTCCTCCTCATCTGTTCACTACAGCATGAAACAGAGGAAAGAAAGCTCTGGGGAAAATACAACAAGAATGAGCTTTCCCTCCAGTTCTGTAAGGAGCCATCTTTACATCTAGAAAAGTGGGTGAGTGACCTCTACCTTTGAACCTTAGCACACACTTCAAAGCAATTCTTGTCGATTGATTTTTCTCTCACAGGTTAAGAAGTTCCTGGAGTTTTAATTTCCCATAAATTCTTTCTCTTGCATTTTTAATTCTAAATGTTTACAAAGCCTTCAAGTGCTGGAAACCTGACCTTCCCTAAAACTCCTACTTCTTTCTAAGTTTTCTTTTAAAAATTAAATTTAAATTTCACAGCAGGGCCCTTAAAATCAGCATATTATCTGCCATCTAGGTTTAGAAAGGAGCTCATCCTTTGTATGTGGATATATCTAAATGTCCAGTTAAGATTGTAAAACCTACGAGGGGAAGATTGGAACTTAATTCTCTGTTCCTAATTATTTAAATTTTCAATGGTATTCAAGAAAAGTTAAGTTAAAGTTTAAAATTGTAAAGTTAAATTATCTTTTGCCACAATTAGATTGTTATCATTTCTTTAATTTAGCAACATTAGATCTGATTTTTAAAAAGAGAAAAATGAAGAAGAAAGGATATAAGAGTAAGAGAGAGAGAGAAGAAAAAAAGAAGGAAGAATGGAAGGGAGGGAGGAAGAGAAGGAAGGAGGGGGACATGAAGAAGGGAGAGAAAAGGGGGAGTAATACAGTTTATGTCGTAATTCATAGGTGCTACAGTGTGACAGTCTCCACTGAGATTTAGAGTCAGTGAATAATGCATGAATGCGGAGATTACTGGCCAAAAAGACAAAATTTAATCTGAGTGAATATAATAATATCCTTAAAGAAAGCAAGTTTCCATCATGAATTAGTGGAGGTTATGGAAAATCAGAAGTGTTCTGTAATGAAAGTCTTAAAAATGAAAATTGAAATAGCAAAAACTGGGGGTGCCCCACCAAGCTTCATCCAAGGAAGGAAACATCCTAACCAATTACACTTAGAGTACTTCAATCCCATGAAAAATGCTCTCCCTTTAAGGGAGATGGATATATCAGACTAAAGAAATTTGTATCTAAATCTCACTGCTCTGATTCTGTTTCCAAATGAATGTGCCTATAGGTCAATACTCTGATCATGCCAATACTTCTGAATATTGTTGCATTAATAATTATATGCTATATATCAACCTCATGAATCCATTTAATGGCAATTCATCACATCAGTGGTTAGCACATCCACTGTCAGAGTTAACTATTCAAGATTTAGGATTACATACTTATCAAGATAGTAAATGCCATCTGTGAGTCCCCTTGGCCAATTATCAGCCTGTCTTTCTTAAGTGGACACTTTGACTATTATATTAGCTATTTGCTCTCTCCATTTGAAATTTCTACAACTAAACACTCACCCATTTCTTCTGAATATTAAATCATCTGTTCAAACCATAAATACAAATAATATGTGTTCTTTCTGAATGTAGAAATAAGTGTATATAAGTATCAATGTATTCATTCATCCTTTATTTTTTATATGAAATTTGTTGTCAAATTGGTTTCCGTACAACACCCAGTGCTCCTCCCAACAGGTACCCTCCTCAATGCCCATCACCCACTTTCCCCTCCCTCCCACCCCCTATCAACCCTTAATTTATTCTCAGTTTCCAAGATCTCCTATGGTTTGGCTCCCTCCCTCTCTTTTTTTTTTCCTTCCCCTCCCGCATGTTCTTCTGTTAAGTTTCTCAGGATCCACATCAGAGTGAAAATATATGGCATCTGTCTTTCTCTATATGACTTATTTCACTTAGCATAACACTCTTTAGTTCCATCCATGTTGCTACAAAAGGCCATATTTCATTCTTTCTTATTGCCAAGTAGTATTCCATCATATATATAAACCACAATTTCTTTATCCGTTCATCAGTTTCATCCATCCTTTAAACATAGTTACCTTTTTGTGCTAGGTTCTTTTGGTAAGTCCTGGGAATGTGCCATTCCCACTTTGAAATAGTTCACAACCTAGCAGGAGAGACAGAAATGTGCATAAATGTGATGTGGTATGAAAACACTACAATGGTGGTTTGTAGAGGTGAAATTGAAACAAGTGGAGACCCAAGAGACTTTATCAAATATTCTGTTACATTTTCTATCTCATGTACCAATGAATTGCAGATCTTGTACTTGTAAATTCTCTGACTTATGAGTAATTAGCCCAGATATTTCATAGGCAAAGATTTTCACTAAAATTTAGGGAAATCTTTGTTCTGGGGGTAAAATTTATGTTTGAAAAATTGACAATAGCATGTGTTCCCTCCCACCTCCCCCCCCCCACATTCTCACATATATTTGCATCCACCAATTTGTTTTGGAAATGACTTGCCTACTAGCGAAAGAACTCATCCGTGTTCACAACAGGAACTCAGACATACTTCTAATATAATCCTCAGGAAAGCAAGCACTATGTCTGTTTTGTTTACCATTGCGTCTCTAGGAACTATAACAATGCCTGGTGCATATAAGATGCTCAGTGTAACGTACTGAATGTATGCACAAATATTTAAGCATGTAAAAAGCATCACAAGATCCTGTAGTAGCCAGTGCCACAGAAGATTGAAGCTATCCCTTGCCCTTTGGGAACTAATCTAAGTAAAATTAGTTATGCACAACAATTAGGCTATTTTCATCAATATAAATAGTAGGTAAAAACTATATAGGTCTTTGCTCTGAAGATCTCTCTATCCATCAAGTGTTTTATTACAGCGAGAGTAAGTCTCAGACTGAATTCTGCAACACATCCAAACATACATTAGCAAGTAGGCACAAAAATAGTTAAGTTCTAGTTCTCTGACCTCATAGGAACTCCAACTAGCACCTCCCATGAAAGGTTTACTGGAAGGAATTGCAGCAATATTTTAGTAGCAGATGTCAACTAAATTTCTAGTTAGAAGCAGAAGACAGACTCCTCAGTTAATGGCTACACATAGAAATAAATAGAATCCTAGACCTAGGGCACCACTCTGAAGAGTGTGGGCTACAGTTTCTAACATTGACATTACCAATATTTTGGGCCAATAATTCTTTGTTGGGGAGGGGGACAGGGCTAAGGGGTGGGAGACTTCTGCACATTGTAGTGTTTTCAGCAACATCCCTAGCATCTACCCACTAGATATCAGTAGCAACGCCTTTCCCAGTTGAAAAATCATAAATGTTGACATTGTCAAATTGCAAAGTCACTCCCTAATGGAGAACCCCTGGTCTAGGCTGCTTGGTTCACTGGATACTCTGTTTCTTTTTATACAATGTTTCTAACCAACCCATGTATCTTGAACATTCTCATTTCACCAGTGAGAACTCATTTCAACATTCCATATGTTATAATAAGGACACCTACTAGTACTGATCAAGATCTAGATAGTGAGAGTCCTGGTAGCAGGTGCCTCCGGAGAATGTTCTCCTGATTGGATTCTTTCAAATGCTAACTAACTGCTTGAGTGTGTGCCTGATTAGAGTATTTCAAATGCTAACTAACCATGCCTTTGACTTCAAATAAAATTAACACTTGGTATCTAATTTAGACCCCAGATTGGTAGTACTTACAGGCACTTTGCAGAGGCAACCACTGGAAAACATAAAGACTGAACTCTCAGGGAAAAACTAATAAAACTGAGAGCAATAGTGCAAACATATTGAACAACACAAATACACATGCTGTAATTCTGTTGGGAGAACAGCTAAGATGTGGCATGCTTTACATCTTCTAGCCCTGAGTCCTGCCCAATTAAAATGATTTTGTTGATACACAAACATATTCATTATAGCAGGTTTTCAGTTCAAAGAATGAAGTATGGGTAAAATTTTTGCAAGAATATAGAGTAAATGGATAATGAGATTTGAATAGTGGGCGATGTCTGTATATAGGATGCCTTTCTTTACACCTGAGGGCTGATCAGTATCTTCCCATTATCAGGTTCAATGAGTCAAAATTGAGAGGCATTATAGTTTTATATTATTTCAATTTTGGTTTTTGTTATAAGTAGGGCCTAAGTAAAACGATGATTATGCTGACAAAAGTCAGCTAGTCTTTTGTGTACAAAATACAGGCAAAAATAGAATAGGCCAAGCCAAGTGAATCCAATTAAATAATCACAGCCCAGTGGAGGTGTTTTTGATAAAGTATGCCCCTTGCCAGGGCAGCAGAGATTTTACGCCTGACCCATTGAGAAAGAGAATGAGGGAATCAGAAAATGAGTCAGAGAAGGTAAAGAGGGCAATTGATACATTTGTCAAGGCACACACACCTTTCATACACACTGTTCTCCATCTCTGGACAATGTGCCTATACCTGCTGATCCACCCAGGGAAGAACTAAAAGCATTAACAATCTAGGTAACCCAGAGGTCTTATCTCTGAGAATGCAATAGTCTCTGAACACAGAGGAAAGCACCCACCCAGTAAGAGATCTAGTTGAACATCTTAAGAGAAAGAGGAGTAAATTCTACCCAATAGTTAGACTTATCTACACAAGACATTATATCTACCTTCACTGACTTACATGGCTGGAGTGGGGGAGACAGAGATGATAAACACACCCTCTATAAATTGGTTAGGAAAAGGGAAAACCTTATTCCTCTCATCTCATGTTTTTCTGAGTCCTTTAAATCCCTCATTACTCACTCCACCTCTCCATAAGAAGAAAATTGATGTACCCAATTAGTGCATCTGGGAAAATAAATGAGTTTGCTTGACTTAGTATGTTTGGGTTTTCTCTTTTGGACCTTCCTGCCAATAAAGAGAAAACACTCTAGGCTGCTCTCAACCCTATGGGAAACCCATAGTGCTAAGTTACCATTGTTTAGATGTGTCACTTCCTGAATGGCTAAGGCAGGAGTGATGTGTTAAGAAACTCATTACAGCAGTACATCTACACTACAGTCTTCAGTCCAGTTTTCACCTGTTATGAAGCTGAGATCTTGATTTCTGTCTGTTCTCTTATCTATGTCTCTGTTAGTTCTGTACTCAGCAAGATAATAAAATAATAAATATTTGCCAAATCACCAACAGAATAAAACATAAGAAACCTTGAGAAATAAGAACAGGGACTAGCGTATGAAGACCAATGTAACACTTAAATATTGGGATTTCTGGCATGATCATTGTAGGTGGCTCTAAAGTTTGACAGTTTAGAAAGACTTAAGTGGGATTCTGACGTTGTGGTTTCCCAGCAGCTTATTGTAGCTTTACCCACAGATCAAAGCCTAAACTCTTATGTTCACGAGGCTGTCAACAGGCTAGAAGTCTCCATAGACACACACACACACACACACACACACACACACACACAGACATACATGTAGCCACATGTACACACATGTACCCACACAGCATAATGGTTTTAAACTGGCTCTAACTTATTAATTATATAATCCATGACTATGAGACCTTATTATATAGGAAATATGCCATCTTCTTCAGTTGATATATATAAATAACTCAAGAAAATTATTGGAAATACAACAGCTATGTAGGCAACTTAAAATAACTGTTCCTGGAACAATCTGTCTCTAGAAATCATATTTGCTCAGAAAAAGAAGAGATTGAATTAGCTGTAAAAATACGCTTAGACAGAAGCATGATAATGAAAGAATAATGAAGGAAGGCAAGAAGCAAGCAAAAGATTGAGCTAGAAGAAAAGGATGAGATTTTGGAAATCATATTGAATGTATATAAATGGGAAAAGTAGAGGGACCCCAGTCTAGTTCTCTTAAAGAGGGGATGTTGAAAAGAAGAAGATGCTTAGTTATTACCTTTTCAGAAAGCATGACTGGGGTTCAACCATCTGACAAAGGAAAAGACCTAATTCTTCAAAAAGCAGACTGGCCCCCAAAGGAAATCCAGATTCAAAAACACACAGTATTTTCTTTTTAAAGCTTCAGAGAAATAGAACCTATAATAAAAATAATTACCAACTTATTTCTGTGGTAGCATAATAATGTCCATCCTCCAAGATATCCACACCTTACTCCCCAGAACCTGTGAATATGTTATGCCACATGGCAAAAGGGGCTTTTTAATATTATGAACCTTAAAATAGGGAGATTATCCTGGAATATCCAGATTGGTCTAACCCTTAAAATTAGAACAGGAAGGCAAAAGAGTCTCTCAGAAGGATGTGGCAGGAAAAGACAAAATAGAGAGTCATGGCAGCATGAGAAGGGTTCAAGGCAGCACTGCTGGTTCTGAGATATAGGGGGCTTTGTGCAAGGACTGGAGGGAGTACTCCAGGAGATGAGGGCACCTTTCAGCTGGCAACTAGAAGGAAATAGAGACCTTAGTGCTACAACCACATGGAATTGAATTCTACCAACTACGCAAATAAGCCTGGGAGCAGATTCTCCCCCCGGGAGCCTCCAGAAGGGAACGCAGGCCTGCTGACACTTTGATTTCAGCCTTGTGGACTTGAGGCAAGGGAGCTTGAAACCAAGCCCTTCTTGGACCAGACCTTTGGCCTACAGACTGCAAGAGAATAAACTTGGGTTGTTTTAAGCTGTAAAGTTGCTGGCAATTTATTACAGCAACACTAGAAAAACAATATAACATTCCTTAGAGATTGAGACAGAAATAAAAAGAGATAATTTAGTGATTTGACAAATAAGATCAGTGAAAAACACTCGAAACATTAGGTAGGAACACAGGTATTTACTGTGCTTTGAGAAACATTCTGTTAAATATGGATTTAAGAGTCTTTGCAGGAGGCACAGATAATAAATTAAGGCATAACTAAAAGGCAGCCAAGCAGGATTTCCATTTCCAATCAAGATGGAATAACAGGGATATAGCTTACCCTCCTGCCTGAAACATCCAAAAAATTGGCCAAATATCTGAAATATTGGTCTTCAAGACACAGAATGTTAGACAATGAAGGGTCAGTTTAGGGATGGCAAGAGTTGAGAAACAAATAAGGTATACCCTATGTTGCACCAGCTTACTGCCTTGAGAGGGTTTCCAAGCTGCAGCAAAGGAGGGAGATCTAAGAAGAACCAAGTTGACTCCCTGATTTGAGAAGACAGAACTGAGAGTCCTGGGTGAACCAGGCAGCTAGGATTTGAAGGACAGAGCTCCATAGGGGAAAGAACTGTGCAGAGAGAGAACTCCAGAAAACAGCAGAAGGTCCCAGTCAAGCATTTGCCTGAGTACCAAGCAACCAGGAATGTAAGGAGACTACCTGGGGCCAAGAAAATAACTACCAAGAAGATTAGTTGTTCCTGTGCTTAGAATTCACACAGTACCAGAGATATTGCTGGCTCCCACCAGCCAAAGTGGAAGATTCATGTTTCACAGGACATGGAGTAGAGTATACAAAAAGGTCTTCCCTCAGGGTTGGAGAATGATCAGCCCTCGATTGAGAATGGCTAACATATCTTAAAAATAAGATTTGAAAGAATCAAACTGTTTTCTAGTAACTTTACTGCATCCCAAAACAAAGCCCAAAAATGTTTGTAGGAACACAAAAATATCCAGCACCTTGCCACTCCCTCCATCAAAAGATTGACAGTCAGTTTCCATTCCCTGAGCTTGATGAACTCTTTGTGAGTCCTCTTTAAATACAATATAGTGGAAATGATGCTGCATAACACCCAAGGCTAGATCATAATAGATAGTGGGCTTCTACCTGGATCTCTCCCTTTTGGAATGCTACTCTTGAAACCCAACTACCATGTTGTAAGGAAGCCTAGGCTCACATGAAAAGATGATGTGTAGTTGTTTGGACAATCAGCCATCATCAACTGCCAGACATATGAATGAGCAAGTAGGTCTTCAATGATTCTAACTCCTTTGCCTTTGAGCTGTCGCAGATGACACTAGAGTAAAGATGAGCCGACCCAACCAAGCTCCGACAAAATTGCAGATCCGTGAGCAAAATGAATGCAATTAATGTTTTTAGCCACTTAGTCTTGGTGTGGTTTTTCTATGCAACAATAGATAAATGGAGCATTCCTTTTTTGAACTCGGTTTCAGAAACAAGTTTGTTACATTCACACTTTTACATAATCAAATATGTTTCATCAATTAAATAGTAATTATATAATATGTAAATTTCTGATGATCAATTAGTTGGGAAATATAAGATATCCTCTTCTTTTAGTACTTTCACTAAATTAGTGTAAATTAGTAAATTAGTAATTAGTAAGTTAGTGATAGTCATTTGGGTCAATATTCCCAGGTAAGCTCTTTCAAAATATATGTTCAGATATATAGTTTGTAATTTTAGAAATTTTTTTCTTAAACTTTATATGTTGATATTTATTCCTTCTTTGGTTTTTCTTCTTAAAAAAATATTCTTTTTTTTTTTTCAACGTTTTTTATTTATTTTTGGGACAGAGAGAGACAGAGCATGAACGGGGGAGGGGCAGAGAGAGAGGGAGACACAGAATCGGAAACAGGCTCCAGGCTCCGAGCCATCAGCCCAGAGCCTGACGCGGGGCTCGAACTCAAGGACCGCGAGATCGTGACCTGGCTGAAGTCGGACGCTTAACCGACTGCGCCACCCAGGCGCCCCTTAAAAAAATATTCTTATCTTAGATTTTCTTTGTCTATCTTCAGTATCTATCACTTTCTCTCAAATCTTTTATTTTAAATTTCTTTTTGATTTTTGAAGTTTTTCTTTCTTTGCCTTATATTTCTTTTAAAGCATTATTTGTTGTGCTTATTCAGTCTTGTATTCCTTCAATTTAATTTTCATTTCTGAAGTGATTTTTCTTCCGCTTCCAATTCTTTCTTACATTGTCACTTTGTTAGAATTTCTCATTCTTATTTGTATTATTTTTCATAACTTGTATCATTTTCTTTAATGTTTGTTTATTTATTTATTTTGAGAGAGAGAGTGCATACACGCAAACAGGGGAGGGGCAGAGAGAGTGGAAGAGAGAGAATCCGAAGCAGGCTTTGTACTGTCAGAGCAGAGCAAGACACAGGGCTCTATCTCTGGAACCATAAGATCATGACCTGAGCCGAAATCAAGAGGCAGTTGCTTAATAGACTGAGCAACCCAGGCTCCCCTTATAATAGCTTTTTGAGATTTAATCTCAATAATTTCTGGGTATTTTATGTAAAATTGGTTCTCATGAATTTTTAGAATTCAGCTATTTTTTTCATTTTAGGGCTTCCTGATCCACTGTTGTTTGTATAGTGTTAAATAATAAGCAGCTTGCTGAGATTTCCTGCCTCTGTCTCCTCCCCCAGTCTTATCTAAACACTGTCCTTTGGTCCTATGATTGTCTCTCTATTGGCCAGTTTTTAATCCACTCTAAATAGTTTCTCCTTGCTGTGGGATCTTGTCTTGAAAGGAAATCTTAGCTGGTCAACTTTAAGAGTCCAAAGGCCCTAGACTTCTTTAGTGCTTTCAGGCCTTACTGAAAGCACTCTTGACAGTGGGCAAAACCCACTCCCAGTGTCAGCTGCTGCTCTCAGATTGCCTCCACTATATTTTCTAGTGAACATTAGTGCGTTATTTTAGGATCTCCTGTCCCAGGTCCTTCAGACTCTCCATTGTTTTCCTCTGCTTTCTCCTGAACATAAGCCAGTATCTTTTGTATTTTTCCTCTTGGTAGTTTGAACCTACTTGTACTTTTGGAATTCAAGAGAATACCATGCCACCTAATTTTATTATAAATATTGCCCATGAATATTTTTGGTTTTGCTATCTAGTTGCTGTGTTAACTTCTATGTGGGGATTTGGGAGATCCAAAAATTATCTCTATCTTCCCATCAAATGATTTTTCAACAACATAATTTATGATGACATGTCATCAGAGTTCAAAAGGAAATATTATTTAAGATTTCAAGTTAACACTACATGCTTAATGCCAAATATTCCATGTATCAAATATAGTGATTGCAATAGATCAAGACAAGTTAACTTTATTTCCTAACACTAAATTTTTGAATGTGAAAATTGTATCAAAAGAAAAGTGACTTCTCATTCTAATTGCCAAATATTAATTCATATGATAATGGTTAAATATATTATCAAGAAAGACTCATTTGCCATGATTATCTTCATTGCTTTATTAAAATAGAGTTGCCCCAAAATCAAGAAAATATTTGTTGTACAAAAACAAAAAAAGGGGGGCGCCTGGGTGGCTCAGTCGGTTAAGCGGCTGACTTCGGCTCAGGTCGTGATCTCACAGTCTGTGAGTTTAAGCCCCACATCAGGCTCTGTGCTGACAGCTCAGAGCCTGGAGCCTGTTTCAGATTCTGTGTCTTCCTCTCTCTGACCCTCCCCCGTTCATGTTCTGTCTCTCTCTGTCTCAAAAATAAATAAATGTTAAAAAAAAATTAAAAAAAACAAAAACAAAAACAAAAAAAGGAAACAAAAAGCTGGAAAAGAAACACTTTTCTTGACTAAGTAATATGCTTAAAGAAAGCAATGCATTGTCTCAAAATGCTTCCTAAAAAACAAAGAAGTTCTGAAACAAACATGCTTCGTTAAATTAATTTCCTTTTAGGATAATTCATGGAGATATTTGCCACAAAGTGTATATTTTTAATTTAAATTTGAGTTACATAACATACAGTGTAGGCTTGGCTTTAGAGTAAAACCTAGTGATTCATCTCTTACATATGACACCCAGCTCTCATTTTGAAAAGTGCCGTCCTTAATGCCCATCACCCATTTAACCCGTCCCGCTACACACAGCCCCCTCCAGCAACCATCAGTTTGTTCTCTGTGTTTGAGTCTCTTATGGTTTGCCTCCCTCTCTGTTTTTATCTTATTTTTCCTTCCCTTCCCCTATGTTCATCTGTTGAGTTTCTCAAATTCCACATACGAGTGAAATCATAGAATATCTGTCTTTCTCTGACTTATTTCGCTTAGCAGAATACCCTCCAGTTCTATCCACATTTTTGCAAATGGCAAGATTTCATTCTTTTTCATCACCGAGTAGTATTCAAAGTATATTTAAAATGCAATCTGGGGTGCCTGGGCGGTTCATTCAGTTAAGTGTCCAACTTCGGCTCAGGTCATGATCTAGTGGTTCACCAGTTGAGCCCCACGTTGGGCTCTGTGCTGACAGCTCAAAACCTAGAGTCTGCTTCAGATTCTGTGTCTCCTTCTCTTTCTCTCTGTTCCTCCCCCACTCATGCTCTCTCTCTCTCTCTCAAAAATAAATAAAAACACTTACTTTTTTTAAAAAAAATGCAATATTACAGTCTCATACATATGCAGAAAGTTTGCCAGTTAAGGAGAATTAGCTTGATGTTCTACTTTTTTAAAAATTTATTTATTTTGGAAGAGAGAGAGTGTTCAAGCACGAGCAGGGGAGAGGCAGAGAGAGAGAGGGAGAGAGAGAGAGAGAGAAAGAGAATCCCAAGCAGGCTCCATGCTGTCAGTGCAGAGCCAGAGGCAGGGCTTGAACTCACAAACCATGAGATCATGACCTGAGTCGAAATCCAGAGTCAGACACTTAACCAACTGAGTCACCCATGTGCCCCGATTGATGTTTGATTTCTAATTAACCTTTGCTTCAACCTTTGCTTTCTTTATTTTAAGCTTAGACATGCAGGGACTTGTATAAAATTATTTGAAAAAAAAGATGGAAAAAAAACCCATAGGTGTTTGATGTTTGTTCACCAGTTTCCATGTCACAGAGAATGCTAAAGCACCTTAGGAATCCTGGGGTGATGGATGCCAAAAGAAGATGAATGTCTCCAAGTACATGCAGACCATGATGGTCAGTAAATCCCTGTCCCTTTTGGTTCATTTGCAGAATAAGAAATGAAATAGAAAATGGATAAATACATTCTCTGAGTTTTTTATTCTAGAAAGCAAATCTTCCTAGATATTAATATCAGCACATACAAATTAGACTTTCAGACCTTTCAATTATAATATTCTTGGATATAAAGACTATGTTTACTTTATATAAGGCAAACCACATATGTACACACATTCGCAGACAGTAGTTTTTAACAATAATAATAATGCCAACACTTGAAATTCTGGGAAACTAAAAATGTGACTCAAAAAAAATACACAGATTTTACAAGTCAAATAAAGTGAGTGGGAACATTATCTACAGGTGTTGTTATAAACATAGGTGTTATTGACTCAGAAGTAACATAATGGTTACTGTCCTTGAGGTCTCCGCCCCCTATAAACAGGTTAACTCTGACTTCCCTACCACCTGCTGGTGGAACTTGGGATCAAACCTGGGATTTAAACTGGACAAGTATGCCCTTGAATCCAGTTATGGCTAAAGTTCATTACTAAAAGATTAGAAGGCAGATATTATGTCTCAGGAAGGTGAGCAGAAGAGCATGATAGCCAGACCAGAAAAAATGGGAGGGATTGGCAGAGATCAAATAGAATTCCCATTGTTCCACTGTTTTATCAATTATGTACTCAAGGAATTTGGGCTCCAAGATGGCATGATGTGATTCCACTTAACACAGGACAGAATAATCCCTCCTGATGAGTCAGACTCGTGGGAGAGAATCAGTGTTGGGTTTGAAAACTCCTTTAGAGTTTCTGCCAAGCAGCATCTTATACTAAAAAGATATATAATTATATAGAATGACTAATTCATTTCTGCAGATCTCTTAGATGTTATGTTGGATGAGGTTATATATTTACCTAACTTGTCTCCACTTCATGGACTGTGTCCTTTGGAACAGGGACTGCATTGTCTTCATCCTTTCATATCTGTTGTCTAATACAATACCTGGGATATGTTAAGTATCCAATAACTGTTGTCTGAGAGCTGAATAAACACATGAGTCTTTACTCAGAAAAGCTAGTGCATCTGCAAATTTGAGCATTCCCTGTGTGCTTTCAGGTGTTTGAGAAACTTCAAAAGAAACTGCCTTAAAAGTGCCTGAGAATTGCTTTTTCTACCCAATACTATCCTTCTCCCATTCCTTTTGTTGCTTATTTTTACCTGTTTATTAAAAATTAAACTTATCAAAACATCTTTGAATCTATAAATATAGTGTAACCGTAGATTCTTCTCAGCTTACAAACAAAAATGTCTGTGAAAATAATGTGGGGTCACTCTTACCAAAGTTTATGCTATGATTTATTTCTAAAGTGAGCTTGTATTTCTAAAACAACTTAGCCTCAAATTCATTTTTCACTTCCATTCAATATTTGTGTACATTAAATCTGACCTAAATAACGTATTCATTCCTAGGTTACCAAATTATGCACAGAATACCAGCAGTTTATAACTCTCTAAACCTCATCTCTAGATAGAGTTTAAGTATGGCACTTTCCCCAAAGTATTTCTTGGTAAAGATTTAAGCAATTGTTGAGTATCTGTCTCCTTTCTAGCCCTCATAACAACTCCTACACAGTGACTATTGAGTAGTACTCCTTTGTGTTAGCAGCTGGCTTCCTTTCAATATATTTTAAGAACCGTCCTACTTGCAAACTAAAGCGCCATTAAGGTATTCCTCAAATTCTTTTTGACTAATCTAAGATTTGGTTTCCTCATGGCATGACTTTTCTTAGTCCTACATAAACCAGATATTAAATGGACTTCAAACAGATTTCCAAAAATAATTTCTAAAAAAAAAAAAGTTGGTTTTTTTTAAATAGGATCACTTCATGTATAAATATACCTCATTAAACATTTAGTTTCCTTAAACATTTAGTCTTCTTACCTACAATGTATAACTACAGAATTTTTAAAAGTTGTCTTTAAGTAAGGTGATGTTCAATATATTTAATAACTCATCTAGCACAGGTATTGACCAATCTGAATGGATCTGGTGGCTATAGCACTGAACCTGAGCCCTGGAGGCCTCTTTGATGTGCCAGATGTTACCTTGTTAAGGGTTGAATCATGGGAGGCAGGGATAAGTTCCAGGGGAACATCTGGGTTAGATGGAATGGTAGTAGGAGGTACTAGGGGATTTATGGCAATGTCTGTTTATCAACAGGTAGAGTGATATTTCGATAATTTAGCAACTATACATGGTTAATAGTACATATAGGTTGAAAATAAACCTGTTTTAAGTCTTTTTTGTTATTTTTTTCTAATAGAAATGAAAATGGAAGATAAAGACAGCTGAAATAATAACTGTTTCTCTTTGACGAAGTCCCATCTTGTAGTATTCTGTGATTCCACATAATCAGGTTAAGTGAGGTCTGAAGTTTCTGAAATTTTTTTCTTAAGAAAAAAAGAAAACGCCTGTCTTACGCAAATTTTACAAAAACATACATTTATATGAACACGTTCCTAGAGGTCCTTCTAGAGGCCTAAATCTTCAACTTCATTATCATCACTAAATCCACCTCTATGTATTATTCAGAGGAAGTTGTGTAATTGACTCTTCAAATGATTCTCCTGTGCACAATATAAATTATGAACCTGGAAAATTGAGATATCTATTAAAATCCAGAATTAATATCATATATGACATTAACTATGTTTTCATATATGTGAACAGGAAAATCAAATAGGTCAAAGATGAAAATTAAGTAATATATAGTTTTCTATCCTAATCAGTTCTTTCCAAAACTGGGCCAAAGATTTTTCTCATGCCTTAGAATGGAGAAACCTCCAACACCAGGAAGGCTATCTTTTTCTCCCCTAGAAGTCTGTGTCTGGAATTCTTTCCTTATAAAAATTGCCATGCACTTATACTTTGAGCACCAAACTAAAATTCAGATTTGTCTGGCCATCAGGTGGGTGCTTCCACATGATTTGTTTGTTAGGATCCAAAGGAAGACCACTATTTTGAAGGCACCTGAAATAGAGACTGGGAGAATGTGGAGAGGAGCACAATGTTGGTCTCCTGTCAATGACCGTACACCATAGATTCTCAACCCTCACAACACAGTGGAATCACCTAATGCTGGGCCCACCCTAGGTGGATTAAATCAGAACCTCCCGGGCTGGGGAGTCAGCATTTTTAAATGGATGATTCTAATGCACAGCCAAGGTTGAGAACCATTACTAACAAAACCTATAGCATAAGCAAATGAAATCAAAAGCTGAAAAAAGCAAACAAACAAAAAAACTGTTTCATAAAGGAGTATCTAAAATAGAACACGCATAAAGGGTGTTGCTTAAGTCTCCAAGATAAAAGTCTAATTGAGTAGGCTGTGTTCTCTCCCACTTTGGAATTTGGCAGCTATGGAAGTTCAAAGAAAGTGAACACTGGGCATGGTCATGGAGATACCTGCAGGTACAGCACTGACGGCCCCCTCAGGCAAAGGGAAGAGAAGCTCACTGAAGGACAGAATAAAACCACGATAGACAATATACCAGTGACTGCACATGACACACTTTTCTGAGACACATATGAGGCACCGCCCCACCACATTCAACTAAGGTTGACATATTAAACTGGTGAAAACTTGCAAGTTCTTATAGGTAAGGGGAGAGCAAGGGACAGTGAAATTGAGCTATTAGTAATAGACAGATGATCCCATCTATTACCAGAGTCTGGTGATGATTTTTAACAATTGATTTGCCTTTTAAGTATTTTTATTTTTTTAACGTAATGTTCACTATGTGCCAGGTCACTAAACTTAAAAAGAAATAAGGGGGTAATCACTAGGGTCTTTCTAAGAGAAGGAGGGAGAACAAGAGGAGAGTCAGAGAAAGAGTTATAAAGATGGAAGCAGAGTTAGATGCTCTGTTACTGGCTTTAAAGATGAAGGCAAATGAAGCATGAGCCAAAGAACACAAGAAGCTTCTAGAAGTAGGAAAAAGCAATGTAACAGATCCTCTTCTTGAGTCTACAGAAAGAAGTGCACCCCTATGGACATTTGGATTTCAGTTCCATGAAGCCCGTGTTACACTTCTGAACTACAGAACTGCTCAATGAGTAATTGAAACAGAAATCGAACCACACCCTGCCCTCAAAGATCTTCCAAAGCATACCCAGGATTTCACCAGTTGGTTCATATTGGCATTTGACCTTACTTATTGGAGAATGGAGTATCGTCGGAAGATGGCAGCATAGGAGGACGCTGGGCTCAACGCGTGTCCTGCTGATCACTTAGATTCCACCTACAGCAGCCTAAATAACTCAGAAAAACGCCAGAGGATTAGCAGAACGGAGTCTCCGGAGCCAAGCGCAGATGAGAGGCCCACGGAAGAGGGTAGGAAGGGCGGCGAGGCAGTGCGCGCTCCACGGACTGTCGGGAGGGAGCCAGGGTGGAGGGGCAGCCTGCCAGCCAAGCAGAGCCCTGAGTCTGGCTTGCAAAAGCAGAGGGGCCAGATGGAGTGTGTTCAGACAGCAAGCGGGACTTAGCATCTGGGAGGTCATAAGTTAAAAGCTCTGCTCAGAAAGCGGGAAGCCTGGAGGACAAAGGGAGGGAGAGTTGCTGAGCCCCAGGACGACAGAGCTCAGTTTGGCAGGGAACAAAGGCGCTCGCCAGCGCCATCTCCCTCGCCCATCCCCCAGACAAATCCCAAAGGGAACCAGTTCCTGCCAGGGAACTTGCTGGCTCTGCGAAAACACCCAACGCTGTGCTTCTGCAGAGCCACCCCTCCGGCAGCGGGTCTGACTCCCTCCCGCTGCCACAGGGCCCCTCCTGAAGTGCATCACCTAAGGAGAAGCGAGCTAAGACTGCCCCTCCTGCCCCCGTGCACCTTGCCTACCCACCCCAGCTAATACGCCAGATCCCCAGCACCACAAGCCTGGCAGTGTGCAAGTAGCCCAGATGGGCCATGCCACCCCACAGTAAATCCCGCCCCTAGGAGAGGGGAAGAGAAGGCACACGCCAGTCTGACTGTGGCCCCAGCGGTGGGCTGGGGGTAGACATCAGGTCTGACTGCGGCCCCGCCCACCAACGCAAGTTATTCAAGACAGCACAGGGGAAGTGCCCCGAAGTTCTGCACCACTCCAGGGACTATCCAAAATGACCAAATGGAAGAATTCCCCTCAAAAGAATCTCCAGGAAATAACAACAGCTAATGAACTGATGATCAAAAAGGATTTAAATAATATAACAGAAAGTGATTTTAGAATAATAGTCATAAAATTAATCGCTGGGCTTGAAAACAGTATAGAGGACAGCAGAGAATCTCTTGCTACAGAGATCAAGGGACTAAGGAACAGTCAGGAGGAGCTGAAAACCACTTTAAACGAGATGCAAAATAAAATGAAAACGTCCACAGCTCGGATTGAAGAGGCAGAGGAGAGAATAGGTGAACTAGAAGATAAAATTATGGAAAAAGAGGAAGCTGAGAAAAAGAGAGATAAAAAAATCCAGGAGTATGAGGGGAAAATTAGAGAACTAAGTGATACACTAAAAAGAAATAATATACGCATAATTGGTATCCCAGAGGAGGAAGAGAGAGGGAAAGGTGCTGAAGGTGTACTTGAAGAAATAATAGCTGAGAACTTCCCTGACCTGGGGAAGGAAAAAGGCATTGAAATCCAAGAGGCACAGAGAACTCCCTTCAGACATAACTTGAATCGATCTTCTGCACGACATATCATAGTGAAACTGGCAAAATGCAAGGATAAAGAGAAAATTCTGAAAGCAGCAAGGGATAAACATGCCCTAACAATAAAGGGAGACCTATAAGACTCATGACTCATCTCTCTTTTGAAACTTGGCAGGCCAGAAAGCCATGGCAGGAGATCTTCAATGTGATGAACAGGAAAAATATGCAGCCGAGAATCCTTTATCCAGCAAGTCTGTCATTTAGAATAGAAGGACAGATAAAGGTCTTCCCAAACAAACAAAAACTGAAGGAATTCGTCACCACTAAACCAGCCCTACAAGAGATCCTAAGGGGAATCCTGTGAGACAAAGTACCAGAGACATCGCTACAAGCATGAAACCTACGAACATCACAATGACTCTAAACCCATATCTTTCTATAATAACACTGAATGTAAAAGGGCTAAATGCACCAACCAAAAGACATAGGGTATCAGAATGGATAAAAAACAAGACCCATCTATTTGCTGTCTACAAGAGACTCATTTTAGACCTGAGGACACCGTTAGACTGAGAGTGAGGGGATGGAGAACTATTTATCATGCTACTGGAAGCCAAAAGAAAGCTGGAGTAGCCATACTTATATCAGACAAACTAGACTTTAAATTAAAGGCTGTAACAAGAGATGAAGAAGGGAATTATATAATAATTACAGGGTCTATCCATCAGGAAGAGCTAACAGTTATAAATGTCTATGCACCGAATACGGGAGCCCCCAAATATATAAAACAATTACTCATAAACATAAGCAACCTTATTGATAAGAATGTGGTAATTGCAGGGGCCTTTAACACTCCACTTACAGAAATGGATAGATCATCTAGACACGCGGTGAATAAAGAAACAAGGGCCCTGAATGATACATTGGATCAGATGGACTTGACAGATATATTTAGAACTCTGCATTCCAAAGTAACAGAATATACTTTCTTCTCGAGTGCACATGGAACATTCTCCAAGATAGATCACATACTGGGTCACAAAACAGCCCTTCATAAGTATACACGAATTGAAATCATACCATGCATACTTTCAGACCACAATGCTATGAAGCTTGAAATCAACCACAGGAAAAAGTCTGGAAAACCTCCAAAAGCATGGAGGTTAAAGAACACCCTACTAAAGAATGAGTGGGTCAACCAGGCAATTAGAGAAGAAATCATAAAATATATGGAAACAAACAAAAATGAAAATACAACAATCCAAATGCTTTGGGATGCAGAGAAGGCAGTCCTGAGAGGAAAATACATTGCAATCCAGGCCTATCTCAAGAAACAAGAAAAATCCCAAATACAAAATCTAACAGCACACCTAAAGGAAATAGAAGCAGAACAGCAAAGACAGCCTAAACCTAGCAGAAGAAGAGAAATAATAAAGATCAGAGCAGAAATAAACAATATAGAATCTAAAAAAACTGTAGAGCAGATCAACGAAACCAAGAGTTGGTTTTTTGAAAAAGTAAACAAAATTGACAAACCTCTAGCCAGGCTTCTCAAAAAGAAAAGGGAGATGACCCAAATAGATAAAATCATGAATTAAAATGGAATTATTACAACCAATCCCTCAGAGATACAAACAATTATCAGGCAATACTATGAAAAATTATATGCCAACAAATTGGACAACCTGGAAGAAATGGACAAATTCCTAAACTCCCACACTCTTCCAAAACTCAATCTGGAGGAAATAGAAAGCTTGAACAGACCCATAACCAGCGAAGAAATTGAATCAGTCATCAAAAATATCCCAACAAATAAGAGTCCAGGACCAGATGGCTTCCCAGGGGAGTTCTACCAGATGTTTAAAGCAGACATAATACCTATCCTTCTCAAGCTATTCCAAAAAATAGAAAGGGAAGGAAAACTTCCAGACTCATTCTATGAAGCCAGTATTACTTTGATTCCTAAACCAGACAGAGACCCAGTAAAAAGAGAGAACTACAGGCCAATATCCCTGATGAATATGGATGCAAAAATTCTCAATAAGATACTAGCAAATCGAATTCAACAGCATATAAAAAGAATTATTCACCATGATCAAGTGGGATTCATTCCTGGGATGCAGGGCTGGTTCAACATTCACAAATCAATCAACGTGATACATCACATTCATAAAAGAAAAGATAAGAACCATATGATCCTGTCAATCAATGCAGAAAAGGCCTTTGACAAAATCCAGCACCTTTCTTAATAAAAACCCTTGAGAAAGTCGGGATAGAAGGAACATACTTAAACATCATAAAAGCCATTTATGAAAAGCCCACAGCTAACATCATCCTCAATGGGGAAAAACTGAGAGCTTTTTCCCTGAGATGAGGAACACGAGAGGGATGTCCACTCTCACCGCTGTTGTTTAACATAGTGTTGGAAGTTCTAGCATCAGCAATCAGAGAACAAAAGGAAATCAAAGGCATCAAAATTGGCAAAGATGAAGTCAAGCTTTCGCTTTTTGCAGATGACATGATACTATACATGGAAAATCCAATAGACTCCACCAAAAGTCTGCTAGAACTGATACATGAATTCAGCAAAGTTGCAGGATACAAAATCAATGTACAGAAATCAGTTGCATTCTTATACACTAACAATGAAGCAACAGAAAGACAAATAAAGAAACTGATCCCATTCACAATTGCACCAAGAAGCATAAAATACCTAGGAATAAATCTAACCAAAGATGTAAAAGATCTGTATGCTGAAAACTATAGAAAACTTATGAAGGTAATTGAAGAAGATATAAAGAAATGGAAAGACATTCCCTGCTCATGGATTGGAAGAATAAATATTGTCAAAATGCCAATACTACCCAAAGCTATCTACACATTCAATGCAATCCCAATCAAAATTGCACCAGCATTCTTCTTGAAACTAGAACAAGCAATCCTAAAATTCATATGGAACCACAAAAGGCCCCGAATAGCCAAAGTAATTTTGAAGAAGACCAAAGCAGGAGGCATCACAATCCCAGACTTTAGCCTCTACTACAAAGCTGTCATCATCAAGACAGCATGGTATTGGCACAAAACCAGACACATAGACCAATGGAATAGAATAGAAACCCCAGAACTAGACCCACAAACGTATGGCCAACTCATCTTTGACAAAGCAATGGAAAAAAGACAGTCTCTTTAACAAATGGTGCTGGGAGAACTGGACAGCATCATGCAGAAGATTGAAACTAGACTACTTTCTCACACCATTCACAAAAATAAACTCAAAATGGATAAAGGACCTGAATGTGAGACAGGAAACCATCAAAACTGTAGAGAAGAAAGCAGGAAAAGACCTCTCTGACCTCAGCCTTAGCAATCTCTTACTCGACACATTCCCAAAGGCAAGGGAATTAAAAGCAAAAGTGAATTACTGGGACCTTATGAAGATAAAAAGCTTCTGCACAGCAAAGGAAACAACCAACAAAACTAAAAGGCAACCAACGGAATGGGAAAAGATATTTGCAAATGACATATCGGACAAAGGGCTAGTATCCAAAATCTATAAAGAACTCACCAAACTCCACACCCGAAAAACAAATAACCCAGTGAAGAAATGGACAGAAAACATGAATAGACACTTCTCTAGAGAAGACATCCGGATGGCCAACAGGCACATGAAAAGTTACTCAACGTCGCTCCTTATCAGGGAAATACAAGTCAGAACCACACTCAGATATCACCTCACGCCAGTCAGAGTGGCCAAAATGAACAAATCAGGAGACTATAGATGCTGGAGAGGCTGTGGAGAAACGGGAACCCTCTTGCACTGTTGGTGGGAATGCAAATTGGTGCGGCCACTCTGGAAAACAGTGTGGAGGTTCCTCAGAAAATTAAAAATAGACCTACCCTATGCCCCAGCAATAGCACTGCTAGGAATTTACCCAAGGGATACAGGAGTACTGATGCATAGGGGCACTTGTACCCCAATGTTTATAGCAGCACTCTCAACAATAGCCAAATGATGGAAAGAGCCTAAATGTCCATCAACTGATGAATGGATAAAGAAATTGTGGTTTATATACACAATGGAGTACTACAGGGCAATGAGAAAGAATGAAATATGGCCCTTTGTAGCAACGTGGATGGAACTGGAGAGTGTGATGCTAAGTGAAATAAGCCATACAGAGAAAGACAGATACCATATGGTTTCACTCTTATGTGGATCCTGAGAAACTTAACAGAAACCCATGGGGGAGGGGAAGGAAAAAAAAAAAAAAAAGAGGTTAGAGTGGGAGAGAGCCAAAGCCTAAGAGACTCTTAAAAACTGAGAACAAACTGAGGGTTGATGGGGGGTGGGAGGGAGGGCAGGGTGGGTGATGGGTATTGAGGAGGGCACCTTTTGGGGTGAGCACTGGGTGTTGTATAGAAACCAATTTGACAATAAATTTCATATATTGAAAAAAATAAAAAGAAAATAAAAAGCAAAAGAAATAAGTGTATCAAAGTTAAGAACTATAAGTAACTATGAGACTATTGTATAATATGAGCTGTTCACATCAATAATAAACTAGATGATGGATGGATGGATGAAAGATAAAATGCCAGAATGTATCTTGTCTGGCAAAGACAAAGAGAGTAAGGCAAATGCCAAGGTCTCAAGGAAAGCTGAAAAGTAACCAGAAAGCAGATTTTAAAAATTAATAATAATAGAGGCAAATGAGGGGTGGAGGATAAGAATTTTTCATACAAGGAATCTAAATACAGGATCTGGGATTTGGTGTCCCTCTTAGACTTAAGGAATATTCTGTAGATGTAGTTGAATATCAAAACCTTGGGATTTCTGAAAAATTTAAATACATGAAGATCATGAAATTGTATACTATCTATCTTGGAAAATCCAGTGTATGTGGTTGCCATGCCTTCCTAAGGGGAAATGCATTTGGACACACATGAAGGAGCTATCAGTAGGTTCGATGGATAGCCTGAAGGAAACTCTGAGAAACCAGTGCTGTTAGACTGTAGCAGAGGAAGAGAGGGACTAATAGGCCCACACACAGCATGAGAACTGAAGGGTCCTGGGAAGGTCCAGAGAGGTTCAAAGGAAGGGAAGTAAGGAGAAAAAAGAATGCAGGAAGGAGAAGAGGGAACCCTTTCAGCAACCCTTCTAAAATAAGAAGTATCCTGCTGTACATGTAAATAGTACTCTAGGTTTCAGCTTTATTTTGAGTAATGTACAAATATCCTTTACAGTATAAACATCTCCTGACATTGTAAGTCCTCAAGGAAAAAGACTCAAGCTTCAAAATCTTTCCCTACAATATCCACACATGATGTCTGTTAAAAAATCCTCTCACAAAATAAAGGCCAAATATTCTCTTTTGCTTTTTTCTTTTGTTGTTTGGCAGTTTGGAGACTTCTTCAAAGACATTAAAACATGAAAGTCTCTTTTCACCAAATTTCTTTGCTCTCCCATGAAACTTTCTGTTCTTTAAAAAAAAAAATCCTAGATGCCCTTGTTTCAGAATTTTAAAGAAATGTTAAATTTAAGTAACTAAGTCAGCATGGTGGATCACCCATCCAAAATTATTACAATCTGTTTCTCAATTTATCGGTCTCCCTAGAGACCATTAAGTCCTATGCACAACCACAATAGTTTCATTTTAAATGCTCAGACGCATAGCCTGGAAATTAAGATGGGAGCTTAATTTATTTCTTCTCCATTCAACTCTTATTCTTTTTTCCAGTGCTTTGTAAACGGATTTATTTTTAATTACAGTTATTCTAGGAAAAGAATTTTAAAGAAAAAGAACACGGATCTTTGCCATTCACCTTGCTTTCACACTTCCGTTTCTCATTGTCCATGTCCTATATTGTCTGTCAAGTTCTGCCTTTAAAGTGTGGGGAGGGGGGAGCCAGGAGGGAAGTTCCACCCTATCCAAACTTTTGGTGACTGCTTCCTCCTCTAAACTCCTATGGCACAGATTATGTTAAACATTCACTTTGTACTTAACATGTGTATTACACTTACTATTACCGCATAACAATAACAAAAGAATTACCCCAAAATTTAGTGGGTTAAAACAACCACTTTATTATGCTCTAGGACTAAGAAAGTCAAGAATTCAGATACCACACAGTGGGAATGGCTTATCTCTGTTCCACGATGTCCACACTTAAGCAGGGAGTTACTTAATGCCTAGAGGCTACAATCATCTGGAGATGATTTCACTCACATGCCTGGTGGTTGATACTGGCTCTAGGCTGCTACCTCAGTGAGACTTAAACAGGGGTTGTCAACCAAAGGACCTACTTCAGCCTCTCCATGTGGCCTGGGCTTTCTTACAGCATGATGGCCTCAGGGTAGTGGTGGTCTTCTGTCTGGAGGCTCAGTGCTTCAACAGTGAGCAAGGCAAAAGCCGCATTGCTTTTCATGACCCAGCCACCTCTGTAGTGATGCAGCAGCATTTCCTCTGCCTTCTGTTGGCTACAAGCAAATTCCACAATCTAACTAGATTCAAGGGAAGGGACATACACTCCACTTCTTATGGGATGTCAAACAATTTGTGGATATATGTTTTTAAACTGCTACAATGCATTTCCTTATGTCATTACTTTTTATGTATATGTCTTGGCTCTTCAGCTTCATATTATCCTAAGCTGATAGAGTTGCCAGAAATAGCAAATAAAAATATGGAACTCCCCAATAAATGTGACTTTCAGATTAATATTTTTTTAGCATAGATAGGTATCTCCAATCCAGTATATAGGACATACTCATACTAAAAAATTATTTGTTGTTTATCTGAAATTCAAATTAAAGTGGATACTCCTTTGTTTTAGCAGATAATCCTACTCAAGCACATACCTCTGTGCCATAGGTATCAGAGAGATTCAGTTATACCTGTTATCGATCCAAATATTGTATCTGATTTATTACTGAATAACTACATATACCAGATCACTAAACTCTACTCCCTATACAGAAATCATAAAGTGAAATCACCTATTCTACACCCAGATCTTCAGGTTGCTACCTCAGCGTGATAAGGAAGGCCCTTAGAGCCTGATCTGGGCACAATCTTACTTTGCTTCCAGAAACAAAATAAGTCATTAAGTGAAATTTTTCAGATTTTAGAGTTGCCATTAGATTTGAAAACTCCACAGCAAAGGTTTCTTAAGTTTTTAAAATAAAATTGGCCATTTTTATACAGCTTGTTTTTAAAATATAACAATTAACACTACTTCAAAATGTTTATGCTTTCTTCCGTCGTCATTGAACAGTTGTCTTTCTTCTGTTTTGGAATTTACATTATCTGAAAGATTTTTGCCAAACGTGCTATAAAATTTTCAACAATAGAGGACACTTAGTGGGACTCCAACACTATTATAAGTTTATAAATCCTAAGCCTTATTTATACACTGATTAGATAAAAGTACTATACCTATTTTGTGAGAATTCACATTTTCATCTTTATATTTGTTTAGCTATGAGAAAAAGATTTAAGTTGTCTAGTGAAATATCACGGAGAGAGCTATTTTATTTATAAACATATGTCATCAGTAAGTTTTTTAACAAGAATTAGGTTCTTTGGAGGTCAGGATTTAGATGACACAAGAAGATCACTCTATTGTGCACCAGAAACTAATATAACACTGTATGTTAACTATACTGGAATTAAAATAAAATAAAATAAAATAATTAAAATAGATGACATAGGAAGAGTTTAAAAGAGATAAAGTGCTTTGCATAAAATAAACAGGATATGGGCAAGATTGAGTTACTGAGACAGGGTAGAAAAAGAAAAGGTCAGAGGAAAAGAAGCCCAGCAATGTAATGGGATATACGTGCTCTATAAGAATAGATGACCAAAAAAAAAAAAAAAAAGATATAGAAGTTAGACAATGTTTCATAGATTATTTAGAAATTGGCTTAATAATTCTCCTTCCTATTTCCTTGCCCTTGACTATTTCCCTTCCACACTGATTCTGGGCTTGGCCACGTGACTCGCTGTGGCAAAACTGACATAAGCAGAGATTTGGAAAGTGCCTATTTATTAAAGCGTTATCTCTTGCTACTCTTCAGATCTCTGTTGCTGCTACCATGTTAAAATCCAAGGCTAGTCTTCTGGATGATAATAGACGCATGGCCCAGTCATCCCAATTACCCTAGCCAACAGCCAACATCAAATGAGAAATGCCATTCTAGAACACCCAGCCCACAGATGGCTGTAGAACTACATGGTCAACCCACAGACTCATAAAATGAGTTGTTACCTTAAACATAAAATGGAACAACCATAAAATGATTGGTACCTTACCTTAAAGTTTTGAGGTGATTTGTCATGGAGCAAAATCTAACAGATCTAAATATTATCTGAGTTTAAATGTATGCTGTCCTGTGATGTAAATTTTCTTTTGTTCTAAATACGCAACAAAAATTTTCTAGAGAATCAGCCCATGTTGGTGACAATTCGGAAGTAGAATAAAATTGGACAATGGTGGTAATTTAGAGGCAGAATAATTGGATGACATGGTATGGGAAAAGAATTAATATAGGCAGAAGATTAATAGTACAATAGACAAAGAGGATAACATAACATCTAGAACTCAAGCCAGTAGTAACTGGCATTCATGAAACTGAAGCTTTAAAAAATGACACTGGATTAGAACTTGGAGCCAATTTTATGAAGAGATTGATTAAAAATAATAATAAAAATACAAGATAATCCAGTAGACCTATTGAGCATCTAAGAGGCTGACATGGGTTGTATGTTAAAAATAATAATAATAATAAAAAAGATATACTGGGGAGGCTAAAATATACTCACTTTGTCTACTCATCTTTGAAATTAATTTGAAAGGCAGCATAGGACATCTGGATGACTCAGTCAGTTAAATGACCCACTCTTGATTTCAGCTCAGGTCATTAACTACACCTCCGGGTGGGTTCAAACCCCACCTCTGGCTCTGTGCTGGCAGTGCGGAGCCTGCTTGGAACTCTCTCTATATCCCCTCTGTCTCTGCCCCAGCCCCTGAGTAATAAAGAATTTACTTATTAAATAAATTAACTTAAAAAAAATTTTTTTTAAGGTAACTTTGTCAGGACTAAAGATTAACCTTATCCGTGGCTGTACTTGAAGTGCACAATGTTTTTTCTTGCTTCTAGAAGTTCCTTTATCTTTCCTATCAGTAAGTAGTTGTTTGAGAATTTATCATTGAATTTGCTCATATTCACTCCATTAAAATGGTATTAACTATGACCACCCTGATGACCAGAAGAGGGTGGAATAGGAGGGGTGAGTTGAAGTTTGTTAATACTTGTAGAATGCAGGTGAAGTCCTCAGATAAAATGCAGACCATGAGAGTAGCAAAATAGAAAGTTTGTATTAAATGTCATTGAAGGTCTATTTTGTTCAACAAGATATGGCCTTCAGTTAATTCATTTTTAAAGACAAAACTCAGGTTAACAGGAAACATTATCCAAAAATGTAAATTCTATACCAAGAAAGAAGCACATCACTCATATGAGGACTTTAAGAGACAAAACAGATGAACATATGGGAAGGGAAACAAAAATAATACAAAAACAGGGAGGGGGACAAAACAGAAGAGGTTCATAAATATGAAGGAAAAAACAGGGTTGCTGGAGGGGTTGTGGGAAGAGGGATGGCCTAAATGGGTAAGAGGCATTAAGGAATCTCCTGAAATCATTGTTTCACTATATGCTAATTTGGATTTAAATTTTAAAAAATAAAAAATAAAATTAAAAAAAAAGAAAAAAGCAAAAAAGATCAATAAATAAAATAAAAATAAAGCAGCAGAATATTAATAATATTTAAAATTGCAACAATTTAAGCCTCTATAATTTCATAGAGTGATATCTACATTCTCATTTCATTTTGAAATATTTCAAACCACTAATATTTCATTAAGTTAAAAGTAAACCACCTTTTTAAATGTTTATTTTTTGAGAGAGAGGAAGAGAGAGAGTAGGGAGGAGGGGCAGAGAGAGAGAGAGAGCGAATCCCAAGCAGGCTCTGTGCTGTCAACACAGAGCCCAATTCGGGTCTCAGTCTCACAAACCATGAGTCATGACCTGCACCAAAATCAAGAGTCAGACATTTAACCAACTGAGCCACCCAGGCATCCCAAAAGTAAACCACTTTTATGGATATATTCTAAAATAAATTACATACTATGTCTAAGAATATAGTTTCCATAAATATATACAGTTTCCACTTTTCCTAAAGAATGGCCAGAACTATACATAAAATGCCTATAAATTGCAGAGAATTTGCAAGAATACTACATAATAAGAATTTAAAATTAATATTTGAAAATAATTCTAATGAGATATAAGCAAATTTTATCTTAATTTTTTTTGGAATACTTTTTAGTTAATTTATGGGGTCAATGCATTAAAATATATATCCCACTTACATGTAGCAGTGTTTGGATAACTAGTCCCATTATCTCAAAGTGTTATCAGCTTTTTGAGCCTTTACTAAGCTAGCAATCACAAATTTAAGATATTACACAAGAAATTTCAAGGGAAAATTTGTTAATTCTTGAAAATCTCCCAGAATACTAACTGAATGATCTTTATTTTAAACATGCTGTCAATCATTATAATTATCAGAGAAGATAAAATTATATTCAGGAAAAAGAAAAATAGCATTTCCTATGAAGAACCATTTAAAATGATAAAAGTAATCATTTGCTAAGCCCAAGAACATGGAGAACACAGGGGGACATTAAGGAAAAAAGAATCAATGACACAAGTTGTAGGTTTTCAAAAACCAAGCTTTTTTTAACTTTCTGTTTTCAGAGCAGTTTTAGGGTCATAGCAAAATTGAGGGGAAAATATAGAAATTTCCCATGTTCCACTTGTCTCCACATATGTATAGCCTTCCTTATTACCAATAATCCCTACCAGAATGGTATATTTGTTACATTTGATGGATCTACACTGAATGTCGTTATCACCCAGAGCCCATAGTTTACATCAGGATTCATTCATGGTGTTGTACATTCTATAGATTTGAACATTCTATGGGTTTAGAAAAATGTATAACAACATGCATCCAACATAGTGTATCATACTGAGTATTTTCACTGCCCTAGAAATCCTCTGAGTTCCACCTGTACATCCTTCCCACTTCCTTAACACTTAGCAACCACTGACCTTTTTATTGTCTCCATAGTTTTGCATTTTCCAGAATTTCATATACCTGCAATCATATAGTGTGCAGCCTTTTCAGACTAGTTTCTTGCACTTACTAATATTCATGTAAGTGTCCTTCATGTCTTTTCATGGCTTGATGGTTCAATTGTTTGGAGCACTGAATAAAATTCCATTATCTGGATGTATCATGGTTTATTTATCCACTCACTAAAGGACATCTTGTTTGATTCCAAGTTTTAAACATTATGAATAACGTTGCTATAAACATCCATGTACAGCTTCTGTGTGAATATAATTTTTCAACTCCCTTGGGTAAATACCAAGGAGTGTGATTGCTGGATCATATGGTAAATGTATGTTTAATTTTGTAAGATACCACCAAACTGTCTTCCAAAGTGGCTGTACCATTTCTGCATTCTCACCAGCAGTATATGAGAGTTCCTGTTTTTCCACATCCTCACCAGAACTTATTGTTGTCACTGTTCTGGATTTTGGACATTCTAATAGGTGTCTAATGGCATCTCATTGTTGTTTTAATTTGCATTTCCTAATACTCTTGATGAGTATATTTTCATGGCTTATTTCCATCTGTATATATTCTTTAATACAGTGTCTGTTAAGTTCTTTGGCCTATCTTTAAGTATGATTGTTTTCTTATTGTTGAGTTTTAAATGTTCTTCATATATTTTGACTAATAGTCTTTTATCAGATATGTCTTTGGCAAATATTTCCATGTAGTCTGTAGCTTATCTCCTCATTCTCTTGATATTGTCTTTTGCAGAGAAGAAATTTTTAATTTTAATGAAGTCTAGCCTATTATCTCTTTCACGAATTGTGTCTTTGGTGTTGTATCTAAAATGCATGATTATTCCCACCAACCACATTACAGGGTTACTCTTTCTCCACATCCTCAACAACATCTATTGTTTCTTGTGTGTTGTTGAGTTTAGCCCTTCTGACAGGCATGAGGGATATGTCATTGTAATTTTGATTTGTATTTTCCTGGTGATCAGTGATGTTGAGCATCTTTTCATGTGTCTGTTGACCACCTGTATGTTTTATTTAGAAAAATGTGTATTCATGTCTTCTTCCTAGTTTTAATTTGATTAATCACTTTGGGGGTGTTCCAGTATATAAATTATTTATATATTTTCAATACTAACCCTTTATCAGATATGTCATTTGCAAATATATTCTCCAATTCTGTATGTTGCTTTTTAGTTTGTTGATTATTTCCTTCACTGTGCAGAAGCTTTTTATTCTGATGAAGTCCCAATAGTTTATTTTTGCTTTTGTTTTCCTTGTCTCTGGAGACATAACTAGAAAGAAGTTGATATGGCCAATGTCAAAGAGGTTACTGCCTGTGTGCTCCTCTGGTATATTTATGGTTTCAAGTCTCATATTTAGGTCCTTAATCCATTTTGAGTTTATTTTTGTGTATAGTGTAAGAGAGTGGCCCAGTTTGATTCTTTTGTAGGTGCAGCCAATCTAGAAGTTTCCTCAAAAAGTTAAAAATAGAACTACTCTACAATTCAGCAACTGCACTGCTAGATATTTACCCAAAGAATACAAAAACACTAATTCAAATGGATACATGCACCCCAATGTTTATAGCAGCATTACCTACAATAGCTGAATTATGGAAACAGCCCAAGTGTCCACTGATTGATTAATGGATAAAGAAGATGTGTGGGGTGCCTGGGTGGCTCAGTCGGTTAAGCGGCCGACTTCGGCTCAGGTCATGATCTCACGGTCCGTGAGTTTGAGCCCCGCATTGGGCTCTGTGCTGACAGCTCAGAGCCTGGAGCCTGTTTCGGATTCTGTGTCTCCCTCTCTCTGACCCTCCCCTGTTCATGCTCTGTCTCTCTCTCTCTCAAAAATAAATAAACGTTAAAAAAAAAAAATTAAAAAAAAAAAAAAAAAAAAAAGAAGATGTGGTGTGTGTGTGTGTGTGTGTGTGTGTATATGTATGTATGTTTTATGTGTATGTATATGTATATGTATGTGTATGTACATATATATATCATAGAATATGTGTAATGGGAAATTACTTAGCCATAAAAAATGAAACCTTGTCATTTGCAATAACATGGATGGAGCTAGAAAGTATAATACCAAGTGAAATAAGTCAGTCAGAGATAAACAAATACCATATGATTTAACTCATATTTGGAATTTAAGAAACAAAACAAAAGAGCAAAGGGAAAAGAGAAAGGGAGAGGCAAACCAAGAAACAGACTCAAAACTATAAAGAACAGACTGATAGTTACCAGAGGAAAGGTGGTTAGGGACATAGATTAAATAGGTGATGAGGATTAAGGAGGACACTTGTGATGACCACCAGGTATTGTATGGAAGTGTTGAATCACTATATTGTACATCTGAAACTAATATTACACTGTATGTTAACTAATGAATTTAAATAAAAAATAAATAAAAAACATGAATTTACCCAAGATCATCTGTTTTCTCCTATGTTATCCTATAGGAATGTTATAATTTTGCATTTTACATTAAGGCCTATGATACATTTTGAGTTAATTTTGTGATAAGTGTGAAGTCTGTGTCTAACTCATCTTTTGGCATGTGGCTGTCCAATTGTCCCAGTACCATTTGTTTAAGAGACTATTTTTGCTCCATCATATGGCTTTTGCTCCTTTGCCAAAAATCAGTTGACTATATTTATGGGAATCTATTTCTAGGCTCTGTATTCTGTTTTATTCATCTATTTGTCTATTCTTTCACCAATACCACTTTGTCTTCATTACTGTGTATTTTAGTAAGTCTTGAAGTCAGGTAGCATCAGGCTCTTACTTTTATTTCTCTTTTAATATTATGTTGGCTATTCTGAGTCTACAGCCCCTTCATATAAACTTTATAATTAGTATGTTAATATCCACAAAATAACTGATGGAATTATTAGAATTACATTGAATCTATAAACCAAGTTGGGAAGAACTGATGTCTTGACAATATGAGTCTTTCTATGTATGAACACGGAATATTTTTCCACTTATTTAGCTCTTCTTTGACGTTCATTAGCAAGGACTTCCAATACAATGCTGAAAAAGAGTCATAGGAGGGGATATCTTTGCCTTGTACTTGATCTTATTGGGAGATCTCTGAGTTATAATGCCCATATTACATAATGATGGATTATATGTCATTATTCTTTTTTCCAAAGCCATAGAATATATAACACCAAGAGTAAACTCTAGTGTAAATTATGGACTCTGGGTGATTATGATGATTCAGTGCACATTCATCCTTCATAAAAAATGTACCAGTCTGGTGAGTGATGGTGATAATGGAGGAGACCATGCATGTGTTAGGGCAAGGAATATATGGGAAATCTCTGTATCTTCCCTTCAATTTGGCTGTGAACTTAAAACTACTCTTAAAAAATTGTCCTAATTTTATAAAAATGTAAGACAAGGCCAACAGCTCAAAATGTAATACTATTAGATAAAACTAAATTATAAGAAACTCATAAGACTAAAAAAAAGCAAAAAGATAAATTGAAAAGTGAAAGTAAATGAAGTATCTTACAAACAAGAAGATAGAAGGCAAAGACACACTCTTAATTAAGAATATAAGCTATTAATGCATAAAGACTAAGTATAAAAAAAATAAAAGTTGTTCCAAAGCGCATGAGAGATAAGGAAAGCAAATGTAAGCTTAGTGCAGACGATGTCAAGAATTTCTGTTTTGATTACTTACTTGCCATCTGAAGATACAAATCTCTTTGCAAAGATTCCCAAGTGAAGTCTTTAGATGAAGAACAAAAGCTGAAGTTATGAGAGCCTTTAGGGATGACCTTTGTCATTTCTGTCCCTCCTTCCCACAATTCTCCCTCCTGGGCACTCCTCAAGCAGTAAATGTGGGCTCTACCTTTATTATGCCCAGTTTCCTTCAAGTCTCCCACAACCTCCAGTTCCCTGACCTCCATAACTGAAATGCACAATTAACTGATTCAGCCCACTGCCAATTCCATATACTGCCATTTTGAGATGCTGTATAACATAGAATTACTTAGCACCTAAGCCACTCAGAATTCCAAACTATTTACCACCTACAGTGTGGGTGTGGGGAAGAGAGCTAAGAATGGGCAGAAACTAGGAAAACTAAGCCTTAAAACAGCACTAGATGAAAGTGACTTCAAAGAGAAGAAACACCTTCCCCCTCAAAAAATGTGTCTCAAATATATATGCCAAAAGGTAGATTTGACGTAAAGTAATTCCAAGGCATGGTATTTCTCTTTGATTATGCTTTTCATCAGTCTAATCTTCTCAACCAGTATCAACAGTCAGCAAATTTAAATCTCAATTCATTTTCTATTTTGTTTGAAACAAAAACAAACATGGTTTGTTTTCTGGATTCCAGAACCATAAAGCTAGTAGACTCTGAAAATTACATAAGCTTATTCCTCTGCCTTAAACTATAGCCTAAAAAGCCCCAGAAAAATCTACCCTATGATTAAAGATTTCCAAATATGGTGACTCTGCAGTTTCCCTTAGTAATTACTTTTAAATTCAACAATTTACACCATCAAGAAATATATATTGGGAAAAGAATGAGGAAAAAAATCAGGTCTATTTAAAAACCAAAAGAATTGGAAAGTACAAAAATAACGTTAGGAATTATAATATTTGAAACTGATGATTGACTTCAAGTAACAAGTTAAATATAAATGAAAGATGATGTTTGTCAAACGACTACTTTACTCAAAACAAGAATGGCCGGGCCTGCTGCTCAGATATCTTCCATGCCGCTCGCAAAATATCAACCTCAACACTGAACTCTGCACCAAACCAACAGCTCCACATTCTCTAGTCGCTCTTAATGAGATGAAAAAGAGTCAACTCAAATCCACTTTGCTTCACAAAAGACTCCAACCCAAAAGAACTATGCACAGTATTTTAATATTCAGAACAAGCTGTAAATTAATGTCAAAATAATCTCATTTATAGAAATTCTGTATTCTTAATGTATGTGGTTAATATTTAATAATTTAGTCCTTGTGAATTGTGTTATCAGGTTGCTTAGACAGAAACCAATTTCATAGGTATTCGGGACGGGAAAATATCAGAAAGAAGGAACATTATGGATTGAAATAGCTTTTTATAGGCTACTGTTCAGAAATAGTGAACAAACTCTAATACTTAACTCTCATAAATCCCACGTATTTATGCTTCCATATGCAAATGCAACAATGGGAATTTATTTATATTTTGAGCACCTGTAACCGGGACTGTATCTGGAACCTGCATGTCTTTAGTCAGATCATATCCAAGTATGGAAACAGGAAAAAAAAAAAAGCCATATAATATAAAGATTTCCAAATATTTTTGTTCAGTTTGTTTATAAATTAGTTATAAGGGAAGAGTCAAAGTGGCTCTCATTATACTCTATTTTTCTTTTCATTGATGACCCTGCAAATATTTAAAGAAACAAAAAAGTAAACATGTTATATTTTCGGTCCCTACTTGTTAAGATGTCAATTAATTTGAACAAAAGGAAAGTAGGTCCAATCTAAAATATTTGCATAAAAATTAAATGAATACAAACCATATTATTTTACAAAATTTTCTTCTAGCAAAATTATGTATCCAACAGGAGAGAATGGGAAAAATCATTTGTGGGATCAGTTTTCATCCATAAACTGCCAATATTTTTCATTTCTGAAGTTTCATGATCTTTTTATGAGTTTCATGATCATGAGCTTTTCCTCTCACAGCAAATCTGCAAGACAAAAACTATTTTGAAATGCAAATTTTGTGGTTACAAATTTTCACAAGAGAATTCAAGTTTACTTTTTTAATGTTTATTTATTCATTTTGAGAGAAAAAGAGAGAGAGAACAAGCAGGGGAGGGGGAGAGAGAGAGGAAGAGAAAGAATCATAAACAGGCTCAGCACTGTCAGCACAGAGCCAGACGCAGGGCTTGAACCCATGCTTAACCAACTGAGCCACCCAGGTGTTGCCATGAAAATTCAAGTTTAAAAATACACAGTAAATTTGGGGCGCCTGAATGGTTCGTGCTGTTGGGCATCCAACTTCAGTTCAGGTCATGATCTCACAATTCGTGAGTTCAAGCCCGACGTAGGGTTATGTGCTGACAGCTCATAACCTGGAACTGCTTCAGATTCTGTGTCTCCCTCTTTCTGCCCCTCCCCAACTCGCGCTCTATCTCTCAGTCTCTTAAAAATGAATAAACGTTAAAAAAATTTTTTTTAATTTCATAGTAAATTTAATATCCTGGTTTAAATAATCCTGGTTTAAATGAAATATAAGAGATTCAACCATTTCTGCCTCTGTTATTGGAGATAAATCACATTCATGAAACTATTTTTGATAGTTGTTTTAATATGTTTTTAAAATTATACTGTTGAGGAACAATTTTCAATGATTCATTCATTTCTTCTACACGTGACTTCAAATGACATTAGTAAAATTTAAATTTACTTAGTTTTTAAATAGGATTCCATTGAATGCCATCCTGATAAACCCTTAGTCAATAAGATCAAATATCTTCAGTTATTAAGGTATTTTGAATGTATAAACATACTATGGTTTCAAGTTCTAATTTCAACACTTACTAGCTATTTAATTTTGAGAAATTACTTAACCCTGAGGTTCCCAAACTGGTGTTATGATAGAATTCCCACGGCACCATAGGATAGTTTACATTTTTGAGGGATTCACGATGGCACTTGACATCTTTTCAATACAGTGCAAACTACTAACTCAAGCTAGTTTACGGTCTCAACATCGGACAATGCCACATTTCTCTGAATGATGACATCTCTTCGCAAATTTTAAGCAATTGGTGTAATAAAAAGCAAGTATCATTTGAAAGTCAATGTAGAACAGAAAATGAAAGCAGTAGTGTGTAATCTGTGCAAAGTTTGCACAGTTGTGCAGATTCCAACAGGCACACACATCCTACTAGTAATTGTGGGTATTTAAAAATGAAGCATAAATATTAATTTTGGTTTTAATTTGTGTATTTTTATTTTCAAGTGGGTACTAAATTGTTAGAACCTAAGTTGGGACCAACAACTTAATAAAGCAAACTTTTAGGTGTGTCTTTTGGCAGAATGGTGCCATGAAAAATTACTAGAACACAAAGGATACTGTGAACTGAAAAAATTTAGGAACCTCTGACTTAATCCCTTGGAGGTACATTTTCTGTGTGTGCAAAATGAATATAAAACCAATTTCACAGAGCTGTTGTGAAAGAGTGCATAATGCATGTAAAAGTATTAACCATAGAAACTAAAAGATTTAATTCTTTAATTTCCTGAATGATTGATTGAACATTTCATTTTTGCAACATTATGTGAAAGCTTTATGAAAGTACCACTTTATTATATATCTAAAATAATCTAGTGTATCTATTCAGTTATACCTGGAGGGAGAGATGGTATTCTGATCCTAGACCATAGCAGCAAACTGTTTTACAAACTAGTAAGCATAAAGTACAATCTGCCCTGTAGAATTTTAGTATTGAGGGGATATTTAAAATAGATAATTCCTATATGACATGTATAGAAAATCTTGGTTAACCAGAATCTTTGATTAACTAGAATACTCTATTTTCCTGAAAGTTCATTTGCAATTGAGTTCATTTTCATGCCATGTTCACTGCTTCCTGTAAATATGTAGCTATGACAGATGATTTGAGGATATGTGAAATTATTAAATAAATTTCTTTTCCATTTCCATGAGAGTAAGGTCCAGTGAAAGACTCCTGAATAAAAGCCAATAGATTGAGATTCTACTCCCATTTCAGTGAGTAACTTCAAATCATTTGACATCCCTAGGCGTCAATTTTGTTTCCTCTAAAATGACAAGATCAGTTCTTGTCATGCTCCAAGATTAGTAAAGGATGAAAACAAAATATAAGCTGGTTTTTATATCTTATATCTTTTGGGGAAGATATGTTATTAGGAAGATAAAACTTACAATCTAATTGGGAAGATAAAACTATAACACTTGGGAAAGTTCAAAAGCAATACAAAACCTTACATCGTCATATGGTAAGTAAGCAATTTCCCTGTTAATAGATTAAATATATTTATCCCAATATATCAGTTTTATTAATAGTATTATTAATGTTAAAGCCATGAACAAATTATTTAACTTTAATAAGTCCTAGTTTCTCAGCTATCAAATGAAAATTATAATGGCATCTATTTCGCTGTTATAATGGCTGTTATAAAAATTAAATGAACTAATTTATATGTCATGTGTTAAACTAAATAATTTGGCACAGTGGCTATAATAAGGTTTCAACCATTTAATCCTAGGACGACTTATGGGTGTACCTACTATTATCTCCAGTTTATCAATGAGGTAGCTGGGGCTCAAAAGATTAGCTAACCTGACCCAGAAGGTGAAAGGCAGAAGCTGGAATATTAGGCAAATTCATCCAGATTGCACAGCTGAAAGACAGGTTACCTCTGATGATAGATGTCCACTCTTAGGATAAGGTACAACTTAGCAGAAGTAGAGTAAGGCCTCATGAAAACTGGCATGTCTGTCTTGATACCTCAGCAACTCCGGTAGAAAATCATTCTCTTGACTCAGCTTCTTTGTTTATGCTTCTTCTCCTGAGGCTGCATCTTTGTGCACATCCACTGCCAGAGTTAGGATAAAGAGCATCATGCTCCTGAGAGCATCTTTACTGGGCAGAATTCTCCCAGGTTTTCCATGCAGTGGTTCCCATAAATTAGAATCACCCGGGGGGGACTTTAAAAACACAAATCCTGGATCTGGTCCAGACAAATTAAATCAGGATCTCTTGGGTCAGGGGATTAGACTTAAACATGAGCAATATTAAGTGCCCCTAAGTAAGCCCAATGTGCAGCCAGGGCTGAGATCCACCAGACCTCAGTGAATTTCTGAATCAGAAGCTGACCCCTGGTCCAATGAGGAATGCCTTACATAAGACTTCCTCTAAAGGAAATATGACTGGAACTTCAGAGTTTTCTGGTGTGTAATAAAGTATTAACCTTGCCCAAAGAGAGATGGGCCTTTGCCTGTGATCACGCCCTTGGAATGCCTTACCAGATAAGAGTGTTGTTTGTTTGTTTGTTTGTTTGTTTGTTTGTTTGTTTTCTTGGGAACAATGGGCCATGTCAGATAGTCTGTGCTAACAATGTCAATTATGGTTGAGGAACCTTAAGTCACAGAGTGTCAGCTTGACCACTGGAGGGGCTAGAGACTGAGATCAGCCATATGGGTAGTCAAACATATCTACATGACCAATAAAAACTCTGGACACCAAGGCTCAAGTAAACTTCCCTGGTTGGCAGTACTCTGTGAATGCTGTTGCACATTGTTGTTGGGAAAAGTTAGTGTTGTCCTCAAAATTCTACTAGGAAGGGATATTTGGTAGCTTGTGCCTGGAACATTCCTGGATCCTGTCCTATGCACCACTTCCTTTGTTTCATTTTAATCTCTAACCTTTCTGTAATAAGCTATCACCTCAGTGAGTTATGTGAGTCCTTCTAGTGAGTTGCTGAACCTGAGGATGGTTTGGGGGACCCTCGAAGTTGCAGTTGAGATCAGAAATGAGGGTGGTCTTGGGGACTTCCTGTACTTTGTGTGTGGCCTATCCAGTTCACTGGGCTCAGATGGTCTCTGTGGAGACACCAACAATCCACACTGAGTAACTCTGCTTGAGTGCAGCCCCAGCACTCTGTCATATCTTCATGCCTTTGCATCAGCTTTTCCCTTTCTGGGGATGCCTTTACTCATTTCCGTCACCAATTCACTCTTCCTCATTTGTTATAAATTGTCTCAAGTGTCACTTGCTTCCAGAAACCTCCACAACCCACCAGGATTATATCTTAGCCCTTCCTGTTTTCATAGGACCTCATACTCACATCTAACATATACTTATGATATTGGAACACTCATGTCTGAAGGTTGGTATTTTTCTTTTCTTCCAAATTCGTATATCTTTGAGAGGACTTTGACAAAGCCCCAATTTTAGCATCAGAGGAACTTCAAGATTTCATATCCATCTTACTCTTTTTCTCATCCCTGCTTTGCTCCCTACTCAATGTCTTAAGGTCATGGGCATTGTGTTATTATGTTTGAGTTTTTTATTTGTGAGAAATTGCTGGAAAAATTTAAAATATATGAGACTCAGAGAAGGAATTAGAAAAGAAAAAAATGAAAAAAGACTGGAAAATAATTTACTGGTTCCAAGGGAAAGTAGAGGCAGTGAAAGGGTTTGATGAATAAGGCAAACAATACAATAATAGTCAAAAAGTGGTGGAGCCAAAGAATTTACAGTAATTTACAGAATTTATCATCATAAAAATGATAATTGTTTACAAAAAATGAGAAGATACAGATGGGAATTTAATAAATATAGAAAGAATGGAAAGCTTTTTCTGCGTATTGTCAATAGGTTTACTGCTTTAAAAGATGGTATGCATTACATTTGTTTTATGTATTTTCAGTATACATGGCTATTTCCAGGAACGTGAGTCAGTAACAAGATTCAACTAAAAAATTATCTATTTACAGACTGCGAGTTTCAGGAGGCAGGGACTTTTATCTCTATGTCCCTGGCACAAAGCACAGGCCTGGATTGTGTTAGTTAAATAAATGAGTGCCTTACAAAGAGAAGATAAACCTTAGAGAAAGACAACTCCTGTTTTGACACCATGTTAGAATTATGGGTGCCATTGAAATTGGCCATAACAAGAAGGAGGAATTATCCAGTGCAATGACTCCCATATTCCAGGCCTTAGTCCAGCACCAGTCAGTTACTAAGTTGTCATTGATTTCTCTGTTAAAGAAAAAAAAAAATACTACAATAAGTTTAACCTGAAGGTAAATTAATTCCACATTCTTAACTTCTGCCATTATGTTTTCTCTATTCCCCTTACAAAAACATTCATTTGCCCAATATAATAAAAATGGGTAGTAATTGGTTTGTTTTATTAACATACTAACTTGGCCAAATAGAAAAATAACACTATGATAATTCTCAAAAGTTGAGAATTTTACAAAAGTTGAGAATATTACTGATCATGATGTTCAAAAGTGTTATAAATGCCTCAGAAAATGAGAGTGAGCAAGCTCTGAGAAGACACTGTGTGACCCAACAAGCAGAGAAATGTGCTGTCAGTTATGTTCCCCAGTGACCAGAAGAGCAGAGTCATGTGAGCAAACCACAGCAACAGAGGGAAATGCTGCAGAACTTGTCAGAGCCACACACAGAGTGGCTACATGATCCCACCATGAAAAAAAAAAATCACCAGAGAGGTTTTTGACATTGGGAAATATTCTTTGTGAAACATTGATATTCTAAGATTTTTACATCACTATAACTAACCTGTAAATGAAAAATATTTCTGTTCCTTTTATCAAATTTTCCTTCTGATACATTAGAGTCATAATACATACAAATTCAGGAGAATTTCATGCCACTGGACTTTCAGAGAAGATTTGCCAGGCTTTTTTAGTGGGAATTAAGCCAAGTGCAGGATCCCATAAAATATAATTTTTTAATGTATTTATTTTTCAATAGTAATATTAATTAAATGAGTCTATTTGAGTAGATGGGAATGCATATTTATATTCATATGAATTTTAATTATTTTATTTTTAATGATTTTTAAAATAGTTTTTGGTCTTCATTTATTGTTTTAAACATCTAATTGAAATCCATTTTTTCCCACAATTTTTTGATTTTGATCATAGCACCTATAAATGTATTAAGATGTATATGGGAAATTATTCTTCCAAGAATATTGTAACATTGTGGAGGTATCTTCTGTTGTTATCCCCCATCCAAACTGAGTCAGGCTGAACCAGAATAAATAGTTAGACCAAAGATTTAAAAATGATTAAATAAGGGCGCCTGGGTGGCTCAGTCGGTTAAGCAGCGGACTTCGGCTCAGGTCATGATCTCGCGGTCCGTGAGTTCGAGCCCCGCGTCAGGCTCTGTGCTGACAGCTCAGAGCCTGGAGCCTGTTTCGGATTCTGTGTCTCCCTCTCGCTGACCCTCCCCCATTTATCCTCTGTCTCTCTCTGTCTCAAAAATAAATAAACGTTAAAAAAATTTAAAAAAATAAATAAATAAAAATAAAAATGATTAAATAAATTTTACAAAGCTCTTTAAAAAAAGCAATAGAGGCTATAAAACTATGTAATTAAAGCCTTTTACAGTTACAAGATTTTTTAATGCCATTAAAAGAATGTAAATGGTAATAAATACTCATCTTTTTCAGATTCCTAAAGAATATAGTTCCATAGACTTATATACAAAAGTATAATTGTCTTTATTTTCCTGAAACCCAATTTCTATTTTGAATATCTGTCTCATCAGGATGATAAACCTTAATCTTAGCTAATTTGACATCCCAATTTTTATTTTTCTAGAGCTCTAAATCCTGGGTGTTTACGTACTGCCACAGGATTGGGTAGAACACATTTGGTCCTCAATTGAGAAAATATGTAGACATTCACTAGGATGTCCAGCATCCCATCCAATCATCAGCCCACATGTGACACTTAGGACATCCTCATTCTTGCCAGGGTTCAGGTTCAGAAGTTCTCTCCACTGCCTCTATATTAATCTTAGTGTGTTTGTATTTCAGGGCTGCTGTAGCAAAAATACAATAGACTGAGGGTTGCTTATAAACCACAGAAATTTATTTCTCAAAGTTCTGGAAGCTGAAAGACTGAGATCAGAGCACCAGCATGGTCAAGTTCTGGTGAGGGCTCCCTTCCAGAAGGAAGGAAGGTTGCTGAATTTTCACTCGGTCCTGATAAGGTGGAAGGGACTTCACATGGTGAGTTACCTCTGAGGGCTCTTTTATAAAGGCACTAGCCCCATTCATGAGGGCTCTACCCTTATGATCTAATTAGTGCTCAAAGGCCCCACCTCCAAATGCCATCATATTGGGCATTAAAATCAACATATGAATTGGGGGGAGGGGAATATAAACACTCAAGTCCATAGCACTTAGGGACCTAGGAATCATCTCCACCAGGCTCTCTCTGTTCTTTCTATCCAAATACATCAAGCAGTCATTTCCTCTCTGAAGCTTTGCCAAATCCCAAGCCTTTAAGTCTGAAAATTGAAGATTTTATCTCAGAAGCAGGGGTATGCATCTCTTTCTCTGTGACCAAAAATCACCAGCTCCTTCAAGTCTGGGGTAATCTTCAGCTATCTCCACTTGAAACTTCCACCCTTAATCTTGTTTTGAGAGTAGAAGAATCTTTTCTTTTTTTATCAGATGTTTTTGCTTCAAAGAGCACCTAATAAAATCTCCAGTGTGGCTGTGCCTTTGGAAACACAAAAGCCAGAGACTCTAATCTTATTTTTTAGTTTCCAACCTAACAAACACACTCTCCTAAGGGGAAATGTCAGTAAGAAACATCAATTTTTTTAAATTATATTGTTATTTTCTAAACCCATCAACTATTTTCAACCATTTAAGATGACTTTTCTTTCAATCTTTATCATTTTACAGATAATCCATTGTTTCTCCTTCCCTCTGAGTGTGTTGTGGTGTTTTAGATTTCCAACAGGCATTTTAAAAGTTTGATTTTTGTGTGAATACAGCAAAATGTTGTTTTTTCCAACATTTATAAGATTCTGGAGGATTTCACAGTATTTAATTTCTACATAATTAAGCTCAGGATGGTAGACAAGAAAAGTATAACAGCACATCCTGAAGAAAAATGAGGTTTGTGATTTAGTCCGAAATTTACAGGATGTGAATTACAGTTCATGCATATTCTTTTGGTTTGCTAATTTATAATTCATTTACTTAATAATGGAAATAGCCTCAAGAGAGAAATGTACGTTTTCAAGACTTTGGAGGATAAGATTTGAAAATTTAATTAATGGTTCAATTTATTAACTATTAAATACTATAGAATGGTTGACCCATCTCCAGATACATAAATGTTCTTAAACAAGAATTGAAAGGTGAGTATCTTTTAAATACTTTTAGTTTCAAAGAGAACTGATTGGGCGCGGGGGAAGGAGAATATTTAGTATGAGATAGAACTACTATTTAAAATTAGAAAGCAAGTGATTATTTTGAAAGCTTGTTCTACTCCTATTGGTTCTCAATTCTAGCTGTATATTGGAAACACCTTGGAGAATTTTTTTTTTAAATGCCTATGTTTTAGATCCATCTATAGAGATTTTGATTCAACTGATCTGGAATGAGGCATTTTTTTCAAAACCACTCAAGGTTATTTAAAATGTGCAGCCAGGTTTGAGCACCGCAATTCTATATCATTAGGTCAGAGAGCAGCTAAACACGAGAAGGAAAATTATACAGTGCTAGTTTCCCAAAAGAATAAAATTAAACTCTCCTGAACCTAGTTCTTACAAGACTAACAGTGTTCCACAATGTAAGGAAAAACAAATATTCTTTATATAGGGCCTACACAGCAATGACAGGAATGAATATATATTATTTTTAGAAATCAGTTCACCCATTTTCCATGCCCTGATGAGTAGGAAGCAAAGTCATTGGCCTGGGCTGGGTCTTAAAAGGCTGAGCTAGATTTGATAGAAGCCAAAGCTAGCCCAGAAATTAAAAACTCTGGAAGACTAGATGTCAAAATAGGTCCAAAATGAGAAGAAAACTGGGACTAGAAACAACAGGAGACAGACAAATCCAAGGACATACTCAGAAATGGAGTCCCAAACTCCAGTCGTCGGTGGAAGGAAGCATTTTCGTAACAACAGAGAGTCCACGGGTGTGGAGCACAGTTAGAACAACCACCACCAGAAAAAGGATTTGGCTTAATTTATAAGAAATGATACTCGACAAAGTCATTATTATTATAATGAGGTATTGTACTTGAATCCACAATGAACTGCGATTTGCAGATTTGCAGATAGTAGACTGCAGCTCTGGAATTATCTGTGTGCATTAATTGACATCCGTAGAAAGTTCTGGGGTCTGGGAAGAAGAAGAAGAAGAAGGAAAAGATAAGAATATGTAGGCTTGTGCATGCACTGAACTAGGAATCTAGTGAGAGGAAGAAATGAAAATAGAGGTGAAAGCACAGTGAGCATCTTCCTGCCTAGCCCAGTGGACTGGCATAGACATTATATGGAGAGAAACATCTGGGAGCAGAAAGACCTAGTGTACTTCTCTAGGAAAGCCTATGTGGAAGTCAGGCACAAGAAATCTCAAGGAATCTTGTTTCAGGGCTAGGAGACAGACGCAAAATAAAATTAAAGCAAGAAGCATTTTACATGCTCTTCCCCAGACTAGGGTTAAGCCCTGGGGCTCAGGGTTGTCACCAGCAACCTGACTTACAGGGCATAGAAGAGATATTAGCAAGGAACCACAGGGGCCCCTGAATGCCTATGAGATATCTTCAGAAGATAAGTAAATATACATGGAGAACTTTGGGAGTTAAGAGCGGGTCTTGCATGAGCAGGGTAACTTAAAAAGCCCTCTTTATGTGGATTTTAATACCAAATAACTTCATTTATGCCCATAGGCTTCAGCCTGGGTTATTTGAATTACATGGTTACTTAATGAAACATTGTTTCATACACTTTCTATAAAGTCGTCTCACTTTATAGAAACTCAGTAGATGATGACACAAGTTTTACTCTCGTTTTATATTGAAATTCAAAAAAGATAAATACCTGCTCAGTATCACCCATCATGAAATTTAACTTTGTTTCCTGATTTAAAATAATAATAACAATAATAATAGTAATAATAAACCCTGATACTTGCCACTGGGCATGCTCAAGGCACAAGTGGGGGCCTCTGCTCATGACTACAGCTCTTCATTGAAAAAGTCTGTGTTCCAAAGAAGAAACAGAAACGACAGACTTTGTTACACAATAATGAGATGCTCACATACTAATGCATTTGAAAACATTTGTAGATAACACTACATGCTAAGAGGAATTTGTTGGTATCATGGATGCCAGTGAACACTATTTTCAATAGTACTTTTAAAAAATGATGAAATCTTTCTTTTATAGCCAGCCCTCATACCAATTCCTAATTAAAACTGAGAGAATAATATGAAATTATGCTCCTGGCAACTATGTGTAAGATAATTTTTTATGCTGTCTTGACCCAGTTTAAAGGCCCCGCCTAGAGGCTGCTGCTGATTGAGTCCATATGCCCAGCCTCTTCCCTTATCAGAGTCCCATACTCTGGGCCACACACACACCAGTCCTGATTGTATCACGGCAAACATCTAGGGGCAGCCTCCATGTTCCAGAACCTGCAAGTTATTCAAATTGCCAATCCACAGGGAGCCCACAAAACCTAGCTAAACTCACCAATCTTACCACATATAAGCTGCCTCCTATAGTTCTAGCTTGTTGTTACCCTGTCCCTGGATACAATTCCCTATGTGTCCCTGAGTTACAATTTTCTGTTATTTAGAACAGTAAGTAATGAAGAACTATACCTTTCATCTGTCTCATCGACCCCAGTGTCAGTGTGTTGTTCTGCCATAAAAATATAAAATAAAATACCTTTAAATCTGTTAGAGACTGAATGTTTCCCAAAAATTCATATGCTGAAGCACTAACCCTCAATGTGATGGTATTAGGAAATGGGGCCTCTGGGAGGTAATTAGTTTCAGATGAGGTCATGAGGATGGATTCTCCATGATGGTATTAGTGCCCTTATGAGAAGAGGAAGAGACATCAGAGTTTCCTCTCTCCACCATGTAAGGATACAGCAAGAAGGCAGCTGTCAGCAGGCCAGGAAGAAGATCCTCACCAGAACCCAATCTTCCTGGTACTGATCTCAGATGTCTAGCCTCCAGAACTGTGAGAAATAAACTTCTGTTGTTTAACCCATCAAGTCTATGGTATTTTGTTATAGCAACTAGAGCTAAGAAAAAAATCTTACAAATACCATGGAACGAAGGCAAGATGAGGTAGCTCTTTGGAAGTACAATATGTTCTGGTGCTCTGACTTTACACAAGTATGGAAATTGGAGAATTAGGTAGTTAGCTTGACTTTCTTTGACTATTTCTTCCAAATATCTGTTACCTCCTCTGGACTTTTAACAGATGAGATTGAGTTTGAGGCACCTGCCTAAATGCAGGAACATCACCATGAAAAGAGATCTCTCTGTTTTAGTGAGCAGAATACAGGTGGCCCCAATTTACACTAGGTTTGGAAAATAACTCTTGGCTGGCTGGCTGGTTGGATACAGGGCCATGTCACCAATTCTAGGAGAGTCTAAGTCTTCTAGCTTTCATGTGAGAACACTTAGTAATGTTAAAACATGAAAATGAGAGATCAGTTTACATTGCTTTTAACTTGTTAATATCACACAATATCAAAACCCCAAGATATATTTTTGAAGGGCCCAGGGATAGAAAGTCAAGCCATCGTGTACTTCTAGCTCAAAAGAAAAGAAACCCAAGCAGTTATGTTTACTAATAAAGACATCCTTCCTCACACACAGCAACGTATGCCATATCGTTGTCATCCATTGTGACTTATGTTTGAAAAAAAACAAAAGAGAAGACTGGGAGTTAGGAAGACTTACAAAGATAAAAGTCAAACAATGACCAAGATCAGAGACAAAGAGAGAACGTTGTGTCCTACAATTGTAGATGATAACACTAACAAAGCATTAATGGCTGGCTGATTCAGGTCACCTGCTCCTCACCATTGCCTTTGAAATCTGTAGGGTATCCACATGTGGAAGGTATGTAAGGTGACTGAAAATTAGACTAACTTGAAGCTATATTTGATATGCTCTCACTGATTTCTGAAGCAAAAAGCAAACTTCAAAGTCAGATAGCTTCAGGTCACTATGAAACAGGAAAGGTAAATAAATTCCTGGCATTCTACTTAAAGCTTTTTATTGATGAAAACTAGAATAGCACCATGAAATTCAATTTCAGAAGAAGGTAAGAAAAAGGCTTTGAGATCTACAACATATTGAATGGAAGCAAGGACAGTTGAATTTTTTTAAGCCTAAGAATATAAACTTTTTAAAGTTAGCAATTTAGGCTGTTTCTTTGGAAAGTTGTAATCATTTCAAAGACCTACTAAGTATATTAAACTAATTTTAGAGCTTATAATATTAATCCTTATACTGGTATGGAAAAATCCTAGTAACAGAGGTCATTCTGGAGAATGCTATAGATATCACATATAAATTTAGCAGCAACCTGTAGGTCTCATAAGAAAAATGTTTTCTAGTATATGGGAGACTTGGAACAAAGAAATGGCCAAAGAAAAGAGCAAATTGCCTTCATTTTAAAAAATATAACCTCTTTCAAACAAGTCAAGTCACTTTCAGTGCACTTGAAATGAGATAGTTCATTTAAATTGCTTTTCAAGTTTGATTAGCATTCATTTTATCTAAGGAAAAACATTGTTCATACACAATATTATAATTACATCTATTTGCCATACTTAGCTAAAAGAATTTCCAGACATCTGCAGCTGATAATTAAAAATTAATTCAAATTTTTCCTATACTATTTTCACCTTAGCAGTGCTTCTTTCCACAAAAAAAAGAAAAGAAAAATATACCTTTAGAGAGTTGTTGGCATTAGTTGACCTAGAAATGAAATCCTAGTGCCCTAGAACTATTGAATGACTCCAGAGGAATTTGCACTTACAAAGTATCTTATTTATTCTTGCTTGGCCTCAATCTGATTATTGTTATTTTTAACTTACATTTTAAGAAAGAAGGATGTGAGGCAAGCGGTGGCTCTCAGCAAGCAGTGTCTGAGAGGAAGGAGGTAACCCATTGGGGTCTAAGGGCCTCCAGCAAGAAGCTAAAGAGAGTTTGTCCAAGAAGAAAATGCCCCCAAGTAATTTTTATGAAATCTGAGATGAATATATTTTCATATCTTTTAAGTTAGCGTATGTCTCATAATTAATGATGCTAGAAAAGCCTAGTTTAAATAGCATCCTATTTTCTTTCATTGTGGCACACAAAATAATGAGCCTTTGACAACTGAGGGCATGCTAGAATGGATGAAATATGGAGGAAAACAACAGGGCATGTTCTTCATGAAAAACCCCAAGAAGTGACATGGTACCATATAGCCTATTAATGGTCTGTGAAGAACCCAAGGGAATGAATAATACAAATGATCTGAGACATGGTAGTCATTTTCTTTTTTAAAAAATATCCTTATTTTAAAAAATTATTTAATGCACATGTACAATTTTATAAAGTATGATTATATTTCTGTTTTCATAGTATATTTCTGTAATCATAGTATGATTACATTTCTGTTATGTTTCTGTTTTCCATTCGTTTTTGGTCTTTTTGAAATATTATTTCTTTTCATTGTTTGCTTGTGTCTCTGTAATGGACACACTCTAATTTTGAACCCCCCCAGTGATCTGTATCCTTGTAGTAATCCCCTGCCCTCGGGTGTTGGCGGGACCTTTCTCCTAACCAATAGAATATGGCAAAGGTGATGGGATGGGATATCACATTTCTGATTACATCCCTTTTTATAAGACTCTATCTTAGCTGATTTAGCAACAGGAGATTCTCCTCCTGGCCTTGAAGAAGCAAACAGCCATGTTGTGAACTGACTAGAGAAAGAAACACATGACAAGGAATTGCAGGTGGGCTCTAAGACATTAGGGTGGCCTCGAGCCACCAGCCGGTAAGAAAACAAGGCCCTCAGCCATACAGTCACAAGAAAATGAATGCCACCAGGGTGCCTGGGTGACTCAGTTGGTTTGCTTCTGCCTTTGCCTCAGGTCATGATCTCACAGTTTGTGGGTTCAAGCCCCACGTCAGGCTCTGTGCTGACAGCTCAGAGTCTGGAGCCCACTTCGGATTCTGTGTCTCCCTCTCTCTCTGCCCTTCCCCCACTCACGCTCTGTCTCTCTGTCTCTCTGTCTCTCTCTCTCTCTCTCTCTCTCTGTCTCTGTCTCAACAATAAATGAACATTTAAAAAAAATTTTTTTTAATTTTTTTTTTATAACATTTATTTATTTTTGAGACAGAGAGAGACAGAGCATGAACGGGGGAGGGTCAGAGAGAGGGAGACACAGAATCTGAAACAGGCTCCAGGCTCTGAGCTGTCAGCACAGAGCCCGACGCGGGGCTCGAACTCACAGCCCTCACGGACCGTGAGATCATGACCTGAGCTGAAGTCGGCCGCTTAACCGACTGAGCCACCCAGGTGCCCCTAAAAAAATTTTTTTAAAGAAAGAAAATGAATACCACCAACTGTCATGTGAGCTTGGAAAAGCATCACAAGCTTCAGAAGAGAATTCTGTCCCGGCAACACCTTTACTGCAGCCTTGCTAGATGCTGAGCAGAGGATTCAGCTGAGCACATTTTTATCCTGACCCATAAAAAATACGAGAAAATAGGTGTATGTTGTTTTAAACTTCTACATTTGTGTTAACTTGTTATACAATGGCAGACAATTAATACATTACCCTTCTCTTTTTTCTTTCTCCTGTCTACCCACAGCATCACTATCACCGTCACCACCTGGGTAAAAGGTGACAGGGACTCTTAGATTACAAAACTATAAGTATTTACAAAATACCCATGTATTTAGAGTGCGGGGAATCTCACTTATATTTCAAAACTTGGATCTTATGCAACATCATCTGCATCCTGATCCATTTGCTCAGTCACCAATACTGCATAGAAATCTTTCTGAGTTTCCAAGTATGGTTCTATACAGTCTTTAATGGATACAAAAGAGTCCATGGTATAAATGTGCTATGATGGGCATTCATTTTGTTTCCAATTTTTTGCCACTATGAATAATGTTACAACCAATATTCTGTATACAATCTTCATGAGTGCTATTATTTCTACTGGCTAGATTCCTAGGAGAGAGACTGCTCCATCAAAGTCAACTATGCATTTGTTTCTTTTAATAGTACCACATTGCTTTCCAAAAAGGATGCAATAATTTACATTTTTGTTAGTAAAATCTGAAAATATACTCACTTCTCCATCCCTGGGCAGAAAGTGGTATTTTCCTTCTTTTTAATTTTGGCCAGTCTGAGAGATACACAGGTGTAAACTTAATTTACTTTTGCCTGCCTGTAAGGATTCTGAATCCTTTTTATTAGATCTTCTATGATTTGCCTGGTGTTAGCCTTTGCATATTCTTTTCTTGGATTATTTCCTTGTCCATTTGTAAGAACTCTTTATGCATTATAGATATTAGCCTTCTGTCTGTGTTCTGCATACAAATATATTTTCTAAATATATTGTTTTTTCTATTCACTTTAAAAATGTTTTTAACATTTATTCATTTTTAAGAGACAGAGAGACAGAGTGTGAGTGGGGGAGGAGCAGAGAGGGAGGAAGACACAGAATCTGAAGCAGGCTCCAGGATCTGAGCTGTCAGCACAGAGCTGAGGTGAGGCTAGAACTCACGAACCACAAGATCGTGACTTGAGCTGAAGTTGGATGCTTAACTGACTGAGCCACCCAGGTGCCCCTCTATTCACTTTTTTTAATGTTTATTTATTTATTTTGAGAGAGAGAGAAAGAGAGAGTGTGAGTAGGGGAGGCGCAGAGAGAGAGAGGGACAGAAAAAAATCCCAAGCAGGCTCTGCTCTGTCAGTGCAGTGGGGGCTCAGATCTCACAAACCGTGAGATCACAACTCAGCCAAAATCAAGAGTCAGATGCTCAACCGACTGAGCCACCCAGGCGCCCCTCTACTTACTTTTTAAAAAATAAAATTCTTTCCCCTCAGTTTATACCCATGTTCTTCTGGATTTTTTTGTAGGTGTTCATTATTGTGTTTTTGTTAAATTTAATTTTTAATCCACCCAAAATTCATCTATATGGCGTGAGGTACTGGTGCAATCATATTTACTTCCTGATGGATAGCCAGTTGGGCTAGCACCATATGGCACAAAAACCATCATTTTCCCAATGAGCTAAAATACCACCTTGGCCATATGTTAAATTCTCATCCTCACCAGGAACTATTTTCAGACTTTTGATTCTTTTCCACTGGTCTGTTCTGATGCCAATGCCATATTGATTTAAATACAGTAAGTTACAGCATGTTCTCTTCTAGTAAGGCAAGTTCTCCTTTCTAGTCCTCTTCTCAAAAATACCTTACCTTAAGTATCTATTCCTTCAAAAAAATTTTTGAAGACTTCATCATATTGAAAAAGTTAGTTTGTTGGGAGTTCTAATTAAAACAGGAATTTCACTTTTATATTAACATTTAGAAGATTCACACTTAAATGTTATTAGTCCTTTGCACCCAAAAATGTATTCCAGCCCCTTATTCACATCTCACGTTATATTCTTTGAAACAAATCTGTAGTGTTCTTTGTATTTTAATTTTTTTTAACGTTTACTTATTTTTGAGAGAGAAAGACAGAGCACGAGTGGGGGAGGAGCAGAGAGAGAGGGAGACCCAGAATCTGAAACAGGCTCCAGGCTCTGAGCTGTCAGCAGAGAGCCAGCCGGACGCAGGGCTCAAACCCACGAACTGAGAGATCACGACCTGAGCCAAAGTCCGAACTCAACCTACTGAGCCACCCAGGCACCACCAGATCTGTAGTTTTCCACATAAGGATGAGTCCAGCACAAGTTCTCTCCTTGAGACTCTCACTGGATCCAGGGACTCACTGTAACACAGACATCATAAGCCCAGAAAATTTTCTCCTTCTCTCCTTTCCCCCTCCATTTCCTTTTCTTTTTGATGTTTACTCATTTAATGAGAATTTGGGTCCCTACAATAGCAAAACACTTAAACATGATTAGGTATTACATATTTGGGGATTTGCTTTAACAGAAGTCAACTTAGTAAAAGCAAATTTTGCATGAAGGCAACTAAAAACTTTTGCACAATCCGCTTTTCTTCCACTCTGGCAAGGTTTCCACATAGAAATATTTCTCTTCAGTTTTATCAGGTATCATGTTAGGAAATTGTCAAAATTTGTAATATTTGTTGTTCTTACAAATATAAGTTGAACTCAAGAGTGCAGAAGAAATGGCAATAATATTTGCTTTTGTAATTCCCGTAAGTAGGAAGCGTTACCAGTCAAATCAATGGAATCAGATACATTGATACTAAATTATAGTGGGTGCTTTCTTTTTCCTTTTTTTATGCTAATTGTAAACAACTTTCAGAGCATTTTATTCATTGCCAGACTGAAGTATGTAAGATGTGAGAAAGAGTTGGTTTGGGTTGTGAGGAGATAAATGGAAAAGGAAGAAAGTTTTCAGGATAATAACATGTAAATGCATGAACGTGAATAACATGTAAATGCATGAACGTGAATACACACACACACACACACACACACACACACACACACACACACAAAATCAGGTATATTTTTTCCAGACAAATATTTCATCAGATTTGAAGTCAAGCAAAAACACAATAGGTTTTCTTTAACTGTACCACCACTGGAAATAAGATTTTAAATTGCCAGTATATTTTAACCAGACCACTTTTATCCTAGAAGCCAAATATACAAAATCTGAGATTTTTACTGTCAACTTTGCAAGATTTCTCATTCACCTGAGCAAATGAAAGGAGAAGCGCAAGCTTAAAGCTTCCATTTTAGGGGCGCCTGGGTGGCTCGGTCGGTTAAGTGACCAACTTCAGCTCAGGTCATGATGTGGTTTGTGAGTTTGAGCCCTGCATCAGGCTTTGTGCTGACAGCTCAGAGCCTAGAGCCTGCTTCAGATTCTGTCTCCCTCTCTTTCTGACCCTCCCCTGCTCACCTCTGTCTCTCTGTCTCTGTCTCTCTCTCTCATAAATAAACATTTAAAAAAAAATTTAAAGCTTCCATTTTACATATTCAACAATACATAATTATATTTCCCTTTTTATTTGTAATTATGTCTCTGCTGCTCTAGTTGCCTTTTTTCTGCCTCTAGTGATAGGATAGCTCTGTTAGACCACAAGGAGTAAGTCTTTTACCTTGAAAATTATGCTTGCTTTCTTTCATAACTCCTTTGCCCAACTGGGTTCTAAACTGATGGTAAGCAATTTCCTATTTTTGCAAAGTTAAGAAATAATGTTTCAAGTATCTCTATAACTGAAAACAAATGGAATACAACAAAGAATTATTTATAGCAATTCAAATTTCATTTTTAAAGATTATTACACACAGGTTTACATAGGTCCCCTCAATTTTATGTAGGAGAATCAATTTCATGATGTAGGACAGTCTCAAATTATGACGGCTATACGGTGACAATGCTGCTTTGTTTCTCTCTGAATTTACTTCATTAAATAAAAGGCATGTGGTTTTTTTTTCCAGAAACTGAAGAAAACATAAAATGATTTTATGACATCACAGTAAAATCAAACCATGTGACTTGGTAGCGTTCAGGTTCTACTCTATCCATTTAGGTCTTACAGACTTACTTTCCAATCATGCTACATTACAAATAAAGATGAATGTCATGGTGGCTCCATTAGCTACAATGAAAACAAATTAAAATTTAAATGGCATGATGAATAGACTTACTCAAATATAGTGAAGACTGAAATGTCTTGATAACAGGTAGGCTTGAAATGGGTTGATATTACAACATGAATAAGATTTTAGTTGCTCAGGTCAATAATATGCCATAGATTGCATGGACAGTTTTTAAAATAATAGCTTTATCCAGGCTCCTGGGTGGCTCAGTCTGTTAAGCATCTGACTTTGGATCAGATCATGATCTCACAGTGTGTGAGTTCGAGTTCCACTTCAGGTGAGCTCACGCCCCACTTTGTGTGAACACGAGCCCCACTTTGGATGAGCCCCGCTTCTCTCTCTCCCATCATGGGATTCTCTCTCTCTCATCTCTCTGTCTTTGCCCCTCGCTCACTTGCAATCAATCAATCAATAAAAGCTTTATCCATGCAGTCAAAGAGATTTTCCTCATCTAATACTGGATTAAGAAAGTCCACTCTGTCCCACCCTGCTCCAGCCCAGTATTTGTGCTTTTCTTCCTGTTTCTTATCCACATTATCTTCCAGGACCCCCATAAGTGCCAGTCATTTTTACAAAGCCTAAATAAAAACTCATTCACGGTAAAATAAAAATGTCTGGTGTTATGTCTAGTACTTTGTATTTGGAATATTCTTAATATTGACATGAAAGTCTTTGTCCCTTATTAAAGGAAGCCATGGAGAAAAGGTAGCAGTGGGGGCGGGGGGGGGGGGGGGGGGAGGGGTGTTAACTTGTGACTAGAGTCATGGACTTCTTCCAGAGGGAATAGGAAGAACATGACTTTTAGATCCACATTTTTCTCACTTTGCCCCCGTTCCTATGCCATTCTGCCCTTATATCAGATATTCTCTTAAATCTTTCTAATCAGTTTGCCTGCATCTTAAAAAAACACAGATCCCAAAAATACACTTTTACCTATCTCAAAAATCTAGGTCCACATGAAAGGATTAAAAAGACAGCCATTCAGGGGCTCCTGGGTGGCTCAGTTGGTTGAGCGTCCAACTTCAGCTCAGATCATGATCTCGTGGTTTGTGAGTTTGAGCCCCGTGTCGGGCTCTGTGCTGATGGCTCAGAGCCTGGAGCCTGCTTCAGATTCTGTGTCTCCCTCTCTCTCTGCCCCTTCCCTGCTCATGCTCTGTCTCTGTCTTTCAATAATAAATAAACATTAAAAAAATTAAAAAAAAAAAGACAGCCATTCAACTTCAAGTTTAGTAGAAATCTTATCTGACATATCAGCTAGTGAATTAAAGTGTAAAGAGGTGAATCATCAAAAAGTATTATATACATACTTTAAACATTTTACTTGAATTTAAAATATACAAACATATATTCACTTTCCAGTTTTTTCATGTAGAGCCCAAAATTTTTGTGAGTATAAATTTACTACCTGGGACTCCAATGAGTTTTGCACGATTTCCTGTGTAAACCACACTCCTAATGCAGTCTAGGATTTTCAATTTTCATTTTTTAATATGAAATCTCAGAAATGTGGCCCTTCAGAGTAATCTGAATAGGAAATCATTTTATATTGTATAATTCTTTTCTAATGTTTTTACTGATATCTCACTAATACTTAACCTGATAAGATTTTTAAGTGACCTTTTTAATGGAATCTTTCCAAAGCATTCAGGTTAGTTATCATAGAGACATCAGTTTCTTTTCAGTCTGTCAGCCTCTGGAATATTTAATTAAAATGATCTTCTTGTGATTACCAAAAAAGCTGACAGAAATAAAGTGTGGGGACAAGCTTCCTGACTTAAGGTAGATAAATATTAGCCTGTCCCAGGAGGAGCAGAAATGACAGAGCAATCCTCAGCTATCCACATTCAGTTTGCTCTGGACATGGCTAGGTTTTGCAGAGGGAATGCAGAGTACCAGTTTAACTGGCAAGGTAGATAAATGGAAGATGAATTGAGGTACAGAGGCTCTACTCAAATACAATATGACCTCACGGACCAACATAACTCCAATAAAGCTTGAACCAGACATAGGAAAATCCGGTTATCCCAGAGAGTTCTCTCAGGAGATTTTCTCTGCAGAAGAGATCAAACACAGAGGATGTACCATGACCATTTCCAATGTGTTTACAATACTAAGATAATAAGTATTGGAGGAAATGAAAATAACTCCAGGAACAGGGTAGACTAAAGAGCACAAACAACTGAAACAAATCAAGCCGTAGCAGAAAAAGAAGTAGCAGCTTTGCTGAAAGAAGTTTTTAACTGTCATTTTTGCAGCATGAAACTGATCCTATTACCATTTTCTGTTACACTAAGGATTGCAGGTGTCACTATTATAATGCAAAATCCTCATCTCACATGGGTAGTGTTTTGTGGTATTCAGAGGGGAAAAAAAACAACTTTCTAATGTGAGGACTAAAGGAAAATAAAAGTCTACAAAATACTTGATAAAATAAGAATGAATTGTTTTAACAGCAGTGGCATATCAGAGTGATCAAAATTCGTGTAGCAGATATAGATGATGATTCATCTTTACTAGACCCTTAATTACTACATTCATCTTAATGATTTGAACCTGTTCCAGAAATATTTAAACCAGGTGCAAAATAAAAGGCAGCATAAAACGTCGCTCCATGTGAAAATAAACTGCAGTTACCATTATTATAAGTAAGACCATGCGACTTAAAGGATATCAATAGCATAGTCTGAATTCTAAAATTTAGAAGAATAAATCAGATATCTTTCATTATGAAAACATGCTCTCATAATCTGATTGTGAGGAGGGGAGAATGGGATAAACAGCTACATTTTGAATGGGGATAAAAGGGTTTCTTATTTCATCAATAGTAAAATCCTTTATTTTTTCATTTTAAAATTTTTTTATCTTATACACCATGACCAAGTGGAATTTATCCCAGGTATGCAAGGCACATTCAACATTCAAATATCAATTAATGTAATCATCATCAACAAGAATAAAAATCATATAATCATATTAATAAATATACAAAAAGCATTTGACAAAATCCAACACCCATTCACGATTAAAACACACACACATGCACACACACACAGACACACACACCTCAGCAAACTAGGAATATAGTGGGAATTACAGTGGAACTTCCTTAACTTGATAAAGAACATTTACAAAAAACCTTCAGCTAATGTCATATGTAATTATGACAAACTAAAAATTTCCCCCCTAAGATCAGAAACAAGCCAAGGATGACTCCTCTTACCACTTCTGCTCAAGATTGTGCTGGAAGTCCTAGGTAATGCAATAAGACAAGAAAAGGAAGTAAAATATATACAGATTGGGAAGCAAGAAATAAAACTATCTTTGTTCACAGATGACATAGTTGTTTATGTAGAAAATCCCAAAGAATCAAAAAAAATCACTTCTGGATAATAAACAATTATAGAAAAATGACAGGATATAAGATTAATATCCAAGAGCGGCATTATCACCAAAGACTTTCTCATTGATATAATTGAAATTAAAAGGCACCTTAAAAGGGTCTCGGTGTTATTTAGTACCATGTATGTATTTCTCTTCCCAAACCAAATATTGTACCAACAAAACCAACTAAACACACCCTTTTTATACTGACCTTTCACTGAAAATTCACAGCACATGTATTTCTAGACAATTTAAATATTTCCTCTTTGATTCTTAGCTCCAGCTGAGACGTTGTGCCTTCCAACTCCATTCTTAGTACTTCCCATGGCTTGGCAAAAAAAAGGCTCCTTTCAGCATAGATGCGAAAGAGCTGAGAAAGAATGGCTTAGGACAGGGATATGGTGGAAGGTTAAGATGGCAGAATGAAGTTTTCACAAGACGCAACTATGGCCTTTGCTTTTGTTTTCTACCTTAGTGAAAAATTTGCCATTTCTGCATGATTTCAGGTTGAATAAAACCATGTTGTGGATCAAAAAAAAAAAGAATTTTATATTAAAGTTTCTTTTAATTCAGACTTTTAGATATATAATGGATAATTCACATGGTCAAAAATTACAAAGTTTAAAACAATGTACAGTAAAGATTCCTTCCAAGATTATCTCCATCTGCCCAGTTCCCAATTGTTTCCTTCCCAGTAACAACTGTTTTATATAATGAGTGTATACACACACACACACACACACACACACACACACACACACACACTTTGTCAATTTACACAAATGGTTGCATATTATACCTTCCTATACCTTACTTTTTCATTTAACACTGTATCTTTAAAAACTTTCTAAGTCAGTACATAGAGCACTTTCTTCTTTGTTTTTAACAAGTGAAAAATATTTAATTGTATTAATGTGTCATAATTTATTTAACCAATATACTCTGTAGATTGGCACATCTATCATTTCGCACGTTAAGAATTTATCTATGAGAAATAAAGCTACTGGTTTAAAAAAGTGAAATGTACATTTGTAATTTTGACAAATATTGTCAATTGCCCTTTATATGCAGTCACTTTTATTTATACCACTCTGAGCAATGAATAGGAGGGCTTGTTTCCTGTTACTGATAGATTACATTATAAAACTCAAAATTTTGCCAATATGACAAAAGAAATGGCTCCAGTGTAGCTTTTGTATGCATGTCTCTAATATTCAGTGAGGTTGCTACCTTTTTATATATTTTTAAATTATTTGTATTTTGTTAATTGTGAGCTATCTGTTCATATTTTTTGCCTTCTTATACTTTGGGTTATCAGTCTTTTGTTGAGCCTTAGTAGCTTTCCATATAATGGTGAGATTAACTGTTTGTTTGTGATGTGGGTTATAGAATTTTTCCAAGTTTGCAATTTGTCTTTTGACTTACCATGTTGTGTTTTGTCATGAAGATTTTTTTCTTTTTATATTTCCAAATTTACTAATCTTTTTTAATTGAGGGTCCTGGATTTCGATTCCTATGTAGAAAAGCCTTCCCATTGAAAAGTGAATTTTCATCCAGAATTTAAGGGCTTCTTTTTTTTTATATGTAAATTCTTAATGCATTTGGAATTTATCGTAGTATGTAATTTACAATGTGCATCCAATTTTACTTTTTCCAAAAAACTACCCATTGTCCTAAGACCATTTGTTAACCAATCCACTTTTACCCTCCTGTTTTGAGATAGCCCTTTGTAATATACTAGATTTTTGTATCATTTATTTGTAGCTGCTATTTATTGATATACATATTCTTTGTTGAATATTGAGACATGAAGTGTCTTATGCCAGGAAATCCATCCCCTACAAGTATTGCTCCTTTTTTGAGAGTTTTTCTCAATATTCCCATTTGTATATTTTTTCTATAAAAACATTATAATCAGTTTTCCTAGTATAAAAACACTTGGTATTCTTTTGGATCACTTTACATTTGTACCATGAATAATTGAAGGAATTTACATTGGACTATCTTATAATTTCATGAAGAATTGATAATTTCATGATTTTTAAATTTTCCTGTCAAAACCTTGCTATGTCTTCCCATTATATCATTTCTTTTATGTCTTTCAGTAGCATTCTAAAGTTTTCTAAATATAGGTTTTATATTTCTTGATGTGTTGATTCCTAGGTATTAAAATAATACCTGGAGTCATTTGTTCTATTATTTCATAGTTGTTTCTTGTATAATAAAAACTGTTGAGGGGAGCCTGGGTGGTTCAGCCGGTTGAGCGTCCGACTTCGGCTGGGGACATGATCCCACAGTTTGTGGGATGGAGCCCCGTGTCGGGCTCTGTGCTGACAGCTCAGAGTCTGGAACCTGCTTCAGATTCTGTGTCTCCCTCTCTCTCTGACCCTCCCCCGTTCATTTTCTGTCTCTCTGTCAAAAATAAATACACATTAAAAAAATTTTTTTTAACTGTTGATTTCTCTATATTAATTCTACATCCCACTACTTTACTGAATGTTCTTATGTGATAGGTTTTCAATTGATATTTTTTATGCAATCATATCATCTTGAAATAGTGTTTTTATTTATTTCCTAGTAGTTACATGAAGGAGAATAGATAGGAAAATATTCTTTGAATTCTTTCATGTTCAAAACAGTTTATTCTAGCCTTTAATCTTAAAGAACATTTGGCTGCTTAGAAAATTACTGAATCACACATTATTTGAGGATCTTGTAAGATTTGTTCCACTGCCTTCTAAAGTTGAATTTACTTGAGAAATCTGAGGTCAGTGTGATTTTTCATATATAGATATAGATATAGATATATAGATATATAGATATATAGATATATAGATATGACTAGATGTCCAAGAGATTCGTTCTTTATCCATGAAGTTTCATACTTTCATGAAGTGATATTTCAGTATTGACCATTCTGGGCTAGTTTCCCTGGGCACATGGTGTTTCCCTTCATTATTTAGATTCAAATCTTTTATTTCATTATTTTATTCAAATCTTTCATTTAGAGCCCTAAAGAGCAAAGGTAGAGATCAAGAAAATAATTTTCTTGAATTCTATCTTTATTTTAGGGACTCTAATTATGCAATGTTACATTTTTATTGCCTCACTTCAATATTTACCATCTTTCTCTAATCTGAATCTATAGATCACTTTGTGTATGGATCTTTTTAAACAATATTTTAACAATAGTAATTTTAAAAATATAAATTTTTCCAATCTATTAATGTAGAACATCTTCCCATTTATTTGTGTCTTTTTTAATTTTCCCATCAATTTCTTAAAGTTTTTAGGGTTTAGATCTTTTGCTCTTGGTTGCATTTATTCCTAAGTAGTTTATTCTTTTTGATGCTATTGTAAATGGGATTGTTTTCTTTATTTTGTTTTCACATAGTTCATTATTAGAGTGTAGAGACACAATTGATTTTCATTTGTCGGTTTTGTATTCTGACATTTTACAGAATTCATTTGTTGTAATATTTAGAGACAATTAGTCATTAGAGTTGTCTATATATAGTATCATGCCATCTACAAATACAGACAATATTACTTCTTTTACCATTTAGATGCTATTTCTTTTTTATTTCCCTTTTGATTTCTTCTCTGTCCCATTGATTGTTCAGGTGTTATTGTTCAATTTCCACATATGTGTGAATGTCTCCAGTTTTCCTTCTGTAATTGACTTCTAGTTTCATATCAATGTGGTAAGAAAAAAATACATGATGTGATCTCAGACTTCTTATATTTGCTAAGTTTTGTTTTGTTATTTAACATATTATCTATCCTGGAGGATATTCCATGTGCACTTAAGAAAAATGTTTATTCTGTTCCCATTAGATAGGATGTATGTGTCTTAGGTCCATTTGGTCTAAAGTATATAGTTCAAGTTCAAGTTGACTTTGTCTCTGGATCATCTATCCATTGTTGTAGGTAGAGTGTTAAAGTCCCTATTATAATTGTATTGCTGTCTATTTCTCCCTTTATATGTTAGTATTTGCTTAATACAGCTAGGTGCATGCTGGGTGCATATATATTTACAATTGTTATATCTTCTTAATAAATGGACCCCTGTATCATTATACAATGTCCTCCTTTTTCTCTCCTTATAATTTTTTACTGTAAAGTATGTTTTATTTGATGTAAATATAGCTAACCCTGTTCACTTCTGCTTTCAATTTGCATGGAATCTCTTTTTCTATCTCTTCCTTTTGAGCCCATGTGTGCTTTTAAAGTTGAAGTGACTCTCTTGGAAGAAGCATATAATTGGGTCTTTTTTTTTTATCTGTTTACTCACTCTAAGCCTTTTGATTAAAGAGTTTAATCCATTTACATTTAAAGTAATTATTGATAGATCAGCATTTATTAATGCCATCTTATTTTTTCTGGCTATTTCTAGTTCCTTTGCTGTTTTCTTCCTCTCTTGCTGTTTTCCTTGTGGTTTAATGATATTCCATAGTGCTATACTTTGATTCCAGTTATTTGGGCTTATTCATCCTAGACTTTAAAAGTTAGTCATTATGATGAATAAGGAGAAGATATGAACTTATAACTCACAATTTATTATAGTTTTATATCCTGAGAACACCATTAGTCTTCTTTCACGACCTCATATAATGACTTAATTTTTCAACTCTGACTAGAGACCTCTGCAAAGTTTTTCTGAGGTAAGAAAACAATTTCATTGTTTCAAGTAACATTTTTATTGCTACTCTTCTTTGACAGATATGATAATCATCTGGAAGTTTTAGTACTTCAGTATAGCTGCTATTCGGGGTGCATGAGACATTATATGTCTTCACATTTTAAGCAATCTTCAATTGTCAAATGATGTATCCAGGAAAGAATATCTACACAGTTTCCTAATTTACTATGACATACTTCCTAAGATATCTGAAATCCTTATTTGAAGACACTGTAGAAACTACTTCTTTCCTAAGCAGTTATATGTACTCTAATTAATTAAAGACAAAGACCTATATGAGAAAACTTTTCCTATTAATAGGCTTTATGGGGCAAACTTATCTGTTATTTCTAAAGCAATAGCAAACACTTCAACAAGGCCTACATGTGATAAGGAATCCTATGGTACTAAACTATTTTTAGACAAAACATATTTCTTTTATTTTTGCGTGGCTAAATTATAAATTATATAACATTATGAGAAATATATGTAGCTTAACACTGTGGAACTATACAAAGCCAGAGCACTTTTCAAGATCAAGTGACAGAAAAACACAAGTGTGAAGACCAAAAAGTGCATCTCTTGCTGAATCCAGTAGTTAAAATGATATCATTAGGACTCATTAGGACTCTGTTTTCTTGTCTGCTTTGCTTCAAATAAGACAGGATTTGTCTGTGTGGCAGCAAAATGCCTGCAAGTATTCCAGAAACCTGGAGGAATCTGAATCATCCAGTGTGAGTTTGTGCCTATCCCCATGGCAACCACTGTGGTCAGGGAAATGCAGTGCTCTGATTGGTCAGGCCTGGACCGTAAACTAAGGGGGATTGGGAAAGTTTGGCCTGGCCAGGCCTAGCCAATCATTATGAGATAGGAGAAGGGGTGGCTTCCTAAATGTGCTGAAGACGTTTATCTATACGTTTTTTTTTTTTTTCACTTAATCTGTTGCTAAGGTATCAAGCCCAGTGGAATGAGTTTTAGAAGTTCTGAAAGTTTCTTTGCAGCCCTTCATATTCAAATGTTGGAACCCTGAGTTATTTTGGGGGAAACATCATCTGAATTCAATACCTGGAATTGGGTCTTCCAGTGGCATTTTACACTTCATAGTGGCCTCCATTACTCTCTCTAATCGGCTCAAGCAAAGCTTTCCACTTCTATAGGCAGAAACAAATGATACCAATTGACAAACTTTAAACCAAGTCTCAGGGACAAGCACATGCTCAAGCATGGAAGATCAATAAGTTTCAAGAGGGCAGATCCTGAGATTTCTTTCTGTCCACACCCTCCTCTTGGAGAATGTACCCTTTCCCTGCAGTCCTGCAGGCCAGACAGTCTTTGTTCTTTGCCCTAGCTGTAAGCAGGCTACTGCTGGGTCCTGGCTTTCCAAGAGTCCAAGCCCTCCTCAATCCCGGCTATTTGTTGCTGCTCTCCAGCTCCATCTTAAGATTTCACATGTAATTGCAGTTATAGCACATTATGCCCACATTGAGGTAGGTATAATTCTCAATTTATAGAGATTAGAAACTGTTGCTCAGGGGCATCTGCATGGTTCAGTCAGTTAAGCATCTGACTCTTGATCTCAGATCAGGTCTTGATCTCAGGGTTGTGAGGTCAAACCCCTCTTTGGACTCCACAATGGGCATGAAGCCTACTTAAAAAAATAAAATAAAATAATAAAAAAACTGTTGTTCAGTGATATTAATTAACTAGTTGCCCAGACTGACACAAGAAAGTATTGAGCCAGGTCTTCTGCCTAAGTGTTGTGCTTTTTCCCCTCTATCAGCTTCCAGGTTCTCTCTGGGTTTATGCCTGGCCCTAGATATTGCTCTCAGTCCTCCCTTGTCTCTTCTGAGCTTACCATCTCATCTCAGATTCTTCCTCAACCCACATACATTGCATAACTTTCTTCCCAATATTTTTGTTCTAAAGCAAATAGTAGTAGTTTGGTAGTGAAGTTTTTTTGGTAGGTTATTTTTTTAAGTAATTAATGTCAAAGTAGAAAACAGGATTAATGAGAGAGAGAGACATACCTATCATCAGAACCATCACAATTCTCCCTCTCGTCCTCACAGAGGGAAAGAAAATGTTTGAAAATGGCAGACCCAAAACAATGGCTACAGTTCAAAGAGATACTACAGTGAAAGGAAATAAGAGACCATTTGTGAGATATTTAAATAAGAGAGTTGAGGGGCACCTGGGTGGCTCAGTCGGTTAAGCGGCCGACTTCGGCTCAGGTCATGATCTCACAGTCCATGAATTTGAGCCCCGCGTCGGGCTATGTGCTGACAACCTGGAGCCTGTTTCAGATTCTGTGTCTCCCTCTCTCTGACCCTCCCCCGTTCATGCTCTGTTTCTCTCTGTCTCAAAAATAAATAAACGTTAAAAAAAATTATAAAAAATAAATAAATAAATAAGAGAGTTGATATGAAGAGTACTTGCTTTGGCACATCTGAGAAAGTATAAGAAAATACAGTACGGCAATTTATTTGCAATGTATTTAAGCTACTTATGTTGATTGCTTATTAAATCAGACTGGGAATTCAGCCAACTCCTGTTGACTTATACTTCCAGAAATTCCTTCTTTAGCTTATATTGGATGATAAATAAATGCTGATGACTGATATGTTACAATTTTCCCTTTCATCTGACTCCTCAGAAACCACAGTTTGCCTAGAGTAAGTCAATGTTCTTCAAAAGCCTAATGGTCATATTTAATTTATGTTAAGTCAAAATACCTTCTCTCTAACCAGTGATTACACAAAAAAATCTTGTAACAAGCTTCTGTACCTGAGGACTCACTAACAACCAAATAACCATACATAAATGTGGGCTTTTCCTCCTAATTTCTAAAGGTTGGAGTGATAAGGAAATATGTATATCTTTATACATATATCCTTATATAAATTTATCTCCTTGAATATCTCCTAATATGTTGTCACCTTAAATATAGATAGATAAAGATATATAGATACATAGATATAAAATCATCTGTGAAACCCAAAGTTGTTATTAGATCCAAACCCTGGAGTTTGGGGTGGTGATTTCCAGAACTAATGGATCAAAAGCTAATTGAGTAATGGATTGTAGGAAAGCCTAAGTCACAATTAAATAAATAAGGAGTTGGTCTCTGTAAAGTTGCATGTGGGAGTGCCTGGGTAGCTCAATCGGTTGAGCATCTGACTCTTGATTTTGACTCAGGTCATGATCCTGGGGTCATGGGATTGAGCCCCATGCTGGGCTCCATGCTGAGCAGAGAGCCTGCTTGAGATTCTGTCTCTCCCACTGCCCCTCTCCCTTGCTTGTACTCTCTCTCTCTCTCTCAAAAAGAAAGAAAGAAAGAAAGAAAGAAAGAAAGAAAGAAAGAAAGAAAGAAAGAAATATAAATTATTTTTTTTCAATATATGAAATTTATTGTCAAATTTGTTTCCATACAACACCCAGTGCTCACCCAAAAGGTGCCCTCCTCAATACCCATCACCCACCCGCCCCTCCCTCCCACCCCCCATCAACCCTCAGTTTGTTCTCAGTTTTTAACAGTCTCTTAGGCTTTGGCTCTCTCCCACTCTAACCTCTTTTTTTTTTTTTCCTTCCCCTCCCCCATGGGTTTCTGTTAAGTTTCTCAGGATCCACATAAGAGTGAAACCATATGGTATCTGTCTTTCTCTGTATAGCTTATTTCACTTAGCATCACACTTTCCAGTTCCATCCACATTGCTACAAAGGGCCATATTTCATTCTTTCTCATTGCCACGTAGTACTCCATTGTGTATATAAACCACAATTTCTTTATCCATTCATCAGTTGATGGACATTTAGGCTCTTTCCATAATTTGGCTATTGTTGAGAGTGCTGCTATAAACATTGGGGTACAAGTGCCCCTATGCATCAGTACTCCTGTATCCCTTGGGTAAATTCCTAGCAGTGCTATTGCTGGGTCATAGGGTAAGTCTACTTTTAATTTTTTGAGGAACCTCCACACTGTTTTCCAGAGTGGCTGTACCAGTTTGCATTCCCACCAACAGTGCAAGAGGGTTCCCGTTTCTCCACAACCTCTCCAGCATCTATGGTCTCCTGATTTGTTCATTTTGGCCACTCTGACTGGCATGAGGTGATATCTGAGTGTGGTTTTGATTTGTATTTCCCTGATGAGGAATGACATTGAGCATCTTTCCATGTGCCTGTTGGCCATCCGGATGTCTTCTTTAGAGAAGTGTCTATTCATGTTTTCTGCCCATTTCTTCACTGGGTTATTTGTTTTTCGGGTGTGGAGTTTGGTGAGCTCTTTATAGATTTTGGACTCCAGCCCTTTGTCTGATATGTCATTTGCAAATATCTTTTCCCATTCCATTGGTTGCCTTTTAGTTTTGTTGGTTGTTTCCTTTGATGTGCAGAAGCTTTTTATCTTCATGAGGTCTCAGTAGTTCATTTTTGCTTTTAATTGCATTGCCTTTGGGGATGTGTCAAGGAAGAAATTGCTACGGCTGAGGTCAGAGAGGTCTTTTCCTGCTTTCTCCTCTAGGGTTTTGATGGTCTCCTGTCTCACATTCAGGTCCTTTATCCATTTTGAGTTTATTTTTGTGAATGGTGTGAGAAAGTGGTCTAGTTTCAATCTTCTGCATGATGCTGTCCAGTTCTCCCAGCACCATTTGTTAAAGAGACTGTCTTTTTTCCATTGGATGTTCTTTCCTGCTTTGTCAAAGATGAGTTGGCCATACGTTTGTGGGTCTAGTTCTGGGGTTTCTGTTCTATTCCATTGGTCTATGTGTCTGGTTTGTGCAATACCATGCTGTCTTGATGATGACAGCTTTGTAGTAGAGGCTAAAGTCTGGGATTGTGATGCCTCCTGCTTTGGTCTTCTTCAAAATTACTTTGGCTATTCGAGGCCTTTTGTGGTTCCATATGAATTTTAGGATTGCTTGTTCTAGTTTCAAGAAGAATGCTGGTGCAATTTTGATTGGGATTGCATTGAATGTGTAGATAGCTTTGGGTAGTATTGACATTTTGACAATATTTATTCTTCCAATCCATGAGCACGGAATGTTTTTCCATTTCTTTATATCTTCTTCAATTACCTTCATAAGCTTTCTATAGTTTTCAGCATACAGATCTTTTACATCCTTGGTTAGATTTATTCTTAGGTATTTTATGCTTCTTGGTGCAATTGTGAATGGGATCAGTTTCTTTATTTGTCTTTCTGTTGCTTCATTATTAGTGTATAAGAGTGCAACTGATTTCTGTACATTGATTTTGTATCCTGCAACTTTGCTGAATTCATGTATCAGTTCTAGCAGACTTTTGGTGGAGTCTATCGGATTTTCCATGTATAGTATCATGTCATCTGCAAAAAGCGAAAGCTTGACTTCATCTTTGCCAATTTTGATGCCTTTGATTTCCTTTTGTTGTCTGATTGCTGATGCTAGAACTTCCAACAGTATGTTAAACAACAGCGGTGAGAGTGGGCATCCCTGTCGTGTTTCTGATCTCAGGGAAAAAGCTCTCAGTTTTTCCCCATTGAGGATGATGTTAGCTGTGGGCTTTTCATAAATGGCTTTTATGATGTTTAAGTATGTTCCTTCTATCCCGACTTTCTCAAGGGTTTTTATTAAGAAATGTTGCTGAATTTTGTCAAATGCCTTCTCTGCATCGATTGACAGGATCATATGGTTCTTATCTTTTCTTTTATGAATGTGATGTATCACGTTGATTGATTTGCAAATGTTGAACCAGCCCTGCATCCCAGGAATGAATCCCACTTGATCATGGTGAATAATTCTTTTTTTTTTTTTTTTAATTTTTTTTTTTCAACGTTTTTTATTTATTTTTGGGACAGAGAGAGACAGAGCATGAACGGGGGAGGGGCAGAGAGAGAGGGAGACACAGAATCGGAAACAGGCTCCAGGCTCCGAGCCATCAGCCCAGAGCCCGACGCGGGGCTCGAACTCACGGACCGCGAGATCGTGACCTGGCTGAAGTCGGACGCTTAACCGACTGCGCCACCCAGGCGCCCCAATAATTCTTTTTATATGCTGTTGAATTTGATTTGCTAGTATCTTATTGAGAATTTTTGCATCCATATTCATCAGGGATATTGGCCTGTAGTTCTCTCTTTTTACTGGGTCTCCGTCTGGTTTAGGAATCAGGTAGTACTGGCGTCATAGAATGAGTCTGGAAGTATTCCTTCCCTTTTTATTTTTTGGAATAGCTTGAGAAGGATAGGTATTATCTCTGCTTTAAACGTCTGGTAGAACTCCCCTGGGAAGCCATCTGGTCCTGGACTCTTATTTGTTGGGATATTTTTGATGACTGATTCAATTTCTTCACTGGTTATGGGTCTGTTCAAGCTTTCTATTTCCTCCTGATTGAGTTTTGGAAGCGTGTCAGTGTTTAGGAATTTGTCCATTTCTTCCAGGTTGTCCAGTTTGTTGGCATATAATTTTTCATAGTATTCCCTGATAATTGCTTGTATCTCTGAGGGATTGGTTGTAATAATTCCATTTTCATTCATGATTTTATTTATTTGGGTCATCTCCCTTTTCTTTTTGAGAAGCCTGGCTAGAGGTTTGTCAATTTTGTTTATTTTTTCAAAGAACCAGCTCTTGGTTTCATTGATCTGCTCTACAGGTTTTTTTAGAATCTATATTATTTATTTCTGCTCTGATCTTTATTATTTCTCTTCTTCTGCTGGGTTTGCTGTTCTGCTTCTATTTCCTTTAGGTGTGCTGTTAGATTTTGTATTTGGGATTTTTCTTGTTTTTTGAGATAGGCCTGGATTGCAATGTATTTTCCTCTCAGGACTGCCTTCGCTGCATCCCAAAGCGTTTGGATCGTTGTATTTTCATTTTTGTTTGTTTCCATATATTTTTTAATTTCTTCTCTAATTGCCTGGCTGACCCACTCATTCTTTAGTAGGGTGTTCTTTAACCTCCATGCTTTTGGAGGTTTTCCAGACTTTTTCCTGTGGTTGATTTCAAGCTTCATAGCATTGTGGTCTGAAGGTATGCATGGTATGATTTCAATTCGTGTATACTTATGAAGGGCTGTTTTGTGACCCAGTATGTGATCTATCTTGGAGAATGTTCCATGTGCATTTGAAAAGAAAGTATATTCTGTTGCTTTGGGATGCAGAGTTCTAAATATATCTGTCAAGTCCATCTGATCCAATGTCTCATTCAGGGCCCTTATTTCTTTATTGACCGTGTGTCTAGATGATCTATCCATTTCTGTAAGTGGAGTGTTAAAGTCCCCTGCAATGACCTCATTCTTATCAATAAGGTTGCTTATGTTTGTGAGTAATTGTTTTATATATTTGGGGGCTCCGGTATTCGGCGCATAGACATTTATAATTGTTAGCTCTTCCTGATGGATAGACCCTGTAATTATTATATAATGCCCTTCTTCATCTCTTGTTACAGCCTTTAATTTAAAGTCTAGTTTGTCTGATATAAGTATGGCTACTCCAGCTTTCTTTTGACTTCCAGTGGCATGATAAATAGTTCTCCATCCCCTCACTCTCAATCTAAAGGTGTCCTCAGGTCTAAAATGAGTCTCTCATAGACAGCAAATAGATGGGTCTTGTTTTTTTATCCATTCTGATACCCTATGTCTTTTGGTTGGCGCATTTAGTCCATTTACGTTCAGTGTTATTATAGAAAGATATGGGTTTAGAGTCATTGTGATGTCCGTAGGTTTCATGCTTGTAGCAATGTCTCTGGTACTTTGTCTCACAGGATCCCCCTTAAGATCTCTTGTAGGGCTGGTTTAGTGGTGACGAATTCCTTCAGTTTTTGTTTGGGAAGACCTTTATCTCTCCTTCTATTCTAAATGACAGACTTGCTGAATAAAGGATTCTCAGCTGCATATTTTTTTTCTGTTCATCACATTGAAGATCTCCTGCCATTCCTTTCTGGCCTGCCAAGTTTCAGTAGAGAGATTGGTCACGAGTCTTATAGGTCTCCCTTTATATGTTAGAGCACGTTTATCCCTAGCTGCTTTCAGAATTTTCTCTTTATCCTTGTATTTTGCCAGTTTCACTATGATATGTCGTGCAGAAGATCGATTCAAGTTCTGTCTGAAGGGAGTTCTCTGTGCCTCTTGGACTTCAATGCCTTTTTCCTTCCCCAGATCAGGGAAGTTCTCAGCTATGATTCTTCAAGTACACCTTCAGCACCTTTCCCTCTTGCTTCCTCCTCTGGAATACCAATTATGCGTATATTATTTCTCTTTGGTGCATCACTTAGTTCTCTAATTTTCCCCTCATACTCCTATATTTTTTTATGTCTCTTTTTCTCACCTTCTTCTTTTTCCATAATTTTATCTCCTAGTTCACCTATTCTCTCCTCTGCCTCTTCAATCTGAGCCGTGGTTGTCTCCATTTTATTTTGCAGCTCATTAATAACATTTTTTAGCTCCTCCTGGCTGTTCCTTAGTCCCTTGATCTCTGTAGCAAGAGATTCTCTGCTGTCCTTTATACTGTTTTCAAGCCCAGCGATTAATTTTATGACTATTATTCTAAATTCACTTTCTGTTATATTGTTTAAATCGTTTTTGGTCAGTTCATTAGCTGTCGTTATTTCCAGGTCTTTTTTTGAGGGGAATTCTTCCGTTTTGTCATTTTGGATAGTTCCTGGAGTGGTGCGGGACTGCAGGGCACTTCCCCTGTGCTGTCTTGAATAACTTGCGTTGGTGGGCGGGGCCGCAGTCAGACCTGATGTCTGCCCCCAGCCCACTGCTGGGGCCACAGTCAGACTGGTGTGTGCCTTCTCTTCCCCTCTCCTAGGGGTGGGATTCACTGTGGGGTGGCATGGCCCGTCTGGACTACTTGCACACTGCCAGGCTTGTGGTGCTGGGGATCTGGCGTATCAGCTGTGGTGGATCGGCAAGGTGCACAGGGGCGGGAGGGGCAGGCTCAGCTCGCTTTGCCTTCGAGATCTGCTTCGGGAGGGTCCCTGCGGCACCGGGAGGGAGTCAGACCCACCGGAGGGAAGGATCCACAGAAGCACAGCGTTGGGTGTTTGCGAGGTGCAAGCAAGTTCCGTGAGGGGAACTGGTTCCCTTTGGGATTTTGGCTGGGGGATGGGCGAGGGAGATGGCGCTGGCGAGCGCCTTTGTTCCCTGCCAAACTGAGCTCTGTCGTCCCGGGGCTCAGCAACTCTCCCTCCCGTTGTCCTCCAGCCTTCCCGCTTTCCGAGCAGAGCTGTTAACTTATGACCTCCCAGATGCTAAGTCCCGCTTGCTGTCTGAACACACTCCGTCCAGCCCCTCAGCTTTTGCCAGCCAACTCGGGGTCTCTGCTTGGCCGGCAGGCCACTCCTCCACCCCAGCTCCCTCCCGCCAGTCCGTGGAGCGCACCGCCTCTCCGCCCTTCCTACCCTCTTCTGTGGGCCTCTCGTCTGCGCTTGGCTCCAGAGACTCTGTTCTGCTAGTCTTCTGGAGATTTTCTGGGTTATTTAGGCAGGTGTGGGTGGAATCTAAGTGATCTGTAGGACACAGTGAGCTCAGCGTCCTCCTACGCCGCCATCTTCCCAGAAGCCCCTATCTAAATTATTTATAAGAAATTCATAATACCACTGGCTGACAACAGGCCATATGATGTACAAACAGGACACGGTTCAGAGGAAAGGAAATAGGCTCCACACTAACGAGTAAGTAAGCTACTTTTAAACTCATTTAGCCTATTTCCTCATTTGTAACATGAGGATGACAGCATTATTTACTACAATGGGATGTTGTGAGGGTTTAACAATGTCATTTTTGCTGGAATTATTATGTCTGTGATCTTCAGCATGACAATATCTCTCCGTGCCTCATTTTCACATCTCTGAGTGGGAAGGATATAACCTGCTTCAGGGAATTGTGCTGATGATTAACTATGACAAAAGAGGTGGCATAAGTGGCAAAGTGACTAGTACATGGTTTCCTTTTCTTTCCCAATCCTATCTAAGATATAAGCAAGGCCAGTGAAATTCCTCAAAATGTTTGAATATAAATGGATTCTAAAATAAGAAAAAATCATATGAACACATATATTTGAAATATAAATAATAGTATTAAATTATTTCAATTTTCAAATGCATAGTAATTTGAAATAGCATAAATAATTTCCTACATCCTCAGGCATGCCCACATCTGCTACATTTTTTCAAGTACTTTCTGTTATGGATTGTTGTTTTAATGTGAATGTTCCTTTTGCCTTATGAAATATTATTTCTTTGGGGTATTCTTTCTAATAAAATTGTCACTTATCTTAAAATCATCACTGCCAATTTATTTCTTTTCATATTTTCCATATCTGTATAAAACCATACAAACATGGTTGGCATTTCTTATTCAAAACACATCAATAACATTGGAGGCCAGGGTACACTTATCTTTTTTCTGTCAAACTAAAGTCAACTGTTGTGCTATTTGGAATATTAATGGAGAGCCTGTCAGATATTCAAATAATAGTGGAACAATGTTTATCAAAATCATTATGCCCAGAGGGAAAAAGGGCAAAAACCATGGATATCTAAAGTAAAGGAAACATAAAATTTTTTTCAGATTACCCTATTTAAGTCTTCAATTCATAATGAAAATTAAAAAAATAATATGTGGCCAGTACTGAACGAACTATGCTAAATCCAAGTACAATGTATTCAGAATTGGTAATGTGATGTTTCAAGTATTATCTCTCTCCTAACAAGGTAAATTGTTGTTCATCTTAATGTCACCCAGAAGTAAAGCATTTGCCTAAAATTAATTTTCTCTCTTTTTAAATATGCCACATTAGTGATTCATATCTTCTCTATTTGGGGAATATAATGTCATGTTTCAGTTGAAAATAACTTCTGATAGGCTATGTGAGGATATAAAAGATACATAAATGAAAGAGGATAGGGCTAAAAAAAAAAAAAAGAAAAGAAAAAACGTCAGCCTACTCCTCTGTGTAATTAGTTTCATAAGAATATAGGTCAAATTGGTCATGAATAATTACAGTAATATTTAAACAAAGCCACCTGAAAAAGTATAATTCTCATATCAGTGAAACATGAGTTAACTCAATTAAAAGTTGTGATATAGCTGAAGAAACTATGTGTTTGTCAGAAAAAAAGGTTGAACTGCTACAAAATCATAGGGCAGTCTTTCCCAAACATCAGCAGTGCCTATCAAGACTGCATCCAGGAAAAAATAGTAAATTTAGCCACCAGTTTTTCTGGTAATAAAATTCATTTCTATGCAGTTTTACATGGAGTGAAAGCAGATTCTGGCTATGTTGATAGGATTCCACTTTTTAACACAGGTGTAATGGCAAAGTAATAAATTGGCACTATGGTTTTAAACATTAGTTTTAAGAGTTTGTGCTTTACTTAAATTGAACCCAATTCTGGAACTGACTGAATTAGGATTTTAAACCTATCCAGCTGAGAACCACAGCAAATGCTCCAACATACCTCCACTCCAGGAGGAGAGACAGTAGCTATACGATTTCATTCTTGGCCTTGTGACTTTCCATGTGCTCTGTTAGAGTTATGTGAGAACATGACAGTGTAGAATCATCAATGGGTAGCTTCTCAGTTTTCAAGATGAGTATTTACTTCCAATCTCTTCCAGTGACAGATGTTACATTAGATGGCATTCCTTTCCAGAACATCTTATTTCTTGACACAAATAACAATTCCATACTTTTTCATTTTTCTTGTGGGATATTTATATGTGTGCTTTGTTTTTATAGTGTGCCAAGGGCCTCCTAGAATTTAGTTTAGGAGTCATTGAGATAATCTGGCAACTTCTGCAGAATACAATAAGTTTATTTAGAAAAAGAAATGTCACCTCCTTCTGAGAAGGTAGTAAAAGAATTCAAGATCCAACATCATCTGGTTCCAAAACTCTATAATTATTGGGTGGCCTTTAGAAATACTATGGGGTAAAATCATCTTGGGTGGGTACAATTTCAGAATCATTTTTTCCAATTCTATTCAGGACAAGGAGCATCTGTAGATCAAATGGCTTTCCAAACCCAAATTACACAGTGGGCCGATAAGCTATCACAATGAAATTCTGTTGTTGACAGGAGGAGCTCAGCAGTGGAGGAGGGAAAAAGGAAAGAAAGATGCTCCAATTCATCTACAGAGAAAAAGATGTAGAAAAGGAAGTGAGCATAACAGGTTAATGTCACACCATTCTAGACTGTGCTCTAGAAAATTGATTTTGAAATTTGCTTGAAGATAAGAACTGTCTACAACCCTTTTTGAAAAGCTCTCAGACCTCATCCCAGACCTAATAAACCACAGTGTGCTCAGAGATAAAACCTGGTAACCTGGCAATCTGTGCCTGTTACAAGGTCTGAGGGGATTCTTCTCTGGTAAGTTTGTGATACACTGTTTGAAAAGAGAATGTCAAGTTGCTAGCTAAGAAGATGCTTTTACATGCTTATTGTGATATTCTGAGCCTTGGGAATAGTGAGTCTCATTCCTAATAAAATAATAATCCACTTGTCAGAGTCAGAATAGAAGTTCAAATTAAAAAGAGCAGAACAAAAAATAGTAAGGCTTCACAATGTAGGGCAAGAGCTTAAGCAGACTCAATAATAACAAGAAATTCAGGGAAGGCAGTAAAGCGTATTACCAGTTGCAATTACTTTAAACAAACTAACAAAAAGTGCTTTGATGTCTGTAGTATGAAGGCATGGGTGCAAATCTTGACTTTTTCAGCCACATTTTTATCATCTATACAAAATGAGTGATGGTATCCAATTTATAAATGCTTATTATCAAAGCTGATGTGACAAGTAAGTTAAATAATGTGTTTGAAAGTGCTACATGAATGGATTATGACTACAAGGTGAAGAGTATGAGGGCAACTGTTTGTGTCAGGAGAATTCAACAAGGTGTGGAAAATTACAGTGAGAGTATGTAGAAAGTGGCTAACTGGCAGCAGAAAACATAACCCCCTCTAGTGGCCCAATAGTTCATCTGCAACGGCCATCTCCAGACCTAGAAGGTAAAACAGGATTCAAGTTACTTGGGGAGGAATCCATTGAGTAACTGGAAAGTTACCAAAATACAATTCAGATATATGGAAGAAAACTCAGTACCCACTTCCAGGAAATGGGGTACATGATGGGAGCTTTATATAACACAAGTTATTAGCACTGAAAGCAAAATCAGAGCTATTCCTAAGGCTTCAATTCCCCTTGGTCAAGTCTGGCAAAGTTGAGCCTACAAATGGAAATCAAATCCCAGCTGTAAAGAATGGGAAGTTCAGGAAACTAAAGAGGTTTTTAGATAAGGGCCAATAAACCAAATTAATGAGACAACGCTTACTGAACCACAAAACGGTGTTCAAGACAGACATCTGCTGCCCACAAAAGATTCTGGGTGTATCCAGAGGTTTTAAATGCACATAGCTTTTTATGCACCAGGAAGGTGAAGTATAACAATGGGGGGGAATGTGAGCGTTGTTAGAATTTAAAATGCAATATTCTAAATTAATAATCTAATATAAAATTAGAATTTAAATGCAGCCCAATACAGATTTTTTAAGACCTACTGAAAAACAAAAATGGTCTCTCAGCTAAATTAAACAACCAAGTGACCAGATTCTGACTATCACCTAGCCCATGAAAGGCCCAGAGAAGAGGGCACAGATACAGATAGTGTGATATCTTCATTAATATTAAAAGTTTTCTTATTCTTTGGATTCAGACTTGAGAAACATTCAGTTAACACCGGCTGTAATCCAGGCACTGGATGAGGCCTTCCCATGTATTATATACATTATATTTAATGTGAATGTAATTAGGGGGAAATCAAAGTATTATAATGATCCTACTCCCAGAAAACATCTCAAAATTCTGACTAAAGGGTTTTAATAGTAATTGTAATAATAATAATGTCATTGCTAACAATAAAAACCAAGTAAAGAAATTAAGTAAAACATAATTAAGCAATGCAGAGAAAACAATTAGACCTATAAGTATTAGAACATTTAACCTTGGAAATGTACATATATTCTCTGGAGAACTTAATTACCATCCAGGCATTAAAGAACATAAACTATCCCAAGTGAAAATGTGTAACACAAAACACAAAAGTACCATTAATCCATACTGATTTCACAATCTTGCATAAATACTCTAACCTTCTTGTAAGTATTCACGATGAATTTTAAATATCTGCATTCATCGCTGCATTTGAAAGAATTTCACCACCTCTTGAAAAACAATAGGAATAGAGTGCCCTCTAGAGTCTCACATGTATTTAACGCCAAATTGAGGGGAAATCTCATTTTAATCATTTCTGGCTATGCTCATTAAAATTTAGAAATGTGGCAGATTTGTCTGTTGCTGCTACAAAAATGCACACATCTTAAAAATTCAAATTCAGAATAATTCCTTTTCCCCCAAGAGGATATCTTTGAACATTAGCTATCTATGCAGAACAAAAAAAAATTACTAAAGATTTTTTTTACATTTTTATTTTACTTTCTTTTTATGGGCTACATGAAAAAAATACATTTGAAACATATCTAATACCCAAAGGAATATTTTAATCTTTTATGTATACATGTTATTTGCTTATAATTATGCATTTATTTCAGTCTATAATTTCCCAAAAGGAGAAACAATGTTTGTTAATCTAACATCTGAAGCTTCTGCATTAAACTGAGACCATCCATGAGGGTGACTAACAAATACTTTTGCAAGTAGATAAATCAACAAACAGTGTTAAAATAGAGGCATAACTAGATATGTATTTGCCATGTTTAAGATACATAGATCAGGCCAAAGCTGTAACTATCAGGCTGTATATAAAGATTGATATATATTATATATAAACCTAATTTTTATATAATATGTGAGCCCTGAAGTTGCAAACCTTGAACCAAAAACTAAAATTCAAGGTCTAGAAAGATGAACAGTTGTTTCCTGCAGTTTAATAAAAGATAGGCTTTGCTTTAACATCCAGCTATCATCTCTTTATCAATAACGTCAAGGATCCAATTTCCTTATCTCTAGAATGGGTATAATTTTGCAGCTGAGCTGTATATATCCAATGTGAAAACTCATAGAAGGGCTTTATAAGCTACAAAAAAGTGTGTGTGTTTGTGTGCGTGCATGTGTGGTAATATTTATGTTATATATATATATGTATATACACCTATATATATATATATATGTATATACACCTATATATATATAATTGAGAAGGTTAAGTTTGGCTAAATGAGGTCATCCTTAAATAAAAACATTAAGCATTCTGGTATTACCCCTGGCCACTCTTCAAGCTTGTCTGCCAGTCTTCCTCTTTGCACATACAAATATTTTACATATTCTTTGGGACTTGTCCCCATGACCTTTCTCTTTTCACTTGAAATTCTTCCTAGGGAATCTCTTTCCCTCCCATGTCCTCAAGTACGTCCCCCAGTCTGGAAACACTTTAACTTACTTTTACAGATCTACTTTCTAACATCTAGATCTATATTCCAGCCTCCTTCATCCACAGCATTAGAGAAGCCCTGAGACTAAAATCAAAGACATACAACATGTTTGAAACAAGATGCTGTAGGTGCAAAATGAGTCCAAACATACTTAGAACTGTCCTCCCCAGTCACAGCTGTACTCAGAGAAATGACCAAGAGGATGTGAGGGCACCAGAGGCACCTTGAGATGGTCCACCCCTGGTCCTACTCAGATCCACCTGTGCCCTACATTAAATGAAATCTGTCACTGAGAGTTCAAGGTGTTGGCCTCTTCAAAAAGCTTAATACACAAGGGCTAGAGGTACAAACTACAGATGCTGCAACTTATACCCAAACCAAAATTCACATTCATCATCTCACTTATCTATCATTCTTTATATATATTCTTCTCTCTTCTGTCTGCCAAGTTGCTCCATCCCTCCCCCACTTGTCTAAGTTGCTTGCCTAGTGGAGTGACACAGAGTGGAGTGTCACAGCTCTTCAGCCTGAGAGTCTGAACTTTTATTTGCTTTGTTCTTACCATGCTATCATCACTGCAGTTGCTGGTTCATTATTATTACCAGACATGGAAATACCTGCTTCATATCCTCAGTTCCACTGTTTAGTAGCACTCCTATCTCTTCATGAACTTGAGGTTCATTTCCTCATGAATATAATTCTTTTCTTACCTGCTGGTCCACTGCCATGAGAAGCCCATAATAAAACAGGAGTTACTTTTCACTCTTTTGAAGTAGTCACAACTTCAGGCTCAAGGGACACACTGCATTACTGAGTGAAAGTATTTCCGCATCTAGCAGAGCTGAAATATCAAGTAGGGGACGTGCAAATTCAACAAGTAGACATCAAGATGGTGAGAAAGACCAGTTTATTTCCATGTCTTGGTTCTTGGATCTGTGTATTTTAACCATGAGAAAACCTCATTATATATAAGCCAGTGATTCAAGGCAGTCTTGAAGGGCATTGGCTAAACCATCCCATAATTCTAATTATCCTATTGTTTTTAGGTGATGGGGTATGTGATAGAACCAGAGGATCTGTTGCCTGTGCACCTACTTTTACACCTCTTTCTCTATGAAATGAGTCCTTTGATCAGAGGGGATGTTATATGGTATTGATTTTGTAAATCACACATTGAGTGAGTGCTTCTGGTATTGCAGAAGCACTGTTAGCAGGTATGGAAACCCATATCTAGAGAAGATATCAATTCATGTAAGGAGGAATCACTGTCATCTTCAGAGTGGAAAGGTATTGGTATAATCAACTTACCATCAAGTAACTGGTTGACCTCTGAGGAATAATAACGTATCAGGAGCTAATCACTGAAATCTGCTTCTAGTAGGTCCAGCATTCAGTAGCAGCAGTAGCTAGATCAGCCATAGTGAGGACTCCATGCTATTGAACCCATATACAGTCTCCATCTCTTCCACCAAAGCTCCTCTGTTTATGAGCTCATTGTGCAAAAATTGAGGTGACTCAAGGTGGAAGCTGACCAATATCCACCAGAAGGGTCATTCTGTCCACTTAATTGTTCAGTCTTTCTTGTGTGTTGAATGTGTTCCAGTGGATAGTATCATCATATAGGAAGAGACACACACCCTGGTATGTCCAGCTCATGCCTCTAACTCAGACCTTTTGTGCCTAATCTAATCTTGTCCATTCTAGTTTTCTGACTAAGCTTGTCCATTCTAGTTTCTGACCTTCTTGGAAGGTATATCTTGTCATTCATACAAAATAAACAACCATGTATAATGCTCACATCTCTGCTCACTAGGAATATCCCCTCCTTCCCAACTGTTCTTTAGGGCCACCTCTGAGCAGCATTAGAGTGAGGAAGCAACTCACATTTGGTTCCACATATGGAGTCAACCTATCTGTGAACTAGTCCTTATATGTGAGATGAGGGAGTTACAATTCTGTTGGTACAACAAAGATAGGTAAAACAGAATTGGGGTCACCTGTTAACATAATTTATTTTCCTTGTGATCTGCTTGCATCTGATCCCAAAAGAACCACTTCTGTTTATCTTAGTCTATTTGGATTCTGTAACAAAAATACCATAAACTGCATGGCTTATAAGCACCAGACCTTTATTTCCCATAATTCTAGTGGCTGGCAAGTCCAAGATCATGGTGCCAGCAGATCTGGTATCTGGTGAGAATCTGTTTTCTCATAGATAGCTGTCTTTTTGACTATGACTTCACATGGTACAGGGTACAATTTGGGCCACTTTTGCAAGGGCACCAATTCCATTCATGAAAGCTCTGCCCTCATCACCTAATCACCTCCTAAAGACCCCACCTCCTAATACTATCACCATCTATGTTCTAACGTTCAGAACATAGAGCCATTTAATAATGAATTGTCACCATGCTTATCCAAAGTTTTGTCAGTGATCTACCCAGGTCATGGTTAGCAGCTAGCTAATGGACTGGTATTCAGTCTCTGCCAGCATTGCACCAGCAGTGCAACTGGTAATTTTCTTCTGCAGAAGACATAGTCTTGCTCTAAAACCCTAGATGCTGCAACTTTCTTGTTGGGGCTTCCAGAGACTCCAGATGGAGTCCTTATCTGGTTTTTACATAATTGGATCCACCTGAAATATAGGGCAGCTTACACTATAGCCTAGACGTTCTGCATAGCCATCTTTTTCCATGGGCCCAATTTGAAACTGGCAACCATCAAAGTCATCCCATAAATGAGTCAAAGCGGTATCTTTAATTGCAATGTATGCTGCCTTCAAAATCTGAAGAGGCCCACTTAGTACTCTGCCTGTTTTCGTAGTTGGACTAGGTATAAAATACAATAACTTGCCCTTTACCATGGAAAGAATGTCCTGGAATATCTAAGGTCATTGAACCTCTGAAAACATTTACAATAAAGTGGTCCCCTGAAACTTAGAGGTTTTACCACCATCTGACATGAATGGGCAACTAGGGTAATTTCTTCTTCTCACACATCAGATCCAGTTAACAAGATGGCATCGATATAGTGGACCAGGGTAATGATCTGTTAAATGTTAAGATAATCAAAGTCCCTGTAGACTTTATTTTTATAGAGAGAAATAGCATTAATAATGTCCTGAGACAGGATAGTAAATGTGTACCACTGTCCATCTAACATAAAGGTAAATTGACCTTGAAAGACTCTTGATTCACAGGGATTGAAAAGAATTCATTTGCTAGATCAATACCAAGTACCACAGGTATATTGATTTGTTCCAGTGGAGATAAAATATTTGGCACACCTGTGATTGTACCCACTATTTGGTTAAGTCCGTGGTAGTCTACTGTCATCTGTCAAAATCCACATGGTTGTTATATGAGTCAAAGAGATGAATTGAAAGGAAATATGTTGGAAATAAACCTGTGTCCTTTAGGCCTTTGAGGGTGACACTAACCTCTAGTTTCTCCTAGTTTTCAGTTTTACTTATGATTCTTTTCCTTGGTGCCAGGAGTTTGACTTACTATGTGACAGATTTAGGCCAGGACTCCATTTAGCACCTGCTCTCCCAAAGTTCCACCTTACCCAAGGCTCATGATAACACTTCTGCTCCCCTGTCATAAGTACCAGCTCAAATTATTTACCCAAAACCCCTTGAAAGGTCTTTACTCAATGTATCACTATCTGATAGGTGGATACAAATCCTTCTGGGTAAGGATTGAAGAAAATATTATTGTGTATACTGGAAGTAGCCTTTCAATGTCCTTTCTCAAAAGAACTGAGGCTTCCCTCAATCAATAGGCTCTGCATCTGTGAACTATCTCAGATCACTCTGGCTCAGATATGGAATCTATTTTCCTTTGTTCCCTTTAATATCAGTCTTCATAACTCATTTTTATATACTGAAGTTAACAAACTACACGCTGATGGACTTTCCATCTGTCTTCTTCCAGGAGAAGCATGATGAATGAACCCTTGGCACAGACCCCAGTAGGCCAAGGCTTCCTAGTTGCCATGCTGGCCTTGTCACCCATTACAATAATTATGTCCAAATACAACCATTTGGCCTCAGATATTCTGGAATCCTATCATTCTCCTGTTCTCTTGACAACCACAGATAGCAATCTCCAACTGCGAGCTGTAGCCTAGAGAGGACAGCTACTATAGAACTTCTCAAAGTTGCCAATATCTCCATCAATACTGCATTTCTTATTGCTTTAGTGAATGAAGTGTTATCAGGGCTCTTCCAGGGAAGAGAAGCAGGGATGGTTTTTCTAGTCTCACATAATAAATTCATTCTAACATGCCTACCTCCCGAGCTTCTAGCACTGTTCCTCAATGTTCTGTCAAAGAAGTTCTGGCTTCTCCTCCTAGCTTCAAAGAGCCATGTCAGCAGGATATTACAATGGGCTCCTGGTGTCCTCTCTAGCCCAATAGATGTTGAGTCATGGGCATATAGACATTGAGTCTATAAACTCTCCACTTTCCAGCCTTGTTTTCTGCACAAGCCCTAGGCCAATGCCTTTAAGATGTACTCCCACACATATTCCAAAGTTCCAGCTGGTACATCATTTCCATCTCCTACATTTCTTTGGAAAGTAAGCGATCCTCTTCCCCCCCTCCCAAGCCCCCATGCCCAGGCTTTCTCTCTCAAGCTATGCTGCTTTGACTCTTGTTTCTGCTTTTTAGGCAGTGACAGAAGGAAGGAATATGTCTTAAGGAAGTCAAGCACCATTTGCAAGGCATTTGGCCCTGTTGAGGTCTCTCATGCAGGGTCTTTCATCCCCAGGCAAGAAGAGGTTGCTCTTCCCTAGCATGTAGGTCAAGGAACAATGAGCCCAGGGGAATTAATAGTTCACATTTCTCAGGGTGCCTGGGTGGTTCAGATGGTTAAATGTCTGACTCTTGATTTTAGCTTAAGTCATGGGCTTTGTCCTGACAGTGCAGACTCTGCTTGGGATTCTCTCTGTCTCTCTGTCTCTGTCTCTGTCTCTGTCTCTCTCTCAAAATAAATAAATAAACATTTTTTGAAAAACAAACAAGTTCAAACTTGTCTAGCACATCCACCCAATTTCCTTATCCCATTTCTCAAGTTTCCACTATAAAGGCCCTTATGCTAACTTAGGGCACCTGTCAAGGCTACTTTCTCCATCTCCTTTGCATTTTGACCACTCTCACATGTCAGTTCCTATCCCAGTCCAGGCTCTGGCTGCAAGAGATAAGAGACACTTTAAACCCTGCCTTCTGGCTTTCACTGAATCCTGAGTTGATAACTGGCTGATCTGAGCTTAAGGTTCTTCTTCAAGGCTTCCAGAGCAGGCCAACTAGTATACAGTCCTTATTTCCCTCACATCATTCCATTAGTAGAGCTACCAATTGTGTCACGTTAGCTACTGCATATCCATCCACCACAAGTGGGATTCTTAGCCATCATGACACCACATCACCCCAGGAGTTATCATTCTACTTACCACCAACACATTACTTTTCTTCTAAACAAACAAACGAACAGCCTCTGAGACACATTAAGCACAAAGCTAGGAATGGTATATACTTAGCCAAGCAACATTGAATACAATCAAAACCTCTGAAAATCTATTTTCATATAATTCAAATAATTTCAAATCATTTGATTTTCTCTTTCTTTTGTCAGGCAAGCCAGCTGTGGTTTACCTATAATGCACATTCTATGATAATTTCACTTTGAAGCTATTTTAATGGAACTGAACTGGGAAAACACAATAGAATCATTATTTATTCATTCTGGGTGCAGCCTTTATCAGAGTTATAAATCTTCAGCAAATGTGAGTCAGGCTCTTCTCTTCTCTGTGCCCTAGGCTTAGATTTTAACATCTGTGAAAAATGAAAATGAATCTTAAAAATGTCCTTTTACTTAGCTTGTAATGGGTAGCTCCACCAAAAACATAAAACACCTATTAGTAGAACCCAGTGATTCATCACTTACATACAACACCCAGTCCTCATCCCAACAAGTACCCTCCTTAATGCCCAGCACCCATTTTCCCCACCCCCATCAAGCCTCAGTTTGTTCTCTGTATTTAAGAGTGTCTTATGGTTTTTATCTTACTTTTCCTTTCCTTCCCCTATGATCATCTGTTAAGTTTTTCAAATTCTACATATGGGTGAAATCATGTAATGTCTGTCTTTCTCTGACTGACTTATTTCACTTAGATAATACCCTCCAGTTCCATCCACATTGTTGCAAATTACCGTGTTACTTTCAATATTTTTTCTTCATTACCATATTTTGCCAGTTTCATTAAAATATGCCTTGTGGTGGATCTGCTTTTGTTGAATTTGATGGGAGTTCTCTATGTCTTCTGGATCTAGCTAGATATTCCCCAGATTATGGAAGCTGTTAGCTATTATTTCTTCAAATAAATTTTCTGCCCCCTTTTCTCTCTCTTCTTCTTCTAGGACTCCTATTATATGAATATTGTTACATTTCATGGAGTCACTGAGTTCCCTAAGTCTATTCTAACTATGCATAATTCTTTTTTTTCTCTTTTGTTCACCTTGATTACTTCCTATTACTCTGTCTTCTAGGTCACTAATTTGTTCCTCTGCTGCTTCCAGCCTTCTGTTCATTCCATCAAGTCTTTCTCATTTCATTTATAGAGCCTTTTATCTCTGCTGTGTTATTCCTTATCTCTGTGTTAAGGGCCTCATTCATGTCTTCCATTCTTTTCTCAAGTCCAGGTAGTATCCTTACAATCATCACTTTAAATTCTTTATCAGGCATGTTGCTTGTATCCGTTTCACTTAGATCTCGGGCCATGGCCATGTCCTATTCTTCCATTTGCGATAAAATTCTCTGTCTTCTTATTTTGTCTAAGCCTCTGTTCCTGCTTCTGTGTGTTAGGAAAGTCAGCTACGTCTCCCGTTCTTGACGGTAATGGAGGAGAGGTCCTGTTGTGCCCTGCTGTGTAGTGTTCCCTGTGTCCTGTGGCCTGGCACTACCAGAGCATCTTCAATGTGTGCTCTGTGTTCTATTGTGTCCTTATCCTTCAGGTAAGTCATCTTCAGATGTGCGCTCCCCTTTGTGCCCTTCTCTCGCCCTTCTCTGCAACCAAGACTCCCTCCCTACCACAGCAACCACAATCTGTTTTTCTTCCAAACTGCATCTCTGCACTTCCTACCTTCTTCAATATGTCTTCTTCTTTACCTCTGGTTGTGGCATTTGTTCTGTCAGTCTTCTGGTCAATTTCTGGGTATTTAGAATGATTTGATAGTTATCTAGTTATATTTGCTGGACAAGACAAGCCTAGGATCCTCCTACTCTGCCACCATATTTCAACTTCAGCAAACAATATTCTTAAGCTGGTAGATCTTCTATGATATCAAGAAGAAAAAGAAAATACTCTAACATATTTATATTTTCATTGGCATAATATGTTAATCCTCCCGGAATGTTTGTATTTTAAAAAGAAATATTAATTGTGGGAAATAGTGAACTTTCAGGCACCAGTAGGAGATGTAATTTTTGTTTCTAATGCTCCTATAATCAGACCATGTGAAGCAACCCCAGATGGATAAAACCATTCCTAAGTTTAGCTGTCCCTTTATAAATGGGTGATCATCAATAAGAGTGTGGTATAATGGCTTCTATATCAGACAGAGACCATTAGCTATGTGACTTTGGAAAGTTATTTAAGACTTCTGAGTCTGTGTCTTTACATCTGTAAAATGAAGATAATATCTACCTGCAATGCTGTTATGAGAAGAACCGTAATGAGGTAATGTGTGTTTTGCATGCAAGTAGTTGTTAATACAACCAAAATTTATTCTCTCACACTTCTGGAAGCTAGAAGAGCTTCCCTCCTAGATTCTGTTAATACCAGCAAACTTTGCCATTCCTCAGCTTGCCACTGCATTACTCCGATCTCTGCTTCTACCATCACATGGTATTCTTCCTGTGTGTGTCTGTATTTCCACATGGCCTTCTAATAAGGACACAGCTCACTGAATTTAGAGCCTACCCTAAGGCAATATAGCCACATCTTAACTTGATTATATCTGCAAAGACCTTATTTCCAAATAATGCCACATGTACACGTATCATAGGTTAGGACTTCAACATATCTTTTGGAGGTACACAATTCAACTCACAACACCTCTTGATTCTGTAATGACATCACTTTCTTCTATACCGTAACTGAGAGATTAGTCCAAGAGAAGATAACTGAAGGAATGGATTCTAGTAACAAGCTTAGCAAGAACACGGTAGAAGCAGCTCAATAAGTGAGAAAATGTTTGTCATGTTGTTCTGAGTCCAGCAAGTATGCACAAACAGCAGCATATTCTATCATTCAATTTTGTATCAGTTTAAGGATAGTATCTTTTCGGAAATTGCATAACCAGAAGTTTTCTCCCTTATGCCACTAATGTGTTTAATTGCCATTTTCCACTCATTTTTAAATTCTGCTCTACTTTTAAACATTAGCAAATCCTTTTTTCCCATTTTGAAGAAATATTAACCAGAGAATCCCTGCAAGCCACCAAATTACTGACAGGGACTGGAATATGGGGTCAGGAGAAAAACTCACTTTTCACCACACATTCTTTTGATCTATTTGAATTTATCACGTATCTATGTTACATGAAGAATCATTTAATTTAAACAGTCTCCAGTCCACGATTTTGTACCATCTTTCATCATGTTTGTAAGCTTCATCTACGTAACAAAAGCCACTTGCGTTGTAGAATTTCCTCATAAATCTCCAAACCTCATGAATATTTCCATTCTGGATATTATTATCTTTCTTTTGTTAGAAAATTTGCCACCAGACAATGAAATGTGGATGATAAGGTATAGTGTACGAAGGGCTGTGAAATCCTTGAATAAATCTAACAGGCGTGTTTTCCATTTGTTCCCTCTTTTAAAGAAGAATATATACAGCCTCATAAAAATACAAGGAGAATATGAAGCAGACAAGAAACATATGCCAAATTATAAATGAGAGAGCATAATATAAAATAAAACCAATTCAAAAGGAATTACAAATAAATCATAGGAAACCAGTTCAGAGTTGCACAAAATAAGACTATACACAAGAATTCCCCTCACTTCTCTGTCTTTATTATTTAATGCAAATGTAAGAAATACATTTACAAACTCTTTCTACTCATGTGGCAATGAAGCAGATAAATGAAAAAGGTTTATACTTGAAGTCAGAAATCGTGGGTTCAATTCCCTGTCCTACTCAACCCTACATGTGCAATTTGGGAAATTACCGATGTTGGCCTCACTTTCCTCCCCTACAACAGAGCTGATAGGCATAATAACATAAAATGTGGTACACCTTGTAAACTACACCTTGTAAACTACAAAATGCTACTAAAATGTAGGCACTCCTAATAAAGTGCACGTCTCCCAAAAGTAAAACAAAATGCCATGAAAATGGTCTTTCTGTCATTTTAGAATTCTCTAATATTGTAACTATGTGTATGCACATGTGTGTGTGTCTTTGTGCCTTTGAATGTAGCTGACAGCAGCTTAAAACCAGTGAAACCCAGAAGCTCTTGAATTAAAGTCTATCAATTATCCAACTACCAAGTGTCACATGAAAAAAATGTCCCCAGGCTTACCTAAGAAATAAGGCTAAAACCAAACTATCAATTTAAGGCATATGGCAGTTTAAGGCATGTGCAAACATTTGGAAAGAGAAAGATTTGTTGAGACCTTCATACAACAATGCCATGAAATAAGAAAGAAAATGTTTATCTGAGAGAATGGAAGAAGAAAAGTGACCTTCTATATATGAGTGTATAATAGCTGTGGCAGTCAGAATCCTAAAATGATCCCCATTGACCCTCAACCCTGTATAATCCTCTCCCCTTGAGTATGGACAGACCCAGTGAATATGATGAGGTATCACTCCAGTGATTATGTTATATTACCTGGCAAAAGAATTTTACAGATGTCATTAAGGTCCCAAATCAGTTGACTTTGAGTAAATCAGAAGGAAGATTACCTTGGGTGGCTCTGACCCAAGGGTGGGCCCTTAAAAACAAGAATTTTCTCTGATTGGCTTACTAGAAAGAAAGCAAACAGCCATGTTGTGAACTGACTACAGTATTGGCTTTTAGTTGCTTAGGGTGGTCTCCAGCTAACAACTAGTAAGAACACAAGGACCTCATTCCCAAAACTGCAAGGAACTCCCGCTTTGGTCTTCTTCTTCAAAATTACTTTGGCTATTCAGGGCCTTTTGTGGTTCCATACAAATTTTTGGATTGCTTGTCCTAGCTTCGAGAAGAATGTTGATGCAATTGTGATTGGGATTGCATTGAATGTGTAGATAGCTTTGGGTAGTATTGACATTTTAACAATATTTATTCTTCCAATCAGTGAGCACGGAAAGTTTTTCCATTTCTTTATATCTTCTTCAATTTCCTTCATAAGCTTTCTATAGTTTTCAGCATACAGATCTTTTACATCTTTGGTTAGGTTTATTCCTAGGTATTTTATGATTCTGGGTGCATTTGTGAATGGGATCAGTTTTTTTATTTGTCTTTCTGTTGCTTCATTATTAGTGTATAAGAATGCAACTGATTTCTGTACATTGATTTTGTACCCTGCAACTTTGCTGAATTCATGTATCAGTTCCAGTAGACTTCTGGTGGAGTCTATTGGATTTTCCATGTATAGTATCATGTCATCTGCAAAAAGTGAAAGCTTGACTTCATCTTTGCCAATTTTGATGCCTTTGATTTCCTTTTGTTGTCTGATTGCTGATGCGAGAACTTCCAACACTATATTAAACAACAGCGGTGAGAGTGGGCATCCCTGTTGTGTTCCTGATCTCTGGGAAAAAGCTCTCAGTTTTCCCCCATTGAGGATGATGTTAGCTGTGGGCTTTTCATAAATGGCTTTTATGACGTTTAAGTATGTTGCTTCTATCCCAACTTTCTCGAGGGTTTTTATTAAGAAAGGTGCTGAATTTTGTCAAATGCCTTTTCTGCATCAATTGACAGGGTCACATGTTCCTTATCTTTTCTTTTATTAATGTGATGTATCACATTGATTGATTTGCGAATGTTGAACCAGCCCTGCACCCCAGGAATGAATCCCACTTGATCATGGTAAATAATTCTTTTTATATGCTGTTGAATTTGATTTGCTAGTATCTTATTGAGAATTTTTGCATCCATATTCATCAGGGATATTGGTCTGTAGTTCTCTTTTTTTACTGGGTCTCTGTCTGGTTTAGGAATCAAAGTAATGCTGGCTTCATAGATTGAGTCTGGAAGTTTTCCTTCCCTTTTTATTTTTTGGAACAGCTTGAGGATAGGTATTATCTCTGCTTTAAATGTCTGGTAGAATTCCCCAGGGAAGCCATCTGGTCCTGGACTCTTATTTGTTGGGAGATTTTTGATGACTGATTCAATTTCTTCTCTGGTTATGGGTCTGTTCAAGTTTTCTATTTCTTCCTGTTTGAGTTTTGGAAGTGTGTGGCCTGAATGAGACGGGAAACCATCAAAACCCTAGAGGAGAAAGCAGGAAAAAAACCTCTCTGACCTCAGCCGCAGCAATTTCTTACTTGATACATCCCCAAAGGCAAGGGAATTAAAAGCAAAAATGAACTATTGCGACCTCATCAAGATAAAAACTTCTGCACTGCAAAGGAAACAACCAACAAAACTAAAAGGCAACCAATGGAATGGGAAAAGATATTCGCAAAAGACATATCAGACAAAGGGCTAGTATCCAAAATCTATAAAGAACTCACCAAACTCCACACCCAAAAAACAAATAATCCAGTGAAGAAATGGGCAGAAAACATGAATAGACACTTCTCTAAAGAAGACATCCAGATGGCCAACAGGCACATGAAAAGATGCTCAATGTCGTTCCTCATCAGGGAAATACAAATCAAAACCACACTCAGATACCACCTCACGCCAATCGGAGTGGCTAAAATGAACAAATCAGGAGACTATAGACGTTGGTGAGGATGTGGAGAAATGGGAACCCTCTTGCACTGCTGGTGGGAATCCAAACTGGTGCGGCCGCTCTGGAAAACAGTGTGGAGGTTCCTCAAAAAATTAAAAATAGATCTACCCTATGACTCAGCAATAGCACTGCTAGGAATTTACCCAAGGGATACAGGAGTGCTGATACATAGGGGCACTTGTACCCCAATGTTTATAGCAGCACTTTCAATGATAGCCAAATGATGGAAAGAGCCTAAATGTCCATCAACTGATGAATGGATAAGAAATTGTGGTTTGTATACACAATGGAATACTACATGGCAATGAGAAAGAATGAAATATGGCCTTTTGTAGCAACGTGGATGGAACTGGAGAGTGTTATGCCAAGTGAAATAAGTCATACAGAGAAACACAGATATCATATGCTTTCACTCCTGTGTGGATCCTGAGAAACTTAACAGAAACCCATGGGGAAAGGGAAGGAAAAAAAAAAAAAAGGTTAGAGAGGGAGGGAACCAAAACATAAGAGACTCTTAAAAACTAAGAACAAACTGAGATGGGGGGTGGGAGGGAGGGGAGGGTGGGTGAGAGGTATTGAGGAGGGCACCTGTTGGGATGAGCACTGGGTGTTGTATGGAAACCAATTTGACAATAAATTTCATATTTTAAAAAAAAGAGCAATAAGACAATGATCACTAATAGCAAATTATAAAAGCAACAGCCATTGAAGCAATTTGCTAGTAAAAAACCGTAGCAATGGTCACCAGATTTATAGTGTGCTAATAAGATCAGAAAAAACAAAGAAAGAAAATGAAGAACTGCCTGGATACCTGAATTCATATTTTTTTTAATGGGAAAGAAAGCAGACTAAAAATAGAGTCAACAAAATCATTGGAGACTGGGAGGCATGCCGTCTTGGACAACATCTTACCATTTTGCCAAGATGAAACATAGTCTGATTACTTGTCAGACCCAATGAAGTAAGTCATCTTCTTATCAAAATCAAATATATCAATGCTGGGAATGTGAGCTGGTGCAGCCACTCTGGAAAACAGTATGGAGGTTCCTCAAAAAACTAAAAGAACTACCCTACTACCCAGCAATTGCACTACTAGGCATTTATCCACGGGATACAAGTGTGCTGTTTCGAAGGGACACATGCACCCCATGTTTCTAGAAGCACTACCAACAATAGCCAAAATATAGACAGAGCCGAAATGTCTATGGATGGATGAATGGATAAAGAAGATGTGGTATATATATATACAATGGAGTATTACTCGGCAATCAAAAAGAATGAAATCTTGCCATTTGCAACTACGTGGATGGAACTGGAGGGTATTATGCTAAGTGAAATTAGTCAGAGAAAGACAAAAATCATATGACTTCACTCATCTGAAGACTTTAAGAGATAAAACAGATGAACATAAGGGAAGGGAAACAAAAATAATATAAAAACAGAGAGGGGAACAAAACAGATATGGAGAACATAAATACACAGACATAACATAAATATAGAGACCTAACATAAATATGGAGAACAAACTGAGGGTTACTGGAGGGGTTGTGGGAGGGGGGATGGGCTAAATGGGTAAGGTCATTAAGGAATCTACTCCTATGTTGCACTATATGCTAACCAATTTGGATGTAAATTTTAAAAAATAAAAAATAAAATTAAAAAAAAATAATAATAATAAAGCTGCAAGGAACTGAATGTCTGCCAATAACCTAAATGAGCTTAGAAGAAAACCCAAACCCTAGAAGAAAATTATAGCACAGCTGGCATCTTGATTGCAGCCCTGTACGACCTGAGGAGAGAATCCAGCTAACCGGTGCCCAAACTCCTAACCCACAGAAGCCTGAGATAATAAATTAGTGTTGTTTTAAGCTGCTGAATCTATAATAATTTGTTAGAAAGCAATAGAAATTAATTGAGTAGCAGAATAGCAGAACTTGCTTTCCTTTTCCTAATACCTACTATTGGTTTACAAAGAAGGCAAACAGAAAAACATAGCTTCTGAATGACATGCTTAACATTTGAGTGTTTATGCCTAGTGGGCTGGTAATAACAGATGTTTAAAAACAGCAGTTTTGTCATAAATCAATTCTCCCCAGTCACAGAGTAATTCCCTCCTGTTTATCACAGAGATTAGAAAGATTCCTACATATTCAAGTTGACATCTACTCTGGATAATTTAAGATGTTACCAGATTGCAAGCTGTAATCACTTTACCCGTAAGCATATAATTTTCTAGGATTTTTATGCCTGATAGAAATGCTCTTACATAATATATGTCCATATACCAGGAAAAATAATGAAATTTAAATCAACAATTATTTAATAAGTGTCTACTGTATACCAGAAACAAGATTAGGTGCTAGGATTAAAGACTTTCCCTACCATTGTTTACAAACATCCATTCAGAGACTTCAGGGTAAACAGCAAATTGTTAGAAGCATTGCCACTAAAAGTAGATAGAAGACTACGAGCTATCACTACATTATTTGACATAGTACTAGAGAGTGTTCTTTAAAAAAAGAAGAAATAAAAAAGATGGAAGTATTGAGGAAAAGAAGGGAAACTGACATTGACATTTTTATTAGACAATATTACTATCTACATAAAAGTCCTATATGAAACTACTGGTAAGTTATTACAATTAATTGGATGTAAGGTATCAAATACATTCCTATACACTACCAATAAATTGCTGAAATCTAGCATTTTGAGATATATTTTGTAACGTCACAACAAATGCATAAGGTAGGTAGGAATAAATCTAGGAAAAGATATGTAGGACATTTATAAACTTTATGAAAAGACACTAAAGAAAATGAAATAATATAAGGATAGAGACTTCTCCCCATTTAATCTGTAAAATTGATACAATTCCCACCAAAAGTCAAGAAAATATATATGAATTTGATAATCTGATTCTAAAAAGAATTGATGTGAAAAACCAAAAAGCCACAATAGCCAAGACCATTTTAAAAAACTGAAAAATATGGAGAAGGCTAACCATACCTAAAACAAGACATATTGTGTAGCTTTAGATGATGTGACATGACCTCAGAAGTAGATACATAGAACAGAATAACAAACTGAGGAACAGCTGGGAAAAAATATTTCACAGTGAAGAAAGATTGGAGTAGCAAAAAAACAAAACAAACAAACAAAAAACAAACAAAAAAACCATGCTGGAATAACAGAAAAATGAACTCCAAGATAATTGAAAGACTACATATTAAAATCAAACTTCAAACTTTTTTGAAGAATATACAGAAGAACTCAAGAAAATTTAAATCTTCTTTTTTTTATGTTTATTTTTTTAGAGTGAGAAACCTTAAGCAGGGAAGGGGTAGAGAGAAAGACAGGGGCACAGAGGATCTGAAGCAGGCTCTGTGCTGACAGCAGCTAGCCCAACGTAAGGCTCAAACTCATGAACAGTGAGATCATGACCTGAGCCAAAGTCTGACGCTCAACTGACTGAGCCACCCAAGCGCCCCCAAAATTTAAAACTTCTTAAACAAGATTTTTCTAAAATAAGATAAACCATAAAAATTGAGTGTTAAAATCCCCAATTTTTTAAAAGTGAAAAGATCAGACATAGACTGAGAAAATTTGTCTTCAACCCTTGTAAGTAGCAAAGGATTAGTATCCCAAATGCATAAAGAAAAATTGATGAGAAAAAGAAAAACAGCCCAATAGAATAATAAGCAAAACTTTTAAATAGGCAATTTACAAAAGAAACCCAAGTTCTCTATAAACATAGTCGTTCCACTACTAAAGAACTTTTTGCATATATGCCCAAAGAATCATACACAAGACTTATTTATAAGAGCAAAAAAATTGAATGCAACCTAAATGTCCATCAATGCTATCGATGAATAGATATGTAAATTATATATATTCATAATTTGGAAAAACACATAGCTATGAAATGAAGGACAGAGCTACATGTATTAAAATGGAAAAATCTAGGGGGCGCCTGGGTGGCGCAGTCGGTTAAGCGTCCGACTTCAGCCAGGTCACGATCTCGCGGTCCGTGAGTTCGAGCCCCGCGTCAGGCTCTGGGCTGACGGCTTGGAGCCTGGAGCCTGTTTCCGATTCTGTGTCTCCCTCTCTCTCTGCCCCTCCCCCGTTCATGCTCTGTCTCTCTCTATCCCAAAAATAAATAAAATGGAAAAATCTCACAAGTGGCAGAGGATAGATAAATTCTAACATTTATATAGTTTTGAAACATCAGCATATTGTTTAGGGATGAATACAAATGTAGTTAAAATACAAAGACATACATTGAAATACAAATATCACATACAAAATTATGGATCTTTTGGGGAGGTATGGGAGAAGGAAATATGGTTGAGTTGAACATTTAAAAGGACACCACTGCCTATCCAAGTATCCTAGTGTCTGACAGAAAGAAATCACTCTACCTTAAAATTATTTCTAATTAATCCATACATTTGGATTTTCTGAATCACTAATATTGCATACTTCATAATGTCAAGGAAGTGCTGCATAGAGTGAATTTACTGCTTTGATGTTATTCTAATGAGATACATAAATCAATGAATTGCATTTCTTTTTCATTCTCAGACTAAAACAATGTATATTTCAGGTCCACAAAGTCTTTTGATAATGGCTTGTAGCATTACTGTTTTTCTAAGAAAAAAGGTAAGAAAGGGTAAACTCAAAATACAAAGTACTTATTGACAAGGTTAGTCGTTCCTTAGAAGACATCTTCTTTGGAAGTTTATAAATTGTTTTCTTGAATAATTTTAATCAAATTAAATTTTGTTTTTCTTTTCCCAATGTATTTATTATTGAAAATTTTCAAACATCCAGAAAAATTGTTAAGACTATTACCATGAACTAGATTTTGCCATTTTCACTTTAACTTATTTTTTCAAAGTTTATTATTATTATTATTTTATGGTTCAGAGATTATATTTTCTTGTCACAAAAAATCTACATGCTTATATAAATCAGCAGTTTTACATCTGGCTTAATGAAATAAAGATCACTACATTAAAAAAATGAACGGAGCCAGATGGCAGAATAAAAAGTCCACTGTTCATATCCTTCCACAGCAACAACAATTTGGCAGCCACCCATGGGCAAAAGTGCCTTTGTGGGAGCTTTGGGATCCAGGTAGGAGTTTGCAAAACTCCAGTGGAGCCCAAGACCAAAAAGGGGCTATTTCAGAAGGTAGGCCCACATACAGGTGGCAGACTCACCGGCTGTGATCCTGACTACAGACCCAGCCCCACCCCACTGTGGACTCAGCTACAGCCTTATTTGGCCTTGATCCTGCCACTAGCACCATCTGCCAAGGAACCTGGGAGGAGTCACACTGTCCCATGCTTTAGGTAACAGGCCCACCAACCTCAGCCACAGCTGTGGACTCTGAAAGCAGGCCGTGACCTGGCTCCAGCCTCTCATGCTGTGATTCAGGAGCAGTGCTTCCCAGATAGGGATCCAAAGGGAGATGCACTCATGTGTACCCCCAAAGGCAGATCCACCTATCTTGGTCTGATTATGAATCCTGAATGTGGGTCTAGTTCATCCAGACATAAAAGCAATAAGAAAAACCATGGACTAGAATATCACTATACACCAAATGGACTGAAGAAACATATACAGAACATCTCATCAATAGCAGCAGAATACACATCCTTCCCAAGTACATATAGAACAATGTCCATCTGGATTATATGTAGGGCCACAAAGCAAATCTTTGGAAATCATACCAAATATCATTTCTGACCACAATAGTATGAAACTAGATATCAGTAACAGAAGGAAAATTGAAAAATTTACAAATATATGGAAATTAAGCAACATAGTCTAGAATGACCAATGGATCAAAGAAGAAATCAAAAAGGAAATAAAAACATATCTTGAGACAAATCAAAGTGGAAACACAACAAACTTATGGGATGCAGCAAAAGCAGTTCTAAGTGGGAAGTTTATAGCAATAAAAGACTGCATTCTGAAAAAGAAAGATCTCAAATAAGCTACCTAACTTTACACCTCAAGGAACTAGAAAAAGAACAAACTAGGCTAAAGTTAGGAGAAGGAAGGAAATAACAAATATCAGACAGAAATAAACAAAGCAGAGACCAGAAAAAAACAATAGAAAAGATGAACAAAACGAAGAGTTGGTTTTTTGAAAGATAAAGTTGAGAAACTCTTAATTAGTTAGACTAAGAAAAAAAAAGAGTAGACCCAAATAAAATGAGTTTTGAAAGAGGAAACATTACAACTGATACTACACAAATGCCAATACACACAATGGGGAAAGGATTGTTTCTTCAAGACATGGTGTTTGGAAAACTGAATATTCACATGCAAAAGAATAAAATCGGACTCTTAAACATTGTGCCATAAACAAAAATTAACTTGAAATGGATTAAGGACTTAAATGTAAGACGTGAAACCACAAAACTCCTACAATAAAACATAGGGGGAAAAAAGACTCCTTGACGTTGATCTCCACGATAATTTTTTTTTAATATTACACCAGAAGCCCAGGCAACAAAAGCAGAAATAAACAGTGGGAGTATAGCAAACTAAAAATATTCTGTGCAGCAAAGGAAACAATTAGCAAAATTAAGAGCAACCTATGGAATGTGAGGAAATATTCATAAACCGTATATCTGATAACAGGTTAATATCTAAAATATATAAGAACTCACCATTCAGTAGCAAAAAAATACAAACACAAAAGACGATCTGATTTTTTTTTTAATTTTTTTTTAACGTTTATTTATTTTTGAGACAGAGAGAGACAGAGCATGAACGGGGGAGGGGCAGAGAGAGAGGGAGACACAGAATCGGAAGCAGGCTCCAGGCTCTGAGCCATCAGCCCAGAGCCCGACGCGGGGCTCAAACTCACGGACCGTGAGATCGTGACCTGTGCTGAAGTCGGACGCTTAACCGACTGAGCCACCCAGGCGCCCCAAGACAATCTGATTTTAAAATAGCAAGTGACTTGAATAGACATTTTTCCTAAGAAGACATACACATGGACAATAAGTATATGAAAAAGTGTCTAATATCACTAATCATCAGAGAAACACAAATCAAAACCACAATGAAATATCACCTCACATCAGTAAGAATGGTTAGCATCAAAACGACAGCAACTGTTGGCAAGGGTGTGGTGAAAAGGGCACCTTTGTGTGCTGTTGGTAGGAATGTAAATTGGTACATCCATTATGTAAAACAATATGAAGTTTCCTCAAAAAATTAAAAATAGAACTATCATATTACCCATTAATTCTACTTCTGGGTATATATATCTGAAGGAAATAAAATCAGTATCTCAAAGAAATATCTGCATCCCCATATTCATTACAACTTTTCTTACAATAGCCAAAATATGGAAACAATCTAAGTGTCATCAATAGATAAATGGATTAAAAATGTGGCACATATACAATGGAATATTACTGAGCCATAAAAAGAAGGAAATTCCACCATTCCCAGAAACATGGTTGAAACTGGAGAACATTATACTAACTGAAATAAGCCAGACACAGAAATACAAATACTGTGTGTTCTCACTTATAAGTGAAAGCTAAAAATGTTGAACTCATAGAAGCAGAGAGTAGAATGGTGGTTTCTAGTGGTTAGGGAGTGAGGAACATGTATTGAGGTTGGTCAAAGGGTATAAACTTTTAGTTATAAGATGAACCAGATCTGGGTATCTAATGTACAGCACAATGGTAATAATTAATAATACTGTATTGTACACTTGAAATTTTCTGAGAGAATAAATCTTAAGTTTTCTCACCACCAAAGAAAATAAATGGTAGCTATGTGAGGTGATGGATGTGTTAATTAAATTAATTATGGTAATCACTTCACAACATATACATATATCAAATCATCACATTGTACACCTAAATATATACAATCTTATTTGTCAATTAGACCTCAATATATCTGGAGGAAAAAATAAGGGATAATAGACTCAGAGGAATAAAATTTGATGAGGCAGCAAGAAGTAGAAATTTTGCTAATTGCCAAATACATCTATTCCAATTACATATTCAGGAACTAGGGGAGAAAACACCAGCCAGTTTCTATTCAGTCTTAGGTCCATGTAACTCAAACTTAGGCTAAGCCTCCTTCTATCCCTTGGCCACCATAAGCTCCCATCTTAATTGGTGGGTCATGGTGGGTTTGGTGTACCCAGAGAATAACATCAATTTATATACCATATGTAATAAACTCTGAAAACTATGGGTATTTCCATTTCACGTGTATGAATCATTCTAGTAGTGGTCCATTGGGAAAGGCTTGGAGGAAGATTTACAGTATGTATAGTATGCTGGCAGTGTGCAGTATCCTTCCTCAAGAGGACCAGGCCTCCCCTTCAGTGAAGGAGTTCTAGGTATGTGAACTAACTTAGGTCTAGAAACTATGTAGAAATTCATCACTCTCCATAAGGTGACTCATGTCAGATTTTTAGCTATCAGGCCTACAGCTTTTCCTGTTATATAAATTAAGCAACATTTTAGTAGGCTGCCCATCTATTCCATTCTTAGTGATGCTGTGGTCAAGACGGGAGATATTAACAGGACCATTATGAGTGGGGACAAATGAGAGGAACCATGGACTTAAACAGAGGACGCCTACACACTAGTCAAAAACCAGGGTGGTATAAACATGCCTCCGCAGGAGTAGATCGGATCAAATAACCTCCTTTTAGTGGATATGATATGACACAAAAAAGGGGCAAATCTCAGGGTAATGGAGAGACAGACCATCATGACTGAATGTAAGCTACCATCACCACCTCCCACAAACACCTACTCTCTTGAAACAGAGGAAGGCGAAATGAGACTTGAGAGAGAAGAGAAACAGCTTTTTAGGAAGTTTGAATTTTGAATTGATTGACTACATCCCCCAAAGAGGCTATTCTAGGCAGAAAAGACTAAATGATCTTTAATGGACAAGACTAAGTGTAGCCATCTTCTATCCACCAAGGATTCCAAAGGAAGATCAGTTCTCAAAATGAGAGGACATGACTTATTCTGGCAGTTGTGTTTGTAAGGTATAACTTTTAATAAATGGCCCAGTGGGCTCAAGTATTGCTATTTCACTGATCAAAGTGATAAGAATTTGTTGTTTTGACAAAACCTAAAATTGTTCTCAGGGTTTTATTTTTTAAACCCATAGCACCTTTTGACAAATATTCCCATCAGTCAAGTAATATTTGTTGAATTTTTTCCCATAGTTTGAATGTGCAAAAAAAATTTAGAAGTTTATTTTGTTTGGCTTTCTGCTTTCAATCTCTGATTTCACCTTATGTGTAGATCTCACACTTCTTTAAAACAACAACCACCTTCTCTAAACTATTTTTCCTTTCTAGTAAGCATGTTATTTCTTTCTTGTCTTCTTGGTTAACGATTTTATTTAAAAATTTTTTTAATTTATTTATTTTGAGGGGTGGGGAAGGGGCAGAGAAAGGGAACCCCAAGCAGGTTCTGCATTGTCAGCGAAGAGCCCAACACGGGGCTTGATCTCACAAACCTTGAGATCATGATCTAAGCTTAAAACAAGAGTCAGACACTTGACCACCTGAGCTACCCAGGCACCTGAGTTAAGGATTTTAAGTTAACCATGTTTTGTTCATCATTAATTCCATATTTTCTTCATCATTAATTTTCTCTACAATCCTTTGCATCTTAAATTGTGTTCCACCTCTTTACTGGAATAATACTCTCAAAAAATCTCCATGACTTCCTCACCATACAATCCAACCCTGACCTCTCAACAGACTCATGTGGTTGAACACACTCCTTACTAAAAGACTTCATCTCAAAGACCTGATAATTCTTCATTCTAAATATTTCCTCTTTCAAAATTTCTCTTTCCATTTTTACTGTCAGTGCTTCAGTAGAACAGCTCTCAACTACATTATTCTATACTGCATTATGTCTACACTGCATTATTACAGGTGTTTTTCACACTCCTTATCTCTCCCATTTTAATCCATTTTTTTTACCATCATAAAAATAATGGGTCCAAAAGGTCCATCTCGTATGTAACTCCTCTGTTTAAAAAAAATCCAAGTTTCCTTCTATTTGTTCACACCTACACTATTTAATAGTATTTCTCAATTCTGATTGTACATTAAAATCACCCGAGGAGCTCTAAAAACCTATGGATTCCTCAGTCCCACGATAGCACAGATAAATCGAGTGTCTCAGAGTAGAGCTCAGCTTTCAATCCTTTTTAAGGGCTCCCCAAGTGATTCTATTGTGCAGTCAAGATTGAGAATCGTTGTTCTGGAACTAGATCAAGGCAAGGTTGGGATACACTGCTCTAGGCCTAGGGCAATGGTGCATCACAATCAAACAAGATGAAGGAGATTATTCTTGGACTTCAGATCTACTGAATTAGAATCTCTGGTGGAGGGTGTTGAGAATTTCTATTTATATTTAAAAAAGCTTTCCAGGCATTCTTATCCAGCCAAAATGGTCCTCAAGCATGGGAAACCAATCACATATCAATGTGTCTCAGTCTCTAATGTGTCTCAGTCACTATACAATAGAACTGCAGTTGTATTGTTTTTAAATTTGCCCCCAAATTCATCTTTCTTTACATGGATAGAAAAGCACTCTAGAAAAACACAATGAAACAGGGTCCCAGCCTCCTGTAAACCATCCCTTAATTATCCCCTTGAAATTCTTATTACTTTAATCTATGCCCAACTTTAATTTATAGTAATGTCGTAGCTGTGTGTGCATTTGGCAGGTAAAAAGCCAATACCATCTGTATTAATATAAAATCTTAGGATGCAAAGCCTAGAGCAAAATAAAAATTGACACACAGTTCTGAATTTCATCACATTTATTAATCACAAAGTTTCATTCCTAGACCCATATATACCCTACCCAACCCAGTCCCGCACACAAACTTGTCCATCATCTTTTCAGAATTGCCACTTCTCATCATAGTGAAATATGAAACAAATTCAGTGGTAGATTCAAAGGCATATACTCAAAGAAGTATCATTTTCACAACCACTTATACAAAACTCAAGAAGCCTGGTTTCCACGTACAGTGCTTCTTCTGTACATTCTTTTTTTTTTAATGTTTATTTTTGAGAGAGAGCTAGTTGCGGAGGGGCAAAGAGAGAAAAACAAAGAATCCCAAGCAGGCTCTATGCAGTCAGCAAAGAGCCTGATGTGGGGCTTAAGCTTACAAACTATGAGATCATGACCTGAGCAGAAATCAAGAGTCAGACGTTTAACCAACTGAGCCACCCAGCTGTTCCTTTCTGTACATTCTTGACAGCCTATTTTATCAAATGATGCTCAGTTAGGCCCAGGAATTATCTTCTCCTTCCTAAAAAAAAAAAAAACACTCATTAAAATGGTAATAGGTAGAAACGTGCTCAATCTATCATATCTATCAACCTATCAATCTATCCTGAAAGCCAGGAACTTATATAACAGAAAAATACTAGAACCATTCCTTTAAAAGACAAGAATGAGACCAAGATAAACACCATCACTACTATTTCACAGCGTATTGGAAGTATTAGTTTTAATTCCATTAAGAAAGAAAAGGCATTTAGGGCATGTGAATTGGAAAATTCTCTCAATACCTTCTCTTGCTTAATAACATAATTATAAGATCTGTTATTATACATACCTGAAAATCCCAAGAAAATCAGTAGAAAAGCAACCACAAACAATAAAATAATTTAGCATGGTAGCCAAATGTATAATTAATACACAGAAATTAACAGACTTAATTAAAACAACAAACATTTAAATGATATAACGGAAAGTAAAATCTCATTTAGCATCGATAAATATAAAATATAAAAATATAAAAAATAAAGTAGTAGAAATATGCTTAAGAAATATAAAACCATCAGGGGTGTTTGGGTGGCGCAGTCGGTTAGGCATCCAACTTTGGCTCAGGTCATGATCTTGCGGTTCGTGGGTTCAAGCTCCGCATCAGGCTCTGTGCTGACAGATCAGAGCCTGAAGCCTGCTTAGGATTCTGTGTCTCCCTCTCTCTCTGCCCCTACCCTGCTTGCGCTCTGTCTCTCTTTCTCTCTCTAAAATAAATAAACATTTTAAAAAAAGAAATATAAAACCCTCTATGAGAAAAAATTATCAAAACACTTCTGAAATAGATAAATAGAGACTTGAACAAATGGAAGGCATTTTCTGGAGATATTTCACGATGAGGAATGCTCAATATCAGAAACGTGTCAGTTCTCTCGGTATTGATTCATGAATTTAATGCAATTCCATTTAAATTATCAACATCTTTCTTCCTAGAGATCATGAAATTCATTCAAAAGTCCATATGAAAAAATAAGCAAGCAAAAATAGGACCAAAAAACCACTAAAATATAAGAACTATGTGTGGGGCATGTGGGCATAAGGAGGAAGATTAGCTAACTCTACTAGATATTAAAATATTATCAAGACTCAGGGTGCCTGGGTGACTCGGTTAAGCATCTGACTTCAGCTCAGGTCATGATTTCATGGTTTGTGAGTTCAGTCCCCACCCCGAGCTCTCTGCTGACAGCCCAGAGCCTGGAACCTGCTTTGGATTCTGTGTCTCCCCCTCTCTCTGCCACTCCCTTGCCTTCACTCTCTCTCTCTCTCTCTCAAAAATAAATAAACATGAAAAATTTTTTTAATAAATGAAATATTATCAAACCTCAAAAATTAAAATAACATGGCATTGGCATATAAGTAGTTAGACTGACCATGAAACAAAATTGCATGTCAGAAATAGAAAAGTTACATATACAAATTTAAAGATAAAAGCAATATTTCAAATAATCAGAAAATATGTGTGATCAGTTCTGCTGTAACAGAAAATATATGTTCCCAAAAATCTCCCCATTGTGCAAAATCTCAGAATAAAAAATTATAGGGCTTATGGTTCAACACTCAAAAACTTCATTGGTGACACATAAAAAAGATAGGAGGGGCGCCTGGGTGGCTCAGTCGGTTAAGCGTCCGACTTCGGCCCAGGTCACCATCTCGCGGTAGGTGAGTTCGAGCCCCGCGTCGGGCTCTGTGCTGACTGCTCAGAGCCTGGAGCCTGTTTCGGATTCTGTGTCTCCCTCTCTCTCTGACCCTCCCCCATTCATGCTCTGTCTCTCTCTGTCTCAAAAATAAATAAATGTTAAAAAAAAAAAAGATAGGAATTTAATTTTTAAAAATACAGCATAATTTTATACATGCTAAATGATTAAGAAATATGTACATACTGTAATAAAAATGGCACTCAACCTTGAAAAAGACCTGAAGTTTGCTTGTAGAAGTGCACTTGGGAAGGGTTGCAGCCTGTGACTCACTATGAGGTAGTAGAAAGAGGATTATCACAATTTATGATGTTTTACATCTTAAATACTTAAATAGCCTGTTTTTCTGCCTTTGAGACAGAAACCTTTCAAGAAGTACATTTTTAATAGGTACTTGTTTCATCAAAACTGCAATGTCACACACTGTATAGCCTACTTCTTCATTGACATCTGTCTGTTTCAATGCTGGAAATTCTTTCATGGCTTTCTTGTTTGTTCTCTTAGCTTCGCCAGATAGCTTACGACTTTGAAACTATAGTCATTTTTCAAGTCACCAAACCAACAGTCGTAAAAAAAAAGAAGCCACTTTTGCAGGATTTGGCAATGTCTGTTTAAGGCCTTATATATAGATTATGCTTTCTCTTTGATTGTGAGAAAAGTTGTTGACAACACGGTTTAGTCTTCAAACCATATTCCACAATCTTTCCACTTCTTCCATTTTGTTAAGATGTTGTTCTTACTGATCGCACAGCACTTGAAATTGTTCCAGCCATAGATGCTTCTTTCGTATTTGTGGAGTCTCTTCATTGTCAGCAATGTAAATTCCTTAATGCCTTTTGCTTGAGAGGAATCACATACTTTCTCATTTCTTTGAAAATCATTACTATTTCAGGTTTTATAGTTTTCCTCTTCTCTGCACTGCTTGGCATTTTTGAACCATGATATTTACACACATTTGAGATGTGGAATGAGCGTTGTTTTTTTTTTTAACATAGAAAGTTTACAGGGGCACCGGGATGGCTCAGTCTTCCTGAGCTGGCGCCCGACTTCAGCTCAGGTCATGATCTTGCTGTTCACAAGTTTGAGCCCCGCATGCTGACAGCTCAGAGCCTGGAACCTGCTTTGGATTCTGTGTTTCCCTCTCTCTCTGCCCCTCTCCTCCTCTCAGAAATAAATAAACATTAAAAAAAAATTTTTTTAAGTTTACAAATGTGTAAAGTAATAGCAAAACACAACCTTGTAGGGTAAAACATGTGGTGAACTGGAGTAGCTGGTAGATAGTTGAGGGTTTTCTGTGCATGCGCATTGTGTACTCCTTAACAGTGTAACTCAGATCGGCTGGGTAATTTTCTATGTGCATTTAGTATTTCCCATAGAAAAAACTGTTCATTCGCAAATGAAAAACTTAGTATTATGTTCACACTGTTCCCTAATATATCAATTTCATTAGAACAACTTGTGTCTTCAAATCAAGTACTACAGTCAAACTGACTGCACTTTCTAAATACAGAAAAATAAAAACTGAGTCCACAAAGATAAACTCAAAATAGATCAAACATCTTAATTTAAAAAAAAAAAATTAAACTATACAATTTTGGGGAGAAGACAAAGCTATGCTGACAGCTCAGAGCCTGGAGCCTGCTTTGGATCCTGTGTCTCCCACTCTCTCTGCCCCTCCCCTGTTCATTCTCTCCCTCTCTGTCTCTCTCAAAAATAAATAAACATTAAAAAAATTTTTTTAAGTCACATGGTCTATAGACTGGGCCAGCCAGGCACTCCGTGCATTATTCAAATTTTTAATTGTAACCAAAAAAAAGCAACCAGTGGAAAATAAATAAACAGGCAGAAAAGCTTGCAACTTTTCACTGACAAAGGGCTTAACTACCTTCTAGAGATTTGAAGAACAAGAAACAAAGAAACAAACAAACAAGTAGAAAAATAGACAAAGACACAATCAGCATAGGGGTGCCTGGGTGGCTCAGTGGGTTAAGCCTCTGACTTCAGCTCAGGTCACGACCTCATGACCCTTGGGTTCAGGCCCTGTGTGGGGCTCTGTGCTGACAGCTTAGAGCCTGGAGCCTGATTCAGATTCTGTGTCTCCCTTTCTCTCTGCCCTTCTGCTCACACTCTGTCTCTTTCTCTCAAAAATTAACATTAAAAATTTAAAAATAATTTTTAAAAAGACACAATCAGCATAGAAAAAGTGAACTAAATGAAATACAATTGGCCCTTAAACATATGAGAATATGCTGGACCTGATTCATAACAAAAAAAATGCAATTAAGATATCACCTCTTACTCTCAGATTGGTGAGCAAAGTGTGACAACACCTTCTATTAGTAAGGCTTTGAGCAAACTGCTGGTAAGAATGAAAAATGGTACAAGACAGGATCATATTTACAATATTTTTTAATTACATATATTTTTAAATTATATGACAAGCCAAAACTATTTCTAAAACCTCATTGCAAAGATAAACTGGCAAAAAATTAAGACAAATGGTTTGATATACTCATATATATACATATATATGTTACATATTAAATATTATATATTTGTTTTCTTTTCTTAAGTTTATTTATTTTGAGAGACAGAGAGTGAGCAAGGGAGGGCCAGAGACAGAGGGAGATAAAGAGAATCCCAAGAAATCTCCAGCCTTTTAACACAGAGCCCGATGTGGGGCTTAAAACCATGAACCCACATGAAATCATGACCTGAGCCTAAATCAAGAGTGGGATGCTTAACCAACTGAGCCACCCAGGTGCCCCTGTATCTTTTATTTTCTGATCAATATAGACTTCTAATTAAATATACAAGAAAAATAAACTATGTGGACATTTAAGCTAAACAATTCCAATGAAGAAAAACTCACTAGTTTATTTTTTATTCTGCTTTAAAGTAGACTACAAACCCAATCTGGAAACTCTTGTGTAAGTAATCACCCTCAAGGACTTCAAAGACAGGCTTTCCTGAAGAAGCGATCTTTATAGCTTTTTTAATGCAAAACATGTAATTTTTAATCCACCAGACAAATATAAAAATCATGATTTGTTAAATGACATACCAGAGAGTTTATATCTCTGTCCTTTATATTCACATAAAACCCAGAGAGAGAGAGAGACAGCAAAAGATATATATATATATATGTGTGTATATATATATATATATATATATATATATATATATATATATATATCTCCAGAAACTGTGTAAAACCTTGGCTATCAAAGAGAGACAGATGGTTGGCCTGGTTTCAAGGCTTAATGAAACTTATATACTAAAGAAATAGAACAATCCCTACTGGCTGTTTTTCCTCTTTGTGTTTGACAAAAAGGACATTTTCTACTTCTACATTTCACTTAAGTTTTGAGTAAATCAGTTAAGGAAATATTCATATGTTTTGTATAATATGTTTATGCAATACTCATCTCATATTCTCATTACTGAAGAAAATTATTTCATGGACTATTCTTTCCCTTAATTACTTCAATGGAAACAATACTGACTTTAGAGACAAATTTGGAATTAACATTTGGCTTAGCATTTGAAGAGCTGGGTCACCTTGCGCATGACAACGTCCCTGAAATTCAGTCTTCTCATCTATAAATTCTGAACATAGTGCTTGCTATTATTAAAATGCCTGTCAGAAGCTGGGGCCATGGAAAGCACTTCTTGAATGCTAACTCTTCTCCTGTCTGCCCATCCTCTGAATCTACCCTTCCCTTTCTCATTGAGGCCTCTGTGATTAGAGCATAGACTTAAGGACTCACCATAAGCCAAAGTATTAGGTCAGAAAACTGATCTCCTGAAGTACTTTTGCCTTCTTGATGGTGCACTTTTCTCTCCATCTTAAGTATCCAATATATTTTTCTTCCTCTCCACTTCCCTAACAGTGTAACTGTTGTAACTGGCAAATGAAGCTGAATATATTACCCCTGCCAAGATCATTTGCATTTTAATAAGACACAAAATCTATTCCATTAGTCATTAGAGCAATCTTAATCATCATATATCATATCATGATTCCGTACTACATAATGAACTTGATTTGAACCAATTTGAACTTGATTTAACTGGCCTTTGCAACCTGCTTTTCTAGAGGAACTGTGGAAGATTGTCCATATTCTTCCTTTATTTAGTCTTCTCTATACAAGTTTATGGACTGGAAAATTTTTTGAGTAGTCCAAAAGCTATCTGCAAACTGGGTGAGAAATGAGTTAAAATATACCCTCCAAATATGCTAGCAATACCAAAAAGAGGAAAACATCAGTTAATATAATTACACGGTGTTTCTTTAATCACCTAAGGTAATAATTTGCATTTATACATTTCCTAATGTTATACCATCTCTTGGGGCTCCTGGGTGGTTCAGTTGACTGAGTGACTCGATTTTGGCTCCGTTCATGATCTCACAGTTCATCAGTACAGACCTCACTTTGGGATTCTCTCTCCCTCTCCCTCAACTCCTTCCCCACTCATACTCTCTTTCTCAAAATAAATAAACAAACATAAAAAAAACTATCTCTCAATGCTGAAAACCAAAAAAAGTCACTTGTCTATCGTTTATTATTCTTTAATACATTGCTGAATTTAATTTGCTACTGTTTTATGATATTTGTGTGTACATTCATATATATTCATATATATTTTGTTTGAATGATTCTTACTAGTATTCAGTATTAAGGTTGTCTTTGAAAAATTAATTGTGGTTATTTTGCATGCACACATGAACTAGTTTTTAATTTTATTAAAAACGCTGTGGTCTGAAATAGTTAATAATAGAGGAGTTATGTCCTTTGAAAGTCAGGTTGAATTCAGGTATAAAGCAATCTGGACCTGGTGACTTTTTATGATTATCTGTAAAAACCTTTCCCATTTCCTACACACTAATCAGTGCAAACATGTCTACCTCTTCTTGGGCCATTTCAGATAATTTATATTTTTCTAGAGATCTATGACTATATCTTACCTAATCAGAGATTACTTATTAGTTTTTTCATAAATCCATTTTCGCTCTCTTTCAAAATTCCTTTCCTAGGGGGAAAAAATAAAAGTCTCGTCATGTCATTGCCATTTATCCAACTCATCTGTTTCTGGACTGTGGCTTGGCACAGTTTTTAATATTGATGTTTCATTTTTTAATTGAGATAAAATTCACATTCCATAAAATTCATCCTTTTAAATTGTACAATTATGTGATATTTAGCAAATTCATAAGCTTACTCATCCATCACCACTATGTAATTCCAGAACATTTTCATCAGCCCAAAAAGAAACTCCATACTCATTAAAAGTCACTCCCCACTACCCTCGGCAGCTTCTTCCATTTCTAAGGATTTGCCTATAGTACACATTTCATCTAAATGGAATCCTACAATTTGTGCCCTTTTGTGTCAGGCTCCTTTTCACTAGGCATAAAGTTTTCAAGGTTTATCCATGTTATAGTATGTATCAGAACTTCTTTGTATGGCCCAAAAATATTCCATTGTATGAATATATCACATTTTATCATCCATTCATCAATTGGTAAGACTTTTGGATTGTTTCCACTTTGGGGCTACTATAATGAATGCTGCTATGAACTCTTGTGTATAAGATTGTGCATGTATGTATGTTCTCATCACTTTGAGGTATATCCCTAAGAGTGGAATTATGGGATTATATAGCAACGTTTTAACCTTTTGAGGAACCATTACGAAGTAACTGCATCTGTTTACATTCCCACCAGAAATGAGGGCTCTGATTTCCCTACAGCCTTGTCAACATTTGTTATTAATCTTTTTTGTTTCGGCCATCCAAGTGTATGTGAAGTGGTATCTCTGACTTTATTTGCATTGCCCTGATGGCTAATAATGTTGAGCATTTTTTTAATTGTTTGCTGACCATTTTGGATCTTCTTTGGAGTAATATCTTTGCTCACTTTTTAGTTGGGTTATTTGCCATTTCATTGTCGAGCTGTAACAGTTATTTATATATATTCTGGATACTAGACCCTTATCAGATATATTTTTTTCAAATACTTTCTCCCATTCTTGGTATTGTCTGTTCATTTTCATTTTTTTTCTTTCTTTTTATTTATTTTATTTTACAGAGAAGACTAGTCTGAATTGGGTTATGAGGCTCTCAGCTGGTGTACCTTATCTCAGCCATTGAACTCACTTTGCCAGGAGAAAGTCTGTTCCAAGCTCTGGCTTAAGGAGGCACCCTCTAGCACACCCGCCCCCCCACCCCACCAAGGGCAGGGTTCATGGCATGTCTGTTCATCTTTTTTTTAAATATTTATTTATTTTTGAGAGAGAGAGTGCACACATGTGCAAGGGAGGGCAAAAAGCAGAGGGAGACAGAATCTCAAGCAGGCTCCATGCTCAGCACAGAGACCAATGTGGGGCTGCATCCCACGACCACAAGATCATCCCACGACCTAAACCAAAACCAAGAGTCAGATGCTTAACCAATTGAGCCATCTAGGCACCCCTGTTCATCTTCTTGATAAGAGTCAAACTTTTTAATTTTTAAGAAGTCCAATTTATCTATTTTTATTCTTTTGTTGCCTCAGTTTTTGGTATTATATCCAAATACCTAGAAGACCATTTCCTAATATAAACTCACAAAGATTTATAACTATATTTTCTTCTAAGAGTTATATATGTAACTTAGCTCTTGCATTTAGGACTTTGATCCATTCTGAGTTCATTTTTGTATATGGTGTGAGTAGTAGTCCAATTTCACTCTACTGTACGTGGGTATCTGGCTGTCCCAGCCCCTATTTAACTGTTTGGCACCTTCATTGAAAACCAATTGACCATAAATGTATGAGTTTATTTCTGGACTCTCAGTTCTACTCCATTGATATATATGTCTATTTTTATATTGGTATCATACAATGTAATGATACAATAGGCTCAAATGGATGCTGTGCATCTAGTGGGTTTATGTTGCACCTGAGGAACACTTAGCTTAGGAAATGCACTGCTTGTACAGCAACCAGTAAGCAAGCCTGATCTTTGTCTAGAGGAGAATGTATGTCACCTCCTCACATATTAGATGCATAAATAATCCATGGGAAATAACCCAGGTGAAAGAGCAGTCAAGGTCTTGCAGTGTGGGCCCAAAAGATGAGAGATCTCTCCTAACAGGAGGAAGTCTCCATACATAGAGTTGTGATTGCTATAGCTGTCCCAAAAGTTACAGATAGATTCATCACTTGAGAAATGCCAAAGGCCAAACTGACCCAAACCTCAATTCATCTGGTCTACCAAGAGGTCTGAAATTCCCACCATCAGAGTTGCTTCTCAATGGTAAGACATTACATATTTAAAAAGCCTCTATTAAAATGAGAATGGGAGAGGGGTGCGGTGAGACTCATGAAGACAATAGTGCTCAACAGCTCAATGAAAAGAATGTGGGCCTTGGGGTCTGGGTTTGAACATTGGCTCACTTGCTGCCTGGCTATGTGAACTTGAGAATTGCTTAACTTATCTGAATTTCAGTTTCCTTACCGACAAATAGGATTCTAATCCTTATAATATTCTTTTGAAGACTATTTGTAATAATTTGGGAAATTAAGGGATCCAGATCCTAGTTCCCTTTGTCACATTTCCATGAGGACACATGTTTTCTATACCCCTCCCTCGTCAGGACAGGAGGATTGGGTGACCTGACTGGTTTACAGAAAGGCAGTTCCCCATTGGTCCAAAGTAAACAAAAGACGTTGCCATGTGGACAGGAGACTGCCTTTTGTCTTCTGGGGCTCTCCTGTTCTCTTACACAATGGGCACCTGTGTTTTTAATCTTTAAATAAGCAGGCCAAGAGAGCCTGCTTTCTCAACTCCAGCTTCTCACCTGTAAGCAAGTAGATAAGTGACAGTCCTATGGATTCCAAAGTCTAGGTTTGGAAGGAAACTGGAGGTGTTTCACATCTTTTAATCCAGCTTTACCAGTAACATGGCTAAAATCTGGAGCACTGTTATACTCAGGTCTCTGATACTATATTCTATTGACCACAACCATAAGGGGAAAAAAGATGAGGGGTAAATCGAGGCAACAAACCCTACCATGTAACTCCAACAATAATACATATAAAAATGGAAGCACTGTGCCTGGACCAAGAAGGCACTCAACAAATGCTAGTTTCCCTTTTTCTCCTTAAAGAATTTATCCAGTTGAAAATATGTTGTTTTCTGTTAAACTCCTCTACTGCATCAGAAGAGCAACAAAGGTCAACATTTTCTCTTAGTAACAGTGGTGGTTATTATCAGTGACAGAATGCAACTTCCATATACAGGTTTTATATGCCCTGTTGACATTCCTAAAATACAGCTTCTCAGAACTACCTTCAGGTGCCAGATATTAGAGAGCTGATTGGGTTTTTATTAGGAGAAAGTTCTTTGCCCCCTACTGAAAATGTCTTGTGGGAGTATACTTTGACCCTAAATATACCTTGGACCCTAAAATTCAACTCTTGAGAATCTAGCTTAAGGTAAGAAATATGAAGCAGCAAAGATTCTATGCAGAATGATACATCAGCATTATTTACATTAGCAAAGGGAAATCTAAAAACAAGTTTAAAAACTGAAAATCACCATTGAGGTGACTGGTTAAATAACTTATGCTAAATCCATTTAGTAAAATATTATGCACTACACTGTCATTAAATATATATTTATCAAGATTATAACATTAAAAATACTTATAGTATGATTTTAGAGTAAAAAGAATAAAACTATTTTTTCAATATTTTGGCAGATTTGTAAAAACTAAATGTGTTAATAGTTATTATGTTGGGATGGTAGGCATACAAGCAATTTTTATTTTTCTACTCCTTTTTATGCCTATGTCTATCATGAAAAAAAATTTTCCCTTTAAAGCCCAGAGACATTTGCACACAGTGAGCACAAGACACACCCCATCACCAAAATGAAGGGATACAACTGCTGGGCAATGACCTCATCTCCCCTTTAAGGTTGTTCTTGCTGTTCATTTCAAGCTGATTTCATCGCTAAATATACTCATGTGGGAGAACATGAGAACATAGTGTATTTGGCCCTGCGACCTCTAGTTCCAAAGGAACCTCTTCAGGCACTTGGCAATACTATCAACTAACAGGAGGACTAGGCAGTAATATATTGCAATTATTCTTAAATATTAAAAGCTGTATGTCTATTCCTGACATAGCCCATTATCAGTAAAAATGTTGGAATCTTGACCCCTGTTTGACTCAAATATCTGTGATTATTCATTTTTTTAAGAATTTTATTTATTTATTTTGAGAGAGAGAGAGTGAGAAGGGGAGGGGCAGAGAGAGAGGGAGACAGATAATCCCTAGCAGGCTCCATACTCACTCAGTGCAGAGCCCGACATGGAGCTCGAACTCACAAACTGTGAGATCATGACCTGAGCTGAAGTCAGATGCTTAGCCGACTGAGCCATCCAGATGCCCCGATTATTAATTTTTAATTATAACTTGAGGATAAAGAGATAAGTGGTAATATTCAGGCTCCACAGCCCTCACCCTGAACCTCCCCAGAGGAACCCAGACCGGGAATTGTATTCATCAGGATAACTTATGCTTCTACATAAAACTCTGTACTACCCGCCACCCACACTACTATCTACAATCAGGAAGCAATTCACTCTTCCTTTTCTCAGTAAGGAAATGGGTATGATCTGCTGATTGTTTCAGACTCACAATGTGCTGCATTTTGATACATATGCCAAATTTCAGGATTGAATTTTTCTTACTTTTTAGTTTCTGAAAACTGATTCCATCAGTTCCCTGAGGGGATAATAAAGTGCTGCTGCTTTGGATGAGTGTGATATATTTTACAAGAAACTGAATTAAAATCAAGAATACAGATGTACGTATGATTTTACACTGCATGATACTTATCTGACTTGAATGAATTCATCTTCAAAAAAGTAATGGAACATAGGTGGTTTCTTAGATTAGAGTACTTTTTGATGACAGTTGCAGGTTCTTAAGAGGTATTTCAGGGCACCTGGGTGGCTCAGTTGGTTGAGCATCTGATTCTCGATTTTGGTTCAGGTCATGATCCCAGGGTCATGGGATCAAGCCCCACCTCCATGCTCAGCATGGAGCTTGTTTGAGATTCTCTTTCTCTCCCTCTACCCACCCCCCCCCCCCCCCCCCCCGTCCTGCTCTCTTTCTCTCTTTCTCTCTCTCTCTCAAAAAAAACAAAAACAAAAGAGAGATTTTTACTAAGCTAAAATAGCATGAGGAAATACCATTCTCTGCTTAAGGAATGTTTCTATAGAAAGAACAAGTTTGTTTTTTCCTTTGTTACCATTGTGAATGTTTATTATGTACCAGGCTTTTTTTTTTTTTTTTTTTTTTTTTAAATTTTTTTTTCAACGTTTTTTATTTATTTTTGGGACAGAGAGAGACAGAGCATGAACGGGGGAGGGGCAGAGAGAGAGGGAGACACAGAATCGGAAACAGGCTCCAGGCTCCGAGCCATCAGCCCAGAGCCTGACGCGGGGCTCGAACTCACAGACCGCGAGATCGTGACCTGGCTGAAGTCGGACGCTTAACCGACTGCGCCACCCAGGCGCCCCCTGTACCAGGCTTTTTAAACACATGGTCTTTTATAATTATCAAAAGAATCTCTGACAGCATCATTATGACTATTTTACAGATAAGGAGAAAAGGAGTTAACTGATTTGTCCAGTACTAAAACGGCACACCTGGGATTCAAACCCAAGTCTGTCTCATTCTCCTGTGACCCTGCTCTTGATCACGGTGCTCAGGCTGCTGCTAGACTGCTGGTCATCTGATTCTGTGTCTCTCCTGAAAAAACAGACAGACAAGACTTTATTCCTTTATTCTCCTACTTTCTCTTCTCATGAGGAAAACTACTTTTCTTTGCTGCTGTACTATCACTCCTCTTGTCAACGCAAGCACTTTTATAGTAGGTCATGTTTCCCAAAATGTAAACATCAGTGGCCTACTCAGGTTGGCTGCAGTGTGAGGATACCTCACTCTTGTCCCTAAATGTCTCCAAAATACGACATATGAAACTTAGTTCTGGGGGACTTTCCCATTAAAAAAAAAGTAATCCATGGAATGCATAGCCTCATTAGTTTTCATTAAAGGAAATATGTCTTTCCCGACACAAATACTGTGTTTACTTTCTGCCCGGTTTTAGTCATATGTTATTTCATCCTACACGTGAGGTATGTTCATCTTTTAAACCTGTGTCCAAATGACAAAGAGTACTAGATCTGTCTGACATTACCTATTCACTTTCACTCTTCTGTGATTCGAGGCCATCTTCAAAGATATGACAGGAGATGCAATCTCCACGGTATGATCAAAGAACAGAACTTTTATGCCAGCAAAAGTAATTGACAGAGACAATACTAATAATACCAGTTTTAATCATTGGTTAGGAGGTTCCCTGCACTTTATGTTAACACTCATTTAACGAATACAAATCAATAAAGAAATAAATAAAATCTAAGCAAGATAATTAAATTTGAGGCTCTAGATTCTAGATTTCTCTAAAGAAACCAATATAGAATTAAGATTAAAATTGTGAGAGAAACGTTAGCGTGTGTGATGAATAATAATTTATTCTTATGAATATTTATTGGACATATACAATATGCAAAGCACAGTACTGCTTTTGGTGAGGGAGGCAAAGATGAACAGCAGGTTCTCTGGCCTTATGAGCTTGCACGCTAGCGGGTGAGGGGGAAAATGTGCACAGGAAGTTAAATGTGATACACATCATAAAATATGTACAACAAATAAATAAATGAGGTCAGAGAAAATAGACACTCATCTTATTTTTCATAATTATAAAAGCTATAAAAATATTTCTGAATAAGGAAATATAGAAGAAATTGATATTAAATCAGAAAATACTTTTTTATTTTTGTAATGTTTATTTTCTTTTTGAGAGAGAGAGATACAGAGTGTGAGCTGGAAAGGGGCAGAGAGAGAGAGACACAGAATCTGAAGCAGGCTCCAGGCTCTGAGCTGTCAGCACAGAGCCCGATGCGGGGCTCCAACTCACAAGCCGTGAGATCATGACCTGAGCCGAAGTCGGACGCTTAACCAACTGAGCCACCCAGGTGCCCCAAATCAGAAAATACTTTTAAAAGTTATTTTCTTAATTTTTTAGATTTTTCTGAACTTATTTTCATATGCCATCTTAATCGCTTTTACTTGAATGAGTCTAAACTCTTTATTAGCGGTGTTGGAAAAACTGGACAGCAATGTGCAGAAGAATGAACCTGGACCGCTTTCTTATGCCACAGACAAAAATAAACTCAAAATGGATGAAAGACCTAAATGTAAGACAGAAAACCATCAAAATCCTAGAGGAGAAAACAGGCAACAACCTCTTAGACCTCAGCCGCAGCAACTTCTTACTTGACATGTCTCCAGAGGCAAGGGAAACAAAAGCAAAAATGAACTATTAGGACCTCATCAAGATAAAAAGCTTCTGCACAGTGAAGAAAACAATCTGCAAAATTAAAAGGCCACTGACAGAATGGGAGAAGATATTTGTAAATGAAATGCCAGATAGAGGGTTAGTATCCAAAGTCTATAAAGAACTTATCAAACTCAAGACCCAAAAAAACAAATAATCCAGTAAAGAAATGGGCAAAAGACATGAATAGACACTTTTCCAAAGAAGATATCCAGATGGCTAACAGACACATGAAAAGATGCTCAACACCACTCATCAGCAGGGAAATACAAATCAAAACCACAATGAGATACCACCTCACACCAGTCAGAATGGCTAACATTAACAACTCAGGCAACAACAGATGCTGGCGAGGATGCAGAGAAAGAGGGTCTCTTTTGCACTACCGGTGGGAATGCAAACTGTTGCAGCCATTCTGGAAAACAGTATGGGGGTTCCTCAAAAAATTAAAAATAGAACTACCCTATGACCCAGCATTTGCACTACTAGGTATTTATCCAAAGGATACAGGAATGCTGCTTCAAAGGAGCACATGCACCCCAATGTTTATAGCAGTGCTATCAACAGTAGCCAAAGTATGGAAAAAGCCCAAATGTCCATTGACTGATGAATGGATAAAGAAGATGTGATATATATATATACAATGGAATATTGCTCAGCAATCAAAAAGAATGAAATCTTGCCATTTGCAATAGTGTGGGTGCAACTAGAGTGTAGAGTGTATAACTAGAGTGTAGAGTGTATAACTAAGTGAAATAAGTCAGTCAGAGAAAGACAAATATCATATGAACTTCACTCATATGGAATTTAAGATACAAAACAGATGAACATAAAGGAAGGGAAGCAAAAATAATATAGAACAGGGAGGGGAACAAACCATAAGAGACTCTTAAATGTAGAGAACAGACTGAGGGTAGCTGGAGGGGCTTGGGCTTGGGGGGATGGGCTAAATGGGCAAGGGGCATTAAGGAGGACACTTGTTGGGATGAGTACTGGGTGCTATATGTAGGGGATAAATCACCAAATTCTATTCCTGAAATAATTATTACACTATATGTTAACTAACTTGGATATAAATTTTTTAAAATAGTAATAAAAAAAGAAATAAAAATATAAATAAATAAACAAACAAACAAACTCTTTATTGGCAACGTGGCTGGTGTTACTCCCCTACTACTGTTGATGTAACTGGTTTAAGTTAAAGTCTTTTCCTGCTGAAAATAAAATGAGTAAATAGTTAGCAGCTAAAATATATCAGTTTGGATTTATGTGAATTATTCACTCTTTTCCTTGTGATCTTTCAGATACAGGAAAGTCACACAAAGTACTTTCTCAAAGGATAACCATTACTTTTTAAGATTTTAAGTTATAATGGCAAATAGAGATGAAAGTTAATGACATGAAACTGTTCATGTACTTTAAGTTGATTGTTAAAGCAGAACTGAACAACCAAATTGTTCTAAATAGACAATGAAAGCAAGATAGAATTTCCTTGAAGGAGAGGGTGTGGGGAAGTAATTCAAGATGTATATTTCACGTTATGTAAAAAATCCTACTTGGGACTTGATCTTTATGTCTAATAGCTCTTCAGTCTCCAGTGGCAATTTATTTTTAAGTTCCTCTTAGATTAATTCCAATTTACATTCTGGAAGAAACAGGCCTGTCTTCACTCATTAATTTTTTCAGCCCTTGAAAGGTCAGTGACTCTCCATGATAAAAGGTCTCTGATTGCAATGGTTTTATGAGCAGAGGGAACAGTTAGAAATTCTGATTCTCATCAGAGAGCTGAAATGATCTGAGAGAAAAGAGAAAGAATCCTAAAACTGCTAAGCAGAACTTAACTCTTAAGTTGGGTCAAATTTATGCCTCCATTCTACAAAAAAAAAAAATGTATTTATTAAATGTCTATTATGTTCCAGATCTCCCTCATTGTAAAATCTAAAGAAAAAAAAAAAAGGAATTGAAAGATACCTTTTGTTCACCCGGACTGGCAGGGAATCCTCACTCGGCAAACTATCTGTGCTGCCTTGAGTAAATCATTTCCAAAGCTAGGTTTCTTCACCCATGAAATGAGTCAATTATGCAAAGCTCCAAACTGTAGGATTAAAAATAAAAAACAAAGTAGCTAATAGAATATCTGACATATTATAGACCATCCATAAATGGTAAGGTTCTAGCTCTGGTCAGTTCTTATTGCCTGGGTTGCATGAATATAGGAGTTACAAGGAAAATGTTACCAGTTATAAAATCACAGTTCTTTGAAGCTCACCCTTTGTACTCTTATCTTCTCATATCTTTCAAGGAATTTTGCCTCTCAAGTCACCAAGTTACTCCAGGTATTCAGGACTCTAAATTCAGGATCTAAGGTAATTGACCTCGCAGTGAATCTAGAATTGGGGGTGGGTGGGGGCATAGAAAACATGAACTAGAAATGGAGTTGAAGTCATTAAAGTGATTAAAGATGTTAGGCTAAAATTCAAGTGCACAATTCTCAGGATATAATGCTAAAAGTAAGGAGTTTTCTTGGCAATTGGATCAATTGGTCGTTCCCAAACATTTGTCTCAAGATCTTTTTACACCCTTAAATTTATTAAGGACTTCTAAAACGTTTTTTTTTGTGTCCATTGTGTCTATTGATAGTTACCACATTAGAAATTAAACAGAAATTTTAAATATTTATTAATTCATTTTAAAAATAATGGATCCATTATGTATTAACATGTTTATGAAAACTTTCCCTAAAAAAATTAATGCAGATGATAGTACTCTACATTTCTACAAGAGTTTTTAATGTCTGTCCCTTATAAATGAGAGCTAGATTTTCCTACCTGTTTCTACATTCAATCTACTGTGATATGATACATCACATAGCCTCCAGAAAACTTCACTGGACACTTGTAACAGAATGAGCAAAGCACATTAATATCCCACTGTTCTAAAAATCATTTATATACAATTTAATCTTACTATTATTATGAGTGCAATTATAAATAATTAACATGCCATTATTATCATACAAATGGCTTTGACCTCCTTGGATATTTGGAAAGAATTTGAGGTCGCCAAGAGTCCCTAGATCATACTTCATGTTCTGATGATTAATTGAAGTATTTAAAGAGTTTTTTTTTTCCTCAGATATGTCCTAGATAATGTGGCAAACTGTAGTTTTCTTGCTTTTGCAACTGTCAAATTGATAAAGCAGAATAAAAATCAAATAAAAGTTTGTGTTTACTTTATGAATATAGAAAAAATGAAAATCTCCAGTTATCTTTAGGACCAAATATCATGTATGATAATTTTTCAAACAGAAATTCTATATGAAGTCTTATTCCCTGGAAAGATACTTTTCCTTGGCAGCTCATTTTGCCTAATTATTAGTGGATGGCACCTTTCGCTGGCTCAGTGGCATTTTTACGAATTGAACAAAAACAATAATAATGAGACAGGAGGACAGGCAGAGTGACAGTATGTTTGCTGCCAAGAACTTGGTGACAATCTGCCCCTTAGCTTTGTAAATTTAAAAAAAAAGTTATTCAACTAATTAACATTAATAATTAATGAAGGAAAAGGCATCAACGAGGACATTTTTACAAGGAGTAGATTAGGTCTTTGGGATGTAAATTAATCTTGATGAGGACTAAGTCTTCAAGTGAAAAATTTATGGCAGTAGACTTAAACAGTAATATTTAACTGCAGAATATTGCTGATTTCACTACTATGCTATAAAACATTCTTATAAATGCAATGACTGCACCAAAGTAATCACTGCTGTTGAGAAGAACAGATCAGATTTTTGTGCTCAGGTATGCCAACAGAATTTTTTAATCTAATACTAAGCTCTTGTTGAAAAGTCTATTCTAGAAACTGAAACTTTTCAGTGGAGAACAGGTAGAAACCTATATCAAAATGTGAGAGGTTGGCTGTTAAGGTATGAAAAGTTCAAAAGATCTCATCACCAGGTCAGACACTTATACCTAGACAAACAGGAACAGTGGTTCAGTGTTTAAAAATCTCAAAGAGCCCTTCAGTGTCCACTCCCTTCCCTGAAATCCTATTCCCTCATTTAGGGACACAGGATTTTGTCCTATCTCTTTAGCATCCAGATTCAACATGGAGGATGGTCTTTTGCAGCATATTAGTGTGGCAGCTGAAGTTCTAACATTTTCATGTAATCTTAACTTTGAATATATTAGTTTGGGCAAGAGGCACATTCAGTTCTGTTTGATGTTTTATAATGTTGAGGAAAGGAAAGGAAAGGAAAGGAAAGGAAAGGAAAGGAAAGGAAAGGAAATGGTCTGGAAACACCATTTAGTAAAAAAATTCTTTTAGAAATTCTTTTACAAAATAAATTCTTTTACAAAATAAATTCATTGAGGGGTACCAGGGTGGCTCAGTCCGTTGAGCATCCAACTCTTGGTTTTGGCTCAAGTCATTATCTCCCAGTTGGTGAGTCAAGCCCTGCTGTCAGCAGGGAGCCTGCTTGAGATTCTCTCTCTCCCTCTCGCTCTGCCCCTCTCCTGCTCACGCTCATGCGTGCACATGTACACTCTCTCTCTCTCTCAACCAATAAATGGATACATTTTTTAAAAATAAATAAATTCATTGAGAAGGAGTCATTTAACTTGAAATCGGTTCTGAGTAATACATTCCAAGGTAGACAAAGTAAGCTTTTCAGATTGAAAAAGACAATCAATGAAGCAACAAGGTTTTAAAAACAAACAAACTGGCGCCTGGGTGGCTCAGTCAGTTAAGCAGCCGACTTCGGCTCAGGTCATGATCTCGCGGTCCGTGAGTTTGAACCCCGCGTCGGGCTCTGGGCTGACAGCTCAGAGCCTGGAGCCTGTTTCAGATTCTGTGTCTCCCTCTCTCTCTGACCCTCCCCCGTTCATGCTCTGTCTCTCCCTGTTTCAAAAATAAACAAACATTAAAAAAAAATTTAAAAATTAAAAAAAAAATAAAAACAAACAAACAACAACAGCAACAACAAAACATATACCTTTGTTCTTTTCTTGTTTTCTTGTTTTGGCCACAGAATTTTAATGGGCACGCAGCAAGCAAAAGTTACAAAAAGAAGTTGTGGCTCAGGGCACGTGGGTGGCTCAGTAGATTGAGCGACCAACTCTGGATTTCAGATCAGGTCATGATTTCATGGTTCGAGAGGGATTCCCACATTGGGCTCTGTGCTGACAGCATGGAACCTGCTTGGGATTCTTTCTTCCTCTCTTTCTGCCATTTCCCGGTGTGTGCGAGCACACACTCTCTCAAAATAAATAAATAAACTTAAAAAAAAAAGGAAAAAGAAAAAGAAAGTGTGGTTCTCTCTTACTCACTGAGTCTGGTTAATTAAACAAACCAATTATATATTAGTACTATAAGAAAATCTGGGCCCTTGAAGCATTCCTATTTCACACTAGTAGTAACAAAGGGGTATGAAAGAGTAAGCAGGGTTTATAGTAGCAGAGATAAGAGAATTTAGATCCTCCTTAAAACAGAATGAGGAAACCCAAAGGTAAATTTGGAGGTGAAAAATAATAGCTGATGCATAACAATTATTATGTGTCAGGCACTATTCCTAAGCACATCACTTCTGCCATGGTCTATTCACTTCTTCACAAAAATTCTTCCATATATATACTAGTGTATTCTCCTTGTTACATCTAAATAACCCATAGGTCAAAGAAGAATTATAGGAGACATTAGAAAATATTTTGAACTGAATGAGAATAAAAACACAAGGTATCAAAATTTATGGGATAAAATAGTACTCAGAACTTAAAAGAGGAGGAAGGATCAAGATGATGACCCAGGAAGCTCCTGAACTTTGCTCCTCCCACAAATGCACCAAAGTTACACACAGAAATTCCCTCTGAAAGAAATCCAGAAACTACTGACTGACTCCTGCATATTGTGCAAATGAGAGCATACCCACATCAAGATGGCTAGGAAAAGCTGAGACACATTCTCACCACAAACTCCACCCTGCCATGGCACCATATACACAGGAGGGAACCCCCAGCTTCCAGCTTCTCCCTGAGAAGTGAAGAATTTTGGTCATACATCTAGCACCCAACTTTAAGACTCCCATCCAAAGAACAAGACCCCAAGTTATCTGGCTTTTGAGGGCCAATAGGGCATGCATCATAAGACCCATGGGATGAAGGAAAGCAAAGAAGAAATTCTTAAAAGGTGCATGAACACTCACCACAGCTATCAGCCTCAGGGCTCAGTGCAGAGGGAGCAGGCAAAGGCACCCACTTCTCATGGCTTGCTCCAACCATAAAACAAGGCTGCCAGTATCTCTTTGGATGGCGCTTGTACAAATGTCTGGAGGCACCCCCTTTCCCAGCTGCCTGAGGGATGGGACCCCAAATTGCTAGGCTCTGATAACCAACATGGCTTGCATTCATGAGTTCCACAGGACTGTAGCTAACAAAGAAATAGTTTTTAACAAGTGTGTACATGATCACTTGCCACAGCTCCCCTAAGGCTCAAAGCAGAGGGGGCAGGCAAAAACACCCATCCCCCAGTTGTTCCCTAAAATGGATCTTACTGCATACTTTACAAGCTGTTGCCTCAGGGTCCAGCTTCTACTTTGACATGCATCTAGGGACTGGCTGCTATCTTCCGTGGAGACTGGGGGAACTAGTGGACACATCACCCACCTTTACCATCCAGCTCATTCCAACAACAAAATCAAGTCCCTAGTATCTCCCTAGAAGGCATTTGTTTATATAACTAGCACCCCAACTTTTATAGCTGCAACCCAAAAGCCAGGCCACCAAATCACCTAGCCCTGATAGCCAACAGAACTTGCATTCACAAGTCCCATGTAACTATAGCAAAAAAAATGAAGCAGTTTTTAATGGTGCAGAAGCAATTCCCACAGCTGTACACTTGGGGTCCAACAGACATAGATCATCTCAGGTAACATTCTTCTAATACATAGATCATTCTACAGGATAGATCATATGTGGGGCCACAAAACAGTTCTTAAAAATGTAAGAAGATTGAAAGCATATCAAGCATCTTTTTGAACCACAATGATATGAAACCAGCAATCAATTATAAGAAGAAAACTGAAAAATTTATAAATGTGTGGGGACTAAACAACATTCTCCTAATCAAGTAATGGATCAGAGAAGAAATTAAAAGAGAAATCAAAAAAGACCTTGAGACAAATAAAAAAGGAATCACAAGATACTAAAATTTATGGGATGATGAAAAGCAGTTGTAAGAGCAAAGTTCAGAGTTATAAATGCCTACATTATACCCACAAAAAAGATCTTAACCTAACTTTCCTCAAGGAGCTAGAAAAAAAAAAGCCCAAGATTAGTCAAAAGAAAAAAAATAACAAATACCAGAGCAGAAATAAATGAAATGGAGACTGAAAAGATCAATGGCGCTAAAAGCAGCTTTTTTGAAAAGATAAAAGAAATATATAAGCCTTTAGCTAGACTTGCCAAGAAAAATAACTTTATAAGTTATGTTATAAATGTTATATTACATTATATTATATTAATAATATAATAAGTTATATTATAAAGGAAATAAGTTATATTGTATTATACAATGTTAAGTTATTTTATAAAGGAAATAAGTTACATTATAAATGAAAGAAGAGACATTGCAACAGATAACACAAAAATACAAAGGTCATAAGAAATTACTGTGAAGAAATCATATGCCAACAAATCAAATAACGTAGAAGAAATGTATAGAATCACACTACCTACCAAAACAAACCCATGAACAAATAGAAAATCTAATCAGACCCATTACTAGTTAGAACGTCATATCAGTAATCAAAAACCTCCCAACAACAAAAAAAGGTTGAGGACAACATGGCTTCACAGGTGAATCTACCAAACATTCTAAGAATTAACAATAATCTTTTACAAACTCTTCCAGAAAATTAAAGTGATGGGAACACTTCCAAATTCATTTTATGAGGCCATTATTAACCTCATACAAAAGCCAAACAAGGACACTACAAGAAAAGAAAACCACAGGCCAGTATCCCTGATGAACATAAAAGCAAAAATCCTTAAGAAAATATTAGCAAATCTAATTAAACAGTACATTAAAAGGATCATACACCATGATCAAGTGAGATTTTTCCTTGGGATGCATAGATGCTTCAACATATACAAATCAATAAATTTGATATGCCACATTAATGAAAGAGAAAAATCACATGCTCGCCTCAATAGATACCAACAAAGGATTTGGCAAAATTCTACATTTTTGTGTGGTAAAAACTCTCAAGAAACTGAGTGTTGAACGAACATACAACATCATAAATAAAGGCCATATATGACAACCCATAGCTATTGTCATATTTAATGGCGAAATGCTGACAGCTTTTCCCTGAAAATCAGGAATAAAACAAGTTTGGCTACTCTCACCACTTTTATTTGGTATACTACCAGCAGTGCTAGCCTGAGCAATTGTGCAAGAAAAAGAAATAAAAGTCATCCAAATTTGAAAGGTAAAAGTAAAATCTGCAGATAGAAGTCTCTATTTGCAGATGACATAATATTATATATAGAAAACCCTAAAGACTCCATCGAAAAAAAACATGTTAGAACTAATAAATGAATTCAGCAAATTTTCAGAATATAGAATCAAGACATAAAAATCAGTTTATTTTTATATGCTAACAATGAGCTATCAGAAAGAGAAATTAAGAAAACCCATTTACAATTGCATTAAAAAGAATAAAGTACTAAGGAATAAATTTAACCAAAGAGGTGAAAGGTCTGTATCCTGAGAAATATAAAACATTAAAAAAAGAAATTGAAGACAAAAATCAATGGAAACATGTCCTGTGCTTATGGATTGGTAGAATTAATATTGTTAAAATTTCCATACTATCCAGGGGTCCCTGGGTGGCTCAGTCTGTTAAGGGTCTGACTCTTGTTTTCGGTTCAGGTCATGATCTCACAGTTCATGAGTTCAAGCCCCACATCAGGCTCCATGCTGACAGTGCAGAGCCTGGTTAGGATTCTCTCTCTCCCTCTCTCTCTGCCCCTTCCTTGCTTGCTTGCTTTCTCTCTCTCTCAAAACAAATAAATTTTTTAAACAGCTTTAAGAAAGTGTTCATACTATCCAAAGTGATCTATAGATTCAATGTAATTCCTATCAAAATTCCAATGGCATTTTTAACAGAAATAGTAACAAAAAGACCTAAAATTTGTATGGAACCTCAAAAGACCCCAAATAACCAAAGCAATCTTGAGAAAGAACAGCAAAGCTGGATGCATTGCACGTCCTGATTTCAAACTACACTACAAAGCTATGGTAATTAAAACAGTAATGTGTTAGCATAAAAACAGACACCTATTCAGTGGAACAGAATAGAGAACCCAGAAATAAATCCATGCATGTATGGTCAATTAATTTAGGACAAAGAAACAAAGAATATATAGTGAGGAAAGGACAGTCTCTTCACTAAGTGATATTGGGAAAACTGGACAGTGAAATGCAAAAGAATGAAACTGGGCCACTATCTTACATCATACCTCCAAATTAACTCAAAATGGATTAGACTTTAATTTAAGACCTGAAACTATAAGACTTACAGGAGAAAACATAAGTGGTAAGCTCCTTGACATCAATCATGGAAAATTTTTTTTGTATTTGCCACTAAAAGTGAAGGCAACAAAAGCAAAAATAAACAAGTGGGACTACAGAAAATTAAAAAGCATCTGTACAAAGGGAACCATGAGCAAAATGAAAAGACAGTCTACTGAAAGTGAGAAAATATTTGCGAACCACATCTCTGATAAGGGGTTAACATCTAAAGTATACAAGATACATAAATTACTAGCTAAAAAATAATAATAATACTAACCCAATAATGAAATGAGCAGGGGTGCCTGGGTGGCTCAGCTGGTTAAGCACATGACTCTTGATTTCAGCTCAGGTCATGATCTTGTGGTTCATGGGATCAAGGCTCACTTCAGGCTCTGTGCTGATAGCGCAGAGCCTACTTAGGATTTTCTCTCTCTCCCTCAGCCCTTCCCTTCTGTTCACACTCATTCTCTCTCTCTCTCTAAAAAATAAAAACAAAAAGTTAAAAAAATTCGTAAAATGGGCAAAAGACCTAAATAGACATTTTCCAAAGAAGACATACAAATGGCCAACAGGTACATGAAAAGGTAATTGAAATCACTAATCATAAGGGAAATGCAAATCAAAACCACAATGTGATATCACCTCACTTTTGTTAGGATGTCTATTATGAAAAAGACAAGAAATAACAAGTGTTGGCAAAGATGTGGAGAGAAGGGAACCTTTTTGGTAGGAATATAAACTGAAACAGCCACTATGAAAAATGGTATGGAGGCTCCTCAAAAAAATTAAGATAGAACTAATATGATCCCATTTCTGGATATATGAATATACAAAAGAAATAATTTTATCCAAAAGATATACTCCCATGTTCATTTCAACATTATTTACAATAACCAAGGTATAGCAACAACCTGAGTGTCTGTCAATGGATGAATGGATAAGAAAATATCACATACACACAGACATACAAACACACAATGGAATATTATTTAGCCTTTTAAAAAAGGATATCTTGCCATTTGCAACAACATAGATGAACTTAGAGAACAGAGCATTATGCTAAGTGAAATAAGAATTTTTTTGAAGCTTTCTTTTTCTTTTTCTACCCTTATATATTGGATATTTTGGGCTCCTCACAATGATGCTCCCAGAACTCATCCCTACCATTTCTTATTCTTTCTAGGCCCATAACATTCTAGATCTTATTCATTCAAGGCCCAACATAGTCCGGATGGAGCAGTACAAGACCTGCTTCCTCAAGAAATAGTGTGCACACAAAATGAGTTAGAAGAACTGCCAATTATTAGTGCAGAAACTGGAAAAATCCAAATAAAGTCTGTAGTATAGTTAATGGTATAGTACCAATTTTTAAACATTAGATTCACAAATGTCCCATGATTATGGAAGGTGTAAATATTTGGGGAAACTAGGTGAAGAATATACAGGAACTCTCTGTACTATCGCTGTACCTTTTCTATAAATCAAAACTATTCCATTTTTTAAATCTCATAGAAAAATGTAAAAATTTAGAAAATAATAGAAGTTCCAATTCATATTGACCAGAGCCCAGGAACCATGTAGAAAAATGAGTTCTATGTAGACCAAGAAGTCTAGAATATACTATTCAGTAGGGCCAAATTCACTGACATAAGTGCACTCACTTAAGGATATCATGTCTAATATTTTGGCATCAGCACCTGTTAATAATCTGTTAGGTTAGCTAAATGAAGCCTAGATTAAATGATTCCTTGTAGTTAATGAGGTCAAAATGTCAGAACTTTCCTGGAATACTATAGAGGAAGAAGTCTAAAGGCTCAGGAAAACGGATAAGTTGAAATGGATCTATGATATTCAGTCTACCCTGCCACTCCCAAACCATCCCTTCAGGAGGAACAAAAGAACATTAACTTAACCAAAGTATTAACAAATACATTGGGAGAGGGGCAGTAACATCCTTAAAGAGCTCCGTGTTAGCTATCCTCTATTGGGCAGAAATGATAGTGTAGAATATTGCAGTAGAAATGAGTTGCTGATTTCATTGAGAACAATAAGATCCCAAAACTGTAGAGCCCAGGTGATAGGGTTAAACTAGCAGGGATAGGAGGGTACAATTATTACAGAAATGGCATTAAAATAAAGTGTTTTGATCTTCAGTGATTGTAGCAATGGCTCATTGACTATAGGGTCCCAAAAAATGTAAATGATAGGCAGCTATTTACTATTTAACAGATATAGAAGAAAAACGTCTAGATATTCTGGACAGAAAAATAAGTTACCATAGTGGAGATTCACAGACTTCCTTAGCTCCCAGAGTGAACCAACTCCCAGACTTCAAGTGAGAGAGAGAGCCTTGCAATGTGAGAACAGGAATACGCTATGAATTTTCCCCCTTTAGCCTGCCCCAGGGGAACCAGTGCCCTTGTCCAGACTTACACTTCCCTGGGGAAAGGAAAACAAACCAGACCTTCTGGGAGTTTTTAGACAGTAATTCTGAGTTTTTGTTGATCCCTAGCAACCCAAAATGCCGCCATAATCTGCTAAGCACAGTAGGGTTCATAGAGTTTAGCCTGAGTCTAATAGTAAGTCTAAGAGGATGTAAAACCATCCTATGGTTACTTCCCTTGTCCTAGATTGTATAATATAAATATGCTTAGTAACAAGCAAAATCCCAGCATTGGTTCCTTGAGGGAAGGTAGAGCTTTTATGCTAGAAAGGGTCAAATTGAAGCATCTGAAACTGTTTGACACAGACACAAAGAAAGTAAACTAAAAGGAAAATTACACCTCAGGGTGAATTTCAAACATTAGTAGCACCACTGAAAGTCTGAGACATGCAGGACTGGTGATTCCTAACATATTCTCATTTAACTTGCCTTTTGAGCTAGGGCAAAAGTCATTGGTTCTTGGAGAATAAAATGATAATGCTAAAGAAAGTTACATTTTCAAATATATTTTCATAGCTGAAAAAAAATCTAGCACAATCTTTGGCACCTGGTATGCAGTTAGTAATTAACCTGTTAAATGCTGGGGTTGTTAGTTATAGAAGAGAAAACAGAAACAATTTCCATATACCTGGCACCACCAACAGCATATCTCTATTACCTTATTCCAGGACTATGTTAACACTCTTACTGTCATAATATGGTTTGGAGGGAATTTAGTCATTCCAATATCCTAAGACCATCATACAGATCCACTATATTGATTTGGAACAGATAAGCAGAATGTAACAAGTCCATACATATGCCAGAGAATAGGAGATAAACTTCAGGACCCTGCCATATTGGTAAGATTTCTAGAGGTCCAGTGGTCCAGAACATGATGGAATATCTCTTTTTTTTTTAATTAATTTATTTATTTTGAGAGAGAGAGAGAGAGAGAGAGAGAGAGAGAGAATCCAAAGCAGACTCCACACCATTAGCACGGAGCCCAATGTGGTGCTTGAACCCACGAACTGCGAGACCATGACCTGAGCTGGAATCAAAAGTTGGATGCTTATCCAACTGAATCACCCAGGTGCCCTGGAATATCTCTTTTAAAGTGTTATAATGGTATGAGTTGATATAAGTTATAATGGTATAAGTAGTGTAAATGGCATAAAGGTATGGGTTGCTGCATCAATCAGGAAGGAAGAGATTCAACATTGGGTGGTTTCTCAAATTTTGGAGGCAGTATCTACAATATATAGATGTGTTACTTCAACTCATTTGCCAAGTAATTCATGAGACTGGCCAGTTTTTGATGGATCTGAATTAAGAAAGAGTCTGAAATAAGTAGATCTAAGCTGTGATGCAAATGGGTCTTTCTCTTGAACCTTATGAGCAATAGATCTAAATGATACTGAAATGCCTGTGACAGACTGAAATACTGTAAGGTGCTTCTAATATGCCCCACTAGGAAAATCACAGCCTAGGCCTTTAGAGTTTACATGGCAATGGTGTCCTTTCATAACAATTATCAACATGAAAGTAGTCCTCAGCTTTCTATAGACCCTGGAAGATAGTGAATGCCTGACTGTGGGTTACCAAATGATTATGCAATTCAAACAGTTATCATAAGTTGTTATCTGACCCACCAAACCATAAATCAATTTCTCTGGGATCTAGGACTTTCCCTGTTGTCACCACACTCTCCCACCTTTCATGGAGCTAATAATGAGTACACGTATCCTAAGAATGATAACTGCAGTGACCACACAATAGAGTGTCTGCATAAGTGCGGAAGTGCAATGTCTGCATCTAGAAGTGCAATATAGCAAGGGGCAAGGTAGAGAGAGGGGCCACAACAGTGCATCTAGGTTGGTGTCTACCCACCCACTCACATAAGATGCAGTCTGGGCTTCTTAACTAATTGATCAAGTCAGGGTAGGAAAGAAAAGGAGAGATTGTGGGAAGTTGTATGTAGGCTGAGGTCCTGCACTGTATTTGTTCCACTCCAGATACTTCCATGTCCCACATTTTCTGGATTGCTAAAACATGGCTAAGAATGGATAAATCTTTGAGGAGATGTACCTAGGGCAGATATAGCATTACGTAGGTGGTCCAGCCAGTCTACCAATGGCATGGTAAGCAACAGACTATTGAAATTTGTCTTTTTTAGGCACCTGTTCCAGCACTTTATTGCCACACACTCTGCAGATGATATGTGCATGCAGTAGTCATAGGATCCTACGCTGGAAGGCCTAGCTTATTATTTTCTGGGCCATAAAGTGTAATCCATGTCTGATTGGAGGGTCTTTGGATAGCCCCAAAGTAAACAGTATTATACTCTCAATGCTTTAACGGTGTTATGTGAGCATCTGCAATTGCACAGCTTTAATAAATGAATCATCAGTCAAGTTGGGGATCATGGTGGGGTGGGATTGGTTAGCAGCTACCATTTGGCCCCTTTATCTAAATGCCATAAACACATAGCCTTCCAAGGGGTAACCTCATTATGGAGGCCAACCCAGAAATTCTGTTAGTTCACTTAGTCTGATTTAAGGTTATCACTCACTTGGTCTGATTTAAGGTTATCACTTTCATGGAAGCAGGGAGCAGATGGGATGATAATAATGGCCACACACTTTAAACTTCCCCCTCTTCTTGCTCTACATAGTGACCTAAAAGCATTATCTATCTCATATTACATAGTGTTGACAGAACACTGTTTATGCTGGTTACATGACAACCTTCACTGCTCTAGTTATAGAAAGTGGATTAGAGAAATGGTCTATTTATTTGGTCTTACTTTATCTAAAATTCTTTGCACATTCCACCCACCAGAATATTCAACTAGTAGTTTCACCTGAAGTTCCGGATCACGCTTCTTCTGTGTCACATCTTATGCAACTCCCTCAAAGCCCTTAATAACAGCCACGGGATATTGGCAATCTTTCTCCCCAAATCTTGGCATTCTCAGCAAATTTATTATTTAAGAAACTTGAGACTCCAAAGGACTAGTTCTTGTAATGTTAGTAATTATCCTTCCCAATCCTTGAAACTAGTCATACTGCCCTATTTGGGCTTTTCCCATTTCTAGAGTAGGTCTTTGATCTGCAGACCTTGGTATGCTGGCCCAGATGCCCCGTTTTTTTGTGCCAACTGTTGAGCGAACAATGTCAAACAACCAGACATCAAACACACCAGGCCTGTGATAAAACTCCTGAGAAAGAAACAGTAGCTGTTCATGTCCTCCATTGCCTATCACATTCTGGGCAAGGACCCAGGGATTTAGAAGGCCACCCATCAGATTCAGAAAAGGCACCCTAGTCCTAGTGCTGTGGGGATTTTGATTGGGAAAACACTAGCCCCTCTCTGTCATGATCAGGGTTCTGGATCCCTGACTCCAAGTAGCTGACATTCTAGTAATACAAGTTAAATTTTTCAAAAAAAAAATTTTTTTTTTAAATAAAGAGTTAACAGGGCACCTGGGTGGCTCAGCCAGTTAAGTGACTGACCCTTGGTCTCGGCTCAGGTCATGATCTTGCAGTTTGTGAGTTCAAGCCCCGCATCTGGGGCTCATGCTGGCAGTGCGGAGCCTGCTTAGGATTCTCTTTCTCTCCTTTCTCTCGCCCCTCCCCTTCTCGCTTGTGCCCTTTCTCTCTCTCTGTCTCTCAAAAATAAAAGAGCTTTTAAAAATTCCTCCAGAAAGAAAGAAAGAAAGAAATTTAAAAATTTTCTCCCTGTGCCCACTCCCAGAAAATCAACTGTGTACATCTTGGGATGCACATAGCCCACTCTGCGTACACTCCTTAACTCCCCTTGCTATTACTATGCACTATACGATCTCCTTTGTGTTGACAAAGAAGGGAAAATGTGCTGCTGGGAGAATGGTGCCAATCACTAATTTTCTGAATATGGCATCTTCTTCCACCTTAGCAAACTAGGGTCTTTCCTTGACACCTCGAAAATGCTCATTTCCTCACTCTACCTGTCTGGCAGAAGATGCTTCCACTATGCACTACTCGATTGGTTGAAGTAGAGTATTAGAGGAAGCTAGAAAAAAGTTATCATAGTAAACCTGAGATTCTCGTTCTTGGAAAGTCTTGCTTGGAAAGTTGGTCCTTGCCTGGTGTCTGGGAATTTGGCTGATAACTTCTGGAGGAGGGGGCGGGGCAGGGACACCTTTCCTGAATGGCTTGCTGTGGCTGAAATCTAAAAACAATGTAGTTTGTGCTGAAAATCTATTTTCCTTCTGGGGGTCTAGAATTTTGGTGCATGCTAAGCAAAGGATGCCTACATTCCCAGCTCCCAGGAAAAATTTTGGTCACTTAGTCTTTACTGAGCTTCCCTTGAACACAACCCTTTGCACATGTGGTCACAGCACTTTGCACGTGTTGCCACAACTCGCTGCTGGAGTTGTGTCCCCTATGTGACTCTACTGAGAGAGGACCCTTGGAAGCTTCCACCTGGTTTCCTCCAGACTCAACCTGTGAACCTCCTCTCTTTGCTGATTCTGCTTTGTTCCCTTACCCTGTATTAAATCGCAGCCATGAGTACAATTATATTCTTATTCCAATGGATCATTCTAGTGAAGTGTCCAGCCTGGGGATGGTCTTGGGGACATCCCACACAGGGGACAACCTGCATAGCTACCCTAAATGCAGTGACTCAACCAAAAGACACCTATAAGCTCCCTCATTCCCATGTCCTTCTCTTCATTAGTTACAAACATCCAGAGCCATTCTCACATTTTACAGTGTTTTTCCTTGTGCTTTACTCAGTGATTTCTTCTGTCGATACACATTTCAGGGATTCCTCAAAAGTTTCTGGTCCAATGAAGAGGGCACTTGTTCTGCAACAATGATGTGGATTTTTTTTTTTTTAAATAAACTTCTCTATCATCTCCAAAAACCTGGGATGTAGGTAGGCTGGCAGGCACATTTTATCAATTGATAATCTTATCTCCTGGCCCCCTATTGTTTATCGAGTAAAATGGAAAGACAAAATATTTCCCATATTTGGGACTGTCAACCCATATTTGCTTTGTACTGCTTTCATTTCAATTTAGCAAGTATTTATGTAGGAATTAGTGCCAAGAAAAACCATCATTTACAAAATACACATACATATGTGTGCTTGTGTGTATATATATATGTGTGTGTGTGTGTGTGTGTGTGTGTGTGTGTGTGTGTGTGTGTGTATACGCATATATGTGTATGCGTGTGTACATTCCTGTCTGCTTTATTTTGACTTTTAGTTTAAGGGCTTAGTTACCACATAACTTTTTTTTAACACTAAAAACTGTAGTCTCAAAATAATTGAGATGTAGGGAAACAAGCATAAAAGAAAGGTTAACTACAGCTAAAGTTTGACCTACTTGTTAGAGATGAGAATATGAAATTATAATCATCACGGAAATATAAGCAACCACAAATTCAAATATTTTCAACACATATATCAAATACCAATTCCATTAGTGGATGCTGTAGGTGATTTTAAGATATCAATTATTGTGTCCTTACAAATTTGATATGGTCTAATAAGCTATTACAATTTACCCCCAAAATGAAACACTTGTGACAGGTTATTATGTTGTTTTGAAAAAAATATATGGAAATAACACCTAATTTTAGCTTAAATAAATGTTGTCAAAAATATTTCAATTAATTGATTGTGGTGCTCCTTACAGACTCCAGATCTAGACCACCCAGGCTGAAATCCAACATCTGCCACTTACTAACTGGGTCACATTGGTCAAGTAGCTTAACCTCTTCTAGCCTCAGTTTCTTCATCTGTAAAATTGATGTAATAATTGCACTTACCTCACAGAATTGTTATGACAATTAAATGTGTTAATACAAGTAAAGTGCTTGATAGAGTGTCTAGGACATATAAAGCACATGTAAGTTTTATTGTGATGATCATTATCATTTCACACTGGTTGGGAAGACAGGAAACATAGGTTATATTCTCATTTCATCCATTTACATTTCAGTGTCTTTGGCAAGTACTCATCAACTTTCCTGGGCCACAGTTTCCTCCCCTACAAATTTAAAGAATGCACTCCATCACCTCAAAGATTTTATCTGGTTCTGAAACTCCAAATTTATTATGTATTTTTTTTTGAAATTCAAAAACACCCATATTGCACCCTCATTTGATTCTGAGCCATTAAGCCCCAACTTGAGTCTTTATAGAACTTATTGTTTATACCACTCATTTGAAATCTATTATTATATTATATTTCTACATGTGAATGTGTGTTCTTCATGTCCCTCCCCTTTGGCCAGATGATAATGACTTTAGGAACAAAGGTCCATTCTTTCCTCTTTGCACATGATAAATATTGACTTTTCATTCCATCATAATGCATGCATTGAATAGGCACCAAGCACTGTTCTAGCTAGACCTTGAGGGAAAAAGTAAATAAAATCTAATTCCTGATCTGAAAGAATTCATTATAATAGACCAACCAATGAAACATAATTACTATATGGAATGATAAATGCAATAATAATGGATGAAATCCTCAAATATGCTTGAATGGCTCACAGAAAATTATTTTTTAGAAGAAACATGAACAGGTCTTAAAAGATGAGTAGCAATGCCCCAGATGGAATAAAAAAAAAGAAATGAAAACAGTCCCCTAGTTATAACATATCTCATGCAGATATGATAGAACAAGGGTATCAAATTTTGATTTATTATACTGATGCTGGTAAGGCTTTGGTTTCCCTAAAGCAGGTGGACATCCCTGATGTCAATTATCTGAAGTATAAATGTGTCTTCAAATGTCTTTCTCTTACCCTACCATGACCAATTCATCACCAAATTACATATATATATATACATATATATATATACACACATATATATATATCCTTTTACTTTTTTCTTGAATCTATTTATTTCTCTGCACCTGCACTAATTCCATCATAGAATTTACATTCTGTTTTTTAATTTGTAAATTCTTTATTAAGGTATAATTGAAATATTAGTTTCAGATATGCAACATAACATTTATATATGTTGTGAAATGACCACCAAAATAAGTCTAATTAACATCCATCCCATACATAGTCACAGAATTTTTTCTTTTTTAAAAAATTTTTTTGAATGTTTATTCATTTTTGAGAGAGAGACAGAGCATGAGCGGGGGAGGGGCAGGAGAGAGGTATATACAGTATCCGAAGCAGGCTCCAGGCTCTGAGCTGTCAGCACAGAGCCCAACGCAGGGCTTGAACTCATGAGCCGTGAGATCATGACCTGAGCCGAAGTTGGACGCTCAACCAACTGAGCCACCCAGGCGCCCCAGAAGTTTTTTTCTTATGGTGAGAACTTTTAGCATCTATTCTCTTAGTAACTTTCAAGTATGCATTACAATATTATTAACTACAGTCACCATGCTGTACATTACATCCCTAGGACTTATTTATTTTATGACTGGAAGTTTGTACCTTTTGACTTTCTCCATCCATCCCACCCACCCCCTACTCCCAGCCTCTGGCAATCAACAATCTGCTCCCTGTATCTATGAGTTTGGTGTTGTGTGTGTGTGTGTGTGTGTGTGTGTGTGTGTGTGTGTGTGTTTTAGATTCCATATGTAAGTAAGGTCATATGGTATTTGTCTTTTTCTTTATGTCCTTTTTCACTTAGCATAATGCCCTCAAAATCAATCCATGTTGTCACAAATGACAAGATTTCATTCTTTTTTATGGCTAAATAATATTGTTTTACATATATACTACATTCTCTTTATCCATTCATCTATCAATCAACATTTAGGTTGTTTCCATATCTTGGCTATTGTGAATAATGCTGCAACGAACATGAGGGTGCATAGATCTTTTCTAATAAGTCTTTTCATTTTCTTAGGGTAAATACCCAGAAGTAGAATTGCTAGATCATATGGTAGTTGTATTTTTAATTTTTTGAGGAACTTCCATACCGTTTTTCATAGGGGCTGCACCAATTTATATTCTCATCAACAGTACAAGGGTTCCCTTTTCTCCACATCCTCACTAACACTTGTTATTTTTTTTCTCTTTTTGATAATAGTCATTCTGACTAGTATGAGGTGATATCCCATTGTGTTTTTGACTTGTATTTCCCTGATGATTAATGATGCTGAACACCTTTTCATATGCTTCTTGGCCACCAATATGTCTTCTTTAAAAAAATGTCTATTCAGATCCTCTTCCCATTTTAAAAAATTTTAATGTTTATTTTTGTGAGAGAGAGACAGAGTGCAAGCAGGGGAGGGGCAGAGAGAGAGGGAGACACAGAATCCAAAGCAGGCTCCAGGCTCTGAGCTGTCAGCCCAGAGCCCAACATGGGGCTATGAAACCTGCCTACAAAACAAACCGTTGAGATCGTGACCTGAGCCTAAATTGGACACTCATCTGACTGAGTCACCCAGGTGCCCCACTCTGCCCATTTTTTAAATTAAATTGTTTGGGGTGTTTGCTATTGAGTTTATAGGTGTTTATATTTTTTGGATATCAACCCTTTATCAGATATATAACCTGCAAATATTTTTCTCCCATTCCAAAGGCTGTCTTTTCATTTAGTTGATGGTTTCCTTTGCTGTGTAAATTCTAGGTATCAGAATTCCCCAAGATTTTATCCTTGGCTCACAGCTTTTATTCTGCATACTTTCTCTGGGTACTCTTATTTATACTCATGGCTCCAGCTACCACAGATTATTTGATAATCTCCTATTTTTTTCTTCAGTCTAAATATTCCCCATGAGATTTAGGCCAGATATATTTATTCGGACATAATCTAGGATCTTTGAAATAGATATATCCAAATCAGAACCCTTTATTTTTTCCCCCGATCCTCATTCAGTGCATGTATTCAGCTACCTAAACCAGAACTAACCTTAGATCCTTCCTCTCCTTTATTTCCCATATCCAAGCAATAACCATTTCTTGCCAAATTTACCTTCTCTAGCACTCACTCTTCTAATTGTTCTTCCTTTCTCATCTGGTTCCCTTTGTATTCACTTTCCAAAAGCTACCAGAACAATCTAAAATACAGCCTGAGTCCCTTACTTTAAAAGCTTTAAGGGGCTTCCTCATTACCAAAAAGATAGTCTATGTTCTCATCATAGCATAAAACCCACTGTGATCAGCTCCCTGCTTGATTCGCCAGTTTTCTATCTTGCTTTCCAATTTACTCTAAAGATTTTGTTGGTACACACACAGTGTGACATAATGATTAGCATCGCAGTCTTTGGAGTCAAGCTGCTTAAGTGTGAATCCCAGGTCTATCACATATTTACCTGTTTCCACAATTGTGAAATGGATATAATTATAGTCAAAATAATATAAGAATATTTGGAGGACTGAATTAATACGTGTATACTTAGACTAGTTCCTACCACATATTTACTATTACATTAGGCTCTTCTAATATTTCTGCCTTTGTTCACCTCCTTCCTTCTCTTTCTTGCAATGTATTAGTTCAGCTATGGATCCCATTCAGTCAGTTTTTTATAAGCTTACATTTGATTTACTACCCATGAAATTGTTACCAATTACAACGTATTTCATATTAGGGTTAATGTCTTAAGCAGGCATCCTCACAATGTTTTTTTTTCTTTTGATGGTTGCAAATGTAGCTACTTCCACTGTTCTGTGTTCCACAGATCAAAACTGAAGTTTTTGTACCAAACCACTTAAATGTAAAGGTGAGAGAAAGAAGTATGGATAACTCCCCAGTTTCTAGCGTGAATGACTAGGAAACCAGACAATACTGTAGAATGCTCAAATGTTTGTTCTAACACACACACAAATATTTTTATTTCTCCCAAGTTTCCTACTGACTCTTCAGCCCGCTAGATAAAGCTCCCCTTTATCCACAAAATTTCCCCTCTCTGCCACACCCACCCACCAACCAGAAAAACGCTCTATAGCTCTAATTTCCCTTTAAGAATATGGCCACACGGAAATTGCACGCCTAAACCCGCCTCCCAGGTTTCCCTGTCACCATAGCAACGGGAGAAGGAAGGGGCGGGCTCCCTCAACCTACGTCCGGCCTGCCGCGTGCGCCAGCCGGTTTAATGCGGGGGCGCGGGCTTCTGGGGTTGAACAGGTTTTTCAGCTCCGGGTTGGACCCGGAGCCGGAGCCGGATTCAACGCTGATGGCCACGTCAACCTAAAGCTAAACCGCCCTCCCCACCCAGCTGCCGCCGCGCCCGCCGAGTTGCTGCGGGTGTTCCCAGGCCGCGTCCTCTCCGCCTTTCCCACAGTGCCCCGCGGCAGGCCCCGCCCCGGTTCGCCGTGGGGACCGGGGCGCGAGGAGCCGACTGGAACTGCAGCGCTCGTTGCTGCCGGTGCGGCTCGTCCTCCCCCATCCCGAGCGCGGCGGCCCGGCGGTCGGAGAGTGCGCGCTTTGTTAACGCGCGCACAGCTTGCGCTCGGCCGGGTGGGGTCAGCCGCCGGGAATTGAGGATGGGGGAGTAGCTGCAGGAGGCGACCCCGCTACACTGAGGTGGGCATGGGCCGGGGCCCGGGGCTCTGTAGGAGCCGGCGGCGGCCTGGGCCCTCCTGGAAGGGAGAGCGCAATGCCTGTGCACCTCAGTCTCCCCTCCCTTCCTCTCTGCCCCTGCGACGGGTTTTGTGTTCTCGCTCCCCATCTTTTTCTGATTATCTACATCATCACCCTTCTGACCTCGTCTCCCCACGTCTTGCTACAGTTTCTCTCACTTAAGCCTCAGTCACTCAGTCTCTTTTCACCCTAACCCGGCCGGAGACTTCACACACCAGCAGCACTTCTTGGTCTCTTTCACGGGACTTCCCCAACTTTCCCCTCTCCCCGCATCCTATTCTGGGGTGATGGCAGCCAGAAATCCTTCATACTGCCTTTACCTGCAGCTTCCACCCGTCCCCGAAGCTTGGCGGAGATCAAGTCAACCACACCCACGCTGACTGAGAACGACCGCTAGCAACACCACTTGTCCCATAGTGGTATTGGAGAATATGTTCTCTATTTTCCTCTAGTTTTTTAGTCTGATACTTGTTACTCGCCATCACTATGCTTTACAAAGTTATGTTTTGGTTGCATGAAACAAGTTAGAAATGAGCCAAAGACCGTTCGCAGGTAAGGAGAAGATTTAGACATTTAGGATTAAATGAAGAAAGGAGAAACAATGCTAAGAAGGTTAGATTTTTCAAAGTGTTTTGGTATCTTTTGTGATCTGATGAAGTGGAGATTATTGACCCTACACAGGTGAGCATGTTAAAGTAACTGATTCCTTCTCCTTTTCTGTTTCCTTTTCATTTTTATTTATCTTAGATGTAAACTTTGCGATAAAATTACACTGTTAACTTGTAGTTATTATTCGACTATTTATATAAAGTAGTCTCTACTTACATGTAGTGTAAGGACCTTTTGAGCAAATTCGGAACAAACCGGCCATACTAAGTATGTTGTCTAACAATGTAAATTCACTGCCCTTGTTGGAAGAGGTGTATGAAAAATACTCTTTGAAAGGACCCTTCCTTCCTTCTAGTCCTTCCAAAGGATATTTTCTACAAGTGAAATCTGATTAAAATGAAAACGATGTAGTCTTACAGTGGTAAAAGAAGTGGCCAAAAAGGAAGTGGTTTTACAAAAGAGCTGTGCTTAATTAAGCTAGATAGAAAAGGAAGGAAACGTTTTTTTCCCAGACTTGTGTTCTGGTGCTGATCAGAGCAAATCATTGAATTTGTTTTCAAAGTGTTCTAGCTAGCTACAACCGCACACTACCCTTTACACTTACCTCCTATCTTGAGTGGTTTCACAAATCTGGCTACCTGGATATGGAAGCAGTGAAGGGGCCCCCAAAGAATAGAGCCTGGGCACTCACCCTGATTTGCCATCAAATGGAGCTTGTATTACTGGCCATGTTATTTAACAGTGTTATTGCTGGGTTTTTTTGTTTGTTTGTTTTTTAATGTATTTTTAACTACCTTGTTTCCTCTCTTTAGATTGACATTTTGGGAGGAAATTTCATGATCCTTGATTCGCCCTGGGAGTAATGTGAACAGAAGTTCTCAAACCTGCATATTCTATCAGTTGGAACCAGCGTGTATCTTAATGTTCACTTAAATCAGAACTTGTGTAAGAAAAAGAATGGGAGTCTGGTTAAATAAAAATGACTACGTCAGAGACTTGAAAAGGGTCATTCTGTGTTTTCTAATAGTGTATATGGCCGTTTTAGTGGGCACAGATCAGGATTTTTACAGTTTACTTGGAGTATCCAAAACTGCAAGCAGTAGAGAAATAAGACAAGCTTTTAAGAAATTGGCGTTGAAGCTACATCCTGATAAAAACCCGGTAGGTAGTTTTCTCTTTAAATACATCTGATTAATGTATTTCAGTGAAGTTTTGATACATAGTTAAATTTTAAGTGCTCAAAATGCTTAAAAACAATCACATGTCAAAAGTCACAATTTAGCTTCTGTACTAAAAAACAGAAGCAGCAAAATATTCTGGTTGAGAACAGTGTGAAAGAATATTGATATCAAAAATGCAATTCCCTGTTAATTTGAAAACTGAGTTGTACCAGTTCCATTACAGATGTTAATTCCAAAACCAACGATAATGTCTATGGGGTAGTTGAAGTAGTTTTCTCAGTAAAGTAAGTTAAGAACAAGTATTTTATAACTGTAATAGGAAAATTACTCCCTTAGAACTTGGAAGTTTCTTGCTAAAAATGGCAGTAATAACTAATAATAACATGCTTCAACTTGTACTGTTTTCTCCATGCACAAATCCCACACCAGAGTCAGAAATTATTACAAATGAAAACTTAAGAGCAGCCAAATCCAGGTAATTCCAGGCATAAATATTTGATTATGTATTCAATTACGTCATCTTTAAAAACTAATTTAGTTTTAATACTTATGGTATTTTTTATAATGTATCTAATTATTTTAATGAGATTTAACTCCTCAAGGATTTGAAAGGTATGGTTTATAATTTTCTGTTTTCTATATAAAATGCCTAAAAGAGGGTTATTTTATTTTGATTGCATAAAGTTCAGCAGTAGAATCAATATTTCACTAAAACTTGTTAGTTGGTTATCTTTCCCTGGAGATTTACCTTGTATTAATATTTAGAATTTTTATTTTTTCATATTTTTCTTTAAAATTTCAGAAATATGATTTTTAAGTTTCCATATGAAAGATAGTAAACCTTTTACATCTAATTATTATTTAGATGAAAGCATTCTTCAAAAACCAGTTCTGTGAAAGAGTAACGAATGAGGAACATTTCCAATCCAGTCTTGAGTTTTACTCTGATACTAGTCTCATTTAATCATTTGATGGATTGGGGGACATTTCTGTTTGTTTGTTTTTGGTTAATATGTTGATTTTGCCTCAAATAGAAAAATTACCTACAAATTTCTTTGTAATTGTCTTGGGATAAAAAATAATATTTACAAAATTAAAGGTTTCAAGGTTTTATTAGTTTTTCTCAATTGCATTTCATGTAAGGAATGACTTATATTGTAGGGCCATATCTTTCAGCTTTTTGAGGCCTCAATTCTCATTTCTCTGTTCTTTTCTTATTCTTTTTTTTTTTTTTTTTTTTTTTTGGAAGATTATAGTTCTTCAAAATACTTTCTAATTTCAATCCATAATAACCCATTTCATACTGTATTCTTCCTCCTTATTTTGATGTCTGTTCTCCCAGAAATTTCAAGGTTAAATTAAAACTTCATAGAGGTTTTGGAGATACTTGATCACATATCTGAAACAACTATTATGTCTAATATTTTAATAGAATAACCCAAACGCACATAGTGATTTTTTAAAAATAAATAGAGCATATGAAGTACTCAAAGATGAAGATCTGCGGAAAAAGTATGACAAATACGGAGAAAAGGGACTTGCAGATAATCAAGAAGGTGGCCAATATGAAAGCTGGAATTATTACCGTTATGATTTTGGTAAGGTGATATGATACTCTGTGAAATCTTGTTTTTTATTTGAGTAAATTTAGAAAATTAATTTTGTTTCACCACTTAACATAGGCAGTTAATATGTGTCACCTTGACTCTGTTTAATGTAACATGGGAGCTGCGTTCAAAAGGAAAGTCAGGTGGTATGTAGATATTCTCTGCACAGATGTGAAGGTATTTTGGTTATGATCTTGTTAGATACTTTTAAAATAAGGATTGTAGTTTAATTAAAAAAAGAATATTTGCAGTAGATGTTAAATCCTAAAGCCTTTTAGTATTTTTAAAGCATCATATTTTCCAAGAAAATCTGAAGTTTCCTTTAAGTTTAATAGTGGTCAGTTCAGTAGAAATGCCATCCTTCTCTTGTGGAATCCTTATTAATAATAGGATTGACGTGTTGACAGGAATAAGAAATGAGGGAAGTGTGGAGGGAGGAAGCAAGTTAAAGAAATCAAGGGCAGGTAAAGTAAACACAGGTATCCAGCAAGGCTAGAGGGAGCATTTGCTTACCCGGTATTTCTCTTCATTATTGATTAGCCTCAAATGCACACTAAGAACTGAGGTATGCTTTTATATTAGACTACATAAAATATTTTAGATTCATATCTGGAGTATTTGTTTCTCAAGACTGCCTTTTTTTTTCCTTCAAAATAGTATTTTCTAATATATCACTGCAGCTCAGTAGTATATATCTGATATCAGTAGACTACATTTCATGGGCTAAAATCTGGCCAGCCACCTGTTTTTGTAAGGTTTTAATTAATCCTAGAATTATGAGAATATGATAATTAGAATAAAATTATGCTCATTTATTTGCATATTATCTGTGGCTTCTTTCACTTCAGGGGCAAAATTGAATAGTTGTGACAGAAACCATGTGTCCCACAAGGCCTATTTAACTGGCCTCTGCAGAATAAGTTTACTGACACCTGGTTTATATCCATCACTAGTATTATTTTGGTATCTTATATAGAAACAAATTTTCTCACACTGGTTTTAATTACGATAAGTAAAATTTGTATTAATTAAGTTGGTCTTTGTCTCTATAAGCATTCTAATAAGACTTTTAACAGTAGGAAATACTTTAGTGATACTATTTATTTAAAAAAAAACATAATCAGAAAAGGAAGTGACGTCTCTAGTTAACAGTAAGGTATCAGTGTCAATTTCCTAGATTTTGTTAAAACTACATAAGTCATCATTAGGGGAAGCTGAGTGAAGGGAACATGTAAGTCTGTGCTATTTTTACTACTTCCTGGTAGTCTATAATTATTGCAAAATAAAAAATTAAAAAATAATGGAAATTTTCTGTGGAGATGAAATTATGGGTATTGGGAACCCCCAAACATAGCTGCAACAGTCCATATTGGGAAACTAATTTTTTGTTTTTTATCATTCTTTAGATGCATTACCAGTGGTATTTACTCTTGGTCTTTCTGTTTATTGCACTTTCTTCAACTTTGACATTTAGTATAGTAATCTGATTTTTTTGGTGTTTAAAACAAGACCTAAGTAATCTGTTTCTATGTGGTAATTTATTTTTATGATAAACTGTTAATTTTATAATGTTTGCTTTTAAATTAGGTATTTATGATGATGATCCTGAAATCATAACATTGGATAGAAGAGAGTTTGGTAAGTTTGTGGGCATATGATTTTCTAAAACTGGTCCAAGACCAGTCTCTTACCTAAAACTCTTGAGGACAGATATATTTGAAATTTAGAAAATTTTTTGATTGCAGCAAGATAATGTGGTATTGTTAACTTTTTAAATATAATAGTTTTACTAGCAAAAATAGGTTTATTCAGGAATAGCAGAAAATTATAATTCAGGACACACAAGCTATGGCAAAACCAAAGGCCAGTCTAGCAAATAAAAGTAATGTTCTTTTATGGAGGAGGAGGAGGAAGTTCAGAGGGGTTGTTTTGAATGAAAGTCCATTAGAAAAGCAGGAATTCAAAGTGATGACAGTTTCTCATTAGCTGATTTGCAGGGGTAGTCAATTTCTTATAAAAATTCAGTGTACATCTTTTCCTGTTCTGACCTGATCATTTTTTCCTTTGATAATTCTTGTGTTAGGGTCTGCAGTTGATAGTTTTTCCTGTAATTGACATTGAGTCATGTGATTTCCACCTTTTCACTTTCCCAGTCCACTTTAGTGAGATTTTCCTGTATTAATTTTTACATTTCCCCCTTTTGATCAAGATCTTTTTCTGAAAGTATACCTAATCAAGAGTCAGTTATTTCATATTTAATGGTTTTGTTCCTCAATCCCAAGAAGGATCTTTCAGGAAGGTACATAGCAGTTAGAAGCCACTTATGGCCTCATTTCATTAATGAGGAAGGCAAGGAAAGAGAACTCTCATGCACTTCTCATGTATAGTTCATATTTATAAAGATCGTAAACATTGGAGATCATTTCTTTATTGGGTACATGATTGTTACAAAAGATTGGCAGACAACAAAATACAACACTTAAGATATATGCAAAACAAGAAGTAACAAAATTCTTGGTTCTAAACCAAGACCCGAGATCTGAAAGTAGCTAACTGAAAATATTTATTGGCATTTATTCCAACTTCAGGGAGAAAAGTTCTCCCTGCAGAGTTATGGGTGCCTTCTGGAAGTCCCACTTAAAGTAGCCATGAAAGCAAAACGGTGAATACTGCAAAAGCACACTGAATTAACCAAGTGCATTTGGGAGGATACTGTGCAAGTATAAACATGAAGTAATAGCTAATCAACTTCTTGCAAAAAATAACAGAACCTCAAAAAAAAAATAGCAAAACCTCAAAGATGTATTAAAACAGTATTGTTATCTCAAAAGAACTGTTTGGAAACAAATGTTACCTAATAATACAGCCTGTAAGGTTGCAAATTGAGAGGCCATGAATTTAGATAAGAGTTTTAGAGTCAGATAATAAATGAAAGAAAGACTTGTGGATTCCAAAGCTTCTAATCCTTCAGAAAAAGCAGCTAAAGAATTAATGTGATCACAGAATCATGATGAGGGTGTTTCTGAAAGGCCATAATCAGAAGAAGAGATTTCCCCCTTTTTGCAGAGGTTTGGGAAATGCAGGCAGTCTTCCCTTCTCTCTCACATGCAAAGAGAAAAAAGGGAAGTTGGGTGTCCAAAAGCGAGGGACTTCATCAGGTTTTGTTTTGTTTTTTAAGTCCTAAAAGCTGTGCTTGGTGTTTCCAAATAATAGAGTCAGGTTTGTCTTTTTTTTTTTTTTTTTTTTTTTTTTTTGGGTAAAGCATATAGAGGTTGAGCTATAAGAGAGAAGTTTGGAATCCAGTTTCAACATTGGCTAGTCAGTCCAAGAAAACGTTGTAATTAAATACTGGTTTTAGATTTGAGGGAAGTCAGGATGCAATGAAGCCTCCCAGAATCCAAATGTAGCCCTTATTCTGAAATCAGGTTTTGTTCCCTGGTTTTGTTTGTCTACACCCTAAGTGTAGAACCTGAGTTTGAGCAAACTGCATTTTTTCTTTGGAGACTTTATGTCCAAGTCCAAAAGTTTTAAAGGGTAGGTATTGTCTTCCTGTGAAAGAGGTTTGAGAAGGGCAGCAGAGAAGCAAATGTAACAAAGTAGAACCTGAGAAAACTATGTCATCCAAATCAGCTTTTAAGGTTTGGAAAAAATGAGAAGGACTCTCTGTGACACCTTAGAGCATTACTGTTCAGGTATATTTCTGTTCTTCCAGAATACAAACAAAAATAAATTGGCTAGCCTTACCAACTGGAATACTAAAAGTGTACTATATAGATAGTAGTGAAAAATTTGCTTGTGTGGGAATAGATATCTGTAGCCTATGGGGGTTAGGAACAACAGGGTGCCAAGTGATAAAAATGTTATTTATTGCTTGGAGGTCCTGAACAAACCTCCTTTCTTGGCCATTTAGTTTTCTCATAGGTAAAATAAGGATGTCATGGGCACTAGTGCAGGGAATAATGAGACCCTGAGCCTTGTAATCTTCTGTGTGGGCTGGATGCCTTGAAGGACTTCTTTAAGGTATTCATTAATTCTGGGGAGGGGGTTGAGGGATCTGTTTGAATCTTGATGGGAGATGCACTGTAGATTCTGCCAGTATCAGTGGAAGATCTTGCACATAAAGAGGATGGTAGCCGATCCAATAGGAACAAATGATCATTGTCCCCAGGCTCCGCTGTGGTACCATTAGATATAATAAAAGATGTTGAAGGGTCGTTTAACTTACCTGGTTGGGTATTTTAATTACCAATCTCAAATTGTAAAATTATTTCCCCCTTTTGGGAGAAAGGAATTCTGGCATAATATTTTCTAAGAAATCTCAGCCTGATAACTGAATGGGGTGGCAGAACTAAGGAGAAAAAAGTGTGTACTCCTTAAAGGGCCTAGACAAAAGGGGATAGGATGATAGATAGGAACCTGCAGAGGTTGATTCAAGACCCCCACTGTTTGAACTGTTTTAGTATGCTGAAGCAGGTCTATTTCATAGCAGTGAGATGGAGCTTCCAGACTGTAGCTCTGGTGTCAAGGACAGAGAGAAATGCATTCCCAATCTGGAGAGTGATTTCCCCAACCTGATGAAGTGGGAAGATTGGGAAGACCACTTGTAGTTCCTTGGAGTCCCATCATTGGGAATTAGGAGGACATTGGAAAGGCTGGCTAGAGGGCTGAAGATGTCTGAAGCAGTTAAGAGGGTAACAATCTTTTTTCCAATGTCCTGGCTCTTTGCAGTAATAGAAAGTAGGAGGTTTTTGGTTTTGCTTAGGGGCTTTCATTTGCTGGAATTGAAAATTAAGAATTTTAGTGGTCTTTCAGGTAATTCGTCTAGGGTGCAAGCAGGCTGGTTTGCCAAATTAAATCTAGAGTGGACATAGTTTCACATTCATCTTGGTTCTTTTAATTAAAAGAGAAAGACCCCAGTTCAGCCTGCTAATAAACATAAAGTTAAATGCTACCTGTGTGGATTCAACATCTACAGCAAGATCAGAATTTTCTTTAAAGACAGTTTGAATGATTGTAATAGTCATGAATAGATTCATCAGGCTTTTGTGCAAGCCTAAATTTAGTTCCAATCAACAGGCCTAGGAAAGGCCACTGTAATTTCTCCGTGGAGGTTTCCAGCCAAGTGTTCTGATGTCTTGCCAAAAGTTAGGGATCTGTTTGTGTGATTGAATCCCTTTCAGGATGTTTCCACTGGGCTAGTTTCTCCACTCCTTGGCCTGGCCCAGTTCATCTACAAGCATGTAGACTAACTGATATATATCTGAGAAACCAGGATGGTAAGTTTGAATAACACTGCTAAAATCTTCAGCAAATCTATGGGGGTCCTCAGTCACTTTAGGAAACTCTTTAACTATGGCTTGTGAATTCAGCCTTAGTCCAGGGAACAGAAGAAATTTGGGGGTTATTTGGATCCTCAGAAGTCTCTAATGGGGCAGGTTTTAAAAGGTTTAGGAGAGGAGAGAGCTGGGAGAGATTCTGAGGAAGAGAAGTTCAGTGAGAGAATTTGCATGAGGAAACCAAGGGTATAGAAGAGGTGAGGCCTGAGGGAGGATGATGGCAATGGAGTTGGGCTTGAGCAGGAGGGGGGCTGCCAGGAGTCTTGAGACCAGATGGGTTGGGGAAGGGAGGCCTTGGAAGCCTTTTTGTCTTTTTTTAGTTGTTTGCCTCAGTCAGTGTAGAAATTATATTTTATAGAGGCAATTTTAGGTTCCTGATAACGTTTGGATGCTTCCAAATGCCAATCCATGTAGACATCTCATTCAGTTTTGACAGTTGTAGAGCCATGTCTATCCAATTTAGTTTTGCGAAAAGTCGGTTTAAGGAAATCAAAAGTTCACTGTAATGGCCATTGAAGTTCTAAATTATGTTTAGTTAAGTGGGTCCATTTAGTTAGAAATAGGCATGAGGAAGGACCGTAGTTTTAAACATAAAACCAGCTGGGGTCCTAGAAGTGGAGGTGCCCTAGAAAAACATTTTGATGACTGGGATCCCATTTCTTAGAGGTTTTTTTTCTAAGGCAAAAAGAAAAATTCCAATAGATACAGCCTGATTCCATAAGGAATCAGACTGAAGACCAGCACAGTTCCAACAGGAACAGTCCAGTTCCAGAAAAGAGGTGACCGAAGGCTAGCACTTTCCCAACAAAAACAGTTTCTATAGAAATGGTGTGTCACAAAAAGGAGTTGAGCCAAAGGTCGACACAGTTCCAACAGGAGCAGTCTGGTTCTAAAAAGGAGTTGGACCAAAGGCCAAACAAGTACTCTTAAGGACAAAGCCTTGAAACAAATCCTGAATAAAGCTTGGAGAGCTTAGAACACAGAGAACAGAACTTGAAATCCAGGAAAAAAGTTAACCTCAAACTCCAGGTTTGTAAGGAAGCAGTATGCTCAGTTGGCTCTGTGGATACCTGCGCTTGTTTGCTCGCCAGTCTCCTGGTTGTTGGGGGTCCTGTCTGGATCCCATGGCTGATCACCAAGTAATAATAATGTAACATTAAAATAGTTGTTTTACTAGCAAAAGAATGGGTTTATTGAGGAATAGCAGAGAACTGCGTTTTGGGATATGCAAGCTAGGGCAAGATTGTAGGCAAGGTCCAATAAACAAAGGAGAAGAACGTTATTTTATGGAGAAGGAGGAAGTTGGGAGGGGTTCTGAATGAAAATCCATTGGGAGGAAAGCAAGAGTTCAGGGTAATGACAGTTTCTCGCGGGCTGATATGTAGAAGTAGTCAATTTCTTATAGGAAATTCAAATACATCTTTTCTTGTTGAGGCCTATAATTGATGATTCTTTTCTGTTGATGATGATTCTCTTGGGGTCTGTAATTGACAATTCTTCCTGTAATTGATGCTGAGAGGTATGGCTCCTCATTCTAGTCTCTGACTCTAGTGAAGTTACCCTTTAATAATTTTCACAGTATAGGGGCACCTGGGTGGCTTAGTCAGTTAAGCGTCCCACTTCAGTTCAGGTCATGATCTCGCGGTTTGTGGATTCTGAGCTGATAGCTGAGCCTGCCTCAGATCCTGTGTCTCCCTGTCTCTCTGCCTGTCCCCTACTCGCACTCTGTCTCAGAAATGAATACATGTTAAAACAGATTTTTAATTTTTTTAAATAATAATTTTCACAGTATACACCATGTATCAAATAATGTTCTTTGCAGAATGTGGGGCAGTATACTTTTTTAAGACAGTGTTTTAATTTATTTGAGAGAGAAAGAGAGAGAGGGACGTGCACATGCAGAGAAGGAGCAGAGAGAGAGAGGGAGATAGAGAATCCCAAGCAGGCCACTTGCTGTCAGCACAGAGCGTGACACAGGGCTCCATATCAGAAACATGAGATCATGACCTGAGCCAAGATAAAGAGTTAGATGCTTAACCGACTCAGCCACCTAGGCATTCCTAAAACGTTATAATTTCTGCCAAGAAATGCATAAGTATGTATACTAAAAAAAAAAAAAAAGAGTAAAAGTAATACATAGCCCCAGATCAGGTCAGGACAGGTTTGGAAGCCCGGGGAACTTGCTGCGAACTTGCAAACTTCCAGTCTGGGAGCTTTTGGATTGCAGAGTTAGGGGTAACTTTGTGGTTATTTTGGAAGCAGATTTCTTTTGACTTTGACTTATGTGAAAATGGTTATAAAAATACAGTTCTATTGCAGTTTTCCATTGCATTTTAGAAAATTTTAAATACTGGATTAGTCTTACACTTTTCAGAGTTTGTACAAGTATAATGAAATAGGTTTACTCTTTTCTATTTTGATCAGTATATTTTATTTCAAATTTCAATTGTTTTGCTCTATTATAATCTCTAATTTAGAAATGAAAAATAGCATCTAGCTGCAATAAATGTATATGTATGTTTCTTACATACATCATTATAAAAATATATATTATAGTTACTTGATTTTGAACAGTTTCTTCTGACCAAGAATTTTATTCTTATTTTTTACATCCTGTCGGTAAGCTCCAGCCTACACAGAGCTATCTAGTACATCACTTTGTCCATAGACTCAACACATGAACGCTTGTTCAAGTTCTGAGTGGAGTGAATAGAAAACGTACCTTCCATCCAAAGGAGATTGAAGAAACTTTGATTATTTTAGATTGTTGGTAGACAGAACTGATGGTATGAGCTGCATGTAGTTGTAGGAACCTATTGCCTTCCTGTATGGTTATTATTATCGCTCGTCTGTTAGTCTGCCAGTGAGTGTTTTGTGGACCAGTGGGGCAGAAAACTGGATTTGGAGATATAGTTGGAGGCACTGAACAGAACTTGCAAGCTAATGAGCCCACCCAGGAAGGGGAGACTTCCCTGATATACACTGTATATGGGTTCAAACTTTTTTCAGTGTGTCACTATGGAACAGTTAAGAATTGCTAATATTTCATATAGAACCCCAAGGAGTAGTTAAAAATACAGCCACAAAACCTTAGAGGTAAGTTTTCAAAAGCAATAAATAATACTGATAGGTTCAGTGTATAGTTGTTGCCATTGCATCTCATGTCTGATACTACTTTGTGTGTTACTGGGGTGAGACTAGCTGGTCCTGAGTGAAGTTTTAGTTGAAGAAGCTGAGGTGAGGTGGCGAGAGAGTAGTATCAATTTGTACTTGTATAAATATCACATTAGCCTTCTTGGTTGTGGGTCTCTTTCTATTACCAGTTATTTCTATTCGTTTGGGTTACTCAGGCTTGTCTTTTGTATAACTAATCACACGTATAATTACAAAGATATTTTAAAGTTATGTATGTTCTCTCTCTTGAGAGGAGTTACGCTATCTTCTAGGGTGAGGTCACTAACAATCTCAGATCAGCTTTATCCAAGCAGGGACTGCGATCGAAAAGCTGAGCTTTTTGGACTTTGAGAGGACTGGTCACTTTCCAGTTCATCTTTATTCACAGGACCCTTTCTTCTATGTGTCCACTCCCATTTTTGTCCCTCTAGCCTCCTGAATGTATTGAAAACTCTGCTCAGTATCTTGCCTATCAACTACCTTTTCTAACATTGGCTCTGTGATTTCCACCTGCTCCCATACTTTGGCCCCGCAATTCTTTACTACATTGGTAATTCTCTGATGCTTTCAACAGAAATCTTTTATATTTTGTCCAATTTTGCAGTTGTATTGGGAGAGTTAGTCCAAATTACATAGTTCACTTTTATCAGGAGTGAACTCCAGAATGCTTAACTATAGTACAGAAGAGAAAATGTGTTTAATAAACTCACTTTGAAAGCTTTAAAAATGTTCTTCTTCCCCTTGAACATGGTGCATATTATCTTTTTACATGTCACAGAAGAATATGATATCTGTCATGATAAGCAGGTTCTAGACAGTATCTGCAGGAGCAGAGGACATCTTGCACTTACACTAGTCATTCTGAGTAGTGCCTACACAGTATAGGCATCCTTTTGAAGAAATGCTCAAGAAATGACAGAGGAGCTCACAGCGCCTCTGCCTCTTTTTTCCTTTTTCTTCTTTTTTTACATCCCCATCATTTCCTAATAAAGAGAAATCTAGGATTTTGTTCAATTAAAGTTTGTCAGAAAACTTTTCTTTGGAGAGTAGTTAGTGTTATTTTCAGGGTCTTCTTATCATGAACCAGACATACTTAACACTAGTTAACACAAGGTATAAGGGCATCTAGCAAAACTTTCCATTCAGTGTGTTGGAAATGATGCAAAGCACAGCCCATAAAGGGTGAATTTCTGAATATTCTGGGCCTTGTTTGCTAGAGTAGGTGCAATAACTGGATCCTTAGTTAGGTTTTGAAGAATCTCAGGAATGTGGGCTATACTGGATTGCTTCTCATCGACGTAGGCTTTTTTTTTTTTTTTCTTGGAACCCTTTTCCTTGGACCAAGAATGATGAAATTCTAGCATTGGAAACAATTACACAAACTTCCTTTAACTAATATACTACATTTTCTACCTTTTTCCCATAATATATCAGGGAGTGAATTATTCCTCAGTCAATAAAATGAATCAATGAAAAATTAAATATCCTCTAAAAGGCTTCATTTTGAGGGACAAAATTGTGGCGAAGTTTTTTTTTTAAAGTGTAGTGTCATAGAGCTGTTGTTGTTTCAAAAGAGTGCTGTCTGCCAGCAGGTCCTGTGCTGCCTCTTTCTGAGTTGTTACAACAAAGTCCTGTCAACTAATATGTGGTCATATTAGAATGTTTTGTAGATAAGTAGAAGAGAATGATATTAAAATACTGCTATAATTAGTGAGCAAAAGTTCCTATTCCAGGCAATTAATATTTATCATATTTAATCCTCACAACAGTCCTCGATATTACTAGTTTTATTTTCAGAAATTACAAACTGCATTTCAGGAAGAAAACATATGCTTAAGTTCAGCTAATAGGTATTTGTGGTATATTTTATTTTAATCATCTATGTTGATTGTTTATCCTTGAGGTGCTCCTTTGTGATGGAGAATTATACATCCCACTCTGTAGAAGTCAGGCGTGACTATATGACTTGCTTTGGCTGATGAAATGTGAACAGAAGTAATGGATGTCACCTCTGGCCAGAAGTTTTTTTTTGTTTGTTTTAATTTTTTTTAACGTTTATTTTTGAGACAGAGAAAGACAGAGCATGAACGGGGGAGAGTCAGAGAGAGGGAGACACAGAATCTGAAACAGGCTCCAGGCTCTGAGCTGTCAGCACAGAGCCCGACGCGGGGCTCGAACTCACGGACCGCGAGATCATGACCTGAGCCGAAGTCGGCCGCTTAACCGACTGAGCCACCCAGGTGCCCCCTGGGCAGAAGCTTTAAAAGCTAGCATGTGTTCACCATTTTGCTCTGTCATGAGAAATAAGAATGTTCAAAATAGAGCCTTCTCCCTGCCAGGGGTCAGCGGTGAAATGATTTGGAAGAGCGTTGCAGCCAACTTAGTATAAGATTGTGATAGATGGTAGAATAAACCTTTATTGTCAGCCCATGACATAATTGGAATCATCTGTTTTCTGTAGCTTAACCTTTCCTGACTGACACAGTACAAGACAGGACATGCGCTCAAATTCATGTCAAAGCCCATGCTTATGCTACTCTTTTTTTTTGTTGTTTTTTAAGGGAAATAAACCTATTAGCCTAAGAGTTATTCATCAATGTTTTCTTATTGACCTATACCCTATACTTTAGTTTTCTCTTACTTTGTAATTTATGCTTTTCACTCTTAGATCTATCTCTGTTATCTCTTCTCTTTGTGACCTCATCCTATTTTGACGTTTTTCTGGGCCACAAAGTTACTAGCTGTGTCACATTTTAAAATATACTTGTTTTATTCTATGTTGCTGGGTTTTGGAAAAACATCCCATTGAGCTTTAATAACATGGCATTAAGAATATTTTTAATCTTAGTCAACAAGAGTGGGAACCGAGCAAACATGATAGAAGTGCTCTATGAAAACGAAGTACCAAATAGACATTTTTTTCCTCTGAACAAGGTTTTGTGTCAAATGCCATTCAGATTTGTTATATGTCATATTTTTATTGAAGACTTATAACAGTCCTATTTTGTCTAATCATTACTTTATCTTTTCATATATAAATACCCACCTCATTAGTTATTTATAGCTAATGAAATAATCCCATTTCTGTTAAAGTTTGCACTAAGTTTATTTAAATTTCACCTAAATTATTACCAGTTGGGGGCCTAAGTCAGGGTGGCAATTATTTCAACCACTTAGAGTGGTTTGTTGGTCATACTTTCTAAACATTGCCACGGAACAACTTATCCTAAATTACACACTTTACCTGTAATATACAGATTAACTTTTTTTTCCATAGATCCATGTGTCTTACAATTGAAGGTAAACATTGAATCTTGCACGTTTCTATCTAACCTAAATTAGTTATGCATATTTAAAATAGTATGTTTGAGGGGCGCCTGGGTGGCTCAGTCACTTAGGCATCTGACTTTGGCTCAGGTCATAATCTTGCGGTCTCTGAGTTCAAGTCCTAGTATGGGGCTCTGCTGACAACTCAGAGCCTGGAGCCTGCTTTGGATTCTGTGTCTCCCCCTCTCTCTGCCCCTCCTGCACTCACATTCTGTGTCTCTCTCAAAAATAAATAGTAAAATAATAATAAATAAAATGGTATGTTTATTTTGGTATCTTACTATAATTACATAATTTATGAAACTTCCTTAAAATTACTAATAACTGATTTTGATAATGAAATTATACAGAAACACTTATACCAAAAGCAAATTGTCTTTGCCTTTTTACCTTGAATGTTAGAGTGCATCCTTACAGGGTTAAAAAAGTTTTTGTTTATTTTTTGAGTATAGTTGACACGGAGTGTTACATTAGTTTCAGGTATACAACAAAGTGATTGAACAACTCTGTATGATGCTGCTCTCACCACAAGTGTAGCTACCATCTGTCACTGTGTAACTCTATTACAACAGTGTTGACTATATTCTCTACAACTGTCTTTTATTCCTGTGACTTATTCCATAACTGGGAGCCTGTATCTCCCACTTCCCTTCACCCATTTTGCCCTTTGCTCACACCTTCCTTCCCACTGGAAACCATCGTTTGTACTTATATGTCTGATTCTGCTGTTTGTTTATTCATTTGTTTTGTTTTTTCGATTTCACATAAAAGTGAAATCCTATGGTGTTTGTTTTTCTGATTTATTACAGTTAGCGTAATACCCTCTAGGTTCATCCATATTGTCATAAATGGCAGGATCTCCTTTATAATGTTTATTTTTGAGAACGAGACAAAGTGAGCAGGGGAGGGGCGGAGAGAGAGGGAGACACAGAATCCAAAGCAGGCTCCAGGCTCTGAGCCATCAGCACAGAGCCCAATGCGGGTCTTGAACTCACAGACTGCAAGATCACGACCTGAGCCGAAGTAGGATGCTTGACTGAGCCACTCAGGCGCCCCCATGTACACCACATTTTTAAATCCATTAATCTGTCAATGGATACTTGGGCTGCTTCCACATCTTGGCTGTTACAAATAATGCTGCAATAACCAAAAAGATGCATGTTATCTTTCAAATAAGTGTGTTTGTTTTCTTTAGGTAAATACCCAGTAGTGAAATTACCAGATCATATGGTACTTCTGTTTTTAATTTTTTGAGGATCCTCTCTGCACCAATTTACATTCTCATCAACAGTCCACCAGTGTTCCTTTTCCCCATGTCCTTACCAACATTTGTTATTTTTTGTCTTCTTGATTCTAGCTGTTCTGACAGGTGTAAAGTGATATCTTATAATGGTTTTGATTTGCTTTTCTCTGATGATTAGTGATTTTCATATGGCTAATGGCCATCTGTCTGTCTTCTTTGGAAAAACATCTGTTCAGATTCTCTGCACATTTTTAATCAGATTGTGTGCTTTTTTGGTGTTGAGTTGGATAAGCTTTTTATATATTGTAGATATTAATCCCTTATCAGATATATCATTTGTGAGTATCTCCTCCCATTCAGGAGGTTGCTTCTTTTGTTGATGGTTTCTTTGCTATGCAAAAGCTTTTTATTCGGATGTAATCCCAGTAGTTTATTTTTGCTTTTGTTTCCTTGGCTTTAGGAGACATATGTAGAACAATGTTGCTGCAGCCAGTGTCCAAAGAAATTACTGCCTGTGTTCTCTAAGAGTTTGCATCGGTCATTTTATAGATTATAATGCATAATGTGTTGTTGGCTGGATATCATGTGGTATTCAGATCCATTAGCTTAACAAATACATATTTGTTTTAAATTGTTAAAAACCTTGATCTAATACTTTTTAATAATACAGTTTTCCAAGGTAAATGACTTAAGGGCAAAGTTTAAATTTAATCCCCACAGTCCTACTATATTGTGTAGTTCTCGTCTTTCATCCCCTCAGAATTTGAAGTAGCTGTTGGAATTGACTGACACAGGTATTTAAGCTGTGCTGCAGATAGTAGATGAACTTCAGTCCCCATCTCTCACTGTTTCTCTTCTTCATCTCTCTCATCCACACAAACTCCTGGATGAGGTTTGGCTGCTGATGCCTTGTGCCACCTCTTTTCACAGTTTCATGGTGACAAGTGTCCTGAAGCTCAGGGTTGCTCTTTATTCAAGTATGTGCTTAAAAGGTTGTTTTTTTTTTTAAGGTATTGTCAGTTTGATAGCTGATATACAGCTGACCCTTGAACAATGAGGAGGTTGGGGGAACTGAGCCCCCTGCCTCTGCAGTTGAAAATCCAAATAAAACTTTTGACTCTCCCGAAAGTTATTAATAGATTTCTGTTGATAGAAGCCTTACCAATAACATAACAGTTAACATATATTTTTCATATATGTTATGTACTGTATATTTATAGTAAATGAGAATAAATTATTAAAATCATAAGAGCAAATACATTTACAGTACTATACTGTATCAGAAAAATACACATATAAGTGGACTACACAGTTCAGATCCATGTTGGTCAGGGGTCAACTGTAGTCTGTTATCGTTTTATAGAAAAACTTGTATAGAAAATGACAAAGGCAGTATGAAAGATATAGGCCTGCCTTCTTCATTCTGATCTTAACAAAACTTTAAAGTATGTAGAAACCTTTAATAAATAATTCTAAGTTGTTTTGGTTTTATATGCTTTAGATGCTGCTGTTAATTCTGGAGAACTGTGGTTTGTGAACTTTTACTCCCCAGGATGTTCACACTGCCATGATTTAGCTCCCACAGTATGTATTTTTTACATCCTGATTATTAAAGTTTTATTACTTCTAATCTGTTGAGTGCTTTTTTAATGTATGAGGATTTTTTTCTATTAATAGTAATGATAACTATCAATTGTCAAATACTGCATACTTGTATGATTTTAAAATACTAATAATACATAATGAATGAATGAATGAATGAATGAATAAATAAATAAATAAAAATACTCTCCTTTGAAAATGTATAGCTTGGAGAGTGTTCAAGCAAAGACAGATTATCTTATCAGAGAAATACTTGTTCATTTTTTCTCATAGTGGAGAGACTTTGCTAAAGAAGTAGATGGATTACTTCGAATCGGTGCTGTTAACTGTGGCGATGATAGAATGCTTTGCCGAATGAAAGGAGTCAACAGTTATCCCAGCCTCTTCATGTTTAGGTCTGGAATGGTAAGGGGTAAAGTTGGCATTTTTTCATTTGGAACCTTAATGATAAAAATACTAGTGAAAAACCACTATGTCGTTTTGTAGAATGTTTTGGTTTTTAAGTCCTATTTTAGGTGCCATCTACCTAGGCTCTAGTCATAGTAAACATTTTGGATTATGTTATGAATACATTCAATGCCATTACTTTGACCTTTTTTACTTCAAAATTAAATGTTTGCCATCAGTTTCTGTCTTAACACAATTTAACCATTATAAATGTTGTACTCTTGAGAGAGAGTGCTTATTGTATATAAAATAATGTACAATTAAAAGTATTCAGTAATACTTTCAGTGAATTTTTAAAAGAAATAGTAAAAGATGCTTCTCTTTTTACAAAAAAAATAAATAATAGGCCGCAGTGAAATATCATGGTGACAGATCAAAGGAAAGTTTGGTGAATTTTGCCATGCAGCATGTTAGAAGCACAGTGACAGAATTATGGACAGGTAATTTTATTTTCTTCATTTGTTTTATTTTCAAGGATACTTTGAAAATGGTATTTTAAGTTTTCTCCAGTAACAGGGTTAACATTTTGGTCATATTGAAATTTTAAAGTATCTTTTCCATGTTTTTTAGAAGGGAATTTTGTTTTTTAATCTGACCTCTGCTAAATAATTGGCATTTAACAAATGAATCTTATCTGTATAGAACAAACAGTTAAGATGTGGGAAATGAATATGATGTGATGTGAGGTGAAACAACTTTCAAAGTAGAACTGAATGTCTAGTTAACGAAGTGTTTTATTGTTCTCGTAAGTGTACTGCATCAGGCCATCACTTCCTGCCCAGCCAGTGTAATTTGAAAGTTTAAAAACTCTGACTTCTAATCTTAGACTTCTGATGCATCAAGTGACTTTAGGTGGATTATTTAACTACTCTGTGGTACCCATGAAATGGTAGTATTCACATCTAGTAAGGTGTTCGTGTCATTCATTAAATACAAGTTACGTCTCGGAAACCGTGTTAAATGTTAGAGCTGCAGTAATAAAATATATAATCCCTGCTTCAAGGGCCTCATTATTTTAGCAAGTAAGGCATGAGTAAAACCATTAAAATGCAATGTAGTAACTACTATGATAGAGGCAATCTTAGAGAAACATGAAGAACATAAAAACTCCGATGTGGAAAAGAGGAAGGGTTAGAAAAGACTTCTTGAATGAAGTCAGACCCAACCTGCCATGGAAATGAAGCCTTTAAAGATCACTGTGAACTTGGTAAACTGGCAGTGCTTCATCATGAATCTGACAAAAAGACGGGCAGTGAGTGGAGTGGCCTGGGGGGAGACATGGCTAGCTGAATGGGCAGACAAAGCTCAGACCACAGGGGCCTTGGTTGCCACTTTTAGTTTCTTTCTTAATGAAATGATGAATTTAGATTTTATGTGATGAAAACAATGGAGAGTTAGTATAGGAATTTGACATGCTTCAAGAGGATTTTTATGAATTCCGGAATTCAAAAAATAGGTAATTTGCTTTATTTTCTTTTAAGGAAATTTTGTTAACTCCATAGAAACTGCTTTTGCTGCTGGTGTTGGCTGGCTGATCACTTTTTGTTCCAAAGGAGGAGGTAATTTTACTTGTTACTTTGTTATGTTGAAGAAATCATAACACTTAATTTTTAGGTGGCAATATTTTTTTCTTCAGTTTTATTGAGATATAATTGCCTTATAACATTGTGTAACTTACGGGTATACAACCTATTGATATACTACGTATATTGCAAAATGATTACCACCATAGCATTAGCTAACATCCCCAACCTGTCACATAAGGACAATTTCTGTTTCATGGTAAGAACATTTAAAATCTACTTTCTTAGCAATTTTTGAGTGTATAATATAGTAGTATTAGTTATAATCACGATGCTCTACATCACGTTCCCAGAACTTGTTAATCTTATAACAGGAAGCTTGTACCCTTTGACTAGGTGTCAGTCTTTTTTTTTTTTTTTTTTTTTTCAACGTTTATTTTATTTTTTGGGACAGAGAGAGACAGAGCATGAACGGGGGAGGGACAGAGAGAGAGGGAGACACAGAATCGGAAACAGGCTCCAGGCTCTGAGCCATCAGCCCAGAGCCTGACGCGGGGCTCGAACTCACGGACCGTGAGATCGTGACCTGGCTGAAGTCGGACGCTTAACCGACTGCGCCACCCAGGCGCCCCATGGTGTCAGTCTTAAGTATGCTGCCATAATTGATTATTCAGTACTTCAAACTATAATATATATCTGAGCATAATTTTTTATTTAATGAATATCTACCTTTTTTTGTTATTTTACACTTGTTATAAAATTATTAATTTGTTAAAGTTTCATTTATAACTTTGTTTTGTGGACAAGTTTTCCAGCTTAATTACATTCATTATAATTATACCTTCAGATAGCCACAGATGTGTTTGGCAGTTTGCAAAAATGATTAGTCGTTGGGGCGCCTGGGTGGCTCAGTTGATTAACCTTCCATCTTCGGCTCAGCTCATGATCTTGTAGTTCGTGAATTCAAGCCCTGCATCGGGGCCCTGTTCTGACAGTGTGGAGCCTGCTTTGGGTCCTCTGTCTCCCTTTCTGTCTGCCCCTCCCCCACTTGTAGTTGTTGACAGATGTAACCCTCCCCAAATAATAATTTTTTGGTATTATGGACTTTTCTTCATACTTAACACATAAAAAATGTATGTATGTTTGCCTTATAAAATTATATACTTGAAGATGATAACTTTCCATTTCTAGGAACCTTTCCACCAGTAAATTAACTTGAAAATTCAGTACCCCATGTACCAAACCACAAACTCCATTCAAACAATGAGATTGGCCCAGTGTTACAAAATTCATTAACATGTTTTTATACGTTTAATCCTAACATGGGTCTTTAACCCAAACTTTACCTATCAGCTTTATACTGTTCTGTTGCAAATGAATTGCCTTGCAGCTAAAATGAATCACTCACCCTATCCTGTAAGACCCATGTTAAGAAGGTATTGCCTTCAAGCAAAAATAACCCTTAGTCTAACAGTGAGGGATTTTGTTCCATTTTGGCCTAATGCAGAAATTTCTGTTCATTCCACATATTAAGAAAACTTAAACTTTCTGATATTCTTTTACTTTTCATCCCAGGTAAATTGATTTTACGTGTCTTTATAGGCTCTGTGGTGCTACAGTTTCCTTCTAAATCTGTCTCATTGTATCCCAATATTCATTTTTTTTTTAAACGTTTTTATTTATTTTTGAGACAGAGAGAGACAGAGCATGAATGGGGGAGGGTCACAGAGAGAGGGAGACACAGAATCTGAAACAGGCTCCAGGCTCTGAGCTGTCAGCACAGAGCCCGACGCAGGGCTCGAACTCACGGACTGTGAGATCATGACCTGAGCCGAAGTCGGACACTCAACCAACCGAGCCACCCAGGCGCCCCCCAATATTCATATTTTTAAGAGCTTCCGTGAAAATGAAGAAGTTATTTTAAGATTGTATAATATTTTAGGAAGGAAAGCTTCTATATTCCTTTTGTGAGATTAGCATTATCCTGATACCAAAACCAAAAGACCCTACAGAAAAAGAGAACTACAGGCCAATCTCTCTGATAAACATAGATGCAAAAATCTTCAACAAAATATTAGCAAATCGAGTCCAACAGTACACTAAAGAAAAAAAACATTCACCATGATCAAGTGGGATTTATTCCTGGGATGCAAGAATGGTTCAACATTAGCAAATCAATCAGTGTGATACATTACATCAGCAAGAGAAAAGATAAAGATATGATCATTTCAGTAGGTACATAAAAAGCATTTCACAAAGTACAACATCCATTCATGATAAAAACTCTCAACAGAGTAGGTTTAGAAGGAACATACCTTAACATAATAAAGGTCATATACAAAAAACCTACAGCTAACATCACACTCAATGATGACAAACTGAGAGCTTTTCCTCTAAGATCAGGGACAAGACAAGGATGTCCCCTCACCACTTTTATTCAACATACTAGTAGAAGTCATAGCCACAGCAGTCAGACAAGAAAAAGAGATGAAAGACATCCACATCGGTAAGAAAGAAGTAAAACTTTCACTGTTTGCAGATGATATGATACTATATATAGAAAACCCTAAAGACTCTACCAAAAAACTATTAGAACTGATCAATAAATTCAGTAAGTCACAGGATACAAAATTAGTATACAGAAATCTGTTGCATTTTTATACACTAATAATGAAGCCACAGGAAGAGAAATTAAGAATTTAGAATTGCACCAAAAAAAAAAAAAAAAAAAAAAACCTAAGAATAATCTCAACTAAGGAGGAGGGAACTAAGTTTAGTTCCCTCAACTAAGGGAAGACCTGTACTCTGAAAACTATAAAACACTGATGAAAGAAACTGAAGATGATACAAGCAAATGGAAAGGTATTCCATGCACATGGATTATAAGAACAAATGTTGTTAAAATCTCCTATGCTATCCAGATCAATCTGAAAATTTAATGCCATCCCTCTCAAAATACCAACAGCATTTTTCACAGAAGTAGAACACATAATCCTAAAGTTTGTATGGAACCACAAAAGACCCCAAATAGCCAAAGCAATATTGAAAAAGAACAAAACTGGAGGTATCACAATCCCAGATTTCAGGATATACTGCAAAGCTGTAATAATCAGAACAATGTAGTATTGGCGCCAAAAAAAGACACATAGGTCAATGGAACAGAATAGAGAACCCAGAAATAAACCCATGCTTATATGCTCAGTCTGTGACAAAGGAGGCAAGAATATACATGGGAAAAAGACAGTCCCTTCAACAAATAGTGTTGAGAAAACAACCACTTTAGTACACCATGATAAACACTAATTGTTTAATCCCTATATTGTACACCTGAAATTAACACTGTGTGTTAACTACTGTAATTAAAATTAAAGAAATAAAAGACTGTTATATTTTAAAGGTTCTTTATATGTTTTTATCATATAGATTTGTGACATTTTAGTTCCCCAAAATCATGAGATCTCTTCGATAAAGGGGATTGTTGATAGGAGCAGATTTGAGAGTAAGATCCAAAAGCGATTCTCTTTAACTAGAAACCTTAGGAAATTAACAGGAGAGAATGGAAAAATGTGTGAGAGTGCGTATGCACATGTGTGCTTGTGTGTGTGTATGCACATGTGTAGTATGAAACTTAGTAAATGTGTCATTCTTACCATTGGAGTCCAGTCAGTTGCCTTAGATTCAACATGGTAGTTTGTGGGAGGAAAGTCAAAAGGAAGTATAGACTTAATAAAGCTAAAATTATGTCATAATTTTTTTTTCCTCCCTAGATTGTTTAACTTCACAGACACGACTCAGGCTCAGTGGCATGTTGGTAAGCATCAGCTATTTTGCAAAACTATATGGCCATGTTAAGAAAGACATTTAAAAATTGATTCCAAATATTTCTTTGTAGTTGCTTGAAAATTTAACTCACTTATTTATAAATTTTGTTTTTTGATAAGTGTATTCATAGCTATAAAACTTCCTAACTAGAATTTTGGTGCTTTTATTCACTTCGAATATTCTGTAATTTAGTTATGAATTCTTCTTTAAACAAAGGAGTTTATATTTAGTGTTCGTATCATCTCCCAATTTTTTTTTGTACTGTTATGTTTTGTTATTTTGTTGCATATTTAGCTCTCATCATGCTATGGTTGAGGACATAATATGTGTGTTGTTGATACTGTAACACTACTGAAGTTCCCTTTGCTGCCTGGGAGTTTGTCAGGAAATTTGTGAAAGATCTATGTGTGCTCAATATGTTTTCTGTGTCTATTAGGTATAATTGTTTTATCTACTAGACCAACTTTATTAATCATGTTACTCCAATCTGCATCATTTATATTCCAAGTAAAGTTTTTTAAAAGTTTTAAATTTACAGTACAAAAGTTGGGGCTTTCTAAATAAAGCTAAATCCCTCGAACTTTCTCTTTTACTTACACGCGACCTATTTTTTGTTGCTTTGCATTGTAGGATGGTCTTGTTAACATAGGATGGATGGACTGTACCACCCAGGACAACCTTTGTAAAAGTTTGGATATTACGACAAGTACTACTGCCTATTTTCCTCCTGGCGCCACATTAAATAACAAAGAGAAAAGCAGTGTTTTGGTATGAATTACTTTAATTTCTTTACATATAGGTGAGCACACACATTCAAACATAATACACCATTTTGTAAACAAGGAAATGAGTCCATTTATAATGTTTAATTATTTAGAACAAATATTTAACTTTTGGGATTCTGTTTAATGGTAAAGTCTACTTATAAGGATTATTTTTTACAATGGTATCAACCATTAAAATTTACAGCCCAAAAGTGTGGAAAACATTCTTAGGTTGTATGAATTTTCATTGGTTTTCATTTAAGTGTGTATTTTCTAATGTTAAAATATAGATCATTTGTAGGTTTGGCTCAGAGTCAGTATCTGTTTTTTTTAAAGCACCCTGTTAGATTTTCTGGTATATACTTAGTTTGGAGATCACCAGTATGGTTCACCTTCCTAATTTTATGAATGAGGAGACCAAGGTTCAAGCTAGTTATCAAGAAGCTGAGATAAATAATGGGATATTGGATAGATCCCTAAAGAACCTCAAAAGAAAATAATAAAAGACAAACTTTCATAAGTTTGTGTCTCTGTATTTTAATTCTGCTTTTTTGATGTTGACAAAAATAACATATTCATTACTGAAATTCATTAATGGGTATAGACATGTATACAGGCTGGGCACCTGGCTGGCTCAGTCAGTGGAGCATGTGACTCTTGATCTCAGGGCTGTGACTTCAAGCTCTACGTTGCATGTAGAAATTACTTAAAAATAATATCTTTAAAAAAAAAATGTATAAAGACAGATGGAAAATTCACTAAAACCAAATCACCCACAGACAAGCACCATCAAATCTTGATAAATACTCTTCCAGATCTCTACTTACATATACCTGAATTATGACTTCATGCTGACAACTCTCCAGTTTTATCTGTGGCCCAGACCTCTGGCCTCCACTCCAGGTATATATATATCCTACTGCCTGAATTATTCCACATCTCCCCTGGGATATGAATTGATGTCTCAAACTTAGATGGCTATAACTATACTCCTAGTATTCTCCCATAAATCTGCTCTACCCACAGTTTTCCCAATCTCAGTTGATAAAAACCCCATCCATTATCATTCAGGCCAAATACTTTGGAGTCCTTCTCGATTCTTATTTTTCTCATATTCTGTAACCTATGTCAGGAGAATCTGTGGCTCTTTAAAATCTTTCTAAAATCCACTCCCACTGCTATTAGAGCATTTATCACCTTATAATATACACTAATATCTTACCTTTTTATTTTTATTTTTCTCCCACAATACATTTTTAAATTTGGATGTTTTTACTGTTATATGTCAAATCCCTAGAAGATTATCTAGCATGTAAGTGGACAATATATATAATGCCTATGTATATTATTTGCTATGTGCTAGAGATATATATACATATCAACAATCCCTAAGTAGCAATCCATTGACTAAATGTGACCTACTTAATCAGTGCTCTCTTGATATTTAAGTTACCTACTGTTTCATGATTATAAGCAGTGTTGTAATGAACAATGTTTGTTCATCTTTGTGCACTTCTTCAATTACCTATTTAGATGAAATAGCCATGGCAATTTTAATTTTGTTTTGCCAGATTGCCCCTACAGAAAATTTCTATTTATACTGTGCCACAGTGTATGAGCATGCCTCTTCCCTTAACATAGGCTCTTGCCTTCAGTACCACAATCTCATGTTTTAGTGAGATCTTTCTGCTTTTTGATATAAAACTGCAAGCTCAGATGCAACCCTAGGAGACATACATCAGTGATTCTGGAAATACTGTAATACTGTAGTAACAGAGAGTGATGAATTAAATAGTCTTTGTCTCTCTTAAAAGCATTCAAGTTTTTAAAAAAGTAAAATAGCTTGTGGTCTGTCTCAAAGTGAATTGATTGAGAAAACATATGGTCTATGAGAAAACATATGGTCTAACATAAACATCTTCTTGGTTATCTCTTAAATACCGTTCCGTTTTCACTATTGGCAAATCTTGCCTTATGTATTCTAGCAACAGTGTTTTCTGCTTGGTGGTTTGTTTTGTTGGCCTCTGAGTTTATTTACTTGTATGACATATGTAGTTTATATCTTCTTTAAACACTCTCCTTCCCAGGTAAATTTCAGTTATAGTACTTGACATCCATCTTTTCCCCCTTTCCTAACCCGTATATTCAGCAAACATTTATTTACTGAGTCCTTATTGTCAACAAAATTGTACTGGGTAATTGGGTAGAAAATTCACTTAATTTGATAAATGTCCACACAGTATAGTGAGTCACTACAGTATGGCCCCCATTGTTTTAAGATGTGTTATTTATAACAGTGTTTTACACCATTCATATCCTAATGTAATTCTAAAACCCAAAATGCCATTATCAAAGGTAATTTTGTGGTTATCTGCCATTTAAAAGTACCCAGTATTTGTTTGCATTCCATCAATAATGAAAAAAATTCAGTTTGTAATAAACTGATTTATTGTGCAGTGACTGTAATATACTAGGTTATATTAAATTATTAATTTTGTGTCCTCAAACACATATTGGGAAATAATCCCAAAAACAAGTTTGTAACTTTGCATTAGATATAAAGAGGACTTTGGGTACTATAATTAGGTTATTTTGAGGCAGACAGAGCTATTGTCCCAACTGATGTAGTGTGTTCTGTAATTGAGAAAATGGTCACCAAATGACACTTTTTAAAAGTGATTTATGTGTATATTTTATAGGAGACATGTTCTGTGTATAATGAATAAAGAACTTTTTTAAGAGGGAGGGGAGGGAGGAAGGGAGAAATTCAGAGGTTAGACAGTATCCTTTATAAATGTAAGTACCACGTTTTACTCTACAACAAACAGGTTTATAATGAGATTCTAGTGGATTAGTCACTTACATATTTATATAAGCTGCTATAGGAGTATTTTTAGTAAAACCTTCCTAATAAATGTGACTGATGTCAATGAACTGTAGTATCATGGCATGAAAGTTTTGTTTGGGCCTTGTAAGCCCTTTGGTAACAGAAAATATTTCATATAGATCTTTAACAATATGCTAAAAATCTAAGAAAAGAAAAACAAGCTTTAAGGAAAGAAACTTAGAAAAAACCATTTTCTATTATGTTATACTCGTCATTTCTATCCAAATGGTTACTCCCATGTTGAGCACAGTTAAGCTCTGAACACCATGGTAGTTCCAACAAGTTTGTACCGGAGTTTCAGATCTTTCAAGTAGTACTTGAGTTGTAAAGTTTATAAAGCATTGGCCTTCCACAAGACATGATTAAGCGTTAAAATTAATCTGAACATGATACAGTTTTTCCCCAGTAATTCAGAGGTTACTCCACATTATCATGAGGATTATTATAGAATGCGCACCACAATTAACAGAAAATTCCATATAATGTAATTTTACATCAGTGTTTTTAAGAAACAGCCCAGTTACACAGCTTTTTAATGATTGGCAAACTATGGCACACTTTTTTAAAAATACAACATTTAGAATAAATAGCTTAAAAACTTTAACTTTTGTGATTTTTTTTTAAAGAGTTCTCTAAAAAAGGACACTAAAATAAATGGGTGTTGGTTAAAAAGATTACAGTATAATTCTTTTATTTTAGTTCCTTCATTCACTGGATGCTAAAGAAATATATTTGGAAATAATGCATAATCTTCCAGATTTTGAACTACTTTCGGCAAATACACTAGAGGTAATGTTTCTATTAATAATGATAAATGGTAGTAAATGTTGGTAGCATTTCACATGTTAACATTTTAAAATCAGCATTTGTCTCATTCATCACTAGACAGAAAGTAGCAGTTTCAAAGGATTTCATATACATATCAGTTATTCTATATTAAACTCTAATTGCTGGAGTTGCAACTTCATGGTGGGTGTAGAGTTCAGGAAAACTTAACCAGTCCTGAATGACGTCTTTCAGCAGGAGTGTCAGAAAAGTCAAGATTTTTTATCACAAAGCAGCTGTGGATCTGTTTTGGAATTTTATGTTCTTGCTTATAGAACTATTTATATTGTTCACTGAGAGTTAAGCAGCTTTAGCAATACTCAGTTTGCAGTAGAATCAACTTTTTTTTTCTACTTCTTGATTCCAGAGCCTTCCAAGTCGTATCCCTACCAAACTGCTAAGCCTAAAAATAGTTTACTTCCCTACCCCCAAATTTTTAGCTATATATCATTAAAATTAGATACATTTTTTGGTACAATTGTCTGCTTTAAGATTTTATAACTTAGTGATTTTTATCTTCTTTAGTAGAGGATTGATTTACATTGCATTATTGCAAAGAAATACACAATAAGCATGAATGGGTCTTAATTTTAGACAGTATTTTGAAGTAATGGGTAGGTGGCTAAAATTTAGGTCAAAGAAATAAAGATTAGAACCCTTAGAATTTCTTGACTCTGACATTATTTTTCACTTTTTCCCCCCTTTTTATCACTTCTAAGGATCGATTGGCTCATCATCGGTGGCTCTTATTTTTTAATTTTGGAAAACATGAAAATTCAAACGATCCTGAGTTGAAGAAACTAAAAACTCTACTTAAAAGTGAACATATTCAAGTAAGGAAAATGTATTCTGCCTAGCCTTCTGCTAGTGTGCTTTCCTACTAATTTAATATATAAAGTTATATTTTAAGGAACGTAAAAATGTTTATTTGAGATTCTAGGTTAAGAAACTCCTAAATGCTTTTGTTCTTCTTTTGTAGTTTTGTTTTTCTGTTAAAAACCAACAGCGATATCTAAAAGCAGTTAACTTTCATTTCTCTTGGATAGTTGGCATGTGATATATCTGTATCAGAAAATTTTTCTGAAATGCATACTATAGAAGAATGTCTTCTCCTTTTTACAATTCTTGTTTCTTGGGGCATCAGAGGGGCTCAGTCGGCTAAGCATCTGACTCTTGATTTCCGCTCAGGTCGTGATCTCATGGTTCAGGAATTCGGGCCCCGTGTCAGGCTCTGCACTAGCGCAGAGCCTGCCTAGGATCCTCTCCCTTGCTTTCTGCCCCTCCCCCTCTCATGCACGCATGCACTCTCTCAAAATAAATAAACATTTTTAAAAAATAAAGTAAAATTTGTATTTCTTTAATTTGTAATCATAGTTTAAAAATTAGGATATATAAAGAACAAAATGAATTAAAACAAATATTTAAAAATTACCCATATTGTCACTACTATTAATGGCTCTCCTACAAAATTTACTGTGTAACCTCTCAGACTTTTTCTGCATATGTTGTAGTATGTGGGCATAGGGATATATGTGCACATACATACATATTGTAATGGCCATTGTGATAGACATACATGTCAATTTATGTATGAACTTTTTAAATAAAAATGGATTCACTATTACAGTAGTCCCTCCTTTATCTGCAGGAGATATGTTCTAAGATCCTGAGTGGATGCCTGAAACCACAGAGAGTACCAAACCCTGTATATATTATGTTTTTTCCTATACATACATACCTATAATAAAGTTTCATTCATAAATTAGGTGCAGTAAGAGATTAACAATAATAATAAAATGGATAATTAAAATAAAAGTTATGTGAATATGGGCTCTCTCTCAAAATATCTTACTGTACTGTACTCTCCCTTGTGAATTGATATGAAACCGTAAAGTGCTTACATGATGAAATGAAGTGAGGTGAATAATGTAAGCACCATGGTGTGTTGTTAAGTTACTCCCGACCTGACAGTGCTTTAGAAGAGAATCCTGTGTTCTGGACTACAGTTGGACAAATGGAAACTGAAACGACAGAAAGTAAAACCACTGATAAGAGAGGAACTACTATATTCTCTTTTGTAGAATTTTCCATTTGACAATGTCATGTATTTTCTTAAATGCCTTATAAGGTCCCTTATGCTTTTCTTATATGCATATGTATATATTTATATGTATATGTGTGTGTGTGTGTGTGTGTGTATATATATAGCCTTTAGGGATGGTGATCAATATATATATTATTAAATATATATGATGGTAAATATATTTAGATATTTAATCTATGCTAAATAGATGATAAATATCATATTTAAATATATATGATGATAAATATAGATATTTGATGATGAATATAGATACGATAATAAATACCTATATTTATCTTCATATAGATACCATCATCCCTAAAGACTAGGTAGTATTTCACTATATGATTACACCATAATTGTTTAACAGATCCATCTTATGTTTTTTCTATTTTATGTCAAAAATACATACCGTAAAAATGCAGTATGAGGAATTTTCTTAATCAAGATTTTTTTTTTTAATTGTCCTCATTACCAGTGTCCTCCATAATGTTTATATCGTTTTGTATTCTTACTGGCAATATGTGAGTAGCCATTTCTCCACACCTGTGCCAATCATGATAGTATCATTTTTTGTAATCACCATTCTTATAGGCCAAAAGTGATATATTAATAATACTCATTTTCATTTATTTGCTTTCTAGTGAGGTTGAAAAAATCTTTTGTGATTATTAACAAATCATAATTTTTCTATTTTCTCTCTGTCTCTGGCCTGTTTTCTTTCTTCTGAAAGGAGATTTATCTTTTTATTTCTTAGTGGATCCTCTAAAATCTTGCAAATATTTTTTCATGGTTTATCATTTGCCTGTTAGTATTCTTTATGCAATTTTCTTTCACACTGTATGAAATTGTCAACCTTTCTCTTATTTCTGCTTTTGAGGTCTTAAAAAGTTTTCTATCTCTCCCACTCCAAGATTATATAAGTGTCTTCTGCATTATCAGAAGAGTGGATGTCTTAAGCAACTTCATGTTTTCTAGAATATTTTCTCTCAAGTTTTTGAACTCTCTAGGAGGCTTTGTTTTTCCTTCACTAAACTTAGTTTCAGTGTTCATTGTAAATTATTTCTATCTCTTATTTTCATGGCCAGTTAACTTCTGTTTAGAAACTGTTAGAGCAATGGCATTTCTTTATGAATATTTAAAAAATGAATATATAAGATTTTGTTTTCATCAAATTAAATTTTCTCCTTTAGGTTGGCAAGTTTGACTGTTCCTCTGCACCAGACATCTGTAGTAATCTCTATGTGTTTCAGCCATGTCTAGCAGTATTTAAAGGACAAGGAACCAAAGAATATGAAATTCATCATGGTAAGAAGGGAAAAATGATAAAAATGTGTATGTATTTTCAAATAATTTTTTATTTGTACTTTCTACCTCTTTAATTATTTTTTAACTGAAATGTAGTTGACACACAGTATTGCATTACTCTCCGGTATACAACAGTGATTCCACAACTATGTACGTTATGCTGTGCTCACCACAAGTGTAGTTCTCATCTGTCACTGTATGGTGGTATTAATAATACCTTTGACTATATTCCCTGCTCTGTACTCCATGACTTACTTAATTCCAGAGCAGGAAGTCTAGCCCCCACTCCAATTCACCCATCCCTCCAATTATCTCCCCTCTGGTAATCACCAGTTCTTTGTGTCTATGAGTCTGTTTCTACTTTGTTTTGTTTTTTAGATGCCACAAAAGTAAAATCATATGGTATTTGTCTTCTCAAACTTATTTCACTTAGCATCATTCATTTTAGGTTCATCTGTGTTGTCACAAATGGCAAGATCTCCTTCTTTTTCATCGATGAGTAATCATATTCCATTTGTGTGTGTGTTGTCTGTGTGTATATACACATCCTCTTACCCATCTATTGATGTACACTTGTGTTGCTTCCATATCTTGGCTATTGTAAATAATGCTGCAGTGAGCATGGGGTGCATATATCTTTTCAAATTTTGAAAAAAAAACAAAAACAAATTAGTGTTTTTGTTTTCTCTGGGTAAATAACAGTAGAATTACTGGATTGTATGGCATTTTTATTTCTAATTTTTTGAGGAACCTCTATACTGTTTTCCACCTCTATACTGTTTGCCTACCAGTTCTTTTTTCTCCACATCCTTGCCAACTCTATTTCTTGCTTTTTGGTATTAGTTGTTCTGACAGGTGTAAGGTGATATCTCATCATGGTTTTGATTTGCTTTCTCTGATGATTAATGATGTTGAGCATCATTTCATTGGTTTGTTGTCCATTTATGTATGTGTCTTCTTTGGAAAAATGTCTCTTCAGGTCCTCTGCCCATTTTTAATTGGATTGTGTGTGTGTGTGTGTGTGTGTAGAGTTGTAGGAGTTCTTTATATAATCTGGATATTAACCCTTTATTAAGTACGTTATTTGAAAATATCTTCTCCCATTCAGTAGCTTGGCTTTTTTTTTTTTTTTTTTTTTTATTCCTTCACTGTGCAAAAGCTTTTTATTTTGGTGTAGTCCTAATAGTTTTTGCTTTTGTTTTTCTTGCCTAGTAGACAGGTCTAGAAAAATTGTTGCTAAGGTAATGTTGGAGATTACCACTTACGTTTCCTTCTAGGACTTCCATGGTTTCCGGTTTCCCATTTAGGTCTTTGATCCATTTTGAACTTATTTTTGTGTATGGTGTAAGAGAGTGGTTGAGTTTTATTCTTTTGCATGTAGCTGTCCAGTTTTCCCAGCACCACTTACTGAGGAGACTTGTCTTTTCTCCATTGTATATTCTTACCTCCTTTTTCAGAGATTGACCATACAAGCATGGGTTTATTTCTGGGCTCTCTATTCTGTTTCTTTGAACTAAGTGTATGTTTTTGTGCCAGTATCATACTGCTTTGTTTACTGCAGCTTTGTAGTGTATCTTGAAATGAGGGACCATGATACCTCTAGCTTTGTTCTTCTTTCTCAAGATTGCTTTGGCTCTTTGGGGTCTTTTGTGGTTCTTTTTACCTTGCTTTGTATAAACGTACTCACTGTAAATAACTTTGCTTTTATTAGTAAATAGGTTTCTTTTGGAGAAAGATATTTTGAATTATATTTAGTTGCTTTATTCTCTTTACTCTTCTTTTTAAAATTATTCACTTTTGGGTGCCTGGGTGTCTCAGTCAGGTAAGCTTTCGACTTCGGCTCAGGCCATGATCTGATAGCTTGTGGGTTCAAGCTCCGTGTCGGACACTGTGCTGACAGCTCAGAGCCTGGAGCCTGCTTCAGATTCTGTCTCTATCTCTCTCTCTGCCCCTCCCCCACTCATGCTCGCTCTCTCTCACACACGCACATGTGCTCTATCTCTCAAAAATAAACATTAAAAAAATAAAATAATTCACTTTTTTCTGCTATTTTAGTGTTTGAGCAAGAATGCTGGTGACATATCAGGTTAGTGCAGACTTTAAGGGTCTTGTGAACAAAGTAAACAACACCTATAGTTTTCGTTTCTAGTGTGCCAAATGTAGCATTTCAACTATGGGCATTTTTCAGATTTTTCTTCCACTAAACTACTAAATATTTCTATGACTACTTTATCTCTCTCTGTCTCCTCATTTGGCCTGATTCTTCATGTTTGTTTTTGTGTTTTAGGTAGATCAGTTATATCTGGTCTAGAAGGAGTGGCCTTCTGTAGAGAGTGTCTTGTTGGGCCCAGAAGCCCAATCCCTCCTGGCCACCAGAGCCAGGTATTCAAGGGGGGTGTCCCCTGTGTGGCTGTGTGTGCCCTTCTGTTGGGCCGAGCCACATTTGCTGCGGGTATGCTGGTGGACTAGGTGAGAGACCCAGCCGTAGCTGCTGTGGTCATACTTATGGGGGGAGGGTTAGCTCCTGGCACAGCTAGCTTCAAGACTTAGTTCCTTGCTGGCTGTCAACCAAAAGCCTCAGTTCCTTATCACTTGGATCTCTCTGTAGGGCTGCTCACAGAATGACAGCTGGCTTCTCCCAGAATAATGATCAGAGAGAGATACACAGACGTAACAGCAATATCTATTATGTAATCTAATGTCAGACAGGACACACCATCATATCCACCATTTGTTGTACCCTGGTACAACACGTACAACAATGGTGTGAGTACATGAGGTAATAGTCACTGAGGACTGCCTTGGAGACTGGCCACCACCAGAGCTAAGTATGGGTTACACTTAGGAGGAACAATCTTCTGAGGTAAGAGAAAGCAATCTCTTTGCCAAGATCTAAAGTGTAAGTAATGGTTGACCAAATGAAGAGTAGCAAGCATGTTCCAAGCACAGGAACCAGCACAAGTTCTCTTAGACTCTGAGATAAGAGAGAGCCTCATCCATTCTTAGAAAGGAGGATTTCAAGATGGAATTTTGAGTGTTTGAAAGGATTGAGACTTGAGGCTGGAGAAGGCCTCAGAGTTCCAAATTCTGTGTATCATCTGTCAGGCAAAGGAATTTGGACTTTATCCTGAGGGCAAAGCAAATGCTCTCAGATTTATGCAGACATATGATTTAACTAGTGTTACATTTTAGGAAAGCAACTGGCCACCTAGAATGGATAGAAGCACAATTAGAGGAAGGGAAGGCAGATAGAAACCTGATACAGTCATTCATCTAAGAGAAGACGGCTGCCTTATCTAAATAATGGTAATGTGGTTGAAGGGACTTAGACCAACCTTTAAATACAAAGTCAGTATTTATATATAAAGTCAGTATAACTTGACAATTGTTTAGATGTGGGGAAGTAAGAGAAAGAAGCCCAAGTTTCTGACATTCACTTGGCAATTGAGTGACTGTACCATTGAGTGAAGAGGAGAACACTGAGGGGAGGAGTTGATAGGGAGTAGACATCCCCAATCTGTAGTTGAATGTAGGCCTAGGCCTCAGGAGAGGAATTTGGGCTGAAAAAGGTAGATGTAAATAATCATATCAACGATAGTTGAAGCCTTCAGTGAGAATGAGCTTGTGGAAGGGTGAGTAGAGAGACAAGATCAGGGCCCTAAGGATGATCAAAGATAGAGGAATGTGTAAACCAGTTCAAGAAGCTGCAGCTACAGAGTAAGAAAAAAGCAGGAGAATGTGGTATCATTTATAATTGTATTTAAATAATTGTGAAAATATTTCTTCTGTGCTGTGAATTCTCTGAGGATTGTATCTTTATTCTTGCATGCCCTATGACATTTAAAACAAGGATGACACATAATAGGTATTTGACTTAATATTGCCTATTAAGTGAATAAGTCAAAGGGCACATGGGAAAATGGACCAAGTGCTAATTGAGAAAATCATTATTTGTCAAACCAAAGAGTATATTCTTTAGGCAATAGTAAATCATCAAAGTCCTTTAAGCAAGGAATAGTGTAATCAGACAAATGTTTTTGTAAATTAACTGTGGTAGCAATGAAAAAATGGATTAGTTACGAAAGATAGTACACAAAGACCAGCTTGGTTATTGTAATAGGCAAGACGGAATTTAGGCACTAGTCTAATTGGTCTTGGTCCATGGTACACCAGCAAAGAAAGAAGGCGAGTATCACTCTGGGAAATCTTAGGCACCTGGTGGATGATTATGCCAATGCCAACATAGGGAAGGTGAGAAAAGGAGCAAGTTTGGGGGGGAATAACTCCGATTTTAATATATTTTAAATGTTTACATAACATCCATGTAAATATCTTCACTGGGCAGTTGGTAATACAGGTTTTGAATTTGTAAGGGAGGTTGAGTTGGAAGAAACAGGTTTAGTAATTAGGCAACAGTAATAGCTCAGGTAAGCATAAAGAACACAAATAGGGGCACCTGGGTGGCCCCGGTTAAGCATCTGACTTCAGCTCAGGTCATGATCTCACAGTTTGTGAGTTCAAGCCTCACGTTGGGCTCTGTGCTGATAGCTCAGACCCTGCTTCGGATTGGGTCTCTCTCTTTCTCTGCCTCTCCCCCACTTGTGTTCTGTCTCTCTCTCTCTCAAAAATATATAAACATTAAAAGAATTTTTTTTTTTAAAGAACACAACAAATATTGCAATGAAGTGATTACTCTGCCTTTGAGGATGAAACCTCACCAAAATCAATTTGGTCAATAAGTTTATCTTCCTTTCTTTAATATTTTAAGTCTAAAAACTTTGAAATGTTTCTATGGATAGAAAGGCGGTACGTGAATTTTAATTTTTCTCTTATTCGCTTTCAAAGGAAAGAAGATTCTATATGATATACTTGCCTTTGCCAAAGAAAGTGTTAATTCTCATGTTACCACACTTGGACCTCAAAATTTTCCTGCCAATGACAAGGAACCATGGCTTGTTGATTTTTTTGCACCAGTAAGTTATTTTTATCTGTCAAATGTCAGTGTTTCAAATTTTCTCTTGTCACAGCAAAAAGACATTTGCTATATAATCTTGAACACTAGAATTGTGTTACTCAATTTTGGCCACTATCACATATTGCTTCTATGAGAGCAGGATTGTACTTGCCCCTCTAGGGATAAAATACACACACACACACACGATTTACCACTAAGTATGATTTATCTAGCATATATTGCTTGTTGCAGAAATGTGGCTTTTTGTTTCATTTAGCTCAGCGCTTATGAATATTTTTTTCTTCCGTAGTGGTGTCCACCATGTCGAGCTTTGTTGCCAGAGTTACGAAAAGCATCAAAGCATCTTTATGGTCAGCTTAAGTTTGGTACACTAGATTGTACGGTTCACGAGGGACTCTGTAACATGGTAAGGCTAAGTATAAAATAGTTATTCTAATCAACATTTTTGTAAAATAGTTTTTAAATTATACTGACAAAAGCTGTCTTTCAAATGTATATCTACATTTAGAAGAGTAACATTATTTGAACAAATAATTTCAACAAAATGATATAAAATTATGATTGGATTAAAACATGAGTAGACAACATAACTGAGTGAATGTAGACATGGTCTTATTTATCAAACTTGGGAAAATATTGTTTATTTGATAAAATACATGGTCATTCAAGTATTTAAAATCTTTATGATTTTTGACGTAATATCACTTTTGGCCGTCTATAGTTTTATTCTAGGTTTTCTTCATAATTCTCTTCTAAGTGTAGTTAGTAGCTAGAAATTTTAAAAATGAACAAGCTTTTTGAAACTTTTGTATACATAAAAATATGTTCTTAGGTTAATTAATATTCATTCTTCATTCCAAGAATAACTAGAAATTATATACCTCATGATGAAAGTATATAATACCACTTATAAAACATACTTGGAACAAGTATATGAAACCTAAATCAAATCAAGCTGTGACATCAGTGTTAAGGAAATCTAATGATAGAGGAACATGTTAAGTGACACCATGGGCATGAACTCTTCAAGTCCCAGCATGTAGAGGATTTTACAGGACAAACACCTAATTTACTGGACAGATGACATTGAAAAGCAGAAGAGATTAAAGAGACTCAAAAGACATATCCTTCAAATGAAGTGTTTAGGTCTTCTTGTTTGGATGCTGCTCAAACCAAGTGCAAAAAAATGAGCAAGGAATAATTGGGGAAATTTGAACACTGACAGGGTATCTGATAATTATCAGGAATTGTTCATTTTTAGATATTAAAATGACAGTGTAGTTGCATTTCAGGGAAAGTCCTTATATTTTAAATATACTGAAATATGGATGAAATGATAAATCATCTGGAATTTGCTTTAGAATAATCTTGATGTAGGGGTAGAGTTGGAAGGGAGAATAGATGAAATAAGTGTGGTGAGCAGATGATTGTAGCTACAAGAGTACTTGAGAACTTATTGCTCTCTGATTTTGTGTGTATTTTAAATATTTTTTAAGAGGAAACTTTTGGGGCGCCTGGGTGGCGCAGTCGGTTAAGCGTCCGACTTCAGCCAGGTCACGATCTCGCGGTCCGTGAGTTCGAGCCCCGCGTCGGGCTCTGGGCTGATGGCTCGGAGCCTGGAGCCTGTTTCCGATTCTGTGTCTCCCTCTCTCTCTGCCCCTCCCCGTTCATGCTCTGTCTCTCTCTGTCCCAAAAATAAATAAAAAAACGTTGAAAAAAAAAAAAATTAAAAAAAAAAAAAAAATAAGAGGAAACTTTTTTAAAAAGAAGAAGAGAAAAGGGGGAAAGGGAAGGGAAAAGAAAACAATAGGTTTTAAAAACATAGTAGAAGTTAATGTAGGGTGAAATCTTTATGGCATCTGTGTAAGGAGTAATCTCTCAGTCCACACACACAAGGTAAAAATTAATGTGAATGATTTTAACTATATTAAATTAAAACTATTACCAAAGAAAAAGACACTATGAAGTTAAGACAACAGACTATTTGTAGCACTTAGTGCCAGAATATTTCAAGGCTACAAGTCAATTTTTTTAAATAGACAAAATAAGAAAGTTTGTAGACTTTTTTTTTAGAAAAAGAATTCCAGCATAAAAAATGTTGCATTTCACTAGTCATCAGGAAAGTACAAATTACAGCAATCCATCAAATATACAAAAATTTAGAAATCTGACATTACAAGTATGTTGATAAATTATCCAGTCACACAATGTAATATCATAGAGCATTTAAACTAGGTCTATCTTTACCAGCATGGGTAAGTCTCAAAAATACAATGTAAGGTGACAAAAACAAGTGCATAATAGCTTACAGAGTATGACAGAATTACAGAAAATTTTTAAGTGCTCAAACATTTTACTATACTGCCCAGGGATACATAAACATATCGCAAAGGAGGAAAACATCAGTAGAATGGATATATACTTATTTGAGGACATCAATTGCTCCTACTTTCATGAAGGAAAGCAAATAGGATCAAGAAAAAAGACCTAGTAATACCAGTGTGATAAAGAAGTTAATCTTCCTTAAATATAGGGAAGGGGATGTGTGGGTATTTGTTAGATGATTTCTCTCTTCATTCTGTTTGAAATTTAACTGAACTATGTTTAAACAATAAGGCCTTTGGTTTTGAATGTCTTATATGTGACTTTGAAAAGATGCTAAGCAAGACACAAACTTAATGTGATAAACAATAATTATCTTAATTTGAATTCTTCTAGTTTTTCTTTTTATCTAAACTATTAAATATTCTTTAGATAATTGAGTAAAATGTAAGGATTTAAAACTGTGGTGTCAAATTCACCTGCAGTAGAGGCCAAGGGTCATTACTCACTAATGAGTAATTAGTTGTTGTGAAGAATAGACTAGAAACTACATGTTTAAGTGCTAAAAAGATTCCCAACACATGCTAATCAATCACTAAGTAGATTAACAAAACAACAATTATATCTGAGTTATTTGAATTTACACTCATTTTACAAATTTTGATAAATATTTCCATTGTTTTTCCTAAAATTATTTTTGAATCCTAGTCAATTTCAGAAAATTCCAATTTTCTACTGAGTGCTTATCAACTTTAAGGATGCAAAGTTTAGCTATAGTAAATTCACAAGATAGCCTTGTTAACTTTTAGAAAAGTTAAAACTTCGAAGAAATGCTTCCTGGGCCAGTGTTGATGTTACTCTGAGGAGGAACTTAACAGTATTTTGTACTATAAAAACTACCTTGAATGATGAATAAAAGATGGCCATATTCTTAGGAAATGAGTCACAATTCCTTAAAATATGGTTGTATACACATTATTATCCTTGCTCCTTTGTTTCCTTTATTTTCTTCTAGACAAATTGGAGTATTATGGTTTCAAAAACTCAAGCCAGAGATTAGCCTACTCTTTACAGCCTTATCCTCTTGGTTCAGGAGAGTAAAAAGGGCCCACACTCATAATTAGCCTTGCTCACTTTTCAGTGTTTCATTGCCCATGGATTCTGTGGCTAATGGAGTAGCTATAAAAAGGGTAATTTATCAGTGCAACTGTAAATCCATTTTCTTTGCCAAATTTGGCCAGGCTAAAATTTTGCAATAACCCAGCAATTTAGCAATGGACTTTTTAAATGTTGTTACTTAAAAGCAAGCTGGTTATGAATTTGAAACCAATAGGTAAAATGCATAAAATCTTTCATTTGTATTCTCATTCCTAACAGTATAACATTCAGGCTTATCCAACAACAGTGGTATTCAACCAGTCCAACGTTCATGAATATGAAGGACATCACTCTGCTGAACAGATCTTGGAATTCATAGAGGTATTTTAAATTAATTTAATTTATAGTATTGTCAATTGTAGAGGTAATTTAAATCATTATTTTGAAACAGCGAGCAAGTGAGGGAGGGGCAGAGAAGAAGAGAAAGAATCCCAAGCAGGCCCCATGCTGTCATGGCAGAGCCTGATGCAGGGCTTAATCTCTTGAACCGTGAGGTCATGACCTGGGCCAAGATCAAGAGTTGGACATTTAACCAACTGAGCCACCCAGGGGCCCCTAAATTTTTTTTAAATAGTTTTTCATTTTGTGCTGTATTATTTATTATTATTTCCCCAGTGAAGCTAACACTTTTGTTAATATTACCCCATCATTGTAGACTAAAGCTTTGTTAAAACAGTATTTGGAGCAAGTGAGCTGTTAGGGAAGTTGTACAGTATCTCCATTCAGACTGTCAGGAAAATATAGAATAGTAGGCTTTTCAGTAATAATTAGAGGGTTATTTCCAAACCACTCATTGGTTCTAGAATAGAACTATATGGCCTTTGTAGACATCTAGGCACCTCTAAGCTTTTTGTCCCATCTCCTATCACCTTAAATACAGTTGCCTCTTTTCCCTACCTAAGATGATTTTAATGATACATAATAGCAAGAAAATATACCTTGATTTCAGAAGATTAATGGGCAAAGTCTAAATTAATTAGGAATCATTTGTCCTTTTTAAAATAATTCACTTTAGATTGTATTTTAAATATAAATAAGTATATTTTGATTCTTCAGAAACAGGAATTTTGGGGGGCTTCTGTGTGTCTCAGTTGGTTGAGCATCCGACTCTTGATCTCAGCTCAGGTCATGATCCCAGGGTTGTGGGATTGGGCCCCGTGTTGGTCTCCAAGCTGAGCATAGAGACTTCTTAGGATTCTGGCTCTCCCTCTGCCCCTCTCCCCCACTTGTGCTCTCTCTAAAATTAAAAACAGAAACAAAAATAAACCAGGAACTTTTCTAAGTGATAACAGTTTGCCAAGAATGTATCAATACCTTTTTATATCAGTTATAATGAAAGTTAAATTCTCTTTAGGATCTTATGAATCCTTCAGTGATCTCCCTGACACCCACCACTTTCAGTGAACTAGTTAAACAAAGAAAACATGATGAAGTCTGGATGGTTGATTTCTACTCTCCATGGTGTCATCCATGTCAAGTCCTAATGCCAGAGTGGAAAAGAATGGCCCGGGTATAGTACAGTAGTTTATTTAAATCTTAACATTTAGCATTAATGTGTATTTAACAGAATTGTTTTAAAACGGAGATGAACTCACCTCTAGATTATCACTCCCAATAGCTTTAATTACACCACTTAGATTTCAACTCTGTTTCTGTCTGATAGGTGAATGGTATAGAATAATCTACCCTTACTTTTTCCTGTGTCACTTGTTTGGTATGTATCTGACCAAATTTCTGCCAAAGTCAACCCAAAGATCCCTTTATTTTCTATTAAAATTTTTCTACTCCTTTATTTTTAGAGCTTAACAATACAGTTTCTTCACAATATTGTGGGACTTAAAAAATAGCTTCGATCAGTAAAACATTTGGAATTTTAAGATTTCCTACAAATAGACATAGTGTTATAAATCATGAAAGATTGGGGAAAAGTTATTTCAATATGAGAATGGAAAATGAAATCAACTTTTATATTTCTAAGAAAAAATGAACAAATGGAAGAGTTAAAAGTGATTTCTAGTATTTAACATTTAAGATAATACAATTTTGTGCTCTTCTCAGTAAAATTTTTAAATTCAAGCATGAGTCAGTGTGCTGCAATGCATGTCTCTATTTGAAAAATAACTCTTTGAAATACCATTGCAGAGGTCTTCGTTAGTTCCTGGTTTCTAACACTTAAGTTTTAGAAATACTTCATTTCCCCCCATAAGGTACATGTATGAAATCTGTTATTTAATCTGCAGTAATTGTAGTAAGGTCTTAACTGCAACATTACATTTTCAGTTCATTACTATATATATTCTGTTATGTTTTAAACCCTTACCCATTTTTATTTGGTGAAAATCACTGGTAAATAATATAAGAACCATCTCAAAATGATGATTTTTCTATTGTAAACATAGTTATGGAGGTAGTTTTATTGTTATCACTTTGATCTATTTTATCTCTCCTTTTTCTCTTTTATAGACATTAACTGGACTGATCAATGTGGGCAGTATAGACTGCCAACAGTATCATTCTTTTTGTGCCCAAGAAAATGTTCGGAGATACCCTGAGATAAGATTTTTTCCCCAAAAATCAAATAAAGCTTTTCAGTATCAGTAAGTGTTGCCTAAAATTTAAAGACATTTATTATAACCACTTATTTAGACAGTTAAAATTTAAAAGTTATCTTAGGGGCTCCTGGCTGGTTCAGCCAGAAGAGCATGTAACTTTTGATCTTGGAGTCATGACTTCAAGCCCCATGTTGGGTGTAGAGATAAATAACTTTTTTTTTTAAAGCTTATTTATTTGTTTATCTTAACTAAATAAAAGTTAACCCAACAAACATTTTTGGGGAGTCCACCATGTTTTAAGATAGTGTGCTAAGGAGAACCTCAGAAGATGAAAAAAAAAGAATTGAACAATCCCAATGTTCATGAAGCTGGCACTCCAGTATAGAGGAAGATAAAGAGAGGAAGTACTAACATTTATTAAGTCAGTGTTTGGTTTCAGGTACTGTACTTGATCCTTTGCTCACATTATTTCCACTGGTCCTCACATATACCCTGAGAAATAAGAATTACTACCCTTTCCTACTATTACAGATAAGTAAACTGATCCACAGACCTTCGTTAACTTTCCCAAGTCACACTGCTGCTTGGGGTTTCAGCCCAGGTCTGTGTCAGTGCCCATACTTGTTTCTACAACACCACATGGTATTTGAGGTAGACAACTCAGTGCAAGGCAGAATATAAGGAATATTCTTTGAAAAGTAAAAACAGACTATGAATTTCAAAGAAGGAAAGGATCACAACTATGAGAGGAAATCACGAAAGGCTGCATTTATGAGGTGGCTTTTGACATGGGTCTTAAAAAGTATGTAGGAATTTGATAGACATAATAACCAGAGTAAATGTTCAGAAACTGAAGTCTCGGACATTTTGAGTTTCACCATTCCCATGCTTCTATAGGAGATGTCCAGCAGGCAGCTAAACATTTAGGACTACCTGGAGCACAAAAAAACATCAAGACTAGAGAAAAATGTATTTGAGAAGCCATGTAAGCAGCGTTTGTAGCTAGGTGTAACTGAGAAGAGAGATGCTAAGTAGTCAGTCAAACTTTTAAACTGCTGCAATGAGATTGTTTTCTGAACATATCCAATAATAGGAAATAGTATTTACAACTTTCATATTTGCTCTTCTTTCAGTAGTTACAATGGTTGGAATAGAGATGCTTATTCCCTGAGGATTTGGGGTCTAGGGTGAGTAATTAAAAATATGCATCATTGCATAAAATAGATTCAGTGCTATTTACCTTCGTCTTATGTCTGCAGTTAAATTTACTGTAAGTTTTTTAAGGCTCTCACATTTTAAACTACTTAGTAAAGAATTATAATTTACCAAGATAGGGTTGTGCTTTATTGTCATTCTTTGAAGTCAGTTTTAACTTAGAAACTTTTGCTATATTTTAGACGTTTTCCTTGGTTTCATATAATGAAAAGTAATTTTGATCCCTTGCCGCAGATTTTTACCTCAAGCATCCATAGATCTAACGCCTCAGACTTTCAATGAAAAAGTTATACAAGGGAAAAATCACTGGGTGGTTGATTTCTATGCTCCTTGGTGTGGACCTTGCCAAAATTTTGCTCCAGAGTTTGAGCTTTTGGCTAGGGTAAGTCTTGTCTATCTATATAAGTAAGTTGTAGTTACATGCATGTTTTAAAAATTAGATTATTTAAAAATTAGATAAAATAATTAGGTAAAGGTATATATGATTCTTTTTTTCTAAGAAGTTTCCTGTGAATTTTTTAAAAATCCCATTTCATTTCTATGAGTATCATCTTTGTGGTAGATTTCTTCCTTCTTTATTAATACTTTTGGCTAACATCTCTATCTTGATGGATGACATCATCTAACCATTAGAGACAACTCATTTCTCTTGCTTATTCCCTATTTCCTTCCTCCACCATTACTCTGCTGCCCACCAGCCCATCACTAGATCCTGTCCTGCCTCTTAAGTGCCTTTCAAATCTGTCATCTCCTCGTCATGCCCTCTGCTAGCCTTTCTCTTCAAGCCCTCTTCATCTCTTCCAGACTTCTCATGTGTGCCTTTTAACGAGTCTCACATTGCCAGTCTGCCTTATTCAGTTCTGCCCTGCTGATCTTGCTAAAATACTGCCTTCTCTGGCTTCCTGTTAGCCAAGTTTCTTGACTTACAACCTTGATTGCAGGTCTCTGGTGGGACCCTTCCCACCTCTTCAGCTTTATCTCTGTCACCACCCCACACCTCACAGTTCAGACACAGCAAAATACTCCAGGTTTGCTGAGCAGATACTGTTCCCTCTCTCTAAAATGTCTTTTCGTTATTAGTCATCTGAATCTTTCTCTCCTTATCCTACAAAATCCAGCTACATTGGCACTTCTGTATTCTCTGTCCTTCTCAGTGTCACTTTGATGTCTTGTACTCCATTTGGTGTACTTACACAGTGAATAAATATTTAGATATCTATCTCCTCCATAAGACTGGAGCTTCTTGAGGGCAAGGTACAGGTCTTATCTGAGTCTGACTCAGGAAATGCTTATAAAATTTAACTGAATGCATAAACAGAATACAGTCTAATTTTTTCTTGTTTCTGTCCCCATCATCCTGTTAATGACCTAATCCAGACTGTTAGCATTCTTGCTTCAGGGAGCTTTGCCTGGGCTACAAAACACTCACTTAGAATGAGAAAGCTCCAGTTTCACCAGTCTAAAGCAAAAGCTGACAATCCTAACCCATCAGGATTTTTTAGCAAAGGGACTTCAAAGCTCCTAGGTGTCATGAAAGATTATTTGTTATTGGATCATCCTTCAAATAAGTTCTTCATCTTTCCCGCTTACTTGATCTTCTTTTCCTCTTGTGCTTCCTTTTTCTCCAGTAATTCTAACAAAATGGTTTCATTCCCTTGTATACTGAAAAACTTAGCTTAGTTATATATTTTATAACACACCTATATCTTGGATATGCCAGAAAGTTATTAAATATGAAAAAGATCATTCAACAAATCCTAAGCACTAGGTTAGAAGCATTACGGTAAGTACTAGAGCTATAGAAATTGAAAGACAAAAGTTACATGTCTGAGGTTTTATTCTAGTGGGAAGATAACATGCAAATAAATACATTTAATACAGCAGGATCATTGCTCTAGTGAAATGAGAGGGGAGCAAGGACATGGGAGGAAGAAAGAGTCTTGCCAGGAAAAGACAAAAGGCTCCACCGAAAACTTGGGATTTGAGATGAGAATTACAACATGACCAGGAGTCTGGCACATGACCAGGAGTTTGGCTAGAGAGTCCTCCGAGCAGAGAGGACAGTATTTGCAGAGATGCAGGGATGCAAGAGAGTGGTGCATGTTCGGTCAACTTCACTGTTGGTCCAGACTACCAGAGTGTAAACACAGAAGGGGAATGGCAAAAACTCAGGCTTAGTAAATAATTGAGGAGGAGAAGGTTTGGTCCTCTTTCTTTGTGATTTCATATTGTTCAGAATAAGTTCTGTATAAGCACTAGGGGAAAACTATTGGATATGGTAGGATCCATTTTACATTTTAGAAAGAGCACTTTGGATGGAACTGTACACAGGCCAGCAAGGCCAGAGAACGATATGAGAGCACCAGAAACAATATGGTGTTCCTTTATAAGCAATTGAAGATACAAGTCAACTAATGTTAAAGATAAATATTTTGTAAATTTCTCTGACCTTCAGTATAAGTGTGTTTCTGCATGCAGCTTTGCTGCTGCCCTAACCCCTCTTGAATAAGCCGGCATTGGCCACAAAACTAGAGGCAGCAAAGGTATTTTAATTGTCCTGAAGTGAGAGATGTTATCTGAACCATGATGAAGGTAATGGTGATAGAAAGAATGGGACAAATGTAAAAGAGATAAAAGAATAGGATTTAATGTCCAATTAATTGTGGTAAGTATGACAGAGAAAGAAGTCTAAGATGACCCTAGTTTCTGGCTTGAATGAGGGAATAGTAGGACAGAAGGAAGAGTAGGTAAAGGGAAAGGATCCGTGTTGGAAATCATCTGTGCAGGATGCTTATTTAGTTGACCAGGCCAGTACATAGGTGAGTGTGAAATCAGGGGAGGTTGGGCTAGGCAGCACATCTCGGCACATTTATATATAAAATCTCCCTTGGGAGATTGCTTACAGTGAAAAAAGTGTTCACCATAGATGCAACTGTGATTAAATACTATAATTTGAGAGGCAGGTGTAGAAAGAGGTCCCCATGCTAGAAATGAGATAGTACAGCCTGAGGAGTAAGAAAGCTAAGAGAATAGTGATAAATGCCAAGAAAGAAAAAAGAAAGGCATGTTTAGCAATGTCAGGTACCCATTAAGACTGAAAAGTGTCCATTCAGTTTGGTCAAGTAGTCACTGCAGAACTTACAGCAATTTCAGTGGAGGGAGCAGTAAAAACAGAAGCTAGACTAAAATCTGTTGATAAATGAGATGATGAGGGAGGAAAAGCAATGAAAGACTAACCTCAAAAAAAAAAAAAGAAGCAAGGAGGTAGCTAGAGGAACCAGTACAATTAAGAAAAGAATCCTGTTTTGACCACATGCACATACCCCAAAGAGCATGTAAGACACCTGACAGAGAGGAACTGGAGAATATAGGTGTCGACAGCCTTCTGCAAAATGAAGAGTGTTACCTCAGCAGGTGAGACCAGAGAATGGGAGAAGGTGTTTGAGGACAGAATCGGGAGTTTGTGGTGTGGTGGACAAGGTATGGGGACCAGGAAGGAGTTTTTCTTGATAAGAGCCACTAAAAAATTTGGAAGCAATCTTATTAGTATGGAAAGGATTAAAACTTAAGTTTTTGAAATAAGTCTTTATTATTACAAAGATGGGAAAATTTTAGTATCATGTTGCCTTGTGGTTGCCAAAATAGTTTATGCCACAGTGAATGGCAAACCCCACTTCTCTCTTTTCAGATGATTAAAGGAAAAGTGAAAGCTGGAAAAGTAGACTGTCAGGCTTATGCTCAAACATGCCAGAAAGCTGGTATCAGAGCCTATCCAACTGTTAAATTTTATCCCTACGAAAAAGCAAAGGTATGTATTTGGCGTTCCCGTATGTGCCTTTCTTTTAGCAGACCCAGTTGAAAAGGTTTGTTATTAGTGTGAGGGTTTTCATTAGCTTCTCCTTCCTTTGTCATGTTTTATTTTATTGCATATTACTGAAGCTTCTTTTCACATATACATCAAGTGATTTTCAAAGGTTTTTCTGTCTCAAAGTTGATATGATCCACTCCTTAAAATTTTTATACTAATGAATTACAGAAACTACTAAAGACACATAGCAGGATACTAGAGTAGTTTTTTCCGAGTGGAGAAGTCAACATAATTATATTCTGTGAAGTTCTATATTTTCTACTTTTATACAATTAACATGTTACCTTTATTATTATTTTTTCCAGGAAAGGAAAAAATTAAAAGAATACTATCATACTTTTGAAGTAGACTAGTACCTGAACATTTGTCTTGAGGAATATTTATTAGTGGTTTAGACTACAAAATAAAAGTTAGGGTCCATGGCTTGATCACAACTCCCTTCTTTGGGCCACTGACAATATGCTTTTTTTTTTTTTTTCCCCAAAAAGAAAATTAGACATTTACCAATGGATCTTAAAACTCAGGCGATAACCTCTACTATCATTTATATAAATGCATATATCTTTCAACCATTGTAATTGCTAACTGAAAATACTCATGACTTTTGCTATCTTCCTGAGTAAAAGAATGATATTTTTGACAATAGAATTGTAATTAAATAAATAAGGATTTGCCATGTATTCATGTTTTATGGTAAAACATTTCAAATAAATATATTTTTTGAGAAGGAGTATCAGCTTAACACGTCAGGTTATTTATTGGAAATTATATTTTAAAATAGAGTTAAAGAAATTAGATGGATTTTAGAAGTCTAGAATTGTCAACTAGATGTTTCAATGAAGGACTTTGATTGGTCCAAGAGGCTAATTCTGTCTTAAGAACAGCCTAGGGTAAACATCTCAGTGAAAGTAAAGGAGCTTATATCAGGATCTGAATTCACTTCATCCCTTTGGAATCACTAGCTCTGCTTTCTAATTCTCAGAATAGCTGAGAAATGGGTAGCATAAGTAGGGGTCTCAGAATGATGTAAGCAAAGTATCAATATAATGAGCAGTCACAGAATTAATCTGGCCATAGAAGGAGCTCTTTGAAAAGATGATGTTACCATGTGTCTAGAGGAGCCCTGAGGACATTAGACACCAAAATATCCCTGTACAAACCGAGACAGGTGGCATCCAGAAGACCAGACCAGATTTGAAAACCAAAGCAGAATAATGATTGCAGTTAACAGCAGTACAGACAGGTGGGCAGGTACACACAAAAGCAAGATCTTAACAGATAGTGTGGAGTTCCCACTAGGAAGCAGGAAGCAAATGACTCCAGATCCAAAGTAAAGCTTGATATATTGACCTGCCCCCTTCACTGCTTTTCAGCCACCTTCCTACTGTGGGCAAATAAAAACCAGGAGATACACATTACTTTCTAGTGTTGTAGTTGGTCAGGATTTTAACTGTGCCAATGACATATGTATAAGATTAGAATGATTTGAGTCCTCTGGGGGATGGCTTTTCTTTATATTTTAGTTGTTTTGAATTAGATTAGATTAGTTAGAGCTGGCAATGCATTTTTTCCAAGGAAATACTTTAAATGTGTTCATAACAGTATCATATTTAAGTAAATTATGAGTTAACTGCTTTGTAGCATTATTTCCTTGAAGAAATTTGACTTTTAAACATTTAGAACTTTAAGGAATAATCAAGTTTCTTAGATGCAAATGTCATGTTTTGATTAGACACCTAAAAGATTATAAGAAGAATGTTTTTTATTTTAGAGAAACATTTGGGGAGAGCAAATAGATACCAGAGATGCAAAAGAGATTGCTACCTTAATATATGAAAAATTGAAAAATCTTCAAAATCATGGAAAGAGAGATAAGGTAAGGACTAAATCTAGAGCTGACTTCAGCCAGCTTTATACTGTACTTTATATTTATCAATAAACAGGTACAATGGAAGCTTCAAAAAATAGTAAAGTTGAAATTTCTTAATTCAAAAATAGGACAATCAGAATGTAACCTCTGTATATTGAAAAGTGTAGAAATTTGCACAAGTACAACCATTTAAAACATAGTGAACTATGGCCATAAATTATTTAGATTTTGTTAAAATGTAAAGTATTGACTTGTTAGGAATAAATACACTGGAGCCTCGTAACATACTTTGCATAGCAGATTTTCTTTTGGTATAGTCAGGATGTATCAGAACCCATACTCATTTCAGCCCCTCCTAGAATTTTATCAAACAGCGCAACCTCTGCTATTCTTTGGAAGAAGTGTTCATTTTTTCTAAGTCATTGTCATTCTAGGACATACAAACAGACCAAAGAGTCCGTGAATGCTGGAATGCTTTCTGAGTGGAACTTAATAAAATGACATAGAAGTTTCTTGGATTGTTTCCCTATAAGGTGAAAGAAGAACAAAAGAACCAGCGCATATTCTGGAGAGGGGAGGGCTAGAGATGTCTGGCTTTATAGAACCATATTAGAACTGCACACTCCCGTATAAAAAGCCTTACATCCTGTATCAAGGGTTACATTTTATCCAAATCTAAAAGATAGGAAAGAGATTGTTACAATTATTTCCTTGGGTTTAGGGAACAAAAATGTTTTTCTGGTGTTTTGATTTATTTTCGCTTCCTCAAGAGGTTTTAAAGTGTGACTTTTATCTTAAGTTAAACATTTGAGGGGCACCTGGGTGGCTCAGTCGGTTGAGCGTCCAGCTTTAGCTCAGGTCATGATCTCACAGTCTGTGAGTTCGAGCCCCGCGTCAGGCTCTGTGCTGACAGCTCAGAACCTGGAGCCTGCTTCAGATTCTGTGTCCCCCTCTCTCTCTCTGCCCGTCCCCCACTCATGCTCTGTCTCTCTCTTGTCTCAGAAATAAATAAACATTAAAAAAATTTAAAAAACAAAAAAAAAAAGCATTTGAAACAGAAAATGTTATTAGTCATAGCCAGAATATCAGAATTGAAATTCAGTTTAGAAAGGTACCAAAATATGACTGTAAAACTGTAATTGATAGTATCTGCATGAGCAGGTAAGAACTAAGAGATATCCCTTTTCCTTTCCATTGTTACATTTAGGCAAGGTATATTTCATATGGTGATCCATTAAATTATTTTTTAAAAGATAAAGTACTATAAAGTAACCAACATTTTAATGTAAATTCATACTTTTTTTTTTCAATCACTTTTACATTATTGTAGGATGAACTTTAATGATGATGAAGATGAAGAAGAAAGAGAAAAGGAATTCTAACAAATGACATCAAGAAGACCTCTTTAGGACGTTGCTGCATTCTGGGTCGGAAAAAATGAACATTGGAATTGGAATTGCACTGTCTGAATTCTGTACAACATTAGTATAAATGAAAGGTCTGCAAGCTTTTTCTGTAAAAGGCCAGATCGTAAATATTTTAAGTTTTGTAGACCATGTACAGTTGTCACATATTCCTTTGTTTGCTTTGTTTACAACCCTTTAAAAAGTTAAAAATTGTTCTTAGCTCAGGGCCATGCACAAACAGGCCAAGCCATTCAGTCCATGGGCCATAGATTGCTGACCCCTGGAAATGATACTAAAACTGGCTGGCTCAAACAGCAGCCTGCTCTGTCATGTACATACATGTCTGGGATCTATTCCCTCAAGTTTTGTGGCTGGCCTGAAAAGAAAAACTTGGCATTTAGTTACCTGTTTTAAAGATTGTGTGAAATGGATTCTGACCATAGTTTCTTTAAAAAAAACACACGATGTGACAAGCAGATACCCTATTTTCATGCTGTATTATAGTGAAGAGATTTTCTTTTTTCTTTCCTTTCTAAAGGTTGAAGAACTGATTTTAATTTTTCACAATTGAGAAAAAATTTTTAACAATAAATCCAATAGATTTCTACAGCATCTAGAAATACCTGAGGAAAACAATATTTATAGCTATTAACTGGGCACTGTAGAGTATCCCAAATATATCAGTATTTAGAGTTCTATATTTTAAAGATCTATGTTCATTTATTTTCTGAATTGCTTCCATAAATGTTTTCCCTGTGATAGCAATTGACTTTTGAAGCATTGTTCTAATATTTATGGTTTTGCCTTTTGGACTTTGTTTTGATGTAGATCCTCTATTTGCCTTCCCCATAGTTGACGTTTTTCACTCTTGTCTGATTTGTTACTCAGATACAAAAAGTGTGCAGGCTTGTTTCACTATGACTCATAATGACATTGTGGTTATTCCAATTGTTAGTTTGCTGCTGGAGGCTGCTGTTTCCAGATAAATATTGTCATAACTGAACTTATTTTTTTAAGAAAATCAATTATATAAATCTAAGGATGGGATCTTTTAATTTCTCGGTTGTTCAGACTAAAAGAATCAAAGAAGTTTTTGCTCGCATTTTCACAAAACATTGTCAGTAAAGTGCAGTTATTTAGTTACAGTTGAGAGTTTATGGAATGGTAAAAATTCTGATCAAAAGAGGTCAGTGGATTAAACAACAACAGTTTTCTCAAAAACTTACTAGGATTCTACTTTATTATATTGGAAGCGTTTTATTTTTTTTAATGTTACTTTATCTCCTTCCCCAATATTTCCTCATAATTTTATCACTGTAATTTCTAAAAAACAGATTTTATTTTCAAATCTAACCCAATCCCTCATATTCTCTCCTATTTTGCTTCAGTTGTATCCTTGGAGTCCTAACCTTGGATTCCACATCATATACGTGGGCAGTTTCAGAACACCCACCACTTCTAACCTTAATTCAACCTTTCTGAATTATGATCAGTAATGGCAAGTGTCTTTCATTTATTAAATTTTCACTGCCTAGAAATCTTTCAAAATTGGCTTGCTTCTATAAGAATGTCAAAATCGAAGACCTAAAGAAGTCTTGGTAAATATTTATTGAATTAATGTACCAATTATTTGAATACCACTGTGCTGGACAGTGAAGCATATGTAAAAGGAATCCAAGGGATGGTCCCTGTCTCCCGTGTGTCTATAATTCACAGTTCTGACAGTGAACCCATAAACAGGTTTAAAGGTACCTAAACTACTACCCATACATATAATTCCAGACTTATTAAGAAACATTTTAGGCAGTAAAAAAAAAAAAATTAGTAAACAATATGTATCCTGTAACTTGGTCTAAGTATGTGCCTGTGGAATTGGCTCTAAAGCCAGGGCTGCTGGTAGTCATGTTAAATAGTGTATATATATATATATACACATATATGTGTGTGTGTGTGTGTGTGTGTGTATATATATATATATCCTACAGTATCCATCAGGAGGCTATCGTCTACAGTCATCTCAGTGTTGAAAACAGCTAGCAGAATTAAAGGTTTTAACAGCCATGTAAGTAGAGCACTCTGAAGAGTGCCTGATAAAACATGCCCTTTCTCTCAGAAACACCATTTTTGTGTGCAGCTGGCCTTGGGTATCACAGCACCGTATCTGGCAGACCAGGGAGTATTCTATCAGGCATCTGTATTTGGAAATTAGATACATTTAAATATGTGACTATAGGAAATTTGGAGTTTGTGTTTTTTATATTAATGTGCTTACTTATTCCAATTACTCAAATTTTTTTTTTTTAATTTTTTTTTTAACGTTTATTTTTTATTTTTGAGACAGAGACAGAGCATGAATGGGGGAGGGTCAGAGAGAGAGGGAGACACAGAATCTGAAACAGGCTCCAGGCTCTGAGCTGTCAGCACAGAGTCTGACGCGGGGCTCGAACTCACGGACCGCGAGATCATGACCTGAGCCGAAGTCGGACGCTTAACCGACTGAGCCACCCAGGCGCCCCCAATTACTCAAATTTTATTTAAGGTCTTTTATATCATTTTTACTTAAAGTATATGATTAAGATTTAAAAAAATGAGATTATTTTTATATGGTAAAAGTTTTCCTTAAATTTTTGCATTTTCTAACTATTCAAAGCAGGCATTTTCTTAGGTACGGTTATCAGAATTGCTGTGTTGTTTCCCATGGGACACATTTACATTTATGTAAGTCTTTAATGAGGTAATATTTTTAAGCCATTTTAAGAGAATTTTTGTATAATTAGTCCATAGGTTTACCAAACTCAGGTAAATGTCTTAAATTAGACTTATTTGGTCCATCCCGTTAAATAGTACAAAGTTTAAATTAACAAAGTGCATTTTAAATTTTCTATAGTGATTCCTATAAGTGATTCTGAAGATGCAAAGGAAATGATCTTTGTAGTAATATGCTACTTCCACATATACTGAAACTTTTTTTTTTATTTTAACGTTTATTTAGAGACAGAGACAGAGCATGAACAGGGGAGGGTCAGAGAGAGAGAGGGAGACACAGAACCTGAAACAGGCTCCAGGCTCTGAGCTGCCAGCACAGAGTCTGACGTGAGGCTTGAATTCACGGACCGCGAGATCATGACCTGAGCCGGAGTTGGACGTTAACCAACTGAGCCACCCAGGCACCCCATATACTGAAACTTTTAAATACACCCAGATTCCTCTGGTGAATACCTTATTTTCAGTAAGAGTAATGACAGGTCAACCACCACGCTAAATAGAACTGTATTATCATATCTAAAAATGTTAGTAATTCACAACTTGAGTCTCTTTTATATTTAACAGTAGATTTGCACTTAGATTCATATCCTGTCACCCCGTCCCCTTGTTAGGAAGGAGTTGGATCCATTTTGTGAAAGGTGATTAACCCAAAGTACAGCTAGAGGCTGATGCCAGACTAGCTGATATGGTATCTTGATCAGTTCATTGCATTGTCTGATCACTTGATCATTCTTTAGTACCTGCTGTCCTCTTCAAAAAAGATCAAAAGACCTATTCAAAAAGATCTGTGCTGATGTCTATGAAAAATTTTTCCATGTTAATTACTGATAGAGAACTCTTCATTAAATAACTGCTATTCCAAACATTTTATGTGAGGAGGTAAAATACTAAAATATATGTATCGGTTCCAACAGAAGGTAGTGAGATAGATAGGCTCCTGAATTCACCTTCTCCCATGGACACACTGAACATACAGATATGTACAAAACTATTTCCTCTGAAAGAAATCCAGACACCAGCCAAGTGACTCTTACACATCAGGTAAATGAGAACACACACACACGCACACTGGAGTGGGCAAGAGAAGCTATGGCACAATCTCATCATTAACCCCATCCCCTGGTGCAATATCACAACAAGGAGGAAGCTTTAAGACTGCCAACCAAGAACACCCAGAAAACTGTCCTTCAGAATTAAAAGTGAGAGTCTTCCAGATAAGCAAAAGCTGAAGGAAGTCATCACCATTAGACAAGCCTTACAAGGAATATTAATGGGACTCAAATTGAAATGAAAAGGCATTAATTAGTCAATACAAAACATGAAAATATAAATCTCACTGGCCAAAGTATATACTTAAAATCACTGTACTCTAATGTGATGCTGGTGGTTCCATCATTTATAAATCTGGTATAAAGTTTGAAAGACAAAGGTCGTAAAACTATAATTGTTCATACTAAAAAGACTTAAATTCGGACATCAAATAAAGGAGTAAAAGGGTAGTTTTTGTAGGAGGGTAAAAGTTAATTGTTAGCATCAGACTGATGTATATAAAGATGTTCTATGTAAGACTCATGGTGATCACATAGCAGAACCTGTAATAGATGCACAAAAGTTAACGAGAATAGAATAAAATTAATATCTACACTCACAAGACAGCAAGAGAGCAAGAACAAGAGAACTATAAAACAGCCAGAGAACAATTAAGAATGATAGTAAGGCCTTCCCCATCAATAATTAAATATAAATGAATTCTCCATTCAAAATGCATAGAATAGCTGGATGGATTAAAAAAACAACACCCAATGACCTGCTTGCCTACTAGAAACACTACAGCTCTAAGGACACACATTAGCTCAGAAGTGAAGAGAAGGAAGTTGTTACCAGTGGAAACCAAAAGCTGATCTGGCTATGCTTATTAGACAAAATATACTTTAAGAGAAAGATTGTAATAAGCGACAAGCTCATTATATAATGATAAAGGGATCAACCCAACAATTACACACCTAAATTAGGAGCAACTAAATATATAAAGCAAATGTTAAGACTTAAAGGTAGAAATAGCAATAATAGGGTATATCTCCCCATTTTCGTCAGTAGATAGGTCATCTAGACAGAAAATCAAAAAGAAAACATTAGACCAGATGAACAGATTTACAGAATTTTCCACCCAAAAGTCGCAGAATAGACATTTGCAAATGAACAGGGAACATTTTCCAGTATAGATCATATGTTAGGCTATAAAACAAATATTAATAAATTTAAGAAGTTTTCAATCCTATCAAGTATCTTTTCTGATGGTGTAAAATACAAGGAAAAAAAAAACGAGGAAAATGATGTATGTGTGAAGACTAAACATGCTACTGAACTATCAATTGGTCAAACAAAATGCCTGGAGACAAATGAAAATACAACCTACCAAATCTTAGGAGATGCAACAAAAGCAGTTCCAGTGTAAGTTTATAGTGGTCAAAAACCTACATTAAGAAAAAGGAACAATCTGAGAGGGGAAGATGACAACAGAGTAGCAGTCCCCTCAGCTCACCATGTCCCATGAACACAACGACATAGCTATCATATGTCGTTAAACACCCCAGAAATCAATCTGAAGACTGGCTGATAATGCTCCACAACTAAAGGTAGAAAAGAGGCCACATAAAAGAAGGTAGGAAGTGTGGAGATTCAGCTTGGGAGAGAAATGGATTGTGGCTGTTGCAGTAAGGAGGGAGCCAGAGTCCAGGGAAGGGCAAGAGACTAACAGGGAAAACTAATCCCTATAGCAATTGGCTTGGAATGTGAGAAGGCCTGAATTTCATGAGTTCTTACAACCAATGGGACTTAAAGCCTGGAGTGTTAAAGGTTAGTGTGTTTGGTTCTGGGAAAGCTCGGAGGACATTGGGACTACTTCCTGGAGGAAAGGAAGGACAAACAGCCTATGGACATACAGTGTGGAAACAGCGATCTAATGAGAACATGGGGCACATAATAGGGAGGTTAGTTCATCTTTGACTATGTGGCAAAGAGGCAGCCTTCACAGAGAGACCTCTCTAGGAATAAAGGAGCTGGCAGAGCCATTTCCTTCACTCCACTCAGCATAAGCACAGGGCTACCTGTGGTAACCAGTGTAGTACCCAGGGAACTTGCTCCCTAACTTGCTTACACCAAGCCCTGTCTCCTGCACCCTAGTGGAACCACCCTTCCCAGTCATATTTGTCTGAGTCCCAGCATGGTGGGGATCTCCCCCAAGAAGGCTGGCCCAAACCCCTGCCAATGCCACACTCCCAACACAAATTTGCCAAGGCCTTGGTTCCAGTGGCAGTGGTGACATTTCCTATTTCACAAATAGACCAGAGCACACCTAGTTAAAATACACCACATTTGGGCCAGGGACCAAACACAACCTACAACAGACAGGCAGAGCCTCTGCAGATGGCTGGCCTGGAGGATAAAGCAGTCAGGACACAACAGCAGAGCACAGACAACACACACTGCAGACATTCCCAGGAGCAGCAGGTCCTGGGGAACAAGGGATACTACAATGCAGGGCACTACAGGACCTCTCCTTCATTAGGCCATTACCCTCAAGAAGGGGAGACATAGCTGACTTTCATTACACAGGGAAACAGGCACAGAAACACAAAATGTGAAGACAGAGGAATTTTTCCACATGAAAAAAAACAGGACAAGGCTATGACTGAGGATCTAAGTGAATCAGATACAAGTAACGTGCCTGATGGGGAGTGTAAAACTGATTATTATAAGGATACTACCCAGACTTGAGAAAAGAGTGGAGACTATCAGTGAGACCATTAACACAGAGACACAAATAACATAGCAGAGATAAAGGGCTCTATAGACAAAATGAGAAACATACTTTGTGGAAAGTGTTAAAGAAGCAGAATGAATCAATAAGCTAGAAGACAAAGTAATGGAAAGTAATCAGGCTGAACCAAAGAGAAAAAAAAAAAAAGAATTATGCAAAAGAAGAATAGACTTAAGGAACTCAGTGACTCCATCAAATGTAATAGCATTCATGTTGTAGGAGTCCCAAAGAAGAAGGAAGAGAAAAGGGGACAATTTATCTAAAGAAATAATAGCTCAAAACTTCCCTAATCTGGGGAAGGAAACAGATATCCAGACCAACAAGCACAGAGAACCCCCAACAAAATCAGCAGAAGCAGATCCATATAGACATATGACTTATATCCATAAGACATATAATAGCAAAATATGGTTATAAAGAAAAAAAATAATAAAGTCAGCAAGACAAGACAGCTGCATACAAAGGAAACCCCATAAAGTTATGAACAGCTGTTTCAGCAGAAATTTTCCAAGCCAGAAAGAAGCGTCATGATATATTCAAAGTGTGGAATGGGAAAAAACCTGCAGCCAAGATTATCCAGCAAAGCTATCATTTAAGAATAGAAGGAGAGACAAAGAATTTCCAGACAAACAAAAATTAAAGAAGTTCATGACCACTAAACCAGCCCTGCAAGAAATATAAAAGGGGACTCTTTGAGAGGAAAGAAAAGACCAAAAATCATAGTATGAAGGTAGGATACACAAAAGCAGTAAAAATGAATATAAATTAAAAACTACCACAAGAACCAATAATTCCACTTCTGGGTATTTATCTGAAGGAAATAAAAACACTAACTAGAAAATATATTTGTACCTCCTTTGCAGCATTATTTATAATAGCACAAGACATGGAAACAAACGAAGTGTTCACTGATGGATGAATGGGTAAAGAAAATGTAGTGTGTGTGTGTGTGTGTGTGTGTGTATACTACATTTTATACATATGTATATATGTATATACTACATACATACATATATATGTATGTGTATATACATATATACGTATATACTACATTATATGTGTGTGTGTGTATATATATATGTGTGTATATATATGTGTGTATACACACACACACATATATATATATACACAAAATGGAATATTATTCAACCACAATAAAAGGGGAAATCTTGTCATCCTATTTGATGGGATAGACCTTGAGGACATTATGCTAAGTAAAATACGTTAGACATAAAAAGACAAATACCTATTAAGGAGGGGATTTACTACGAGCTCTGGGTGTTGTATATAAGTCATGAATCACTGAATTCTACTTGTGAAACCAATACTGCACTGCATGTTAACTAAAATTTAAGTTCAAAAAAATGGGAAAAAAAGGAAAATACCCTATCGTCTCATTCTATGTGAAATTAAAAAACAAACTTGGTGACATCATGGCAATGTGAGTCTTTCCTTGTTTTTCTCTCTCCTACGATTTACAACTAATCTGACATCCATAACTGAACAAAAGCACCTATACAAAGCATTCCAGGATATCTAGGAGATCCATCCATCTATGTATCTTATGTGGGTGACTTTGGACCTTGGAGGAGGCTTGGGGTGCCTGGGTGGCTCAGATGGTTAAGTGTCTGACTTCATCTCAGGTCATGATCTCACTGTTGGTATGTTCGAGCACCACATCAGGCTCTCTGCTGTCGGTGCAGAGCCCACTTCAGATCTTCTGTCTCCCTCTCTCTCTGCCCCTCTTCCACTTGTGCACACACACTCATGCTCTCTCTCTCTCAAAAATAAATAAACATCAAAAAAGAAACAAAGAAAAAGGGAAAACGAACAACGGAGAAACAAAATAACCAAGAGATAAAAGGCAGTAGCAAATCCTTACATATCAACAACCACCGTAGGTATGATTAGACTGAACTCACCAGTAAAAAAAGGGTAAAAAAGTAAGACCCAAGTATAGAGTGTCTACAGAAGACTTATTTCAACTCTAAAAATACATGTAGACTCAAAGTGATGGGCTGGAAGGTGATATTCTAAGCAAGCAGAAATAAAACAAATAAATAAACTGGGTTAGCCATAATTTTACTGGACAAAATAGACCTCAAGCCAAAAATGGTAATGAGACAACAGTCATTATGTAATGATAAAGGGATCAATATATCAAAAAGATACAACAATTATAAATATATTTGCTCCCAACACCTGAGCACTGAAATATATTAAGGTAATACTAACAGATCTTAAAGGACAAATAGACAACAATACATTAATAGTAGAGGACTTCAATACCCCACTATCAGCAATGGATAGACCTTTTCCAGATAGAAAAGTCAACAAGGAAACATTGGAATGGAATAATGCATGAGAACATTCCATCCAATAGCATCAGAATACAAATTCTTCTCAAGTACACATAAAACATTCTTCAGGATAGATAATATGATAGGACACAAAACAAATCCTAGCAAATGTAAGAAGACTGGAATAATGCCAACTTTCTTTTCTGACCAGGAGTGGTATGAAACTGGAAATCAACAAGAGCAAAGCAAGAAAATCTACAAATATGTGGAAATTAAACAGTGCACTTTTACACAACCAATGGGTCAAAGATGAAATCAAAGAGAAATAAATATTTATCTTGAAAAAAATGAAAATGGAAATACAACATATCAAATTTTGTAAGATGCAGTGAAAGCAGTTCTGAAAAGAGAGTTTATAGCAATAAACACATATATTCAAAAATTAGAACCGAATTAATGACCTAACTTTACACCTTCAGGAACAACAAAAAAAGAACAAACTAAGGCTAGCAGAAGGAAGGAAATCACAAAGATCAAAGCAGACATAAATGAAATAGAGACCAGAAAAACAAAAGAAAGCATCAATGAAACTAAGACCTGTTTTTTCAAAAAGGTAAACAAATTCCGGGCACCTGGGTGGCTCAGTCAGTTAAGTATCCGACTTCAGCTCAGGTCATGATCTCAGTTCATGAATTTGAACCCTGCATCGGGCTCTGTGCTGACAGCTCGGAGCCTGGAGCCTCCTTCGGATTCTGTCTCCCTCTCTCTGTCCCTCCCTTGCTCACA